>NC_045705.1:11357495-12597132 GCF_009834535.1 Camelus ferus | reverse complement strand
AGAAGAAGAAGAAGAAGAAGAAGAAGAAGAAGAAGAAGAAGAAGAAGAAGAAAGGGAGAGAATCAGGTAACACTTTTTCATGTTATCTGTGAAACTCTGTCAGAAGAGCCAAGTGTGGGGTCAGCATGTGCTCTTATCACTGAATTATAACAACAAGTCTGTGAAGTAACTATTATCAACCCCATTTCACAGATAAAGAAATTGAGGCTTAATGAAGAGAAATATTATTATCAAAAAGAGAACACCTCTACCCACCCTCCCATTAAACCAAAAACCAAAACCAGTTCTTTTACAGGATCTGTAGAAGGGCCTTAGATATTTTATATGTGGAGAATTAAATTGAAAGTATGAGAGCTAAAACATAAAAATAGTGTTTAAATGCAACTTTGATTCATTTTAGGACCTCTAATTACAGGCTCACACACCATGTATTACTATTACCATGATGATGATGACGACGACGATGATTTCTTCTGTATCATTTGCAATCCATCTATGGTGTTGCCTGAGAACCAGAAAGAAGCAGAAGAAACTGCACTGGGGATGGGTATGGTACTAGACATGGAAAGGGAGGCCAGAGTGATGGCATTTATTGTGCCTTTAATGTGCCAGAAACTGAGTTAGAGTTTACCTTTATTCTCGCAGGTTACCCTCATATCACCTGCATTCGTCTCATATGTTGTCCCTCTAATTCACGAAGTAGCTAAAAGATATCCATGGAAAACAACAGCATGAATAATCAATAAATGAGAAAATCAGGGTAAAGAGAGAGCAAAGATGGGGCCGTTTTTAAAAAGCAAATCATGGGCATAATAATAACGATCTGTTTTGTGTGGCCAGGAGCTGGGGCTCTGAAGCCACCAGATCCACATCCGAGTGCAGGTCAGCCAGCCACTCCATCCCTTAATAGCACTGGAAACTTGAGTCAATGACAGACACACTCAAAGCCTCCGTTTCCTTTTCTGCAAAGTGGAGATGACCATGGGAGCATCACTACCCCCACATAGGGTTGATATAAGATATAAAATCAAGAATATGTGTTAAATACCTGGCCCAGTGACTAAAATGAAGCAATGCTCCGCACGGATTAACCATCAAACAGGGCACAATCCAAAGCACTCGAAGAGGTGTGCCAAAGACCCAGGACACTTACTGGAAGCTCACGGGATTTGGCTCAGTCTCAAACATATTGAAGTAAGAAGAAAAAAAGATATACTTCAAGATGTACAGGTTGTATTAGCAGAAAACAAAGCAACTGCTAAAGAGAAGTATAACCTTTTCCCCCTTCAGTTAAGGAGGCTGGTGACAAGGCTTCCTGTGGTGGCATTACTGTCCTCATTTTAATGACAAAGAAACAAAGCCCTGCGAAGTTCAACTCCAGGCTCAGAGGCACAAATGAGAGGCTGAACAGGACACAGGGCTTGACCCACTAAGTCTGCTGCCAGGTGAAGGCGTCTGGAGTCCCTGGAGAGATTTGGGGGCCGCCTGCCATCACGGGAGCGGACACTTCTGTCATCTCTGGCACGCACCATGAATGCACTTCAACTTCTAAGTCAGATGTGGGCATGGGGAGTTTGGGGAAGGAGTTTTATGTCCTGTTGTTTTGTTGATACAGTATCATCTCAGACATTTGTGTCTAACTTTGGCTGCCAGAGCCCATAATACATAAAGCAGGTGTGTGGCACTGTTCTGTGGCAACCAGCCTCACTGACTGCTACATTCTTTTCAACCAGCATGGAGGCATAAATCACATTTCTCTCTCCTCTGAAGGCCCAGAGAATGTTTGGAGGCATGTCAGCCTTGTGAAAATGAACGGTTGCTCTTTTATTAAACTCGCCTTGGGTGGACTGTGCCAGTTATAAGTTGTGGCTGAATGGAGAACTTTTATTGGAGGTGATTTCAACTTTCTTTCTTTATTTCCATTTTCTTTATTAGCTTTTTTCAATTGACCAATGTGTTAGTTTCCCAGGGTGGCTCTAACAAAGCACCACAAACTGAGTGGCTCAAAGCAACAGAAAAGTATTCTCTTACAGTCCTGGAGGCTAGGGTTCCAAAATCAAGGTGTGGGCAGGGTTGGTTTCCTTTGGAGGCTTGGGGAAGAATTTGTTCTGTGCCTCTCTCCTAGCTTCTAGGGGCTGCTGGCAACCCTTGGCTTTCATTGCCTTGGAGCTGCATTAACTTCTGAACTTCAATCCCTTCCTCTGTCTTCACAGGGCCTTCTTTTCTCCGGATGTCTGTGTCTTTTCCTTTTCTGTCTCTTATAAGAACAGTCACCACTGGACTTAGAGACCACTTTAAATCCAGGATAACCTCATCTCAAAATCCTTAACTCTATTGGCAAAGATCCTATTTCCAAATAAGGTCATGTTCACGGGTACTTGGACACATCTTCTGGGGGCCACTCTGCAAACCACTATGACCAGAGGTAACTGTGGTTGTCTGTGTTCACTTCCAATGGAATAGACAGTAAAAGAATGCTGTAACCAAGCAGGACCCTATGGGGCCTTCCTGGTACACACCCCTCCCCCATATCCTCTGCTGTAGCTCCTCTCTGAAGTACCCAGCTAACAGTATCTGATGCACATTTCCGGAGTTGTTTTACAGACGCTAAAACCCCCACCAAATGGAAGAAATTAACTACTTGATGACCAAGAGCTTGCAGCCCCCAGATATCCTGGTGCCTAAGGATTGATAACGTTACTCCCTGTAAGATGGCCCTGTTACCTCACCATCAACCAATCAGAGAATCTGGGGCTCCCCTCCCTCATTTTGCCTTTAAAAATGCTTTGCTGAACCTTCACCCCAAATTTTGTCTTTAGAAACTTCTTCCAGAAATTCATCAGGGAGTTTCGGTTTTTTGAGCATAAGCCACCTATTCTCCTTGCTTGGTGCCCTGCAATAAATGCTGCACTCTCCTTCACCACAACCCAGTATCAGCAGATTGGCTTTGCTGCACTCAGGTGAGGGGACCCAAGTTTGGTTTGATAACTACGTTTCTAGGAGCCGTGGAGAGTCTTCCTGCTGGGGTAACGTTTGATCTTTTGGGGAAATTTCTATTCCCCACCAGCATAGGTGCCCTTAGGGGGTTAGAGAGGAGAGGCCAAATGAGCCATTACTTTAGGATCTTCCCAGCACATTTATGCAAGCATTTATGACCCAAGACAGTAATTCAGCTGACGCTTCCCTGTGAGTCTGCTGGCTTATGAGAAACAGAAACATCCCTTTTCATCTTTGTGCCTTAGCACCTGCATAGATCCCAGAATGTAATAATTAACACAGTTAAGCTACAGGGAAGGTGAGGAAAAAATTAAAGAAACTGTAATATAAGATAGAAGCTAAAATTGCTTTTCCTTTGTACAACTCATCACTGTTGTCTAAATCAAGCCACAGTGTTTCTCGATTTTGACATGAATCTATTTCTAACAATCCACCTTCTCTTTTTTACTTGCATTCTAGGCACCATCTTCACACAGCATCAGTTTCTTAATTAGGTTAGCAAGATACTGCCTGCTTATCGGTTAACTCATGAGGAAATCACATGCTTACATTGTAAGTAGTAAAAATTCAATGTATATTACAGAAGGTGAAGGATGCTGTTGTCATGGTGACTGAACAGGCTGAACAAGGATGGCTCACCCATTTAGCAATTAGCTACTTCAATGACTAGTTAACTAGTTAAAAATACCTCAATGTATACAGTCATTTTAATTCTTTTACTCCTGGTAGTCTTCAGTTTTATACCTCTGCTGACACACGAGTGGCCCTAATGATACATTGCCACATGCTGCCTTTCATTTAACTATATTATTAAGGTTGCAATATTGATGGCTTTTTAAAAACCATGGTCAGTTATTAATGCTCTGCTGGACTAGCACGGAGAGTGACACCCTTTAAAATATCCCGTGACATTTAGTGCCTGAATGAGAAAATGCTGAACTATCTGTAGTGCTTATTTCATTTTATTTTCGTCTTCGGATGCTCAGAGTTATCATTTTATCCTGCCTGGCTTCAGGCTGAATCTCATTTCAGAATCTATCAGCTTTTGAGCATAAACATTACCTATGAAATTTGTTGGTAGAAGAATACAGTAACTTAGGTAAATAACATCTTTAAAACTGTAGACCTCTAATTTAAATTGTATAACAAATGATGTCTCTGAGGGGCACAATGTCTCACCGTAAGTCACACTGGGTGGTGAGTCCCCTGAGGGTGTGTCTCCTTTATGCTCATGCGAATTTCCAGTGCCAAGAACACAGGTGACACTCGGCCAACACTGTCCAAGTGAACGAGGGGATTTATGGTCAGGTACCCAGGAAGGCTGTAAGAGCCAAATGTCAATTTGCAGGTGAGACTTCAAGCTTTCCTTCCACCCCCAAATATGGGACAGGCAATGCTGACATTTCCGCACATTTTCAGACATACTAAAATGCTACATCCCATATTCAACATCTTGTAATAACCTATTATGAAAAAGAATATATATATACACATATATATACAACTGAATCACTATGCTGTACGCCAGAAACTAACACAACTTTGTAAATCAACTATACTTCAATAAATACAACTTTTAAAAAATAAATTAAAAAATAAAGGCAAAAAAAAAATTACATCCCTGAATAATCTTGCATAGTCACCCAAGAATAAAGCCAGGAGAAAATAGGAGGAGAGATGGTGAGAGCAAAGGAAGAAATCAAATGCGGAAGGGAATCAAAATGGGGAAGGAGCAACAAAAGAAAGTGAGATGTGGACAGAGAAAGAAAACCATGGACCAGAAAGAAGAGCTAAGTCCCATAGGAGAAGGGGAGAGAAAAAAGGAGATAGAGAGAAAGCAAAAGTGACAGTGGCTGTCCTGGTCTTACCAGGCTTGGCAGAAGACACGTAAGCGAGTTGTCAATTGTATCACATGTTCAAATTTCAGGCCAGAAGTAACATTTTGAAAAATTTAAGTCATGGTGAAACCTGCAAAGACAAGCGAGGTGCCCCTGGACAGTGGGGAAGGTGGTGACAGTCACTCCACGAAAGAGCAACCTTTAAGTTCAGCTCCACAGGCTGCTCTGAGCCTCATCACAGCAGGAAGGAGCCTGTCGACGGTTAGGTTTGGGGTACAGATTCTGGGGGCGGGGGCTGCCCCTAGTTACTAACTCTTGGAGTCCGTCCTCCCCTCTCGCTCCCAAATCCCTGCGCCCCAGCACCAAGCAGCACAGGCTGGAAGCAGGACACGTGTCTCTAAGGAGAAGGGAAGGAGCCTTCTGGGGCTTCCATCCCACCACACTTAGTCTACTCATCCAGGAGCCTTGTCTCTGCCCCAGCTCCTCACCTCGTTCCCTTTCCTTCATTCTTCACTTCCATGCTCTTTTGACAGAATCTAAAAGATCCTAATGTTTCCAGCTAGAGAGTGTTAGAAAGGGCTAGAAAGAAGCTTCTTTGTATTTTTAATCCAAGCACCCAGTACAGTCCCTGGCATAGAATCATTATAAAATGGTGGTCAGCAACCTTTACCGAACACACAACAGAGGACAGGCATTTTATCCACAGAGGATAAACGAACGAACAAGTTAACAAGTTTCTGACACTGAAATTACACCTTGCTGGTAGGTCAGTTCCATCAGCTATTAAGCAATGACAATCTGGAGAAACCCTGGAGAAGACTGGTTCTGCGTGGTCAAAACAGGGTCTAAATAGACAGGGACCATGCCTCTTTCAATCAGTGGCATTAAAATGCCAGGCAGAGCTTGCTCTTAGCAAATCCCTTGAAGGCGGCCAATGCAAAATAAGCTGTGTATTTATTTAATTTACTGAATTACCTGCACACAGGTGTCAAAATCTTTCCTCTCTGTTTTCTTCAACAGTTTGACGGGCGAAAGGGATGCTACGGGTTATAGATGAAACAAGAGTGGCCGAGGTTGGTGGCTGTTGAGCTGGATGATGGGTGTATAGGAGTTCGGTATGCTGTTCTCTTTCCTTTGATGTATGTTTACCAATTTTCATAATCAAAACATTATGAAAATTTCCCAAGGCATCACTAATGATTATCCAATACCTTGCTTAAAGTCTCGAGAGATACAACATGTGCATCTATTATTATTATTACATGGCTGAAGCTGAAAAGTGCTACCAGTAAATATAGAGCTAAAGTGTGAATTTGACTTACATCAATTACAGTTTTTCATTCTAGCCAACTACTGTCTATTTATTATGTCCTTCGCTCAACAGCCAAAATCCAGTTTTACTACATGGTGCCAACACAACTGTTAAGGACCCACTGACCGCAATTCTCATCACCAGCTGAAATAGTAGATTGCAGATACCTTGCTGTCAGAGACATTAAAGGAACAGACATAGTCAGACAAAAGCGAGCAATAACACATCACAGGCTGACAAGGAGGCCTGCGGTGAGATGAAGCGCTCAGTTGTTGCTCCAGATAGCACGAGCTGTTGGAAATCACTTTTCCAAGCAATTATGGCGATGAGCCACTGAGATGGTAAAGGCTTGCAATTCTCACCGCGTACGCCAGTCTCCTAACGAGGCAGCGAGCATCCTAGCTTTATTAAATGTGCAAAATGATCAAATTAAAGGGAGGGGCTTTAATTGAGCGGGGACGTGTCCACTAAACTCGTGAATACAGTAAGACGCGGAGCCCCGTTAACAACATTTCTCTTGGGGAAGACAACAATAAGACCAGGACAACAAACACTGCATAAGCAGCACTGTTTCTGCTCAGTTTCCCACCAGTACAACAGGAAATCTACCAAACTTTCTAATTTGTCTTGGGAAAGGGGGGTAAGAGTGCTTTCAGTGTCCCAGTCTCATCTTTCTTCACCTTTCTTCCCGTGGTTGGCACTGCCTCCCTCCACCCACCACGTCAAACATTCAAAACAAGCAAGAACTAACGACATATACGATATTGTCATTTACACTTTAACCGAAGGCGAGGTGTACTTACGTGTGCTTGCACACAGTCTGCATTTTGACAACAGTAGCTGCATTGATTCAGTGTTCTAAGACTTGTGCCTTTATTATCACATGCCTCCTCCCTCATAACCACTATAAAATTGGTATGTTTGTTATCTTCATTTTACAGAAAAGGAAACTGGTGTGCGTAGCAGTTAGGTACCACAAGATCATAGAGCTAGTGCGAGGTAGAGTAGGGAACTGATTCCAGGCTGACTGGCGCCCACGCCCCTGGGCCATACTGCATCATTAGAAGCTTCTACTTTATGTGTAAACAGAAGGCTTGGCCAACCTGCTCAGTGAACTTCCATCATGTGACAGCTGAGGGAGTAGACACAGTGAGGGAAAAGAAGACCTTTCAACCCCTGAAAATCAAGCTGTATCTAGAATATCCTCCAAAGAAAAGCCACTGGTTTTCATGAGGACTGGGTGGTGTCCCTAGCTCACAGTTTAGTCAGGGCAAGAGAAAGGTAAAGGTAATTAAAATACAGTGACCTGACGGTTAACAGGCAACCTGGTGGAGGAGCCACCAGAGGTCAGAGCACAGGCTGGAAATATCCGGGGTGGCTTCACAGAGGGGATGATCTTTCAGCAGAGTTTTGAAGGACAAGTTGGAAGCCGTCAGGTAAACAGGGTGAGGATGACATTCAAGGCATGTGCAAATGTGGAAAAAAAAAAAGTTCACAAGACTGAAAAGCAGGTAGGGGCCAGAGTGAAGCTTTCTGTGAGCCAGGCCAGCGAGTATGGACTTCATCCTGTTAGCAATGGAGAGACATTCACGGGTTTTAAGGACTGCTTGATAACCGCTCTAGCCACAGTGATCGAAAAGTTGCCTGAGGTTCTGTTACGGTTTTGAGTACCTGGGCCTAATAGGAACACATCTCCTGTTCTCTGCATTGCTGGCACTAATCACAACAAAGCATCACCACCTACAATTTCTGGCTCACTCTAAAGCACACACACAATATAAAAACTGCTTGATCGCTATTTCCCCAGCATCTGATGATGCCTTTAGGACACTGTGACTATAACAGGCAGGTCCCCACCTGACTCGTGGATAAGGGGCGATGTCAATGCTAATCTGCATATTAAATATTAGTAAAAATTTAAATTCTTCTGGTCTGGGGGGAAGGTGAAAATAAACATATTTAGTAATTACAAAATGTATTTTGCCTGTGCCCACTCTTCTGCTCCATGACTAACACATTGATTTGCCTAAGGAAAGAGCACATGATTTGTTTCTCACTGTATTCTCAGTGCCTAGAACAGGGCCAGGTAAGCAGATATTCAATGATACTTTGTATTGACTGAAAGGGGTGCATTTCTTTAATTTTTAATTTTTCTATTTCTTTATACATTTCTTGATATATATCTTTTTTAAAAATTGAAGTACAATCAGTTACTATGTGTCAATTTCTGGTGTACAGCACAATGTCTCAGTCATGCATATATATACATATATTAATTTTCATATTCTTTTTCATTAAAGGTTATTACAAGATAGTGAATATAGTTCCCTATGCTCTACAGTAGGACTTTATTGTTTATCTACTTTAGATATAGTAGAGTGTACATGCAAGTCCTGAACTCCTGATTTATCCCTCCACCCTTCAACCCCTTTCCCCCAAGGTAACCACAAGTTTGTTTTCTATGTCTGTGAGTCTGTTTATGTTGTGGAAATAGGTTCATTTGTGTCATTTTTTTAGATTCCATATATAAGTGATATCATATGTTATTTTTCTTTCTCATTCTGGCTCACTTCACTTAGTATGGCAATCTCCAGGTCCATCCATGTTGCTGCAAATGGCATTATTTTATTCTTTTTAATTTTAAAGGTTACTTTCTATTTACAGTTATCACAAAATATTGGCCGAACACCCGATCCTTGAGCTGGTCTTAACACCCAACAGTTTGTATCTCCCACTCCCCCCCCTTTATTTCCCCTCCCTCCTCCCCACTGGTGAAGGGGGTGAATTTTTTTCTTCTATTGAAGTTTAGTTTATTTATAATGTTGTGTTAGTTTCAGGTATACAGTGAAGTGATTCAGTTATACATAGTTATACATTTTTTCTTTTTTCAGATTCTTTTCCATTACAGGTTATTATAAGAAATTGAATAGTTCCCTGTGCTATACAGTAGTACCTTGTTTTTTATCTATTTTATATCCAATAGTTTGTATCTGCTAATCCCAAACTCCTAATTTATCCTTCCCCATCCCCTTTCCCTTGAAAGGGGTGAATTTTAAACTGGGTTTCAAAGCAGGTTAGATTAAGGGAAAGTCAGTCTCAAGAATGTATTGAATTTCTCAGTTAAAATGAGTCTTTTATCATAATGCTGATCATTGGTTCATATCTCTTGGTTAAAAGTTATTAAGAACACTGAGACTTTTTAAATTACTGTTAATAATAATAACAATATATTTGGATACTTTAGTTTTGAAGTTGGTTGACGTAAGTTTATTTTTCAATCGATCACAAAACATTGAGGTGACTGTTCAAAAATGTTGTATTGATAGAAGCACATGGTCAAAAATTGGGAGACCGCTGTGTTAGTTAGTAAACCACCATGATTACTTACAGCCCCCCTACTTCCTCAGGTATTTCCTGCCTCTTCTATCGAGCCAATATTATGAACAGAGAATTCTTTCTATATTCAGAGGATAAAGAAATTCCCCAGAAACTAATTAGAAAGTGTTTTCCAAGCAATTACTCCACAGATGATACTGGACTTGGGGGAGAAGAATCTATGGGTGGAAGACAGCAGAGAAAGAAGAGGTAGAAGCTCCTTCTCCAGTTCCTTCCAAATACAGTTCAAAAACCAAAGGTGTTCATAAAAATTATCTCAATGCATACTCACTGTGGCACTGTTAGATATTATATCCATTGTACAGGTAAGATGACTGAGGCTCAGAACTATTAAGTAATTTATATCAGAGTAACTGGGAGACTATGAATTAAAATAATAAGTGTATACCTCAGTCTTCTGTATACAAGGGGTTATTCTACAGAATATGTAAAATGCAGAAAGAGGAGCGAGAGAGAGATGGATAGATAGACAGGATAGTTTCCATTAAAAAGTTCCTATTTTTTTTAATAGGAGGCAGCCCCATGTACACATGAATGGAAATATCCAAGTACTGACTCATACATGAAAAAACTTAATGTTAACTGGTGAAAGGCTGAAAAGTGATAATCAGAGTTAAACAGAGCCAGGTAAGGGATCAGTTAATACTGCTGTTGGGAGGTGAAAGTGTGCAGATAACAGGGCAGAGGAGTAAAAGGAAAAAATTATCTTGGGCAGAAAACTTAATTTACCCAACTTAGTGAATGAAATAGACATGATTAAAATCAGCATCCCCAAATACCCCCTCTTCATGGTCAAGAGGCATTTAAAATTATCAAATGTTGGACGCCAACTGGAAACAAATTTGCTGTTCCCTCGGAGAAAACACAAGACAAAAGTCATGGGAACTACAGAAGACAAGATCTTTTATGGAGTTGGATATATTCCAACATGTAAAGAAATACAGTTCAACACCTGAGAGTACTTTCAACTGCATGGATTTTGGTGGAAATGTTATGAAAATTAAACAAATAAATAGTTGAATTTTCTTTGTGTAAATGCTGTACTTTCTTTCAAAGAGCTCTCAGAGCATGATTAAAACATAAGGCAGATAACATTAATATATAAGGCAGATAAAAGTGTCATAAGGGAGCCATTTGGGGTAAACACACACACACACAGAGTAGAGGAATCTGCAAGACTGTCAATACTGAAGGAGAACAGCCATAAAAGTGTCAGCCATGCTGTATACACGAGGGTGCTGTAGTGACAAAAACATCTGTGAAATTTAGAGAATTTTCCTTGCAAGTGCCTCAGATAGGCTATTAAGTAACTGAAAGAGAAATGTTCTTTCCTACTGATAAGTGCTGCCTAACCAGTCTTAAATCACCTTTTAAATAATCTGTCAAGAAAGTTGATAATATAAGACGGTAGTGCCTTGACAGGTACTCTTCCTTTTCTAAAAGCTTCTCTCAGAATTTCTAAAATATGAAAAGTTTTTGCAGCAAATACTCCCGTATTCCCGCAGAAATGTTCAGAAGGCTGATTGTGAGAGCGACAGAGTAATAGCAAAAAAGTAAGCAATAGATAAATCACAGGAGTTGAAATACATAACTCCTTCACAAATTGACCAATAAACAACAGGAAAGCTCCCCCTCCACCCCCCAGAGGTAGCCCAGCACCTATAATGAACAAAAATGATGTCTGATTGGAAGGCAGGGAATCTTTGGAAAGTCCAAGGCTAAAATTGGATGATGGAAGTTTCTATCATCATACATAGCAGGAAGTGTTTTTCAACAAATTCCAATACTCTAGAACCAGGGAATAGACCCGTGAAAAAGGAAATATGCCTTAGAACAATAAAAGTTAAGTAGGAAAGCATTGGGATAAAATTTTATGACTTTGGATTTGACAATGGGCTCTTAGATGTGACACTAAAAGCACAAGAAATGAAAGAAATGAGCAGATACACTGGACTTCCTCAAAATGTAAAACACTTGTGGTTCAAAGGACACTACCAAAAAAGTGTAAGACAATCCACAGAATAGAAGAAAATATGTGCGCATCATATATATCTGATAAGAGATTGTCCCTAGACTATATAGATAACTCTAATAAATCAATGATAAAAAGAAAAATAACCCAATTAAAAAGTGGGCAAAGGACTTGAATGGACACTTCTATAAAGAATAGGCATATCTATAAGGAAGATATAAAAACAGGCAAGAAGTACACAGGAAGATACTCCACTCTACTATCCCTTAGGCAAATGTAAATCAAAAGCACCATGAGATACCACTTCATACCCTGTTGGATGGCTAAAAACAGAGTCAGATAATAACAAGTGTTGGAGAAGATACAGAGAAACTGGAAACTTTACACACTGCTGGTGGGAATGTGAAATGGCACAGCCACTTTGGAAAACAGTAGGGAATTCCTCAAAACATTAAATATAGAATAACCATATGACCTAGCAATTCCACTCCTAGGTGTATTCCTAAGAGTGAAAATATATACTCACACAAAACCTGTACATAGACATTCATGGCAGCATTGTTTCTAACAGCCAAAACAACCCAAATGTCCATCTACTGGTAAATGAATAAACCAAATGTAGTACACATATGCAATAGTCGCCAGTAAAATGAAATTAATTTCCGATGTATATGACAACATTAATAACCTTGAAAACTCCATGCTCAGTGAAAGAAGTCAGTCACAAACATTATATGATGTAACTTATATGAAATGTCTAGAATAATCAAATACATAAAGTAAGTTAGTTGCTACCTAGGGCTGGGGCACAAGGGGACAGGAGTGTAAAAGTTCTAAAACCGACTGTGGTGATGGTTGTATAACTATGAATATATCAAAAACTTTGCATGTTAAATAGGTGAATTGTGTGGTATGTGAATTATATCTCAATAAATCTCTTACTGCCCACCCATCTGCCAAAAAACATAGGTTGGAGGTTGCCAGGGGCTGGGGCTGAGGGTAAAAATATACACGGCATCACAGAAATGGAGGAAATACTGGTATATAATGGGTTTTGAGGCTGATAAACATAGATCTGAATTCCAATTCTTATTAACTGAATGATTTGGAGAAAGTCACTTACTCGCTTTAAACCTCAGTTTATCTCTTCTGAAAAGAAAGAGTATCAATTTCATCAAACTTACAGAATTATAATGACGAGTGCCATCTTATCAGTTTGTACTGAAAACTCAGAATCCTCTGGTTTCAGTGGTCCACATTACCCCTGGCAGCCACCAGCAAGTGCAGACTCCCACAGCTCCCTTAAGAGGAGCAAGTGCCCGCCAGTAAGCTACAGCACCAATCTGCAGGTCTGGGCCCCTAGACCACCAAGTTTGCCAGTCCTGGCGTAGCGATTAAGATCTTAGGGTTGGGTAAGAATTACGCTTGACATGCCAAACGCAGCTTTCAAATACTACGCTACCAAATCTCAAGTTCTTCACCTCCGGAATGGAGAGTGACAGCAGTGACTTTGTTGGTTTTTATGAATATTAAATAAGATGCATGGAGAGAAAAGAGCACTCACAGCCCCCAGCACGCGTGCTGAAGCATTCTGAAGGGTTTCTTTAAATCATTGGCAGAAGCCAGAAGATTGTGCTGAAAATGAAGGCTCTGGCTCAGACTATGCACCAAAGGCTATTCACTGATCTATGTTTTAATGCCCTCTGAAGTTCTCCTTGACCCACATTCAATGGGGCTTGGAGGCGTGTGAAGGTGAAGGAATTGACCCTGGAAGGTAGCTCTTTGCCGTCGAGGAAAGCTGTTTTCCAGGCAGGTGCAAAGCAGCTATTTGGAAAGGCTTCTGAAAAATTCTTTCTCTCGGTAATCAAAAATAAAAAAACACCACACAAACAGTTTTTCCCCTATATTATTAATTACCTTTCAGGACAGAAATAAAACAAAACAAATTACCCCTGCTGAGTAGTGTGATAACCAGAGACAGCACCAGATGAGCTAAGCCTGTTTCATGCCAGAGACAAATAGGGCTTACTCGGTGCCAGAGATAAATTGGACAGGCTCATCTCCTACCAGAAATAACCCTCAAAATACAAAAGCAGGTTTAAGCACTCAGCAGCTTCAACACACACACACACACACACACACACACACACACACACACACACACACACCACTAGCACATATGAATACATCACACCCTGCACTCATGCTTTGGCTTCTGAGAGACCGTTTGAAATGTAATTTAATGCTGGTTAGGCAAGGGCTTATCTTCAGGAAAGGAAAATTCCCTCTTACCTAAACAAACATTTTCTGGAGATATTAAAAATACATTCCTATCAATGGTTAGTAGTTATGCTCCATGGAATAAGCCCCTGACAGCCAGTGCCTCCGAGAGGATAGAAATGTCCCCTTCATTTCCAAAGATCCAAGTCTGCTGCGTGCCCAGACCTGTCCTAGAGAATGATGGCCCTTTATGCGATGCTTCATTTCTCAAAGCATTTCTCACAAGCCAGAAGCTGGCAGCAAATGCCTGATGTGATAGCATGAGACATCTACCCTGGCCAAATAAGAAAAGCCTTTCCAAAATTAGGTCCATAAAATACATGGCAAGAGCCTTCAGGCCTATGAAACTTTCACATTTTGTCAAAGGCAACCCTGGTGAATCTCTATCCCCAAATAAGTCACCCCTCAGGAACAGAGGGTGAGCTCTTTCATTTTTCTTATTAAATTCAGAGCATTTCTAGGTTCTCAGCACATCAGAGGCTAAGATTTCAAGACATTTTAAGGCATGCTATGATTCTATTTTCCTTCCTTCCAAACCAGGACAGCCTTACTAAAGCACATGTTTATCACTCCTTCTACTGCTCATGAATTTACAAAGGCTCCCTGTAGTCTGCCTGGGACAGAGTGCAGGTTGTCAGCAGACCACAGTTGCATTCTGGATAGGCCCTGATCAACACTGGAGTTTATCAAGAATGGAGCAATCCCATCTTGGCAAGGTCAGGGCTCCAGAGATATGGAGGTTGGGGTTAAACAGGAGAGAAACTGGGGCTGCTTCTGGCATGAGGGTTGGTCACAGACCACAAGCCCAAAACAGGCAGTGAAGGCACAGAGATACAAAGGGTGGACCCACAGTGCCAAGAAGAACTTTAAGTGGTTTAAAGTCAGTACTCTGAATAGTTTTTGGGGAAGGAAGTTAACAGTTAAATTTAAACTTCCTTTGAGCTTGTGCTATTTTGCAGATCATCAACCTAACCACAGTAGAAAACAAAGGTGGAGGAGAGTCTTGGGAGGAAGAGGAGCCCCACCATCCATCCCACTGCCTCCCATAACAGGTGGTAGTGGGGCACAGTGAAGGTAGAAGCAACTTATAGGGAAAGCAAAGGAACTCACATAAGGAGTATCAACACCCTTGATTAAAACATGAGCCAAATTCTTCTGCAGCAAGTGAAGATGGAAAAGTGGAGGGTGCAGAGAAATGGCTTGAAAGAGAAACCAGGAGGAATGTGATAGAGAGTAAAAGAGAGATTAAAAATATGAAAAATGGGTTTGCCAAGCAGCAGTTAGAGTCTACTTACAAAGTTGAAAGTAATGCACTAATTGACAAAAATTCAATAAATTTTAATTGAATCCCTACTCTAAGCCAAGTTTGGATCAGGGCACAGAGGCATATAAAACAGTGTATGGTGCTCAGAGTTTAGCTGGGAGACTGATAAGTAAATAGGAAGTTACAACCGAGTGTGTGGTGAGTACTGTGACTATGCCAAACACAGGGCATTTGTGAATAATAATCTGTAATGGAGCTGTGATTTATTTATTTTTTTCCTCTAGTGGGGCTTGGCAACCTAAAATTAACAGATAGAACTGAAGACATCAGTGACCCAGAGAAAAGGATTGATAAATTGGGTGTGGAAACAGTGTGTTCTGTGTTATGTTTCAGCACCTTGGAGAGTACCAGGCTCCGTGAAGAGTCTTGATTTATTATATTTATTTATTTATTTTTGGTGGGAGGCGGTGGGAATTAGAAGACAAATCCATGAATTAAGTAATAAATCCCCATGGCTCTTCACTGAGTAGGGAGGCATGTGAACAGAGAAAGAAGACAAAGGGATTGTGAGAATTCAGCGTCAAGGGTAGAGCTTGATGAAAACATACCGGCTTTGACATGTAAATGACCTACAGAGTAGAGAGAAGTTGACTTTGTTGGAAATGATAAACTTTTGATAATCATCATGAAGTCATTGTAGGCCCTGAGGATAATGGTGAGGGCAAGGATGGAGAAGACGACAGTACTCCAGATACGGAGCACAGTTCATGGGAAAACATCTGGGTGGCTGGTGGATAAGAGCTCAAAGAATGGAAAGAATTTAGGGCAAGAGACTGAACATGTTACCTTCAATCCTCCTTCTCCATGTTATGCAGAATAGGAGAATGGCCTCTACTTGAGATGGTTTCCAGAAAAGTGAAGCCCTCTACAGTGAGCTGGCTATGGGTAAACTCATAAAAACAGTAACAGTCACAGCCAACATTTGTCTAGTACTTCTTATATCCTGGGTGCCAATTTAATCACGGCATGTCTATTACCTCACTTAATCCTCACCATAACCCAGCATGAACAGTACTATGATTAGTCTCGTTTTTAAAAATGAGCAGACAGAGGCTTTCAGGATTTTTGTTGAACTTCCCTGATCATTAGCCAGTAGGAGCAGAACCAGGATGCCAATGGCCAGTGCGTATTCTTAACAGGTTACAGAAAGGGATGACAGAATGTAGGATTTGGGGGTGAGTGTGATCATTTATGTGTGTTTGTGTGTTTTTGATTAAAACCATAAAATGGTATAAACTTCTCAAAATGAATCTGTGAATACTGCTGATTCTGCTGATGGCTGAGCTGAGTCTTGCTCTGGACCAGCTGTGAAGAGGATGTGTGGCTGCCAGGATTAGTCAATCCAGGCTGCTGCTCTCCCTTTCTGCTAGTAACACAAGGCACAAAGGCACAACAGCCACGAGAGGATAAGAGCAGCTTCCCTGCTTGGCTGGGCTGTGGGCGTCAGTTCAGAGCGAACTGACCAGAAGGTGGCCCAGACACGCCTGAATGAACAAAGCAATACAAGTCTTAAAGAAAAAAACCAAATTTGTCCCAGGAGTTAAAGGTACACAAACTGTTATCCCAGAAAGGCACCTGGTTTAATAAAAAAGGAAACCATTTTCATACAACCACAACTTCCCATTTCCATTTAAAACTAATTTTGTGGCACACAGTTCAAGTTATTTCCAATGTAAAGTTACATAAGAATATTATTCCTAACCGCAACCCAAGGAAACATATTTTTTCATTTCACACTCAGCTACTTAAACTGTGAATGCTGCAGTACTGTCCTAAAACACCATGACCGTGACAATCACAGAATCTCAGAATCATCTCATCAAGCTATCTTGTTTTCCAGGAAGGGAAAATGTAGCTGGATTTGCGGTATCTCTACAAAGTTTCAATTTAAACCACCAACTAGTTCTAGATATCATAGGTAAAAACCAGAATGAAAAAAAATTTTTGTCTCAAAGCTTTTAAGCTTTTATGACCAAAAGGTTGAAAAACATGCCTCTGTAATATGAGGTATTCTCTTTCTAAGATACTAGTGAATTAGCACAATCAGATCAATGAATTAAAAAGTGCTACCAGCTCTCTAATCCCAGGGGCAATGGTCCTTCAAATCATGAGCTTCTGTGCAGCAGACACATCAGAAGCAGAAGGTGCAGGGAGGACTTTTCATATTTTATCCAATGCCAGTCACAAAAGTGCTTGCAGCCAGCAGACTGGCTTCTACACACCAGGACACACATAGCAAGCGGTTCCTCTCAAGGGCAGGGGGCTTGTCTACCTTATAACCAACACCCATGGGTCATAGGAAATATCAGGCCTGGCACAAAAGTAGGGCTTAAAAGGACATACTTCTCGACTCTTATTTTTTAAATTGAAGTAAAGTCAGTTAAAATGTGTCAATTTCTGGTGCACAGATAGTGTCCCAGTCATGCATATACATACACTCATTCTTGACTTTTATAATATGTTCAGAGGAAATGAGATCAAAGATTGGGGTTAGAGTTAGGTTGTAGATGTTACAAGCATTGATGTCATCCACTAAGCCATCTACTTCTGCTATATCTCCTCTAGTTATGAGTTTGAAATACACAACCAATGCTGCCAAGTCCTTTATTTCCTTTCTTCCCTGAACTAAATCCTATTCCACTCTGCCTCTCACAATGATAAAGAAATAGTGAATTCCAGAACTTAATGTCCTCAATTTTCCCATCACTGCCGCTCTAGGGCTTAGATCCACCCCTAGTGTGGCAAAAAGCCCAGCTTCAGTCGCTGTTTTGCACATCAGCCTCTGGTTTTTATGTGTAATATCAGCCTTCCCACATTCTAAAACGGAGCAGACGCCTGGTGACTGCGGGGTCAGAGTATTCCCACTGTGGATTCCTTCTTTCTGGAAGAGACAACCTCTACCAGCTCTAAGTTCTTTGAAGCCAGTACTTTGTCTCATTATCTTGGCACAAAGTAGAAGCTCCATAAACATCATTATTACTTCAAAAGGAAAAAGCGGAAAATATCTGATATTTGGACAAGATCTAGCCTTAGACCTAAGAATAAAGAGGCGATGCTCACGGTTGCAAAAAATACAACTGGGATGTTTAATTTGTAGCCATAATATCATCAAATGCTGTAAGGTAGTAATATTATTCCTTGAAAACTGAGGACGTCTTTCTTTTTCTGGTTCTATTCTCTTTTATGCCTCCTCCCATCTCCAATTTCTTTTCTCTTTCTTCAGTGAATTTTTTATTAAGACTTTATCAAGGGTGTCAGGAGCCATGTTAAAAGAAAACAGTAGCCACTACAGCAAAAATACCAACAAATACTGAGACTTTAAGATTGAGAAGCTTGCTTCAAGTGATTTATCTTGTAAATAGCACACCGTGGACTTGAATCCAGAACTCATTTCACCATAAGATTCTGCCTCTCCTTCTCTCTCAACAGGAAATGAAGTACATTTCTTAACGTTTACTGACAACAGTCAAAAAGAGTGTTATCCTTCATTTTAAAAGCAAAAAATAGAATATTTTGTTTTCCTCTCTGTAAGCATCTTAATGTCAGCTGGTATTTACTAATGTGATTCTTAAATATGACTGTTTTTCCATTTGAGTGTGTGACTTGCTACAAAAAGAGTCACTCAAAACTAAATTATTTCAAATTTAATTATTCAACTTATAATTACTTACAAACACACCACGTTTTTATGTTAAAGAAAGAAAGAGGGTCCCCTTAAGTGATTTTGCCATGATTTTCTACTGTAATTCAATAACTGCTTGGTGCTGAGAAGTCTGAAATTTTCATTTGAACTCTTATATTTAAATTTTTACATCACTGGCTGCAACCCCAGGGTATGGGCAATTTGTAATGTTAGCAATTCTTTAGATGCTGAATATTAAAATCTACTTTTGTATTTCAAGGGTTATTTCTAATTACATGCACAATTGCTAATCCATCTGCCTACGACACAGACGTCTGTGGTTATATACGCTTGAATAATTATTGAAAATTAAATAACATCGTAAACAGTCAAATTAATTTCTTTGAGCATACCAAAGGCAAGAAGGCTGTGCTAAGACAAAATGATTTGCCCTGAGAAACATAAAGACAGGCTTATCTTATACTTAACTGAATTTGTCACATTCTAGTTTTACTTTATAGAGTTTTTTTTTTAAAGCCCCCAAATCCTAAAATTTAAAACAAGTAATACCAGAGAAGTATTCCTGAACAGCAACAAACCTTAGCTGGATGAGTAATTTAAAGTTTTCGTCTAAAGATGTTTCACTGTCGAAACAACAAACCCATAACGTGTTTCCTGTAATAACATGACCAAGTGTAGCAGTTTCAGTAAGAAACAATTTCCTTGAGTATTCTAACATAAAAAGAATTGTAAAAAGACAAAAAAAAAAAAAAATCCTGACCTGTCTCCTGTTTCTGCAATAGCAGGTAGTTACTGTAAAATGTGGGGGGGGAAATGTGAAAGGCTGGACTTTAGGGTCTGTGAAAATTATGTTTATCCAAATTTTAGAAGTAGAGGAAAAATTGTTGAGAACACACAAACACACATATACACTCACAAGAAAAGGATAAAGATTCACCTAAGAATGCTGCAATAATGAAACAGGTCAGGTGGAAGGAAAGCTGAGGAACAGGTCTCCCTGTTTAAAATATAAAAGGCAAGAGAGAATTAGTTCCATGTTTTAAATTTAGCCGAGCAGGTTGATATTGACAGAATAGTTTCCCTAAAGGAGAGATTTAGAACGTCCCAAGGAAAGCAAATTTGAGCCTTATATTTCCACCACAGATTCTTTCAGAGAATGGCCCCCTGGCTGAACCCAGACATCTGCTGAAGTTGAGGGTAGTTTCTATCCTCCAATTGGTCTGTAGAAACCACTGGGGCTTAGCCCTGCCCTGGAGGGTTCAGATCAGCGATATAGATAGAGGATGATGGGTGGACAGGTAAATGCACTTTGTCTGAGGTTCAGCCTCGTCTGGACCACAGACTTTGGGAATCCGGAGGCTGGGTCACACTCAAAGACGGAGGCTGGTGCAGTTCCCACGAGGGTGCCTGAGGTCAGATACAAACAATAGTTCAGGTGCCAGGAGAAGAGCAGAAGAAAAGCGCCGGCTCACAGAGCAAGTGGCACGCTGCAAGTGGGGACGGCAGGGACCTCAGAGCCCAAGCAGCAGCTCACCGGGGGTTTGACACGCGGCAGACGACAGGGACCAGCAACAGACTACCCACACGGCAGAAGAGCCCCGGGTCTCATCAGACTCAGCCTGGCTGGGCAAGTCTACATGACAGTGAGAAACGGCAGCTTCGAGGCAGGTTACAGGCTTACGATCAACGTTTAAACAGGATATTGGGAGACGTGGAAAACATATGAAGAGATACAGAGATCAATAAAATGGAATATTCTGATGCTCTTTGTCCGGGAAGGTGGGTGTGTTTGTTAGTTGCCCCGCCATTAAGTGTTGGCTGAAACAAAGAATTTACCCTGTGTGGAAAACAGGAGACTTTGTATGATTGCCCCCTTAAAGGTAGAAGATATTCAAAAGAAAAATCTGCGTACATTTTGATATGAAGAAATGACCAAGGATTCTTCCACTCCTGAAATAAGTTGATTTGCAGATAACTCACAAATTCTCAAGCTAAATGGCATTTTAATTTTTCTCCAACCCTTTCAATAAATGTGATCACCAAGATGCGGAATTCTTTTTAGGATCTGATTTGCTCCATGGTTTTCTCAGATAATTTTTTTAAATTAAATTTGATGTTTCTTTTTTTGATTTAAAAAAAAAGACAGCTTAGCTCGAATGCTGCTGAGGGAGGTCAGAGGGGCAAGCAAGAGGCTGCTGGACACAAGGAAACCCACAAGACCCAGGGCATATTCCAGTGGGGACCAAAAGGCAAGTGTCTCCTGACTCATCCAGCACCCTGGATACCCTACAAATCCACGTATGTAGACACACAATCATATCAAGCCATGTTTAAAATAAAACCATGTTTTAAATGTTAGCTAAAATCCTTTCCCATCAGTGGTTTCTTAAGAGTACAGCTCTCCATGATGTAGACCTAAGTTAGAACCCTGTTTCTCCATCTGCTGACTCCGTGACCTTGGGCAAGTCAGTTGACCTCAGTTAATAATATGCATACCACTTCACAGGGTTCTGAGAAATAGAACAGACCCTGCACAGGAAGTGTTTAGCACAGTATCTGGCACATGGCTCTTTCCTGACATTCCATTTTCTCATCCTCTTTTTGCTGGCTCCTTCCTGAAACACCCTGCATCACACCTCCATCTATGAGTTTATACACAACCCATCCCCAGACCCTTGGAATCTGGGTTCAGTGTTCCCCAACCTTGAATTTCCACGGAACCCAGTCTCATCAGAGTATCCTCACATTGTGCTGTTCCTCCGTATCTATGGTCCCCCACTGGACCTCGGGGCCCAGGATGGCAGTAACCACGTGCACCTTCTTTGCTGGGTTGTCTCCAAACTCTAGGAGGTGCCAGGCACACACTATATGGTAAGCAGAGCATTAGCTTTGCTGAGTTAATAAGTGAGTGAACAACTTCAGGGTCTAGAATTTTGTGATCTCTCAGACAACACTGGGCTCTCCTTTTCTCAACTAAAGTAGCTCTTACCCATGACGATATTGTATTTCCTAATTACACCCAGACTGATTCTGTGACGTGTCCTGCATGTATATAGGTAAACCCCAAACAAAATATTTAAAAATTTTTATTGCCTCGATGCCACCCTCTTCCACATACAGCAAGGGGTCAACAAACATCCAGTGAATCAAATTAGGTTCATGACCTTTGGTGGATCAACTAAACTTTGTGTATCTTAGTTTCCTTCTCTGTAAAATGGGGAGGCTAGGTTACATAAGCTCCAAACATCTTTGATTCTATGCTGGTGTTGAAAGGAAAAGTCAAGTGTGAATTACCACTCAACACACTGATATACAGCACAGATCCACATATACAATCTACTTTCTTACAATTTTCAATTAAGGTGCCAATATGCTATCAAGAAGCAGAGGACTCCCAAATCAAACACCGTATCCAAGGAAAGAAATGCATTTCCATATGGAAGGGCACTCATTTGCTAAAGTAACTGCAAAGACCCAGAGACACTCATGCCAAGGACAGTTTCAGCATGAAGGCTATAAAGTAACATACTTGTACACACAAAGCCTATTTTTTTTTTTAAAGAGAGATATGCGGCATCCAGGTGGAAGAAACAAGGTAATTTCAAAAGTCCTAGCTTTCCCTTGGCAGGGGATTCGGGTAATAGCTTGCCAATTGCTGGTTACTACGGCCAAGGACCAGGACTGCTGTGTTCAAATTGCTGGCAATGGCCACCTATTGTTTGTGAATTTCTATCTTAGCAGGGACTCTGCAGAGAGGCTACTCAGGACAGCAGGCAAGTGGATTTGGCCAATACTTGCAGGGGTCATCGCTGCCTAATGCAGACAAGTCACAAGAGAGCAACTTGAGAAAGAGGACACCTATGAAAATCTCCCTAGAAAACTTCCTGAATCTTTAGCCAAATATATACATATACATATATATACATATATTTGTGTCTATACATATATATGCAGATGAATGTCCTCTGCAAAATAATCATAAAATATTATTAACAATTAACCACTCTAATCACTGAACATTTACAAAACCACAGCTTGAAGCCTGTTGGCTCTTCTCGCTTGGCTGGTAGTCTATTCATATAAGCTGGGAGGTGAGACATCATACAATAGCTCACACAACCAGAGGAAAGGAGCCATTTGGAAATTCGTTGGGTGAACTCAAATACAGACACTTTGGCATCACTTTTATGGCTTAATTCTCATGTTATCTGCTAAATACCATAGAAAATGATTTAAAACAAAAAAATGGCTTTTCATTCCTGAAAGTTTCTCCCCCTTTCTGGTCCAAAGGCCCAGAACTACAGAGGCTGGAGTCCACCCCAATGCTTGGATTTACAAGCTGTGTGATTAGGGAACATTTGTAAAAACTCTCCGATCCTCAGTGTCCTTATCTATAAAATGCAGCTAATCACAATACCCTGCTCTGGCTTGATAGCACCAGAGGAAATGAGAGCATATGTGTAAGGCAGTTTCTACTACTGAAAAACGCTGGCTCTCATTTCTCTCTCTGTATCCATGGTGTAGTGGACGAGAACACGGGCTCTTGGGTCAGGGAATCTGTCCTTGAGTCCTGATTCTGTTATTTACTAGTTGAGTGACTCTGGCACGTCAGATTCTGAACTTCATTTTCTTCAGTGATAAACTGGGATCGATCATCCTGATACTACAAACTTCAGTGCATTACTGCGAGTATGAAATAATGACTGTTCAGTATGCTTGGCAGACACACCACAGTGTAAGTTATCATCATCATCGTCAACCTATACTTTCACTAAATGCCAAAATCACAACATTCTTATATGTCTTTTTCTACTATTATTTGGGATCCACTACATAATCCCTCTTCCAGCTCTTTGGGGCCATGTAACCAATGAGACGAGAAGGGAATTTCAATAATAGGCTAACGGTGGGTGAAAAATAAATTCTTAATCTCCAACATAATAAAATGCAATGGCTACGTTATGATGAAAGCAGCAGAAAACATTTTGAGCGGGCTTCTTGGTTTGAAATATTCTTAAATACAACTCAATCTCCTGCTTGTACTAAAATGCAGGTTATTGCTTGTCCTCACTAAAAATGTCCTAATAGTGGGGAGAATGCCTCTAAGATAAGAAAAACGTGAATGAGTCTGTGAGGAAGTGGGTATCCAATAATATCTATTATCTTTCCAATATGAAGAGGCAATTATGATATTTTGAGGCATTTGGAACTATTCTGCACATAAAAGAAGTACTCTGTAATGGGGTTTTCAAGCTTGCATAGCCTTAGAACTAGACACTATTATGATCTTGGCAGGCTAATTAGCCAGACTTTCTTTTTTAAACAACTGACTTAATTTACTAAACAGAATATGAGCTTGATGCCAACACTCAATGGTCATTGCTGGTGGCAAATGGAACCTACAAATGCCAACTTCTCTTACTTCAGTATTAAATTCTAAGTTCCACACCAAATAACTAGATTATGATTCAAGAAAAGCTTTGATTTAAACTCTGTTTAAAATATTGTCTTCTTAGTAAAGAAACCCTCGTTCCCTCTCTTCTCTTTCTTCCCAAAACAAAAACAAAAGTCCGTCTTTGAAATGATCCTTCACTAAGGTGACTCATAAAAGCTATGTGGGTGTGATTTTCTTGGGAAACTTAGGCAGAATCTACATACCATGTCCCATGAGAAAATTAATTTTAGGAACTGGACATAGCTTTGAAAATGGTTGTAAGGGCCCTAAAAATTGAAAAGTTATCACCATCAGATTCAGAGAAAAGACGTGCACTTTCTCATGTTTAAATAACATCATCGTGTTAATTTCCTTTCTCTGTTCCTTTCCTCATGGCGAAGAGAAAGATAATTCAAGGACTAGGAAGGCAGCCTCAGACTGTCCTTGTGTTTAACCAGAAGAGCCTAAGCAAACAACTGTGGCTAAGAGAAAGTTCCACGGAATAGACATTCCTTAGGGAGCAGGTTCTGTTAGGATGAACGGTGTCCAAAGGTCTCAGCCATAACTGGTTAGAAAAGCCCTTGATATGCTAGAAAAAAAAATTGATTTCATCTCCGTTTTTGTTAGGAGCAAACCAAAGCTCAGGGAAACCAGGTAACATGTCACTGATCTGACAAGTGATCAGACCAAGGGTCAGGTTCAGATATGTCAGACACAGTTGATTAAAAGCCTGTGACTCTACAGGAATGGTTGCTGCCTCTCATTAGCCAGAATCCTCCTTTGTAAACGGAGACCTTGGGACTGATAAGATGATCTCTAAGATCTCACTGGGAACAAATATTCTATAAATCAAAGGCTTATACTGCCCATAGATTCCAGCCACTGAGGCCTCTGTCCCTACAACACAGAAGGCACCCTTGGTTCTCTGTCAGCCATGCCTCCCCCCACAAGACCAAGAGTCTGAGGATCCAAGGAGATGTGCCCTCTTGGGGTCAGAGTGTGGCCCTCCACACACATTCTAAACTCCAGACTCTAGACCAAGCTCTGGTTTAGGGATTCTGGAATTCTCTAAGTCAATGACCACCTAGAGCCTGTTTCCAGGCCTGTGGGGGTCTCTTCACTGGGTCCATCCTCCCTGGTGCAGACCACGACTCCACGGTGCCTGGGACAGCAGACTGGTTAAGAGGCGGCCATTTACAGCAGGCAGGTGTCGGGCGTGAGCGAGCAGAGCTTGGCCGTGTGGCCTGGGGTGTCCACGCACGGGCACCCGCAACAGGGTCGGGGATGAGAGAGAAGCTGGGTGGGACTAGGGGGTTGGCAGGGCCTGCTCTCCCCCTCCCTGTGTCTGGTAGTCACAGGATGTGGAAAACTCTAGTTTCAAACACGGCCTCTCAGATTGGGGTATTTGTCAAAGTTGGAGGATGGACCACACTTCATTAACATTTTCACTAGCTTGACTTATCACCTTTAAATATTTATACTAGAGTGAGGTATGTGGATCTCAATTTGGTCTCTTTTTGATCTCTGACCTGTGAAAGGTAAGGCCACAGGCATGTTTTGTTAAGCTGGCACCTACGACTGCTTCTTTTCCATTTGAACTAACACTGTATAAACAAGGAGGGATTGCACATGAAAACAGTGATTTGTAGCATCTCTTGAAGAAAGGACCATCCACTCCAACGCAACATTCTGGACTCAGTCATCCTTTGGGATGAAGAAGGGACAGCTCCCTTTAGACAGGGTGGGACTGTCCAGCCATCTTCAGTGGTTTAAGGTAAAGCTTCCAGCTGAACCCGCCAGAACATAGCTAATGCTTTCTGTGTAGTTGTTTGACCAGGCCCACATCACTCCCTTACGTTGCCTACCTGCCCGGGTAGGCATCTGAGCACAAGACCCCTGATCTGAAGAAACTTTAAGGTGTTAGCGAAATCACCTCACCTAATAGGATCTTCTGGGGAAATTAATCTAATTGAGTTTGTTTTGTGAACAAGTAAGTGTCATTTGATGTGATTGAAGATATAACCCCTGGCCTCACGGCTCTCTCACTTAAGACAAGAACATACAGTAATCACTTGAATTGAGAGAGAAGTCTCTCTAACTACATCTTCCTTCGGTTCAGGGCACGCCAGATGAGCAGTTAGTGAAAGAGATCCTTCCTGACTGCACTCCCAGAAAGCAAATTACCCCCTTAAAAAGCCTTGTTGAAAAATAATGAATCTAAACAATGAGACTATCATTTGTAGCCTCGTGTTGGAACCTTAATTTGTAGAAGAAGGGCAATGTTTATGCTTCACGGCATACGATAATATTTTTTTCTTAATACTGAAAACGCCATGGTGACTCCAATCTCAGCTGAGATCAGAAAGCACCGGCACACGGTGTATGAAAGCAAAATTAACTATGGCCTCCACATCCCATCTTAGTTTTCTCTCCTCATCATGTATTAATCTTCTGGGTACTGTTCTACATGTTAAAATACAGAGTATGAATTGCTGTTAATATGCTGTTGCCAGGTTAAAGTACTAGAGAATGTGAAGATGTCAGAAAACAAATCCCAGAGAGAAATGAAACACTGTTTTCCTTAGCTTATGATTACCATACAAATAGACTGCTTCTGAATTTAAATTACAGTGACAAAAAAAAAAAAATCCTTCACATTCACTTCAACACACCGACAAGGATGGAAGGGCAGGGAAGCTGCACACGGCTGTTCTGGGACTATTATCACCATTTCTACGGTTTCACATGCAAAAACACAATCAGACAACACACTCTCACTTGGAAACTTGGAACACAGCGTGTTGCAAAACATTACAGCAGATGACGTTTCTTGAATGAAAAGCAAAAATCTGTTCTCCTCATACCGCCGGGAAAAGTTATGATAAACAACGTATGGAAAACCTAACACGTAGAGAGGGAAGAAGGGAAAAAAACGACGGTTTCTCTAAGTAGAGTTGTGAATGTTTCTAGGATCAAAAGCTTCAGTTCAGAAATGCCCGGTCACATCTACTACCAGTGATCCTCCCAGGATGGCAAGGCTATTTGCTAAGCAACAACACGTCCAGGGGAGGCTCTGCAGCGGCTCCAGGATACAGCAGGAAAGACCCACGGCTGCACAGGGGGAAATGCTGTCTTTAAACAGATGCCCGGCAATGCAAGCTCCCACGCAGACCCAGGCCGTGGGGAGCGGGTGCCGCCTCTGCCTCCGCACCCTCACGTTCACCTGGCCTTTCTCTCCGTGGCCCGTGTGCCGACGCCTGCACGTTTTAAAGGTGAGGCTCACGTCGTCTGCACTCCCGGGCTGCTTGGCTTGGAAAGTTGATGCCTGGGTACAAATTTGGACCTCATTATCTGTAATCTCTCAGAGTAAGAATTCTGGCAAATCGATTCTCTCCCTCATTTACCCATTCATTCACATTCAGTCAACGAACATTTACTAAATAGCGACTGCCTGCCAGTCACTGTTCACGGCAGAAGATGGCAATGGTCAACAGACAGACAAAAGCCCTGTCCTCGTGGAGTTTCCATTCCCACAAGAAAATAAAGAATGAGCAAAATAAACAGGTTAGATATACTTTGTTCAATAGGGGTTAACTGCTAATGAGAGACATAAAGGAAGGAGGGGCACAGGAAGCATGGGGAGCTGCAGTACTAGATGGGGGTGGCGAGGAAGGCTAAGTTAGAGGGTGACACGGAGGAAGAGACACAGTGAGCCAGTAATGTGGGGGGGATCAAAAGGAAGAGCATTCTGGGCAGCAGGACCAGCGGGGGCCATGGCCCCAGGGCACGGGGGTGGCCAAGTGCTCAGGTGACATCAGGAGGGCAGTGAGGTGGGGCATGGAGGGGCAGAGAGGGGAACCCATCAGACCTGCCGGGAGAGGACGAGGGAAGAACTTGGGTTTTGAGTGAGTGAGACCGAACTTTTTTCAGCATCTGTGGAACAGTGAATATTAATCACAGCAAGTGCCTCGGACAGCTCTTTGAGACCTGGGCACAGGGTCTGGCACATCTCATCTCAAAATTAGTCATTCTCTTCACTGCCTTAGGGTCTGACCACAAGAATGGCCATCCCACTCCCTTCCAGGAGCTCCCTGAGGGCTGAGTTGGCTGCTCCTTTCTGCCCCAGAGGAGAGAACTGCCCATTGGAAGCCCTAGGAGTCTTGGTCAACCCTAAGAGCTTTTCTGGTTGGGGACAGGACTCTGGGCACCTCTGCTAAGGGTGACTCTGTGAAAATCCTGGCTTTCACAGTGTGACTTATTTCCTGGGTTGGAGGAGACAGGTCAGGTGATGACGATCATGGTTTGTACTAGCGCATGTGTGATTTGCGGTTAAAACCGATTGGTGGCCCTCCATTTCCTTCTGAGAAGGTACAAGCTTCTCCTCACCCACGTGCTTTTCAAAAGGTGTTCATTTGAATGTTTAGCTGAGTCCCAGAGGTCCCCAACCAGGACAGCTCAGATTCTTCTTTCCACGAGAGGGCTGACAGTGGGGTTCGTGCACACGGTAGCTCCTCAGGGCATCGAAGTATTGGTTTACAATCATTCTCGTCCTGACAAAGAACCTAGGATGCCGGAGAAATTGGAGCTAGAAATTAGAGTCAGGAGCTGTTTGTTCAGTGGGGATCAATAAAAATGACAGCAAGTACTGCAAAAATTGTAACCAAGGTCCCCGGGAAGACAGCTGTGACAGACGGACCCTGCCTACCTTGAGGGATGACGTGTGACTCCTTCATACTCCCAGGGCCTAGCACAGCTCCTAACTCAGAGAAGGTTTTTCAAATGTGTTTGTGGGATTAATTAATTCATAATCATTATATAAGTCAAGGTACAATAATATCAACCCACGGACGGCTAGAGAATATTTATTTGCGACAAGCATATGACATTGACCAAATCCAGAGGTACATGACAAACTGCTTCCAAAATTTTGTTTAAAATGAGGTTGTTAGACATCTGGCCTTACTTGTACCGCAACCTCTTTATTTTAACTCTCAATACAATGGTTGGCCTTCTTCAAAAATAAAGCATCTGAAGGATCCAAGTAGGGTGGTTTAGTAACTGAGATGCGTCTGCTGCTTTTGACTCTGAGGGGTAAAATTCTAATTCCAGAGAACCTTTCTATAGGTTGTCTAGGCAGACTTCCATCCTGTAAAAGAGGTTATTCTAAACCTATCATGGATGAAATATGTGAGAGTTTTAATACTGTCAAGCATCATACAAATTACAATTATGACTGTAATTATTATTATGATATCTATTAGCAAAGACCAACTCCCATTTTTCCTCCTGTTTATGAAAGTAAAAGGCATTTCACAAATAATTACCTGCTTCTCCCCGCACAGAACAAATTACATTAAAATCCAACATACTCAAAGGACAGTGTCACAGAGATAGAAGGGCACTGTGACATTGTTTTAACCACGCCCACACCTTTAACCATTTCAGTAAATGTTAAAATCTGGCACAAGATTGATGCTGCAATTCCCAAAGTACTTTGATAACCTAGGATAAACTGATTTTTAAAAAGACTAATGACCGCTTAATTTTCTTTTATGAACACTAATGAAATTCTCAGGACTATGTACATTCTGATGACTTGCCGACTGTGTCAATACAAAATTTCTTTCAATTCATCAGAGGCAAGTGAATCCAGAGATGACATTTCGAAAATAGTTCAAATGTCAAAGGGAAGTTTAAACAAAAGCAATTAGTCAGGAGAATTTCAACCATGGTTGCATTTCAGACAGGCATAAGCACTTTTTGCTACAAAAGGAGTTCAGAAATCCCTGTGCAATATTAATAAGTGATACGTATGATCCAAAGCATGTATCTTCCTTCCTTCCTTTCCTTCCTTCCCTTCCTCCCTCCCTCCTTCATTTCCTTCCACATTGCCTTAGAGCATCTGCCGTGTATGAAGTACTACCTTGGAATGGATAACAACTGTCTTATTTCCTACTGTACCCTGGTGCCTACCACAGTGTCTGACAAACAGTAAGTGCTCAATAAACAACACTGAATGTGGAATAAGTCAATGAGTAAACAAATGATGAGTAAGAAATGACCTTCCCATTCTGAAAAATCTTTTCTTATCATACAAATACCAACACAATTAACTTACCCTATAAACAGTCTGAAAAATAACATTTATATAGTTTTGCTTGCTTTTGCCAGAGAGCTTGGATGTTGGAAATCAGAAAAATACACCAGAAGGAAACTAATTCTTACTGTCTATGATTCATTTTGATAAAAAGTGGGCTTTCTAAATCGTTTGTTTCCAACAATTTTCCTTTTATGGAAACAGGCCAGAATTGTATGGTCCCACCTGGTTTTATAGAGAGGCAGCCTCTTCACCAAAGCACTCGGTCCAGGAGAGGAGCAAAAACAGCCTCTGATCTCTGACACAGACGCCCTGAAGCCTGGCTACTGACGCTGCATCGCTTTTACTCGGGAGGAGGCAGCTTCAAGTTCACCCTTTGGAGCCTGGTGATTCTCAACCTACTTGCTATTCTAATCCCTTCTTTATATGATGTCTCAGCAGATGAGAAGCAGCAAATTAGAAGGCAGCGCCCTGGAAAAGAGGCAGACCGATGACAGAGGCGAGTGCTGGCAAGCCACGCTCAGTGAGGAGGCCCGAGCAGTAGCACACTTGATGGCCCCAGACAACAACGAACAGTCCAGAGGGAAACCCTCTATCCGTGACAAGCTGCGTGACTTGTGAGGCCCCATGCAAAATGAAAATACCAAGCGCCTTGTTCAGAAATTGTTAAGAATTTTCAGACAGTGCCAGTCGAGCATTAAACCACACGAGTGGCCCTTCTGAACATGGGCCCAGGTGACTGTCTAGGTTGTAGGCCCATGAAACCAGACCTGCTGGCATCATCATGTTCAGTCTACGATGCTTGCAAATGGGAAGTCATATTTAACCCACTTTAGAAAGTGGTCCAGAAACACAGGTGTTCTCTTGCCTTTTGGCACTTACAGGGTTAAACTTCAGTTCTATGGGAAAACCGTTTATGTATGACTCCTCCGTCTTGGGAGGTACAAGACACAACTAAAATTCCAACCTGCAGCTTTCATAACAAGCTCAGGATTCACCCTCAGACACGGTTTTCCCTTTGTTGTCAAGGGTTCCCGTCTTGTGAAAACAACCTGTTTGTTCTTTTAGGGCTGAGAAATTTCCAATTTCTTTGTGTTCCTTCACCTATGCACAGAATCCAAAATCCATGAAGGCTCATTAAATCAGAGGGGAGTGAAAACCCAAAATACCTTAAGTCATTTACTGATCATTACAACCCAGCAAAGCATTGATGGAGATCTCGTGAAACCATTGCTCATGTTTCCAAACATATGCACATAAATAGAAATCCACCAAGACTATCTGATTAACTATAAAAGTGAGACTTTGGAGACTGATGATCAAAGCCCACTTTACCCTGGAAGTTATTTCATTGGGCACTAAAAATACTTAAATACAAAATTACAGAAATATGTCTAAATCTAGTTTCATAATATACCATTTTAATAAATAATCCTATTTCCTGTGCATGAACATCATTTCTTCAGAGAAAAGTATTTCTCACTATGACAGAAAACAATTTAACTAAGTAAAAAATGAACAATTTCGTATGTACATAGCCAAGATGAAGTATGTCTTTAGAAAATAGGAAATTTTACAGAGAAGAGAAATTAACTTAAGTGGTAGGAGGTAAAATTGAATTTCTCTTGCTTAACAGGAGTATCTGTAATGGCCACATATTTTAAAATGTGCACTAGCAAAAAGACTCAGCATTTTCAACCTATAATAGTCTATGTCTGATGTGATGGATTTATTTTACATCTCCTTATTCATGTTCTGAGATGTTTTCCCTCTGAAAATAACCAATAAATATTATAACCATTTACTATTGCCAGGAAAAAAATGTCCCATAAAAGCCTTTAATATTATGCACTTAATCTCTTCATTTTAAAGCTGTGTGACAGCAACAATGAATGACAGTTGATGGTGAAATAATCCTGCACTATGAGATCTTAAAAGAGTAGAGTTCTTGTTTTAACATCCTTGGACCCTCCATGCCTAGCACAGTACTGACCTAGTATACAGTAGGCACTCATACAAAACGAACATGTAGTATATATCGGGGATCTTCAAGGCATTTAATCAGATTGATTCTTTGTCAGTTTTCAAGAAAGTATTCTTTATAAGCAAATCCTGACGAAAGACAAGGATGTCAAATGCATTCAATAACTACAATAGTTAGTATCTGTTGAGCACTTCATATGTACAGGCTAACCTAGGCGCTTTATAAGATACAACAGTCCGTTAAATTAGTCCTTAACATTAGTCAGTTAAATCCTAGCAACAACTCAGTTAGTATCCTCATTTTACTGATGGAGAAACAGATCCACAAGAAATTAAGAAATGTGATTATTGCCACAAGGCTAGCATGTGAACGAGATGGGGCACCAATCCAGGAAGAATCCATGCTTCTCCTGGGTGTACTTGGTAGATTTCAGAGTATGAAAGTCTGAGAAGACAGGTGGTTATCACGCACATCTTGTTCAAAAGGTTAAGGATAAAGAGGGTTAATTGGCTTTTAACTGAATTGTTGGCGAACCTTCCTATGAAACACTACAGACAAAATGTAAAGCAGTAAACATCTATCTAAGAACTATTAATAAAGAAAGACAGGACTTAATCCAGGCATATGCTGGAGACCACAAATATTTTAGGTCATGACCTACAGAATTTCACAAATAATAGATGAAAAGTGTTGGTCAAGATTCAAGCTAATGAGGTTGAAAAATCCCAGCAATAATGTGACTTCTAAAGACAGATGCCTTTCACTGATTTCCCCCCTAAGTACCAAATCTAAAGGCTTCTTCTGGGCTAGAACCTTCATGCACAACCGACATTAGAGAACATTTCTTCTTTCCTGAGCCTCTCCTGACTTGGTTTCCACAGCAACAAGTTATGGCCCTTACAATTATTAAAGAGACTCCCATTTCAAATTCTGATGGAAAAAGTATGTATTATTACTACAGGGTACATTAGAGGATCTAAGGGCAAAGAGTACGGCTGAGTTTCACTAACCCCTGGACCAGCCACTGAAAAGCCTTCAGGATGAAGCCAGTCAAAACCTGTCTCTCAGCTGCTACATGACCACAATTGCTGCCTTAGTCCATTTGGATGGCTGTAACAAAATATCATCGACTGGGTATCTTATAAACAACAAAGATTTATTTCTCACAGTTCTGGGTGCTCAAATCCAAGATCAAGATGGATGTCGTGTAAAAGTCACCTCCTGGTTGACAGACTGCATCTTCTAGCTGCCTCCTCACACGGCAGGAGGAGAGAGGGATCACCCTGAGATTTCTCTTATAAGGGCACAAATCCTATTCATAGGGGCCCCACCATCATGATCTAATTATTTCCAAAGGCCCCACCTTCAAATACTATCATATCAGGGATTTCATTAGGTTTCAACAAATGAATTTTAGAAGGACACAAACTTTCACCCACAGTTGTCAGGTCATAACTCCTCAGTTCCACAACAGCCAGAGATTATCTCTGAATCCCAATATCAAATTCCTGGAAGAGAGAATCTTTGTCCCAGGGTCAAGGAGCGAAGGGTTAGGGGCCAGTACTCAGAGAAAAGGGATGTTGTGGGCTGGGCAGATACCTCAAAAGTTATTCATAACAAGGTATCTTCTCTGTGAGATTTCAGGCCTGATGCTCCATTTCATTATTCCCCAAAGACTGTCTTCACCTCTCCTGTTCACCTCTTCTCAGAGTCACCAAGTCCTGGGTAGTTGTATTTCAGTCCCCTTTTGCCCCTCCCTTCAGCGTCATTGTCATTTATAGACTATTAGAGGTAGATGGTCTCAGGGTCTTCAATGGCAAATAAAATTCTTTATACCAGCTCCCCACTCAAGTTAGGCTGAAGTGGAGGCCAAATGTGATGAAAGGCTGTTATAAGCGATTAATAATGTCTGCCATGGAGCAGGAAAGGGAGTAGCAGCAGGTACTGGTGTTTTTGATTTTTGTTCACTCTGACTGACAGGTAAGAATCCTATCCTGAAGGCTATAGACATGAGGTAAACCTGTCCACTGTTACAAGGGTAGTTAGTGGCAAGGACTGGACTAAAATCTGAATAACTCAACTACAACCACTAGTGCTCTTCCTGAAGCATTTTTTCTTCCTGGGAAGTAGAAATATCTAACATGGGAAGAGAGGTTTCTAGGACCCTGAGAAGAGGACTCCCTCTTCAGCTCCATCACAGTCCACTTTTCAGCCACAACTTAATTTAAATGACCATATGTATGGAAGTCAATACAGCAGACAGACACAATCTTATGAGATGAAACTTAATGAACCTACTTGGTAAAGTGTTATACTTACCTGTAGTTTGAAAACATCAACAGCCTAAGGCCTTAATTGTACAATGTGGATGCCAAATTAGCTAAAATAAACTCCATACACATGAAGACAGTATCATTTTACATTTATTGAGCGTTTACTAATGCTAAATACTTTTTAAAGTACTTTGCATATACGTCAGTTCATCTAATCTTGATGGCAAGCCAATTCATTAGTTACTGTAATTATCCTCATTTTCAAAGAGAAGTAAACTGAAGCCCAGAGAGGTTAAGTAAAGTACCCAACACCACACAGCAAAGAAGTGGTAGAGCTGGGATTCAAATGCAAAGACATCGGATTCCAGGGTCCAAGCTTTTGAACACTGCTCCATGAGGCTTCTCTCCTCCCAGTGTTACTCTGAAGCCTGACTATGACAATAAATGACAAAGGGCTAAACAAACATTTCTTGTTGTTCTACTAAGTCATGAGACTGCTATCAATAACCACAGGTTGTCTTTGTATTTTTTTTAATAAATTTATTTTAATGGAGGTACTAGGGGTTGAACCCAGGACCTCGTGCATGCTAAGGACATACTCTGTCACTAAGCTATACCACCCTCTACCCCAGTTTTGTAATTTTACTATTAGATTTCCATATGCTTTCCTACAATGATCAACATCAATGGGAATAAAAAGAATAGATTTTTAAAACATTTGTACATTTTCACCAGAACGTCAAGAAGCTAGGAACAAAGCCCTTTAAAGATGACAGCGAATGCCAAGACCAGAATATAAAGTGGTAACAATACTACAGTGGACTTTGGGCTCTGAAGGTCAATGGTGAAACTATACACTTCCTCCTGTAGTTACTTTTCAGGTAGAAACTTTCAGTGCTTTGAAAGACAAGTGCTTCTGGAGAATTTAAAGGACTGAAAAATGACAAAATAAATGAGACTCTGATGCGATCCTGCTTTATGAAGCACACTGAGTGACACACAATAGTACCTTCCACGTGGCCTTGTGCCTGATGTAAAAATCCTCCCACCTGAGAGCATCATCCACAGATGAGTTTTCAGGAGTCCTGAAATGATGACAGCCACTGCGTGTCACACAAGTCTCTGTCAAATCCCCCATCCCTTTTAGAACTTCCCAGACAGTTCAACTTAACTAGATGATGAGTACTGCAAAACAAACCAAAAATGAGCTATCTAAAGCCAGGATTAACTAGTGCAAAAGCTGCTAAATTCTTTACATTTGGCCTGGTAAGAAGAGCACTGTACTACAAGTCGTTGGTTCTGCCAACTACCTTTACTCCCTTAGGAGAACTGAACCCTCCCAGCCGTACCCGGGGGACTGTGCCGCGTACTGGTCTCCGAGGGCAGCTCAGCCTGCCAGTCTGCACCCTGAGCACAGCCTGCATTTGTTTCCGAGGGCTGCCATCACAGACTACCACAAACTAGGTGGCTGAACATGACAGAAATTGATTCTCACACAGTTCTGAAAGCCAGAGGTTGAAAACCAGGGTGTCAGCCAGGCCATGCCCCCTCTGAAGGCTCTAGGGGGGTATCCTTCGTTGTCATTTCCTGGCTTCCGGTGGATGCTAATAATCCTTAGCACTCCTTGGCTTGTAGCAGCAGACCTTCAATCTCTGCCTCTATCTCCCCATAGTGCCTTCCCTCCATGTCTGTGTCTTCATGTTCAAATTTCCCTCTTCTAATAAAGACAACAGGCACTGAATTACGGGCCACCTTCATGCAATAAGACCTCATTTTAATGTGATGACATCCACAAAAACCTTATTTCTAAATAAAGTCAGTCCATAGGTACAAGGAAATTAAGACATCAACATGCTTATTGGGGGGGGACACAATTCAACCTCTGAATACCTGCAAAACAGAGAGTGCGCGTACCATCACCTGAAAGAATTCTCTGAGCATCAGGTCCGCAGGTCATTAATATGTTCATTGAGCTGCTCAGGGTTTTACATTCAATAGTGTCTGTCTTCAGCTTTGGGGACCATTAATCAGACCAACCCCAGCTCTGCACTAACCAGCTGGGTGACCTTGGGCAAGTCACCGAGGTGCCCAGAGGCCCAGTTTCTCCCCAAGACTGTGGTGACAGCTCAAGTCGCTAATATGTGAAAACACCAGCATGGCTGGGCACAGAGCAGACCTGCGCTCTGGCTTAAGGTTCCTTTCCCCACTTTCCCAGCAGCCTTGGGAGGGAGGGAGGGACACACACCACAGAGAATCCTGGAGTCTCCCTCACAATGTCCTGGAACAATGAAGAGAGGCGGGCAGGGGTTTCAATTAAAATTCACTGTTTCTCTCAGAACAGAAGAAAGTAATAAACCAATGCAGTAAATTACTGCTGTGGAATTAATGCCCAGATAGAGGAAATAAAAGAGAAATTTATGAGCTTAATCAATCTCTTTTTTTCATATATATACATACCTCCATCATCTGCTTTATTTATGTGACTCTCTCACCCTCCCAAATAATTTTCAGTAATTCCCAGCAGCGGCTACGCCTGCAGCTGAGCCCCAAGGGCAGGCTGGGTACCTACCGGGTATCAGGGAACACCCCCTCCCCCCACTCCTCCCCAGCCCTCCTCCGCGGGCTGGAGGACACGCACAGCACGGAGGCGCCAGCAATAGCACCAGCCACACAGAATGCGCAGCATCCATCCCTTCTGGAGGTGCCTCTGAGCTACCTGCGCGCTCAGGGCTGGTTCCCAGCCAGGCAGCAGCAGCATCCTTCTCCTCGCCAGCTCCTGCCTGCTCAGTCTTCTCTCCCTTTTACCCAACTTCCCCGTATCTGCCTATAATTCAGTTTTATAAAAGTCAGCACCTGAAAATCCTTTTCCAAGTAACAGTAGTAATAAAACTCAAAGATCCGAATCTGTTTCTCATGAATGCCGTTGCCTAACTGGCAACCCTATCCATCGAACCTTGACTTAATGTTGGGGTCAAAGTTTTCCTTCTTATTACTGATGGTGGCACCAGTTCTCACTTAACAAAGCCTTTACGATCCTATAGTATAACCAAAGATGGTGATTTGGGACACCAGTCTAAGTCCCCACGAATCTACCACTTCCCTGGGGCTTGTAAATGATCATGGAATACATACAAGGCATGCCAAAGACCTCAGAGAGACTTAATCCAGATGCTTGAGTTCAGAATCCCCAACTGAGGGCAAAAGGATTTTTTTCCCCGTTTTCATCCACCTTTATTCCAGGGAAGAAACAATCCACATATTTATCCATCAGAAGGCTGACATTAAGCAGGAACAGGATTTGGAACTGCTGAAGGAAGCCTTTCAAGGGAATAAACCCTGGCACCCTCAAAATACCTCTTGAGATGCTGTTTTCTGAAGAATGCTGTTCAAAACTGACTTTGATGAGAATTTTGTCACCACCCAAATCCTCTCCAAATACTCAGAGTTGAGGAAATGATAACTTCATTCACTTTCATTCTGTTGGGAGTTTTGTTACCATTTTGTTCTTTTTTTGCTAATGGATTTGATTTCAAATATTCATAACGCCTTTAAAATACAAAGAACCTGGAGTCAGAGGGAAGTAAAGGGCAGCTTTGGACTTCTTTCTATTTTATTTTATCTACTATTCTTATGTATATATTTGCATCTACATCTATATATAGATATATGCACACAAGGACTTTTTAAATGTTAATAATACCATCACATCTCTATAATTAGTAATTCACTTTGTACAGGGTGTTTTGTTCTGGGCCATATAAAGTGAAGTCAGAAAATATTGCACATCAGTTCCATGATTCTCAGTGGGGGTAATTTTATCCCCAGGGAATGTCTGGAGATATTCTGGCTGTCACAATTAGGGGAAGGGGCGCTACTGGCATCTAGTAGAAGCCAGAGATGTCACTGAACATCTTACAATGCATAGCACAGCCCCCCTACAACAAAGACTTATCCAGTCCAAAATGTCAAAAGTACTTAAACTGAGAAACCCTGAAGTCAGTACGCCCATTCACAGCCAGTATGCAAATGAACTAAAGCCTTAGGAAGGCAGAGCCAGAGTCCTGACCAGGACAGAGCGCGCTCTCCCTTGCGACCGGCTTCTTCACCAAGCCCCCTGCACCCTCAGAAGCCCCGCCCCTCTCCCCCCAGCCCACAGTTGGGAGTTGATCAAATGGGGAAAGGCACAGTCTCCCCAGAGACACAATGACAGTGCATAAAAGTTCCCTTTGTCCTTGTTCATGTGGAGCACATTCACAGGGATGCAAAGGTCACTGCTGAATTTAAATAACCTCCTGTGATAAATCTGCATGAGCCTGATTTGTTCTACTGGACTTGTTGGATTAAATGAACACAATTTAATGTTCTATAGGACAAGGGCTCCTTTCATGGCTGAAAGAAGTAGCGAGGGTGATTTACAGTTTCATACATACTCATTCGCTACATTATCTGCTTTGTGCCTGTGCTTACGAATATCAACTCATCATCCGCGGTCATTTCTACCCATTCAGGAGAATTTAGCTTTCCATTAGGAAGGAATAAGGAACAAGAGATTTCTGCCATGTTCACTCGGAAGAAGCAGAATCAATATTTGTACCCTTGTCCTTCACCTTGTGTGTTTTTTTTCTTTTTAATCTCTGTTTTTACAACATAAAGCAACGTTTCCTTCTGTTTTCCAGGAAAGGCTGTTTCTCTAAGCAGATTATCCCCAAACAGGGCTGTGCATCAACATAAGGCTTAGTTTACTTAAAATACCCGATTATTTTTCAGCACCACCGTTTTAGGAGCCATCGCTCTATTCCATAACAATAAATTAGTATCAAATGTTTGCTTTTTCATTAAAGTAGTTCTGAATTCCACTTAGTAACAATTTCTGCATAATTCTACACATTTGGAAATAATAAAAGTGTATCTAATCACTACTATAACCCAGATTTTATTAACCACAAGTCTTAGGAAGCACGGTGTTTTTGCTCATGGACGATTAAGAGATAGGATTTTCATCTTTCTCCACTTCATAAAACAGGAAGTATGAGCAAGGATAGGAGAGCTGATTTTGGGGGTGGATATGGAGAGTGCTTTGAATTTATAGTCAGATCTCAAAATGCCAGCACTGTAAGGCAAGAGCATATGGATAAACTATGAAGTTGGCTACCTTGTCCTCAGGTGTAACTCTAAGCACCGTGTTACCTCCCTCTTCTGTTTCTCTTTGGATACTGGAGTCTAGAGTCTTGCTAACCAAGCATTCAGGGGAGCCAGGTCAGCACCACCTAGACACTTGTTAGAAATGCAAACCGCTGAGCTCCACGCCAGGAATCTGCAGTCTCCCAAGCCTGCCAGGCGATTATCACCACCCTCCCGACCCCGGCAGTGTGCTCTAGAGTTCTCTGTCACCACCCCCCACCCCATGACACTTACCAGCTTTGTCTTATACCTTATACCAAGAGGCAAGATGGTTCTATCTGGAGTTGATTAAAAACCTAATGATATCCAGTATTTTATAATTATCCTTCCTGTTTTAATAGGAAGAAGTGTCTAAATCCAGGGGAATCAATTGTTAAGGGTAAGATTCAAGGTAGTCCTCTAGCAGACATGGTTTTGAAGAGAATCTCTTTTTTTTTTTTCAACTTCCCGGAGAAGAGGAGAGAGCAGCCGGACTTTCTGCACATAAGCACACTTCGGCCAGGTTAATCCCAAGGCGCTCACAGAAAGCGAAAGAGTGCTAGCTGGGCCTTGCCTCCGCTCACACACGGGTGCAGATGCCTGCGGCCAGGCCATGGGCCAAAGAGCGACATCACAGCTGCAGGACAAATTTCTGAAAGCCCATGCCCCGAACAGTCAACCATCCAAAGATCTTGATTAAGGAAGGTTCACATTCACAGACACAGGCTCTCACCACAGCATATGCTAATCTGGGATCTATGTCTAACAGAGGCAAAGGAAAGAAGAAAGGGATCTCTCTTAGGTATTTTTTTTCCTCTAAAAAAATTACTTTACTAGGCCTCTCAGAAGGAAGATATAAAACCCAAGGCTTTAAAAAATCTAAATATCATCAAAGAGAAAAGCAATGTGCATAATTGCTACTTCTAAAATCTTCCGACACTCCAGACATTTATGAATCTTTAAAAATTTTTTTTCTAAGGATATAAAGTCTCTCAAACTAGTTCAAGCAGCAACGGATGGCCTTTCAAGGTCAGCTTCACGTGTTATAGTCCCTGGGTAATCCTCTCGCTTGTCTCTTAGCAGACTGACCCAAGCTTCAGGGCCCACTCCAGGCCTGCAAATTCCTCACACCATCCTCTCTTACTCCCACTGGCACTGAACTCTGCCCTGCTCAGACATGTTACCCTCTTTGTAGCTTATATTCCACAGAGTTTGACCCTTTATTTTTTTTTATAAACTGCCTTACGCTTTTGCTAAAGTACATCATATGTGTGATGGTCCAATTTTTCCCATGAGAACATATATATATATATATATATATATATATATATATATATATACACACATACACACATATATATATGTATATTATAACTGAATCACTTTGCTGTACACCTGAAACTAACACAACATTGGACATCAACTACGGTTCAAAAAAAAAAAAAGAAAAGGACAGTGAGGTTGGGGAGCAGTATGCTTTCAACTTACCCAAACTTGACTCTAGTCGGGAATACAGGATGATTAATAATAACAACAACATTTATTGAGTGTTCTGCTAAATTCTGGTATGCTGGCACTGGGCTAAATGGTTTCCATACTGCAGACATGACTAAAATAAACATTCTGAAATCCTAAAGGAAATTCCCACACCTGTTCCCCAATTTAGCCTGTATGGCCAATCAGCGGCCAGCTAGGGTTTCATCCCAAGTGCTGGAAGGAAGCATCTGAGTTCCTGCTCACCCAAAGAGACAGGTGACCACCAGCCCACTGGGTGTCTCCCATTCAGAACATGTGGGTAGGGCTCCAGTTACTGACTAGCAAAGGCAGGCACAGGCAAGGAAGCTGCTTTTGATTGAAATCAACTGCTCAGCCTGGAATTAATCAAGGGTCCCCCATACAGGCTAGAAAGGACCTCAGAGCATTACAGCTTTTGTTTTCCTTCTTAAACCACAGGAATTACTGAAGAGAGTCCACAGACTACTGACTCTAAGTGATTTTAGGTCTGGTAGAAAAAAAAAACAACACAAATAGTTCTTTAGGTAGAGAACAGAGCGTTCAATAGAGAAATTACTCTCCCTTCTAGGTCCAGGACATCTGTTATCTGCTGCAAGCCGTGGCCCATAAGTATTGACATTACTCAGGTTTGCATTAATCATTTTAATCCTTATTTATTATGTAGCACATTGCCAAAGCAAAACGAAACTCTACAAATTTCAGCTCTACCGCAGAGGAAGGAATGAAAGGTCAGTTTACTGGAGTCCACATCCAGTTGGAAAAACTAAAGCATAAATCTTACCTAAATATACCAGTTAGGTATGCCTCCCTCTTCCTTCCTGAAAAATGTTACATTAACATAACTCTTGCAGACAAAGGACTTTAGAGGGACAGGAAGAAACGCCAAAAATTAAAGCATCTCTTTAGAGAGTGTGTTGAGTTGGCTGCAAGTTGCTTCATTGGCAGCAGCACACGCAGAGCATCGAGCTTAACAAGAATTAACACCAGGCCGTGGTTCTGCAAACTCCACAGAAACGGCCACAGTAACACCATAGTTCTTACAGAGCTTTGTAGTTTACCGACAGCCTTCAAACACATCGACATTCAGTCTTCAAAAGCAACCCCTATGAAGTAAGCAAGGGCATTTTCATTTTCTAGATAAGAATCTGAGGTCCAAGAAGATTAAACGATGCGCCTGTAACCAGAGGCACAGCAGTCAGGATGGGGTATCAACTTCCTCTGCAGAGTTTCAATGTGTTAGGCACTGTGGAAAGGAGCCCTACATCCCTTGCGGCAATCCTTTCTCACTAACAACTGAATTTCAGAGACATTCAATAACTTGCCCAAGCTGACAAAGCTCAGGGACGTCTGATTTAGCCTGCGTTTCCCTGCTGTGGTTGATGGTGTTTCCCAATTCGAAGTACAGAGCAAGGATTTGAGAACCAGGTTTCCCAATCCCAAATGTTACCTCCTCCATGAAGCACTCCCTGACCACCACTCCCGCCAACTCCAAATTGAGTGAAACTCCTCCACCACAATCAATTATTGTACTCTTTCACTGTATCACAAATATTGTTGTTTTGTTAATTTCACATAACTTTGGGTCTCTGAGAGGCTTGCACCATCTCTTAAGTTTATAACTACTTCTTAGATCTTGTTTGGAAGCTACTAACTATGATAAATGCTTGGTGAGTGACTCAGTGGATAAACAAAATCCAGGGTCATCTTACCGTGTGTCTGAGAATTATAAAATGTGCTATGTATCCTTGAAGAATTTTATATTAGAAAAGTTGGTCTAAAATGCTATTCCTGGTATAAATCATTTTTAAAAAATCTATGGCAAGGGCAGAGAACCTATAAATATGATTAAGGCTTTTATTATGCAGTATAGGCCAAATTTCAATATACAGGGGTCTCTGAAAATTCATGTGCAAACGTGTCAAGGCTGTATAAAAGACAGCTTTAGTTACACGAGTCTACATGTTCTTCTCCGTAAATACCATGCAGTCTATGGTCTTCACCATTAACCCAAATTCTTCCCTGTGACATTTATTCTTTCTTTAATTTCAGCCATGAGTGGAGGAAGAGGCCAGCTGACATCACCCTGGCATGGTGACTTTTAACTTACCAAACAGAGAGCGTTGTGTTCACTCTTAGTGATGCGGGTGCCAACGGACTCCAGAGGGAGGACTGGGATCTGACTGGGGTGTTTCAGATTCTGCAGGTGCTGAGAAACGTGAGGATGTCTGTGTCCTTAACTTCCTCCCTGGGACTTTTTTTTGTCTTTGTTCTTTCTCCCTCTTGACTTACTAAGGTGTATGAAGTCATTTCTCTGTCATCACACTACATGGAGCTCTTGGCTATAGTGAGAAGTGAAGCAGGAGGGGCTGCCCAGCCCAGCTCAGGGGGCCCTCAAGTTCATGGGTAGCCTCCCCTCCTTCATGGGGCACCGAAAGGATGGGCTGGGCTCCAGTTCTCTGAGTCTTCTCCTTCAGGGTCAAGTAGGCCTGAATCAGACACCTGAGACCTGATCACCACATTCTTCTAATGATATGAGAGGCAGATTGTGATTCAACACTGTTCAAATATTAAACTCTGCTTAACAAAATGACTGACCCAATCATAATTAGAAAAGTCAATAGTTTCCCACAAAACTTGCCATTCTCTTCAAATTATGTTAATGGGAATCCGGCATTTACAAAATGCTTGGGGCCGGCTGTCTATTCCAACAGTAACAAACACGGGCAGGAGAAATAACCATCAAATCAATCAGGATTTTGTTAGGAAAGTTGGGCAGGTCTCCATCAACAAATACCAATCACCTGTTCTAACTTTTGACCAGTATCAACCCACTTGCTCAGCTTGAAATAGCAACAGCATCTTTTTTTACATTCTTCTGTATTTAATTAATTAAAACTCTGTCCATCACAGCTCTCACTGAGTGTTAGATCTAAAAGAGGCAAATCACAAGAAAGCGATGACCTTCTGAGATTTACTCTACAAAATATCTTTTTTTCCAGTGTATGTACTTGTCTCAGAATGCATTCAACCAAACTCCACACCTACCTTTTCTGATCTTCAGTCAACAGATTAAGTTTTCAGTGAAATCTCTAGGAACCTTTTAAGCAAAACCCCAGAAAATTAAAACTTTGTATGTTTGATGTAAAGATTTAGTTACTAGAAGTTCTTCTAAACATTGATACTTCATTGGTGGGTAGTATGGAAATCGCAAAAAATCTGGGGCTTAAAGTTAAGTCTCTAAGGTGTTTCTTTACAGCAAGCTGGACTAAGGCCAAGCAAGGGAGAAGTTCATAGAAGTAAGGATGTCACAGAGCCAGCTACCCACAGAACCCAGCCAGGCCCAGGTTACCCTCTCCCAAGTAAGAGGATGGAGGCAGCTGTGTCTCTGAATGGCCTAGGAACCACTTTCTATTATTATAAGTCAAGCAAATCTAAGGCTTCCTGTGAAAGCCTCTAATTTCTATTAGATCACATCACCTCAGTGTTAGCTGAAATTAAAACATACCAACCAGACAGGTAGAATGCTCATTTTTTCAGAAACTACCCCCAGAAGAAGGATGCTGGTCTCCATACAATAAAATAAATAAGAGGGTACAGCAATGGTCAGACTGATGAGTTTATAAGCTGAACTAATGACAAAAATACTCATACGAGCATTCACTTACCTGTTTTAATGTTGATGGCGAAAAAGTTTTGAGGATTCCCACTCGTAATCCTGTATGTCAGTTTTTCATTGGAACTGGAGTCAGGGTCCTCAGCCTGGATCTGAATGACAGATACATCCTTGGGAGAGTTTTCCATGACAGCGGGATAATAAATCGGCTCCGAGGTCAGCGGGGCATTGTCATTCACGTCTTCAATTTCAATGTAGACCTCGATAGTGGAGTAGAGCGGAACCACGCCCCGGTCTGTGGCGTACACGGTCAGCCAGTAGGACCCCGTTGTCTCTCGGTCAAGAATGTCGGCGGTGGAGATGACTCCTAAGAGAAAGCAGGGAGAGTGACTTCTGTAGCAAAACTGGAAGACGTGAAGTCAATCAATTATCCCAAATTGAGAAGGGCTGTGCTAAGGATCTTGGCATATGGGAAAAAAAAGTCCAACATTCAAAGTTGAATTAAGATGTTTCTCTCCACATCAGAACAGTATTTTCTGCAAAACCATACTAACTAGTCCTACCAATTGAGGAGTATAATTACATTCACAAACACTTTATTTGAATTTTGGGGACAGACATATCTCAACACACACAAATACACACACACATACACAAAGAGACAATTGGGAGCAGCAGGAAGAGAGTGGGCCAGCAGTCAAAACACTTCCCATGATGCATGGGAAATCAGCACACTATCATATCAACATTTCCATTTGACCTGATATTGAATTGATTTCCAATGCAACGAAAAGCTTTCCCAGGATACATTATTTTATCTGTCCATTCACAAAAATGAAAAAGACCTTTCAAATGTTCTCTTGCCTGTTGGGATGGAAAATATTTTGCATGCAGAGATATAAGCCTCCGTCATAGTGTCTCCCTACACTTCGAATGTCACAGTTATTCCAAAAGAATCAAGAGAAGAAGCTGTAAGCCACACCAGCGTACGTTCTGAACGAGCTCTAGCCCCCTCAAGAACTCTACAGAGGGCCCTAAATAAACTCTGAAACACTTTCAGAAATAATCATGGACAACATTTTAAATTAGGAGCAGAAAAATGCCTAGTCTGCTCCCTCCCACCTTCCCCATTTCATGGTTGAAACAAGCACCAACCAGGAAACTAGACAACTGCTGGAAAAACGAAAGAGAAAACACAGAGCTCTAATCTTTACAGCCCTCACCCCAGTCACCAGGCTATAGAAACTTACTACAGGGACTCGTAAGCACGTTCCACTGTGATGGGAAAACTCTGGGGTTCAGCTTATAAAATCTCTAAAAGTTGTCAGGATACCCACGGAAGAAGGCATGCAATTCATGGAAATCTTTCCACCCTAAAGACACCCATGGAAGGAGTCAAGAAACAGTTCCCCAAGTCTGGCCCAGATCCTCTATCCTCTGTACTCCTGTTGGACTTTGGACTGTATTCGGCACATAATTTGGCCTACAGACCTTGCATAAGCAAACTGCCAAGTATTGCACCTGGGAGGGAGGAGAGCAACTGTCCAGAAACAGTCAGGCTGGAGTAATCCAAGTTGCCTAAAATTCAGAACAACTATACTATTCAAAGGGAGATAGCCCAACTGGTGTTGAAGTTTCAGCTCTCATTATCCACCAAAAAGCCCTGCACAATGTTATGCCACGCAGCAAAAGATCATCTTAAATCTTCTGAATGGAAATGCGTAAAACCTAATGAGCGCCTGTAGGTTCACAGTTGATACCCATGTGGCATTAGAAGAGTCAATAGCAGATAATAGGGCAGGAAGGAAAAAGGGAAGCGTAAAACATAACGATTATAAACATAATGCTATGTGTCCACTGTCTGAATGAATTAACAGGCAGCCTTATTATCTGGGTTGAGACAGAGTAGAAAGGCAACATGGCTGTAAGGTCCAGAGAAGGCTCTGAGGGATGGAGAGCTGGCCAGGTGTGAGCCCATCTATGAGCACAGGGCACAGGCCTGTCAAAGACACCATGGGCAGTCTTGTGGAACACTCACAGGAGTCACAGCCATGAGCCACCATGCAGACATGTGGTGCTGCCTCACAGAACTGTAGCCTTCAAGTGAGAGGATGGTCAAGTGACAGGAGATCAAGCTGTCTCTGGAATGGAGACAAAGAGTAGGCAGGCAGGATCTGGGATGTGAGATACAGGTGGCAAAAAAGGTTCTAAAGGCTCTGGGAAACACCTCTTGCACGGGAGCTGTCAATTCCACTAAAAAGCATCTACTAGACTCAATGCTGGTCCTTGAAGGAACAGAGATAAAGGAGAAGGGATCTCTGTCTTCAAGGGACTCACAGGCTTGCTGAGAAGGCATATCTCCAATGAGGAGATCCACACGGAAGGGATGACTGCACAGCCAACAGCCAGGAGGACTCAGTCTCCTCTGGTTCAGACTGATGTAGTGGGAAGGGCGAAGAACCTAGTACCAGAAGTGGGTGGGAGGCCGGTAAAGAAGTATTTACCGAGTGTTTCTAATGTGCTCTGAGGCTTGCAACACAACTTCCCTATAATGTAAGCTTTATTATTCTCTCTTATAAATGAGGGCATCAAGTCATAAATCTGAGTAGGTAACTTGTCCAAGATCACAGGGTGAGTCATAGAACCCAGGTCTGTCTGCCTCGAATGTTCCAGTTTCCATTACTTACTACCTCTCTGACCCTGGACAAGGTGTTTAAACCAAGCAAACCTAGTTTTAGTACCAATGTCTCAGTACTGTGGCAATCATGTAATTAAATGTATGCCAAGAATTTGGCAAAATGCTTGCAAACTAGTAGATGCTGAGTATATGTTAAATCGACATGAATAAAAAGCAATACCAAAAGCCTTGTAAATAGTAACCACACCTAAAGCAAGGGGTAATCTTAAGAGGAGAGAAGTTGGGATGGAATGTCTTGTTAGGTATTTTTTTTCTTCTCAGGTCATGTGGCATTCTTGCGTAGTCTTTGTGACTTGCTCATGATATCTTTTCATGAAAATATCTGGCCTGTTTGGGCAATAGCAAAGTAAGTCCACTAAAAAAGAGAATTTAACTCAATAAGCACCAAAATCAAAGGAGTTAGGTCAGCTTTGTCTACCTTGCCTGATCACCCACCACGCATGCACGCACAAGCAAGCCTGCAGGTGTGCGCGCGCGCACATACACAGATTTGCAGTCACAGAATGGGTCTGTGATCCCTGGAAGTCACTTAAATCTCTTTTCTGGCACCCGTCAAACTGGGAGATGGTATATTACAGGCTTTGCACATCAAATGCTTTTGAGAAGTCCTTGGATAAAAGGCATCCACTAAAGCAAATTAAAATATATGGGTGGAATTTCACTCTGTTGTTTAATGAAAGATCACACATGTCCTCTAGAAGTTAAGAGTTCTCTCTCATTAAGATAAAATATGTCTTTAGCTATATTTACTCCTTAACTAGAAGTGCAAATGAGTATCATAGAACACAGTGTTCAGACATCACTCTCATGATCCAAAAATGTGAGGACAAAATGAAAAGAATGACTCTGAAATGTGTTGACAATTATGATAAGATTCACCCAAGGCTCCATATTAATCATATTAATGCAACCAATGCCTAGTGATAGCACTTCCACACTTTCTTCACAGGTAATTATGATCCACATGGTCACAATTAAAAACGTAAATCCACGTGACCTTTTCTATCAAGCAAAAACTCACTTCTGATGTTGCTCAAAGACTGCCAAAATAGTATGTCACAAGCCTTTAGCTTTGGGACAGCTATCACACATTCTCTATTACTTTTTTTTTTTCAACTGAGGTGTAACTGATATACTATAATAAGCTATACACATTTAAAGGAAACAATTTATAAGATTTGATATTCACAAAACCATCACCACCATTCAGATGACAAACACGACCGCTATCTCCAAAAGCCTTCTCCTTCCCATTTTTAATCCAAATAAAATGCTCTCAAATTTCCCCTACCCACAGCCAACCAGATTAGCTTAGTCACTACAGGGTAATTTGCATTTTCTAGAATTTTACAGAAATGGGTTGATACAGTATATGCTCTTTTTGTCTGGATTCTTTTAATTTCTGAGTAGTACTCCACTGCATGGTATAATAGCACAATTTTTTTTAACCATTGGCTTGCTGGACATTTAGGCTGTTTTCAGTTTTTAGATATTACAGATAAAGCTGCTACGAACATTCATATATAAGTTTCCGTGGAAATACTTTCAATACTCGAGTAATTGCCTAGGAGCAGAATGGCTGTAGTACATTCCCAGTAGCAGTAAATGTGGAGCATTCCAGTTGTGGCATCTTGGCATGATCAGTTCCCTTAATCTCAGACATTCTAATAGGCAATTAGTGGTATATCCTCGTTTTAACCTGCATCTTCCTGATTATGTTGAGCATCTCTAGAAATGCTTATTTTCCATTTCTGTATATTCTTTGTTTTAAATATTCAACTGTTTTGTCCGTTTAAAATAATGGATTGTTTGTTTTCTTATTATTGAGTCTTGAGACTTCTTTATATATTCTGGATAAAAGTAAATATTGCAAATATTTCTTCCCAATTTGTGGCTTGTCTTTTCATTCTCCTACTTGTATCTTTTGAAGAACAGAACTTTTTAATTTTGGTGATATCCAAATTATCAATTTTCTTTTATAAATCATGCTTTTAGTGTGTAGCTAAGAAATCTTTGCCTAACCCAAGGTCACAAAGATTTTTCTCCTGTGTTTTCTTCTGGAAGTTTAGTAGTCTTAGGTTTTATATTTATATCTATCACCAATTTTGAGTTAATGTTTATATATGGTGCAAGGTACAGACCTCAGTTCATTTTTTTTTTCACATGTAGATGTTCATTGTGCCAGCCCCATTTGCTGAAAAGACTATCTTTTCTCCACTGAATTGCTTTTGCATCTTTGTCGAAAATCAGTTGATCATACGTGTATGTCTGGACTCTCCATTTTGTTTCACTGGTCTATTTGTCTATTTTTACATCAACATCACACTTTATTAATTAACACAGCTTCATAATTAGTCTTGAATCAAATCAGGAAGTGTAAGTCTTGCAATTTTGCTCTTCTTTAAAGCTGTGTGGGCTGCTCCAGATCCTCTGTGTTTCCATGTGAACTGTAGAATCAGCTTTAGAATCCATGTGATATTTGGAAAAACCTATTAGTATTTTTACTAGGATTGTATTGACTCCATAGAGCATTTTGGAAAGAACAGACGGCTTAACAACTTTGAGTCTTCTGATCCATGAAAATGGTATTTCTCTCCATTTATTTATGTTTTGTTTTATTTCTCTAAGCAATGCTTTATAGTTTCAGTATACTCATCTTGCATGTCTTTTGTCAAATTTATCCCTAAGCATTTTATATTTCTGACATATGGAATTACTATTTTAATTTCAATTTCAATTTCAATTGTTTGTTGTTAGTATATAAAATACAACTGATTTTTGTATATTGACCTTGTACCTTGCAACCTTGGTACCCTTACTATTAGTTATAATAGAGTTTAAAGTAAAATTCCATAGGGTTTGCTACATAGATGATTATATTATCTCCCAAAAGCGACAATTTACAACCACTATCATCACCCCCACACGCATGACTATTTAATCATCATGTGCCTTGTACCATGATAATGGAATAAATGCATTCATCATTAAATTGTCTAAACCTCCCATCTATTCAGTAAATATTTATTAGTGCCAAGAACTCATGAGGTAGCTACTATTTTTATCCCCATATTATAGGTAAGGAAACAGAAATTTAGGTTAAGTAACTTGAGAATGATCACTCAGCCAGTACAGTAAACAGAACAGATCTCATTTTCAAAACTTAGTCTGTTGAACTTGGGACTGGTTGTTAGCCAAAACATTATATTGTCTTCTTAATCCATATACACATCAGACCCATGTAGCATTTCACGTCCAAAGAAGTTATTTTTTTCCCCTCTGATAGAGAAGTGTCATTAATCGGGCAAACAGTATTGAGTTAATATGATACTTTCCTATTTGACTTCTCCATATTGACCATAGAATTCTTTAAAAAGGTACTTCTTGGTAGATCTTTGTAGAATATAAAAACACAAACACAACAGTACTCATTCTCTGCAAACAGAGTCAGTCTGTTTGGATTTATAAAACTATGCAGAACATGTATGTTTGTGACATATTCGTACTCCAGTACCTGACACAAGCCTGGGGTGTTTATCTCCAGAAAGGACTCTCCTTCTATCTGCCTGTTACAGAAAGTGCATTCTATGAGGAGAGTCTCTATCTGCCTGCTTAATCACTATGCTCTCACTGCACACAACGGTGCCTGGCATATAGCAGACGCTCAACACTAAAAAGTATTCATGAATGGATTTTACTCCTCACGCAGAATCAGCAGTAGGTTAGTTTATACCACTGATGAGATTTGTCAGCCTAACTCAATCAGACATGGAAGAGACTTCAAAGATCACTAGGTATAACTAACTGATCCACTAATGAAAGCATTCCGCCCGCGTCCCGCCTGACCCGGCACCCAGCCTCTGCTCTGAGTCTGGTGACAGGCCCTCACTATTTACTAGTGAGTTTCAGCTAAAGCAAAGTTCTTCACATTGAGGCAAAATTTCAGTCTCTCAAATTTGGATGCAACTCTAACTCACATTTCAGAATAAAACAGAACAAGTGTGCAAGCCACCGTTCACCTGTGATAGCTCTTCAAATACCAGAAGATGACCCTCTATTTCCAGGGTATTTCTTCTCCAGTAAGAATCCCTTCCTCACGTGCCATGCAGACTGTTAGTCTCTTCTTCCTCATCTCTGTTCTGAATCAACAGGGTATGGCCCCTGTCTATTCACAAACATGGACTGAGTAGGGGTAGGAATAAATGATGAATAAATCTTATTTAAAAAATCAACCATCCACAGTGAGCTTCTAGCAAGTTCTAGGTAGTGCTGCTCAGTAGACAGGACTCAGGTGGAATATCCCAGATAGAGATACATCCTAACCCCTCACATTTTCACCTGTCACAGAAATGCTCAACATGGATTCAGCTGAGGTGCCCAAATTTTATGCTGATATTTATAAAAATGTCATTTAAAAAATTCTTTAGAAAGACAGCTGGGATTTTTTATATTCTTTGTTTTTGAGATACGCTTAATTTTATAATTTTTTTTCTTTTCCTATTTCTTCGTTAATTGCTGTATAATAAAGGCAGTAGCCAGCTTGAAGTATTTGGGTAACTTAATATTTAATTGTATAAGCAGATACACAAACAGCATTTATTCATTTGTTCATTCATTCATTCATTAGAACTGTGCACAGCTTGAAATGTAATTAGTTGATCCCAGTATGAAGCACATGTTAGCCATTATAGTTCTTTCTTATTCACAAACAAATATTAGAAAAACTATATACATGTTGTTTTCATAAAATAAACTCTAAATATTAGAGATGAAAGGAAAAAAATGTATGGGGCTGTTCAAATCAGATGACAATTGCAGGCTGGGTTACTTACCTATTTTCCAGCCATATCTGCATCTGCTGCACCCAGAGTCTCAAATGACACCTTGTGTCCCAAAAAATGACACCCAAACACCCACAACAGCTCGAAAACAACCTGTCAACAAATGGTTCAGGGGATGCCTTGGGCGCCATGTGCTTATAACATGACAATCCCCCTGCCAAGGTAAGTATTATAGATTCTGAGGCAATTAAAAACAACAAAAAAAGATAAAATAACAACTTTAAAAACACCCTGGTGGCATATTCTTTGTAGATGCCTCTGATAGACTCTGTTTACGTGTGCTTATATATTTAATTCGTATTCTTAATCAGTCAAAATATTAACTCCCAATTCCCCATACATTTAAAATTTGTATTAACTTTTTATTTTGAAATAATTATAGAGTCACAGGAAGGTGCAAAGAAATGTACAGGAGTTCACCTACAGGACCTTTACCCAGCCTGCTCAAATGTTAACTTCTAAGTGCATTTTTACTTCTTTCTTCAAGGATCAAACACTTACTAGATTTATTTCTGAGAGATCATGGAATTCTTTCATGGGCTCCATAATCACCTTAGCCCACCCTTGCTCGGCTTTCTTTAGCAAGATCACACAGATACTATTTTTCTGTCTTTTCCTATTCATCCCTGGACTTGTATAAAGCTCTTACTGCCTTAAGAGGGATCACTGTTTTGAGCAGAGTGTGGTAATAATTAAGGGAAGAATGGGGATTTTAGCCTCATACGCCCAACCAGGGTCACTCCACACACGCCTATGGCCACATCTCTAACAGCTACCAGTCTGAAACATACTGAAATCAGCTGAAATGGGATAAGCCAAGATGCGCAGAGCAATTGCGGACGCAAAGAATCTTAGATGTTTCAAAGGCTTCAAATAGATTTTAGTGCATGCATATTATATATACGTATACTTCTACATACTTTGTACAGCATATATTTGATCCATAATATATTTAAATATATACTTTAATGCACTTTTTAAGTTAGGAATTTTAAGTGAATCACCCAGCTAATCAAGTGGCAAAGTCAGGCCTGGAATCTGGAGCCATGAATAGGAGTACACATTCTTTTCATTACTGGAGTTGCCCGCTGATCTGTCCACATGTGTCCATTATCATGAAAAAGAAGGCAATTCCATGCCCCTGTGCTCCTCACAGTAGGTTGGTATCAGCTCTTTGGTAATAGGAAATTCAATAGTGTCATTATGTTCCTCCATTTTTAAAAGTTGCTGCAAGATATTCTGAATCCGTTTTTATGTCTTCTCAGAAGATCCTCAGATGTTGCATTGGTTTGAGATCAGAATTAGAAAACCAAGTCTTCTGTGAACACCCATCACTCCTCTGCTTTTGTGCAAAGGAGTGTGCACATGTTGTTTCTTCAGTCTCTTCCTCCCCAAACCGCCTTCTCTGTTCCTCAAGGAGGTTTCAGATTCAGAAAGCCCCCTCACCCAGCCAGCCAGGGCTAAGGGTGTCCCCCATCTGCTTTATCTTAGCACTTTATTTTTGCCCCTCTACCACTATGAGCTCCCTATGAGTAGAGGCCCTTCTGTCTTGTTTTTTTCTCTCCTAGGTTTGCTGGCTAGAAATTTGGACCACTATAAATGTTGAATAAATAAATGAATGACAGCATCGTAACATTTGGTAAATGCAGGCAAGGTGGGATGTCTGGCTCTTTATAATAGACAAGTATTCTGGTGAATGATTACATTAGAAAAAACAAAACTTGAGTAATCTAGATATTCTGCTATCCTGTGATCAAGAGGCAAAACAAAATGGGTAGATGGAGTTTCTTACCGATTGTAGACCTCTGTAATTGTACATGCAGAATTGATAGTTAACGGGCTCTGAAATTCAACTCTCCATCTGAATTGTCCTATTTGATAATACAATTTTCTTGAAAACCACATCCAGTTCTGGGTTGTCCCCTTACTACCTAGAATGTGGATGGTGTCAAGGTAAGAGCTCTAAGATGCAGCCCGGTGAAGACGTCAGTTGATTTTATCCCGCTCTGGAAGTCTGCGCTGCTCACAGGCACACACCACGGGCAGTCAGAATTAAAGCCTCGGCCTCCACAGAGAGAAGTAGCCAGGAGCTCTCGCTGCAGCCTCTCATCCACAGACTCCCATCCACCCGGGACACACTTTTTGTTCTACTCTGTTCCCTCCTCTTCATGCCAGCTCCTACTGACTATCTTTCATCTTTGCAGGAGAAGAAAAATCCACAACACAGTTGTGGGGAACAATTATGTCCTGAAATGCAAGCTGCCTTCATTCTGTGTTATGTCACAAGGCTCAAAGCTGGAGAGCTGCACACTAGATTAAGGCAAAAGGCTGCAGGCTGAATTCAAGCTTTTATTTGGAGTTAATGAAAACGGACAGCTCTCCTTGTCTGTTTGGGACCCAGGAATTCTAAAACTTAGCTGCGTCCTAGAAAGTATCCCACGAAGTTTCAAGAGCTCAGTAACATAAACTTAGGAAACATACACTTAGTATTTGATTTTTTTTAAAGACAAACTTTTCAGGACCTATTTTCAAGGGACTCAAAATGTACACGTGTTCTCTCCTGATAGTAATTCTGGTCTGTGCAGCTGGCACCAGGCACCAACAGCCTGGAAACGGGAAGCAGACAGAGGACCAGGCTGTGAGCAACACATTCAGCTTGTATTATACATTTTTTTGCATATCCCCCATACCTTGTGTGGGTCTGGATCCGCACAGCCCAGTGGAAAGTAAGGCTGAAATTTAAAGCAATGGAGAAAATGCTCTCACACAATAAAGTCGAGAATTGGTTTTGTTAAGAGTCTCAGAACGTGGAGGTTATTTCACGGAGGGCAGTCATTAGCAGGATTCTAGTCCTTTAGAAGAAGAAATGAGCATAAACTTCAGCACAAAGCACTTTGGTTAGATACATGGAAATATCTTCTGATAGCGGTAGGAGACGAACAAAGGAATAACAGTTCTCTCAGGGAAGCTGAAGTTATAGTCTGTCTATTCCTATGTTTCATTGATTGGTGGGAAGGAAGGAAGGAAAGAGGGAAGGAAGAGAGGAAGTGGGAAAGGAAGGAGGGAAGGAAGGAAAAGGAAGGAAAGACGGAAGGAAGAAAGAAAGAATGATAAATTAAAAAAGAAATTAGGGAAAGAAGGAAGAAAAGGGAGAAGGGGAGAAAGAAAGAGGAAATCTTTTGCCTAGCAGAAGCTTTTGCAGCATTGAAACTGGCTACTAGGTAAATCTTTGTCTTCAAAAAAAAAATTAAGCTTTCACTGCAGAAGAAAATATGCAATATAAATAAGTTTAAAAAACACTCATTATTTCACGGCCCAGAGATAATAACTGTTAACATCCTTGATATATTGCCTTTGTTCTATATTTTTTTGCCTCCAAGCAGCATATTTCTCTGTAATTGTGGATCCTCACGCACCATGGCATACTGAACATCCTTCCACATTGGTAACTAAGTTCTATATGCTTTACTTTAATGACCGTGTAGTAATGCTTATCCTGCCCACTAGCCCACAATAAAATGTAAGCTCCCCGCATGCAAGAATTTTCTCCATCGCATCACTTTTGTGCACCCCAGAGGAGTGGCTAGTTACACTATGGAAGCTCAATAAATATCTGTTGAAGTACTCATAGGATGTTTATCATTTATTTAATGAAAATCCTTTTGCTAGGTCATGTATTATGTTGTATTTTATTTTTCGCTACTGTAACTCATGCTTAGATGAATAACCTTGTATCTATTTCTTTTTTCATTTTGTTTTTACAATTAATAGACTATTTTTTTTAGGTTTACAGAAAAATTAAATGCAAAGTACAGAAGGTGCCTAAACACTCCTGCCCTCTCCTGCCCAGTTTCCTTTATAACAACATTCTGCATTAGTGATTAAGTTTTGAACTTTAGCTGTCTCAGAAATGAAGAATAGGACGCTACTGTGTGGAAAGGGAAACTTTTGACTCTTAATAAATAACAGTGCTTTTCTCTGAATGGAAATAAAAGAGAAGTCTTGGAATATGGAGGTAGGTACCATGAGACTCCAAATTCTATTATATAAATAGGATCAAGATCATTTAAAATTTCCTTTTCCTTCTGATTTTAAAACAACTCTTAACTCATCTTCAAAGAGAAGAAGAATAAAGGTCATTACAGACATCAATCATAGCCAGCTCTGTGATTTTATACTTGTGAGAACTAATTTACAAGTAAGTTCTCAATTTTATTTATTTATTTTTTTTAGGATAAATTCCTAGAAGTAGAACTGATGAGTCAAAGGGTATGTACATTTTTAAATGCATTTGAATCAACTGTCTTCCAGAAAGGCAATACTCATTTATCCTTACCAGCAATTTCTGATCACATTTTGGGCTAAATCTTTATAAGATCTATATTACTGTTGGTGGAAAAAAAAAATCCCCCAAAATAAAAAAAAAATCCTGCAATCTACCACGTATAGAGGTAACAGCTGACCTTATAAAAAAAAAAACCTTTAAACCGTTTCTCATTATATTTTACCCATCTGATTTAATGACAAAATGCCATGTTCCTGTGGTGAGCGAAAACTTTATTGACAGAGAGATGGTGCTAAAAATTTTATTGAAAAGCAAGACTTTCCATGAGGCACAGCTTTAATTAAATTAAAATTTATCCACAAAACCCAATCCTTTAGCTCTGAAAAGTACTGTGGGATTTTTAAATGAAATGTCAGAGCATAACCTTTAGCTCTTCGAGTAAGAACATTTTCAGGTGAACATGCTGTAAGATATTAGTCATACTTTAATCCAATATTTAGACTTATTTAATACCAAATCTAACTCAACACAAAGAGCACCTGGGGTCTCTGAGCAGACCAGCTATAGTCTTCATTTGGAATGGGGACTTTTTTCTCTGCGCCCCACTCCTCAGTTTGATTGAGAGATAGCTGACATACCTCCCAGTGTAAGTTTCAGGTGTATGGAATAATGTCTGGCTTACAAAGATTGTGGAATGTTTACTGCGGTAAGTTTAGGTAGCAGCCACCATCTCATGCAGATACGAGGAAAAAAATCTGAGACTGGGAATTTGAGTTATGCTTAGAAAAGGCTTTTCGCTTTCAAGAAGTTAGCTTTGAAGAAGGACCCCCTGAACCAGAATGACTGAGCAAACGCTTGGAGTGTGTGCACGCACTGACACACTCACAAAACCGCATGTGCTTCCCCTGTAAGCAATGCGGGGTGGTACAAAGTCCACTAAAAATGAGACTGCTCTACTTGAACTTTCTGGAAATTTTTTCCTTTTGAAAACTTTTCCTCCAAGTTAAACGGAACACTTTTTCTTTTCTTTTTTCTTTTTTTTAAATTTCTCCCCTGTCAGAATATGGAAACTAAGCAAAGCAGCATCCACCCAGATACAGATCTCATGCTTACCACCCCCTAAGCAGCAACAGGCTTCAGTAACTTTCTAATAAAATAATGAAGCATGCGGCTCACTTTTTCTTTTCTCAAGTGAACACATAATGACTTTTGCAGCCAAATGGGTGTTTACCAAAATATTTTTACGGAGGTTCCACAGATACCTACAGATATGATATCCAAATAGCTGAATTTATTCCCTTGGCAAAAACACATTTTAGGTGATGGAAGTGAAACAGACCAAACACAGGAAGCTGGATCAGGGTCTAAGTTTAGGACTGTTGTTGTTTTTTCCTCCATGTGATGGAAAAACTTGTAACTAGTTTCATTACGACAAGTTTATAAAGTTTACCCAGAGGAAACACGCCCTACAGAACTTCTGTCTTCTTTCATCCATTCAGGTTAAATCTCACTAAATTGCTTTTGCTTTGACCAGTGTTGTCAAAATCCCACAGACAATGCCACACTTAGGTAATTAAGTTAGGCTGATTAGGTTACAGGGACGAGACATGTGCAGTAGAGCACATGAATGAAATCCTTGAAACCACCTTACCTTTCCTCACAATGGAAACAATAAACTCTTCACTTTCCCATTTATAACCAAATAAGCAACTACAATGGTGCAAAGAAACCAGGGCCCAGAAGGAGGAAAGTGTCTGGTTGTCTCTAATTGAGTTTCTCCCGGTCTCATCTTCTATAGATTCCTCGGATTGTTTTCCAATTTTCATTCGCATTTCATCCCATTAAATGGTTCTAACCTCTGACACACGCACACCACCCCGGATTCATCTTCTATTCATAATCGAGATGAAATGTGCACACTTGTTCTGTCCACAATACCAGAGGCGCTGACAAGACACAGATAAATACGCACGCTGGCAGACCAGCCTTGGAGGAGAAAACAAAAGCAGACCCTTCCTCTAGCTACAGCCCTCCAGATCAGTGTAGGCAGGCACGAATGAGGCTTGCAGCTTTGGTAAATATGCAGCTATTGACTTGCAGGGAGAAGGGAAAGGAAGAGGGCAAAAATGTTGCTATTAAAACTAGTTTGTTGTTATAATGCTGATTTTTATGCTGTAGATAGGACAGCTCTTTCAAAATTTCTATGTTTTAAAGTGCTTAGTGAGTCTAAGCTGTGTAAATAGCAATGCAGGTAAATGTTGGTTTTAGGACAAATTATTGAGATTCGTGAACAAATTACTATGCAGTTTCCTCAACCCAGAAATGAAAAATCATGTTGATTTTTCTCCTCTTTGTAAGCACATTAATTTAGACACTGCCCATAATGTGAAGCAAGTAATACGCATGGAATTGGAAACAACTACTTTAGGAACTCTAAAAATAAAACAGTAATAATGTGATCTCTGTATTACTGTGAAAATTCAAGATAATAGGAAAATTATAATATAACATCACATTAACATACTGATTAAAACCTGTATGTGAATGGCTCCCACAAAGGGTTCTGATGCTAGATATAGACAGTACATGTACATTACTGATACATTTCCAATATCCAAAGGAAAGTTAATTCACTGAAATTAAAATGTGTAAGACTGGTATTTGGGAGGTATCACTCAACATACATGGCTCTAGGTTAAACTTAGGATGACTTCATGTCAGACAATATGGACACAACTTGAATCAAAGAGAAGAGAAGAGGGCTGTTCAGAAAGCAGGCCTCTGGGTTCTCATGGCCATCGCTACACCCACTTTTCCTCCTTGGTAATCCTACACTTCAGGGTCCAACAGAAGTGAAATCCAAGGCATCTATGGAAGGTTGCAACAGAAAAGAGCAGCATGGGAAATGTGATTTTAAAAGAGAATTCAGGCATAGCCCTGGAGTTTCAGGAGATCACCTTGGACTGCAGGCTGCTAGGGGAATTTCTGTGTTGGGATCAGTTCAGACTAAGCTATCTTCTCAAAGCCTTAGACATACTTTATAGGCACAGTTATGTTGGCCAGTCTTTCTGAGGAGTGGGTTTCATCGCATGTGACTTTAATTCTGGGGTTAGTGTCTATCTCCCCTCTAGACGCTAATATTCCCCAGGGCAGAGAGGATTCTGCCTGTCTTACTCAACACAGACCCCATCACCTACAGGGCCCCTGATAGGTGCACACAGTACCTAAACATGAAATATTTGTTGAATGAGTGGTGTTTCTACTTCCAATGGAGCTTTGATGACCGTGCAGGAAGAGCCCAGCCAAAAATTATTATAAATCCATTAACAAGTGTCTAACATATGGCAATGAGTTAAAAAGCAGAAAAAAAAAAAAAAAGCACCTAGTTGGCCCCAGGAGAGTGAAGACAGGATGAGCTGCTAAAAGGAAAGTTTAATTAAAATAGCAGGAAGCTCAGGTGAGAAAATCTAAGCTTCTCACAGGTTGGCACAGTCTTCCCATAACTCGTGTAAAGCTGCAGTAACTGTGGATCGGTTTCCTCGCCCTGCTGCAGACACAGCCCCAGAGAGGGCAGCAACGCGTACCAGCACCACAATGGAACTTTCAGCTTCAGCTCCTCCAAAATGCATCTGGCGCACAACCGGGAGCTGGGGTCAGACATGTAAACAGACACCCGAAGTCATGAATCATGTGCGATGTCTGTTCAGTCTCCAACAGAAAGTCATGGCAGGTCTAACAGCTGCAGAGGGAGCTGCAGCCGGGGCCGTTCTCTACAGCAGAGACCCAAGAGCCGTTGTTCAGAAAAACCTGGTCCATACATGACCGGGTGGGCTCCCCAGCACCCGAACTGGTTCAAAGGAGGTAGCGAGTGGACCCGGACCATCTCTAGTAGGCACACACGGCCATCTCAAAGACCTTTCCACCCCTCTCTCTGACCTCATCTCTTTCCACCCTTTGTCCCATCCACCTGGACACTCCAGGCACCCCAGAATTGCTCATGTTGTTCCCTCTGCCCAGAAGAACCACCCTCCCACACCTCTCAGGCACAAATTGAGCATTTTCTGCTTCGTGAAGCCATTAACCCCCAAAACAGACTTGGCCACTTATTCTACCACTATATTTATAGCTGCCATTTCTGTGGCATTTAATACACTATTTTGCAGTCTTCTTTGTATGTCTGACACCTCAGTGAGTGTCTTAAAGGCGGCCGATGCCTTATTCATCTTCCGGGAGCTCGGTCCCTGACACACATAATCACTCAGCCAGTGTGAACTGGGTGAAGGGAAACACATTTCTAAGCTGCAGCCCTTCACAGAAATGTCCTGCTAGGGACCGTGCCAACAGGTAAATCTTGTCGGGAAGATCGTAAAGTCCAGGATAACAGGGTAACTGTTCTTGCGGAAAGAGAAATTATAGCAAGGAAGGGGAGGCGAACATGTAATATATTTATTCATAACCAGTGCAAGAAATGCTTCAAAGACATGGCTGACACAGGATTTTTAAATCAGCTATAAAAATGCTTTATTTTTAGTGGGTAGAACTGATCAGCCATTGGCATGATTTCCTGCAGAGAACTGGTATTAAACTCCCAAGTTACGGTTGTCCACAACCCAATGGACCTTTGGATACCTTACTTCTGTTTCCGCTATCAAGCCCAAGCCCTAAGCAGAGACCAGAAAGGTTTCAAATGCCCGTTAAATAAGCAGTCATATTTGCTGGGAAGCATCCAAAAGAGATGGGTGGGGAGAAGAAAAAAATCACTAAAATAAGTTTGACCTGCTCCCTCCATGCCCAGGTCTGAGCACCGACCTCCCAAGAAGTCTGGCTCGTTCATGGAATCCATGTGGTCTTCTGGCTCCTACATTGTATTTTTCATGGCACAACTGGCTTTTGTGTATGATCTGGATCTGACAGCTCTGGCTGTTCTAAAATGAAAAACTACAACTCTTTAGCTTCCATTACATAATAATTCACAATCTCTGATGGAAATCTTCGAGTCACTTAGGACTCTGATTTGGAACAATGTATCTGTTTTAATTTAGGCGACAGCAGTAATTCATTTGGACAACATGATTCATATAATGTGCTTCTCCTTCACCGTAACCTCTGCTGTTATGAAATGACACCGTTTCAAGGGACCACCTCGGAAGAGTAAGAAGCGAATCCTTTTACATATGTGAATCCTATAATTTATCCAATGTGGAATTTTTTATTCCTACAGGAAGAGAAAGAACAGTGGGGTTTATTTTTTTAATTATAATTAGTAATGATGACCTAGTAAGATGATAATTTCACCTAATGAAAACAATTTAATAGGTCCGATCTGTGTGTTTTTTAAAAATAAATATATCAGAATGGAAAAATCAGAGTGTGTTGTGTGCAGTAAGGATAAATTGTGCTTTGTAAAACTTGTATATGTGAGAAAAGAGAGAGAGAGAGAAAGTACAGTGGGCTGGGATAAAAAATGTATATAAATGTATTTTTTTAATGGGGATCATGGCCAAAAAAGGTGAAAAATGGCTGATAAACTGTCAATGACTCTAATTCTGGAGTCAGGAGGCACAGTGAAAATGCAGGTGAAAAATCCTAATTGTACCTCTGTCATTTATTAGTGATGTGCCCTCGTGCAAATAGCGACTTCCCTTCCTGTTTCTTAATCTGTAAAATAGGGATGGCATCTCATGAAGTTATTTGAAGTCTTAAGAACATAAGGTGTTTAATTCTCCTATTATAATATGATGGTAGAAAACACTGATTGTTTACTATTTAAAATGCCTAGCACACTGCCCGGCACACAATAAGCACTCTTTAAATGCCAGTGATGATTGTTGTTTCTATTATTATTCCTAAATTATTACAACTGTTTTATAAAGCAATATGTATATTATGATCAGGTACTGCTTAAAATGCAGGAATCAAATATTACTTTTCAAGTTCAATGGATGTAACTAAGCAAAGTCAACTGGAGCTCTTTTTTGTCTTCCTGATTCAAACTGCATGACATTCAGCTGAAAAATTAAATCCTAGCTATCAATACCTAGGAACTGTGAACTGAGTACCACATGAGCATTTCACCAGCAGATCTTAAGCTCACCTCTCAGACTAGAGCAAGGAAAAGAAGAGGGTGTGTAAGGCTAGTGCAATGATAGATACCTTTCATTAAGTGCTTACTGCACTGTTTTTACAGGCACTGTATTAAACCCATTTTAGAGACAAGAAAACGGGTTTGAAAGATTCAATAATGTTTCCAAGGTCACATTATTAGGAAGTGAGAGAATCAGGCTTTTGCTTCATGCCCATTTGGCACATCTTGGGAACCTCAGCACAGTAAGTACATCATGATCATCACATCCAAACCTCCACCTGTGGCAGGCCTCAACTGTTTGCATCCTTTTGGTCTGGATTTGAAGGCCCAGTTTATTCATGAGCTCCCTACTTCCCAAGCCTTCCTGTTCCACCAACAGGCCAGTGTGACTGTTAGGAGGCTCTTGTCATATCTGGTCCACGTATTTGCCTGCCTGCACTTTCCGCCTATGAAGCTGTACAGAATATATATTCAGTCTCTCCTATTGCACATAACTTCGTAGTATGAATGACTATCTCTTCTCTGTCTTTTCTTCTCTGGACTCAACATTCCAAGCTGTCTTTGGACTTCATTCCTGTGAGCTGGCTCTCACTCATTCCCCCCATGCTGTTCACCTTTTCCTAGATGATGGTCCATCTGCAAACATCCCTGAGTGTAATGCTCCTGATGCATGTGGCCTGCCCAGGATCCTGGAGAACTGGTTCATTTAAAACCCACACTTGTGTATCACTGTCCTTGGAGGCTGCGTTAAGCTTCTTGGAAACAAACTACCTCAAGCTCTGCTTCATCTCCAGGCTTGGTTACCTAAAATATCAAGGTATTTTTTCAAATGAACTGCCAGGCCATCTCTCTACCTTGCCTTTCTACAAACACAGTTTTGACCCTCAATGAAACTTTTATTTTTATCCCTATAATATTTCTTTGACTTGCTTTTGGCCCAGATTTCCGGCCAAGAGAGGTCACTTCAATTCTTAATTCTGTCTTTCATAAAATTAACTTTTATTCTCAGGGGTATATCACATGTAAATGTGAAAAGCATGTGGTTACATTAAACTGTTGTAAGTTGACAGACTATAAGAGCAGATGGAAATGTATATATATATATATATATATATATATATATATACACACACACACATCCACAAAAGCCTACATTTTTGCTTCTCTCATTGTAAACTCCACGAGTTCATGAGTGCTACATCCCTCTCCTTTTACTACATCGCATGGGCACAAAGGTCACCGTATTCATTTTGACTGAATGATTATTAATTTGCACGTGTCAAATTCACTGCTAGAACTGATGATAAGCCAAGAGGCAGGAGAGGAAATAAAACGCCATACATCTGAAGTTCAGGTTCAAAGGCAAGGACTGGCACGTGTTGCCTCCCTGAACCCCATCAATCACAGAGTTGACAGAAAATGGAAATTCATGTTAGAAAAGAGCCCAACAGAAAGACAAAGAAGAGAGAAAGAGACAGGAAGAAAACGTGCACACATACATGCATACACGCACACGCGCGCACATACACACACACACACTCGCACAACTGACTGCTGAAATTCCTTGAACTAGTTACTAGAAGTCTTCCGCACATGAACACCACCATTTAATGGCATTAGATTCTTGACTTTGTATTACTATTAATAGACAGCCTATTAGGGCCTTGCTATTTACGGGTTTCCACAAGGCAACATGATTTCCCAGTAGTGTGTTACCATTAATTGGTAAAAGGCACTCTAGGAATACCAGTCTAAGACAATAGCTCAGTCACAATTAAAACAGAATTGCATTTGCTGACCTGGACAACAAAGCAAAGTGTGCCTGGGAAATTCTCTGTAATATTTTACAACCTGAACTAATTAAAGATCACATTCCCCATACAGCCAGAAAGCAAACACGAGAAACACCCCCAGTCGAAGACTTTCTCGTCTGATGGTTACTATAATGAGTTCAGTACCAAAGGTACAAGACAATAGAAAGCAGCTTCTATCTGAAGGTTGTGGAATGAAACTCTGACATCCCTTAATTTTGGAGTAATTCCTTCTTGTGTAGCATCAACCTCATCCAAAGGCCACAGTCCAATTTTTCTACAATGAACACAGGGAATAGGGCGGAGGGTAACTGAACTCACTGTAGCCTGCTAAATTTCTTAAACAGATTTAATGTTGACAAAGATTAAGAACAGCATATCATCATTGCCAGGCTATATGCTGGATGAATCTCATTTATTAATTTAGGAGAATCTTTTCTCATCTAAAGCAGGCAGCAGACTAAAAATGTTTTTACTATATGATTAAAGTATCTTTACACAGGCAGCCCTAGGCACCCCCAAGTTATGGCTCTACTGCCTGGAGGTAAATTAAGGTGATACTTTTCCTTCTCCCTGTCTCTAACAGGATTGTACATTCTGCTTCTGGCCAAACCGATTACACCATTACCTACTGCAAAAACCTCATTCCTGAATGCTGATGTGTGTTCTGTCAGGTTTGGCTTGAAAAAATTACCTCGTTCTACTCTGATAAGGGGGAATCTTGCAAGAAGGATGTTTTCTGGGAGAGAGAGAAACACAAAGAAAAAAATGCACATTAGTCACTGAATGGGAGTTACCAGGTGTCATTATTGGAAAACAAACTCGTCTTATTTTTTCCTTCTTCAAATTCCTTTTACAATCAGCCTAATCACATTGGCCAGCATTTCAGAGCATCAGTGTCATCCTAATAGATACAGGCTATTTTTAATCTCCCAGACAAATCTGTTCTTGAAGAAAAAAGTACCTTATTGATAATAAGATATCTAAATTGGACTAAATTACATATAATTTAATCTAAAGTAAGGCTATATGGCCCAAAACAAATCTTTGAGAACTGATCCTCAAAGGGAAAAATAAACGTCGTGTGTGTGATGAACCTGAGCATTTTAGTGTCAATGAATCTTTTAAACTCCAATTAACAAATACGTATTGAGCATGGAAAACCTCTACATTACACACACTTTCTCAGTTTGTGGACACAGCATGAAAGCCCAAGGAGGCTTAGAAGTTGAACGTTACTCAACCTTCTTCCAGCACACTGCTTAGGCCTCAGGACAATCCCAATCCAAACATCAACAACTTCTACATCCACAGATCAAAACTACAATGAGGTATCACCTCTCACCAGTCAGGATGGCCACCATGAAAAAGTCCACAAATGACAAATGCTCAAGAGGGTGTGGAGAAAAGGGAGCCCTCCTACACTGCTGGTGGGAATGTAGTCTGGTGCAGCCACTATGGAGGACAGTATGGAGGTTCCATAAAAAACTAAAAATGGAGTTACCATGTGATCCAGCAATCCCACTCCGAGACACATATCCAGAGAAAACTAATTTGAAAAGATACACGCACCCCAATGTTCATCACAGCATTACAATAGCCAGGACATGAAAGCAACCTAAATATCTATCGACAGATGACTGGATAAAGAGTATGTGGTATATATAGACAATGGAATACTACTCAGCCATAAAAAGGAGTGAAATAATGCCACTGGTTGCAACATAAATGGACCTAGAGATGATCACACTAAGTGAAGTAAGTCAGAAAGAGAAAGGCAAATTCCACATGATATCACTTATATGTGGAATCTTTAAAAAAAAAAAGATACAAACAAACTTATTTACAAACCGGAAAAAGACTCACGGATATAGAAAACAAACTTATGGTTATCAAAGGGGGAAGGAGATAATTTTAGGAGTTGCAATTAACAAATACAAACTACTGTATATAAAATAGATAAACAACAAGGTCCTACTGTATAGCACAGGGAACTATATTCAATATCCTGTAATAACCTATAATGAAAAACAATATGAACAGGAATATATATATGTATAACTGAACCACTATGCTGTCCACCAGAAACTAACACAACATTGTAACTCAACTCTACTTTAATAAAAAAGAAATCTGCATCTATTAGACCTCTGATGATTATAAACGGAATGGATATTCTGCATTAATACTCCACGTCTCAGATGCCAATATAGGTTCTTCTATGTCTATGCTATCACTTTTCTGAGAAAAGTCACATTTCTTGTGCATTCTCTTCCAACACAAGACAACTAGCTGGCTTTCAAAGTTTTTCAAGGTTTAACATTTCAAATGACGTTCATTTCCAATGAAGCAATCAAGACTTTGCTCATGTACACAATGACTCAAGATTGCATGGAGAACACCAAAGCCAAGTTCAGATGTGACTGCTGGGAAGTCACTCTGCAAATCCCCTGCTTCCATGCAGCATTCCAAAGCCAGGTGATTACAAATGGATTTTAAGCAAAATTGGGAATTATTCATCTCAGGGGCTTTCAGAGTAGTTTTGAATAATCAAAACCGTTGGTGTTAAATCCATGAATACTAAAGGTATACTCTGCTGGGTACTGTTTAGCAAGATTTCATTTGGATAGCACTTATAGTTAACATTCGGATGGTAAATGACAGTTGCACTTTATAAAATGTGGTAAAATATAAGGTTCCGAGCTACCACTCAGATTGGATCAGCTCACACCATATGGAGACTTTCCCAATTCCTTTCCTGCCTCCCTCCAGCAGAATTAGTCATTCCATCCACTCGATTTCCAAAATAAATTTGGAGTAATAAAGCACTACTAAAGTTCTCAAATGTCATACAGCAATGTTCCCTTTTAACATAATCTATTCAAGGTCACAGCTCATATAGTAGCCACCTCTGTATCAAGGCGACAGTAGGTCTCCCATGAATGTTTGCTAAATGAATGACACCAAAATAGCACATAATAGAAGAATATAATATAAATATAAAAGTAAATAGCACAGATGTCTACTCTACAAACGTGGGAGGTTTAAAGTTATTTTTGAAGAACAACATATTCAGATGTAGGAAGTCCAATGCTAAAGAGTAAGTGCTCTGAGGGCAGGAGCAGGTCTGTCTTTTCCTTCTGGCTGGCTGGACCACCACGCCCAACACACAAAGACTCTTCAGATGCTGTTGTGGAATGAACTTAAAAGTATTACAAAGGATCTCAAAACCAGACTGTCTTGTGTTTCAGTGTGGTTTACCAGTAGAAGGGTCTCCTTTATAAGTACGCCTGGTTTAAAGATTACAAGTCACGCAAAGCTGCATGGAACTACCGAGCAGTGTGGAGAGAGGGCACTGGGAGAAGCCCTTTAGTCCACCTCTGCTTTTAAGCAAGACCTTAGCAAAAAGACCACAAGCTGCATTCCTTTATGTAGCATCCTTGTCCTATTGATCGATGGTTTCTGACCAATTTAAGCTGTGTCACCTCGATAATTACCAGATGATGTCATATCATAAAATCTGGAGACAGACTTGGGTCAAGGTCTGACTCTGTCATTAACCAGCAGTGTGACCTCTAGCCAGCGATTAAACTTCTCAAGAGCCTTGGTTTCCTCCTTCAAAAAATCGAGATGAGACTTGCAGCCACCTCACAGGAGAGTGAAGTCAGAAACGTATGTGTAGGAGCTGCATCCACTTTAGTTTCTCTTTGTTTCCAATTTTCCGGGCCAAAGTAATATTTTCCCAACCAGAAGCTCTGCTCCAGGCACCTGCTGCTGGTGGTACATTTAAAATGCACAGACATTAACTTTGATTTGAATCCTCTCATGAAAAATAGCCCTTCCAATTGAGACTGACTTATCAAACAAAAATGCACTCAGACCTTCAGTGCCAGACAGCAGAACGCCAGCCATGGTCCCTTCTCTGATGGAGTGAAAAGACTAAAATAAAAGGGGATGGAAACCAAACCCACCAGAGTGGAGAAATGTGAGGAAGTTCACAAAGAAAGGGAAGCCCAGGGACCTAAAAAAACAGGTAACAGACAGACATAAACTGGGCTATAGACTTCCAGATAAACACTAGATAAATGTTCCTGAAACTCCATTACCACAGTTCAGTGCCAGACACAATTCACCCAAATGAGGAGGCTAAACAGAGGCCAGCACGTGCCATGTTCAGTGTTCAAGTAATCACATTAAAGGGAATAGAGTATGGGGTGCGTGGGAATCACCTTATGATGCTCACTGACCCCTGCGAATGCTAAGCAGAATTTTTAGCACTTCTTGGCTCCAGAGTGTTGCCTGCAGCCTCTCTCCTGGCTCTCTCCAATAGCATGGAAGGTTCTCTTCAAGCTTTACTCTCAGAAAGTAACACTTAACCCCCCCCCCCTCTTCCTAAAGTGGTTTGCAAGCTCAATACCTTTGGGCTGTGCTCTGAATTTCTTCCTTCTTTCAACCCAACAAGGGACTGGCAAGTGTCTACTGTGTGTCCACCACCCCCCGGGAGACAGAACCACTGGTGTGTGTAGCGCAGAGGCCCTGCACTCGTGGGTCTAACCTACAGGAACTTAGACACATGGCCACGGAGTGTGTGTCAGATACAGCCCGGATGTGTGTGCAGGGGAAAGAGAGACACAAGATGGGGATGCCGCGAACTCTGACCTGGGCAGGTGTCATAAAAGGTCCCACAGAAGAGCATGGGATCTGGGTTCACAGGATGAATATGATCATCAGGCAGGAGAGGGGTTATGGGAGAAGAAGTTTTCTAAGAAGCAGTAGAAAGCATGTTGCTTCTAACGGAGGGCGCCAGGGTTAGAAATGGGGCGGGGCGGCAGCAGCAGGTGTGAGGTGGAGAGGCTGGGGGAGCATATGGCAAAGGTCCATGACACTACATTCATGCAACAGATACTTTCTGACTGCTATGTGCCAGGCACTGGGGGTGGAATCATGAGCAAAATCTCGATTCAGCTGCAATATTTTCCAAGTAAAAGGTTACATACAGTGTACAATCCGTTGGCTTTTATGAAATGTCCATTCAGTAGGTGGGGCAGTGGAAAGGATGGTGATGTGTTGGCAAAGCGACCCTTATCTAAGTCTTCCCCCAGTATCTGCACAACAGATGTAGTCAATCAACCATCCTCCAATTTTTGCACTGCAAATTGTCAGCGCTCATCTTTTGGATGGATCAACACCAGAGAAAATGCAGGTCTAACGAAGATTTTACAGATTACCAAAATTCATAGCTTAAACTTGGAAGTGTCTCTTCAACTCTGATTTAAACCAGCTGATTTGGATTCAAATAGCTACGAGCTAATGACCAAAATCATCCCCATCCCATGTGGCTCGTACTACAAAGAACTCCATTAAACTACTCTATCAAGGGTCTGAGAAAAGAGTGAGCTGTGTACATAGTTTCATTACTCTCTCAGGACCTCCTGGTGGATGTTATGTCTCAGAAGTCACGGGGGTTGGGTGGATGTCCTCTCCAAGACGAAGCTGGACTCCATTCCACCAGCTGCATGGAGAGAATTCCCAGTGATGACTGGAGAGGGGAGCGTGTCCTAGCCATTGACCAAAACAGTGAAATTCCCTGCTCTGAAAACTTTACGTGTCTGAGGAAACAACCTTCAAGACTGATCAGTGGTTTGCTTTCTGCTTCTTTCCTGCACATGAGCAAACTGGAGATAATGTGCTTCTAAGTTACTTTAGAGAAACAGTGGAAATCACAAAGACAGAATGTTAAATTGTTTTGAGCCACATCAGCCAGTCGACATCTGCTGAGGATCTTACTGTGTACAAACTGTTCAGCTGTCCAGGGCCACCCCCATGGATACAGGCATTTGGGAGAAGATACAGGCTGAGCTGAGAGACTGGGATTCTAGCTTAGGCTGTCACTAATCACTCCTGTGACCATGGGTAGGTAACTCAACCCTTTAGAAGGGCCTCAGCCACCTCACTGGTTTGGAGAAGGCTGTCCTGTGCCCTCCTATCTCGCCAGGGTTGCCATGAGGAGCAAATAAGATGAGTTCACAAAAGCACTTTGGAAAGTATAATTTGCTAGACAAACAAAATGATGCACTGTTCAACGGAAGATGCTACCTATCCTGAAGGAGGTTATGGACCAGCAGGGAAGAAAAACACATACTAGATTGTTTGGATTGTTGTAGATTTCTGTTAACCTGAGAACTTTTTAAAAAAGAATTATATGTCTTTTTTATTGAGATATAATTGACATAACATTGTGTAAGCTTAAGGTGTGCAACATATTGATTTCATATATTTATATTGCAAAATAATTGCCACTGTAGCATCTGTTAACACCTCTATCATGTCACATAATGATCGTTTCTTCTAGTGATGGGAAAAATTAAGATCTAGTCTCCTAGCAAGCTTAATGCTTATAATACAGTTTGTGGTCTGCAGTCACTGTACTGCATACTGGATCTCCAGGACTTATTTCTGTACTAGTTGCAAGCATTGCATGTATGCTCCCTAAAACAACCTCTCTCCCATCCCCCACCCTCAGCCCCTGATAACCACCATTCCTCTTTTTTCTAGTTTTTTTTTTTTTTTTTTGGTTCCACATTTAAGAGATTATATGTCTCTTTCAAAGATTAACCTTTAAAGAAAGATTGAAATTCTGTCTCCCAAACCGGTTCTCATGCTGCCTCTAGACTATACTCAGTGGTCTCATTATTTAAGCTCATAACTTATGTATAGGACTATAAATGTGTTAGTTTTACTTGGTCTTTTGGTCCACTCCTGGGTAGATCTGGGAACTTGAAATACAATGTTTTTTAAGATAGAAATTGCATTTTCCACACGTTCTGTTAAGGCTCCCACAGTACTCGGGACAGCTTCACCCAGAGGTTTCCTGATAGCCCCGGCAGTAACATGCAGGATGGTGGAGAGGAGTGCAGGCTCTGCAGAAGGGCCAGTTGGCTTTAAACCCCGCTCACTCACTCATTGTGGGAGATATCGGGCAAGTCACTCACCCTCTCTGGTCCCATCTCCTCATCTGTGTATTACGTTTGACAACAGAACCTCTTATCTATCTTACACAATTACTGGGGGAAAATTAAACAAGGAAATGTCAGAAAGTGCCCACCACTCTAAACGTTCATTAATGATCCTGAAAATGGGAATGATGCGGCAGATGCAGTGAACTCCCATCAGGCAGCAGATACACACAAGGGACAACCTCAAGCCATTCACATGCTGGGTATGTTAACAATAGGGACATCTCATTGACTATGGGGCAAATGCAGCATCTCTAAGCTGATGATACTAACCATGTTTTTACAAAAAATGCAAGTTAGCACCAGAGAACTTAAACTCTGCATGAGACTGCAGAGCTACTAAGTGGTGGAAGGAAGATTTGCCCCCAGGTCTGTGAAGCTCCTGCTGATTCCTGCAGCGCATTCTCCTAGCTCATTGCTGATGCTGGCCAAGCCTCTGAAACTCCTGGACTTCTGGGTATCTTCACTTCCCATAAGGTCAGTTCGCAGTAGCACCAAGAGAATGACACTTGAGAGGTTGACTCATAGCCCCATTCCTGCTGTCATCCTTCAGCAGGTCTGTAAATCCTTTTGGCTGCCTTCCTTGTCTCCTTAATCACATGCAGTGGGGCACATCTGCTCTATACTTACGTCATTCCGTGGCTGTGGATTCAGTGAAGATTCATGTTTCATAGCCCCTTTGCCCAAAGAACTCAAAGTCTTGCTGGGGATGCACATGAAACTAACAAGACATTGTATGTATTATAATAAAGATGATCACAAATGCTATGTGATGAGAAGAGGGAGAAAAACTCTGGGCTGAGACTTGGAAATAACAGCCCTGCCCATCCTTGAGGGTGGAATGCGATCCAACCAGGGTGAAAGGATCATTATCATATTCAAGGAATAGCAAGCCGTGTAAGGTGTCTGAAGAAATAACAGACAATTGGGGTGAAGCTTACTTAAGAGACCTGAACTCCAGGTGGGGTTCAGTCTGGACAGAGTGACTCTAAGGACTTGAGGCAGGAAACTACACACCATCAGTAAAATGCCAGGGCAATATCTACAGCTCAGAGTATGGCCAGGAGCCAAAGGGCAGGAGCTCTGGGTGTAAACAGGAAAATTCTGTCCTCCTCCTGGGGGGTCTAGAGCAAGCAGACCCCCAGAGGCCATGACAGAAGTGACTCAGCCAAAGAAGAAATTCTGGGAGTTCAAGCCAGGACTGGAGGGGATGCAGCTGGGAGATTGGTGCAGACAGGGTGGAGACCTCTGTCCAAGGTCAAAATCATCCATGAGAAATATCTCAAGATGTTCTAGAGATCAAAGCAGAAAAATTTCACCTGGAGAACAAGTCATATGAAATCCACTGAAGTTTGAGGGAGTGAAGAATCTCCATATCTTCTGCAAAACTCAAAGAAAAAGCCAAACCAGACAAAAACTCTGTCATTCCCCTTATTCTCATCCCTGACTTTTACTTAACCTCATTTATTTTTGCCAGCAGTAAAATCCAGAGGACATCTTGCTGATAACTGCCTCAGGGAGAAGGGAACCAGCATTTATTCGGCATCTACCGTGTGCCAAGAATTTTAAATGTTTTATTTCATTTAGTTCTTTGCAAATCACCTGCTAATGCTCAGAGAAGTTAAAGAACTTACCCAAGGTCACAAAGCACAGGCTTAGCGCAGGCTGCTGCCACAGGGTTGGTACCAGATTGGGATGAGGGACTACGCAGTAACACTTGTCATGGTGGGCTGAAGCGGGGAGCTCCCAGCGTGAGCTCCAAGAGACAGGAGCCCACTTCATCAGCCTTCATTTCCTCCATGTACAGATCAAACTGCCATGTACACTGATGTCATTGTGGTCATATTAGCAGTAATAATAAAGCTAATATTTATGCAGCATATCTGCCACCACTGTTTTTGATTCTTTGCATACTATCTCTAATTCTGAGTACATCCTTGCTCATTAAGTGTTATGAGCTCCATTTTAGAGATGTGGAAACTGAAGCTTAGGGAGGAGAAAGCATTCGCCTGAAGTCACACAGCCAGTAAAAGCCAAAGCCAGGATGCAAACCCAGGTTTGCCAGCACGCACAGGTACACAGGGTTGATGAATACATTAAACAGAATTGATTTTTACCAAATTGAAGCTGTGGTGTAATACAAAGGGGGGAATCTTCTGTGATACGAGTACGTACATGATTATAAATTGGTTTAGAAGCACGTAAGGCTGGCAGATGGCACCGGCTGGAGATCCACAGCCCTGTATTACTGCAGAAGCCCTCTGGGTACAACTTCCACTTGCTGGTCCGTCAAACTTCTCCGGAGCATAGACTATGCAGGCTACATTGTACCAGGGACCATGGATACAAAAGCTAGGAGAGAAGCATTCGGCTCATGTGTCCAAATGTTCACCTACATGTGGCTCAACTCTTAGAAACATCCACTGAGGGGAGACAAGCCCAGGTCTGTGAAGACTTGAGGCTGGGCTTGACTATCTGCCTGTATCGTCACTGCAGAGTAGTCTCTGCATGATCCTCTTAAGAACTGGTGATGATATTCACAGGCTGTCTGGCAGAAAGAATGATTTATCTTCAGGAACAAAATGAATTTATAATCCAACTCTTGATGTGCATTACTGCTGGACAAAAAAGGAACTTAACACATTGCTCTAGTGTCATCCCACTGTATCTCCCAGAAATGCTCCAATGATGCCAAAGAACTCAGGATTTCTTACACATGAGGCACGAATTCAGGTCTCTGCACTTTGGCCAATGCCACACCCTTTGTCAGGAATGCCTTTTCCGTCCCTAGCCTGCCTGGAGAATTTTAGTTGTTTCTTAAACCCTTGTTCTGTTGTCTCTTCTTCCAGGAAGCCTTCCCTGATTCATCCAGCTTGAGTAAAGTTTCTCAACCTCGGCACTATTAACATTTTGGGCTGTATAATGCTTTGTTGTGAGGGGTAGGGCTGCCCTGTACATTGTAGGACGTTTGGCAGTATCCCTGGTCTCTAACCATTTAGATGTCAATCGCGCATGTCCAGTTGCAATAATAAAAGATGTCTTCGGATACAGTTAAATGTGGGGCTGGGGGAGGAGGGATCTCTACCAGTTGAGAATGACTGAGCTAGAGTATTTTGGTGCCAGGTTTGTACTGGGGTTATACTGGCTGAATCTTAGATCTAAGCAGAGGAATAAAATATCAAAGATCCTTTTAAGTTCCATGTTTCTCTCCTAAGTGAAGGCTGAGATGTAAAAAGAAGAATTTGCCAAGTGGTCCACTCTGGCAAACTCAAGACTCCATATTGTATTATTTACAATCTTCTTCACAGATGAGAACTGTCCCAGTAAGGACAAGAGAACGATGAATTATAAAGACCTAAATTCAAGCTGTATGCTCTTGGACCCTGTCCTAAGTTTATTTATCCTAAAAGTGGAACAGATTTTAGCCTTTTCACAAGGTTTCTGGGTTAAGCGAAATACTTACAAGATGTTCAGCAAGATCATATCTCTCTTCCACCTGGTTAGGAATGGGTTAATGTGTGAGAAAATGCTTTATAAATTGTAAATGCTAAACCACTGTAAGGTGTTACCATCTGATTTTGAAAAATCAGTAAAAAAAACTTGAGCTTTCTTTCCTGAATGGAGCATTCAAACAAATTAAAAACAAATCCTTGTGAGGAGGATGTGAATTAACAATAATAATCACTTCCTTTCACATTCATGGTCTCTTTGGATGGTCTCTTTGCTCAGGATGGTGTCACCTGGAAGGTGAGGGCAGAGCCTGAAAGAACTGAAGAGTCGCCTCATGTTCCCAGAGCTGGAAGGTGGACAGTCAAATCCAGTTTGCAAGAACAGATCTCTTTCCAGTGAACACTGAAGTCATGTTTTAAATATAGAACAAAGAGTCATTCAGCCCAGTCCTTCTGAAATTTGAATTACTTTCCTATCTGCAAAACTAGGTAGACAGTGGAGACCGTTATAACCGATTATGTCGGTGGCTATCATCATTAGTTGCACGTAAGCCAGCATTAAGGATTTGCAGACATAAAAAAAAGAGCTATTTCTTTTGTCAAAAGCAATTATAATTAATTCTCAAAATATGTATATGTTCAACCCAAATCAGATGAAGGAATAAACCAAGGGGAGAGATGGGCTCCTTCCATAACTGCATGCAAAAACTCTTAATTAAACCCAGACATTCAAAAGTATTTTCAGAAGAAAGGTTAATGAAATGGGGTGGGGAGTGAAAACATCTCCAGAGAACCTTGCAGACTCTAGCTTTCTGGGCCAGCTCTTTTGTTGCTCTCAGGATAAGGAAAAAATTCTACAACATGCATTTCTCTTTTTGGAATCAAGACTGGAACTAAGCTACTCTCCAGCACACTGCAAAGAGACCTATGTTCTAATGTATTTTCCAGCACTCTGACCAGCCCTGGCGAAGAAGTAGCCGAGTTCTGGACACACCGTACTTGATCTCAGAGAGAAGCTAATATAGTTTGGTTTAGAGCAATAACCTCCCATTAGCATCTGGTAGTTGTTACAACTTTGGAAAGACATTAAAGGAAGAAGGAAAATCTTAAGATGCAAAAATGCTCAAATGTTTGACCTAAGTATAGTTATTCAGGACTACCCCTCTATGCTCTATGGCAGAAGTAAATTATAGCCAATGATACAGAACTCACTGGAACCAATGATCAAGAACAAACATAACAGACTCTCCATAGGATCACACCACAAGCTAATGGGTAAAGAGTGGAGCTCAAGGACTGGTACATTCAGAGACTGAAATACAGAGGAAATTGTGTTCCACCCACATGGACAGAATACATGTGGATCCAAATAGGCCTCCTGGATTGGGGTCCTGACCCTGTGACCGTTCATTCATTCATCACATATACACTCTATCTTCTGACATCACATGTGCACTTTTCTGATTGTCCTGCAGGTACTGTAGGAAGCACAGGGGCTCTGATGAGAAACAAGGATAGTCGTGGTTCCTACTCTCACAGAGCTTATAATCTAGAAGGGGAGATGGACATTCACGTTAACAAATGCACAATTTCAAGCAGTGAGGTATGGGAATATGAGTCTACAGGAGATCACGACAGTAACAACACAGAAAGAAGCGCACCACCATTTACTGAGAGCACACTGTCTACTGGGCATAGTTCTATGCATTAAACTCACTTTATTCTTCCAACTTGATGAAGTAACCCCATTTTACCATCACCTCATTTTAATGTGGAAGATGTTAATTTTACTAATTGGTGAAGTAACCTCCACACATCGCTTGAACACCAAAAAAAAAAAAAAAAAAAATGGAGACACAGAGAAGTTAACACATTTGTCCAAGTTTCCACAGAGACTAAATGGTCGAACTAAGATTCAAACCTGGACAGGTGGATTTCCCAGCCCAGACTTCTAACCTCCAAGTTGGCATATAACAAGGACTCACATCCAGGCTGAGGTCAGGGAAGGCTTTGTGGAGGAGGTGATCCTTGAGCTGGAAGGTAGTATGGGTTCATCTAAAGAGAGATCAGAAGTGAACCTGGGAGGAGGGGTGTTTCTAGGCAGAGGTGGGAAACCACGGAATAGAAAGTGGCCTGGAAGGCAGAGTGAGGGGAGGCGGGGAAGGGGGCTTGAGTAACTGCAACAGCAGAACGTGCACCTCGTAGATCAGGGTAAGAACTTGCACCTTTATCTTAAAGCAGGCAGAAGTTGCTGAAAGGCTTTCAGGAAGTAGTAATATTATTTGTGTTTTAAGAAATTCTCTGGCTGCAGTGTGGAAAATGGAGCAGAGAGGTTCAGAGGGCGTATGGAGGACAAGCAGGATATAATGCAGTTGTCCAGGGTTTAGGCCAGGGATTCTCAAAGTGTGGTCTTTGGACCAGAAGCACTACTATTCCCAGGGACATCTTTAGAAACTCAAATTCTTAGGACCCACTCCAGATCTACTGCATCAGAAACTCTGGGGATGTAGTAGTTATCTATTGTTGTGTAAAATATTACCACAAAGTTAGCAGCTTAAAACAGCTCATACTTATTATTTCATGGCTTAGGTGGGCCCCCTGCTCAGGGTCTCATGAAGTAGCCATCAGGGGTCAGCTGGGCTGTGTTCTCATCTGGAGGCTCAACTAGGGAAAATCTGCTTCCAAGCTTATTCAGATTGTTGGCAGAATTAATGTACTTGTGATTGCAGAACTGAGGGCCATAGCTTCCTGCTAGCTGTCATCTGGAGGCTGCTTTTGGGTGCTGGAGGCTGCCCACAGTTCCCTGCCACGTGAGTTTGCTCAATGTGGCTGATTACTTCCTCAAGCCAGTAGTGTCTCTAGAGTAAATCTGTTAGCAAGACAGTCTTCTACAATGTACCATAATCATGGGAGTGACACTGATCACCTTTGCCAGATGCTGTTGGCCCAAAGCAAGTCACAGATCCCTTGTACAAAGAGAGAGGATTATACCAAAGCATGAACACCGGGAGGCAGAACTTGCAGAGGACCACCTCAGAGTCTGTCCACTGTAGACCCTATACTCTGTATTTAAGAAAGTCTTCCAGATGACTGGGATGCATGCTAAAAGTTAAGAACCACTGGTCCCTATAATGAAAAAGAATATGAAAACAAATACATGTGTATATATATGTATGACTGAAACATTATGCTGTACACCAGAAACTGACACAACATTGTAAACTGACTATATTTCAACAAAAAAGAATGCAAAAATAAACACAAAAAAACCAATAAGAACAACAACAACAAACACTGGTCCAGACTATGGATTTAAGGGACATGTAGAAGATTTGACCAGAAGAACTAGGAGCTGTAGGAGCTTTCTTAGATTATGTAGTTTAGCGTTGTGGTCATGAGCATGGGCTTTGGAGCCATTAAGACCTAGGTTTAAGTCTTTGCCACTTTCTGGATTGTGTGACCTTGTGCAAGTTACTTAACCTCAAGCAGCTTTAGCTTCTTTACCTCTGTCATGGCCTTCCCAAGGAATTTAGGGTGGTTGTGAGAGATAAGTGATCATCAGTATAAACTATGTCTGGATGTCTGACACAAGGGTCATGCTCAATAACTAAATGCAGGCTTCTATTAAAAACAGCTGTAGGATTCAGTTTCTTCTGTAAAATGAGATTAGACCATGTAATACATAAGGCTCCTGATTCTAAAATTCAAATGTTATAGATGAAAAATCTTGTTTTACAGAATTTTTTTTTTCCTCTGCTACCTATAATGGTAATAGCAACACCCAGATGATGAGTTTGTTTGTTTGTTTGAATCTTCTGTGTTGCTAAAAGTAAGCCCCACCAGCTTCCTTTTGTTTGCTAGGAAAAGGTCTTTCGGGTACACCTCCCGAATGCTTTGTGTGCCCCCTAGGGACTCAGTTCCTATACATGCCTCCTTAAACAGACTAAAACAAGTCTTAGAAACGCCCTGATGGAAGTATCTAAAGCATTATCAAGTGAGGGTCTCATTCTATGAGAGTGTGTGTTATGCACGTATCACACAATACTGTAATTGTGGACTTACTTTTCTATCTCCCTGACTAGACTAAAACCTCCTTGGAGGCAGGGACCACATCTTACTGTGCCGTGGGATCAGGAAGAGGAGAAAGAGGTGATGACTTCTTCTGGAAGGAGGTGATGACTTTTATAACCCACCCTTTTCTCTCCTGCGTTCTCTCGTGTCCCTTCCCTCTTCTCCTATCAAGGCTATATTCCCAATATTTGTATTTAAAAGAATGCCTGCTAGCAGCAATCAGAAGGGAATTGGACACTGGGGCAAGATCTTAGTAGAATATACTATATAACTAATTTCAAACCCTCCTCTAGTTCTCTGTGCTCATTAAGGTAAAGATCAGAGTTCACCTTTCTGTAAAGAAAGCTGTTTTGTTTAGGAAAAACACCTGAACAGGTTTTTAGCCTTGCAAAGGTAAAACAAAGCCTTCAAGAATAGAGACAAGGGTGTAACAGAGGAAGGCATGAGGAAACTTTCGGAGGATACCAAATTTACAGTTACTGGTTGCAGAGTTCTGGGTCATGTCATTCAGGAAGGCAAAGAGGAAAGACAGAGTATCTGGGATTTTTTTAATGGCATTTGATTACAGCATCTGGCACAAAGGGAGTGCTTAAAAATGCTTACAGATTAAACAAAAGAATAAATGAATTTAAGGAAATCAAATCCCGTATTCTTCCCCCTGTACTTTGCAATTTGACCTCTTTACTGAAAGAAGAGATGGACACGGCTCCAACAAATAGCAGACTCATGCGTAAAAAAAGCACACAAAAGTGTCCATCCGAAACAGGCACTGCCATCTGCCTAGGCTGGAAAAGTATAATTTAGTAAAGAAACAGGCAGAACACGTAGTTCAGAGAATGTTAATACACAGTCAATAAAGTAACCAACCAATCCGTAGTAACAACCCCCCAAAGGACAATTCTGGAGTGTTTTATTCTGAGAGCAAATTAAAGCAAAACAAAGATGAGTCTACAAAAAAAACCCCAGCAGACTTTCCTCTAAATCACGTATGAGTCCTTAGAGGAATTCATGGAAATTATCCATATCTTTCCCGTATCTCCTACCTGCAGTGTATGCTGTCAACCTAAAATCCCCTTTGTTCAAGTGCAGCTATGCTGTAGGAAATCTGAGCTCAGGACTCTGCCTTTTTCTATTTCCTACATGCAGAACACGTTCAGAATTAACTATTCACAAGCAGTATTAATCTGGGAACAGAGTCAGAGTTTTGCTAAGGTTGCAATTAGCCAGTTACCCAATCAGAAGTCTTTTCATCAAATCATTTAAGATCATTTTAAAACAGTAGAATTCTTAGAGTACATAAAAGCTGGTACTTTATTCTTTGCCACTGAGAACTGTTTCCGTGCCTTTCTGGTTTGCTCCAGCGGCTGGCAAGCATTCCCACGGGACCTGTGGTTGTTTAGCACAGAGGAATTTGTATGCTTGTGCTGGGCAGGGGGGCAGGGTGGGGACAAATGTTTTCATCACATAATATAGACATGACCATAGAATTAGCTTTTCAGACACTAATTTGGTGTTTAGAGCCTTTCATTTCTGTGCAATCTATTGGAGTTGGTGCTCTCATTAAGATGATTAAAATAAACCAGTCTATCAATATGTGGTCCAATTATTTCAATGGTTTAAACACAGCTTTAGTCTGGTCCTTTTCTGTCTCAACAGAAGCATGAGTTAAGAAACCACTTTTCTGGACTTCCTCTAGGACGCTTTGGACATGCCAAGCTCCCTCATGTCTTCCAAAATGCAATCAGTTAATGAGCAGATAGGGTGGAAACAGGACAAGCAAATTTTTTCACTCTTCAACATACATTTGCTATCTATGATACGTCACAGTTTCCAGAGAGTTAAGTAGCAGACACACATATAGCCCAACACTAGGATTCCAAGAAGTTAGAATGGTCTGTTTTCATTACATTATTGGCTGCCATGATGCAAGCAAGCTTCTCTTTAATTTGAAGAACTGTTCTATTTGCAGTCAATTAAGATCAAATATGATCTGCTTTTTCCTTCGAGGAGCCCACCTATGGGCTTTCTTCTATATTTTTTTTCTTTTTTAAAAGAATTTTTATTGAAGTGTAGTTGATTTACTATGTTAGTTTCAGGTATACAGCAAAGTGATTCAGTTATACATGTACATACATATATATACTTTTTTCTTTTCGGATTTTTTCCTTTATATGTTATTACAAGAAATTGAATATAGTTCCCTGTGCTATACAGTAGATCCCTCTTGTTTATCTGTTTTATATACAGTACTGTGTATCTGTTAATCCCAAACTCCTAATCTATACCTCTCAGCCCTTTCTCCTTTGGTAACCATAGTTTGTTTTCTATGTCTGTGAGTCTGTTTTTGGTTTGTAAATAGAATTTGTATCATTTTTTTTAAGATTCCACATATAAGCGGTACCATATGATATTTGTATATTCTTTAACCTGTGAATCTTTTTTTCCAAAACTTGTATACTGAGTAGGCTGTATAAATACACAAATTAATGCTCCCTCATTTACTTTCATCACACACACATTTTCATAGACACTTCTCAAAAATTACTTGTCTAATTAACTTCTTTATGAACAAATAAATTCTCTTCACCTACAGACGAGCTACAGTTACAATCTAGCAACTGGGTGTAGAATTTCAGAATATTATTAACGGCAGTTATTAGCTGAAGATGCAAAGTAGAGGTGAACGCACGGAGTGAAATTCACGGTTACTGCTCAGCAGAGAGCTGGCAAGAATCACTCAGTCCTCCTAATCTAATTTACATACAATAAACTGGGTTTTAGATTAAATGATTTGGGATTTTTTTTTCTGTAGTTCAGTCATTTATATAAGATAAAACTGATGCATTGTTATTATCATCCTCCAACATTTTAAACCACTGTTTTTCCTTCCTGTGAGGCCGCCTTATGAAGGTAATATTCCATTGTTCTCAAATAATTTCCATTTTCTCCCTTTCCCAGGTATATTTCATTTTGAGCTGCACTATCTCTCTATGTATACACCCAGTGCAAACAGGTACCCATATCAACAACAGTCTTTAAACAGCATCTTCCAGAGGTTTCTCTCTTTCTGACACTAGTCAAACATGAGTGAAAAGTCTAAAATGGGTAAAATTTGCCCGACCTCAGAATCTATTTTATGGTAATAGTACTAGCTTAAGACAGTAAATAAAATATAAAACAACAATAAAAATTAAAACTGCTAAAGGAGGAAATATCACAATGGAACTTGTGAAGTCACAAGCATCCATTTTTATAATTTACGTAGCATAGACATAGGGTCAAATTTTGGGCTCTATGCCAAGACAGACCTGGGGACAGATGATCTTTTAGAAAATTCATGCAGAGGTCATATTGAAAAAGGGAAGGGATGACAGTCCTTGACCACCTATCTGTCTCACATGCTAATTCTTAGTATCATTAACACTGATTATGACACAGGACGTAACCACCCTCACCTTAGTGTGTAACAGTAACAAGAACTATCTTAACTATGTAACTGGGCAGACAAGTTACATCACGGCAACAGGTGACCACAACCTGAGTTCTGTGAATGGGCGGACAAGTCAGTTAACAATCTTCAACATCAGTTTCCTTATCTGTAAGAATTTAACAAATAAATGTAATAAGTAAGTGTTTATGGAGTGACTTCTCTGTGTGAGATACTTTGCCAGAGTCTAGGATTTCCAGCTCTGTGTGTTAGATTATGAGCCTGGTGACAGAAGAGACTGTATCTTCCACACACACCACGGTACCTTGAGGGTACACGCTTGGCAGTGCTCGACATAGAAGATGTGCTTAATAAACCTGGATGCAAGAAAGGAAGAAAAAAAGGGTAGAGGAAGATATAGGTGAGGATAAAAGAGAAATGGGATAGGATTCCTACCCACACAACAGTTTCACAGTCTAACCCCATAAATAAATGTTAGAAAACGACTTTGGAAATAACAAAAGAAGATAAAATAAGATGAAGTGTTTAGTGGGGTAAGTGGGGAAAGACTAAGATAAGAGTTATGATGGACATACAGAAAATTTACAGAAAAATGGACTCCTCCCACACGACGCCCAGAGATGATTCAAGTACTGTGTTACCTCTGCACTGTAGTTCACGGACCTTATCTAATACATCAGCACCGGCAGGTGGTTATTTTCGCAGTATGAGTTTTACCGAATGACATGCCAACATCCCCCAGTTCACTTCTTTGGCTGCTCCCCAATACCTGGCTGTGCCCTAGTAATTCAAAGCACCAAAGAGCATCCATGACTCTTTCTGTATTGCACATGCGGTCATTTTTCTTTCTTTTTTTCCCCCTGATTTATGATGACAGCTGCTCTTGGTGACTGCTTCTGAGACTGCTGGTCAGCGGGAATCTGCTGGCTGACAGCAAAGGCATTATAAATCCAGGAAACCTAAAGGGAACTCTCGTTGTCCTTCTCTCAGATCTAGGGAGGCTACGCTTTCTACCAGGGCAGTCTCAGCAATGCGGGCTGATACGGAGCTGAGGAAGGGTCAGGTACAAAGGATGCGGGAAAGTAGTGATGGGGGCCAGAAGGACAGTGATGGACTGGAAAATCAGAAAGAGCAGGGTTGAAGTCGTGATTCTGGGGGAGCTTTTTGGTTTCTTTAAAACTGCTATTCTCAGCAGAAGACCTGGCATGTGGTAAGGACCCCAAAGTTACCAACGGCAACCGCTGTTACGATTAAATCTATGATCCCCTTTGTAAAAATTTTAATTCATGGAAATGCTCTCATAGGTGGAAAACACTACCCATAGTAATAGTGTTGAAAATGATGAAAAATGGAGCATAATCCAAATGTTCACCAACAGAAGTAGGGCTTGTGGTGTAGTACATCCTTACTATATTAAAACGAATGAGATCTCTCTCTGTGCACTGACATGGCAGATGCCTAAATGTATAATTAATTTTTTTAAAAAAGAGATCAAATTCAATTAATATGTACAGTATCAGCCCACTTCTCTAAGTAAGATTCATTTTTAAAAAATCTGAAAAGTACAAGCATCAAGTTATTAACAGTGGTTATCTCTGTGGAGTGAAATTAAAGATTTAAATTTCCTAAATTATACTTTGTATATTTCTGTGTTTTAACAAAAAAAGTGTCCATTTTTTAGTCATAAATTTTTACTATTGTTTCCAAGGATTTTGAGATGGTTGAGCTTTTTCTTAATAGTCTTATTCCCAATAGTCCATTTGCTACAAGATGTCCCCAGTGGGCACTAGAATTACATAGCTGGTGTTTTTCTATTCCCTAGTTGGCAACTTAAAGCCACCCCTCTCCTGAAATCTCACAAAGGAGAGAAATAAAAAGGTGCAGTAATTTAGAAGACAAGAGTTGAAGCAACAAACACTTATATTTTAGACGTTGACTCTTAATTCTAATTTCATTAGTCAATTTGCTTCTTAAAATCCTTAGAAATTATCAGAACCAATTCAACAATATGCTGTAGCTTTCCCTAAATAATACTAACTGAACAAATCTAGATCCACCTTCAGTTAAAAACATGCTTCAAAAAATTTCTAAACAAAAATAAACTAGATTAATGCACAAATGCACTAAAATAGGTAATACACTATTCCCTTGAATTTATGTTTCCTCTAACCTCATAGCTTATGCCCTGATTGTTTTTTTTTCCCTAAAGCTTTTGGATTTGAGTTCAGAAGCAATAATGTAAAGCTAAAAACATCACCAGTATCATATGATATAACTTATGTGTGGAATCTAAAAAACTGACACAAATGAACTTATTCACAGACTCACAGACATAGAAAACAAACTTACAGTTACCAAAGAGGAAAGAGTGGGGAGGGATAAATTAGGAGTTTGGGATTAGCAGGTACAAACTACTATATAAAAAATAGATAAACAATAAGGTCCTACTGTACAGCATAGGGAAATACATTTAATAGCTTATGATCACCTATAATGAAAAAGAATGTGAAAAGAATAAATATATACATAAAACTGAATCACTATGCTGTACAGCAGAAATCAACACAACATTGTAAATCAACTATACTTCAGTAAAAAAATAAACATCACCAGGATCTCAACAGATAATACAAAGAGGTAAATATTCTACACAAACGTAATTTTTCAAACTGTGTATCATTTGAATATCACCATTGTCCAGATACTTTTATTTGGATGAGCAAGGGGTGGAAACGGCATGATTCCAGTTTAACTGCCTGGAATAGCTGAGTATTTGCCTTGCAATGAATACTCATCAAGTCAACAAGTGCTAAAATGAAGCGAAGATCACACTGACAATCCAAGTCTTCCTTCCTGATCATCAGTTCAGTCTCTTATAAATGAAGCACTCTTACTCATCTTCTTCGGGGAAGAAACTCCCAAGATTGCAACAACATCTTGTCGCTTATATGAATGAACAGAAGGGACTGGACCATAGCAGCTTAGTCGCGTCCCTAAGCTTCACTGTTCACACAACCCATGTTTGCAGGGACTCCCTTAAACATCTTCCCTTACAGCCTTGTCATCATTTCACGCCACATGACTTATGTATTTATGTATTTATTTGTCTATGCAGCATTCAATCAAAGTATGTTTAGTAAAGTCAAAACCAGCAACTGGTTGACTCCCCTTGTGCTTATAACCAAGCATTAGCATTCACTTGTAGTCACAATACAATGGGCACCGCTTCCATTTACACCATCTTGGAGCCCTTCTGATCTCCCAGGAAAATCCATATACACTGTATAATGCTACTGAAAGGGGACATCTGGAGGATTAGGTACCTTTTGCTGATAATCTTCGAGGGAACTAGAACATCTGTTTCGTGGAAACTCACCAGGGAAGCAGAACACAAGGTCAGTTGTTCTCTTGCCTTTCACCCTGCGGGTTGCATTCCAAAAACACACTCATTTGGGCATAGGGAGCCCTTTGATGTGAATGCTTTCCTTAATTTGATAGTAAAAGTTCTAGTATTAGTTTGCTTCATAATGCAAGTATGCAGAGGCAGCTGACTCCAAAAATACATCAATTCTTTGAACTTAAACCTTACTTGAAATTTGCGTTTCTGGCACTATTTTCAGGGCCTTCTATTCACCCGGTTATTAAGGGAAGGAGTCCCATCCTATAGTCATGGGGATGGCTGAACATGGGACACTCAACACTGGACGGAGAGGGTCAACTGCAGTTTATTAGTCCCAAACGCTTGCAGGCCAGTGGAGGGCAGTGCCAGGCAGGACCACACAGGGGTTGCACTTGGGAACAAAGCGAACATTCCAGAGGCTGTGGGAGGAGGCAGGCTCTGTGATCCCAAGACCGTGGCGTGGCCCCTGCTTCTCACAGGATGAAGTGATTGGCTTGTCTGAATCCCTCTGCAAGCTGGCCAGCATAAGCAGGACCTGGGCCCGGTCCCTTTGATAAGGGGGGAGATTTGACCAGGGGACTTTACCTGCAGGAGCAGAGTCGGGAGAGGACCTTAGGCCGTTGAAGGCTTTTCTGAGTTTACCAGATGCTTAGGGCTGCACATAATGCCAAGCCTTAATTTTAGGCCTTATCCCAGAGGCACATTGTAAACACTCATAAATATTTCCTAAATGAGTGAATAGAACGACTATTACAAGTGGGACCTTGGGCAAGACCCGGAATGTCTTCGCTGCACTGCAGTCATTTATAAAGTCTATAAAATGGGAATTGTAGTCTCTTTTCTGTTTCTCTCAGGAGGTTGTTTGAGGGCATAAAATCATTAACATATGTGGACAACATCGCAAAGCCTTCAAAAGGCCTGAAAGGCCCTCCACAGATGACCTGTCACCCTTTACACCCATCGCCCTCACATTCTGGGCATGCTGGCTTCTTCCAAAATGGCACCACAGCCTCTGTCCTCTGTGCACGAGCGACGGAAGCTAAAGACATCCTCTAGATGAGCTTCCAAAGCGCTTTGAATTCCTTCTACAGCTCAAGTGAAGTTGTTCATTGGAGGTATGTCTCCTGAAGGCCTAGCACACAGTAAGTGCTCAAGCAAATGTTTGTGGGTGGAATAAATGAATAGAATGTGATTCAACGGTGAACACACACTTAGAAGTTGTAAGCACGACACATGATTAAAAGAACAAAATTACTGTGACTCTCATATCCCTCTTCAATTGTGGGGAGGGTCTACTTACACCCTCCTCCACCCTGTCTCCCCTCCCCAAGCCTCAGAGCTGCCGTGCTATCTGCCTTGAAGAGTAGGGAGACTTGGTCTGGGCTCGTGGGTCAGATTGCACAGGCCTTTCCACCCTTCCCTGCCAAAGAGCTGGTTCTTGCTAGCGCAGCCATGTCAACCACCCACACAGTAAGAGGAGAATTTTCAGCATTAAGAGATGACTTTGTTTTTTTTAACAATGAAAATGGATTTGGCACATCCAGAAAAGTCTATAAGAAATCAATTCTCCCAATTGTTATAGGTAACAGATTATCATGAAAAATTCTCAGTCTTTCAGAGAGTTCTACACAAATCAAATTGTCTTCTTGGTGGAAGAAGCTGTGGAAGTCATCTGGCCTCATCATTTCGCTTATAAGATGAAGAAATAGAGGCTCAGAAATGACCAGCCCAAAGTTACATCGCTAGCCAGTGACGACGCTGGAGTGAAATCCAGGTCTGCTAGTATAAAGAAAAGTTCCAGATTGACAAGCTACCTCCCAAGCAAGGAGGCTGGGCTTCGTGGTGGAGGGAATCAGAGGGATTCACTAAATGAACTGAAGGACAATGATAGTAAAATTGGAAGAAAAAGATAGACACCAAGCATCGAGCTGAAGTTAAACCTAAATTTGGCATCTGACTCAATAAGGAAGTCCAGGAAGGCATTTTTAAAGAAGAAAAGATGGCTTCCAGAATGTCGGGTCGGGGGGACTAGGAAAATGACGTTATCTGCAGAGATCTAGGGTCAAGAGTAAAGCTGGTTGAGAGCACGCCAAGGTGATGAATTCCGTTACCAGCTCAAGATGTTCTCTGTGAAATAAATGTCTTGAATACTGAAACTAGTGTTTTCCAGGCCTAGGAAAGCACTTTATTTTGAAAATGTTTGTCTGGCCTCACATAGCCAGTGCTTAACCAATAGCTGGCTGCCTTAAATAACTTTCCTGCACTGTAATTTTTCCCCTAAGAACACTTCAGAAAAGTAACGCACCTTCCTAGCCTACTCAGCGTACAAGGACTGCTGGCTTCTACTCCGAAGGCTATTACCAGGGACAGTGTTACTGACTGTTAATGAGCCACCTGGTTTCCCAGACCCATGCCATGCTGCCACTTTGACAGACCTCCCAGAGCACGCTCTTGTATGTTAACCAAGGTCAAGGCTGATTATGACTTGCATACCCAGAGCTGTCTAGCTGATCTCACGTTCTAATATGGACAGAGAAAAATTCAGTAAACCTTGAACAGATTCAACCCTATACTGGGCACCTGCTCCGGAGTCAGGCACCAGCTGTGTTAAGTTTAAGGGCTACAAAGCACAGAGTAACACAGTTTTGGCCTTCGAGAAGCTCACAGCCAAGCCCAAACATGGACAGTAGAATAAGTAAGTACTCTCACACAAATTATGTGCTAGAGGAGATGGAGATATAAGGATGAGAGCACAATTGATTCCAGCGAGATAATAAAGAAGGTTGGGAAAGAACATGGTGGAACACTTAAAGTAAGGGCTTGCCTATAATAAGAACAAGTGCTTACAAGCCACAGGGACAAGAATTACCCAGAAAAGAGAGGAGAGGCCCATTTTATTTGAGGCGTTGAGCTGCATATCTCATTTTTTACCTACTTACTCAGTTCCCTGAAGTAGGAATCTGACAGTTTATATTTTTAGAATGCTGAATTTGCCAACTACATAGAGTATGAGGCCATGGACAAAAACAGTTCACACCAGAAACCCCCAATAATGAAATCTCCATTGTCATCTGCTAAACAGAACAGTCTCATGTTACCATAGAAATCCCCACTCTCTTCTGTGGGAAAGTATTTTAAATGAAGCTGTCAGACAGTCTCAATTAAAAATAATAAACGAAAGACCAATTATGGTCCCTTTGGACTCACTAATAAAGTTCATCAATGAACTTTCCGTCAGGTATTCAGAAACAAAAAAGGCAGCATATGGAGAAGTTTTCAATGCAATTAAAGGATACAATTTACATGTTACATTACCGCTTTTGGATGCTGGCAGTCTGAACAGAATTAAAGAACTGGTTATACAAAACGTTTATTTCTTCTGCCATCTTGGGTGGTGGTCAAGGTGGTAGAAGAAATAAACAAGTAGAGAAGAAAGTCATAGCAAACATACTTGATATGGGCAATTTCCTACAATTTTATAGAACAAATTTAATGAGTTTCTGTGCCACTTGATTCCACTTTAATGTGGAATACTCGTTTAACCTGGCACGTTTTAGGAAATGCATGTTACCCTTCTCCATCTGTGTGTCTCCCTCCCTAAATTCTCTGGGTGTCCTATTTTGTAAAGCTTATGGGCTTCAGGAGGGCAGGGATTTTCATTCTCACAGAGCACACTCAATACCTAACACACAGACCACTCAATGTGTTTTGACAGAGTCCGTGCCATCCAACGTCTTCCACGCCGCTCCAGTTGAGCTGCTGAATCAACCCCTCCGCACTTTCTGCAAGATCATGCTATTGCCTCATTTTGTGCATCCCGTGTGCTGATGTGTATGGACTGTGTGGTGTGTATGTTGCTCTGCTGATAAAGCCCATAAAATCCCAAAGTCACTTTCTGCCTCCACAATAAGAGATAGTAGACTGTGCGGTGATTTTTATGACCCAGAAGTATTTAGATGGCTTCTCTCAATGGTTTTGAAACTGGATTGCCCAAAGGAGAGACAATGTGACTCCAACATTACCGTTTGGTCAACTGCTCTGAGCTGACCTGGTCAGGTGGCTTCAACAAAAAGATGGCGGTGATCTAGCCAAAGCCCAAGCTAAACAAAAGGCTGCCCTCTTGACATGTGCTTTCCAGTCATATTCTCTGTGTTTTGTAGATACCTCTTTCCTGCCCACCCACTCTGTCCTGGGCTCCTCTCCCAACCCCCCTGTGCTCATCCGCACTTGTACACACATGCTCACTACCTCACTGCTGGCCAGCCCAGTGCCTCCATTAGATATGTGAGCCTTGAAAGGGAGCTGATCTCTCACTTGAGTTGTCTCATAAATCACTTAACCTTCCTCCTTGGCCTCACATTAACCTTTGGTCTTTAATTTCTTCCTTTTCACTTGATTTTATGACCTGCTCTCTCAAGAAAGCCTCTTTATATAGATTTGTATGGTGATGACTCCCTAAAAATAAATTTCAATTTTATACGACTATGATTATTCTAGTCCATAATGGATAGATTTAAAATATCCAAATGCATATACATAAAGAAGTGAATGAATGATAAATTTTTAACAATTTGGAATATTCTCTTACATATTTTTCATTCTGTTGAGGTTTTTCTGTTTGTTTCTTTGTTCTGCCTTCCTCTGGTCAAGGAATAATCACTGAAAAACTAACAAAGAATTGAGTACTTTGTAAAGTTAGAAACTGAAGAATTCCACTGGTAAGAGTGAGAATCGTAGTCTTTGTCTCTGTGGGGGGGCACAGAGCCAGCTTTTCACATGTATATATGGGTTCTTTCTGAAATGTTTCCCCTGCCCCCTGACCCAGGGCTCCCCACAATGAATAACAGTCCAGAGCAGCAGCCCAGGGCACGTCTATGTCCATTGTTCACCGGTGACCCAAAGACAATAAATAGACAGCCCGAACAAAATAGCCAGCAGAGAGCTACTGGTACACGGAGTTCTCTGCTCAGAGATGAGCGACACTGCTTGGGAGAGGTCACGGAAAACAGCACAAGGATTTAAAAAAAAAAAAAAAAGATGCAGACAATCCCTGAATCTCCAAAGAGACAGGCGGATGAAGGAAGAGTGGTATCCCAGAAACTAGAGGAGCGACACACTCTCCACATTCAAGGACCATGCCATGAAAATGGCGAGATCCACACGTTAAAAAAACATTTCATCAAGACCCACACAGCCATTCATACCTAACACAGCTATTCATACCAGGTGGGGTATGGGGAAGGGAAAACTATTTAAGACCAGTGGACATCTGAGAAGGCAACGTTCCCACGAGGCCTTCCATGTGCAGGTCATCGTGCACTGCTTGTCATAGAACACTAAGGAACAACAGGCTTATAAAGACAGCAAAGCACCTTTTTAAGCATCTCCAGTATGTTCCCCACCTTTCAGACTTCTTATCTCTCTTTTGTCACCTGCCCAGGAGTAATCTGGTATCAGTCTCTGCCTTGGCATGATCTACATCAAAAGAAACACCCTACTCTTTACCTCTGATAATTTCAGGTTTTCATTTCCATTTCTGATTTCTGTCTCCAAAGGCTTTCCCAGGGCCCCTTGTTCACCGTAGTCATCCCTAGTCTGGGCGTCCGATGTCTCCCCTTCCCACTAAGACACTCCCCACCCCTTGACCCCTTATCAAAGGCCTCTTACCTCTGTCACCCACATTCTGAGCACCCAGAGGGCAGGGATGACATTTATCCCTTCATCCCCGTATTCCCAGCAGAACACATTCACTACCTGCGTTCTGACCCATTAACACAGAACCTGTGGCTGCCCCACTACTCTCAGTTTGACTGTAGTAGCTCAAGGCTGTCGTAAGAGTTAACCTATTCCACATTTTTCTTTATATTTTATGTATGCTCTTTTTAGGGAACATATTGGTGTATCTAGAGAGATACAGATATTTTATCTCCTCCTGGCAATAAATTTCTGTTAAAGAAATGTGTCACTGGCACAACTGCGTGTCATCAGAAGAAAAATTGTGATAGCCTATTAGCTGGTCGAGGAGCCCCCGTTATACAGAGTGACACTGCACTCGTGTGGGGAGCAACCAGAGGAGTGAGCTCAGTGCAGGGTTTACTGGAGACGACTGGAGTGGTCCAGGAGAATCTCTCATTCCAAAGGAAAAGAAAACCACTCCTTTAACTCCTGACAATCAAATGTCATGTTCTCCAGCTCGAGTTAACATCACCTAAAGACAAAATATCCATGAGGTGTTTGTGATTGCCAGCATCACAAGGATGCAGAAGTGTCTTGACAAGAGCCCTAAGTGACAGCACGAGATACAAAAAGTCCTATAGATGCCCAAGGAGGTCATTTCTTTAACAGTCTGTCTATACATAAGGCCCCCAAAGAACCCGAGTCATCCTGGGCTAGGACTGCAGGACTGAGTTTCTTGCTAGTCCCTATGTTCACACGGTGTCTTCTCTGTGAGAGGGCCTGCTGATCCAAGTCCTCTTATCTCCTGAATGAGGCATAAAATACACGATCAGGTTACTGGGACACCCGGTTTTAAGAGTTAGTGTTTGTCACTGCAGAACCAATGAAAGCCAATGTCCCACAAGCTCTTGGAGAGATTCAGCACATTTTCATCACAGGCATAAGTCCTAAAATGCAGTCTGTTCCTGTCTGTACTGATGACTAAGATGAAGGAATCAAAGGTGCGCTTACTAAACGTGGAGGTGAAGTTAAAGTAGGTAACAACCCCAGCAGTATAAGTGATTGGATGAAACTTCAAAATTGTTGCAATCAACTAAAAAAGGATCCCAGTGGAACAGGATGAAATGCCAAAGACAGAAGGGGTGAAAACATGAGACGGTGGCTGACGGATCTGCTCTCTCTCTTCTCTCTCTCTCTCCACTCCGCTCCCTGAACAGTCTCCTCTCTCACACACGACTGAGATTATTGCTAATTCCAATTAAGTTAACAAACATTTACTAAGTACCTGCTCAATGGTAAGTACTGCACCAGTTACGTGTACAAACGTGAAGAACATAGTCTCTGACTCAAAGAAGCTTATAAACCTAATTAGGGAGATAGATACACACGCCGAGAGTCACAAGTGAGGACCAAAGTGTGTGGATGCTGGGATACACAGGGACTCAGGAGCACTTGGGAGAGACCAGAGATCAGAAGACTTTCCCCAGCAAGTTCCATTTAAGGTAAATATTAAAAAAAAAATTTTTATTGAAGTATAGTCAGTTTACAATGTTGTATTAATTTATATGTGTATATATATATATTCCTTCTTATATTCTTTTTCATTATTGGCTAAATCTTAAAGGATATGTGAAATATGCGAGGTTTACCAAGCAGATAAATGGTGAAGAAAATGTCAAAGATGCAGAAAGAACAAACTAGAAGAGACTGGTGAACAGAAGAGTGAACAGCCTCCTAAGAACCGTGACACAGCGAGCAGAGCGGGAGGTAAGAGCTGTGACACAGCGAGCAGAGCGGGAGCTAGGTGGGCGAGTGGCAGAGCTTAGATCACCGAGGGCCTTCAACGTCAAGCTAAGGAGATGAACATCACCTAGCGTCTCTGGAAGGGTTTCACTGCAGCAGGGGCAGGGCTGGATAAGAGCTTTACAGAGACCCCTCTGGCCACTGGAAAAAGGGGAAGCAAAGTGGGGGTGGCAGGCAGTCTGGAGGCCATGACAGTGACCTTGCGTTTATACTGAACACTCTGAAAGAGTGTTGGTAGCTCAGTTCTTATGCAGAAAATTCTGTTGCAAGGGAGGCTCACATCACTGTACGCTGCACATGGGAGACACTCAAAAATGTGTGTTGACTTGAATTATTAGCTTAGCTGGAAACAACTTGGGAATCCAACAAGGGCCAGGTAGTTTTTTAACAGAGAAACATCTGTCCCACTGCCTTAGAAAATATCCTTGACTCTTGCCAGTATCTTCAAATGCTTGTTGGTTATCACCAGACAGACTAGACAGCGTGGGAATCTAGTCAGGTCAGATCTGTCAGGACTGGTAGAAAAAGCATTCAGAATTGAGCTGCAGAGACCAGATTACCAAAGTGCCATCAGAAATAGGGTTGGTCAGTGTTGGCAAGGGGTGAGGGAAAATGGATAATCACGTATAGTACTGGAAGAAGTAAAAATTGTTCATTTATATTTCAGAACACTAAAAAGCATAGAGGAATAATATAATATTCAGTATATACTGCTTATTTAGCTTAAGAGCTAAAACTCCACAGATACAATTAAAACCTCACTCCATTTCCCTTCATACATCACTACCATGAATTTTTCATTTCCACATGTGCTTTTTAATATATTTTCTCCATGTGAATATCTCCAAAAATAATAATGTTTTGTTTAAACATACTTAAATTTAAATGTGTTTTAAAACATGCTTCAAAACATTTAAATTTAAACATATTTAAACAAATTTGTTTTAAAATGTTAAATATAGAACAATATTTTAACTTTATTTAAATAATATACGTAAAATACAAAAAGCTGCCTTTTTTGAATCCTCTCTTTTCTTTCAAGAATGTATTTCCTGATGTTTATCTGTGCTGATAAATGTATCTGTGCCTTATTCATTTCACATCTATGCAGTATTCACCTGCATGAAGACATGGCACCACGCTGTTCTGTTCTTCCAGAAACGGACATTTTAGATGTTCCCACTTTCTTGGTATTAGAAGCAACACTCTAATAAGCTTCCATGCACTTTTAGGGGAGTCTCCCCCACTACTGATTAGCGTCAGTGCATTTTCAACTCCTCTACTAGATGTTGTCGAATTGTTCTCCAAAGTTGTCGAAACAATTTACACCCTCCACAGCAGTGCATGAGTTTCTACTGCTTCACAGCCTCAAAAATCACTTGGTTAGAATGAAATTTAATTTTTGCCAAGCTGATAGGTGTGAAATGCTTCTTGTGATTTTAATTTGTTTCCCTGATTACCAGTGAAAGTGAGCATCTTTTCATGTTGATGGACCACTTGGCTTCCTATTCTGTAAAATGCTTAGCTGAGACCTTTGGCCATTTTTCCATTTGGACTATTTTTTTGTGGAATTTCTTTTTACATGTTGATACTAATCCTTAGTTTAAAATTTTTATAGAAAACAAGTTATTGCTACATATTAAGGCCTTTAAAAGTGCTCATACCCTTTGACCCAATAATTACATGTAATGAATGAAACCTAAGAAAGTAATAAAAGCATGTTAACAGACTTAGGCTTCAAAGAGGCTCATCAAAGCATTGTTCGTATAACAAAAACCACAAGCAATATACTTAAGTAATAACGATAAAAATATGAAATTCTTCAACAACAAAAAAAGGGATTGGCATAGTCATAAAATAGACTGCTATACAGACATTAAAAGTGACATTTTTAGAAGAATGTTTAATGTATTGAAGAATGTTAAAAATATATTAAATAAGAAAAGCAGAAAAAATTCTCCAGGAAAAATATGACCATGCAATCATTGCTAGTTTATGGGATTATAAGTATATTTTCTTAATCTTTTATTCTTACTTTAAAAAAAATTTATATAAAGGATATAAAGTAGTTTTTTTTTTAAGTTATGCATATAAATATAACAGAGAGACTCTTTCAGAATTGGGCTACCAGGAGAAAACTTAATCTAAGAGACAGAATTTTGAAAAGCACCAGATTGCAAAGAGCATTGAAAGGTACAAACAAGACCAGGTTTACGTGTATGCACGACTTCTGTTCCCAAGACAAGATATTTCAGCCAAACCCACAGAAAATGATCACCCTTGGATCACTGCTGTCTCACCTAATGGAAAATAATAACCCAAGAAGTTCTGTGGGTTCCACGTGCAGCAGGGCTCGGTGTTACCCACAGGATTTGCACTCTAAGTAAGACAGATGAGACAATTAAGACAAACAGACAAGGGATGGGAAAGGCAATTTGTACCCCAGTCATGGAGTGGGCATATGGTTTCCATGTCTATGCTTACATCAGAGGACAGTTTAAGGAGAGTCAAGCCAGATTTAAGCAGAAAATATAGCTAGAGCTGGATTCTGAGGGTTATAAGAAGTACATTTTGTGCAGCTGATGGTAGAAAACGTCAACTCAGAATGAGAAGACTGATTTTAAAAACACCTTGACCATAAGTCTGATGGTTTGAACCACTGGCATAACTGTCTTTAGCTTATAAAACATTTGCTTATAATTATCCAGAATTTTGAAAGAATCAAGGTCAAGCATGGAAAAGAAGAGGGAGCACAACCTTCAAAATCAGATGGAGGAGCAGCGCTGGGCATGTTTCACAACCTCTTTAGGCTCAATTTCCTCATCATAAAGAATGGGGATATTAACACAGGATCAACCTTACATGGCTGGTGGACCTTTAGCAATAATGAAAATAAAGACTATGTGCGGCATGTTGAAAGCACTCAAAAAGGGGACAATGTGAATCCCAGGAATACAGTAGTTTCTTCTGCAAATGGAACTGGAGCCTCATTGGATAATATACCTCAGATACTTAACTGTTACACTATCTAAACTAAATGAAACTGAAAACCTTGATTAAAAAGCTTACTGGCAACATCATTTGGTTTCAAGCTTTACTTTTTCTGTTTAGAGTATATTTATTTTTCATCTTAAATGATCACAAGGTAGAACACTTTAAAAGATACTTTATATCTTTTAAAAGTAAACTTTATACCCATAGTCAAAGGCAAATACTAGCTGGTTTCTTGCTCATGTAAAATATACAATTAATATTTTAATCTCACTCCTAAAATAGTATCCAACCATTTCTCCTTTGTTTTGCCAGGAAGAGACAGATGGTGAATTGGCTTATAAATCAGCCCCCAAAATTCTTGAAAGCAAATAAGTGCTTTATAAATCAGGGTTTTTAAAAGGTCTCATTTTTATAACAGTTATTACTTTGAAGCAATCTTTCCCTAATTATCTTCATAAACATTAAACAGGGCTCATTTATGAGTTCCGAAACAATTTTGGGTTTTTGAATGAAACAGTCAAGATCCCACATGCCTCTTTTAATCATCACTAACATATACAATGACCTTGATCAGCCCTATGGTTCATTAAGCTCTGACCCTAATAGACAGAGAGACCATGCTGAGAAATTATTATTCAGCTTTAAAACTCAGAATACATTTGAAAATGACTTTGGGATAAAAAGACACCTTGGTAATTTGGCTATGTCCTTATATCCAGGTAAGAGAAATGATCAGGGAAAAAAAATTTATGAAGATTGGCACAGAGCCTCTAAAACTGTCCAAGCACTCCAAACATTGTTTGACTTTGTGCTGATCCTGCCTCAGTTTCTCAGAGAGAAAAAGCGAGGTGGGGGGAGGAGGAGATGATGCTACACCTCTCTTCCCAGTATACTGACAGCCAGCGCATCACAGATGCTGTAAGAAAGGGTATATGTGGCAGAAGAACTTTCCAAGGCTTCTATTAAGTTTATAAAGCACCCAGGTAGGCCAACCATATTCTAATCTGGTGCATTTTCTTATAAGAAAATGTGCATTGCTGTCTAATTAAAGAACAGAAAGTCGAATATGAAAATGAATATATGTATGTATATGCGTGACTGGGACATTGTGCTGTACACCAGAAATTGACACATTGTAACTGACTGTACTTTAATTAAAAAAAAAAAGAACAGAAAGTGGAATTTCTGTAACAGGGAACGTAGCACGGAGGGTTACTTTATATGGTGATTCTTCTATTAGTACAGGGCTAAAACCCCTGATCTATCCACAATTCTAAAATCCCCAAAGCTCTGAAATCTCATTTAACTGCAAAACCTGATCTAACCAAACACCATTTAATGATTAAATGCAACCTGGCCCAACACAAGGCTTATTATACTCAACCCACCAGTGTGTATCTCCATGTGTTTTGCCGCTGAAATAGTAAAGTATTTGATTACAGGCTACTGCCCTAGACCCTGCTGAGGATGTCATGTATATGTTACAGATATGCCCCTTTCCTATTGCCTTTCAAAATTTCTGCAGAATTCTGAATTCAGAAACACACCCAGCCCCAAGGGTTTGGCTATGGGACAACAAACCTGTGTGAACATTTCTTTTTTTCTTTCTTTTAATATGGAAGAAGAAGGAAGTTAATGCTGCAGCCCTAGGGTTGGATGTTCAAAAATGGTGATGCAGTTGCCTCCAGGTTGGAGAGCACTGTAGTAAGGTCAGCCCTTGACAGCATTCATCATCAAGTGTGAGGTTCATTGTGGGCACATGATGCAGGCGGGGCCTGACTGAACGGACAATGGGCGACAGGCCAACAAAAAGGAACAAATCTACTGCTACCGAGCCCTGGACATCCGCAGCCATGATTAACTAAATGAGATGTAGGCCAAGGGATAAGGGCATGGAGGACGCTGAGCAAGGTCACCATGGGTTTGCTTCTTTATGTAGAGTAGGAGTTGAAGCTGGGATCATGACTCTTCTCATTAACCCAAAGAAGGGAAGGATTAATGGAAAAAGCAAGATAATAGCTAAAGGTCCCCAAGGTGCACGAGTGTCTCTGAGTGTGTGTTCACAACAGAGAAGAAGAGAGTTATTATACATGTCAAAAGACATTAGGAAAGGAGTCACAGATGGGGTAACTTGGCCAGGACAGGCACGACGGAGACAAGGGAAGAGATGCTGGGTGCGGAAGTGATAGATTTTGAACCTAGAGGTAAAAATCCAATAACGCAATATTCAGAAATGACTTTCTTCTTATTTACATGTAGTCATAGCTTACTTTATTGCACTTTGCTTTATTGCATTTTTTACAAATTGACAACCCTCTTTGTCAGATGGTGGTTAGCATTTTTTAGCAATAAAGCATTTTTTAATTAAGGTTTGTACATTGCTTAGACATAGTGCTATTGCACACTTAATAGACAACAGTATAGTGTAAACATACACTTTATATGCACTGGGGAACCAAAAAATTTGGATTCACTTTATTTTGGTATTCACTTCATTGCGATGGTCTGAAACTGAACTTGCGATATTGCCAAGGTATGCCTGTACACCCCTCAATTTTAGGTTTTTGATTGCTTGTTGTCTATTTTCTGTTCCCATCCTATGGTTTACCTGCATAATTGGTAACAGTAATAATCATCCTGTCCACCCATATAGATAGCACTCTATAATTTAATAAATACTTTTATAACACATTTTTTTGAGATAACAATATTCCAAGGACAGGTATCTTTATCCCTAAAAATGAAACTGAGGGTCAGAGCGTCGGAGTGCAAATTACGGCTTGAGCATTCCTACCTCGGATAAACTAATTAAGCTGTTAAAGCCTCGGTTTCCTCATCTGGAAGATGAGAACAATAACTCCTACTGCACAGAACTGGTAACAGAATCGAACGAGGTGATATACATAATAGTGCTTTTCAACACTTATCAACACTAAGGCCCTGTAACTAGTGTCTGTGACCACGGCAATGACATCTGTGACTTTGTTCGTGTTTTGCTGTTAGGAATCATCTCCAGTATCTTCTTCTCTTCTCTTCTGCCAAGCCGCAATTCATTTTTGAAGGCAGTGCTTTGTAACAGCCAAAATCAGTACTAGGAAGCCTCAATTCAATTTTCACTTTAAAAATAATTCTCATAATTGCATTGGCTTAATATGAACTTTCTGGCATAAAGCAAGCCATAGTCTAGCAAGACTTTCGACATTTAAAAGGCAATTCCATTAGCTTGTAATTAGTAGTTTTCACACGTACAGGAAAAATAAATTGATTTAGCACCTTTCTCCTGTCCACAGTAATACTGAAGATTTTTTTTTTCCCTTGCTGTTATTGTACCCTGGCTGCAAATATTAGTTACCCTAACTGCATATCACGTAAATCAAATAAATGCTCCCCTCCTATCCCTCTGCCCATAATCACGTCTGCAGCTGCTCCAGAGTGTTTCAATGGCCATCCACTGGAACTCATTAAGAAGGCATTATGTATAGTAAATTAAAATGCAAGGTCTCTGATCTGCAGACAAAAAGATGACAAAGCTTATCAAATGTATGCTTTGGCCTTCTCATTAGCTCTCAGGGTTTCAATGGCATCGTCCTCTCAAACAGGTCCCAGTGCATTTTTATTTGTTATGAGCAGAGCCAAGTCGGGCAAGCTTTATGTGCTACAGATATTTCAACATTCCAAATAAACCACTTTAACAGAAACTGGAGCCTGAGGTTAAGGCCCAGGATAGTCTAAGAAATCTTTAGAAGCACTTGTTTTTCCTAGTCAGCTTTTCGGTGTTCTCCCACAATAACCAAATCCATCCGCCTCAGCATGACTGGTCAATCCATGAGTATAAGACATAATGATATTATTTCATACGAGAAGTAGTTCCCACATAGGCCTTTAAAAGGGCTTTACATGTACTTTTGTTGAGGCATTCATGCCAGGATAGCTGCTTTCTGAGCTTCCCTCAAGGTTGAAGGTATTCCAGCAAATGGGAGCCCAGTGCAGGCACAGGGAAAGCCTCAAATCATCCTATATGAGAAACTACTCAAGTAGTGGGGATGTTGACTTGGAAAATTAAAGTCAGGGGCATGTGCCTTCAGATATTTCAAGATGGTAACTTCCATCAAGGATGAGACTTACTCTGCAGAGAGCCAGAGGGACCAAAATGCAAGGACCATAGCATGTATACGGAGTCAGACCTACTGATGAGGGCTGTGTGCCATTTAGACTACCATCACTTCCAAGGAGTGCTAACCATCCCTCTGCCAGATGGGACTAGGTGGTCTTTAAATGCCCTTCCAGCTACTGGGTGCTATTCTTAATGAAAGCACCAGTCATCCTTTACACTGCTGACTGCAAACACGGAGGTGACCATTGTCTTATATCCCTAGCATCCAACACAGAGGGTGGCACACATTCGTGAGCCCAGCAGCTGCGATTACTGAGCACTTACTATATGCTGAGTATTCGACCTTTACTATGTCATCACAGTCACGTGCTTTCATGAACTGCCTAGAAAGTTTTATCTCTATTTTATAAATTAGGAAACAAAGGGTCAGAGAATTTAGGTAATCATTCAAAGACAGGAAGGGGTTGAGAAGGGCAGCTCAAATGCATGTTCTTCTAAAAGTCCAGACATTTATCCTTTGCCGTCCTGTCATTGACAAACTCCAGCACAGACATGGGTACCAGAAAGCCTGTGTAAGAATAACGAGTCTTTCTCTGTCTCACTCATTTCACTTCACATAATGCTTTCAAGGTTCATCCATGTTGTTGTAAATGGCAGGATTTCCTTCTTTTTTATGGGTGAAGAATATTCCAGTATACTATATATATTATATACAGGAATAATATTCATATGTATATTACACTTTCTTTATCCATTATTTTTTGCTCATCACAGACAATTAGGTTGTTTCCACATCTTGGCTCTAAAACACAATTCTCAACGAAAAGCATTAACAAAGAAGAATCAGTCACTGCATCAAAACGTTCAAACTTGAAAGCTAATTAATAATTTAGATTTTTTTAAGTCTCCAGCATGAAAAGAGGAGTAACTCTGGATAAAACGTGCACAAAGCATCCTCAGTTCTCTCAGAGAGTAACAAGGGGGGAGGCTGTGCTCTGTGGAAGTTCCCCACGTGGTCCCCACGCTCCCCTGGGCTCACTCTTCGCCCTGGTGTCCGCTGTTCTGCCTTTGCCTTCCCTGCCATTTCTAAATGCAGGAAGGTGAATCCGCCTGAGCCCCCCAGATACACTCTTAAAGCTGAACATTTTCTTTGTAAGCCAGAGGAAAGAGAAGGGACGAAAGGAAACATACACAATATAAAAACACTCACGCAGTTGGAGTATGGGATTCTGGTCCTGAGACTCTCAGCGGAGACAGCAAAGAGCTTTCCTGAGTCCCAGGTCTTTCTGTGGACAGATTGCTCCCCTTGGCCCCCAAGGTCAAGGCATCCCTGTTCTTTTCTCAGCCAGGTTGGTCTCTGGCTCCCAGCATGTCTGGCATGAAGGATTAGTTCATGTCACCATGTTGACTGAGCCCCTTGACAAAAGAAATACCCTGGAACAGTCGAGCCACATTCCTGGTCCTTAGGGAGTCTTCAGACTAGAAGGGAATTCGATACCTAAACAAGCGCTCACTACACTGTGGTAAGTGCCACGCTGAGGAAGCTGTGGGCCCACCGAGGTGGAGGGGAGGGAGGGAGCGTTTCTCAGCGGAGATGGCCTGTAAACTCCAGTGCTCCCTTACCTAGACCACTGGCCTTAACCCTCAAAGGCCTCTCTCATCTGGCCCACACCTCCAACCCCAGACCCCTCTCTTGCATGTCCCCTGCTTCACTCCACCCCTGCCCTACTTGTCACTTATTTGCTGAAAAGGCCACCCTTTTCCCCCTAGTTGGCTCTTCATCATACAGTGTCCTGCTCTTGGAGCCCCCACCCCTCCTCACTGTCTTTTCATCAGGTGTCCATCTGAACGCCAGCTCCTCCGTGTGTGCCTGTTTCTAACTCTGCTCTAAGGAATGTTCTCCATCATCACAACTCCCAGGCTTTGTCACTTCATCATGTTTTTTTTAAAAACAGCACTTTGCATTTTGTAGAAAAAAATTATAAATGCTTTTACTTTAATTTTTATAAATGTGTTTACTCTGATTTTATCTGTCATGACTTCCAGACCATTAACTCCACGAAATGTGGGGACTGTGTCTGATTGAGTTACTATCACATAGCCAGGCCTCACGGGGAGGGAGGAGAGACTGCCAGGCAGCAGGGCCAGCACAGGGGCCTCTCTGTGATCTCAGGAACAGCTCTGTGCTCTGATCTTATAGAAGGATGCAAAGGACTCTCCGAGGGTCCAGGACTAGGGTAAGGCGTGTGAGGTTCCTGGCCCAGGTGCAAAACTTAAGAGAGTGCCCCCCTAAAACCTCCACAGTCTAGAGATATAATATCCTAAAGTAACACTTAAAAACTCAACATTAATGCAATCCACGATAAACAAAACACCAAAACTTTAAATAAGGACATGATCAGTATTACTGATTTTTTTTTCTTTAACAAAAACAGGCTCCAATACAGCGAGGCTTGGCACTGCCCTTCCAACATTTCCCTGGTCCTTACAGCTCAGAACAAAAAGAATCTCACGTTTGGTTTCTGGATGGCTTCACAATATATCTGTAGGGCAGTGGTGATGATTTATCAGGAGAGGCACCCCCTCCCCTATTCACAGAGAAACATCCTGTATCATAAAGCTTCTGCTATCTACCTACAACATAATTACACTTTAGCGACGCAACGTCCATAAGACACATCTAATGAAAGTAGAGGTACTGGGTGCGTGTGTCGTGCGTGTGAATGAGTGTGTTTCTGCAAGTGTGAAGGTCACCGCCTTGCAGCATGATTCTATATTTCATCTGTTTGTCTGACGAGCAACGGTGCCTTTGGACTGGCAGCAAGCACGCTCTGTATCCCTGGTCTCCGAGTACACGCAGCATACTTTCTAATACTGCTTTCAGAGAGTTTTCAATTTCACAGGCATGCTCTCTTGCCTGCTAAAAGACCACCGTTAAAAAAGTGAAATCCAAACCAACAAACACCGTCACAGATAAGGAAGCAGCGTTCCCCGTCCATTCATTTTTGTGATCCTGACAGCTGCGTAATTAGTCCAGCCCCGCCGCCTGCCTGTGGGCTGGAGCCGGACCCGTGCAGAACATGACAGTGCAGGGATCGCTGCTATGCTTCAGCAGAGATCTGATTTCCCAAATGGCACCTCCCTTTGAAAAACATCACTCATTCACTAGAAAATAAAAACACATCAACAAGCTGCTGGGGAATAGACAAGAGCTTAATTATCTACCCTCTCTTTAATATGTGGATTCAATATTTATGCTTCCATTTCTCTAATCTCTGAAAGAGATATGAAATCCATGTCCCAGGACTCACTTTACAAAGCACTGCAAAAATTCAGCTGTGCCCAAATATCCAAGGCAGGCATCATGGCAGGAAAAAAGAAGACGGAGAACAGCTGCTTTTGAAAGCAGGCTAATAAATAGGTCTCTGGCAGCAATAAACCCTGGGCTAAAGACAAAACAAAGGGAAATATATTTTTTTTCTTTGCCTTGCACTTACCATAGAGCCTCATGCTTAATATTACACGTTGAAGGATCTCCAGGATTGCAGACAAGGCATGCAAAGTTCAAGATCAACTAGCATTTGAAGCAATGGCAAAAACACATCATGTCCTGCAACAGCTAGCTGCCCATTCTTGATCCCCAGGGAAATGTGGGTTTGATGTTGAGCCAGAGAGATGCACGGTGACATCAAACCAGTGTTGGCTGGTTCCCCAATTAGGCAAGTGAGGCACTGGCTCTACCCTCAAATGAGTGGGAGGGGAATGAGACCCCATCTGCTCGAATCTGAAGAGGTTTGACCAAGATTATCCCTGTAGTACTTTGAATTCATACCATCATCAAATATGCTCCAGGTATCTCCTCTGCTCCAGGCATCGAGAGGGACATTAGAGAGAGCTTCCAAGAACACGATGTGCTTATTTAATGGAACCTGATGATAATCGGGAAGGTAGGCACACACGGCGTATTATCACTGCAACATGGAGGAGGACTCTTAGGCTCGGAGATGGTCTGAGATTTACCCAAGCTGCAAAGCTGGCCAGGAGCAGAGCTGGGCACCACAAGTCCCTTCTTCACTTTCCATCACTCTAGGCTTTTTTGCCTCCTGAGCATTACGGGAGCAGCTGTCAGGACCAACTGGAAGGTCCCATGGGCGAGGGCATGCACCGAACCCTCCATGCATCTGAAATGGTTTCTGAAGCTACAGGCTCTGAAAGCTGAGCATCCATCCTCCTGCGCTCACAGGCATCAGCACCACTCATCCAGGCACCTGTCCTTCCCGGGCTGGGCTCTAACAGGGTCCCTGAACTGCTGCAGGGAGGATGGACCTATGCTGTAACACACCTGATGCAGTGAGGGTCACAGGACAGCAATGCAGGACAGTGCATTTAAAAGTTGTCAGTCATGTCTTCTTGATATGGGGAAATGGAATCAACTGTCTTAACACATGATAATAAATAGTTGCAAATGCTTTTTAAATTTAAATTTAGCAAACTGTTATCGAGTGCCTGTGCTTGGCCCCTAGAAGGCACACACAGTGTTAGCTGATGAATTTTGCTGAATAAACGCCGTGGGCTAAACGCTGATGGAATCATAATGCAAGGATTCCTGTGTCATCCTTAGAACTGGGCTCAGCTCTGCCTCGCAGCCTGCTCAGACCTCAGACCATGCAAAATGGTGTTGCCTCTTGTCAGTTCTCCTAATAGTATATCACACTGTATAGACGCCCACCATGCAAAACATCTTTGGGAAAGCCAATGAAAAGCCATCGATCCTTCAAATGACAGTTACAGGGGCCCACACCACTTAGGAAACTGAGTGGGTGGGTGAGGGTCACATATGAGAAAAAGGTGCTTTGCTGAGGCTGGGAAGGGGGTCGACAGAAATAAGCAGGGGCAGGGGTGGCAGATAGCAGTGCTGGGTTTCTTGAATTTTCATGGCAAAATACAGAAAACAAGTTGGACCTCAACTCTCATACGGACATTCTTCCCTATGAGTAAGTGGTGAGAAAAATATGCTACTGATTCTGGAAATTTAAAGAAAATGACTGCATGGAAAATGCAGCTACATAACTTACTCAGGGGCAAAGTGTACAAGTAAATGTCAGAACCTGGAAAGAGCAAGGGCAATGCTGCTTCCAGATATAGATTAACGGGCATTATGACATTTATTATTTATCAGTTTGCCCTGTATGGTTCCACCCACTGCTTCAAGTCCCCAGGGCGAAAATACAATAAAATTCCATTAGTTAAAATATTTAGAACAACTGACCTGGAATGCCACAGTCTTGTTATAGCACTGTCTACCATAGAAGAAAAAATTCGGAGACCACTTGACAAAAGGTGGTGTGTTGGGGAAAACTACAGATTTTCTTCTGGTCTTAAGTAGGAGGCTTTGAAGAGAAAAATAATGCTTTTTTTTCTTACCAGTTTCTCTCTGAGAGACAGACAAACTGCTTGTTTAATTCTGACACAGTGGTCTAACGTGTTTCAGTGTGTTTATTTCAATGTATAATTATATTAACTAGTCTTATTCTGGGAGGTTAGATTGATTTAGATATGGTCATTTTTAATGAATTTTTTTTGGCAGCAAGGATACCCACTGATATTCATTGCTTAGCTATTTGTCCCTCTTTCTCTGGGCAAGAGAGGAAGGCCAGGGTCGTCTCTGCAGAGCAATTCACAGGCAGCTACCAGAAGCTCCCCAGGGTAATAACAATCCCCAAATTGCACTGACAGCTTCTCAAAGCTCACAGGTCCAAGCCACAGCAGAGCACACATGCTGTTCTCCCATCCGAAACACTCTCACATTTCCTCTTGATCTACTTGTATTTCTCACCCACAATATCTACTTCGAGAAGGTTTTCTAGCTGCCCCAGGTCCCAGAGCTTCTGGTTTTTCTCTGACCTCTTGGGGAATAAGTTCATACCCTCAAAGAGAAAGGGACTGAAGGGGCAGGCAATCCAGAGAAGGTCTCTCCTGCTAATGGAAGTTCTTTCTAGTCTTCACCTACGGGACCTCCAGGCTCGGTTTTGCTTGCCTCACCTTACCTCACCTCTACCATATTCTATCTATACTCTGCCCTCACTCTTAGATACCCTGCTTGGGATCACCTTGCTCCTGTGTCCTCCTCTGCCCGGGAAGTGGTCCACCTTGGCCTTACCTCCTGGCTACAGACCCATGAAACCCACGACGATCCTCTCCACTCAGACGTTTAGGTCAAGCAAAACACTGGAAGGAGCTGCCTGCCATTTCGATACAAGATAGTCTCATCACGGTGCTGTTCACCGTGGCACACACACAGCAGCAAGCACCTAAATGTCCAGAAGTGTGGGCTGGTTGAATGAATTACAGTGCATCCCTGCACTGGAACAGTATTTAACCATTAAAAAACATTTGTTGTTGAGAAACAGTAATTAATAGATGAAAATACTCCCGATTAAGGACAAGAATAGACTGCAAACAGTATGGACAGTGTTATCCTATTTTTAGAAAATGTATATATACATGCACAAAGACGGAGATATGAAAAGCTATACATCAAGGTATTAACTATGCTTATCTCTGAGCAGCGTGATTATGGGTTTTAATGTTCTCCCTCACTTTACTTATTTATATTTTATAATTTGTCTAGAAAGTCCATTCATTGCTTTTACAGGAAGAAAAAAAATAAAAGCTTTTGTGCTGTTGTTTTGCTTGTTTTAACAGGGACTGACAAGGAGGTATTTGGGGTAAAAAGGTTGTAGATTACTGTCATCTATTACAAGTTAACATCACACATGTGGCAATGAATCATAGGTTACTTATTATTTCGTATGTTGGGTCTGCCTCCCCAGAAGTAATAATATTATTATTATAGACAATAGTTAACTGCTCCTGAGTATTTACCATGAGACAGGTACGGCTTTAGGTACTCGATATGCTTTACATATTTAATACTCGCAGTGACCCTGTGGAGTATTATCATTATCTGCACCTTTTTAGATGAGGGGACCAGATGGTGGAGAAACTTGCCCAAGGTCACTCAGTTAAGCAGTAGCAGAGAAAAGATTCTGGTCCAAGTCCTTCATGACATCACATAGAACTGAAAGGCAAAAATCTTGTTTGCAGCTTCTCAGAGCCCAAGCGCCCAGGCCACACCAGAGCTGACAAAGACTTGCTACCCCACCGGTAACACCCTTCTAGCGTATCTCCACTATTTATAAGTAGCTGAACTGGAGGCCTTTATATCCTTCAGGAAGCCTTTCCATGTTCCTAAGTTAACAGTAGGTTAATACATATTTGCTAAATAATAATTACAGAACTTAACATTTACTGAGCATTTATTGGGTTAAGAGTTTGCATCTTATAATGCTAGCTCTATTATTATTCCATCATGCAGATAAAGACTCTGAGAGGTTCAGGAACTTCAAGATCCTAAACTAAGGAATGAAGCTTTTATATTTAAGGTTTTAGGTCCAGTTAAATCTCACTCAAGAATTCATGTTTTACACCACCATTCAGTTAACAGAATTTCTGCTAAGTAGTGGCCCAGTGAAAAAGACCAAATTCACCAAATAGCATTCTTTCCACCCAGAGTCATGTCATACACTCAAGCTAGCAGGAGCAGACAACTGTCAATGTTTTCCTTGCCTCCTTGATTTGATTTCCCAGATCACTGCCTACAGGAAGCCATGCTTCAGCCTGGAAAACAACAGCCCATGAATTAACAACATAATTACCGTATGATATCAGCTGACACTGCACAGTAGTAAACAGGTGTTCTGGTAGAGTAAGATTAATGAAGTGACTCCAACAGGAGCTTGTCGGAGCCACAGTTTCTGGGAACAGAGTCATCATGTTGAAATGGCAAGGCTTGGATAAACTGAAACTATACCCAGAGAATTATTTTGACTCTCCAGGGCTAGGTTCAAACTATCTCGACTTTTAAAATAGAAATGCTATAATCTTCACATTCACAGAAACAAAGAAAGTACTTGAACACCATTCTCATGTCAAGGATATTCAGAGATGTTCCCCCAAAGCGCATTCCCTGTAGTGGTTAGTCTACACCCCCAACACCATGACTGTGCCCAAACTCGGCTTCCCTTTGGTCCTAGGCTGTGGATTCTTGAATGGAGAGCACATGGGAATCCCATGTTCTGTAAGAGCGTGGGCTCCAGCATTAAAAGAGCTGACAACGGTGGAAGCTTTGTCAAAATTTCCTAAACTGCCTAAGCCTTATTTTCCTCATCTACACAATGAGGCAATTCATAGAATTGTAAGGATTAGAAGAGATGATACACATTAATAGGGCTTGGCCCATGGAAAACACTACGGAAAGGTTTACTATTACAATCAACTTCCTAATGAATACATGAGTACATATCTACTTAAATTACACTGTATTTGAAATTTCTCTGGCCCCCAAAGACCAGTCCAATGTTCTAGCTAAGTATAATTTTTTTAATCCACATCAACTTGCCTCTCAGGGCTGCAACACACAGAAAGTCAACTCAGGGGTCTACCCTAAGTAGAATTAAATGTTCTCCTGACAAGGTTAAATGAGGTTTCTGGATGCCTTCCTGCTGATTTTCATTAAATCAGAAAGGCGTCCCCCAGTTGCGTCCCCTCTCCATTGGGGAAACTTGACACTGGAGCTGAATGAAACAGAAACATCAAAGAAAGAGAAATGTGTGCCTACATGTCTTTTACCAGTTGATCTGCAGAGGCTGGCCTGACTCCAGATGATGTTGTTGTGGGTAAAGGAGAACTGGAAGCACTGCCCTCCTGGAAGGAAGGGCGGGGGAGACTTTTCCATGGCGCCCATCTTGGAATGAACCTGCGTTGTCCAGAATAACAGCCACCGGTCACATGTGGCTACTTCTTGAAATGGAGCTAATCTGAACTGAGGAATGCATCCATGCAAAATGTGCCCTGGACTTTGAAGATTAAATAGGAAAAATGCAACGTATCTTTGATAAGATACTCTAATATAACTCTTGTATTTTGTATCTAGTGGGTTAATAGAATATGTTACTAATATTATTTTCACCTTTTTTCCCCTTCTTACTGGAAAATTTAAAATCACATATGTGATGGGATTATCTATCTATTGGATTTTATAATGTTAGTGCTGATTTTATCACGAGGTCCACAATCATTCATGGGTGTACAACATTTTGTTTTCCTTAAATGGCCAATCATTTGTTGGTTTCATACGTCAGTTAGACAGCTAATAGTTGTTACGTTAAAACAAAACCGGACTGGGCAATAAAATAATGTCTCGGACAATACAGTCCCCTCAATAAATGTTAACTATTTATATGTATAGTTTTTGTCATGTTGAATACAGTGAGTCAAAGCTTAAATTTAAGGAAAGCAAATTTCTTTAGTCCAGGACTTCTCAGAGTTACTTCTCTATTTTATATGGAATCTGATTCTCCAAAAAGGTATGTGGCCAGTGTTTCTCAGACTCATTTGATCAGACATCATTTTTAACTTATTATTACTTTTTGAGCACCTTAAGGGACTAATTTTTTTTTTTCCAGAAAAGGTTTTGGGAAATGGTTCTAATATTTATTTGGAATGTGGAGAGGTAAAAAAGATGAGTCTTTTATTTGGGACCAGAGAAACTGGAGTGTGACTAGCACAATAAAAAGAGCCCAAGAAAGAGGAAAGGGCCATTTGGCCTGGCCCAATGTACATGGTACATAGTACACAATAGTATATGATAAATACTTAACCCATAGCATTTGGTTTTATTGGTGAACAGTTTGAAAAGCAGCACTTAAGCAATAATCTGTCTTACTATGACCCACTTACTGAACCTAAGCCCTAAAAACATCTTTTGATTAATTTCTTAACATTCAAATCTTCTCAAAGCTGATTTTTTGGGGGGAGTGAAGAATAGGAGCTAATCGGCAGTGCTGTGAGCAGCAGCCGGCAGAGATCAGTAACAAGGACAGGGGTATCAACTTAGGGCTGCCATGAGGATGCTTATACGCAGTTATCCCCTCACCCTCTTTTCAGTCATTTCCATCAAAGAGCTAGTATATGCTTGTTCTATTGAGCACTGACTGAATCACAGCACACAGGTCATTACAGCACTGTCCCTATGGGTATATGTTCCCACCATAATACTTTAGCAACCCTTTCCTGCCTTGCAGAAAATCTCTTCTCTGCATGTTCTTTACCAACTACCACTCCTCAGTTATTGATCAACCCCTCCTCAGTGGCAAAGATGTTTATGATGCGCTTCACAGTGACAAAGGACTTCCATTAATCTCTGATTGCCTCTTGGTAGCAACTACTAGATGCTTGGATCATTTCCCTGAAGGTGTGTGACATCACTGTAAAGTCCATGTTTTTACAGCTAGAAGGATGCTCTATGGACAGTCAGATACTATCACTTGCATACTTTCTGGCATTTGTTCCAACAACGTGAAATAAAAGCCAGAATGAGTCCAGAGGAAGAACACACCACCTACAAGAGCTCGCTAGCAGAGAGAACGTACGGAGGGAGCACTAATGCTCATTGGCTGAGAGCATACCTACAATCTGCTCTTTTAACTCCTACTGGCTGAAAGCTAGCACCCATACTCAGAGCTGTCATTAGACAGATAGATAGAACTGTATCCCAACGAATTGTTTTCTCTCTCTCTCATCTGTCCATCAGTCCATCTACATACATTTAAAGAAAATTTCAGAGAAAATAGTGCTATAAAGAATCAGAGTTGTTGGGAGAAGTGTTTTAAAAGACATGCGCTCAAAAACGTTCCTTGAACATTTTTTAGGCAGGTACTTGTGACCAGTTCCTGCTGGGCACTGTCACAGCTTAGGGAAAGAAGGTGCACATATACAAGTACTGTGGCCTAAAAGTTGTTTTTGTTGCAGAAAATTTAATGCAGCCTGCACCTAACTTTTTTCTCCCCTATAAAGAAGTTTCTCAGTTCTTGCCCCTGTTCATTAATTTGGTTGCCAATTATTCACTTCTCTCTGTTTCACATGATGGGTGCTACCAGGAAAAATCACAGGAAAAGGCATTGTTAAATTTCAGAGAACTATCTACATGTATATGATAAGGAACATCCAAACACTGCCCGGCTCACGTAACTAACGTTCACTTCCTTTCATTCAAAAAGCTTTGCTTCTTTCCTCCTTTAATGTCTTTCATAAATTTGTTCTCCAGGGACTGTTGGCTGCTGTTAGTTATGCATATCAACTCCCGCTGGGCCAGAGGAAACTTAATTATTCTAATTTTCAAGGTCAGAGAAATAATCCAAAGATGCCAGTTTGACAGCCCAAAGAATAACCCGAGCTCAAGGGGATCAGAGACAGGACTTGCCATGGAAGGCTGGTTTACAACCTTATCCACGGAGATGTGCTGAAGGTTCACTCGCTTCACAACCCAAATTAAATTGCTTAGGACAAGCTCCCCCAACCAGTGACCGGCCAGTGAACCTGGCTGTAAATAGGAAACACTTCTTGGCCCATGAGGGGAGGGCAATTTTCTCTCCAGGGTCCCTCAACACTGCAGCTTTTTTCAGACAAGCAAGTGCTTACCTTCGCAAAACCACTTAAACCTGCCTGCTTATCCACTGAGGTTTCAGCCGCGAGGACAAGGAAGAGAGAAAGGAAGAAAGGAAGTGCTTTGTCAAATTTTAAATGAAAGCTGTTTTGCAGTTTTTGGGAAAAGTAACTCCAGAGTAAATTTCAAGAGACTGACTAGCAAGAATCAGGATTCTATTTGAAAACATCTTGATTTCTTAAGGAACCTGTACCTGGAAGCCCAAGTTTACAGGATGTTCAATATTACAACTAAGGTGAACCATACTGAAGGATGAGTTTCTAAGCAATGCAAATCTATCTGGGTAAAAATATTTCAAGGAAACATAGCCAATAAGACATCCATCCTTTCCATTTAGCATTGCCACAAAGGCAAAGGATATTTTAGGCTCTTTAAAATTACCAAGAGGTAAGTAGACTTTGGGATTTCATGGCTTCTGGACTATAACTTCTGATTCATCGGGAAGAGATACAATTCCAAGTTCCCGTGTCTAACTCTGGGTATAAGATTTACCTCTTTCCTCCTCCTTCCCAAATCTTGCTGCTGCTAATTGTTTCCAGCCCTGTGTCGTTCATAAAGCCTTTCGGGAATCAGAGGCTGTGATGCTATGTCTCCTTCAGGCCCTTTATCAAGCTCATTCATAAAGATCTTCCAAGACGTCTCCTGGTGGAGACTGGACCCATAAATCCCGCTGCCACCAGCCCACCCCTTCCATGTAGCCACGAGGAATCTAAACTCTGGACATGAATCCAATTTGGGAACAAGGTCCCACCCCCGCAGGAAACTGTGTAAGCCGTCCTTAAGGAGGGTGCTGTTCAGCCATCCAATGCCAAAAGTTTAAAAATGCAATTAAAATTTTAAATAGTAAGCACCATGATAATCACATTTGAAAGAAGGGGATTAAAAAAAATAAGGCCTTGGGACACGTAATGGGCCCTTAGCTGGCCTGCCAGTTCTGAGAGAATCGGCTCAGGCAGGCTGTGCACAGACAGTTGATGATTGTCACAGATGTCTGGTGCTCAGGCAGCGTTCCTCTCTGGCTAAGGAGGTGGTTACTGCTGGGAAAGACAAGACCTGGGGAAGGAAGCCGGTTTCCAAATAGTCTGTGGTCTAAAAGCAGGTTTCTCAGACGTGGATTTCGGGGTATCAGGTCAGAGTCAGTTTCAGAAGAAGTCCAGTGGCCAGGGTAACTTCATGAGAAGGAAGTGATCTACATTTGGGAAGAGAAGGCCACTACAAGTTTCAACAGAGAGTTCACAGCAAAAGTAGAAGAAGCAAACCTAAAGGAGAAAATATCTGTCTATCCTTCCTGGATAGTTGATGTAAAATCTTGTTTTGAATTCTAGAGGATGAATGAGCTTTCACAGCTTTTTCCTACATCAAAATTCCAATTTTTCAATTTGGAGGAAAGCTCTAACTTAGCCCGAGGTGAAAGAATGGAACAACTGTATTCAAATTCCACTGCTACGGAGCTGTTGAAGCCTTTTTTGCAAGTTACCAAGTTTCTCTGTGCCTCAGGTTCCTCATCTGAACTTGACCCTGTACTGCTGTCAAGAGGACATATGGCCCCTAAACGTACTCCTCTGGCTGCTCTCCAACACTTGACTCGTTCCATTCATCTCCAGTTGGAGTGATTCATTGGTTTAGCACATTTGGAAAGAATAACGAGGGGCCCTACACTCAGCCGTACTCTTTTCCCTCTTGGGATTGAGCTGCCCATAGGGAAGCCCAATTCAACTGCCCATCTCAGGGCTCAGATGCTGCTAGGGTCAGGGGACCAGACGAGGAAGCTTCCACTGCTGTTGTGACTGGTGGGCACATCTGTCTAATTCTGGGATTCATTCTTTGCAAGCGCATTTGACTCCGACACTAACCTACATCTGCCAATTTAGCATCTCTACAATAAAGATGATATTCTGACCTCCATCTCTTTAGCTTTTTTCTCAAATGTTCAGAACTCAGGTTGAGAGGAATGATGCTCTTTCTTAGTCTCCCTCAGGCACCCCCACCAATCACCAATCTGCAGACTAGGGGTCAGGATGTTGTAAGGAGTAAATGAGGAGGCAACTGAAACCACCTACCCTTGAGCCCCATTCAGAATCAGACTTCATGAAAAGTTGGCTGAATTGTAATCTTGCACCCCCCTGCTGAACTAGTGGCCCAAGGAGGCCCCACACCCATAAGCCAACCAGCCACCAGCATCTCCAGACTCAAGACAGAGGCTGGCCCCTGAGCAGCCACACGGTGCCCTTGGGAACTACCTAGGTAGCAACACCTGTGAGCCTTGCAGTCCGTTTTGGAGTAACAGCATGAAAAGCGTAACAGCAGAATTCAGAGATCAGTGGCTCTAAACTGGGTTTAGTGACAAGTCATATTCCCAAGACTGAAGGCAAAAGAGCCGGGAGGAAGCAGTGTGAATCCTGTTTTTCCCAGCACACTTTCAGCAGGACACAAGGACAATAAATTAATGAAGGGGAGGGAGCCCAGTCTTACCAAAAACTCCAGCTGTGGTTAGAGGAATTTATCACAGAGAATGAGAAAAGAAACTGGAATTCTGAGTCAAACATGTTTGCTAAAAACGAATTCATAATATGAAAAGGAATATATGTATGTATATGTATGACTGAAATATTATGCTGTACACCAGAAATTGACACAACATTGTAAACTGACTATAATTCAATAAAAAAACAATGCAAGTTAAAAAAAATATGTTCATGTTGTAACCTCAGAAATGTGGGAACTGTTTAGTTTTTATTCTGCCTGCAAATGTGTTCTGTGCTACCCACGCCTGTCTGAGTACAGATTTTGCATCTTAAAGATTAGTGAGGATGATGAACAATTCTAAATATCAAAAGTAACTGTTTCCATGACTTTAACTGAATAACAGAACAGGCCCAGGACTTATAATTCATAATGCTATGCATTTATCTGCCCTCTGAAAATAAGAAACCTTCAAGAGTCACCTCTTAAGTGGAAATGCACATAAATCCAGGTACAATCATGAAAAAAAAGAAGGGGAAGAAACTTGGCGAGAGCAAAACGGAGCACTCAGCTCTCTGGGGGTAGGTAGATAATGATACTGACATTTATTGGATGCTTGCTTTTTGCCACATATTGTTCGAAGCACTTTCATAAATTCATTTCCTTAGTCTTCACGGCAAACTTTGAAGATCAGTGGTATTTTTACCCCATTTTATAATTAAGGGAATTGGCCACAGTAAAGCAAAAAGACTTGTCCAGGGTCATGTAACTAGTAAGTAGCTGAGCCAGGAGCCAAACCCAGGCCATCTGGTCCCAGAATGAGTTCATTCAGCCACTTCCCACAAGCCCTCCCTCTGGCTCTAGAATGAGCTTCTAAAACTTCAAGTTCACTTGAAGCTCATTCTGGATCCTACCGAACTGTCACTGTATTTGCAGGATTTTATTCAGTATCCACCCTCTGCAAAGGTACAAGTGCTCAAGACAGGTCCTACTACCTTCCCCTCCAACTGCTTATGGGATTAGCATTGGATAAAAGGAGCCACTCAGAATCTTTTCTTTCCACTTTCCCTTCCAGAAATGTTTCCACATCCCTGACTATTGGCCCTGGCTCACAGCAGTAGATGGACATGCTTACATGAAGATGCTTGCTCTGGCAAGGTACCCAGGGAAATCTCGTCCAGATTCAGCAAAAGAAGCGTGTTATCTATTTCCAAATAAGACCAGAGAAACTTTACTCTGTGTCTTAATCTCATAGGACATATACACACAAGTGTTACTGTAATAGGGAAGAACAAATCTGACTCCATATTGGATCTGTTTCTTTTACTTTAACCTTTGCATTCTATTCCTTTTGCTACAAGTTAAGAATGTTGCATCTAGCCTGAGATATATAGGATAGTCTATTCTCAAGGCTCTCACCTTTAAAGGTATAACACTTTTACATCTATATAGCAATGAAAAGTCACAGAACAGAAAATAACATTTGTCCTGTTGGAGGTTTATAGGAATACTGTGACCAGACCTACGTGGACAGCTCAAGAACAAAGGATTCCAGCACCAAGAAGATTGCAGCAACCAACCACAACCCCTCCCCTTTTGGCATAAAAGAATCCTGAATTTTAACTTGAGTAAGAATTTTCTTTGGGACACCAGTCCACTATCTTCTTGGTCTGCTGGCTTTCCAAATAGAGTCACTATTCTTTGCCCCAAAAACTTGGCACTTGATTTATTGGCCTGTCCTGCAGCAAGCTGTATGAGCTTGGACTTGGTGACTTTGGTTACCTGTCCAGTTACTGTACTTCACATGGGGGTCAATGGCATTTTCCTTATAATACTATTTAGCTGTTACTGGGCAGCTGGTGGGCCAGGCTGGTACTTCTTGAAGAGCTCCATCTTTATTTTGTCACCTAGTCTTTATCTGTAAGTAGATGTTACTGTTCTCACTTTACAGAAGAGAAAACTGAGACTTGAAGAGATCAAGTAGCTTCCCAAAAGTGACTCAGGGGAGTGAACAGTAGAACAAGGATATTAGCCCAAGTCAGTCTAACCCTGAATTATGTGTTTGAAAGCACTACATATATACGTAGATGTAAATATATTACATCATATATCTAAAATACGTATTATATGTGTGTATATCATTTCCAGTTAGTTAGAGAAAATGTTGATAAGAATTATCAGGCTACATTCGATCAACATTTATTTGCTACCCAATTTGTTCTGCAGTATGCCAAGCTCTGTAGATTCAGAGATGGGTTTTGGACAGGGTAGTCAACCGCAAAAAGCTTACAGTCTAGATGATTTTAAGAGATAGAAAGTGTTGAAAATGCTAAGACATAAGACTACAAATCCAGAGGCATTGACTCAAAGGACCATTTGCAGAGATTTACTTTGATGAATAACTGGAACTATCTGAAACTGCATAATATTTCCCTGAATAAGTGAAAAACTGAATATGAAAAAAATACATGCTCCATTTGCAATGATACAAAAAATATCAACAGGTTGAAGACTAGAAGACAGTAGACAAAACAAAAATAGTTTTCATATGGGATTATAAATATAGCCTATAGACATATGGATATCTCTAAAATTTAATACGTGAGAAAATTATTATAGAAGCACATTATATTCAAGAAAATCATAGTATATTACTTTTTTGTCAGTGAAAATAAGGGAATCATGTAAAGGGACCAGCCACTCTAAAAAAATCTATTGCATACTTTCTGGTGTTGGTATTTTGATTGGGAAGCTGGTTTTAAACCTGATATTGGTTAGAAAACCTAAAGTCCAAAACTGGCTAAAATCAGGTAAGAAAGAGAGTAAAAGAGACTGAGGAAAGGGCTCATGGAAGAGCTGATGGGTAGGTTTAGGGTTCATAGAGGGTCTAACTGTTAAGAGCAGCCTACGCTCTGGAGCCAGTCTGCCTCTGTTACATCCCAGCTCCAGGACTTCAGGTGAGTTACTTAACATCTCTCCTGGCCTCAATGTCCTCATCTGCAAAATGGGGCTAGCAGCACATCACACAATGTTGTTTTGAGATTATAACACATATTATTATTCTATTATTCATGACACATGTCAGTTATTATTTCAACATTGACTTTGACTTTCCATAAACCTTTTTTTATGCTTCCAACTTGACCTTAACTTATTTGGCTGGGGTCAGTGACTTTAGGTCAAGGAACTGTTGCTGCACGTATATATGACTATACATGACTGGTAAATTCCCCAAAGAGGTTGATTAGTGTATTCATAAGGAGGGATGATTAGCAAACAAATGGATCAGAAGTTCAATTTATACTTCAGTTGTAAAGGACATAATTTGTTACCATTGAACTTTTTCCCCTAACAGCAGGTTTTAGAAAGAGAAGATACTGATCAACCTGAGGTCATTACTACAAAACACCAAACTGTAAAATTCCACATCTACTTGTGAAAATCACTCCCCACATCCTTAATGCTCTCATCACTGAACTGTCTAATGATGAGAAAGATATGAGGAAAGAATCACAGATGAGAGCTGTGACCAGGCTCCTTTGTAGGTGGAATTATAGATAATTTTTCCTTGTTGAAGACAATACACACATACATACATATACACATATATACACACATACATATATAAATATATACATGCATACATACATAAAAATAAGTGTTCAGCCATTCTTAATCTAAAATATCATCAGAATCACTTATAGACCATCTTAAACATACAAACTCCTCCCCCTGTCCCAAATTCCAAAGACTCACAAGCCAGAATTTCTGTGAATTTGTATTTCTAAGCAGATATTGAGATGATTCTGAGTTCCCGCCAGGCCGGACCATTATGGGACTCGTGCGGGATGTCTTCCTTTGCTCTGTGGGTGATGAGATCCAGCAACCCAGACCTGGATGTTATCCCTCCCTGAAAGGAACCAGGTGGGAACTCTTCTAGGAAGACAGTGTAAATCAGTGATTCCCAAAGTAACTGGATCAGAGTCTCCTGGAGAAGTTTGGAAAACACAGCCACCCAGGCGCTGTCCACAGTGATTATGACTCCACTGTTCTGGGACATTATAACCCTGAGCATCGACTGGAAAAAAATTCGAATGTGATTCTAAACCACAGCCAGGTTTGAGAGCTACTGACTTAAAATGGTATCTTAGTTACCAGGGCTGCCACAGACCGGGTGGCACAAACAGTAGTTTTTACTTTCTCACTGTTCTGATGGCTGGGAGGTCCAGGATGAAGGTGTCAGCAGGGTCGCTTTCTCTTGAAGCCTCTCTCCTTGGCTTGCAGATGGCCGTCTTCTCCTGTGTCTTGACGCTTTCTTCCTGCTTGGTATGTCTGTGTCAGACTGTATTAGGGGCCATCCGAATGGCCTGGTTTTCATTTGATTAGCCCTTTAAAGACTATTTCCAAATACAATCACATTCTGAGATACTGAAAGTTAGAACTTCAACACATGAATGGGGAGGGGAGGTGCACAATTCAGTCCATAACAGTTTGTAGATTTTCAATCATTGTGTGTTATCAAAATGATAGAACCTTTTCCTTCCAAGACAGAAGCCACTGAAAGAGAATAGTCATTACATTTCAGTGATGCCGTTTCTGCTAACTTCTTGTCAACGTATCTTTGAGAAAGAAAAGGGCTTGTGCGTTGACAGATGTCACAATCAGGGCTACTGAGCACTCTTACCTAACTTTTGTAAAACCAGGTATTTCATTCTTAAAAGATCAGTGTGTTTCTAAGAAAATAATATAAACTATATTCCACATTATTTTTCCCAGTAATATTCATTCATATCATTAAAGGATTTTTCTTCTTGGGAATGTGGTAGACATTTCCCCTTTGTCTAAGATGAACTCTAACAATTATCTATGTCTCATGGTTTCTTAGAATGATGCAACTCTTATTTCATTTCTCTATCAAATGTTCAATATAGCACTCTTGCTGTGCAAGACACCGGATCAAGCGTTTTTATACAAACAGATTAGCTCACATTATAAACTCCATATTGTACATTTCACATGTACCCCTACGTATGAAGATATGGACTTTGATAGAAAAAAAATGTCAGACTTTGAACCAGAAGTTCAAGCTCTAGCTCTGTCACTTAAGCTGAATGACACATAGAAAATAATGTCACAAAAAATGTAAGTTTCCTCACGGTGACATTAACTAAGTCATTTTGTAAATTACTCACTTTGTAAATTATAAAAGAATAAACAACTTGAAGGGCATCATTAAGATTTCTTCCTCTTCCTCATCTTCATTCTCCCCCTCTTCCTAACTTCTCTTTCTCCTCCTCATAATTCTTATTTTCTTTTTCTTATTATTATTATATTACCACTACCAAGAACATGACACTTTGGAACAAGGGATTAGAGGAGAAGAACACATTGAGAAATAGTCATCTTCCCACAAAGAATAAATTGGTTTCTTGCAAAAGCCCTTCAGGAAATAGCTCAAAATATAATGTCTTAGAATAAAAATAAAATACATGCTTCCTGCTAGACTGGCCTTGGCGACTTGAAATATTAACTGGACAATTCTCATGTGTAAGAGACCACATGGCGATTCATCTTTGGTTTTCAACTTCTGTTCGCAGGGCCAAGTCAAGGGCTTAAATCACGTACTGGCAACAGTTCAAAAGAATCCAGGAGAACCTGAACATTTCTATAAAAACAAAATAAAAAGAAAGCAGGCTGTGTTAAGTTGTTAGAACGAAACACATATGCCAGGAATTTTCTCAGTAGCTCTGTAAGCGTCTGACAATACAGTACGGCATGCACTTGGGGACTGTCGGCTACTGACATCCCATCCCTGTTCCCCAACAGCTGTGCCAAATTTGGAAAGCTTATTTTTAGAAACAATAAACTAGAAGAGCCTCTCCTCTCTCAAAAGACTGGTTTGCTGACTTAATTTTTCTCTCACTGATGTAGGAGATTCCAGAATGACATTTCTAGGTTTGAAAACACAAGCTCTTGCACATGTACAAGACACGGAAATATTCCTTGATGAAACCTTTCAAATGGTTATGTTTATAATTTATAATAGAATCAAAACAGATACAGAAGGGAAATCAACTGCTGGCAGGTCAATCAGCAGACAGCCTCCGATTTGTGTGTGCCTATCACTGGAGCGCTTTCAAAGAGCTTACATGTGTTGTACAGTGTTTCACTTGTGATTAGAAACATTTGGGGAAATAGAAAAAAGGGAATTCTGGTTCAGAGGATGCTGAGGCTCAAATACCTTAGCTCAAGTATCTTAGCTAATAGGTAGCATGGAAAAAAATGAACATCATGTCTTTAAAGATGTAGTTTGGGATTCAGGATAATTACCTACCAAGCTTCATCACTGAAGGTGGACACATCTTGCTTTGTGGTTCACTAGTGTGGGAACATGGCTTCTCTGGGTACCAGAGCAGCAGGCAGATATAAACACATTAAAACACATTAGGAGGGTAGGGTATAGCTCAGTGGTAAAGTGCATGCTTAGCATTCACGAGGTCCTGGGTTGAATCCCCAGCACCTCCATTTAATAAATAAATAAATAAATAAATAAATAAATAAATAAATAAATAAATAAGCCTAACCCCCTCTCCCCAACCCCAAAAATACACTAAATGCAGGCAGTTGCATATAGTGAAAGAGCTGGACAAGGTCATGTCTTGATTTTCTTTGCCATCAGCTTTGCAGGAAATTTTAGGTGTCGGTGCCTGACCACTACTTTCTATAGTGCATCTCAGTCTACATCTGCCAAGTAATTTTTAAGTTTCTTCATTGCAGAGAGAGTATGAACAGCTTTGTTTTACATATGCATGTATTATTGGTGGTGCTGCCCGTAGCATTTTGAATACCACAGGTGCTCAAATATACTTCCTAGGTTTTGCATCTCAAAAGAAAGCCAATCACTTATTTCAGGGCTTCAACACCTCACAGAATGTCTCAGAATGGAGATGCACCATTTTTCGAAACATATCATGTCTAAAGTCAGCCCTGGCTCATGAATGTGCCTGCAGAAGGTGGGCAGTTGGAAGTAAAAGTAAGTCTTTGAAGGATCTTTCTAGAGTTTACTCAAGTAGCCGTCATGCCCAGGAAATTGATGAGGTTCTGGATAAAATACATCCCTGGAAGCTTCCCTCTCAACAGTGGCTGCATCTAGAATTATTCAGTTGTTACTATTTCTATTTTAAATCCCAATGGAGCTCCACTTGGATCTGCAATGTTGGTTAACGGACAGAAAGAGACAAAGGCTATTTTATGGCGGTTTCAGCACGGACTTCCCTAATGGGCATGAGATGCCATTTTTAGTTTTAAATCAGCAGGACAGACAGCAGATCCTCCGGATTCTGATAGGAAACAGTGAAATCAATCAAGCAGCTAAAGACCGATATTAAAGGCTAGCACCCACTGTGGAGTTCCCATTGGTCATATTCATCCTTCCTGATTTGGGGGTCAGCAGTAATTCACCATCAGTGCTAAAATGCTTGAAGAAGTATTTATTATCTTCCAGACACAATTTATTGCTTTTGATTATTCATTTTTCATTACTATGGGCAAGCAAGATGAAATTGTTTCAGAAGCAACTGCTTATATTAATCTTTCAAACACATGCTCCATGTAAAACTCTCTGTCAGGGAAACGGATATAATTCCTGCTGCCAAAACAGCCATAGATAAAAGTAAACCAACACGAAATAAAACTAATTCTAGAGTCCAAGCAGCAGTGGAAAAAGAGGAGCAGACAGACGATACACTGTGTAGATTCACAGGACGGGCGGGGGAGGGGGGATGCTTGAGAGTGCATTTATTAGACCCAGCAAATTTATTCTATGCGCATTTTAATTTCTACAGTCATTTAAATTAGCTCTTTATTTAACTGTGAAATTAGATTACTTCTCTGTCTAACATGCAATACACTTATGAACTTAATAGACGAGAAGGAGCGAGGTGGGCGTCACACAGCATCTTTGAATCCACAAACTGCCTCTCAGCACTGGGAGAGATGGGAAACAACCACCTCACTTCACACAACAGGAGCCTGAGACCCAGAAAGGTTACAGACGTGCCTGAGGTCACGCAGCTAGCGAACATCAGAGCCAGAACTCGAACCAACCTTCAGAGCGAGCCTTGTCCATTCTACCACTTGGTGAACACATATTTGGATAGTTTGGGGATTTGAAAGCACAATTATTACTATGCTTTTGGTAAAATATTACTTTCCTTTCAACTTTCCCTCCTTACTGAAACTCTCCTTCTCACTGACTCCTAAGACACTGCAATGCATCCAGCTCCGTGTCTATTGTCAGTTTCCTCATTGGACAGCCCCCCCGAGCATGACCACTCATGTAATGGACGTTCCTCAACGTTCTAGTCTCTTTCTTCTTTACCTGCTAAAGGTTCTAGTTACAAACACCTCTGGACATCACTGCCCGAGAGCTTTGGATGGCAACCCCAGAAGCGCACTCCACCAGTGCAGGGCAATCTGTAAGGGCCAGCGCCCATGGCCTGGAAGCAGTCCTCAGGCAACAAAGGTCCAAGGGCTGTGGACAGGGGTCGACTTGGCCTCAGCCTGGATAAATCTGAGACGTGTTACAAACCACTTCCCAGAGCTCCCCAGCGGGGCTGAACTCCACTGGCCCAAAGTGCCCACTGGTTGATACCTTTTACTGGCTTTTTTCCCTTCCCAGCCTCACCTCCTTACCTCCTGCTAATGTTTCCCAGATCACCCCCTAACAAACGATTTGCACTGAAGTGCTTGCCTCCAATTCTGCCTCTGGGGAAACCCAAAATAAGACATCATCCAAACACCACATTGTACATCTCAGATTCTGCACTTCTGACTCTCCATCCAGAACACATCTCTCCTGCATCTTCACCTTGTCTGAGTTACCCACCCTTCAAGGCTGGAGGTCAGGCTCAGCCCTACCAATCCTCCATAGCTGGTCACCCAGGGAGACTGTCACCATCTGGAGAACTGTGTGTCTCTGTGAAGATGTTTACAAGTGTATTTACTTCAACTACAATCCACGGACTAATTCATGAGCTCCCGGGGGGCAGACACCCTGCCATATTCATTCTCACCTCCACGAGAGCAACTGTGCTTCCATGTGGTAGGCCATTTGTTCAATGTGTGCTGAAAAAAAGGTGAACTTTTTAGAAATGTCCCTGAATAAAACCATATGTTTCTTATTGAAGGATGTTCCCTTATGGAGTTATTTTTCTATCTTATGGGGAGATCTGGCTTTCACATTGTGTAATAAACACACCTCATAAGACAGAGTACATGAGAGAAAAGTGCTAAAGTGCTCTCAGTCCTGTTTTATATCAGAGGTACAGGAGCCTGCATGTTGCAGAAAACAATTTTGTATCGTCCTGAGTCTTAGCACTTTGAGATCTTTTGTTAATGATGCAACAAAGACTCCTGTAAGTGAAGGAATCTGGGCATCAGAGAATCTGATTATACGCAGCCTGAAACTGATGATGTTGCAATTCTAGATGCTGTAAGGAAGGCAAGCTCTCCCACCAGTATCCATGTGCCAAAGCAAGGATTTGGGCTTCTATCTGTGTTTTCCTCACATACACAGCTTTAACCAGATGTGGGTCCCTTGGTTTCCTGGAGATGGTAGGACTGCCCACACATCAGCTTGATCATAGATCTGGTGGGTGAGCTGCCCTTTTCATGGTGCTACAATCTACTGTGCCCAGGACGTGATTTCCCTCATCACAGCAATCACATCCCAGCAAGCCTCGAAATTTTGCTTTGTATTTCTTAACTCAAATTGTGCTTCAGTTATAAAATTTAAAACTTCAAACCATAAATAAAAGCATGAAGATAAAGAAAAAAAAATCACCTATATTCTAGAGCTGGAGAATGGAGATGTTGCAGAATAATGTGAATGTATTTAATGCCCCAGAGCTGTACTCCTAAAAATGGTTAAATAATAAATTTTGTTACTATGTTTTAATTCAATTAAAAAGTCATCTATGGCACAGCTACCCAAAGGTAACCCTGATTAACATTTTGATTTTAATCCCTTATAGAGTTTAATGAATGACAGCGTATATATACATGTGTGTATATATACACACACAAACACATATATTTTTAATAAGATCACACCAACGTATTTTATACCTTCAAAATCATTTTAGCATTATCTTGATGATCTACATTGATAAATAACATCTTTTTAAATGCCTAGATATTACTAAATTGTATAGATTTGCCATCATTTAACCAAGCCTTCATTAGTAGATATTTAGGTTGCTAGAGAGGGATAAATTGGGAGTTTGGGATTGGCAGATACAAACTACTATACACAGACTAGATAAACAACGAAGTCCTACTATACAGCCCAGGGAACTATATTCAATGGCTCGTAGTAACCTGTAATGAAAAAGAAAATGCGCGCATGCACGCACGCGTGTGTGTATAACTGAATCACTGTGCTGTACATAAGAAACTAACAGAACACTGTAAATCAACTATACTTCAATAGAAAAGGGGGGGAAAATAAACCATCGTTTCTGCATACTTTTCTAAAATCAGAATTGCCAGGACAAGGGGAGGCACATTTGTAAGTTTTTAACATACACTGTCAAGCTACAATCTATAATTTCACTTTATCAAAAGAAAGCCTCCCTTCCTGTACATCATCACGCAATTACTCTCCCTTAGTCCGGGTCTAATCATTTCTCGGTCTCTCTTTCTGCCTGTCTGCCTCTCTGTCCATCTGCTGTTTCTCTGTCTCTCTCTTTCACACACACACACACACACATACACACACTAAGGAATGGACTTCAAATTTCAGGCGTCCAAGACCAGCCATGATGAAGTTTCAACTATTTTTTGGAGTTTGCATCTCCCTTCTTGCATTCATGCATTACACAGCAGAGCCAAGCTGGATTACTCCCAATGTTCCCATTAAGACTCAATTCCCTGCCTCTGTTTGTGTCCTTCCTTCCTGAAATATCCACACCCACCACTAACACCTGTTGAAAATGTATTTTTTGCAGCACAGCTTGGAAGGGATGTGTTCCTGCCCTTCTCCATCCTCCATCACAATAACAGCTAATGTTTCCTGGACTACACTAATGGGTGGCCAGCTTATTTCATTTAACTTAAAACAGCCCTATGAGCCATATTGAAATAATGTCCCTCCTTCATATAGATGAGGGTACTGAAGCTTGGAGAGGTTAAATAACTTGCTCAAGGTCACACAGCTAATAAGAGGGAGAGCTGGATCCAAACCCAGTTTCTCTGCCTCCAATTAATCATTGTGTAATTAACATGGGGAAATATTTTAACTTGGTTTTAAGCTTTCCCATTGTTAAAATGCATGAAGTTGGATAACCGTAAAGGTATTTTCAACTCTGATACGCTATGAGATTTTAAGAGTTTCTTAAATATTTCATGTTTCAGTTTTCAAGCCTTTGCATCCTTCAAAATAAGGCTGAACATTTATTTACTGCCTACTCGGACATTACTTAGGTAAATAAGATTTCGTCCACTAAGTTCACTGGAGACAGGAGTGAAAAATCACAACCCACTGAATAAATGTCATGGCTATTACTACTTCTTGGCGATCAATCCATTGATGAGAATGGCAGCATAAATATTAACCAAAACTTCAAAGATGGGAATCAAGACAGTATTGGAGAACAACTGTTATAAAACTACTTTTCATGCAAGACTGAAACTTTTGGAGGTTCCCAAGACAAGTGCAAAAATATGCCTTTTCTTGATTTTTTTCATTTGAGGGCTGCTGTGTAACACACCACACTCTCTTGGCTTGTGCTCAGGAAACAAAACAACACAGAACAGGCACCAGAATATCAGTGTGGACCCGTCAGAAACCAGGAACTCAGAGGCCAAAATGGAACAGATGGACCTCAGAGTTGGCTCAGGGCCTCAAATCAGAGCCTTGTCTTGTTGGGTCTTCGCTGCGGGCTCTGAGAAGCAGATTTCCATCTTTGTCCCTAAGTAGGGTGGCACCTGATAGCACTAGGACCTGGGCTACGACCAGCCAGATATGTGAGGCTATGCTAAACTGACAGGCAGTGTCTGAACTCTGAAAGGTGGGAACCCATCCCTTCCAGAAAAGATTCCTGTCAAAGCAGAGATAATTTGGTATCAAATGAAAAGGAGGATAAAAAGCCCTTCACTCCTGAGACTCCTCAGGACGTGTCACAGAGGGATGAAAACATCCTCAGAGGTACTTTCAATCATGCATTTATAAGTTAGAAATCTGGGAACTACTAGATTGCAAAGGTGATGCAAGGTCAGAAATGGTGTTTTACTCAACTTAAAATCCCCAGCACTTACCACAGTAAGATAATGAAAATATAGGGAAAATAGGAAGGAAGAGAGAATCCTTAAGAATAAAGTCCTTCAGAGAAAACAAACTGTGGTTGCCAAAGGGGAAAGGGGGAGAGGAGGGATAAATTACGAGTTTGGGATTAACAGATACAGACTACTATATATTACTACATATAAAATAGATACACAACAAGGATCTACTGTATAGCACAGGGATCTATATTCTATTTCTTTTAATAACATATAATGGAAAAGAATCTGAAATATACATATGTATGTATATGTATAACTGAATCACTTTGCTGTACACGTGAAACTAACACTGTAAATCAACTACACTTGAATAAAAGTTAAAAAAAAAATAAGAAAGTCCTTAAGAGCCCTGTTACCTCCTTTGGCTGATTCTTGCTATTCTAATGCCAGTTAGTACCCGTCACTGTATAGACAGTGGGGAAAAGCCACCCACTGGGGCACTGAAATGTCATATATGAGGACAAAGATTTAGAGATTATTTGGGACAGCCATTCACAAAAATAAAAACAGCTCTATTAATGAATGCTGGACAAGTAATGTGTGCGGTCCTAGAAGTACATGTTTATCCAACCCCCCAAACAAGTCTGAGAAGCAGATGTGACGTAGCCATGCTGCAGAGGAGCAGACACAGGTAGCTTGTGTCACACGGCTAATCAGCAGTGGAGACCGATTTTTCAGTCAAGATCTACCCAGCTTGAGAACCAGTGCTATGAACCAACATCAAAGACTCTAGAATGAAGTGAAGTTGCTACAAATGGCAGATGCAGGAGAGATTCCGAGTCTCCACGTCCTTCTTGGGTTCTCTCCACTCTGTGTCACAGTCATGGGCTTCAGGAGTGGGGATTCCTCTCCAGGGTGACCTCAAGCTTGCCTGCCCGCATTTTCTAGAGAAATAAGTGCATGTCTGTGTCTAAATTTCTCCTTTTCTTCAATAGTTTCTGAACTTTCTAGAATGCCAGACAATCCTTCTAAAACTATATAAGTTGCAAAACTTAAGGAACTCAGCACTAGGTTGACTATCAAGTCAGCAGAGGTGAAGGATGAAGAGTTTCACTTTGATGTTTTTCAATATAGAACTTAATAGAATTCTCTCTCCTTCTTCAAAGATCCTAGCAAGGCCAGGTTTCTGCTAAGGGTTTACCAGCTACTCTGTGGCAGTCTATTGCAGGGCAAAGCTGCCTCATGGTTAGTTCCTGCCACTTTTCACGGATTCTCTTGGCAGTTCAGAGCCTTCACAATTTATCCTGAAGCAAGAGAAATGACAAGTTGCTGAAATACTTACAAAGATATGTTTGTGGCAGTTTCTACAGGATAAATAGTGTGTCCCAAGCAGCCAAGATATTCAGGAACATTCTTCTCCAAACATTTCATAAAATATTTCACAAAAACATTTTATAAAATATTAAAACGGCTTCAAATACAAAGTGACATATAACTCATGTGTAGTTAAAAGGCTATCTAAATTACCAAGTGAGATGTTAAAAATATTTTTTAAAATTATTTTAAGAAGCCACAAGGTCAAAATGGCAAAATTCAGTAAGTTCCTGATAATAACTACATACAAAAACACAACAAGCATCTTGACAAATTGTCCAGCCCCAGCACAGCCTTGGGGCACTAAAGAAAGTTTTGTAGTGATGTTCATCCACCATTTGTCCTCCTTCAGTAAACAGTGTGCTGGTTAATTTTATTTGACAATTAGGCTATGGTGCCCCATTGTGTGGTCAAAGACAAGCCTAGATTTTGCTGTGAAGGTATTTTTTGTATATGTGATAAACAGTTGAGTCAATAGACTTTGAGTAAAGCAGATTATCTTCTATAACGTGTGGGCTTCATCCAGTCAACTGAAGATCTTAAAAGCAAAGACTGAGGTTTCCCAAGGAAGAAAGAATTCTCAAGACTGCACCATAGAAACCCTGCCTGAGTTTCCAGCCTGCTGCCCTGCAGCAGAATTTGGATTCAAGACTGAAACATCAATTTTTAGCTGAGTTTCCAGGCTGCTGCTGGCCTGTCTTATGCATTTCAGACTTGCCAGATCGCACGAGCACATAAGCCAATTCCTTAAAATAAACCTCAGTAACCCCTACCCTCTCTCTCTTTGTCTCTGTCTCCCCCTCCCCCATAAATACAGAGATCGACAGATCTAGATGTGCATAGATGTTTCTCTGAAGAACTCTAACACAGGCAGAGTGACTGTATTTCTTAATTAGCTTGAGGTAGTCCCGACTCACACCTGTTGGAAAGCCTCCCCTTTCCCTCTGAAACGTGTCCTGGTTGGGATGATAAATCATATGATCTCTTTACACACAGAGCTAAAGATAGATTTATGATATTCCTAAGTAATGAGCTCTTTCCACTTACGATGTTGTTTTTCAAACTTCTCAGTGACCCCCCATAAGAAATATATTTTCTGTCACAAAACAGAACTGACCCTTATGGCGTGCAATACAGTGGGCTATTTTATGTTTTACAACGTGTCCTTTCCAATGCTCTCGCAAACCACTAATTTCATCGCATGATCCACGGATGGGATCATAACTCAGTTTGAAGAGCACTGGCTTAGACGAATCCAGGGACAGTTGACATGCAGTGCTCATAGTTGCCTGGGGACACACTGGTGGCAGGGAGCTGGAAAGAGAGAGGCCTATGTATGAAAGATTTTACTTTGTCTATACTCCATGCAGTCTTTGGTATCATTTTTCCTAAATATAAATGAAGCAACAGTAAACATAAACACATGGCGGGGAGGATATAGCTCAGTGGTAGAGTGTGGGCCTATTATGCACAAGGCCCTGAGTTCAATTCCCAGTACCTCCATTAAAAACAAAAAAAAAGAATGAATAAGTAAACCTAATTACCCCACCAAGGGAGGGAGGTAATAAACACATCAACTAGGAAAATGATTCTGGAGTGTTATCTTTCAGTGCATCTCCGGTTTCCTGTGAATCCAACACACAGAGAAGGGGGACAATAAATAATACTTGCATCCTATTGGGTTATGCTACCTCTAGTTTCAATCTCCTCCAGCCCAGTTAATTTCCTTTCCAGGAGGACCCTTAAAGCCCAGATCCCATCCTTGGCCATTCAATAAATATTGGCTGACTGCTGGTGCCAGGCACAGGGCAAGGTACAGTCTTCCCTGCCACTAAGTCCCAGCTGCCCCCACCTGCAGTGTTCCCACGTGTGTATTTTGGGCTCCAGAGCCCAGCTTTAGCCTCCTTTCAAACTCACACATACCCTTCTGTGCCCAATGCAAGCACACTCATCACAAGGCAACCTGGTCCCGACAGACATCCTGCACTGAGCCTCTGCTCTTTCCTCCCCCACCCCACACTCCCCACCGAGTTTCTTCTCCTCAAAGCCCCATTCAGACTGCATCCCTTCCCAGGGCCTTCTGGCTTTGTCAGTCATTGAACAAGCCCTACAACTTCAAGATGGGATTTGTCTCAAGCCAGAGAGGCCCAGGTTTAACACAAGCACTTTCCCTGGAAAAAGTTGCCCTCGGGAACTGAAAAAGTGAAGTGGGGTCAGGGAAGGACCAGTAGGAGACGGGGGCAGGCAGAGGGTTGGAAGGGTCAGGCAGAGGGGGCAGGGCAATATGGTTCTGTTCGGGAAGGAATGAATGGGTCAGGACTCAAACAAAGGAGGAAATGCTATTGCGGGCAGCGGCTATGAAAGGGAACTGGGTGTCTCCCTTGACAGCAGAGTCAATCCCATCTCACCAGAGAAACCAAAGAAAACAGGACTGAAAAAACAAAGCGTAGCTCCAAACTCTGCTCTGCCACATGGGGACTGCATTTGTCTAACAGGGAGGGAAAAAACCAGAGGATGATGGACCAGACAGGCTCTGATGAAGGATGTGAACACTTAGCTCACTGACCTCGGCCCACCTGTGGTCAGTCAACTTTCATCCCCTTTCCCTTACATCTCACTCTCCCCCTTACAAATGGAAACTTATCTCAGTCTCCAAGATTGCAAAGACCCAAGAGATGGCCAAGAGAAAAGGGACATGCATCTTCAGTATTTTGAGATAGTCGTCACTCAATAAAATGAGAAATACATTTTTAACCAAAAGATAGTATTTGAGAAAGCTTCCTTGTCAAGTCTGTTTGGAGACAAAAATTTAAGATCGCCAAAAGTTGCTGATGCAAATTCCATAAACCCATGTAAGCACACAATTGCTCAATTACCATACACATGGTCACTTGCCAATAAAACAGGAGGAAGCTAAAAAAAATCATGTGGCTGCCTCATGCAGGCTTAGACGGCTTCTGCAACAGACTGAGAGACTCAACAGTGAATAAAACACCAAACTGAAACTTATTAATACAAGACCAGACATCTTTTCTAATTAATTTTGCAGACAAGAGCTGAATAAATGAAAACTGAATCATATCTTCTTATCTAAAAAGTAGAAAATGAAATGCTATTTTTTTAAATGTCTAGGCTCTCAGCAATAAGAGATTACTAAATAGCAAGCCTCAAAAATTAACGTAATTAAATTCAAAGCGATCTTCAGATTACAACATTAAAGGTGAAATCTGACTAAAACAAAAACTGAAGAATTATTCTTTGAGATATATTCAGATAAAATCATCTTACCCAAATCTCAAAGAAGGTTTTGTTCGTTCTTTTTAAAGACACATTTCTACCGAGTTATGCAGTATCAACGGGCAGGAAAATTATCGGAGACAGGAAAACATCAGTTAATGGAAAAATGGGGAAGTTAATAAACGAAGTCAAACTGGGTATTTTATGAGCGCTGCTGAAAATACAATTCATAGAAGTAAAATGCCATCGTTATGACTGAGCATAATAAACCGATTACTTGTCTTAAAGGCTATGTGTGATAGAAATCATTTAAATCAATTCAGTTACTGTTTCTTAGCAATTTGATAAAAAGGAAAAATAGTGGAATGGGGAGTCAAGTGCTCCTCTGGGAGCTTAAAAACAAGCCAGCTGGGCTTGTAAGTGCACTTTAATCTGTTTATTTTTCCCTTGTTTAAAAAAAAGACAGGAAAGATTTACTGAGTCAAGCTGCCAAAGTCTTGGAATTCATAGAATTTAAATTATTAGTAAGGATGTAGTTATGATGAATATTCTCTCTGTCCCTCAAGCCCCATCTGAGTTGAAAGGCTGATCAGAGCTTATAGTAGCAACGTCCTCCAGAACTGCTGAATCCTTTGCGACCAGAACTTGAATGTGAAATCCCACCAGATATAAAATTGGGTGGGAGATGAGAACGGGGGCTCTAGGAGGTCTCCCTGAAATAAGGCTGAGTGAAGCCATCCACATGCGATCTTGGTTCCACCTCTCCTATCACTGTATCCTTTCTGTGAGGTCCAAAGAGTGTTCACTTGATACAGGGAAGATTTAGCATGGTCACTGCGCAAGGATAACATGCAAATTTGTGAAGTGTGCCATATTTTTTTTAAAGTTCACTTTTGGGAAAGCAGAAACGATAATGTAGGAACTGATTAACAAGACTCCTTCCTTTTACAACTTACAACGATCAGCTAAATTGACCTACTTAACATTAAGCATCAGTAACACTCTAACGCAGGGTTCTGCAAACTTTCTCTGTAAAGGGTCAGATAGTAAATATTTTAAACTCTGTGATTCAGAGGGTTTCTGTGGCAACTATTCAACTGTGCCCTTGCATGGCAAAAGCTGTGCCCCATTAAAACTTTATAACATCAAGCGACCAGCCCAGGCTGTGCTTTGCTGACCCCTGTTCCTACAATCAGCTACAGAAATCAGATTGGGCTTCAAATCTAAATGAACTTTCCATGTCTCTCTTTAAGGAACTGATCTGTCATACAAAACAAGTTTCCCACATTCTTTAAAGTCTGTCAGAGGCTACCCTTGAAAGATAAATTCCCCTCGAGCCGACTGGTGATTTTGTCATTTAGCCAGAGGGATGGCATGAAGTCTTCCAAGCAAGTTACAAAGAGCACACCTGAAATTGACTCACTGGCTCCGGACTGTCACTGATCTCATTTAAGCCTGGTCAGGGGCCCGGGCTTTAGAGACAGATACACCGCTGGGATCAACAAACATACAACAGGAACACCAGTCAAAAACATAAAGCAGAGAGGCAGAAAGTGAAATTCCAAACTCCTGTTACCTTTGCTAATCCAATCATGAAGATAAGCACTAACCCAGCACACCTAGGGATTAAAGAAATCTGAGGTCTGAAAGAATTGTAACCTAACCCTCCTACCTCTTTATCGCTTATTATTAATCTCCATGGGGATCTTCAGTTTTTTTCAAGCCCCAAACTCTCCGCTTCAGGCACCCCTTATAATAGGATTAACAAAAACTAGGGCCCCATGAATTTCCTGGATCTTTGTAGGTCAGCAGAAATACCCACCAGCTGCTATACAAGATCTTCCTGGAAGTCAGATCTACTTAGAAATGCAGAAGAGTCCCTGAAACCACTTTTAAGAATGCTGCAGAGATATGAAAATAGCACCCAAGGTAGACACCATGAAACAAGAAAATTTAACAGCAACAGAAACGCTAAGCTTTCACGAAAGCTGTCTTATAATTAAATACTTACATAAGGAAAATAAAATCTAGAGGTTGTTATAATGGTTCTGGTTTCCAAAGGAATCTCTATAAGAGCACTAATAATTTAAGACAGAACACGAATTTGGGGGTCGGGCAACAGGAAGGCTTTCAGATTCAGCGAATGTGTCAGCAGCCTGGTGAACAGGGGACCAAGCAAAGGCCAAAGCCTCTTCTGAACACTCCTTTGCTCTGCTCATAAAAACTAGACTGATGTTTGGCAGGAAGGTCACGATATTATAAAAATGTTTTCTTCCCCAGGCCCAGTGATTTCCTACAAGCGACAATAGCCACATCTGTGTTTTGCAAAGACTGAAATGAAAGCACTGTGAGGGCAGAAGTTGTACCTGTTGGTCATCCACACCTAAGAGGCAATTCCCAGCAAAGTTACATCAATTAGAAAAAACAAAAACAAAACCAACTTTGATTCGAGAAAGAACCCAAACAGATTCCCTAAAGCAAACTGCATTATGCGTCTGTCCCTGCAGGCAGGGATGAGCCCTCTTGGCTGGAGTGGTCCCCAGAACAGCAGGGTCAGTAAGCCCTTCAGATGGTTCCTGGGACCTGCAGGCACAGTGAGGCAGATGTGCTGGAAGTCGACTCTTTGCAAAGATGCTCATCGCCCCCTGAGGACGTGGCATGCAGGCTCATGCTTGGAGGGTGACAGTGAGGATCTCAGCAGGTCTGACAGTGCCTGGTGGGGTTATAATGGAAAAGTTTGTTTTCTCTTTTGGGGAGAGAGGCAGGTTGTTTAACTCTTTCACTGAAGTTTCTTGTTGTTATAATTATTCCTAAATAGAATATTTAAAATTTTATTTTACATTTAAGTGCAATTGATTGACAGTGTTAGTTTCAGGTGTACAGTAAAGCAATACAGTTATACATACATATGTATGTATACACATATATTTTCAGATTCTTTTCCATGATAGCTTATTATAAGAAATTGAATATAGTTCCCTGTACTATACAGTAGGTTCTTGTCGTTTATCTATTTTATATATAGTAGTGTGTATCTGTTAATCCCAAACTCCTAATTTATCCCTCCCCCTGCCCTTTTCCCTTTAGTAACCATAGTTTGTTTTCTATGTCTGGAGTCCATTATAGACTGTAAATAAAATTTGTATCTTTTTTAGATTCCACATATATATGATATCATATGATATTTGTCTTTCTCTGTCTGACTTACTTCACTTAATATGATCATCTCTAGGTTCATCCATGTTGCTGTAAATGGCATTATTTCATTCTATTTTATGGCTGACTAATACTCTACTGTGTATATATACCACCTCTTCTTTATCCAGTCATCTGTTGATGGACATTTAGGTTGCTTCCATGTCTTGGCTATTGTAAATAATGCTGCTGTGAACACTGGGGGGCATGTGTCTTTTGAATTATAGTTTTCTCTGGATACATATCCAGGTGCGGGATTGCTGGATCGTATGGTAACCCTATTTTTAGTTTCTTAAGGAACCTCCATACCTAAATGGCATTTTTAAAACTTCTTCTCTAGCCTAGTAGAAGCTGACTGCTTCAAGTAGAAGGTCATCATTACACAAAATACATTTACTAAGTGATAATTACTAAGTGATATGGAATAAGACCTCTGCTATCCAGTATGAGGGAATTTTCGAGACATGTGAATTATTCTCCTTTATGTGTCAAAATTTATTGAAAGGTGTTTTGATAGGTAATGGAATCTGAGTTGGAAGGAGAATTTAGATATTATACATACAAACAGCTCATTTTGATCAAGAGGAAAGTGAGAGTCCGCTAAGTGACATGCCTGACACTACACCCTCCTTCAGCGATGGACTGAAAGGAGGCCAGAATGCCCACCTCAGAGTCCCCCCGGCACACACTCAATGGGTTTCACCAAGCACCTGCTGGTTTAAGAGAAAAGCACCTTCTAAACCTACTGCTACTATTTCCTCTCCTAAATTTAAGGAAGATGGTTCTCACCTAAGCTTAAGTTCACAGCTATTACTTAAATATACACAGGGAGTACCAATGATACTGTATGCCATTATTAGAAAAATCAGAATCCATTACTTTAGTTCTTTTTTTTTAAGTTTATTTTTTAAGATTCTGTAAAGTCAATTCTTTCCCATCATGAGTGGTTTAAGACTACAGTACATAAAAACCCCATCTATGCACACTCCACCATGCCGTGTGGCTCTGCCCAGTACAAGTTCTCCATCTTGTGTCTTTTCCCCTTCTGGTAAATTTCTATCAACCTGGTAAATTGCTTCAGGTGTCATTTCCTCTCTGAAGTCTCTCTGGATTCAGATACTCCTCCTGGAAAGTTAATCATGACCTCGTCCATGCTCATTTTTTTAACCTTCGCATTTCTAGGGCTACATGCGTTTATCACATTACTTGGTAATTATTAGTTTATGTATCTGTCTTCCTACTATATGACACAGTCTAGGAGAACGGAGTCCATTCTTCTCAGTTTGGTATTTCCAGGATCCAGCATAATACCTAAAAGGTATCTATTATGTATTTTTTTAATGTTGAATTCGAGAGTGTACAATTCAAAATCAAATCCCTAAAATGGGTTTAATTATCTAATGAGAAACACAACCCTGCTGCTAGTTAGCTGACAACAAACTCTTCCCCACAGCTGTGATTCAGAAATAACTTCCACGGTAGGTTAGCACTTTTAAAGTAGGAACTAAACAACCACAACAAAAGAATCACCACAAATTCTTAAGAACTATCAAAACAACAGGTTGTACGAAAGCAATGCTGACTAGAAGTTCATTTCTAAACCTGAAAAAGGAGCTCATACTATCCAACAATTGCCCAATACCCTTTTCATCCTCCTTTCCCTTGCTCCATCCCTAAGATTGTTCTGCATGGCTGGTGTTTTCCAAGGCACGCATCCAAGCTGCCTTGGCTAAATTCCCCAGGCCACTGCCTAACCTCCAGCATCCGTCCTGGTACCCATCCTCTGCCCCAACTTAACGTCAGACACATGCATCTTTCTCAGCAGGATGTGGACAGATCTGCATCTGCGAAGGACTTTGAGGAGCCACGGAGAAAGGGTCTCATCACTTTCTGTGTATTTGCCTCTGAACCAGGACCCATTAAACAAGGGTATCTGGCAGGTGAACCCACGCCTCATTGAAAATCTCATCCATCATGCAAAATTTCTGGGGACGGTTGCTAAAAAGTTAATTGCTTTCAAGGGACTGGTGACGTTTTGGGTGAACTGTTTATGTCCTAAGCCAAGTCAGCACTGTGTCCTGGACAAAGCACTGACAAAGTTTATAAACAATCTGATCCAGGTGGCTTGGTCAGTGGTTTCTCATACATACTTAACAGAACACAGAATATTCATCATTTCGATGAAAGAAAAATGTATTAAAAAACACTATTTCACACATCATATAAATTAATTATCATTACTATTAACATGGAAAGATAAAAAGGTTTCAAGGAGTTCAGCCTGTGTGAAGATGGTCTGCTCTGAACTGTAAGGAATAGGGTTTAAAACACAGCAAAAAATCTTATACTGGAAGATAAATACATTTACCCACATGGCTATTTACACTTTTTTTTGCCTTCACAATGGTAGAGGCTATAACAAAATCTATTTCAGGGACCAACTTAGACCTTGCAAAGCCAATGGTAACAGAGAAACCGCCAAAATTCGTCCTAGACTTCAGATGCTTTGAATCATCTGCTTTGTGCCTCGTGGTAGGTTGGCTCCTTTCTGACACTAGAGCTGCTCTTTTGTTCTACCATGGCAATGCAGTGTCTTTCCAAACCACAGCCACTGATAAATGAAGCATGGAGGCACAGGATGGTCTAGTGAGACTCAACTCTTCTGAAACTATGGCCAACACGAGGTGAATAAAATGCAATTGTGCTGCTCCAGTGATGCAGGAGGACAGCTTAGCTAATGGCCTGGGGCATCTGTTTCCACTCCAAGGATTCTGAGTCTGTGCCCATCCTGATTTAGACATGCCAAGAACACACAAATATCCAGGAATGCAGTACCCAAGGCATGTAACAAACCGAGAGGTTGATCAATCTGTGGAACGCCATCAGCCCTCATTGCTGAATAAATTAGATCAAATGAGAACACATTTTAAAATTGGGAAATGGCAGGAATATTCTAAGTTTATAACTTACAGAGAACAAGTTAAACAGGCACCGTGGTTATTCACGCTAAAATTGGCAGGAGAATCAAGTTTCTTTCCCCCAGCACATCAGGAAAGAAAGTTTCATATTTTTCAACTGGGAACGTTCTGAAGCAAAGATGTCACTGCAAAAATATTAAAATACAAGCCAACTTTATCTAAGTAAGGATATTCTTTAGAGTTTTTTTTTTTTAAGCCCAGTTGAGAGAGGGTAGTGTATTGTGTTCTCCTGCTGAGAAAATTATGCTGTTATTATATGCAGCTTTGTCAAACATGTTCCAGGAAAGAAAATCATCTAAGCCCATGTGTTGTGTTTCTTGCAGGCAAAGAGGTAGTGGAGAAATACCAAACTGATGCAATGCTGTAAAAAGGCAAAATAAGAAAGGACAGGCTGAAGTTAAAATTCTATGAACGCTAACTACATTTTAACTGGTGATGGAAAACCACGAGTGCCAGGGAAATCACCCAGGAGGTCCAACTTTCTATTCAACATCAAGTATCCTGCATTGGCCAGAACACCAACCCAGGGAGAATTCTTCTGGTTCTCCCCACAAACATCAGACTCTCACTTGTTCACTAGTTTCTGGGTCAATTCTGGTTTCATAAGAGCTCTTAGTTCCCTACCTATGAACTGTGGACCTGAGGGATGATGTCTGCTCCCAGCTTGTTTTTAGGTAAGTGAATTTTGCTGTAAGCAAAATAACTCAAAGCGAAGCCTAAGGATAGAAGACAAATAGAAATGACGAAGATAGGAAGTGATATTCCAGCATGTAGAACAAGAATACATTATAAAAACAGAGCATCTTTTTCATCCAGTCATCTGTTGATGGACATTTAGATTGTTTCCATGTTTTGGTTATTGTAAATAGTGCTGCTATGAACACTGTGTGCTGTACACCAGAAACTGACATAATATTGTAAGCTGATTATAATTCAATAAAAAAAATTTTAATTAAAAAAAAAAAACCTGAGCATCACTAACTAAGCCATGACCCATCAAAGAAGCTTGCAAACAAGGGCACTCTCAGACCTCCTCACACAAAACACAAAGCAGACAGAGAAGGTAGGTGGGGCATCACCCATTTCCACAGCAACAAATGAAAGGACAACCTTGGCCAACGTCACCAAGATATACACACAGGTCCCAGAGTTTAAAAGAGATCAGGCCATGAAAACTGCATCTCCTTCATGAAAGGCTCCATTGAGACTAGTCACACCTTCATCTCAGCTTTGCTAAGAACATTTATTTCATCTTCAACTCTTTACAAACTCCTGAGTCTGAAATTTTCCTCTTCTGCCTGTCACTGTATATGGAAATGATGTTCTTGGTGAAAACTCAAACAGCTATATAGGAAAGTGTCTTACATGTTCAACTTTGTGCTGTTTGGCAAACCTATCCATACAATTTCCTCTTTGATGGCTTTTAGTTCAAGCAGGAAATGCTGAAATTCTAGATATCCAGTAGGAAGGGGCCTCTTATGGCAAGAAACAGCACAGGGAAGGCCAACTCAAACTGAGGAAAGTCTCCAAACAGAATCTTTTCTCCATGCCCCACCCACGGAAAAGGAAACACAAGGGAGCGATAAGAACAGAGACAGAGTTGGAGACAAATGTGGCAACATTTGACAGATGAGATCTAAATATTCTAGGGCTAGATGAGCAGTTGATGATAGTGGCTTTAAAGGCACATATCAGACCCAAGAGTCAATGTGCATAAATAATAACTGCCATCTGTTAACCACCCACTATGTTCACATACAGTAACCACTTTATCGGTACATGGTTCATGACGGTATCATGAAGGGTGGATAGTTTTCTTCCGACTGGACAGATAAAAGCAGGCCACCATGCCCGCTATCTGGTCTATTGCCCCAATAAATAAATGGGTTTTCAAACCCAGAAGGGTTCCTTTGCTGATGTGAAAAATTGCATACATTCCCTCCATGGTAGCTCGACTTCTCCTGTGTCAAGAAAGCATAAGAAATTAAAATAACAGATTTTGAATTTTACTCATCTCCATTACAGCTAAATATGTTAGGAAAAAAAGAAACGTATTTATGTGGACATCCTGCTAGTTACTGAGTCTCCAGGTAATGGCCAGAACTTCAATGGATCTAAGAATCCCACGTGACCAAACTCCAGGTCCCCATGAATCCAAGGACAACACATTAAAAATACTACCTTACATTCTCTTACTTCGGGAGGTACATTCTCACAAAGAAAAATAATACGTGGAGGCCAAGATATTCATCCACTTTGCCTGAAGAGGCAAAGACCTCAACCAGCACCAGGTATAGTTTGGGTCTTTGTAACTTTGGAGGAATACGGAAAATTCGGGGAAAGCCCAGACAAGAGCAATGAAAATGATAAAAAGGTTGGAAGGTAGGAGAAAAGGCTGACAAATGAGGATTAATTAGCCTAGGGAAGAGAAGACAGTGGGGAACTTAATATTATTCTTGAAATACAGCAAAGGCTATTATGCAAAATATGATCACCATGATTCACAATTCCACTGAGGGTGAAAAACAGAGGAAACAGTCTATGGAAAAGCATGACGCATTTAGATTAAATACAAAATAAATCTTTCACTCCAAGAGTTGGAGGCACTAAAATAGATGGCAGCTTAAGGACTTTGCAAACTTGCTTTCCTGAAGTGTCTGTTCATGCTCTGTCTGTTCCTTTTGCTCAATTTAAATACCACCTCCCCCATGAAACCCCGATTCACTCTTGACGTACACTGAATATTTCTCAAATTTTAGCAAGCATCAGTATAGCTTGGAGGGCTCATCAAAACACAGATTCCCAGGCCCTACCCCCAGAATAAGGGCAGGTGGGGCCCAGGAAATCACACTTCCAGCATGCAGCAGGTCTGCAGACACACTTTCAGAAGCAGTGAGCTAGAAGCAATCTCTCCCTACTTTATGTCTCATAAAAAGACATCTGTATTCTCTGGGCATTCGTCATTGTTCTTATACCATGTTCTTACAGTATTTTATGTGCTTTCCTACTGACTGTGGTCTGATTCAGCTTTGAAATTTCTGCAATGCTTAGCACAAAGACCTGCAAGGCTTATGAAACAACATCTTCAACTCGTTCCCTAAAAAGTGAATCCTTCTGTGAAATATTGCCATTTGCACCAACACGGATGAACCTAGAGATGATCATCCTAAGTGAAGTAAGTCAGGTAGAGAAAGACAAATATTATGGTATCATTTATACATAAAATCTAAAAAATGACACAAAAAACTTATTTACAGAACAGAAACAGACTCATAAACATGGAAAACAAACATGTTTACCAAATGGGAAAAGCAGGGGAGGGATAAATTAGGAGTTTGAGATTAGTAGATATACACCACTATCTATAAAATAGATAAACAACATGGATTTACTGTATGGCACAGGGAACTATATTCAATATCCTGTAATAACCTACAATGGAAAAGAATCTGAAGCTGTGCACCTGAGACTAACACAATATTGTAAATCAACTATAGTTAAATACATTTTTTTAAAAGTGAGTCTTTCTAACTTGCCTAGAGGCTTTCCTGGCTTTATCATTTCTCATGTTTTCTTTATCTTGCTTCTCTGCCTAAGTGACTCCACAGTTTTAAGACCTTCCGATCTACGCATGTGAAATTGTCACCAGTAACAACTGTACTTAATGTTCAATATTAAGAAAAAAATCTAGTGTGATTTATGAAAATTTCCTTCTGATAAGGTTTATTTTTTCTCATTAGAGTTTTGGCTAATGTCCCCAAGATTGTATTCCAAGAAAACGGCAGGAAAGGAGCCATATTTTTAATTTATTGTTTATTTTGCCTGATTCTGGCAGGAAGGCCAGGGAGGTCAATGAGCAAATGAGGACCTGGCATGTCTGAAATCATGCTGGTTGCAGCTCAAGTCTGGGCCAGAAACTGATCTGGAAAGTTATTCAATAAACTCACCCTCCCTCCCATCAGCTACCACGCTTACTTTTGGCTGAGAACAAAACAAACAAACAAAAAAGACAAGAATTTATAAAACAGAAAAAAAAAAAGGACCCCCCCCAATTGAAAAACTGGGGAACTGCCTCTTGGGCTTCAAGTTAATTCAAATTTGACTCAACAAAGGTGTTTATCAGATTGTATACCCGGCATGCACAGGGCTATTGTATCATAATCTCTCAGATGTCTCAAAAACACGGGTAAAGCTCTATTCTCCCGCTAAATTCGTCCCAGAGTGTGTATACACACACACAACATAAAAAATTCCAAGTACAGTTAACTTTTAAATGGTCACAGAATGCAATGAGCATTGCAGGTGAGGAAGTCAGAGCAGAAAGCAGTACAAGGGATTTCTGGATTCATGGAATCCCAAAGCTGCAGTAGCTCTGATGACAACAACAACAAAACAATCATAGACTACCCTACACAGAGCAGATACAGTCATAACCCTCAAAAGAGCGTCAATAAATCTAAATTAAAACTAATCTTAAAAGTGGACTTTTTGTGATTCCTTATGTTGTGGCCCATGTTAATTCTATGAGATTTTTTTTTTCTTTTCCTAGAATCAAACATCGCATGCTTTTTGTTACGTAGTCTTACAAATGAGTAGTTAAACCAACGCCTCAGCACAATTTAGCAGTCACAAAGATGATGTCCACTCCACTCCACTCCATTCAGGAAAATGAAAGCTCTGTTATTCCAACCGCCAGTACAGAACGCTCTCTGATGCTGGCAAAACACAAAAGCAAAAGCGAAAAAAAAAACGAGTCCACTTCATCAAGGAACCACAACAAGCAGTGACTCTAAGCTGTAAGCATTACCCTGCAATCACACCAGCTAGTAACTGTGAGATATGGTCATTATCTTATGGAACTGATCTAATTTTGTACTCAACGCCCTAAAATAAAGGGTTTCTTTTGAATAGCAAACACAGGGACTGGGATCAAAAAAAAAAATAATAAAAGATAGTAATTTGACAGCACTTTCAAGCACAGCTTATTTTCCTTCCTCCTGTCACACTAAATAGAACCAACTGACAAGTACTCCACCGCCTGAATGAATGAAAGAAGATGCATTTGCTGAGTGAGGAAATAACACCGATAAACTGTGGCAGAGAACTGATATTAGCTCATTAGAGGGCTAATACGCGGGCACAAACGGGATATTTAACGAAAATCTACAAAGGTACTGGGATGCAGCTGGAATAACATGTGACAAAATTTTTTTCTTCAGTACAAAAAAAGGGAGGAAAGGATATGCTTCTCTCTTTAAAAATATCAAGGTTCCGGTTGCACTGATGTGTTTATATATATTTATATTTATATGTATCTAAGAAAACTTCATTAATTCAGGTTAATAAAGAAAGCAAATATACTCTGGTGACATTTATTAACATCTGTGCTAAAATCATGAATAAGAATTATACATTAACACTTGGCCAGAGGAATTTAATTTCAAATACCACGAGAAGAAAAGCCCAGAGAAGATGTAGAATCTTCTCTCAGGAGACTTATCTGTAGAGCAGGAAATAAAAACGACACTTCTATACATAACGTTTAATTCATTAACAGTTGACGGGATTATTAAAGAAAAATATTTAAAGATAGGCATACTTTTAAAATGGAATTCCACTGAAAATTATTCCATTTTATTTTCCCATCAAAGAAAGGCCTTAGCCTAATCCCATAACTTGAAAGAACAGAATTAAAGTCACTTCTCTCATTTACTCAAATCATTAAAAATGCCTTCCTTAGCCTCGCTATTCCATAATTTCCACTGGCGTTAATGTGCTCGCTAATCCTCTCATTTTCTCAACATCACCACTTACTCAGGTCGTCACACGTTCCACGTTTAATCCATGCTTCTGAAGAGGTTTCTGCCCTCCTAGACTATAAGCCACTGATCACTGAAAGGGGCATTAACGCCAAACATGTGCCTGCGAACCTGGAACCCAGCCTGGACGGGCAAAGAAGGACAAGGTCCATGTGGGCATGATGGGGGAGGGCTGGCCTTTGGGGAGGGTCCGCCATGTTCCCCAGCCTGGGCGAGGACTCTCATACATTTAGTTTCCTGCAATCTCTCAACTCAGGCTGTGATCTTACTCCCATGTTATATGTAGTTAAAGGAGTTAAGACTCAGAGAGCCTAAGCAACCAGCCAGAGTTGAAACAGCTAACCAGAGAAAGAGCTGGAGTTCAAACTTGAAGCTACCACACTGCTATGGACTGAACTGTACCCCCTAAATGCATATGTTGAAGCCCCAACCCACCAGTGTGATTGTATTTGGAGACAGGGACTGTAGAGGGTAGTTAAAATCAAATGAGGTCGTGAGCATGGGTCCCTGATCTGCTAGGACTGGTGTCCTTATGAGATGAGGCAGCAGAGAGCCCTCTCTCCCTCCCCCTGCTCCCTCCATCCCGCCCCCTCTCCATCTCGCTCTCTCTGCATGAACTCACAGGAAAAGTCCTTTGGCCACCTAACAAGCCGGGAAGAGAACTCTCACCAGAAACTGAATCCTGCCCAAAGCTTGCTCTCAGACTTCCTAGCCTCCAGAACTCTGAGAAGATAAACTGCTGCTGTTGAGTGCCCCCAGTCCATGGTATTTTGTTAGGGCAGCCCAAGCTGACTGAGACACTTGCGCTAAAGCTCTTCCTCGCCACATGGCCTCACGGGATGTGAAGGTTCATTCCCCCTCAATTTCTGCAGCAAAAGCCTCCTTCTGATAATCTCGGTCTTTCATTGTCTCCTTATTAGCTGCATCTATATGAATGAAATGTATGATTCTGCAGGAGGCACATCATAATTTAACAGGAATTAATGTCCTCTTGTTATAAAGGACCCTACAAGCCGCTGCTTAACAGTCAGCTACAACTGGAATTAATTCGTGTCAGATGAACAGCAAGAAAAATCCATTTATGACCCAGAAGTCATGAAATTTAGCATAATTACCCATGCTCTTGTTCGGGTAATTTTTTTCTCTCCTCGTTAAATTAGGAGTCTACACTAGATTTTAGTCTGATCAGTCCTGACTAGTTGTATGTCTGTAATCAAGGGCGTTTCCTCTCAAATCAATCTAGAGCTGTGCAGGCAAACTACACTAAATGAATGAACTGAAGCCAAGGTATAAGCACTGAAAAACTGAGAAAATAACACATGGTTGATATCAGACAAATTCACTCTTACTATTTATCCATGCTTTCCCTCAACAAATATTTATTGAGTAGCTACCTTGCACTAGGCAGTAGTTCCAGGTGTTTGGGAGATGTATGAAGCAATAACATGTGAGCATAATTCTAAGATACTCTGGAGAATTCTGCCTTCTTTTCTTCTCACCACTGTGCCCCCAGCACTTGGTATCTGCCCCATCATCAAATGAATGAATAAACCCCTTTTCTCAAGAAGTATCCCTTCAGTGTTACTAGTCAATCTCCATCTCCTTACCTTTCTCTCTTAAACAGTCTGCCCCTCCAAGCCTCTTGCAACATCTCCTAAATAATTTTTCTAGCAAATAAAATCATCTGGTTTAAGCCTGAGCAGAAAGAGTTCCCTTGAGACTGGTCTCTGGCAGCTAGCATATTTTCATCTTCAAAAAAAGTTTAGCCTTCCAGAGTCCCTTTCTCTGGTTGTCTCCACGAGTCGTGCCTTCTAAGAAATTAAGAGGAATTTTGTAAAATCACTAACTTGACAATGTTATGAAGAAAAAACTTAAAATTCCTTTAAAAACTAAAAATAGACTTAACCATATGATCCAGCAATCCCACTCCTGGGCATATATCTGGAGGAAGCCCTAATTCAAAAAGATACATGTACGTACCCCAATGTTCACAGCAGCACTATTTACAATAGCCAAGGCATGAAGCAACCTAAATGTCCATCGACAGATCATTGGATAAAGAAGCTGTCTCTCTCTCTCTGTCTCTCTCTCTCACACACACACACACACACACACACACACACACAATGGCGTATCACTCAGCCATAAAAAAGAACAAAATAATGCCACTTACAGCAACATGGATGGACCTGGAGATTGTCATACTAAGTGAAGTAAGCCAGAAAGAGAAAGAAAAACACCATATGATATCACTTATATGTGGAGTATCACTTATATATGGAATCTTAAAAAAAAAAAAGACACAAGTGAATTTATTTAAAAAACAGAAACAGACTCACAGACATAGAAAACAAACTTATGGTCACTCAGAGGAAAGGAGGTGGGAAGGGATAAACTGGGAGTTTGAGATTTGCAGATACAAACTACTATATATAAAATAGGTAAGCAGTAAGTTTCTACTGTATAGCACAGGGAACTAACTATATTCAATATCTTGTAGTAACCTATAATGAAAAAATATGAAGAGAATATATGTATGTATCTGTATGACTGAAACATTATGCTGTACACCAGAAACTGACACAACATTGTAAACTGACTATACTTCAATAAAACAAAAATTTTAAAAATGGACAAATGAGACAAATGAAAATAGAGGCACACATTTTAAAAAATGAAGAGGATCATTCAAAAAAAAAAAAAAAGAAAGAAAAAGAAAGGAAGAAAGGAAAAAAGAAAGAAAAAGAAATAGAGGCCTCTCCAGGGTCTGGAGGGTAGATTCCTCAGCTGGTCAGGAAAAGGGCCCACACCTGGAGACTCTGGCGTTGCCTGTAACAATGTATCCATCTAATCCACATTGGAGACAGCCACCTGGATCCTAGAGGCACCTGGAATCTGCCTATTGGGGAGCTGCCAGAATGGGCCGTTACTGGTTCCCAAAAAAGGGATTGAAATCAGTGTTCCTCCAGGCCAGGCTCACACAGAGCACATGATTGGAAGGATTCCACATAAGTTATCTTTCCCTTTGGAAACAGTTCTGTAAGTCCACACAGTCTGTACAGCTTTCAGGCCAGCAAATTAATCACGTTCATGAGGCAAAGAAATCAGATTATGTTTGGGGAAATGAGATGCTGTTCCCTTGGTTACTCTAATTTAGGAAGCATTTATTTAAGAAAGGGAACAATTCGTTATGGAGGAATTTTTAAGGATCCCTTATGTGCTCAACATACAATTAGAAAAGAAGTGTAGAAGTGGCTACGAAAATATGGTTTTATCAGGGGCCCGGGTAACACAAGGAACAAGAAATAAAATAACTGCAGTCCTCTAGACCACTAGCTCCTAAAACAATTTCTCAAAGAACAAGACAATCTCCATAGAAACTTTAAGATAAAGTCACAGACTGTATGGCTCAAATGGTAAAAGAGAATCCTTCTAAAAGTTCTGTTGTTGCCACACTAAGAAGCAAAAACTGAACTCCTAGTGGAGACTGGGAAGGATACACAAGCAGCCCCGTATAAATCAAGCAACATGCACTCATGAACCAAGGATGAAGCATTTTTTTAAGCTTTTATAATAACAAGGCATATTTCAAATGTCAAGATTATGTCCTGAAAGTATCTAAGTTTCAAAATGTTCATGGGTTCACTAGGAAACTGGAAAAAGTCCAAAACAAAACAATTTTGGTAAAAGAAAGCAAAATGTCACTGGTCACTGAAAAGTTCAAATTTTTGCAAACTGCCTAAGGATACAAAATTTCTAGCTACTCCCATTCCCAACTTTCTCTACCCTCTCCCCACACCCACCAAATACACACTTTTCTCAAAGTTCCCCAGTTGGTTCAAGGATCATAATGTATAGACGGGAGTCTGATTCTAATGCCATCTGCATGTGTCACTCAAAAGAGGACTCGGTGAGATCCTGTTATACAGCAAGTTCTTCCCAAACAGTAAAACCTCTTTGGTTTGAACAAGGGCTTGAGGGGCTGAGCCACAGTGAATGTCACATACAGCTCCCAGATGCACCTCAATGATGCCTTTGCTTCTCCAGAGCATCATGGGAAGGCATCAGGAAGAAATCCTCCGTGATCACGGTAATCCATGCATACACGGAGAAAGGAGAGTGACCCCTGCACCTGGAAGTAAAGGATCCATTGAACAGCACTGGGGAAGAAGTGGCCATGAAGAACACAGGGAAAGCAGTAAATAAGAGCTGTTTTGGAGCAACTGCCAACCAACCAGCTTCATCCACTGGCCATACTGGGCTCTGAGGCCATGACCCACACACAACGGCGTCAGGCTGGGACCAAACACAGAAGTAAGGCCTCTAACATCCACTGATGCTCAGTGAGAAACAGCGCTGAAGATCTGACAAAGATGGATCATCTACTCAAAGTTATCCCAGGTCACTGACTTGGGACTAGATTCTTCCAACTCTTTGTTATTCTTTCTCCTGTCTGACAGAGTTAATCAATTCTTCTTCTGGGCCTCCTAAACCCAGTCACACATTCCACCAGTACAGCACCTGTCTCAGTGCATTTTAGTTACAGACACATCTGTCTTTTTAGTTGCAAAGCTCCTTGAAAGCAGGATTTATTCTTTTTAAACCTTGGACTCTGGACAGTAGCATAGAGATTGGTAGAGAATAGATGCTTAATATTTGTTAAATGGAGGAACAAATGAATCAGTTCATAGATGAAAGTCCCAAAACCTTGACTTGTTTTTCTTTATAGGATAGACTCCATAACAAACGCTTCCCATAGTTTTTTTCCACAACCCCTCAGTACGAACTTTTCCTTCCCACTGGAGCAGACTGACCTACATTGACCTACACATTCCCATCTCTAGCCCCTCAGCACTGCTGTTGTCCTGGGCTAGAACAAGTGCCCTGTTAAATCCTCTCTACCTCTGAAAATGGCAACCCCAAATTTTAAGGGTTAATTCAGTTCTAACTCCTTCATTTTGCCTTCCTGGACCATATCCCCAGCTTTCATCTCTGAACTCCTACTGTACTTGTGGTCTGTAATATCCCCATGACACTTAATCACATGGTGCAATGAATTGTATTTAACTTGCTTTTTCTGGGAGACTATGTTCCAAAGGGCGACCCTCCTTTTTGATGGAATAAGTGGGAGGAAGAGTGGCTCAAGGACACACAGCTAGTCAGTGAGAAACCTAGGAATGGAACAATTTAAGGGGACACTGAGGGTGGGGACTTAGAAGACTGGGTAAAATTGAGAAGAAACAAAAACCCTAATAGAAGATCAGTGTAATGAGATATCTTGCTTAGCTGCCACAGTCTGTTTCTACCTGTTGCCATTACAGTTCTCCTCATCCTTCCATCCTCACTTGTTTTTGGTCTTTCTTCAGAGACAGTATAGTACTTAAGAGCTTAGCTCTGGACTATGCAAGCTGAAATCATACTTGCACATTAATAGCTATATGACTGAGCAAATTACATAACTAACTCTTTTTCTTTAATCTGTTTATCAGTTTTTGCAGTTGACAAATTTCTTAATGCTGAACTCTTTCGCCTAGGAGAAATCCTGCTTGGACATAATGGATTTTTGTTTTAGATTATTCTGTTGGATTCAGTTGCTAGTGTTGTACTAAAGATTTTCACGTTTATATTTGCAAGTGGGAATTGCCTACAGTTTTCTTATCCTGGGCTTGTCCAGTTTTGGTAAAAAGGTTAGCCTTAGAAAACAAATTGTACCATTTCCTTCACATCCTGTCCCTGCCTTTTAAAATTTTCGAGAACTTTTTATAAAATAGAGATGAGGTACTTCTTGAAAGTTAGGTAAGCTTAATGTAAATCTTATGGATCAGGTATCCTGTTGATGATGGAGGCATGGGGTGGAAGTGGGAAGAGTGGAAGAGTTCTGATTCCTGATTCCACTTCCTCATGTTCCCCCAACCTTTCCCCGCTTTGAGATCCTTTCTTTGTCTTTGGTTTCCTGCAGTTTGAACATGACGTGTATAGGTATGGGTTTTTGGTATTTGTTTGGTTGGTTGATTTATCGTTTGCTATTTATCCTGCTTGGTGTTCTCCGAGCTTCTGGGATCTATGGTTTTGCATCTGTCATTAATTTTGGAAACTGTGCAACCATTGTTACTTCAAATATTTCTTCTGCCCTGTTCTTTCTTCTTCTTCTCATAAAAGATATATTGCACCTTTTATACTGTCCCACAGTTCTTGGCTGTTGTTTGTCTTTTTCCCCCATTCTTTTCTCTCTTTGCATTTCAGTTTTAGAAGTTTTATCGCCTTATCTTCAAGTTCACCTATTCTTTTTTCTCAGCCACGTTAAATCTACCAATGAGTCTATCAAAGGCATTCTCTGTTTCTGTTACTGTGTTTTTTATTTCTATCATCTCCTTTTGATTCTTTCTTAGAATTTCACCCATCTTTTGACATTAACCACAAGGATCTGCATCTTGCCTGTTTGTTTTCATCTAGAGCCTTTAACGTAATAACCATAATTATTTTAAAATCTGTCTGATCGTTACAAAACCCATGTTATATCTGGGTCTGGTTCTGATGATTGTTTTGTCTCTTCACACTGTGTGTGTGTGCGTGTGCGTGTGTGTATGAGAGAGAGAGAGAGAAAGATCATTTTTTCTTGACTTTTGGTATAACCTAATTTCTTACTGAAAGCAAGACATGTTGTACAGGATAAAAGGTACTGAAACAAATAGGACTTTAGGGTCAGAATTTAAGTTAATCTGGTTAGGAGATAAGCTGTGTTTAATGCTTGTTTCAGCTATTGGTACCCAAGGCTTCAAAGTCCTATAGTGGGCTTCTTTGTTCCTCTTCTCTTGGTTTTTGGGCTTCCCTTTTTACTAATTCTCAGAGAGAGTCTGTGTTTCACAGCCTCTTCAGCTGTACCCCACTATCATGGTTACTGGAGGCTTATGAGTGTGGTGGTATGATATGGAGAGAGAAGTATTCTCAACTCTGCCCCTTAAGTCTCCATCTTAGGCAGGCTGTGTCTCAGGGGTGTGGCTTTCAGAAGTGTTTGGTCCCTCTTCAGAAGCAGAGCCTTATTTCTCCCCTGCCCCCTAACTCTCTCCTTGGCTATAATGGCTGAAACATTCCCAGTTTATTTCCTCAAAGCTCTCTCCCTTGTTGGCTTTTATTTATTTAGTTTTCCCCTAGGTGGGACAAGAAGCCTGGAAACAGCTGGAGTGGAGCCAGTTCTCTTCCCTCAGCTGGGATAAGTTTCAGAATTGCCCTCTGGAGAAGCCTTTCCCCCTGGAGACTAGAACTTTGTTAAGGAGCAGAGTCTGAGAGGGCTTCCTTTCAGAGATGGACATGGCTACTTCCCTCCTCCCCTTCCCGGGGCCCGGAGGGGAGCTTTCCTGCATCAGCTCTCCCCTGAGCACTGGTTAGGTTCTGGACGTAACGCCTGTGAAAATGTGGTGACCCACTTAGACCTCAGCTCCCAGGAGCTTTCCAATCTTCCACTTGTCTGTACTCAGCCTCCAGCAATTCATCAAAATTACCATTAAAATGTTCCAACCAGTTGACAGCATCTGCTGGTTTCTGTTCCAGGTAACCAAACCCCAAGAAAAGTCAATTTTCAGTTTAATGAGGTATTTATTATTGTTCTTGCCGTACTGTTGGGAGTAACAATTCCCAAACCCTTTATGTGTCAGAGCTGGAGCTAGAAGCCTCCTTTTTATCTTTTCAGGTTTTCTATTTCTTTCTGGGTCAATTTTAATCATCTGTATAGTTTCCAGGATTTTGTGCACTTCATTTAGATTTTTAAAAGTACTGGCATCTAGTTGTTCACATCATTTTCTTTGTTAGTATATGCACATCCATAAACCTTTTAATGTCTACTAACCCTGTAAATAAGGATTCTTTTGAATATTACTGATTTGTGTTTCTTCTTATTTGTTGATATCAATATTCATCATTTTATCACACATTGTACTTAATTTCTACTTTTACCTTCCCCCTCTTTGCGTGTTTTATCCTATTGTTATTTGTCTAACCTTTAAATGTCCAAGTCTCAGTTTATTTGGGAAGAAAACTGCATAGAAAGGACTTTCCTAATACAGATGTTTGCAAGAAAATGCACATCTGAAAAAGAATAAGCAATGCATGAATGTAAGATAATATGACCCACGCTACTTTTCACTCCAGACGCCTTTATTTTAAATTCTTTCATGCTCTGGCTCATGTACAGTGTTTGCCATTTTTCACCAACCTTATCTTCTGAGCATTAGGCCTGTTTGTTGAGGGCTGTGATCTGCAGAGAGCACACTTAAAAGAGCACAATCAAAGTCAAGGTGTATTCCTTGTGTGGATAAGTGATCCAAGGCTAAGACAGTTACAAAGAAAATGTCTCTCAGTTGTTTCAAGCCAGGCTGCAGCCCTCCTATGTATTTCTTTGGCATTATCTCACCAAGTTAATAAAACCTCACTTGACATTTCCTAGTAAATACTTGGTGAAGGTAGATTATCTGCCTTTTTAAAAGTTCAGTTTAAACCCATTTTGCTACATAAAAATACTGACACAGGCAAAAAGGTGCCTACATCAGCAGCGAAAGCTCTTTCACTGGGAGGTGTGTGTTCTCTTCCGAGCAGTCTCAGAAGTGCCGAGTTAGAGCCAGGAGGAGCCAACAATCTCTGCACTGAGCTAAGAGCATATATCCCAAGTCCATGCCCAGAGTGCCATAGGGAAGAACAAATCTGACTCCATATTGGATCTGTTTAACCTTTGGATTCTATTCCTTTTGCTACAAGTTAAGAATGTCGTCTCTAGCCTGAGATATACAGGACAGTCCATTTTCAAAGCTCTCACCTTTAAAGGTATAACCACTGTCCATTCATAGAGAGAGAAAAATTTGCAGAATAGAGAATAACATCTGTCTTATTGGAGGCTTACAGGAACATTGTCATGGGGGATCTATGTGGACAACTGCAAGAACAAAGGATTCCAGCACCAAGAAGTGTGCAGCAACCAACCACACCCCGCAGCCATAGAATAAAAGAAGCCTGAGTTCTAACTCAGGTAAGATGATTCTTTGGGACACTCGTCCACCATCTTCTCAGTCTGCTGGCTTTCCAAATAAAGTCGGTATTCCTTACCCCAGCAACTCACCTCTTGATTTATTGGCCTAGCATGTGGTGAGCAGTATGGGCCTGGATTCCATAACAAGAGCACCCTTGGAGTGGAGCAGGTACAAAGGAATACATCCCTCAGACTTCTTTCTTTCTCTGTATTGTTTCACTTAATTTATCTCCTACTGGCCGGGTTCTGCTTTCCCAACCACAAGTCCTGTGTCTGTGGTAGATGTAAAGATGAGGAGGGCTGCAGAAGGTTTAGACAAGAGTTCCCTAAATAGAGAACTGATTTGTGTAAGTGGTCATCCAAATGTAGCAGTTCCCTAACCCACCACCACTTAACCAACTCACCAAATCCACCACTGGTCTAGATTTCTCCTGTAAGCTATGAACCCACATCTGTGGCTGGACTGAAGGTTCTTGGCCAGTAGGCACTTCTCCAGGATACCACCCTTTCTGCATGAACCAACTGGGCTATTAGGCTCACTGAGAATCAGCTGGGTTTGTGCCCTAAACTATAGATGCCAGTTTTACTTGTTAACAGCGTTTTACAATTTAACTAAATACTGCATATGCTAATAAACTGAATGTGAATAAAAAGAAAACTAAGTTGAATGAGAATTGATTTTTGTTAAATCAGCCATCAAGTTAGCTGTGAGCAAGACCATTGTGAAACTTTCCAGGAAATAGTTAGCTATTTTCTACATCAGCAGAGAAAGCTCTAATCAGAATTCTACACTCAGATTACTTTCTAGTTTTAATTCTCACTTTATTATTAAAAAAAAACAAACTTCAGAAGGAAACTATAAGTGATATGGGCTTTATGCAAGAAAAATGATGTGAAAGGTCAACTCTGGGACTCTTAAAATAACAACAACAGCAACAAACACAACCCTTGGTCCAACATTAAAAGACTGGGGAATAAATGAATAATTTAGTATCTCGTACGGTATGTGTATATACTTATACATAATTGTTAACAGCCCCATGCTTTCAGTGAATTTTTTATAAACAACGACAGATCCTGATCACATCATATTTAAAGGATTCTATGTAGTGTCATTGAGCAGATTAAAAGGTACTGCTCCTGATTTCCTGCTCATTTGCACATCATTTTTATTATATTTAATTTACCAAGTACCTTACATTTTATTCTTAATCTTCACTACAATCCTGTAGAAAAGCGAATGATAACCTCCATTTTTTATAAGCGGAAACTGAAGATCAGAGAAGCCAGCTTCAAACTCAGAACCACTATCCTAAACAGTATTTCAAACCTATGTGAAATTAACTTAGTGAGAAATTAGCAACATTTTAAATAAGAGAATAGAACAGACATTAAGGCATTATTTAAAGGTTAGTGTTCAGGATGGGCTGAATTGCATCCATCCAAAAAAGATATGATGACATCCTAATTGGGGGTATCCCCTGTCTGGTACCTCAGAATGTCACCTTATTTCGATAGAATGTAGTCAAGTTAGAGTGAAACTATGAGGGTGAGTTCTAATTCAATATGACTGGTGTCCTAATAAAAAAGGGAAATTTGACATAGGGATATACACACACAGAAGGAAGATGATGTGAAGACACAGAGAGATGACATCCAGGTGACTGGAGTGATACATCTACAAGACAAGGAACACCAAAGTTTGCAACAAAATCCTGGTAGTTAGGAAGAGGCAAGGGAGGATGCTTCCCTGGAGCCGTCCAAGAGAACACAACCCAAGGGGACCTTTACCTTCGGCTCTGGCCTCCAGAACGGGGAAACCATCAATTTCTGTCACTTTAAGCTACCCAGTTTTGGGTCACAGCAGGCCTAGGAAGTTAACACAATACTGTTGAGCAGAAGCCTCTGTGGGGTCCTCTGTGGAGTGCGTGCAGGCGTGCGTGTGGATGTGTATTCCGGTTCATGATGTAAAATTTAACTCTCACTGTGGATTGTGGTCAAAAGAAGTTTGCACGACAGTGTGCCATTACACAGGCAAATATACTGTCACTGAAATCCCCTTAAGACAGGAGGCAGTTAAAAAAAGGAGGATATATTTATGCATGTGTATATACATATATTCTGGCGGTAAAAAAGAGCGAGGTGGAGCACTTGCAAGGTGGGGAATAGAGGGCGGTTCCAAAACAAAATGAGCTTTTCTGGGAAGATGGGCAGGGAGAGAGGTCCAATTAGATAGCGTAGCTGGTGACCGGGGTAATACACGGAGTGAAATTGGCCATGTGTCACTTGCAGAAGAAGACAAACATAGCTGGGGTTTTTGGCAGGTATTTGGGGAAAAGGTTTTAGCCGATCCACTTTGCATAAATAAAAATGATTTAACCCAGCCAAAGCTTCAAAAGAAACTGTGTGAGGTGTGTTAATGATGTTGGGAACTCCATCCAGACAGGGCGAAAATCAGAGTAATGGAAAAGCAGACCTTAAGGGACCTAGGCGCTACTGACAGCAGACGGCAGAAGATTGCTTAATATTCTTACACAATTAAACTAATTCCCTTTAAGCTTCCTTCACATACCATAAACAAGAGCTCCCTCTCCCTTAGGAATTAACTTTTAACATCTGGGTAAATGTATTGCTTAATGCCCAAATCCCCCAAATTCCAGTTAATTTTTTTTTTTTAATAGAGGCCAAACCAAAAAGCACTTTGGAAATAGTTTTAGCCTTGCTTTTGTAATGAACATTGTGACACACATTAAGTGGTACAAAATTCCTATAATATATCGTCATAGTATCACTAATGGAGAAAAACTGCATTATTACCAAATCTCATTTATGTATAAATGTATGTAGCCAATAAAGCTGTCAAAAAGACAACAAAAGGAAACCCACTGACTTACTAGAACAGGACATGAGATGGGGCAGCCTGGCATGATTTACTCATGAGCTGCAGTTTCCCATCCAGTCACAAAACTTGCAGGGCCCTCTGGCTGTTCACTCAGGCTGGGAGAGGCAGCCAATTCAGACAGACCTCAGTACTCAATACCCACTGGCAGCAAACCACTCCACAGTGGTATCCCTACGTACAAACCCGATCTCCCATTGCCAAGGTTAGATAAGAGCAAGCAGAAAGACCTTTAAATTCTGCTCCTCTGGGAACTTGAATTTGAAAAGATACATGCACCCCAATGTTCAGAGAAGCACTATTAACGATAGCCAAGACATGGAAGCAACCTAAATGTCCACCGATAGATGACTGGATAAAGAAGATGTGGTATATTTATACAATGGAATACTACTCAGCCATTAAAGAGAATAAAATAATGCCATTTGCAGCAACATAGATAGACCTGGAGATCATCGTTCTAAGTGAAGTAAGCCAGGAAGAGAGAAAAATACCGTATGATATCACTCATCTGTGGAATCTAAAAAAAGAAAAAAAGAAGACACTAATGAACTTATCTACAAAACAAAAACAGACTCTCCGACATGGAAAACAATCTCATGGTTACTGGGGAGGGGGAAGGGAGTGGGAAGGTATAAATTGGGAATTTGAGATTTGTGAATCCTAACTAGGATATACAAAATAGATTAAAAAAACAAGTTTTTTCTGTATAGCACAGGGAACTATATTCAATATCTTGCAGTAACATATAATGAAAAAGAATTTGAAAACAAATATAGGTATGTATATGCATGACTGAGACATTATGCTGTATGCCAAAAATAACTGATGCATTGTAAACTGACTGTATGTCAATATTAATGAATTAATATTGGACCCTACAGAATACCTGCACATGAGACAGCCAGGCAGCAGAATAAGTAGGGCCACGAAGGCTTAGATAAGTACACAGATCACTCACACTTTAACACTCTACTCAGTGGCTCCACATCTCTCGTTCCTCAGGAAGAAAGTGGATTTCTGATCTTCCTCATCTCACAGAGTTTTTGAGAATTAAATGAGATGGTAACCATAGAATGCCTGGCTCCTGGATGGGCTCTGCGTCCCTCAGATTTATTATACGCATCTTTGACTTAAACTTACCTTAGACGAAAGGGAAGCTATCACCCAGTCCTGCTATAAACATTTCAGGAGACTGAGGAGGTGTCAGGTGGGATGGCTGTCAGGGAAGGGAGACAGAGAAGGACATGAGGCTGAAAAGGCTAGTTTTCCTGGGCTGGGCAGGCTCCACACTCCTCGAGAGAGACACCCAGGTGAGTGTAAACCACCACACAGGTGGTTAAATATTATCACGGAAGGAGCAACGGAAGTCAGGGATGCCCAAGGGCAGAGAGGGTGACACAGAACCCAGGTTATAAGGACGAAAGGTAAGAAGGAAAAAGAAGGCATGAAAAAAAAAATAGTGTGTGTTTGTAGAACCACAAGAAATGTGGTGAAACGTGGTGAAGCTGGAATGCAGGGCTCTTCGACAAAGGTAAGCAGTAAGGCTAGTATGAAAGATCTGGATCTAACTGCATACATCTGCTTTTGTAAATATAAACATGCAAAAAGGGGCCCATCTACAGGAGGAGACTGCTAGTAGATCGGATGGGCGCAGTGTTTCAGCAAATATTTACTGAGCACCCACTAAGGGATCGGCGTGACTCTAAGTGCTGAATAATGTCAATGCCATCGAACAATTCAAGTGTCTATTTAAACCCTAAGTCTTTTTGCTTTCGAGAAAGAGAAAACAAGAAATTGGTAAAGGACAAAAGGGGATATATCAAGGGAAACTGTAAAGAAAAAATGTTTAGTACTACCGAAAATATTTTAATTGATAGCCTTAAACTGGAAAAAAAAAAAAAGGTTATTTATACCACTCATAACTGGGTTAGAAAGGATTTGGGGTTCAGTCATTCACTCAGCAAATACTCAAGACCTACTATGTGCCAGGGATCCTTCCAGCCAATGAATGGGGCAGGAAAAAAAACAACAGACAAACATCCCTACCTTAATGGGCACTGAATTCTAGGGATATAGTTAATGTGTTATAATTTAGAAAATTACAGAGAAGTAGGAAAATATTAAACACTTCTATCTCTTTTAAAGATTCCAGTAGTATTCATCTGTGTGTAGGTAGGTACAAATACTTTATGGCATATATATTAAGAAAAATATTAATTTTCTATTAATTGCATAGTAAGAAAGTCTGAAAAGATTGTGAATCTAATTTAGGATAAAAGAGTTATCTGCTTTAATTCTTGAATGTAGATCATCCAATGAAAGTTTAAATTTTTATCATCTGTTGGTGACTTAACCATACTGTGATGTCTCCTCAATAAATCTTATTTGTCAATGTTATTCTTTTGTTGAGTGATTTATTGAATACCCCCTCAGTGCCCAATGCTGTAGTGGGTTTTCAGGAACGGAAAAGGGAAAAATAAGTAGCTCCTACTTTTAACAGACTTATCACTTCTTTAGAAGGAAGAGAGGGGTAGAAAATAAAACAGATACATCTGAAACAACTAGAAAACAATCAAGAGCAATTCCTGAGATACCACTGCAAGGGAACATGTCAGAAGCATATAAAATTCGTGTGTTAGTGCCAACGGAAAGTAGCATCGTCCCCAAGCAGAAGTTAAGAAACTGTTCTGCCACTTAGGAAAACAACTGCTTCATGCTATTCTGCTTAATGATGCTTCTCACTAACAACAAGCCAGTAGATTAAGCCTTGGAAAAAAATATCATGCTCTTTGTAATTAATTAAGCCATTAATTACATTGTTGATTACCGTGGATCAGAAGTAAATGCAACATTATTTTTCATACCTATTGCTTCTGAAAGCAGAACTGCAAAGCGTCCCATCCCTTCCCCTCAGTTGTCAAAGCCAAGGACAAGCTGTGCTTATCCCGCCCGAGATGCCGGCCGTTGATCTCGGCTGCCTCACCCCTCAAAGACCTGAGGATACGGGTATTAGCGCTGATGAGAACATATGGTTTGGGTGGTTTGGCAGGCGAAATCCTGGCAGAAGAGTCTCAAAGCATCAGCAGATGCTGCCATTGCACAGACACCCAAATGGTGGCATGATTGCTGCTGCTGCTTTGATGCCACATGTTTCACGGTGACGACAGCAACGCCTTTCCCCGAGAGGCTGGCGGCAAAACAGAGCCCCTCCTCCATCCCCCCGGAAGAGTGAACAGACAGATGTGCACGTGCACCACACATGCACACACGTGCGCACAAAATCAGAGGCGGGGTCAAACACAAAATCAGGTGGGGTCAGCCTTCTGCAGGTCTCTTTCATCCGTCTCGGATGGTGTAAAGCCAGCTGGAAAGGGAAGAGCAACTGGAGAACTATTTTGTTCTTCCTTTACAGAACCCTGACAGCGAGGTTCCACTCAGAGGACAGGAAGTCACCAGTGGCCTTCTACTGAACTCACAGTCACAGGAAAGATGGCCTGTTAGCAACTCAGATATGGGATCTGAGCACCCTGGTCTCCCCCTGGCCTCCCTGGCAGCCTGAGGCACTGCCAGGTCCCGAAAGCCCCTGTCATAAAGTGCTCAGATTCATCTTCATCAGACGCATTCAGCTGATCAACAAATGTGTACTGATCACCCACTATGGGCTTGAAGGAAAGGAGGCTTTGAGAGTCACAACCTCAAGACAACTGAGGGGCACTGGCAGCACCCTCCTCCTATAGCTGCCCATCACTTTCCATCATTCATTCCACCTGGACTAGGCAGAGGCACTACACTCAGTCTGCAAACAAAGTACCAAACAACACAGATACGGTGGTCTCTGACTCTAGCAGAGAAGTTAGCCAGATCAACTGGCCAACACCATGCAGCGGGCAGTCTGCTTAAAATCAGGTATCGCCTGGAGCAGAGACACTGCAGGGTCGGGGGCGGGCAGCACTCAGAGTCCCAAAGAGAAATTGCAGTTAGCCAGGTGGCTGGAGAGGAGCACAGCAGAGGCAGTGGGAGCAGCCCAGAGCCAGGCAGAAGTTTGTTCTGGTGCATCAAATGCTCCAGGCCTTTCCTCGTTACCTACTACATGGGAAAACGGTAATACTAAATGAGAGAGTGTGAGGAAGGCTCTGGGGCTCGATAATCAACAGCCCTCACTGTCGTTACTACTGCTGTTGCTATTAATAACAACAATGGCAACATGTGCAGGTGCTGGGAGGTAAGAAAATGTATGGAATTTTGGAAAATTGACATGGTTCAATCTCCTGGACTAGAATGCTTAGTTGTGTATGTGTGTGTGAGAGAAAAAGAGAGGAAGACATGAAGAGGGAGGGAGAGAGAGAGAACAGGCAGATTATCTAATGGTAGATGTCTGAGTTACTTCCAACCTGACCATGATGCTGACTGCTGATGGAACGGACACAACTTGAGCAGTCCAAGCAGCCATCACCCCTCCACTGGACAGCAGGTAACTTCTGTGTACTGTGGATGCTGCGTCTGTGAACGGGGCACTTGTCCTGTCTCTCTTAAAGAATAGTTAACATTAATGAGCCCCAACCATAACGCTGAAATGCCAAGAAAAACTCCAGAAAGGACAGGTAGAAGTATGTGCAAGTGGATGGATGGCCACTATCATGCTAATTTGGGTAAATCTCCAAGTTGGAGTGAGTAAATGATCTAAAAGCACAGAACTGTCGAGCTGACTGTTCTGAGTATCAGACATTTGCGTAGTCCACATTTGTCATTAAATGGATGAAATGCAGACAAATTAATGAGCTGACAGAATACCAATCTAAACCACATATGAATAGTAAGAACTCACAGTAAAGCGTACAAGCTGTCCTCCCTCGGCACAGGAACTGAGCTACTCTGGAAGAAGTGAGAAGGGAAAAATGACACAGGGCTCTTTTACAAAACACAGATCCAGGAGCTCAAGAAGAGAGAAAGAATCATTTGCTCCAGCCGAGCGACCAGAGCTTATGGGGGACTGACACTGATTTCACTTTCAGTCAAATCAGAAGTTGGGAAAACGAAGGGCCACACAACCTGGGAGCGACTAGGCTAGGAAACCCTTTGGGGGACAGGGGTGTCACTCCTTTGCAAGGCTGCAGGAACACATAGGGATGGTCAACAGCCCATCCCCTTGGAGGGGGAGTCTGGAGTCTGGCTGCTCTTGAGCCAAGCGTTACCAAGGATTCTAGCCCCAATCTGTACTACAGGCTGAGAGACAACTTGGTAGAGTCGGAAGAACACGAGATCTTGTCTCAGGCAGAGAAACCCAGAGTTCAAATCTGCTGGTTTCTACCTCTTCCCAGTTATTAGCCTCAGGCCCATTACTTAGCCTCTCTAGAGCTGGTTTTTTTTTTTTTTTTTTTTTTTTTTTTATCTTAAGTGAGTCATACATATTTCTGTGCATAATGCTTAGCAGAGGATTTCCTCAAGCCATTATAAAAATCAACAAACAAACAAAAGGTAGCTTCAGTGACTTCCGAGTGCCTGCAGGCTGAAGTCTAAACTCTAATCTCACATTCAAGGCGCCCTATGCCAGGCTCTAGCCCTGACCTGTAACAAGATTTAAGTACTTCCACCAATTAAGCTTTTCCAAGACCATGCACTCGGCTCCCCCTCCTAGAAGGCTTCTCTTAACCCCTCACTTCCCGGGTCCCACCCATCCTTCAAGATTCTGCTTGGGTCCCACCTGCTCCTGGAAGCCAACATAGAGTATCTTTACTTCTCCTTTTGAAATACAGTCTGTCCTACCCAGGTAAGAACTAAGCTTTCTTTGCAAGACTTTGAGTAGCCTGGGTCATGCAAAGGGGAAGGCCCAAGCTGGGCAGCTTTCACGTCAAAGCTCAGCAGAATCTCAGGCTACAGGGAGGAAGTATCAGTTCTCGTGGCTGAGTCATAAGCAGCGAGCAGACAGCCATCAAGGAAGGCCTAGGAAGCAGAGGTCAGCAACCACCAGGGCTCCTTGAGGTGCCAAGTGCCCATACCAAAGGTGAAGGGCAGTCGGTGTTGGCTGGGCTCCCAGACATGGCCCTGGCTGGTGCTTGGCACACCCTTCACATTTGGCTTTGATTTCTCCTTAAAGGTTAGCCCCGGTCCGGCCCCATCACTGCAGGCCCCAGGCCTCTCCTCCTTGCTCAAGTCCTAACTCGCTCTCCTTCTCTGCTAGATCATGGCTCCTTAGTTAGTCTTGGGAGAAGCGGGTAGAGAGAGGGGCCTTCCAAATCTTCTTCCAGTCTCTTTCCAGTGTATTATTATGGCATCAGCTCTATGGCCAGCTTTTTCAGAGACCTTCATTTTTTATTCCTAGGGCTTTTTCTTCTCCCAACTAAACTTAGCTCTTAAGATCAAAAACTTCGCTTTTAAAACTGCCATTTTTGATGTGGACTTCAAAAGTCTATTTTGGAAGCTAAAAAAAAAATACCTAGCTTCTTTTCCTTTGCTTTCTTTGCTTTTCTATGGACATGCCTCCTGCGTATCCTGCTCCCTGCCTGGAATGCCTAGAATGCCCCTCATTCTCCACAAAGCAATGTGAAGACCCCCAGCTGATCAGAAAGACGGCATATAAACCAGCGCAGAAAAGAAAAACTCAAAGTTGAGTACGTCAGGGTGTTCCACCGCTACAATTCCACAGTATTTAAGAGAATAGGCCCTGGAAACGGCCAGACCTGACATCTGCTCTGACCCTTACTCGTTGTGATCAGTAACTTCTCTGTGCTGATTTTATCATCTGCAAAAGGAAAAAGTAACAGTGCTAGCTGCTAACAGCTACTGTGAAGATTATTCTAAGCTCTTCACCAAGGTGGTCACATCCATGCCACTCAATAAATGAGAGTTTTTATTACGTACCATGCCTTTGACAATTGATTATGTTCTACCTTAAGGTATATCCAATATCAGCAGTATTGATTATTTACATCTATTTTAATTTCACTTCCCTTGCATGTAAATTTTCTCTCCTCAAATAGACTTTAAGTTTGTCCACGATTTTCTCAACTGTAAAACAAGAATAATGTGCCTTGTGACATTGTTAAGCATTCATATGAGTATTTAGTCTTATTCCAGGACAGAACACAGTAACCATGACTGTTATATCCCTAATGGGCAAGAAACAAATGTTCAGGAAATTCATCTACGAGCTCGAATCCACGCAAGGAAGGAAGACACTGCCACTGCCCCCGCTGATATCCTAGTGACTCTGCCATTGCGCGGCGCTCTGCGTGATTTCCCGCTGCACCTCTGTGTCTGAGAGCTTTTTTAAACTAATCAAGACTACTTGGCCTACTTCACAGCACGCTGAACGGGCCAGGGAATGAACCGCCCCTGCCCCTCAGCAGCCCCCAACCAACGACTGAATGAACACGGCACCTCAATATCTCAGCTCCCTCACCCCTTGAACAGAATAATTCCAAAGTATATTTTACACCATTTCCCAGGTTTCTCCTTGGAATCAGCCCCAGTTATTCACGGCGGTCAGTGTCCTTTATTAACCAACCACCTTCCTTTCTTGGCTGTCTTCCTTTCTATCCCCTCACTAGCACTCTTTGCTCCCCTCAGATCACTTTCCTAAATTCCAGTTCTGGGAAACCCAAGCTAAGCTGGGGCCCCTGTCCCGGGTCGCTGTTCGCAGAGGTTCCACAGGGAGATGGCCCCTTGTCTGTCTCCACGTATGGTGATAACTGGTGACTACGGTGGCTTCCTGAAAGGAGCCCATCTGCGAATATCTGGGTTTGCTCTGGGCCTTCGCTCCACTAGCCGTGTGCCCCGCGCTACGAACTGAACGCTTGAGTCCCCTCAGAGTTCTTATGTCGACACCCTAATCCCCAATGGGATGGTATTTGGGGATGGGGCCCTTGGCAGGTAATTAATTCAGTCATGAGGGTGGAGCCCTCAAGATGGGATTCTGTGCCTTCGTAAGAGACGGGAGACAGCCTGCTTCCTCTCTGTCTCTCCCACGCCCCCACCACGTGAGGATGCAGAGAGAAGACACCTAGCTGCAACCCAGGAAGAAAGTTCTCCCCAGAACCTGACCATGCTGGCAACCCCATCTCGGACCAGAACTACGAGAGAATAAATGTCTGTTGTCGCTGGTGTTTTGTTAAAGCAGCTGGAACTAAGACACCTTAAGAAAAGTTCTCAGTGCTCTGAATTCTAGTTTTCCGATCTGTGAAAAATGGGAGTTAACAGTAACATCTGTGTCACAGGGCTATTCTGAGCATAAAATGAGAAATCCTGTGTGTTATTAGGGCCCTGCTGGGCATGGCAGGGGATAGAAAAGTTGAATGGACAGGAGTCTGGCTCTGAAGAGGCTCCAGGAGAGGGCAGGAGAAGACTCCTACCTAAAAAACTGCGACACAAAGAAGCACAGACAAAATGTAAAGAAAGTCCAGTACAGGGAAAAGGACGCGACCTTCAACAAGTCTGCCGTCCAGTTTAAACAAGGAAAACAAGCATGCAGGCTGCCCAAATTCTTCCTGCTGTAAAGAATTTCTTAACTCTCTCCAGGCAGTTATGCTCGGAACCCCCGTTGTATTTTTGGATACCCTTCGATTACAGTACTTTTCTCCTTGTTTTGCATTTATTTGTTTGGCTGCCCATCTTCCCCAGGAAGTTAATGAGCTTCTTCAGGTCAGGACCACCAGGCCCTGTTGTTTTACACATGCAGCCCCTTCGTTACCCGACCAGGAAACTTACCAACGTATCTGATGCACAAGAGTAAGTCCGAAGTAAATGCTGTTAGAACATGAACCCAATTCTCTATCTTGCCTCTATATGTAACTTGAGAACAATTAAGAAATAAATTATAGCCAAGTATTCATTTTTCTGAATATTGCTTCCTCGCCATTTCTTTTCCGGGAACGATCTTGACCTGAGGCATTGAGCACTATGAAGTATTACCTTTCATGTCCTCGGTGATGGTCAGGAGGTCCGGAGGCATCTGTGCTGAAAAGTGGGTTACAGTGACCTGACTGGGTGTGGGCGGGGCAAGGGCAGCACCAGACCCGGACCCAGACCTAGCCACAAGATAAGGGCATAGTTCCCTCTAAAAACCAGTGTTTCTTTCACTTTCAAAAAACACATAAATAATCTCTAAGATCTAGAGATGATAAGATTTAGGGAAGTAAGTCAGACAGAGAAAGACAAATATATGATATCACTTACATGTGGAAGCTAAAAAAATGATAAATTTTATTTGCAAAGCAAAAACAGACTCATGGACATAGAACACAAACTATGGTTACCAAAGGGGACATGGTGGGGGAGGGATAAATTAGGATTTTGGGATTAACAGATACACATTAAGATATATATAAAATAGATAAACAACAAGGACCTACTGCACAGTACAGGGAACTATATTCAATTTCTTGTAATAACATATAATGGAAAATAATCTGAGAAACATATATATATATGCACTTTGCTGAACACCTGAAACTAACATTGTACATCAAACTTCAATAAAAAATAAAATTTAAAAAAAATCAGTGCAGAGCCATGCACAAGGAGAAAAAACACGTAAACAATGATGACACATCCACAAAACCAGGGTGAAATCATAAAAATTTCATTACTTTCTCAGCTTGGAGCCAAAGCATCGAATACTAGTCAATGCTAATCTACTTCTCTCTGCTTCTAAGTGCGGCCCCAAACAGCCTGGCCAAAGCTCCAAAATGGAAATTAGTTGTTCAGATTAATTCCCTTCACCAGAAAAGAGCCTTGCATTGTATTAAAAAAAAAAAAAACAAAAAAAAACAAAAAAAACAGCGGACTGTGGTTCTTTATTGACAGGACAACTACTCTAAGAAGACAGAACTTAATGTAAGCTGGTAACTCCCAAAACTACTTTATGAGGAAAAATCAAGAGGTGTCTACTGATTCAAGAATAAGAAGACCATCTCCATGAAGGAATCCATACTTTCCAGCCCTGCCTCCACAGTGGTGCCTCCTCGGTGCCACTCCTATTCAGAAGCCCCATCTGAGGTGTTCAAGGATATCAAGGTCTACCAGTACGTTATCTTCTCACTTTAACAGTGACCTTTCTCCTATATTTTAAAGTTTAATTTAATTTTTTTAATTGAGCAAACTCACCCCTGGGCATATATCTGGAGGAATTCTAATCAGAAAAGATACACATACCCCAATGTCCACAACACACTGTCTCCCATATTTTTAATCTAGATAAGAGGTCTCCCCGTTCCATGCGTGCACACACACACATGAGATCTATCATTAATTCCTTCTAAGTCACCCCCCACCACCACCCTTCCTTCCAACACAGACACATCCATTAATTGCCCACTTCTGGGAATACACCCCGCCTTGATATCTTGCAAACCGATTCCTTTGCTTCATCCCTGCTGCCCCAGCCCCTTCTGCCAGCCACTTGTTTCTGGACTTTCTACAACTAGTTGTCCTGGTGCCAATCCATCCCCCCACTCCATATACACATAGCTACTGACTAGCTGTTCAAAACGCTGCTCTGGTAGTGTCACTCCCTGCCTTAAAAATCATTCAGTGGCAACCAGCCCCATCCTGTATTAAACTTAAAAGACCCATACTCCTCCCTGCCCCAGACCTCTAGCTATGCTAAGCTCGGAATGATTGTTCACCTTGCTCAGTTGCCTCAGTCTCTGCAAATGCCCCTCTTGTGCCTTTGGTTTGTAGTGAGTCCCACCCACCATGTGAAGCTAATACTTAGGCTTTTACTGGGATGTGTTCCAGTTGCACCTCCTTGGGGAAAGGATGCTTTGATACCCTCTGCCTCCAACACACATACGCACACATGCATGTAGCACATACACACCAGCTCTCGCAGCCCCTGGGCATTGCTGGCTCTCAGCCTACATCCCAGGACATTATCATTCCCCTTGAGTCACAGGTCTCCCTAACAAGACTATTTCCCTTGCAAATAAATGGCTTTGGAGCTCCAGAATCTGACATAGTCCCTGCTACTCAGTAAGTACTCAGGAAATGTTGGTTGAAAAAGAAAATGAAAAACTTGACTGAATAAGGCCATAGCATTTTTCTTCCTCTGTGACAGAATGATCTGGTCCCAGATCTATCACCCAGTAACAATCACGCTGTAATGGGAGGAATTTAATCAACTGAACACACCAAGGAAACCTCCCAAATAAAACAGCCTCCAGGGAGTTCTCCCCTCAAATGGACACCAAGTGGCTCACAACTTACTTATTATTTCATGAATCTTCTCTTGCCTTCTGTGTCAAGTTTAAACTACCCCAGGGCAGTGACTGACATCTATTCATTCAAGAAAAATCTGATGAATACTAATGTGCCGGGCATAAATCATAACTAACACTTACACAGTACTCACTGCGCATGCACTGAGCTAAGAGAGTGCCGCTGCGTTTTAGTGCTGCTGTAGGTAATGGACCAGGGACCGGACTCATAACTTCATACCACATGGGAATCATTCCACCTAAACATTCATTCAGTGTCTTTTCCAACAAACACTGATAGAATGTTTACTATGTTCAAAGTCTTTTAAGTGTATCAAGGTGTTTTTCCTGAGGTAGGCACCCTTATTTTATCAAAGAAGAAACTGAGATACAGAGAGATCAATCATTTTTTCCAAATCCGACAGTCAAGAAGTGGCAAAGCTGGGATTTCAATCCAGTTAGCTGGTTCCAGAGCTGCTGCTGCTGCTGTTTCTTTTTCTTTTTTTTTTTTTTTTAATCCACCAAACAAAACCATCTCTTGCTCATTGTTTCAAAAGAGTAAGAATGGTTATATCTGAGTGGTGGCAGTACAGTAAGAGTCTTCTGTTCTCACTTTCTAATTCCCTCCCCCCCTTTTTTTTTTGCTTATTTGTGTTTTCTAGTTTTTCTACATTGAGCCATGTAATCTTGAACATAACTTGCAATGGCAAAAAATTATTTGGCTGATCATGCAGTGAAAACAGTTGCTACATTATACAAGAAGATATGCAGAGAGATAATAAAAGATAATAAAATGCTAATTTGATGAGCTGTCTAAAATCAGCATGAGTTCACTTCCAGACTCTCCACTGATGGACACTCGGGGACACTAGCCCGCTTCCTGTGCTGCCAGCCACCCCAGCCAGACCCAGAGCCAATTAAGATGCTACCGTAATTTCAAAGCTTAGAAGATCTCTTCATGAATATAAAAAAAGATTTGATCAAGAGAAAACAGGAAGACCTAGTGGTAGGTGCTGTTTTCTTAGAAGAAAACTATACCATGCTATCCAAATGAAAACATTCAAGTTCAACCTCTGCTCTCAGCACGCGGAGGAGGCGCTAGGGGTGCCCCGATGCTGTGCTGTGCAGAGAGCAGGCAGATCCTTTCTCCGCTCTGTCTTCTGGGTGTCTGCAGAAATCTGGGTCACTCAATCACACGGCTGACCCACATTTACAGAAACCCAGCCTTCTCATACTATCAGAAAAAAACAGCAGCTCTGTGGAAGCGAGCTTTATGCATAACTAAATTTACAGATAAGCCCGTTTTAATTAGCTACAGAAGAACCCCACTCCTTCCTCCAGACAAAGCCAATACTGATTTTTCTACATCAGCACATCTGTAAACAGCTCCTGGTCTCTTCCACTGCCCTGCTTAGTCTACTTTAAATTCCTTTTGAGTATCATTCATTTGCTTCCCCCACTTTTCTAATCTGTACATCAGAAGGGCAGTGCTTTTGAATAGTCAGTTTTCGAGGGATGACGGCGGTGCGTGATGCCCAGCTGCCTGGGACTCTAGCTTCTGCATGTGCTTTCATGCAGTTTGTTTCAGACTTTCACAATGAATCACCACATCATGGGGTAGGGAGGCTGGGGGAGGAATGAGCTGAAATGAGTTGTGAGTGAAAGTTCTTTCCTGCAGTTACATGGTCAGAATTCTGAGACACATATATTCCTATTTCTCTCTTTCCTTTTTTCTAGGAATAAACCCTCTGAGAAATATAGTTTTGGTCATTCAAATGGGCTACAGAAATTTCCCTTTCTCTTTGGGCAGCAATCCTTTACCTGTTTCCTCCCTGATACACAAGAGAAACAAGTGAAGGATAAGGACCATTTAGCAATAATGGGAGGAGGGTCATATGATGAGAAAGTGAGGGATGACCAATGTGAAGCATTCAGAGATTTTTTACAGGGAAATGCTCATCTCTGAACCCTTCCCCCAAAAATCACTGCTCAGAGTTTAAAACTGCGCCCTCTCCCCTGCTTCCCATCACACAATGGAGGCTGGTATTAATGACTTATCACTCTTATGTCTGTACGTGTTCCTGTGGGGGAGGCAAAACCTCCCCGTTAAATGCATGTAGATTTCTTTGTTGGGCTCCAGTGACTCCTGGGAAGTATACCTTACAAGCTGAGCGTTCCAGATGAAATAACCAAAGACATTTGTTGGTTCAAATTTATATGCCTGGATCAGCAGGAAAAGGGATAGCATGCCAAATTAATCTCATTTTTCTTTTACTTTTTAAAAATTGTACTTGCCCTTCTTTTGTCTTCTTCCCTTTTTAAAGTTGCATTTGCTAAACTGTGGATCAGGAGAATTCTGTAGATCTAGCATAGCTGGATGTCAGCAGGGCATGTGACAAAATCTCTCGTGAGATCCCAGAGGACACGACAGGGAAAATGTGGGCCAAATGACAAACCAGGGAAAGGGGGTTTAATACTGATTGAATTTCAGGACACACAAGGCAGTGTCAACCTAGAGAGGTGTCTCCTGTGGCTTGCCTCGGGACTCTGAAATCAGTCTTGCATCCGTCAGCATTTTTCCTAACGACTGGGATTAGGTCGTGGGACTCCCACCAAATTTTCTCATGACTCGAAACCAGAAGAGCCAACAAATATGCTGGAAAACAAAGCAAGGCCCCTGATGGCTTCAGTCAGCTAGGACGGTGGTCCTCCAAGTGTGGTCTGTTCATCACCTATTCAGGATTATCTGATTTAAAATTAATCATTCAGTTAAGAATGCAGATGCATGGTCAACTTCACACCTGCTGATTCATGGTGGATACTCTTTAAGAAACACATGCACCCCAATGTTCATAGCAGCATTATTTACAACTGCCAACATATGGAAGCAACCTAAGTGTCCATCAATAGATGAATGGATAAAGAAGTGGATATATGAAATAGAATACTACCCAGCCATAAAAAAGAACAAAATTTTGTCATTTGCAGCAACATGAAAGGACTTGGAGGGCATTATGCTAAGTGAAATAAGTCAAACAGAGTAAGCCAAATACTGTATGATATCACTTATACATGGAATCTAAAAAATACAACAAATTAGTAAATAAATCAAAAAAGAAACAGACTCATAGATATAGAGAACAAACTAGTGGTTACCAGTGGGGAGAAGGGAGGGTGGAGGGGCAGTATAAAAGTGGGAGATTAAGAAAAAAGGGTTATTACAGGATTATATGAAGTCACGTGTGTGAAACTTTTGAAAACTGTAAAGCACTATAGAATTTAAAGAATCTTTCATTCAATTAAAAAAAAAAAATAAAAAGAAAAGAAACACTGAACAAGAACACAGTCACTTGAAAGAGTAGGTCCTGACCCATGGCTTGGTGTGTCCATGAATGTCCTTCCCGACACATACCTGAAAAAGGCCATCAGACTATGGCTACCTCAAGATTAGCAAAACCTGAAGAAGGGAAAAAATGCCAGAGTGGTGTTTGCTGTTGTTGTGTTTAGTTCAGGGAAAGACCAAGGAGTATCTTAAAGGGAATTCAAACTGGAGGCTGATAGCATCTAGGTGGTGGCAGAAGGATTAAAGCCAAATGACACTCAGGTAGGATGAAGGAACCCTCAGGGGTCCCTCTTGTGAGGCAGGACCTTATAAGGATCTCCTCTCAGTAAACGAAAGGTTCTGTTCCAGGTGCCTTCCCGGGTGGCAGCATCTCAGTGGGTAATTCCATCAGCTTTGTCACTTTAATAACAACCGGATTTACCAAATGAAAACTGAAGAAACTATTGAACAAAGGACAATGTCAACATTGCCTGTACCTGACCCCCGCCCACCACTAGAAGTCTCTGTGATTTTTATATTTTAAATAGCAACTCTGAAATGCACTTCCAAGGGTCAGTTTAAGACACATGCAACTTTCAAACTTGAGGAAACAAACACATATGAAACCATGTCTTTTTCCTATTAAATACTGGAAGTTGATATTAAAATCTGGAATCAAAGGAAAATCCAGCCCCTGTCCCTTAACATGAGGCATGTTCATGAAGTCTGCTGCCTTCTAACATAATATACAATTGATTTGAGCCAAAGAGTGCAATTTTCTCATGCATATGCTGGCATTTTATGAGATCAGCCCTCTGAAACTAATACTGCAATGAAGAAGCCACAAAAACTCCTGAGGCAAAAGTCCTGCTGAAAGTACACCAACTACTCTCCAATGTTTGAGAAAAAGACAGCATCTCATGTTTCTTTTATTCTCTTTGTAATGTCTGGTACACTCGTCTTCCCATAATGAATATTCAGTGTTTCAAAAATATTTCCTTTTAGGAAAACAACATGAATTGGGGCATTTAAAATAGGAGATTAATCTATACATTTCTAGACTCTTACTCAGATTCACACAAAAAATACAATTTTAAAATGAAAAAAAAAGATTTCGTCAGTTAATCTTTCAGCTAGCTGGTCATCAGCTTGAACAAAAATGTATGGGTTTACTCCTTAACAGTCAGATCAAAGATGCTTCAGAAAATTAACATCTTTCTTTTATTACTAAAGGGAAGATAAAGCAAGATGTGGTTTTATTCTTGAAACTCACGTCCTGGATTTATAATAACATAAAAGAAATCCCAGGCCCTAAGATCCCACCTTCTCTTTCAGAATGGGGTGACTGAATCCTGCAGCATCACACTCTTTAATGTGGCTATGCTCCACACTACGGAAAACAAAGACAGAAGAGAGAAAACAGACTGATGGTCACCAGGTGCGGGGGAGAGGGGGACTGGGGAGTCTCTGCTGAATGGGTACTGGGTTTGGAGCTTAAGAGAGATATTAGCTGTCAACAGAGTGAATGCCACCGAACTGAACACTTTAATATGGTTAATTTTACGTTACATGAATTTCACCTCAATAAAACCCAAACAAGAACAAAACCAGGAAAACTTTAAGAAATTTTTCAGGAAATTTTTTTTTCCGCTTTCAAATTCCTCCTTTATTTTGACATTCACTTGGTTGTGACTCCAGGTTATCAAAGACTCCGGACAAGAAATCTGTAGCCAGTGCAGTGAAGTGGAGGTGGAAAGAAACGGTAGACAGAAAAAGGTGTTGCTGGCCTCTCCTCTTCCTGTTTAGGGTGCCGTTTTCCTAAGGACATCATCCCATTAACAGCTGAGAGTATGGGGTACAGAGTAGGAGCCTGTATTCTGGCAGCCACTGATGGAAATGTGACCCCTTATCTTCAACCTATGAAAGAAATCTAGCTGCTAAACAAAGATTGACACATTACCAAAAAGTTCTCTCCCAAAAGGGAGTTGGCTTAAGAATGAAGGAATCTACGTTTTTGCCTCAGAGTTTAGCTCTAGGAAGAGAGCTAAATGATGCTACATGTGTAGCCTTATCTCTGTAGTGTAGATATTTATGCCTCACAGGGTGGCTGTGACGGCCACATGGGCACCACCTCCCATGATGGAGCACAGTCAACATGATGCTCAAAAAAGAAAAGAAACAGCTGTATAACTCCAGTTGACACATGGAGCAGATAGCCAAGCCTTCCTGGAAGAAGGGAGCATGCAGGACCGATTAAGGACCACAAAATGCTGAAGGCTACAGAGCAAGTGAAATGTTCACATACCAGCTCCAAACTGTTCACTCCAGAACTTAGCAAGAGGCACAGTTAAGTGTCAAAAGTCAACCACAAATGGGAATTTTGAAGATAAGAGATACTCACTCTATGTGGCAGGTGTATTCACATTTGTTTGCAAACTGAACCTTCCCCACATATAATCCCTGTTAGAAAATTTAATAACAATTATCTTGAAAACAGAACCTCACCTGTACCATTTTGTTCCTGGCTTCCTTGAACACACACACACACACACACACACACGGGAATCTGATTACATGACGGCATTCTGACCCACCAGCATCATCAAGCAGCAGTATTATCCATCCTATCTCTCATGGTTACTTCCTCCAAGTGTTCTTCCAGTGATGATCGAACCAGCCCCTTTAAGCTGGCCTTCAACCTGACACAACCTCACAGCCTCATTCTGGGACATCCATCTTTCAGAATCTGTTCTGACTCCTTGTTCAGTTCCTTCCTTCTTCAAACAGACAGAACTTCAGCCCACATTCTTCTGCTCCAAAGACCCTATTCTAGTCATTTTAGCAATTCTGAAACAGTGACAAACCTAAAGTTCAAACCCAAATGCAGAACACTTAATTGATTTTTTTCTAGTACTTAGGATGTTTTTAATCACATCTGTGAAGGTTTCGGTCCTGGGTATGAACAGATGAGGAAGCCAAAGGCAAAGGCTGACCTGCAAACCTTTTTGTCATTGTTCACAAGATTCTCCCAGCTATCAGAAAATGAATTGTCCCAGTCCAAAGTATGCGGCTGTTTTCTCATCTATTATCCAGCAAGTGATTTTGGCAGAATAATCTGCCTTGGCCTGGGTTACCACCAAAGAGACTTAGAATTGCCTGCTTTCTACAAAAGAGATGATTTCCTGCTGTGGGGACCATTTCCGTAGTCCCATGAAACAGGGTAAGTACATCAAAAGTGGTGTAATGCTACTATCCAGAAGAAAAGAAGTGTAAATGCAGAAATATTTGATCATTGAATGCTTTTGAGTTTCAAATTTGTAAATGTCTGGCAGGTACCACTGAGCACTAGTCATGCCCATTCCATTCCTTAGGAATGAGGAAGGATAAGATAAATACATAAGTAATCCTGAAGTTGGGCTCTGTGCCATATATAAAATAACTTACTTAGTACATAATACAAAATCAGTTGTGGAGCAAGCTTAAAACTATGCTTTCCTAAGAAGAATAGAATATTTCTCACTGAAGAAGGAGAGGGCAGAAAAGTTTTAAATAAGTCAGAAAATTGCTGCAGACAGAAAGCACATGGATGGGGGGGAGGGGGTGACAAGGCCAAAGACTGAAGTAAAGTACTTTTGCAAAGATACCAAAAGGAGTTAATACATAAAAGGAGAACTTGAGGGACTTGAGGATGAAAATATTAAAAAAAAAAAAAAAAACAAAAAAAAACGACTCTTTAAAAGAGTGGTGAAATTGGAGGTTCTTGGCACAGTGGAAAAGCATGGAACATCTTATATAAAAGTGCTCCTAAAATGAACCCCAAATTCCACCAAGGGTAGGAGAGGGAGCACCTGCTGAAGGAGTCAGGGATGCGAAGGGGCAGTGGCTTGGTGAGCTGAAGTTACCAATAATAGGTTCATGAGGCCTTACTGAAAGACAGAAGAGAGAGAAGAAAGATAATAAAAGAATCATGTGGAGGATAAAGCCCTCCAGATAACAGAAATAAAAAGAGTCAGCCTAAGAACCATCCAAGAGAGCATTAAACACATTATAAAAGAAGAACAAGCCAGGAGGCAAGAACGTACTGGAAATCTGAGAGGAAAGCATTTATAAGAAAGTGATGGGCAGCTCTGTGGACATTTTGTTGGCTCTGTTTAGGTAGGGAGAAAAAAGCCATAAATCTAAGCTAAAAACCCTAGTGGGGTCAGTGAGACATAGTGAAAATTATTAAAAAGTCAAATTACTTTAAAATGTAAGCTATTACCATTATTTTTGTCTCTACCTTCCATGGCTGGGAAAACAAATAAGCCACAAACCCAGTATTCACAGGGAAGCTCTTCATAGATCATCCGGGTCTCAATTTTGTCTATATGTTGGTTATTCAAAGCTTTGAACCACAGAAGAACAAAGAAGGTACTAGAACAAATTCCCACATGCTCAGACGTGAAGCTGATGGCCAGAAAACAAAACACATCTCCTTCATCTAATCATCTAATCCAACCTTTGGAAAGGAACGAGCCAGAGACACAGAGCTGCCTTTGGATATACACAGCCAGCCTCTTCCTTCTCTTCCCTTCCTTCCAAAACTTCCTACTCAGCAGTGATTATATGCCGAGCTCTGACTGGGCAAAGTACAGGACACAATGATGCATAATAAATAAATCATACCTATATCTATATCTTTATCTATCTATATCTATCTTACATCTTCTCAAACTGATGATCTGTTGATGGGCTCTTGGGTTGGCTATTGTAAATAGTGCTGCTATGAACACTGGTGTGCATGTATCTTTTCAAATTGGAGTTTTCATCTTTTCTGGATATGTGCCCAGGAGTGGGGTTGCTGGATCAGATGGTAGCTCTATTTTAATTTTTTTGAGGAATTTCCACACTGTTTTCCACAGTGGCTGCACCAAACTACATTCCCACCAACAGTGTAGGAAGTCTCCCTTTTCCCCACACCCTCTCCAGCATTTATTATTTGTAGACTTTTTGATGATAGCCATTCTGATTGGTGTGAGGTGATACTTCATTGTGCTTTTGATTTGCATTTCTCTAATAATTAGCTGTGGTGAGCATCTTTTCATTTGTCTGTTGGCTATCTGAAGATGTGTAAACACACACACAATGGAATGGTACTTAGTTATAAAACAGAATGAAATATTGCCATTTGCAGCAACATGGATGGACCTAGAGAATAACTAAGTGAAGTAAGTCAAACAAAGACAAGTATTACATGATATCGTTTATATGTGGAATCTAAAAAATAATACAAATGAATCTATATACACAACAGAAATAAGTCTCACAGACATAGAAAACACACTTATGGTTATCAAAGAGGAAAGGAAAGGGGAGAGGGGATAGATTAGGAGTATGGGATTAACAGATACAAACTACTATACAGAAAATAGACAAGCAACAAGGATTTACTATATAACCAGGAAACTATATTCAATATCTCGTAATAATCTATAATGGGAAATAATCTGAAAATTTTATATATATATATATATATATATATAAAACTGAATCATTTTGCTGTATAGCTGAAACTAATGCATTATTGTAAATCAACTACAATTAAAAAAATATATTTTTTTAAAAAAGGAAAAGGAAAGAAATCCTGCCTTCAGGGAGCTTACAATCAAGCAGAAAGAATAAGACAGATGCACCACTGATGCTGAACTATGACAGCGGGTGTGGTTCAAGCTGGCCTCTATGCCCAAATCTTGGCTGTGCTCGGCGATGCCAACAAAACCAGCTGATCTCACAGAGCTAGCTCATTGTCTTGGTAGTATGAATATCAGCTGGAAAAATTCTGGAATAGTTTTATGACTTGCTTTCTGGGCAGCTGAACAGAATCTTAACACAGACAGAATACAGAGTCTATGATTTAAAATGACTGGGCAATAGTTTTTATTTCCTAGGTAAATTTGGAGCACAGTTGGATTTTTTAAAATTACCTTAAACGATTAAGTTTAATTACCCACAATAACTCATATTCTTGGTTGAGTGTACCTGGATGAAAAATATAATTAAACTTTGAAGACAGATTGTTGAAATTGCTAGCCCTAAACGTTACATGTTCATAAACATGAGGGGAGGCAATACAATACATTGGAAAGAGGAAGTATTTGGTATTTGGGTTAGTCACCAAATCTCCTTGTGCCTCATTTTTCTCATTTATAAAATGGAGAGAGGATATCTCACAGGATGCCGGTAACGTTAAAATGGAATGCCACATGCAGCAGTACTTTTAAAACTCTTTAGTTTTATACCTTTATTCACCCTCCTTCAAGTTGCTGTATGCAACCCCAGATGGTGGTCAGAAACATCTGTTTCTACACATGAGCTCTTCCTGGGTTTCATTCATTTCTTTATATTCATATGTGTACAGCATGCACAGGTTTGAAAATCTGTACCTCAACATTCTTAAGCCTTTAAAGTGGCTTGCAATTGAAAGTCATCTTTTTAATGTTCACTGAAGGGAATTTACACTGTATTTATAGCCTGGACGTAATCATTACCTCCCAATAAAAATGACTCATTAAATAAAAAGCAATTTTCACCCATGAGCTCTTAGGATGTATTTGCTTCCTGAAGGAAATCCAATAACCTTCTGCTCAGTATTGTCTGCATTTCTCACTACAATTATTTAGGGTTCAGATGTCTGTTCAAGATTTGTCAAATCTGAGCGACTCACAAACACTAAAAGATAGAAAACAGTAACAACAAACACACAAGGGGAAAAAAACACACTTGTTATCTGAAGTAAGAGATGCTAGGATCTGTTTGAGATGGACAGAGAACCGATCTTTATGCAGCTTCTGGTGAGAAGCCAAAACACAGCAGGGCTGCTGTTTCCAACATCTTTATTAAGAATCCCATGTGCCGACTAGGAAGTACTCCCCTGCAACAGAGAGAAATCTTCTCGAGAGTGACGGGCCATCTACTCAAACCTGGGTACCAAGCTCTGCACGTTAACTGAGCATCTGAGGTCCCCAGGATGATTAACTATTTGCCCAAGAGCCAATCCCACCTTTGTGCTCCCCAAACAATTGCTTTCCCACTGTAGTTCCGTCTGCCTGAAACCAGAACTAGCATTAGACAAAGCAGACAATTTAATTTTACTAAAGGGCTGGAAATTCGACCTCCCAGCTGGAGAAACTGCATTGGTTTGATCAGAACAAAAGAAGTCAGCAGCCTCTCCCTCCTACCTACCCCCAGCCAAGTAGTCTGGCCAGTCAATCCCAGCAGAGAATTTTCCACGGCCCAGTGTTCACCCAGGGAAGCCTGAGGGCCAGGGGACATCACTGTGTTTAACAGGCACTGCCATGAGCCACAGGGGGATGCTTCGTGTTCGAGTGTGCGTTTCATAGCGCCGTAATATTTTATAACGGCAATGCTACTGTTTCTCATTTTAATGTGTAGTATTTTAATGTTGGGCTTATTTATCTTACCCCAAACAACATAATAATTGCAGAGTAGAAAACCACTTTGGGAAAAGGAGTGTTTGCATATGCAAATGACTTAATTTAAAGAGTTCTATGACTAAAAACTGAAGACATATGATTTAAAAAAGTGTGCTTTCATCTTTGCTTCAAATGCTAGGTATGATGTTTTTAGGTCAGTAAACAACAGAATGTGAAATACTAAGTTGTAAAATACCATAAAGGATGGTCACCAAAAACCCTCACAAGTAGAAAGTGCACACAGTCAATGCTGGTGTCAGCCATCTAGTAACAGCCAAGTCAGTAACTCCATGTCTCAGTAAGAAACACAATTAATGATGACAACCTAAGACATCAAAAGCATCTTTGGAATCAAGATAGCTCTGAACAAACTAGTGTACACGCTTACAAGTCCTGGGTTCAAAGGCTCCGTTGTACCAATTTCCAAGCTGTGGGGCCATGGAGAAGTCACTTCATCTCAGTAAGTCTCATCTTCCTCAAATGTCAGAGCAGGGCACTGGGCTAAAAGTGCTCCAAAGAACCATCAAAGAATTTTTTAAAATCCAGTTCAATGATAATTTTAGCAGAAAGTGTATTAAATTACTCTAATTCTCTAAAGACTACTAATTTAGGTACAGAGTGTGTATATGTTTATTTTATTAAACAGGACAGCACATTTCCACTTTGCCTGCAGGCAGGCCTTATCCTCCAAACGAGAGTAGAAGTTCTCCAAGCAGGGACCCAAACTCCACGCCCAGCAGCTAGGACATCACACCTGACACAGCACCTGTTCGATCTGATAGATGGATCTGACTATACATTTGATCATAATAAAAGTACAACTGCTGTGAACAGTGTTCAGAGAAACAGGCTCCAGAAGGAAGATGGGAAATATGCATGTTATTAACAAGGGAAATAGCTTTTCCTCTTAGGACGCAGCCATGCTGAAGTTAGAGGAAATTTGAGTTGGATTTATATCAAGACTTTGACTCCCTGGAAAATCCTTTAAAACAGGATACTTTTCTTGAACAAATTTGCGTTTACAACTGTGTCTTTTAAAGTAAATCCTTTCTACAGTTCATGGTGGTTTTGTTCATCACCGAGGAGTTATCAGAGTTTATGGCAATCAACCAAGTTTGGGCCCCATCTTCCTTGCCTTCCTCCAAGTTGAAATAACAAGTTTCCACATCTAAAATTCCTTCAGAATTTAATGCAAAGGCCGTCTTCTTAGTGCCTTCTCTGGAACCCTCCACCACCTGTACACTTTCTTTCTCCCTTACCTGCGTGATTTTCCTGCTTAGCACATAAACCCACCTAACATACTACTTCTAACATGTTATATGTTAGATTTATTTTAATTATTATCTACTTCTTCATTAGAATGTTGCAAGGATACTTGTGCATTTGACTCACTGGTCTAACTTGGTGTCTAGAACAATGCTTGGCATATAGAAGATGCTCAATATATATAACATATAATAACATACTACATATGATAATACCAAATATACAATATATTATAACTTGTATATCATATAACACTATATGATATACACCATATAACACTATGTGATGTATATTATGTTATATATTATATTATTTCATATTAGATAACTGTTTCTATTATATACTATTTTATGTTATTATATTTAATACACATTATATTTAGCTTATATGTTCATTATATTATATATTACATGCTATAATATGCAGTGCATACTATAATGAGTCATTGAATATTGCAGATATTCCCTCTAAGCTCCTAGCCACAAAGGCACATGAGAAAATACAATGCACAGGGTGGGGTGGGGGGGTGGGGGGGTGGCATTTTCTAAGAGGATGCAGACACGTGGGTCCCAGGAGCAGTGTACAGAACAAACAAAAGCGAGAGCTGTGGAGTGAGACGACCTGAGTGGAAGCCTTGGCTCTGTAACTTATCAGCTTGTGCAATTAAGCAAGCTATTTAACCTCTCTAAACCTCAGTTCCCACACCCAAAAGTCTGGGGTCATGAGAGTCCCTGCACATAAGTTTAATATGAGGACTGCATGGGTTCAAGTAGGGGGAACACTCTGCAGAGCATTTAGCAGATGACTAGCTCTCCAGTAAGTGCTGGATGATGGCGGTGATGCTGCCCGGTGAGATGGACGACAAAGATGATTATATTGTGACAAGGAAGGAAGATGGGAAAGTTAGTTCGGCAGATAAAACTCTCACCAAATCCTCAGCCTCTAGTCTCCCTTCTACCTCCCTCTGCACTTCGAGCCCATGAATTCATGCACAAACATCTGACAGAATAGCACTCAGATGTCAGACGCTCACAAGAAAGGAGAGGTGTTAAAAAGAGGTTTTGCCCACATCAATCAAAAAATACCAAGTGCTGGCACTTCTTCCCAGGTAGTTCTAAGCAGTCCAGGGCCCAGAGAAACACAAATCGTAACACCTTGGCAGATCAGAGCCTTTGGGAAACGTGTCATTTTGTGTAACTGAGTTTTCTAAGTAGTTGAACATCGGCTCAGGTAGGCATCCTGATTTCATGTGTTGTGTTTTGCTCTGCTTATCTTTTGTCTGTTTTGAAAAAAATCCTTCCCCAAACACATTGCAGTTCTCTGCCTGGACCCAGTCTGCCTGGACCCTCCAAGAAGTGCGCAGCCCAGCCTGCTCCACCACCCTCCCCAGGCCTCAACTGTCCACCACCTCCCTGTGAGGAGCGCCCACCCCTACAGCAGGAGAAGGCGCTCCCCCACAGCACCGCTGCTAAGAGACTGTAACCCAGGAACACTGACTAGACGACACCTCCGGCCCCCTTGGAGTATTGGCTTCCAGATGCCCAGACATACTCAGTGCAGCCCAGGACTGCTGGGGAGTTAATGCCCAAGGGGGCGGATCTGACCATAAGAGGTCAAAACCGGAAAAGAGTTAAGAGAAAAACTGCCTTCCCTTCCCTCCAACCCCAGGCTAAAGAGCCCAGGAGGCAGAGCTTGTCTGTGGCCTCCCTGGAGACATGCAGGGAGGCTGAGAAACAGGCTGGGTTTTCTTGTAAAGCTGCGACCAACTTAGTAACGTCCCAATTTCTATCTGGTCTCCCTTCCTCCAGGCCTGGCTTACGTTTTTCCCCCTCCCTCTCGTTCCCCTGGGATTATGCCCTTAATAAAACATTCGCCTATACCGTAACTTTTGCCTTGGGCTCTGTCTTCTAGGGCATCCGGGCCTCTCCAGTGATTGGGACTCTTCTTGATAATGATCAACTATTCTCCTGCACAGTAATGAAGTACTGAGCTCCCTCTGGGTCAGCCCTTAAGGAGACACTTAGGGCTGCTGATTCAGAAAGTGTCTAAAGTAGAGTGATTAAGACCTCAGACTGGTGCTGGCTGGCCTCATTCAAATCCCAGATCTACTAGCTGGGAAACCTTGGACAGGTAATTGAAAATCGAGCTTTTGTTTCCTCATCCAGAGATGGGGATAATAAGAGCACCCACCTCATAGAATCTTTGTGAAATAGTAAATGAGTTAAAACTTTTGAAAGCTTGACACGTAATAGACACGCAATGGGGAGATGGGGCTTAGCCATTTCCTTCTCTTGCCGTCTGATTAACAGGGTGATTCCTCACTGTTGTTAGTAGGCCTATCTACATCAACATCTCTGCTCTGCAATTTCTAAGCTGTTGTAGGATTAAATCTCAAGAAGTCCAGCTTACTAGAGTTGTGTGCAAAATAAAAGTCAACAGGTCTAGGTAAAAACACGAGTTCATGTGCATCAGAACAAATTCTTTTTAAAGGTTATTTAGAGGGCTCCCAACAGCAATTTTTGCTTACACTCTAGAGCATCTTCTACCAAATTATCAAGTTCCAAATGAGCTAATGATACGTTTTTGAGTCATGCTGTGTGACTGTGGAATAAAGAATTCTGGCTTTGCATTACCACCCTTGGGTGCTTACACTCTCCCAGCTGTGAAACACGAGAATTTAGTGACCAGAAATGGAACTCTCACTCATTCCAATTCTGATTTTTTTTTTTTTTTGCCTTCCAGGATAAAACTACTACCAGACAGACAGATGGACTACACTTGCACTCTTAGCAACTAGACAATATTTTATGAAATTGTGATCCAAAATTTAATCACCGTGTTTTCCATTCAAGGCTCAGTTTAACCATGTGGTAAACTGTTCTTTAGAAGTATCTTCAAGAAGCGAGAAAGAAATACATGACTCTACCCAGGTTTGGGGGGAGATGCGTGACATTCATGAGAGAAGGGGATGGACATACGGGGAAGACCTTAACCCTACTTTCCACCACCACAGCCTCATTCAAGCTCTCAGGGCCTCACACTGGGTCAAGTAGGACACGGTATCCCAAGTACAGAATCCCCTATCAAAGCTGACCGCAAGTCAATGTTTATTTTTAATAGTAACAGGGCTTTATCAAGGTTCCAGTCAATGAAATCAGAAACATCTTACCAATGCCAGCAGCCCATGGAGATGGAAATTACTGATTGTGAGATGTGCTACTGATATATGTACAACATAATAGTAATAAACTGAATTATCAAAAACATTCTAATAATAATATGGAAATTATGGTTAAGTGAAACCCCTAATAATTTCATGTAAACCACAAAGTCATGCTTTTAGGATACAGATAATGAGTTCAAGGAAAAGAACTCTGTGACAGTCAGCAGGACAGCTCTCAAAGACCCTTTGTCTTTGCTTCCAGATCCTGGTATATTCTTAGTGAATTCCCAAACAGGTGTTGTAAAAGAGAGTGGACTCAAGATTCTCCATTCCGTGAACTTACAAACTTCTTGCTCTTCAAGGGCTGCTTTGGTTACACAACTTCCAGGGCATCTCCTCGAGATACTTGGGGATACCAGGGAGTCAGAGCCACTCACATGCAACCTTGATCTTTACACCCTTTGCACCGTTTTGCTGTTTTGTCTGCTGATTCAGGAATATCTGGGAGTGACCAAAAACCTTAAACCTGGCCTACGGGTCACTAGTCTTCAAATCAGGACTAGCCTTTGTGGCCTGGCCCAGGTCAGTCACTCTGTCCAGTGACCTTGAAGACTTAACCTTTTCCAGAAAAATGTTCATTGACTAACACTGCTAGGCAGATGTAGATTTAACATGCAGCTCTACCAAAGCTGAAGCTTCCAAACCTCAGGGAGGACCCTAGTAATGATTCACATGGTTATACAGTTGTGTAAGTTTTGCAAGAGTAACAGACCTTAACCACAATAATTTAAAATGTCTTTCTCTTTCCCCCCAACTTCTCCATATTATATTCTGCATCACCAGGTACAGTGGCTATAGGCATCTGAGGGACATGTCCAAGGGAGGATGAGTTGAGGAAACATTAAGTTTACATTTAGGGGCATATATTTATGTGGTTCAACATCAATTCTGTAGACACACTGCTGTTAGCTGTCCCAGTGTAGGGATGGCTTCCAAAAACACCTCCAGTACCCACTGCACTGAGACACCCAGCATCACAGCATGGAAGTGAAGGGCCAGACTTCTATCACTGCATGACCATACCCTTTGGTAGCCAGTACTAGAATTAAGGCCCCAGGGGAGGAGAAACCAGGCACGGAATGTAAACAGCCAGAAGCCAGTCTGTGGAAAATTCCCCAATTATTAGACATGTAAACCTGTAACTGGAAGATCTGGTTCTTGTCTATAGAGTCAACATCAAAGTTTTCTCCTGGAATACAGCATACAAATTATAAGGACACCCTGATTTTTTTCCTTCAGTTGCTCAGAAATGGAAATTACTGGACTGTTTTTCTTTACAGAGCACAGAACTGTAGCAGTTGGTTATTATTAACAGCAAGTATATCTGTAACCGCTCATATGAGAAAGAAACTTGATAGAGATTTTTTTCAGCTTTAACACCAACAGAGAAAATAATTACCTATTAACAAGTTACAACTCTATAGAAACATTTCTAAAGTCTCAATAAAGAAGATCTCAATCAACCACATTAGAGGAAAATGAAATAATCTTCCTGCACTTTTTATAGAAATAATTAGAAAAATAATCACAAGATTATTATCCTACAAGAGGCAATCAAACAAAAAAATGCAACCAAAAATATAGGGGAGAAAAGTATAAGAGAAGTGTGTCAGGCATTTAACCAACAAAATACTATATTTTTCTTGAGCTCTGTGATATTTGTGTTTGTTGACTTTCAAACGTACGAGTTCCTGTGATTTCTTTCCTCATTCTAAACAAATACAAAAATTTCATAGTCATATTTTTTATACTTTTTCTCAAAGCAGGCACCCAAAATTGTATGGGCTTCAAGCGTCACAAAACCTGGACCCATTTCTGGGGCCATGCGTTCCTTGACAATTAAGCCTTGCTGATATATCATCATCAACTGACTTTAATGTTCTAGTTATCTCTCAGACTGTCTGGTCTCCAATTGGAATTTGTAAAAATCATCCCATGATGCCAAAGGGTGATGCTCAGGCCACAGTGAAAATGATGAATGGCCAGCACGAGGCACTCACTTACACTGTGTCACTTACATGTCACAAGGTTTGCAATTACATGCTTTTCTGTCTCTACTGATTGTCCTTGACTTCATCATCTGTGAATCTTTTTCAGTGCAGAGCATTGTGCCTACTCGGAATCCGTGCACTGTAATGGCAGTGAAGGAAAGAAGAGGTGGAGGATGAGAAAAAAAGGGAGCAGGGAAGCAACGAGAGAGAAGATGCAACCTTTTAAGGAAGTGGAGAAAAAACTATGAAAATGGTTTCAGCTCTATTTTATACATCTTGGGGCTAAACCACAAAGCCTTTATGTTTTTACCATAATACTGTGTGTGTGCACACGCACTTGTGTGTGTGTGTGTGTATCTCAAATTTTTATCTTAATTCCTTCAACTTTTATTCCCTTTTTGACACAAGACATTTCATATTCAATATATTATTTCACTCGGTAGTATTCTCACCAGCATACTGCTTTTAAAAAGCAACTAGAATAGTAACTATGTTATGCAAATGAAAATCTGTGAATTTAATCACAAAGAGTGGCCCTAGAGGATCCACTAAATCCTCCAATGTCCAATGGGAAAATTTGGAGAGTCCTATTATATTCAATAATTCACACACTAGTGCCCAGAATTTAATATAAATTGAATTGAATCCTACACACAACTCTTTGTAGATTCTGTCTGTTGATAAGACATGCTCTCATAAAAACTGGCAAGCTAAAAATACAGACTACAGCCCATTTTCATTTTCATTTCATTTTCTTTTCAATGAAACACTGCGAATGTAGTGGCATCGCATAAATATTTATCAAACTCTATAATTCTTCCAAATGTAATGATAAATGAAAGTATCCTTCAACATGCATATAAAACACCTGCAAAAAAAAAAAAACATTTTTAGAAGACTGAAATGAGATGCAAGCTATCCAAAGTCAACAGAGGGCAATAAATTTATCCCACTGCCTTCTGGAGAGCCACTAACACATGAAGTCATCACTCGATCAGTTTTGTAACCTCTGCTTACGAGGCCACTGAAATTTCATTCTTTGTTAATTGAAGAAGTAGATATAATTCAGTATGACTTGGCACTGGGGAAATCATGATTCTGACAGGAAGGGCCAGGTAAGCCACCGGAAACTTCTATTATTAAATGTAAAAGGAAGACTGATTTCAGAGGAAAGACCACACCAGTTTGGTTGTTGGCCTGCCACCCTATTTGGATTTTCTCTTTACAGTGGTCATTGTTTTTATCATTTACTAGTTACACAGGGACAACAGCAGCTCAAACTTGATACACAATGCAGGCATGATAATTACATATTTGAACTAACAGTCCTCTATTAAAACCTCAATTGCCTTCAGCCAACAGTTAAGAAAAGGTCAGGAAGAAGGAGCCTGCTGAAAAGAGTAATAAAAACACGCTGTTTATTATTTTCCAGAAGCTTCTAATGCTCTCTCCCACCTGATTTACATGACAACTACCAAGTTCATCTGAATGCTGTGGAGTGTTCAGAGCTCCTCCAGGGAACATTATATTTCTCTCAAATAATTATGATCAGAAAGCCTAGAGCTAAGGTTAAAAAAATCCAGAGCCAGGAAAAGTTTCTGCTATCACTTGATCATAATTTCATTCCTCTCTTTTGCTTGCTCTAATCCCAGGGAGAAATTTTAAGGGAAAACTTGGGCCAAAATTCACTGAGTCTCTTTTGATTTAGCTGAATGGAGATAAAAATATCTTCTCGAAAAAAGGATGAGGATGGGGTACACCATTTAGCCTGGAATTATCAGGAATTGCACCGTCTTCAAATAACATTCGTTTTACTCCTCAGTTTGTCAGAGTGGAATTTAATAGGCAAGTCTGGGGAAAAGAAACTGGAAAGATTAATATCCTATCCATAAGCTAGATTATGATTTCCACTGCCTCTAAATATCAGAAAAGGAAAGCTTATATTTTATTATACTATGCAAGAAACATGACCGTATAGAAATTTCCCACCTCTTTAAATATCTGGGTTGGGGACATACGGTTACCGCAGTGACACAAAGCTCCTCAAATTTCTAACAAGACGAATTTTCTCTTTCTCGGTTTTCCTTCACCCACTCTTGACTATGTGATGATTGCAGACTGCAGATGAAGAGCATTAGACCCAGCACTGGCAGCTACTAAACAGCTCTTCGGTTGAACTAAATGAATAAAAGCTAGAGTTGTATGTCGTTATTCTTTCCTTGGCTACCAATTGAAATGAATCCTTCTCCCAGCAGAAGATCAAGTACAGCATCACAACACTGGAGAGCCTGAAAAATCCTGGTCCTACATCATCCAGCCAAAACCCTCTACTTCCCACGTCTGGTGGGACAGGGTTTCAGCAAAGCAACATCTGTCTTTCTGTCATAGAAAAGATGGAGAACGCATAAGCTCCATGGAGAGACAAAGTCCTGACTTCCCTTTCTTTGCTTGTAAATTGAAAGCATTGGATAATTATTCTCTCTCTACTGTTCCTCTGGGCCTCCAATGAAATGTGCCAACACACAGAGCATCATAGAAACCGTAGTTAATAGGCACTGCTGGAAAACATCAGCCTTAAAAATCTGTTTAAACTTAAAAATCTGTTTTAGAAACATTTATGTAAGAAAAATATTCTATCAGTGGGGTTCTGGCAGAAAACAGAGGACATATTCAAACTGGGTAAATGAGAAGCATTTAACGAATAAGACTATTTACTAAAGGAGTGGGCAGTGTTTAGGGCAGTTTAAAAAGATAATTCAGTCCTTCAGGGTTAGTAATAGCAGGAAGACATTTCCACCATCAGCAGAGGGATGCAGTCGGCCCACAGTCACCAGTGTGCGAAGAGTCAAAGGGATAACACCCACATCTAACTCTCTTTCATCCTCTCTACGCTTGCACTGGCAGAATCAACAGATGTCAAGGGGGCGAGGGGGTCCACCGGCCAAAGAGCTCAGGGCCCCGACCCAAAGCAGAAAACGGGTGGAAAGTGGACCTGGAAAAGCAAGTGGGAGGGAGCCAGCACCACCATTATAAAGCATATTGATTTATTGTTGGAATCGTCAGTTTACAAAAAATAGTAATTAGTTTTAGGGTGCTTAATGAGTCTGAGAGGCCTCTTTCGCGTGTCTATTTGAATCCAAGTACACACTAGGTCTCCTAAGCCTCTGCTGATTCTATCAAAACATTTGGAAGAATGAGAACATTTTGTAATCACATAAGTTGAGAAATGCTGGCTGGAACCTCAATGTAAAGAAAGGTAAATAAGAATGTCTGTGTGTTGTGCTTGTGGGCTCTTTCTCTTACAAGACCAGATGTGTCAAAACAAGGGAACAACTGTCCCTACGTCATGGGACCAATGAATGAGACCATTTGTATAAAGCATTCTGCACAGACCTGGACACCAAGATGGTGTTCAGTGAAACTATCCACTGCCATTGACAACAGCATCATGGCCTGCAGCTGCGTTCTGATCTCTCAGACAGACCAGGGAATGTCCCAGGACAGAAGGCCAGGTCTGACACCTGTAGCTCTCTGTGTCACCCCTGGCCTGGTCCAGTGTCTTCCACAAACTGTCTAATTAATGTCAGATTATGAAGACAACGGTGAGAGCTGTCATGTGCTATGTCAGGCTGTATTACGAGAGAAGTGCTCCTCTCTGCCCCACATCAATATTGAATTTGGTCCTGAGACCTTCTTTGGCCGATGGAGTGTGGGCCAGTCTGGAGCAGAAGCTTCAAGAGGCATCGCAAATTTCCATCAGCCCCCTTGCACTCCCGACCTGACTTTGAGAACATTACATCCCAGTGAGTATCCCCCTCAGCCTGAGTATTGGAATGTGAAAGACACATAGAACGGATTGTAACTCAGTCTACAGCCTGCAACAATGCTGCTTCAGATGTTCCTTGCTCTCAGACTTAGGAGCAAGGAAAATAGTGTCTGCTTTTATAAGCCACTGAAATTTTGACTGTTTGTTATGTAGCAATAATACAGAAAAATCTGACTAATACATACACTTAGCAAGGTTATTACGACACACTGGAGTGGAACAGAGAGAGGCTAACGTGAGAGTTGGAGTCCTTTGCACTAGAGTGCCAGTTCCCAGTTCTGACAATTTCCGGATGCCTGACCCTGACTGAACAAGATTCACTGAACTGTCCTTTGCTGGATTACTGTGACAATTAGCAAGTACCCACAAAGCACCCAGCCCAGTGCCTAGCACACAATAGGTATTTGATAAATGGAAGATATCATACAATTAGTAATAATGAATGGGAAAACATCTTCCTAGTTATTCATGATTAATGTGCTGAACTGGAAATTGTTTACCTGGATTAAATATTTCTTTAATCCCAGGTAAATAAAATAGTGAAATCATTGCTCAAGTATGCAGCTTCCAAAAGCATCTAACAGAAAAATCACAGTTTAAAATATACAATACATTCTTTCTAAGAAGCCTTCTAAAACTTCAGAATAGTCAAATATGAATTCCTGTCATGTCAAAGAATGAGAATGCATTCTTTGTGCAGGAGAAAAATGATTAAATTGCATCCTCCAGACTGGTAATTTAAATGGTGATCGAATCCACTGTAGTTGGGGACCCCCCAGTTAATCCATTTAGCGTGAATGTTATTAAACATTTATTAAATGCCTGTGCATGGAAAAGAATTTCAAAGGCACGGTTTTGTTCACTGAGCTCCCAGAAAGTCAAGAACATAAAACTCTAAATGGATCAACTAATCCCAGTGTATGCTGTTTCACAAAACAGAAGCATTGCAATTACTGAAGCACAGAAAAAGATTTTTGATCCACTGGGAAGGCATTCAGAAAACTATCACCAGTGACGAATAACAGAAAATTTATTTGGATTGTAAAACTTGACTAGAAAAGAAATTTCTCTAAAATATGAGCACTGCCTTTCAAAAGAATAAGGAAATGGACTTCACAGAAAAGAGAGACTCTGGTAGACACTCTGGAAGGAGCCCAGGTCAATTTAGGGTGTGTGTCTGAACCACAGGCACACAGACTGCTTGCAGGGCTTAAATGAAGATTCCTGGGCTCCCACCCGAGACCGACTGTGTCAGAATTTGAGGGAAACAGGCCCGGGGATCTGCATGGCTAACAAACTTCAGCTCATCGGTGTGCAAGCATAAGCCTGAGACATATTAAACAACGCAGGCCATTACATAACCTTTGGCCGCTGACTTAAAGGTTCTTGAAAGACAAAACTCCAAATAAGTTTAGCCTGTTTTATGCTCAGGGGGTTAAGTGAAATAACAGACTTGAGACCCAGTAACAGCTGCAGGGATCAACAGCCATTTATTCTGCCAGCAGCCCAAGCCATGATTTTTTAGCACTTGGAGGCAAAGAGCGGATGGCTTGTTCAACAGTCGTGCAAACCCAACAGCACCATGGTGATGGCTTCTCTCCTTGGGCATTCATCACCAAACTTCTCCTCAACGCTAGCATCCCCCTGGCACAAATCCAGGCAATCACTGCCCATCAGTTTCTTGGGCTGGGATGTTAAAATCTATAAGAAGGGAGAGGGAAGAAAGATGGCTAAAAATATTACCAAATGGAAATTCTATTCTTCATAAAAAAATGTCAACATCAAGTCCAAATTTTTTTTTCCTGTAACAGAGAAACACAGAGTTTTACTTCCTCTTAAAAGAGGAAAACAAAGTGAAACAAAAAGAGGGAGGGAAGAAATAGCTACTATGGTTTTAAAAATTAATAATTCTCTAGGAAAGTAAATCAGAAACATGTGAGATGAAGGCGAAGAAAAGAGCACTGAAGTAGGGCTGCGGAGAGATGGTTCTAGAGCCATTATACTCCTCTAATGAGTATGTGACTTTACACAACACACTTAGCTACTCTTTAACCCAAAGGAGTTAATGTATAATTATAAGGCAAGAGATTTTTAAGTCACAAAGCAATGTCAAAATGAAAGTGGTATTATTATCGTCCATGGCAAAATTTATTTTATATGATCCAGAATATAATGGAACAAACACATGGCAGTAGGTTGTTTTTTCAACAGAAGCAAAGGATATCAAACTGTCAGAGTTGAAAACCCTAATCTGAAAAGATACATGTGCCTCAATGTTCACAGCAGCACAATTTACAAAAGCCAAAACAACCCAAATATCCATCAACAGACAACTGGTTTAAGAATATAGGGTGTATATATACATATATATTGGAATATTACTCAGCCAGAAAAAGAATGAAATATTGACATCTGCAGAAACATGGGTGGACCTGGAAAATATCCTCTAAGTGAGGTAATAAGTTAGAGAAAGACAAATATCATATGATATCACTTATCTGTGGAATATAAAATATGATGCAAATGAACTTGTTTACAAAACAGAAATAGACTCACAGAAAACAAACTTATGATTATGAAAGAGGAAAGCGGTGGGGGAGGGATGAATTAGGAGTAAGGGATTAACAGATTACACACTACTGTATATAAAATAGATAAACAACAAGGTCCTGCTGTATAGCACAGCAGAACTATATCCAGTGTCTTATAATAACCCATAATGGAAAAGAATCTGAAAAAGAATAGATTTATATGTATAATGAATCACTTTGCTGTACACAAGAAACTAACACAACATTGTAAATCAACTCTACTTCAACAAAAAATAAAATAAATAAAAATTTAAAAGAATTATAAAAGCAGCTATATCATCAGATGACTATACACACATTTTCTGAAATAACACCCAAGATGAGAACAAAATAGCATAGCACAAACAGGGAAAAAATCTAGGCCACTCTCACCAAATTGCTCCTGCTCTTCCCTGCCTCAAGCTACACCAAGACGGAACTTCCTAATAAAAACAACTCAACGTGGCTTCATGGAGTCATGTAGTGGTTAATCATTCAGCCCGACACCTTCCTGCTGACCCACCTACCCACATCGACCTGAGTCCCAAAGGTAAGCTTCTTGCACCAGAGAGCCACACAAACAATGGGGCTGCGAGGAAAAAGGAAGGGTGATGAATGGCTGGTGCCAAAAGACAGTGAGTCCAGGGTTGTAAGGACTTTGAAAACCTGTCTAACACTTTATTGCCATACAGATTTTAGGTCAACACCAAATTCAAGTGTATCTAGGAACATGCGAGGACGCCCACACTTATCTTCAGAGGGGAGATAGGATGGTGTCCTGCAGTTACTCAGAGCTAAATGTGAAACTAGGCTCCAAGGTATCTATCTTCTCTGAACATCAGTTCACGAGCTGATGATTATTAGTTCTCATGGGGCTGTTGGGAGGATTAAATATGACCCAGCTATAAATGGTATGTTGCCCACTGCAAGTACTCAATGAAGTCACTGTTATTAATAGGAAATTATTAGGGAAGAATAGACACTTAGTAAGGGTTACTTCTTTTCCTTTCTCATTTTGTACTTCAAAGGTGAAAATATTTTCTAATTGAATGACAAGTTCTATATAATAAGATAGGGTCTATGGTGGAATCAGAACCCAGTTTTCCTGACATTGACCTTTCCTTCACTATTGCTATGGAGATCAACTTTACAATTTACACTGGCCATAATTAGAGCCCATGTATACAAAAATGACAGTTTAAATCTGTGATGCTACATACACTTTTGTAATTCCCATCCAGTATTTAATATAGTTTCTCAAATCCTTTTTCTAGTATTATGGACGTATGGATCCGCTAGTATCCCCATAATGTCACCTTCCCACCACCTGTTTCACCATCATCATCATCATCATCATCAATACTGGGAACAAAACACCCTGTGAGTGTTGTAGAAAATGATTTACTAGATACAGAGATGCCCCCCGAACTTTAAAGTGCTAATATTACCACTCACACAGGAGTAGAGAAGACACAGCCCCTGTCTTGAGATGTCGACAGTCTAGAGAAGACTACAAAAAGGCACTGTGTTCATCAAGGAACAAACACATATGTGCATGGGTGTAGGCATGTGTACATTTAAAGACAAATAATAACAAGAACAAGAACAGAAATAAAATCTCTATCTGTACCTATGATGGAGCATAATTAAATAGATAGGGGATAAGGAAAATATTGGGTCAATTTTGTCCCATATTTTAAAGCCTTTTGATAAAAGATTAATTCTTACAGGTAAAATCTTAAAATCATTTTTTATAAGTAAAATTCACAGCATGCCTCCTCTGGTATATCATGAAAACATTTGCAGAAGGAGACTGCCATATATTAATGAGGCCGATACAGTGCAAATGCCTGTCACTCAAGGCCAGATGTGCCTGGGAAACACAAGAGACCAAGGAACGCATGCAATATCACTTCGGCAAAGCCTGACTGTAAAGTGGAAGACTGGTATACAAGGTCCATTTGAAAATCCATTTCACACTTCTAATTTAAAGCCAATTCAAATGGAACTTACTTTATCAGGGCCCTTAATTTAGTGAAGGTTAGGAGAGCACTCAAAAGAGGTGACAATTATTTACGCTTATCAAAAGATAACCTGGTGGCAGTAGTGCTGAACGAGAAAAACAAGAAACAGGGACTCCCACTGAAAACCATGGCCATCGCCGTATAAACAGGTCTTCTTACAAATCACTGCCTCCTAAGGAAAAGAGTTCACTTGCATCATCTCCACACCAAACACAACCTCGTTTGTCATTCTATTTGAGTACAAGAATAGACTCACTTTTCCAATGGTGACAACTCATAAGAAGGGAAACGACACTTCCGGCTCGAAATATTAAACTTACCGCTCTCGTCATCAATATTGAACCTTCCAAGACCGCTGCCGTCCCTGATGGAGTATTGGATCTCTCCATCCCTCCCGGGGTCCTCATCGTGGGCAGTCACCTGCAGCACACTTGTCCCAACACGTGAGTTTTCTTTTACAGATCCAACGACAGCAAAGTCTGGGAAATAGGGAGTATGGAGGTTTTCATTAACATCCACCACTTCCACCTCCACGAAGGAGACAGATGACAGAGAGACGGGCCGCCCTTTGTCTTTGGCGCGGACCGTGAGGTTATAGAACTGCTGCTTTTCATAGTCTAGCTCTTTGCTCAGTCGGATGGCACCACTTGCTTTATCTATTTCAAATCTCCCGTTATAGTCATTGACCAAAGAATAGCGCACTTGACCCCCCAGTCCAAGGTCTGGATCATGGGTCTCCAGCCACGCAATGACAGTGCCAACGGGAAGATCTTCAAGAACCTTCACATTGTAGCTACTGGGAATGAAAGCTGGGGAGCAGTCATTGACATCGTCCAAGAAAACCTTCAGGGTGACAACCGAAAACAGCTGCTGGCCACTCTCTGCCTTGTCTCTGGCTTCTATCTTTAAAGAGTAATTTGCTTTGGATTCCCGGTCCAATTGGTCAGCAACATAAACGATCCCAGTGGAGCTATTGATGGCAAACTGCTGTGTATCTGTCAAGACTGAGTAAGTCACTTCACCATTAGAACCCAAGTCTTTGTCTCTGGCCTCCACTTGAATAATCTCAGTACCAATACTTGAACTTTCTAGAATGTTAACTGAGTAACTGTCTTGAAGAAAAATGGGGCTATTGTCATTGGCATCCTCCACATTGACCGTGAGCAACCTCCATGAGGACTTTTGTGGATTACCTAAGTCATAGATGGTGATGTTAAGGAGATAGAGGTCTCTGTGTTCTCGATCCATGGGCAGAAGGACTTTAAGCTGCCCAGTCTCCATATCGATATTAAAACAACTATCTGTATTTCCATCCGATATTGTAAATAGCACCTTCCCATTGAAGCCAGAGTCGGCATCATAGGCTTTAATCTTCAGGATGTTAGCACCCACTGGCAGATTCTCCTTCACAGCCACATCAGAAGGAAATGACTTGTCAAAATGTGGTCCTTGCCTATTAACTGAATAAAAGTCAAGAAATCCATCTTCCAGATTTAGTTTCCCGTTTGCTTTTGCCTTAATCAGCAGTTTCTCTGCCAGCTTCTGAGCCACACGAGTTTCTCTGCAACTGAAGCTCTTTGAAGACACCTTCCCGTGCAGGACTGAAATGTTAACAGACATGGGGTCCGCAAAATTCTCCCCATCAGTGGCTGTAATCCTGAGGGCAAAATTTCCATTTTTAATGCCAGAATTCATCAGTGACTTTTTAAGCTGCAAAACACCAGAGTCTGGGTTTAAATAAAAGAAACCGAGTTCATTTCCAGAGATGATTTTGTACTTTACAAGCTCAAGTTCATCAATATCGATGGCTGAGACAGCTGTGATGTGAGCCCCAACTGGAAAGTCATATGAAATAACTCCCTGGCAAGCCACCTTTTCAAAGAGAGGGCTGTTGTCATTGACATTTCCTATCCGAATAGTCACATTGACCTCACTTTCGTGGCGGTATGGCGAACCCCAGTCCGAGGCTCTGACGATGAACCTGTATGTTTCTGGAGAGGATTCAAAATCCAATTCTTCTGTTGTGCTAATAACACCTGTAAACTGGTTAATGGCAAATGGCAACAGATTCAAGCTGGCAATACTATAGGTGATGTACCCATTTTCTCCTTTATCCTTATCGGAAGCTGAGACCATCAGGACGCTTGTTCCCACTGGAACACTTTCATTCACAGAAGCATCATACAATGGCTGCTGAAACTCTGGGGTGTGGTCATTAGCATCCTCTATGCTGATGATGACTTGTGCTTTTAAATCTCCTTCCTTATTTGTCACCACCAGTTTATAAACCTCCTTCTTAATGGTATTCAGTGGCTGTGCTGTGACAATCAAACCTGACCGAGGATTAATTCTGAAGTACGGCGCATCCTCTCCAGGGGATAATTTGTATTCCACATCCAGCGGTTCGGGATTTAATTTTACTATAGCAACCACGACACCAGGAGGGGAGAATTCACTAATGCTCACATCATACGTTTCTTTTTCAAATTTAACTGGGACAGTGTCTCTTCTGGGGTTGGCAATGTGGACTATCTTTACTGCTGAAAATTTCTGAGGTGACCCCTTGTCTTTGGCTTGAAGAGTGAGGTTGTAGCCATAGGGGAAGCTCTCCCAGTCCACCTGCTTTCTCTCCTTGATCCTGTACTCATTCATCCACTTCCCTTCCTTAGCCAGGAAGAACTGATCTAAAGGATCCCCGGCCACAATGGAAACAGATTCAATCTCTCCATTGGCTCCCTCATCGAGGTCATCGACGGTCACCACCGCATACACGGGCTCTTTGTCCAGGGAGAAAGGGATGTGGGAGACCACGTGGAGAGTCGGAGCGTGCTCGTTTATCCGCTCAATGTGGACGTAAAGCTTGGCAGTACTGCTCACTCCGTTGTTTCCATACAGCTTCATGCCCCGGTCCACAGCCAGAATTTCCAGATCATATCTATTCTTTTCATCATAATTTAATCGTCCACTTAAAGAGATGACACCACTGGTAGGATGAACTGAAAAGAGATCAACTTTGTTTTTAAAGTAGTAGTAGAACTCTCCATTGGACCCAATATCCGCATCTGTCGCTGTCACTTGGGCGACACTAGTCCTTAAAGGTGTGCTTTCTGCTATTGTAACAGAGTATGTGGTGGGTGAAAATAAGGGTCTCAGATCATTCATATCTAAAACCTGTATATTCACTTTGGTCCATGCTTCCAAATCCTCTCCCCTCACGGAACCTTTTACTATCAATAAATAATTGTCCTGAATTTCCCTATTCAAGATGGCAGAATTGCCACCTTTAGTTCTGATTCTGAGAAAACAGAAATCGGCAATGATGACTTCCTCCGCTTTGAAAAAGCCTTCCTCGTCTCCAGAAACTATTCTGTATTTGATATCCCAGGACAGGTCTATTAAGGTGATGCCCATTCTACTCTGGCTGTTGACGTAGGTCCGCGCCGCTGAGTTCTCATACACGGAAGCATTATAAATGGAATGTGTAAAGTGGAAGCCCAGGGGCCCGGTCCCTGGCAGCCCCTGTGAGACAGTGGCCAAAAGCTTGAGAAGCAGGAGGATGAGGCAAGAAGGAGGAGGCCGGGTACCCACACAGTATCCCATAGTTACATCCATCACATCATACTTCCATCCTGGAGATAAAAAGAGAGAGAAAAGATCAATTAACCTAGAGGAACGTGGGAGGAGGAATAGGAAATAACTCCAATGAAACAGTGCTTTTAAAAAACTTTTTAAAACAAAATTCTATAAATTTTATTTATATTATATGATGTCTTTTTCTTAAAAATCAATATATGAAAAAAAAATTAGAACCCTCACTACTATTAGAGGACAGGGAATTCAAAATCACTAGGATTTAAATTTATCTTGATTGATTTTTTTTAATTTAAATTTTTTTATTGAAATATAGTTGATTTACAATGTTGTGCTAGTTTCTGGTGTATAGCATAGTGATTCAGTTATATATACATATGTTCTTTTTCATATTTTTTATTATAGGTTATTAAAAGCTATTGAATATAGTTCCCTGTGCTATACAGTAGGACCTTGTTGTTTATTTTAAGTGATATTTTTATACTGCTGATAGGATTGCTCACTGGGACAAGATTTCCTGCATTCTGAGGGTCAATTTAGAAATATATACTACAAGCCTTAAAAACTGCATTTACCTCTGACACAAAATTACTTTCTAGGCAATTATCCTATGAAAATAATCAGACAAGTGTATATTTATAGCACAGTTTAAAATACAAAAAAATTGAAAAGGTACTAATTGCTTATCAATAGAGAATCAATTAATTGTGGCATAGCTCATAAAATCAAATATATGCAGTATTAAAAATCATGATAAAAGATGTGTATTTTCAGATGCAATAAGATATAATGCTAAGTTAAAAAGATCATAAAATAGTATTAGTGATATGCTTCTATTATTATTTAAACATTTATGTATACAACTACATTTTAAAATTCAAGTATACTTGCTATACAATGTGTGTTGGTTTCAGGTGTACAGCAAAGTGATTCATTATACATATATATGTATATATTCTTTTTCAGGTTTTTCTAAAGGCTATTACAAGATACTGAATATACAGTAGGACCTTGTTTGTATACAACCACCTTTTTACATTTAAAAAGAATCAACTGTGCTGTGGTTTTAGGAGGCATATTTGCATTTTCTAATATTTCTTCAATTAACAGTGTTCATCAATGGTTATGTAATTACTTTAATAATTATAATCTTTACGGAAACATATTCAAGGTATTACCATCTTCTGTTGTGTTGCTTTTAAACCGATCAAGATTTATGCATAATCCAATACCATGAGGATGAATAAAACATCATGCAATAAACAAGGCAGGAAGGACCATCCCTAAGGAGCTGCATGATCTAAGTGATGTCCATGAGTGTACCATGCCACTCAGAACCAGGGAGGTAAGAAACATTTTGTGCAAGAAAAATTTAAAGACTTATAAGAGATTTACTTTCCCAAGAGTAATTGAAGGAATTCCAATTATTTTTATATTTTTACCAGTCACTACTACATTTCCACAGTCATCACAGCTCTATGCCTACGTAGATTAACAGATAAAAATATTTTCCTATTGTAACTATAAAATTAGTCAAGTGCTTTAAAAACGGGCAGGTGGGGAGAAGTGCTATTTAACAGGGAACAGCTAAGTCTAGTTATAATCTGAATAGCCTAGATTTTTAGAATGCCCAAATGGATAAGTTCTTCCACCAAGACATATTCACTGGCCTCTCACATTTCCTTTCTGTCACTTCTATGGGAAACAGAATGGGAGAGAAGGGAGTTTAGGGAATGACTCCTTTTGCAGGCACACTGTGACTTAAATATTGTGTCAAGAATTTCCCCATTTTGTTATATTTTAATCCTCACAACAACCCAAAGTACTATTTTTTACCCAAATGCACATTAGAAAACTGAAAGTTAGAGAAGTTAATTATTTGATTGGAACATTGGTCCAACCAGTGTCTCCCAACTGGTACGTGATAGAGCGGAATCTCAAACCCGGGTCTTTCTGGCTCTAAAAGCCACGCTTTTCCCCATCACACCATCATTCTTCCTAAATTATCTGTAAGCAAGAATGAAATAAACAAGGCTCCCTAGAAGCACATACAACACAATTTAATGCTATTGAACTAGTCAGTACTTATCATTGATGGAAAAACATAAAACCCATCTACCGTCTCTATTGGAGTATCTCCATTCCAGTTTTAAACTAGTTGCAAGCACTGGCTGCAAGCTGAAAAATCCCCTACGGAAGTTTAGTATCTTCAAATGTTAGCATCTAAAAATTCTTTTTGTAGTGTCTAAAAATATCCAAGGTTGGCAAGGCATGTGTTATTAGACCCTTCTGTAGATGAGAACACCAAACCTCACTGTCCCAGTAGCAGAGTCTGGATTAGATCTCAGGCTCTCACAAGGTTTTCTCTCTCTTTTTTTTTTTTTTTCCAACTCTGCTTTACAGGAGACTCTCATAAGTGAAACTCTGGGCATGTATTTACTTGGTTCCAACTGAGGATGAGCTATGCCTTGCTGCTGTCATCTGCTGAAGTACTTAGGAAACACTGAGTAGGTGGGTGGAAAGAGTACAGATTAATATAGGGATTTTATAAGCAGAATAGATAATAAAACTGAAAAGCAGAAAGATAACTTTTTATAAAAGAAGTTAATGTCACATGCAGTTCCTCTGGCTGGCTGTCCTTAGGAAATGCCCATGTGCTAAGTTACGTGTGAAGCAATAACCTGGATGCACATGGTTCCAGTGTCGCACCCAGGAGAGTGAACCCCAGGGGACCAGCATGACTGGTGGTGTCTCTCCATGGAGCACACTCAGCTGAAATATGGGAGTGACAGAGCCCTCTGTAGGGATCACAGGTACAAACCAGCAGAAGCTTTAATAATAACCCGTATGACTCAACAGACTCCTGCATTTCATCATCCAAGAAGGCCCCAAAGTAGAAGAGGTATTTTTAGGTTTACTATGAACACAGTGGAATGAGACAAGATTCTTATAAGGGGATGACCAAAGGCGTGTGTACTCTCTCAAAGTAGAAAACTGGAGTTACTCCCAGCATCTCCAGGGAAATACAATTCAGTTTCTGCCTCATTTCTTACTCGCTATTCCACGCCCAGGGTGCTGCCTGAAGTTTTACCAATGCTTCACCCAGGAGTCTGGACTCCGGTCATCAGAAAAGAAGACCACCCCAATGGCAAATTCAGTTCAATTGAAATTCTCTTAGTTTGTCCCCCAACTCCAACCTTACGCCCAGACTGAAGGAAACATGATGAGATGAGCCAGATTTGTGCACCATTGCAGTCCCAGCATCCAGTCTGGCACATAGCACGAGCCACGTATCACGTAGGAGGCATACGATCCTGGTTTGCTGAACAGAATTTTAAGGTACAGAAGTAAACAGAGGCCCAAAGGCCTTTAACATACTCAGCTTCCAAATCCTAAACTTAAGCACATCTTACTTTGGGAAACAGAATCAAGAAATTATACAGATTCAGAAGAGCCTTAAAGATCATCTGGTTCAATCCCCTGAGTTTACAGATAAGGAAACTGAGGCCCATAATTATGAAGAAATCCCCTACTATGGAGGTCTCAGATCTCTGAGGTTTGAGCGGATACCAAATAGAAATGTGTGTCAATTGAATTCATTTTGAGTTATATAATAATTTTAGCGCTGTGGTTTATCATCATTTTGCAGTGATCTTTGTTTTCTGACATCTTATTACTCTCCCTGGTGTTACTTCCTTCTCTAAGTAGTTAACTGTTTATAAGTAAACATTTAAGTGCCCTGGGGGACAGTTACTTTTTACAAACCCTTCTGGTGAATCCTTCAAAGCACAGAACGCTGTCATAATATGAAAAGACATCATTCATTTTAACTATTCAAAAATTGGTACTTTTGCATACTGAGTTTTTCTTTCAGGAAGATACACTGCTAGAATATTTTTCCTATAAACAGAATCAATGGTCTTAAATGCAGATGACTGAGCCTGTCAGCTTCGGTTGTTAAAACCAAAAATCTCACGAGGCTTTCATATCTTTATTTTCGCAAAAAAGAAAAAAAAAAAAAGTCCTATATGGCACAAATTAATTAAAAACCTTGCAGTTTTCTCCATAAATTTAGAAAATAAACAAGTGCTAGAAGTGAGAAATTCTTTAAAATTCTGCAAAATGAGTACTAGAATAAGATTTTGGCTTCCTTTTTTTTTTCCTTTTTAGCATGTTAAGACAACTGTTAAGATTTTTTTTAAAAGAGTACTGCCTTCTCCATTGAAGCCAAGCTATTTTTGAAGCCAATATGATAGTGATGGTGTTTTAGAAGCTCTGCACATTGATTTATTTTACTGCTTCTGGATTATTTTAAAGCAAGCACTTAGTTCCCAACCTCGGAGCCTATTTTCTACGACTTAGTAACATAATCAATAATTTTTGATATAATCTCCAAAGAGATCATCAAGCCATCAATCTTGGAGACATTTATGTTCCAGAGGCAGCCCGGTGTGCCTCTCCATCCTGCCCTGCCTTCTCATGCAGAGTGAATCTTAGCCTGGGACGCAGAAGGGCAGGTGGATTTTCTTTCCGGCGACGAAAATATAACAGAGACCTCAGAGCAGTGAACGGCTCTTACAAAGGCCACGTCTCTGGGAGTGCCCTGACTAGCGGAGGGCCTCTGCTTCCGCTGGTAACCTGGGGAAGCTGGTTTTTGTCCATCATTAAATTGGCCTAAGCAGAGACGGCATCTTAGGAAAACGTTCTATTTTCACTCCATCTCTTCCTTTCTTATGTATCTTGAAAGGATTTTGTTTTTTTTAGCCAGACAAGAGATGGTGCTTGGGAAATGTACTATGATAGCCTGCGAAACAAAGAACAAAGTCAGTATCTGCAGGACCTCCTCTTTCCTGGCATCCTTGACGAAGATGCCTTATGTTAGAACCACAAAGGGAACATCAGTCACCGCTCAGGTGTGCATTGTGACTGAGTCTGAAACCTACACAAACGCTGTGTGTGCAGTGGTTCCAGAACACACACTTTGGGGCTGGACTGTGTGGGTCTGAATCCCAGCACTGCAATTTTGTCGCAGCGTAATCTTGAGCAAGTTACTTAACCTGTCTGTCTCAGGTTCTTCTACTGTAACAATGAGAATAACGGCACCTACCAAATCAGATCTGAGTTAGTAAATACAAAGCACTCAAACAGTTCATGATACGTGATGAGTATACAATTGCTGGCTATTAATATCATTAACGAAGGCAGCTTTTAGAGAGGACAAAGTCTGTGAGTCACAAGAGAGGGATAACGGAGGAAATTTACAACCTACTCGTCATTTTCTTTTCCAGCACGAGAAGACACATCAAAGGTAAAGGAAAGGATGCCCTCTTTATCAAAAGCAAAGGATCACTACATTAGACCCAAAGGTCAGAGAAACCTGACTTTTTTTGGGGAGGGGGGGTGGGTTTAAGGTTTTGTTTGTTTTTTTTTTTTTTTTGCTTGCTTGCTTGCTTATTTGTTTGTTTGCTTGTTTGTTTGTCTGTTTGAACAGGGGTACTAGGGATTAAACCCGAGACCTTGTGCATGTAAGTCTCAGTTTCCTTACCTTTACAAAAGGGATTATAGGAGTTCCCACTTTTCATGAAACAGGCCTACAACTATGTCTGGCTGGCACATAGTAAATGTTCCACAAATATTAACTGGCATTATCGTGATTAAGGTGTTCAGAAGAAGAGATGCAAAGTAGAAAAGAACTGAAAATTGGGCTGAGGATAAAGGGTCAAGAGGAAGCCTCCTCATGGGGTAGTCCATCCACAATACAAAAGTCACCCTTCCATAGACCTAGAGTCTTGCCATGGGTCAAAGTCAGAGCCAGGGAGGGGTCCTGTGCCTGGTGACATGGGCTACAGGCTCTTGCCCTTGCTCTGTAACTTACTCTAACTCCTGAGTGTCCACTTTCAAACTTATGAAACTATAGCTGCACTAGGGATCTACTCCTCAGACCTGGCATTTAATTCCTGACAAGTTCGAGCAGGACTTCTCCTTGCAGTGACGAGTCCCAGCACAGCCAGATACTGCTAAACCCTATCTTCCAGAGCAGTGTACTCTGAGATGGCTTAAATTACCATCCTCCTGGTACTACTTTATGTTCTGGGTCCTTGCTCCTGAAAATCAGTTATAAACTGTCTGTATGACCCCCTTGGGAATAAAGTTTTACTCTCTGGTTGATGCTAATGGCTCCCTGAAAAGAAGAAAAAAATGTTTACTGTGTAGTTTTCTTAATACAAACCATTGTAGCTAGAGAACGTACAGGATAATACACTAGGCTTTTGGGTCACAAATAACTCATGTCACACCGTTACTCAGATTATATTATGATATACTGAACCAGAACCATGTAAACCCACTGAGTTTTACAGTCAAAAGGATCATAAAATTGTCTCGTCCAACACCTAGGTTTTAGAGTTGAAGAAATACACTGAGAGAGGTTAAGTGATTTGGACAAGGTCACATAGCTTGCTAGTGAAAAAGCTAAAACTGGACCTCAGATCTCTACTGTGAATTTGTCTCATGGCTGTTGCTTCCTTTATAATACAGGTTTCCACTTATTCGTGTCTACGTATTTTACTCATCTTCTTTGATCTAGCTAAAATGCCACAAACTCTATGAAGCAATCCTGGAGATAACCCATCCAAAAGGGAGATACACAACTAAAGCAGCGATTCTTAAACTTCAGCAAATATCAGAATCATGGCAGGACCTGCTGAAGCTCACATGGCTGGGCTCCACCCCAGAGTTTCCCGATCAGTCTGTCTAGGGTCTGGGAAGGGTGAGTATTTCATTCTAACAAGTTCCCAGGAGATGCAGGTCTTGGGATGACCAGTGCTCTGAGCACCACTGCTCTAAACTTTGTCTGTATTTTATCCATATGCACCTCCCAGATAGCACGGTCTGCCTTGTATTAAAGTTACTTACATGTATTTATAAACTACATACTCAACAGTAGCTCTTGCTTCTTCCTACAGTATCTAACAAAGTGCCTTGAAAAGGCAAAATTTCCATCAGTGTTTGTTGAGTGAGACTTGGCTAGCTAGCTCCACATGGTAACTCCACAACATGCTCGGGGGAGAGGATGAAAATGAGACGGGAGAAATCAGGAATAATCATCAGCAAGCCTGGAGACCCTGGGAAATAACTAGCCCACCATTTCCCAAACTGGGTCCCCTGACACAATGTTCTACAACATGTGAATAGGTGTGCAACTAAAAAGCTTTTTAGGAAATGCTTGTTGAACAAAGGTAAACAGATTTCTTAATTTAGAACTTCTTGGAACCTTTAGTACACAAAACTAACTTTTCCCATCTCTCTTTCTTAGTAATCTCTAATAATCTGCCCTGCTTTGGAATCTCCCTATGAAAGCACAATCTACATTTCTTGTCTATTTCCACTAGTAAGAGTAAAGTTCCCTGGTACATAGTCAAGATTCATTAAATACTTGTTGCATGCAGAAATATACTATGTAAATTGTGATTCCAAGGGATATTATGTGCATAATCTCTAAAATCTATTTGATCACGGATTTCCTCCCAATTCTTGCCCCTTGCCCACCCAGCCACCTGCAGAAAAAGAAAGAATATTTTTTAAAATACAATTGGGGAAACACTGATTGAGTCCAAGCTAGATATTGTGGCTCAGACAGGTCAAACAGCTGCCTGGAAAGCTTTGGAGATGCAGGTTGATCCCAGGATTCTTAAGATTCTTGAGACTGGTTCAGTACTCTTTCTGTACTACATCACAGGGTGTGAGTTCTCATTTCAACTAAGCTGACTTATCCCTGAAGAAACCGCTCCAATACTTGTCATATAAACACACCTCTATGCTCCAACTGAACAATGAGATGACTCTTTTCCCATTAAAAAGAAAAGGCAAATAGAGAATTTTCAGACCTATGAGCTCCAAAGACTGGCATGAGGGGAAGGACCTTATTAATGCGAAATAATCATCAATATATTTTCATCATTTTTATTAACTGTTTTTACTTAGTCAATGGTCAAAAGCCGTTTGCCAAATCAAAAAACACTCGGAGATGCAAAACCTAAAACCATGTTCGTATTTCATAACTCTGGAAAATTCTGCTTGAGCCCCAAGTCTAAGCAGGGTTTTATCAGCAAAAGAGTATTTCATGGACCAGGATAAGATATTACCCTTTGTCATTCTGAACAAGGACCAAATCCCAACCCAAAGCCTCCAGTTGGTTCTGCCAACCAACCAAGCAGACCGTTACCCAAACTCAATCTTTTTCATTATAATAATACTGTAAATTCTAATTTTTTCCCCAGTAGTGCAAATCTTTCTATTGTCTAAAAGTGGTCTCTCAGGAGAAAAGTCAGTCAGCATGAAGCAAGCGTAATTCAAGTTGGGTTCTGAGAAAAATGGAAGATCCGGCCACACAGCGGCAGTGTTATGAACACCGTCCTTTATCTTCTCCCCAGGTGCTAGAAATATTTCCATACAACGGTGGTTAATGTCAAGTATCATTTCATCAGTAAATGCTTCAAATTCAGGGGTAATTCAAGCAAGGGCTATCAGAAGGAAACATTAGCATGTTGTTCAAGCCTTTTAAAAATCACTTCTCCCTCTGGAGAAAGAAACTCATCACTAGATAAGAGCAAAAAAAAAAAAAAAAAAATGGACAGAGAGAATATAATTTGCTTCTATGCTTGGCTGTCTGAGAGAATGTTCCAGAAAAATGCATGACTTCAGTTTCTCTCTGGTGGGCCTTGCTGACAGAAACCAAAGAGTAAATACAACACTATTTGTTTCTGCTCAAGTTTAAAAAAAAAAAAAAAAAAGCCAAAGGGGAAAAAAATGCCATTTCCAAGTAACAGCATTTATTCTGAAATAACTGTCTGAAAGAAAAAAGAGCCTGAATGGAATGCCTTTAGTGTTCACTCCAATGAATGGGGCAAAATGCAGCTGTGAGGAAAGCGGTCTCTGAACCCCCTGCTTACTCCATTCTGACCCAGCCTATTTTTTTTTCAGTGTTTAGGACCCAGTTTATTCGAGCAGGACATAATTCAGGGTGAAAAGTCCATGCAGGCAGGTGAACCGCAGGTGCGTGGCTTAGACCTAGCTCCCGCTTGGAATGATGGCAGCATCTGTATGATGCCTCTGCTCGGTTCATACCTGCTTTCTTTCCAGCTGGTCACACTCACCTTTGCAGACCCTGAAAGGTCCTTTCTGTGGGTAAAAATGCAACTCTTCAGTTTGAGGTTAAAACAACCCAGTGGAACCTCAGAGGTGGGAACATGCTTCCCAGACTGATATTCTGACAAAGCCCGTACTGACTGCTGTGCTAAGTCCCTGTGGCCTGTCCTGTTTTCCAAAGTCAACATCCTTTTAGCCATTCCAACTGCCGTTCCCCTTTAAAAGTAAGTCTCCTTCAAGGAAGAGTAGTCTGCATAGTCAAACCAGGAATCAGGAAAACAGAATACGGGGGGGGGCATCCCTCAGCAACTCCCTTTCGCCCTGTGATAAGTGATGGTAATGTTAGGAAGGCAGTGCATCTTGGGAGGGCCGGGGAGGGGTGAGGCACACAGAGCTCTAGGACCTAAACAAGGTAATGGGGGTGTCAGGTTTCCCTCGTCCAAAAGAACTGAATCACCAAGGGTAGATGTGATAGTGATAAAATATCCTAAAGACCATGGAAGACTTCTGGGAGAATTCAATTCCAGATCTTTCCAAATTACACATGAGATTGAGTCTTAACTGTGAACAAAGCAAGCCACAAGCTCCAGAAGGAGGTTCTGGAAAGGCCTCTGTGTTTGGCTAAATGCCACCCCCCCCCCCAGAACATAAGGCAGCAGCACTGAGTCTTATGTTCTATGCACAATATAGCATTGCTAAGTCAGTCTAATAAGAACAGAGATGCACATTCAACTCTCTACAATGGGATAACACTACATGTCACTTCATGCCGGCTGGGGAACAGTCAGATGGAGAGGGCTGAAAAAAGTACGTGTGCAAGAAATACCTAAACAGTATATCAGGAAATTGGTGAGACTCTACAAAATAAGGTATCTCAGGCAGCAATCTTGAGAAACTCATAAAGGGGAAGAGATGGCAAGATAACTTAACATACGGAAGTTGAGCACACTATGGAGAGAGGTGGAAATTATAATACAGGAGGAGGCAAAGAAGATTATTTGGGAATATGCAATGGAAAAAACATGTCCAGGATTTAAAAGAGCTCATATGCAGGTCAAGAAATGCAGTCTAGAGTTTGCTGACAATCCAGAAATCCTGTCAGTCCCGTCTCCTCACATTGCCATCACTGACAACTATGTCTTAGCAAACAAGGCAAAAATGTAAATTTAGTTCCTTCAGCTCTCCCATGCTCCCCATTAAGGTTATTTATTATCGACTGAGGGGTTTATGCCAACATTGCTTGGATTAGTACCCAGTGCTAATGAGACCAGGGTCACAGGTTCAATCCCCACAGGGGACCATCCAGTGTCTTCCTAAGAACAGGTCAACAAGGACAGTCTTGAGCACCAATGACCCTCCATCTCTACTGAAAAGCCCAAGGATGCAGAATCATGTGTCGGTGGGGTCCTCATGGTCACTAAAAAAAAAACATTATTTCCTTAGAGGGGTGAGGCGTTTGTAGACATTTCTGTAGATGTAGACTGAAAGAGTCATCAAAGAACGTCCAAGCACTTAGTAATTTTCAGCATAATCAGCCTTAGCCTAACATACTTGGTCCAAGACAGGGTTAGTATCCCAAAGCAGCTGTAAATGGACTAGGTGTGAACACTCAGCGCCTGAGAGCCGGCCTGACAAGAACTCTGTCCCCCTAGAATGCAGCGAAAAAGCCAAGGGCAGGTCCTGTCTTTGTAGATTAGCAACTGAGCACACAAGGACGAGGCTGCTTAGTGGAGCTCACCCTGAGAGATGCTCATCTACCACACTCCACGTCGTCATGAATCCTTCTGTGCATCACAATTTGAGAAGAATTAGGACCCAGGGTGGTGGGTGTGGCTAATGGCGTGGCTTCATGGGACATCCCCTCACCTGCCTTCTTGGGACCCTGGTATCCTTTTGGAATCCGAGAGCCAAAAGTGAGAAAGTGGTCTGACAGAGTAGGTTCAAACAGAAAGTGAATGTTACAAAAATGCAGTGAGTTCACATCCAGGGCTTTGGAGCTGGAACAGCTCTAAGTTCACTGGTGGCTGATGAGAAGGAGGGTGTGGCTGAGGGCCAGGCGCTGGCCATCTGTGTAGAGATGACAGTCACCCACAGCCTCAACTGCATGACCAGCCTGACACATCACTCTCGCCCCTCCTTAGTGTCCCTACTACAACCAGCCAGTCACATACCTAAAACCTGAGCATACCCACCCCACCTCTGCTGAAACGCTTCAGTACCTTTTCTATGCTTGCAGGATAATAAAAACCCAAACTGCCAACATGCCTGAAAGGTTCAGCTGAACCTGGCCCTCGCTGCTGCTTCTCTGGACTCGCCTCTAACCACTCCGCCTACAGCCGCACGGACCTTTTTTCTGTTCCTGGCAGAGCCCCTCCTGCCCCCGGTGCTTTGTGCATGCTGTCACCCCTGAGTTCAACTCTGTTCACATCCTGGATTCCACATCCATGTGCACAGTCCCTGTAGCATCCGTACCCTCCAGACATACTTCTCTGATCCCCAAGACTAGCTACGGCCTCTTGTAATTGGTCCTCAGAGAATCCAGAACAGTCCTGCGTAACAGTTATTATTACTTTGAATATTAAATTTTAGTAAGTCTGCTTGATTAATATCTGTTATCCCAACTGGACTATAAACGATATGAAGGCAGGGACTATCTCTTACGTCATCACTGTTCCCCACACCAAACCTACGGCCTGGCATGTAACAGAAGCCCAGCAGACATCTGCTGTTGGATAAACTATAAATGTCTTCTGAAAACACAGGACAAGAGCAGTGGTTCTAAACCAGGGATGATTTTGTCCCCAGAGTCCATTGGGCAGTGTCTGCAGACATTTTTCGTTGTGACAGTGAGGAGAGAGGTGCTACTTGTGGGCATGGACCCAAGACAAATGAAGAATCATCGGGTCTAAAATGTCAATTAATGCTGAGGTTGTGGTTGGGTTAGGGGGAAAAAAGAGCAATTATACTGACAAGTGTAGAGGTAAGTATGTGATGGGGAAAAATGAATCTGACTCCATATTGGTTCTGTTTCTTTTACTTTCGTCTTCGTATTCCACTGCTTTTGTTACAAGTTAATCACTTAAGGGATGCCCCCTATAAGCTTAAATTATACATAATGGCCCATCTCTGGGAACCCTGCCTCCTGGTAATGAGTGTTAGGCTAAAATACCTTTGTGTAGCTCACAGGAAACATCCTGACCAGGCCCACCTGTGAGCGACTGCAGGAAGGAAGACATTAACACATCCTCTCGGAGACCGACTGGAACTGGGGAATGTTTGACTTTACTCCCTCCCATTTTAGTATAAAAGAAGTGTGAATTCTAACTCAGGCAAGATAGTTCTCTGAGACACTAGTCCACCATCTTCTCAGTCTGCTGGCTTTCTGAATAAAGTTGCTATTCCTTGCCCCAACAACTCGTGCCTCATGGTCTGTTGTACAGCAAGCAGTACAAGCGTGGACTCGGTAACAATTATATGGAAAAAACAACTCGCAAGAGGAATGGTTCATAGCAGATACTGCACAGAATGTTGATAGTAGAGACGTTCCCCTCAGGTGTTCCTAGGGTAGTGACCCAGGGAGAGCAGCTCGGAGCATTTGGCACCAAGAACTGAGCTCCCCTTTGCTACAGATGGGGTGACTCCCCTGCCCATGATGTGAACTGGGCTGGATCCTCAGCTCCTCGCCCATAGCACATAATGAAGAAACCTTCCCCTCTTGGCGGTAGAACCATCTGATGTGGTTTCTCCAGGAAGTATTCACGTGTGGCAAGGCCATCAGTCACCCTGACAGCTAGACTCTCCGTTTGCTCCCAAGGACTAATGTTCTCCAGTTTTCTACCAACCTGACTCGGAGCTCACTCTTTACAGAACCATTTATTCTGCCAACAAAATCAAGACCCTGGAAGATGGATCTTTCCAGGTCAGTGGAGGGCCACCTCTCTGGAGGTTTACATGATTTTCTCTGCGTGACTACGACAACACAGCCTCCCCAGGACTTGAGCAGCCTCACTTCTCCATGGCTTTGAGGGGATCATTTCACTCTGCAGCCCTATGTACGAGGCAGAGTTATCAATCCCAGTCCTGGATGGAGAGACCAAGCACGACTCCCACAATGGCCCCAAGCCACAAGAACCTGAACAGATCTTTAAACACCCCTTAATATCAACAGCTGATGGAAAGTAAATGGGTTTGCTACTTCAACAAGCCTTCAACCACTTCAAGTACTCCCATTTCCTGAAGTTAAATAGCGTTTTCTTCCATTCCACCCCTGAGTATATGTAGTTAAAAATGAAGTATATACTTTGCCACTAATTCTGTATTATAAATAAATAGTTTACACAAGCGTATGTAAACGGTGAAAGGGGAAGCAGCCATTCTGAGCAATCACAGCAGATGTTTAGGGACAGCTGTACAGGGACGCTGACAAGAATTTAGATGAAATTTACTTTAAAATCCCACAAGAGTGAGAGAAAGTTTGTTTAACCTTTACCAAACCATGCCACCTAAGGGGTTCAGATCTGAATTTTCTTTTGGAACAGATTTCTATTGTGTTTAACATGCCTTTCCCACTTCCTTTTTTTTTTTTTTTAAACTAAGGAAAGAAGTCTTAGTAGTTTGACCATTATGAGCAAATGTCATCCAACCATTACAGACAGAAGCCTGGAAATTTGCTTTTCGATGTCCGTATGTTATTAGTAAATGCGAATAGACAAGAGGAAATATTTTAATAAAGAATTTAGCATCAGAAAAGTCTGTAGCCGAACACTTTAAGTTTCTGAGCTTCAAGAATCCACTAGTCAACACTGTTTTCAAAAACCTCTATCTTCCAATCAAAAAGAAAGATGCTAACTGAAATATATACAAATATGTATGTAAATGTATGACTGAGTCACTTTGCTGTACACCTGAAACTAACATTATAAATCAACTGCACTTCAATAAAAAATAAAATTAAAAAAAAAAAAAGATGCTAGTTCTCAGCCTCACAAGGATAGTAATACCCTTAAGTGGGAGAACAAATGACATTAGTGAAAAATTACTTAGGTTAAATGTCCCTGAACAGAATTGTAGGCATCACTACGCTTGGTCCCACATATCTGCTGCAAGATGAAATACCAGCCATTGGATAAATATTTGTTGAATTGGGAAGTAGTAGTAACAGCTCACACAGAATGAGTGCGTACCACGTGGCCAGGCCTGTGCATTGCTATGTTACCTAAGATAATTTGAAGGCTGGTGCCTCTAGAGTCAGGGAGATTAAGGAGGAAGCAACTTCAGAGGGAGTTTGGTGCAGCAAACTTGCCATGGAGGTGGGATGGTGGCACTCAGAACTCAGGACAGGTCACACGGGCTAGCTGATGGCAGGGCCAGGATAAGAACTCATACTCCAGATCAAAAACCAACAGTTATAACACTATTATCTTTTAAGATAATTTTCTAGAAGAACAAAGAGAATGTTTACCTACCATACTTCTCAAAGACCCACAAATGAAAGCTATGTCATCCATGATCCTATCTTTCCCACTCCAAGGTTTTCTTGGAGTTAACATGTCCCTAAGAAACAGTCAAGAAACATTATTTGGTAGTTCAAGATCACTTGGGTTTACAATCAAAGAGTTACTAGTCATTTAATGTTATTAAATAATGGCCAAAAAAAAGTCAGTTCTGTTCCAGATGCTCATCATGTTGATCTCATCACTAAGTAAGTGTGAAGCCAACAGATAAATCATTTGTACGCTTTTGCTGTTCACATTTCCCGTACTAACTATATAAAATGTATACTCAGATGATTCAATACATATCAAACTGCTTTTGAAATTTCGGGCTTTACTGTGTTTATCTGTTTGATCTGGGGGCTATTTTGTAATGTCCTTCTTGATCTAGCCTTTTCTTCCTTTTCCACTGATTCAGTTTTAGTTTCAGTTCAAGAATCTTCTTATTTTTTTAAACATGTTCACAATCTATTTGTCACACTGTAATCCACTTATTTTTGGACAATGACCACCTCTATACCAATAGCCTACAGTTAGAATGCAATATGAATACACTTAACATTACTGAACTGTACATTTAAAAATGGATAAGATGGGGTAAATCTTGTTATATGCTTTAAATCACAATTTAAATAAAGTACAAAAAAAATCAGCCTTCCTCAAAGCCAGTGCTTTTACTTTTTTTACATCAGATTTATATACTGATATACTATGCAAAACCTCTGAGATTTTCAGAAGAGCCACAATTTTTTTTGGAAAGAGGGACTGGTCACTGTAGATTACATAATTGCTAACAATCACCTCACTCAAACCCCAGAAAGTACACAATAACTCTAACACATCACCTCTGTCCATCATCTACCCGATCAATCGCAAAACTCCCCTGCCTGACAAGAAAGCCATAGTCGACCATTTAACCTAAATAAAAAGTCAAGGGAGTGAAACCTTCAATTTCAAGTCATTTGGAATTTTGCATACATTCTGTGTCTGAGTCGGGGAGAAAAGTATTTGGGGGAATTTTTGCCTTTTTTTAAAAAAACAAAAACAAGTATTTAGGTTTCCCCATGTAGACAAACAGAAGACAGATCCAACACACAAGATGGGAGGACATGGGCTGAAGGTAACTCCCGGGGATACTCAGAGCAAGCAGATGACAGAGATGGTGTCCAGCCTCGTGTTCCCGCTGCAGCATCATCAGACATTTAAGGCAGCAAGTTCTTCTCCTTTCTAACATATGCAGAGTTCCTCAAGATCCTGGCATATAGTGCCTTCAGGTTAAGAATTTCCACAGGTCTAATCAATGGTGAACATACAGGGAATTCCATCCAGCCTAACACTCCCTCATTTCAGCCTAATTTAATTGTGACCAGTTCTTATCTGAGTCAGCTCTTCACTGACAGAAGAGAGCATCCCTGAACAGGTTTCCCAAATGCTGGCCCAGGGCTGTTTCAGTGTCTTCCCATAATTGAAACAGCTATCTTTTCTCCTCAAGGTGGGGTTTTCATACTTTACCAGGGAAAGAATTATAAGCGTGATGTGAGTGGCATTATTTGCACGTAGGACAAGCCTTCCTAACTCATGGAAGGCATCACTCCTTTCTCAACAGCACTCTCTGGAATCCCGCTATAGGTGGCTGAAATTAAAACACGAAGAAGGAAAGGAAACCATACACTATAGATTAGCCTTTTATGTGGGAGTGTAAAATGAATCCTGATAAAAGTCAGAAGATATTAGGAAGCTACGCTGCAACGTCTACCACAGAGAGGATGTTACTCTCCTTATGACTCTCCTTCCTTCATGATGGCACTCTAAAAGAGAAGATGGGCAAAATGGAAATACCAGAATACTGTCAACTCCTTTGCTTAGCAATTCAATTTCACCCTCAATCCCTTACCATTTGTAATCCACTTACTAACTGGGAGCAAAATGAAAAGTTTCCTCACCCTTTTTGATTTTTTTAGGGGGTGGAGGTGGGGGTCAGGGGAGGATCATAATGAAAGAGATGCTTGAGGAAGAGTATGAATGCTTCACAGCTCAAGCATGTGGGATATAACTGGGGAGAGCCCCTAACATCTCGTCCTTTCTTCAAAAACGTCTTACTGCTGCCTTAATGGAGAAAAAAAAGCTTTTAAATTAAAGCCTACATTTATGAGGCAGATATAGGGAGGATGATAATTTGAACATGATTAAAGGTTGGAAAAAAACTTTCACAGTTTTTCCTGTCTTTGATACTTCAAGTGAGTATCTGGAGAATTCTGATTACATTCCAGGACTTGCAGCTCCAAACTCCCCAGCAGATAAGGAGATTTGGAGACAAAGCATAGATATACAGAGAAGAGGAGGAGGCAGAGGGGTGCAGTGGGACAGCCAAACAGTGAGCACTTCCCTCCTGGTGACAGGATGAGGTACCAGCTGCTACTTCACTTAACTATCCAACTCTCTTACACCAGAATTTCAGTGGTTCAGGTAAGTCAGTTAGAATTAATATAAAGCTAGCATTGCTAATATGATTTAATGAGAATCTAAAATACAGAGAAATCCCTATTTGTAACTTGATGAATAATGCACATCTAATCACTGGTACCAACGTCCAAATACCCTGGATATGGTTCCACGTTGAATGACCTTGCATCAGCCATTTGACTCCCTTGGTCCTCCCCAGCTATTTATAATTTAAGTCCCTGGCCTTCAATGCCGCTTACTTTCAGCTCAGTTTCAGTTGCTACATAATACAAATGATGCTTGGGTCCTAGCAGGCCCTAGGAAACATTAATTATCTAAAAGTCCCATTTATTTTACGATGAAATCATTCAAACCCCACTGTTATTAAGTACACTGATTCAGCAACTCAACTTAATCCAAACACCATTTGTGAGCAGAGATAAACAAACTTCAAGGAGCTTAATGGGAGGAAAATGCTAACAGAACATGACAATACTACAAGGTAAAGATGCAAAGTGTTATGAGAATGCAAGCAGGAGGCTAACCGCTGTGTGGGATGGAAAACAGAGAAACTCTACAGAGAAGGCATTTAATAACATTTTATTGAGTGCCCACTGAATGCCAGACGTTGTGATCATATGTGCCTCCCATTTATCATTTCATCACATTCTCACAATGCATTCATGAGGTATCACTATCTCCATTTTACAGATGGTGACACTGAGGTGTGGAGTTTAAGGCTGGAACTTCAATCCCACCTTGAGTGTGTCTGACTTCAGTGCCCAGGCTCTCACCCACCAGGAGAGCAGGCTCTCATCTGAGATGGGTCACAAAGATTTCTAGTGATTGATTGGAATCTTTTTGGTTCCAACTGCAAGGAAGTGAAAACACAGATGTGGGAAGGGCAAAGCCATGAAAGAACCAGTAACCCAGTTTAGTGGGACTAGAGGAGATAAAAGACACAAAGGGGAAAGAGGTGAATAATTAGCTCAAGAGGTTAGCCTCCAAGCTGTAAATATCAAACTGAAGACCATGAACTTTAACTTAGAGGCAATTGTGGAACCTTCTTCCTAACTTTTGTTGATCAGGGAAGCATCATGATGCAAGAGCTCCTTCAGGAAAATTATAGTTCTGTAGCTAATGTGTGCGGGATGTAATTAAAAGAAAAGATAAGAGGCAGGCAAGTGTGATAAGGAACACTAAGCCAGGAAAAGGTGATCTTTTAAGAAAACATATTGGCCCTGAGTCAAGTTAACTCATCTCCGCTTTGGTATTTTGTACATGCATTATTATTTAATGTATTATTTTTCCACTTATAAAGTCTCCTTGTTACATATCGATAATATCTTTATTCAACAAAGTAAAAATTATTGAGCCACAAGAATATACCATAGAAAACTATTTTTTAAAGGCAAAGTTCAAATTCAGTTTTACATTCACGTTAGGTTTCATGGTACCACGAATTTCACAAAACTAAAGACAAGAAAGTTAGCATCTCAATACTGGCGTATCTCAGCCCACGACCAAGGCAAAGAAGGCAAGATGTGGTGTTACAGCCACTTTGGTTCAAAAGGACATCAGCTGCTCCTGAAGCCCTGTGACAGAGACTTTCATAAGGAGGGGTTCACAACTAAAATAACAGCCCACACCTGCCCCGGGGGACTGTGTCCAAGGCTATTTTACCTGATCTGCATTTCCTGTGCCTCAGCCACAAGCTTTTATTTTGTCAAACAAACTAGAATATATGACCTGCCTGAAGAGAAAATATTTACTCAGATCAGAGAAGGACTTTTAATATCGTAGAGAGGTTTCGACGGAACCTACACTTAGGAAAAAAAATGGAAGAAAGACAACATACCTTATGTGCACTGCCTTTCATTATCCATTCATTCATAGATAATGTTTAAGTGTGCAAAAGGAGTGCTAAATAATGTTAAATTACTCTTTATCTATTATATCTTGAGATAGGCTGAAAACTTATCTCAAACAGCCCTCCTAAGTATACATATTATTTAATATAATACAGTATTTTATTACAGGTTTATTTTCTTAACATTTATTTAGACAACTGTGTATAGATTCAATAACAGCATCTGAAAAGCTGCAAATGTGGTTGTAGATGTTTTGCACACACATACACACACACAGACACACACACAGACATACACACACACAGTACTCCTGTCAGTTTCACTAAGAAGAAATCCCTTCCTTGACTCCATTACCATAATTTGAAGTCAATGGAAACTCATTAGAATATTTCACATTATTCAATATTTGCTATGTTTACCAGATATTTAAAGCCTCTTCTTCCAAAGTGCTAAAGCCCTCAATGATAATACAATTACACATTTTGGAGGCATAATAGCAACATTTAAATGAATATTTACTCAAATAACAATGAAGCAATGAAGTGTTCCGCTTATTTGCATATTTTTGTCCATTACCCAATGTCAGGTCCTTTAAAGTAAACCTTAACCAAGCTGTGGGACTGAAGAAACTGGATTTGGAAAGTGAACATGAGGTGTGCTCCTTGCTCTACCTCTCCCAGCCCGCAGAGCTACTATGAAGCCATGCAGTTGAAAGCACCCTGAAATGTAGCATATGAACTGTTTCTCAGTGTCCTGAGGAGAAAGCCAAGGATAAGAGAAAGGAGACAGCTGTGTTAGTGGCCCAAACAGGCAGAGTCACAATTGTTGGGGCATCGGCAAAGCAGAAAGAGGAAGAGGACAGCTTCCATAAATTCATGCTTAACTTGCAATCATACAATCTAGAAATACATCATTTTGCTTTCCACATACATGGAATCTTGTGACATTTCCCCCCCCAAGCAGCATTTTCTTTGAATTTACATAAGGGAAGTACACTGCGGCCTTTCCATATCTGACACAACTGAGGTCTTCAATGGTCTCTAGGAAAATAATTCAGGTCTACTTTTTCCTTCAATTCTCTTTCCACTACACTGCAACTGCTTTGGGGTTTGTTAGTCTGCTTCTTATGCTAAGGATCTGCAACTTTTGCTTTGAAACATTTAAAGTACAAAGCCATTTTAATGTTTGACTTTAAGAACATGCTCGATTTCTAGAGATTATGAAAAATAAGTTCAAATGAGGCTGAAGTTTATTAAGCACAGGCAAGAATCTCCTATGATATCACCAAGTCTACAAGTTTCAATCCTTCCCTGCACTTTTTAAGACTGTAGAACTGTCAAGGTACTGACTCAGTGAGAGGTAAGGCTCACAAAGGCTTAGAAAAAGGTAACAAACTAGAAAGGGAGAGGTTTTTTTGTTTGTTTCTTTAGGGGTGTTGTATGTGTGAACTTTCTTTCTTTCCTTTCTTTTCCTTCCTTCCTTCCTTCCTTCCTTCCTTCCTTCCTTCCTTCCTTCCTTCCTTCCTTCCTTCCTTCCCTCCCTCCCTTCTTTTTTGCATTCAGCAATAGCCTCCCTTTGCAACCTGTTCAGACCTCCTGGCATGAAGCTCCCAGGCTATCACAAAAGAACTGGATGCTTGTGCAACCGTTACCCTCTGTTTACTGTCTGACACAAGAAACAAAGAGAGATAGGTGCCCAGCAACGGAAGCACAGCAGGAAGAATTTAAGTTGGCCCCCATCTTTCAGAAGCTGAAGTTAAAACAAGTTAGCAAACAGAGGCAGTTTTTACCCCGGCAACTCCCTGAATTCTCCAGGGCTCAGCTGGCTGGAGGTTTTAATTGACAAGATTGTATTAGGTGCAAACAACTCTTAAGGATCTATGAAAGCAGAAAGCAGAAAGACTAGTGCCTGTTCAGAAATTGCCTGCCAAGATCCATTTCCCCTGGAGTTCTCTAAGGTCTAGTTTTTGGAAATGTGAGCACTAAAGCAAATGAGGAGTCACAGGTCTTTGTGGCAGGTAAGTGAGAATGCAGCCAAAGGCTGGCTGGATGCTCCAGTGCCTGTCTCTAAACAGCCCTTCATCTCCCCAAAACAAGAGGTGGGGGGACTTTTTCATAGTCCACCTGCAACTGCAGCATTTTCATCTGAGCTGGTGCAGAAACAATACAGAAGCACTGTGAGACACTAACAGGGACATCGATATGCCCCAAGTCTCCACATTGCTGGTAAATTTAGAGCGTGGTTCAGTGATGATCTATGACCATCACTCAATCTCTGTTTAGCGTCTCCTATATGCACAGCACTACGCCAGCTGGACACTAGGGGATAAACACAAGCAGATAATGTGATCTTCACTTTAGAAAGCCTAACTCACCACTTCCTCCTTTCCAGTGTGGAAAATACAATTCAAATTTCCCTTCTAATGTCACAGTTCTTTAAAATGTATTTCAAATGCCAGATGTTTCAGGGCATAATGAGTGGAGATAAAAACTTCCCTGGCATCAGAAGAGACTTGACCGATACTAGAAAGAAGTCCAAAAAAGGCTTACAATCATTTATAGCATGAGTACCTTTTATTATCTCTCCCTCTGTACAAGGTTTTCCAAATATTCAGGTAATTTTTATATAGACTAGTTAGCTTTTTCTTCACAGCAACTCTTTGAGGCAGGCATTTTCATTTTACAGGTGGGGAAGCTGAGGCTCAGAGAGGTTAAGGGATTTGGGAAAATCAATCAGCGCCTAAGGCCCAGAGCAAGGACTAACATTCCAGGGTCTGGGTTCACAGGGGCCTTGATGATTAAAGACACCAAACAAAATAACCTCAGTTAGGCTTCAAGTCAGAAAAGACGGCACTCATTCATGACGAGGGTTTATTTCTCTTCCGTAGGTTTTAGTTTGTTATAATTGATTTAGTGAAAATTTAATCTTCAGGGATTTCTCTTGAAAAAAATCTCAAACATCCTTTTGTGACGTGGCATGCACCTGTGTGTGTCTGTTCCACTCTGACAGAAGCAGGCCCAGGCTCACAGTCTGGGCCAAGTTCAGTTCCCTCACTGCTCTCACCTCTGACCTTAGGCTAACCACATCCTTCACATCCTGTTGTCCTTTTCTGCTCCCTTTTCAGCTCAGAGAAAAGGGCTCAAACTACATGAAAATTTCACAAGTGATCTTCAACTGTCTTGCAGCCCACCATCTTCCTAACCTAAGATCTGGTTTCTGTTTTTCTAAGAAAGACTTGCTGAGGATAAATTCCTTCCACATGCATTTTTCTCCTGACCTTGTGACCTCTATAAGCAATCGTCTAAGCCAATTTTCTATATATGTTCCCTAAGTCATTTGTGCACTAGTATGATTTGAAGATATTTTTCATGAATTCTGTTATTTTCTCAGTCTGCAGTGACAGCAATGCATCTGCTTATGGGTGAGATTCTCTTCCAGAAGAAATATACTGAACTCTGCAATCTAGCATCAATGTATGTCTTTGGCATCCTCCATTAAACCCTCCCTTTCATCTCAGGATGCTTCCTCTATATCTTCTTGGTCATCCAGCTTATTCCTTTGCACTGTCTACTAAGGAACCAGTTCACGTGACTGACTCATTATCTAGCATTAGTCACTAAATTCTAATTGACTGGTCCTGAAACACACCTTGATGGATTTAAAGCAGGGGCATGCGATAGTTTACAGCTTCTAAGATCATGGTAGGGAGACCGCTTCAAGGGACCCCAGAACCCTGTGGGTGACTTGGATTACCAACTTCACCCTGAATGGTCCTCCAGATCCTGGATTACTATGCCTTCATTTCATTTTTTGGTGCAGTTTTATATCTTATTTCCTTTTCAAAAATAATAGTCAATTTTTAGGACTCCATAGTAAAATGAGACGTCTACCTACAGTCATAAATGAAAATCTATATATTAAAACAAAGAAACAAAAACAAAAAACTTCAAAAGGACTAGAAAAAATATTTTATAATATTTCCATAATCTTGGCAGGGAGAATTCCTCCTTAAAGATGACACAATGCTTAGAAGCCATCAAAATAAAAGGCTAACAGATTTGACTGCATATAAATTAAAAACATCTGAGCAGCAGAAAACGCCATAAACAAAAGACTAATGACAGACCAGAGAGAGCTCCTCCTCAGAAGAAAACAAACGCAATCAGCCCTCCACATCCGCAGGTTCCATATCCGTGGATTCAACCGACCATGGATCAAAAATACTTGGAATAAATTGCAGAAAGTTCCAAAAAGCAAAAGTTGAATTTGCTGTGTGCTATTTACATAACATTTACATTGTATTTACAACTATTTACATGGCATCTCCAATGTATTAAGTTTACAGGTAATCTAGAGATAATTTAAAGTATACGGGAAGAAGTGCCTAGGTTATACGCAAATACCATGCCACTTTATGTAAGAGTCTTGAGCATCAGAAGATTTTGGTATCCAAGGGGTGGGGTAGGGGACTGGAACCAATCCGCCATGGGTACTGAGGGAGAGAGGGCTGTGCTGTTAAATTTGGAACAAGGATATGAACTAGCCCTTCACAGCAAAAGACACGCAAATAGCAAAAAACCTATGAAAAGGATGTACAATCTTCACATGACCAAGGAAAGAGAAATAAAATCAGAGCCTACTTTTGTTTACCAAGTTGGCAAAACCAGAGTTATATTCCCCAGTGTTGGTGACTATGTGGGGAATTGCGGACACTCAAACACTGCGACCAGAGGGGTAATTTGGGATGATAGCTCTGGAAGACAACAGGCAGCCCTTATTAAAGTTTTTATATGTAATATTCTTTGACTCTACAATTTCACTTCTTTGACTCTATCTACAGAAATAGTGTCATAACACTTTTTACAAGATTGTTTATCACAGGGATGATCAAAATTCAGACTAAATTTCCTTCAGTGAGTAAGGGTAAATACCTCTGGTGAGTCCATCCAGAAGAATATCAGGCATGCATTAAGAAGATTCAAGTAAGTCTTTACTTACAGGGACAGAGAAGGATTTTTTTAAAGCAATTATGATTTATTTTTTTAAATATGTACAGACATCTATACATCATACAGTATAGAAAAAGTTCTAGAAGATTACACACTCAAAAATAACCCAAAAGAGGGAATAGAATGGAGTAGGAGATTTTACATTTTATTTTATATTCTTTGTTGTTTGAAGAATTGTCTAAAGCTCACCATTTGAAGAACAAAGTATTGTGATTTTTTAATTGGGTGATTTAAACACAATCTTCTAAAGCAATAAAGCAGACGGTGGCCCTGAACCACCCCACTGAACTGTCCTCACCGTGTCACAGTAAGCACTGTCACCAGGTGGACAACTGCCCAAGTCATGGTATAAAATATCCCCACTTCACCATAACTCACAATCCAGCACCTGTCTTCACTGAGGCCACTTTTAAAAGATGCGGAAAGCTAAAAAAGCAGGTGGTGGTGGATGTTTTATGGCTGCAAAGCTGAGCCTCTGCACAGTTGAGCTCCATCTAATTTATAAGTCATCTTCTGAAGTCAGCATGTCCCTTAAATATGTGGTGGCCCTTTGGCCAGTGTCCTTGACTCAACAGGGAAAAGAAGATGAGGAATAGGAAGTGGAACTAGCGAAGAGGTGGCTCTTACAGAAGCCAGAGCCCAGGATGGGAAGACTTAGGTGCAAGTTCTTGGTTTTTCACTTTTTAGCCAGCTGACCTTGAGCATTATCTGCTCAATTATCTCTGTGTCTCAGCTGCTCAAATGAAATAAATAAAATCCTGGAGGATATCACTATTTAGTTCATTTGCCTGGTATGAGAATTACGGTAAATATGATGATCAATGTGAAAGCCTTTTCATGGGATAAAGCATCATACACAGGTATAACTCTTATCTCCTCCACATATTCCACAAACTGGATATTCAGGGAGACTTGATGCTCTTTAAAAATGCACACCCCCTTGCTGAAGTTCAGCATCATCTGACAACCTGATATTCATCACTAAAATCAAATAATCTGGCAACTAGCTGAGTTTGGCTTAATGTTCAGAGAATGGAGAAGCTGACTGGAGAGGGGAGTGGTGTTCTGCCTGATTGCTGTGGCTAGGACTTCCAAGGCTATGTTGAATAGAAGTGGTGAAAATGGGCATCCTTGTCTTGTTCTAGATTTTAGTGGGAAAGCTTTCAGCCTTTCACCATTGAGTATTATGCTGGCTGTGGGTTTGTCTTAAAGAGCTTTTATTATGTTGAGATATGTTCCCTCTATACCCACTTTGGTAAGTTTTTATCATAAATTAGTGTTGAATTTTACCAAATGCTTATTCTGCATCTATTGAGATGATCATATGGTTTTTGCCCTTTCTCTTGTTGATGCGGTGTATCACGTTTATTGAATTGTGTTATATAGAACCATCCTTGTGTCCCTGGGATGAATGCAACTTGATCATAGTGTATGATCTTGTTTATGTGTCGTTGGATTCTGTTTGCTAATAATTTGTTGAGGATTTTTGCATCTATGCTCATCAGTGATATTGGCCTGTAATTTTCTTTTTTGGTAGTGTCTGTCTGGTTTTGGTATCAGGGTGATGGTGGCTTCATAGAATGAATCTTGGGGCACCCATCCTTTTCAATTTTTTGGAAGAGTTTGAGAAGGATCCGTATGAGTTCTTCTTTGTATGTTTGGTAGAATTCCCCAGTGAAGCCATCTGGTCCTGGACTTTTGTTTGCAGGGAGGTTTTGGGGTTTGTTTTTTTTTTTTTAACTTTTTTATTGATTTATAATCATTTTACAATGTTGTGTCAAATTCCAGTGTAGAGCACAATTTTGCAGTTATACATGAACATATATATATTCATTGTCACGTTCTTTTTTGCTGTGAGCTACCACAAGATCTTGTATATATTTCCCTGTGCCATACAGTATAATCTTGTTTATCTATTCCACATTTTGAAATCCCAGTCTGTCCCTTCCCACTTCCCACCCCCTTGGCAGGGAGGTTTTTATTGCTGATTTTATATCACTTCTAGTGACTGGTCTGTTCAGATTATCTGTTTCTTCTTGATTCAGTTTTGATGGACTATATGTCTCCAGAAACTTGTCCGTTTCTTCTAGGTTGTCCAATTTCTTGCCATATAGTTGTTTGGGAGTGGCATTTGAAGCAGGAGGGCATGCATGGGTAGGGTATGAGAGTCCAAAGCACTCAATCTCGGGGCAGAACTGAGAAGAAAGGGAGAGGGGCAATATCCTTAAATCTCAGATGAAGGGGCAGTAAGAACAAGACAGGAACCAGAGTCCAAGCAACATCCAGAGTTAATCTGGAAGACTGAGCATCACAGCCTTTCCGGGTGCAACCCTGTCCTCTCATGGAAAGAGGAAAATAAAGGTAGATAGAGGTGCTCGTGGAAGCTTCCATCTCTTCTCTTCCCAGTTTTAGTATCTGTTTAGGCTTAGAGCAATTATCCAGAAATTCCCAGATTACCTTAAACCTGCACACCCCAAAGTGAGAGCAACACCCTGATTTTAGAAACTGAAGAGACCAAATAGACCCAATGTCTTATTGCTGAGGATGCTCTCAGGTTACCCATAGATCTCAGGGACCCATGGATCTCAGCTAAGGGGACCGCTGCTGTCTCCGTTACCCAGCCATGGGGGGAGTTGGTGATGTCTGAAAATCATTCAAGGGCTACATGCAACAGAAAATACACATTCAGCTTATCTTCCAATTATCTTGGGAATAGCTACTTGTCTTTTCTTGACAAATGATTAAAGAAAATTGCCACATTCCTTTGACTAGAAAAAAACACACAGACTAGTAAATTTTTTTTTTTTTGATGTTTTACAGGCTACCCAGATACTATAAATCTTGGCTTCTGACTTTTTTGAAATGCTCTGCCCCAATATAAGAATCCATCAGAGTCTGAGCACTCCAAGAAACTCCTCATTGTCCCGATCTTTCAAATGCAATGGGACCTATTTCTGTCCATTCCCTGCCTCACTCTGCTTGAACTATAAAGAAACTCGAATTCTCTGATTCCAGGGTTCTGACTCCTGGCTTTGCAAGTAGAAAAAAATACTACTAATAAAAGGAGACCGTCCATTCAGCCCTTGTGCCTTTTTATAGGAAGCCTACAGATGTCTTTTTTTTTTCTCCCTTTTTATGCAGAAAAGAAAAAGTCAGTAACAAGTTGCATGATAAGCAAAAGTGACTACATATCTTTTCATAAACATTATTGAAAAGCTATCTAGACTGCAGAGGGGGTGTCTTACAGCTCTGCTTAAGCCTATTCACCTTGAGAGAATGAAAGAGGAAAGGAAAGGGAACTTCAAGTTTGGTTTTCAAATGCAATACGAGGGAAAGAAAGCAGCTACTTTGCATTGGGACACTGAGTGCTAATTTTAGGAAAGAGTCCCTAGGACTATCACAGAATTATTCAACTTTGACTCATTTATCTAGATAACGAAATTGAGTCAATATAGTCACCTATTTCTAAGTGAGTCTTGGGAGTTAATAAGCCAATAAGAAATTAGCTGCCAGTTTTTGATGTAGTAGTGGTGAGGGTAGGCGTGGGGAAGGGTGGGCTCCCACCTGGATGAATGCAGACTGTGCTAGGAGAACATACCAGGGGCTGGGGGCTGCACCTGATCCCAAGAGGGTGAATCAGGAGCAACGGGCTTCATGCTTGTCTGTTTGGATGTTTTTTGGTGGGTACCCAGTCATGGTCAAACATGGTCCAACATCACATCCATTTTATCCACCATAAATTACAACCATCCTTGTGGATGTAAGGAAGGGAAGAGAAGCCATCCTGAAGCAAAGGATGGAGACTAGGGTAGGCAACTGGCTGGTTCAAATGCTTCCTTCTTTGCCACTGCGCCTCGTAAACAATACAGATAATTACCAACCATGTTCAGTTCACATGGAGGAGGGTGAGAGGATTAGGGTTAACTGTGTCCCCCTGGCACTTAACTCCTCTAATGCAGAAGACAGCTTGCACAAAAACTAAGCAGCCGTCTGCAGTACTGTGGGAGACTATTTTTGTCTCCTCAATATACATCATCCTACTGTTGTTTAATACCTTATTCACTTAGAGAGCAAAAATGTCCAACTCCAGGTGATGATCACAGTTGATCTCCTTTGCAGCTAGGATGGGATTCAGTTAAGGCCAATGAGACTGGTGGAAATAACATATATTAGGAGACAGGCGGCATGTCCCTTCTTTCTTTCTTTCTTCCTACCTGAGACAGAATGTGATGTCTGGGATTCAGTAGCTATTTTGCAACCAAGTGGGAAAAAATGAGGGAAGTCTATAAGAATCATTGAATCATCACTGATCCTAATATTGCTGAGGCCCTTAACCCAAGCTAGCAACCACCCACTTCTGCACAACTTGCTAAATTGGAAAGATAAATTCTATTTGTTTAAGCTGTTGTAGTTGGGTTTTCTACTTCTTGCTTCTAAATGCATTTCTAAACCATACAAACACTTTCCAACTTCTTACAAAATGCAGCGTTAGACAAAATACATTTACACATAACTAAGGGGGAAAAAAACTCTAAAAACAGCTAAAGTGAAAAAAAGAAGTTAAGGAGCACCAAAGATTTAAGGACATAAGCCGTCCCAGTAATCTAATGCTTGCTGATACGATAAGTGCCAATTTCTTCATTCTGTTTTCAGTCACAGCCACCAACATAAGATAATTTCCTGAGAGCAGAGATGCATTAATTCAGAAATTCTATTCCACATTCATATCCATATCATTTATCACTTAGACTGTCAAGAAAAAAAGATTAAGAAATGCATATATTTTATGTTACTGTAATGGATTCCAAACAATAATTACAGTACCATTTATGAAGTACTTACTATGCCCCTGACACTGCTAAGTGTTTTAAATGCACTGTCTCACTTCACCTTAAGATGACCGTATGAGGTAGGTTTGATGAGCCACGGTTCACAAATGGGCAGCTGGGGAAACTGAGACTTAGAAACTAAACTCCTGGTTCTAAAGCACACAGCCAGTACAGGATGGACGCTGTGTGACCCCAGGGCTCAGAGTGCTTAGGAACATTAGGTTGCCTCCTCAAGAAGCACTTGTTTTGAACTATTTTACCAACATGGATTCAGCTTGGGAGCCAGACCCTAAATTACAAAGGCTTAGGCATGCATAAAAAATGCACATATCCCCACAAATAGAATGACCCTTAATCTGTGTCACTCAAGCTGCTGTAGACATGCCCCAGTCCTACATTCCAAAAGCACAGCCACCCTTTTAGTTAGCCACATGTCAAATGAGAGCTAAAGTCACCTGTCAGAATAAGGAAATGTCTGTCTTCAATTAAAGCACAAGTAAAAACAGAGGGAAAAAAAGAGGAATTATACCCACTCTGAACACCTAGGGAGTCATCCATAATAGGCCCAGGGATTCTAACTTAACAGCAACCGTCAACCTGAGGGCCTTTCTACCTTTCCTCAGCAAAAATTTCTTTCATGCAGCTCTAGCCACAGGGAACAAAATATTTTCACTGTGCTACAAGGAACCAAGAAGAAGTGTCTTCAGGCTCCCACCACTGTTTGGAGCTGTCAAGGCTGGCAGGCACATCAGAAAGGATCAGGTCAAGATTGTCATAACTGCACCTTAATGACTTCACAAGCTGGAGGCCTCTCACCTGCTCTAAATGTCAAACAACAGTCCCCAGAGAATGTTAAGATTCCAGCGCTATCTCCCCAGAGCCCTGACGTAACTTACCTAACATGCTTGAAATGGGTTTTAAATGTTATCAGATTAAAGGTCCTGGTTCTTGGAATATCTCTGTGAGAATCACCTTCAAATTCCCAGTGGCAGTCTTCAGGGAGGGGCTCTGTCTAACCCACAGGGAGTCCCAGCTTGCAGGAACGTCAGCGATAATTGGTCTTTTCTTCAATTATTACCATCAATTATTACCATCATGAGATGGGTCAGAGGCCACCATGCAGGTACTGTTATGATGCTTTGTTATCTTACATGCACATGGTTTCTTGGTCCTTAAGACAAGGCACCCTTTGAACCTGAGACTGCACATCAGCAGTTAAGGTTTTGGATGATTGCGCAAAAATATTCAAAGCCCTTCCATCTACCTGTCATCTCAAAGGTCCGTGGTACAGAGCCTCAGCAAGAAAAGAAGTGGGGAGCTGGTTGGCAATGTCTTAGAAAGAAGTAAATGAGCGGAAACTCAAATATGAGTTTATGAAAACAGTCTTCCACATGGAAGGATATTCAAAATGAAAAGAAGGCTGTATTTACAATCTGATTCTAATGACTGTGACAGGAGTTTCCATGAGAACTTACTGTCTCCACTCAGAAAACAGCTGCACCCCTAATGCTTTTGTGGCTGTCCACACAGAACCCCAAAGTTCCACAGCCTGGCTCAAAAATGTGGCATCGGAGCATTTATGAGGAGAAAGACCTCTTTGGAGAGGTTATTCCTTTTATTTTTTTTTGTCAGAAAAATCATCTTCTTTTCAGGACCAGTACTTTTTGTATTATATTTATCACGATATCACTTTAACTTAGCCACTGTCGTAACCTCCCCCCAAGCATAACAAATTAATACTCTAGAGTGCAGTCCTAGAAACAATCAGGATTTTTTTAAAAATGAGATCCTTCACTTTCTCTTCTCTTGGAAGACTTATCTATTCCATACCAAGACCCTACCCAAACTCGTTTTAATTACAAAATTTCCTATCTCTGGGGATTTGGGTTTTATAAATCAAACAAGTTTAAGCATGGTTCCCTAGCAAAGTGAGAGAACACATCAGTTTACATATTACATTCAACCTCTTAGGAATGTCTGCTGCAAAAAAGAAAAAAAAAGTCTAAGGCTAATACAAATGAAACAAATACCACTTAAAAAACAGTAATACCTCAATGTGGGCTCAAAACTGGGCGTGATCTTTAGCGCTACCTAAAAATCCACCACACACAAAATATACAACTCAGAATCAAGTCCCAAACCAATACTTGTTAATGATTTTTTTATTCTCTTTAAGCCTGTAGTAAAAGAATGCGTGGATCAGCATTTTCTAAACTGTTAGCTCCATAAATGTCAATACGTATTTCTGGGTAACAGGAGTTCTGGTGTTAAATAAGTCTCAGGGAGGGGAGGGCTGCATTCTGCATGACAGGGGTGCTTTGGACCCTGCTGAAATAGATTAATTGGCTGCCTAAAGGTAGTCCCCCAAAGGTGTTCAGTGAAGTCCTCAGTTCCCACCTCCCCAAATTTTGATTCAGTGAGTCTATGTTAAGTGAGACAGGAGGGAAGAGCACAGGGCACAACCATTAAACAAATGACACCGCCATTGAGGCTACCACATAAGCTGTTCAGAACCAACTAGGTCCAAGATGGCAGAAGATTAGACTCCCAGCAGACCTGGACCTTCATTATAGGCCCCTTGTAATGCATTAGCCTGCTAAATGATATACCCACAGGCACCACAACACTTCCCATGCTGACCATAAATGGCCAAAAAATGGGCGGGGGAGGGCCCAATTCCTGGAAATCCCTGCCCCTTCCCCCAAAACAGTTGGAATAATCCTCTCACTCGTTACCATATGAAATTACTCAGCCCATAAAAAGTAACCACTGTCACACCCCAGGGCTCTCTCCCTTCTGAGATGGACTGCATTCTCTATATGGAATGTGTATCTCTCTAAATAAACCTGCTTTCACTTTACTTGCTTGCTCTTGAATTCTTTCCTGCGACAAGGACCTACTCTCCAGTAACATGGCAAGCCCAGGAATTTGTCATTATGATTTCAGACTTGGAAACTACTGCTATCAGTAAATTAAAGTTTACAAAAAAGCATGCATAAGAAAACCCTGCTTACTTCTTTTAGCCCAATGTTTGCTAAACTCCTTTGACCAGGGGAACTCCTTCTGTCCTCCTCCTCCTCCCACCCCAACTATTAACATTTTTCCATTGAATAAAGTTCAGAAAACACTAACATAAGAAAATGCTGTTTTTATAACCTTCATATTCTCAGAATCTTTTTTATATGTACTTGATTAAAATTTTAAAATGACTTTCAGAAGCAGATTCCCATAATACTTCCAAATCTAAGATAGGATATCAAGGCTGCCACACCACCTGTCTCTCAGTTTGTCCATTTCTAGAAATCCGTGCCCAATACGGTGTTTCCTCTATACCACGGGATGTTATGTGAGCTGGAGTCTGCAAAGCACTTTACAAAATATTTTCAAGGTAAAGGCAGATAATTTCTGTTAAAGAAAAAGCACTCCATCAGTGGCAGATGATTTGGAATTTTGAAATAACTCCCCCCACCCCCTCACCATCACCTTGGGCCAACTTTGATCACATGCAGGAACTGTTGTATTAAATGCTGCAAACAGAAAAATAAAGACAATTAGAATCAAGGCCCCGTATTTGAAAGCTAGATAAGGCTGAGGCCACTTAGGTAAAGGGAACAGCAGTTGGTTAAGAGAAGTGATGGCACTCCTGACTCCAGCCAGAATTCTCTTGTCCACCATGTCCCCTGTATCCTGTAATTCTAGAAGTCTGAAGACATGAAAAGCCTTTGAAAAAGGTGTAAGAAATAAAAAAACATAAGGCCATACTAGTTAATCTCAAGCATACACTTACTTACAACCGGGAAGAAGCCACAGGCAGTTGCAACAGGCTGTATACCCCACTGGGCAAAGAGAACCTGATACTTGCAGTATCTGAGAGCAGGGCTTTCTTGACTGACTGCTCAGAAGGCCCTCTGGCTCTCTGAATTCCGAAGAACAATCTCTTTTCCCACAACCACCTCTGTCTCTTTCTGTAAGGCTACCTTCCCTGGCATACCAGGCCAACTTTCCTTTCTGATGCTAATACTCTTCAAACAATCAAGTCCTTTGATTTTCAAACAAAATTGCCCATCTGAGGTCATTCAGCTATAAAAAGGCAAAAATAGAAAGAACTTCCACTAAAACAATTAAATGTTATATTCCACCAATAAAATGATACAAATGAAGTTGAGGAAGGGTGTGTGTGAATCTCCACGTCCATGTGTTTGGAGGGAGAGGATGAAAACATTTTTAAAGTACATGTTTCTCGTTTCTTCATCCTTCATTTTTCCTCCCTTTTCCCTCCCTTCCTTCTTCCGTCCAGCATCATCAATCCTGAGGTCTCACTTCCTCCTCTACCCCCTCCTTAGTGGCACAGCCAATATGGTCCATATGTCCTCGGACCATAGAAGTGTGACTGGTTAATTCCTTCTTCGCTCAAATTAAACCATGGGTTCTCCTTTTCCCAAGGCACCTGACTCCAGACTGGAGAAAGAGTGGAATGTGGGCAATCATTGCCTGAAAGCTCCTGCCGACTAAAAATTGTTCCTCGCCATCTGGTTCATAAGCAGGAAGTCGCTAGCCACAGCAGTCACTGACCTTCTACACAACCCGACAAGAGTTTAGGGTGAAGATGTGCTCTGGGAAGAACTGGTAGAACAGGCCTTCAGAGAGTTAAGTATTTTCAGGAGAACATTTTATAAGCCTCATTTCTTGCATTTTCTCATATCTAGAAAAGCATTCAAATCATTAACGGAGACACCTACCCCTTGTGACTGGCAGCAACCTTCCTACTGAGATGTGTGCTTGGCTGCTGGTACCCCCTTCACCAAAATCATGTATATGCTGACCTCCCCTGCAACCTCTTTGGAGCAGCTCCTCACAGCTATCTGAGAAGCCTTCTCCCAAGCTATAGTCCTCATTTTGCCCCCAGTAAAATTTAACTCACAACTCTCACGTTGTGCATTTTTGTCAGAAGACACTTCAAAGAGGCTATTAAATAGTGTACTCAGCTCAGCACACAGCAGCACAGAGGTCCCACAGACCTTCCCTAACCTCGACGCATGATCAAAAGTAGAGTTGACTGACGTCGAATGTGCCCATGGTGTGATCTAATCACTACGTTTTCCTCAACACAAAGAGAAGGTGGGTGCCCTACAATTCAAGCCGCAATTTACCCTGTATGCATTTTTCTGCTTAATTTTGCAGAGATACTAGAAAACAGATGAACAATTTGGTTATGTCACTTGCCAAGACTAACTGAAGCAGGTAATTATGAAGTACTCAAGAGGTAAACCATCTCCAATTCAACTTGTTAAGCATGGATAGCTGGGGGCATATTTTTGGCAGGATATTAAAAGGACCACTGTAAACAGGAAAATAGGCATTTCAATTGATTTTTTTAAAGCAAAGCAACAAATAAACATGCATTTTGTATATATTTCTTCAACAACCAACAGTTATACTGCTGCCAACAAGCATATTATCTTAGGGTACAGCCTGTGTCTAAGAACTAAAACCTCACTTTTTTCCAGCTCAAGGAGACCTTCTATACTTAGTGAGCTCCAAGTGGAGTGCCTTCTTTGTATTTCCTAAGTCACCTCTTCTTCCTGCCCACCTTTGTATCCTTAATTCTGCTTTGTCCTGGGCATATCAGAGAACTGTAGACCCTACAGAGGTCTGTGGGGATCTTCAGCCTAGTACAGTCTCTTCCTCTTTTTACCTGGGAAGCCTTTTTCACCATAATGTAAAATCACTGGAAATCCCTTAGGAAACCTTTTAATCATTTTATCCTTTTTTTGTGTGGTATATGATAAAGGATTCAAAATAAAGCATTTCACTTGAGATCAATTAAAAATTTTATCGTAAAGTTCATTTAATATAATTTTAATAATATTCATTGTGTATGGAGGCAAATTTCAACTTTTCCCCATTTAATAAGTAATAAATGCTGTTTCATCTACTTTAAATTTGTAAGAAAAAGAATCATTTGTTCCCAATTTAAATTGCAAAGAACATGGTATCAGGCTTTATCTTAGGATCAAGCCCATATTAACACATACATTGAGGCTTAACTGCACAATATTGTGTCAAGAGTTTAAAAAAAATTAACTTCGTTATCTGACAGTTGAAATATCTGCATTATATGCTTAAACCACTTTTTTGGGGGGTAATTTTCAAGGTTTTAGGTTTCTGTTTATACACACATCTTAATAAATAACTGTAGGGAGGATATCATTTTTGAAAGAGTGGATATAATTTTTAATCTAAGTAAATGAAGAGCCAAAGTGGATGGAGCAGGCACCGTGTTTTATATTTTTTACCCCTGACACGCTATGTGAGAAACCTGATCAACTCAGCTTGAAGATCTGCTCAGGATAATCTCGAGGTAATAAGCAGGGTTATAATTGTTATGCTCCTTGTCAACTTATTTGTATTTTGACATCAATTTTCTTGTTTCCTCTCTTCAACCAGAAGTTCATTAACGTTATAAATTAAACCATGTATGTGTATTAGTCAGCTTTGGCTGCAATAACAATATACCACAGGCTGGGTGGCTTCAACCACAGAAATTGATTTCTCACAGTTCTGGAGACTGAGATGTCCAAGATCAGAGTGAAGGTTGTTTCAGTTCCTTGTGAGAGCTCGCTTCCTGGCTCACAGACAGCTACCACTTTCTCACTGTGTCCTCACACGAGGAAAGAGAAAGCCCTGGTGTACTGTCTTCCTACAAGGGTACCAGCCCTATCGGATGGATCATGGCCCCATTCTTATGACCTCATTTAACCTTTATCATCACTTCATTGGCCCCACCTCCACAAACAATTACATTGAGGATTAGGGCTTTAACATATAAATTTGGGGTGAGTACACAAATGTTCAATCCCTAACAGGATGTTTAAGAGTAAAAATAGGTTAAGTACACATAACGCTCAAGGCACCAGCCCTCTAGCCAAGAGAGTAAGTTCTGAGTGTGGTCATCTGACCTAAGGACCACAGAGGTATGCAGGAAGCTTTCAGATGGTTGTACTTTGAAGGGAAAAGTTCCAGTGAAGGAGCGGGAGAGATGCTCCATTACACAGCTCAAGACAAAAGAGCCCAGCTACATGCTTGACAGGCACCACAGATAGAAACCAGGGAGACCCTAGGACAACTGAAGGGCCCCAGTTGCAGCATCAAACCATGGCCCAGTCGTGTTCAATTCCCTGGAGAAGTCCTGCAAAGTTCTGGAAGGCAAGTTCAGTGGTGAAATGAAGATTAACCCAGCAGGAAGTGGCAAGTGGATGGCCCAGGCAGCATCAGGCTGTAATTGCTTGTGTCCAAAAGGGAGAATCCTAAGAGAATCAGAAATAAAAACTCAAACTCCAACTCCCAGGCTAATAATACACAGACATGAGAAACAAACCAACAAGCCTACAGTCTAACTATCTCTCTACCACTTCTGAAGGTGACAATCCCCTTTCCCTTCTACCAAGCCAAACCAGCATTCTTCTTTGTTTCATATAATGAGGATTTCAGCAATTTTTTGGTAAGTGTAAAAGTTATCAAATTTGGATTCATTTGATAAAATTTTATACTTGCAAAATATAGCATCTCCCTGTTTTAATCTGAAACTTAGAATCAGTTAAAATTATATCCAATAACCTTCATTATTAACTAGCCAAGACCACAAAACTCTCCTTATTCCTAAGATTGGACCAAGCATCTAATCATCTTTTAGTGGTCTTCAATTCTGAGAATGGCATACAGCTTTCTCTGAGGTTTGGAGTTTTGGAAAATGATTATTCTGAAGCAATCCTATAAAGCCACTGGGGGGGGGGAATGCAAGGCAGGAAAAAGCATGCTAAGTTGATTACATTCACAGAAAACAATGCTAGGACAAGCTGAGTATCCTCATCACTTGCCTCCAAGAATTGTATCACACCAAGATCCATTACAGTCAGTTGTGCTATAACAAAACAGAAGTCTTCCCTAAAATTGTTACACCATGCAAATCATGCAATAAAAACCATAGGACTTACGGGGAACATGGGGTTAGGGGTACAGCACTCTAAAAGGATATCAGCAACATTTTTAAAATGCAGGACTTTAATATCAAAGTTTTACATGCATTGGATGGTTAAGAAACGCATAAGAACTATAACACATATGGCATTTTACCTCATTTAAAAAAAACTAGAGTGTGTCATGGAATTGGGTGCAGAAAGAGATGGAGTTTGCGGAATCGGGTGCAGGAAGAGATGCATTTATTGTGAAGCGTGGCAGGAGGGCAATCTGAAATGGGATGGAAGGTTGTTTAACATCAAATGTGGAAGGGTGGGGCTCATGATACTTGGAGTATCATGTCGAGTATGTCGATAACTGAGATGTGTGTGCATATTTGGAGGTAATCCTATGTGGTGTTCAGCTGGCTATAGTTTTCTGCCTTCACCTAGTGTTCCTCTAGGAGGACACTGCACATAAACAAATGTAACATTTGTTTTATGTCTGTTCCCTAATATATCAATTGCTTTGCAACAAATTTTCATTTTCAAAACAAGTGTCATGGCAGCAATGACAATGGAGAATTGATTCAACGTATAAAAGACAAAAATTCAGAGATTAGAAAACTGGGAATGATTTAAGGATCATCAATTATAATTCAAGCCCTCATATCACAGATGATATTAAGATATTAGCATCTCTGAATATTTTTAAAGTGCCCTATAGCCTAGGTACCCTCATCATGTTTCCAGGCTTGGTCTAAAGTAGAAAAGATACTGGAGAAGAGAAACATCAGATACTTAGGTCACATACCAACTCCAGGGCTACAGATACAGAGCCTCATCTCATATGTAATGTTTACCTAGCTGCCTTAAGAATTATTTGTGCAACACATAATGATTATTATCCAAGAAGCACATTTCTGCTGGTTCAAGTGAGAAGATACCCAAAAATACACATGTGAAAAGAGAATGTATTCAACTCATTGGGTTCTCTCTACTGCATCATTTGGAGGTTCATGAGAAAGTCCTCGGATTAGGGTCACAGTAATTTCTATTATTATCATTGCTATAAAGGAACTTTGTTTTGTGTGGTGGAAAATGATTAGAGGGCCCTTATTCACCTACTTTCAGAGGCTTCAAAAAGTCTACCAAAGAAGTTCATCCTTTCAAAAGAAGCCCTATTTTTTTCAGCGTCTATGCAGGAAACACAGAAGTTGGGAAATGTCTTTCTCCAAATTCAACTAAAGAGGAAGAGGAAAAGATTTGCAATGAATTTTATTCATTGTGCCATCTAAGAATCTACTTTAAAACATTTCAGTATTTAACAGTCAGTGAATATGACTGAATACCTACCATGTACCAGGCATGGATGCAGACTTCTAAGACAGGCTACGACCTGCAACCTGGGACCTTTTACTACAGTGATTGCACCTAGACAATTGTCTCCTTGAGCAACAGAATACAAAGAAACTATAAGGGACTAAAAACTGCATACATGTGCAGTTGGGGCAAATTATGAACAACAAGATACAAAAGACCAAACACCCGGCCACATCTTAAGGTGTCAGGAACAAAAGCAGGGTACTGGACATAATCCCTGCAGACAGCTCTGTAATAGAAGAGGACAAATTTGACTCTAGGCTTTAACCCTGTGCTCTGTTTTCTGGGCTTAGTCATGCTGGTTCTACACCTTTTGTAAAAGACTGTTGACTATAGCCTGAAATATACAGGGTAGCCTATTCTCAAGGTTCTGACCTTTAAGGGTAACACTTTCCCATTCATATAGAGATAAAAAGTTCCAGAACAGAAAATAACATTTGTTTTGTTGGAGGTTTACAGAGACACCATGACCTGACCTACCTGGACAGCTGCCAGAACGAAGGACTCCATACCAAGAAGTTTGCAACAACCAACCACACCCCCTCCCCTTTTCAGTGTAAAAGGACCTGAATTCTGACTTGGAGATGATTCTTCAGGACATTAGTCTGTCATCTGCTCAGTCTGCCGGCTTTCCGAATAAAGTTATTCCTTGCCCCAACACCTCATCTCCCAATTTATTGGCCTGTTATGCGGAGAGCAGAATGAGTTTGGACTCGGTAACAGCACCACCGAGGGGGTGATCAGACCACCAAAGCCACCCCTCCAGCCCAACCCACCCTTATGACCCCACCGTCACCCCACCTAAGGGATCCCTGCTCAATGAGCAAGCAAGGGAAACTATGACTTGCTTTCCTTCCTTCCTGTGGCAGCACAAGTCCCAATAAAGCCTTGCTTGAATTTCTCGCGGCCTCTTACCAATTTCTAATGATTAAGGAGTCCTGCGAGAGTATGAACTTGCTACCTGGTGGGTAACACTTCCAGAACAAACTTCCTGATGGTGGCATCATTCGAAGACTTCACAGGTAAGTCCTATGAACACCCCCAGGCTGAGAGTCACTGATTTTGTACGTGAAAAGGTAATTTTATGTAAAGGACAAATCTAGTTTAAATTTTAGAAAATAAAGTATGAAATGTTTGGAAGAGAAGAAAATTTTCTTATTAACAAGCATCTGGCTTCTTTTTCCTCCTTCTTTTTCTTTGTATTGAGAAAGAGACGTTTTGAAGAAAATATAGAAGGGAAGATTTTTAAGGTCTCCATGAGTACGTGCTGATCTGAGGCATCTCCTGTTCATTCTGAAAGGGATGTATAGCCATCCTACTGACATGTTAAAGAAACCAGAGGGACTTAATGATCAGACCCTGGGCAATGGCAGGGTGAGGATGGGTGGTGTGGGGCAGCTGTGGGAGAGAAACAGGCTTTAAAATCTGGGCCCTACTCTATTTACTCAATCTCCAGCAGTCCCACTAGGGACCTGTGAGTCAGGGTCAAGGAAATAAAACTTTTCCCCTGATAGATAGCATCTTCTCTTCAGTACACACATTACTTCTTGTTTCTTCTCAAATTCTAATCACTAAAGAAATCCAGCTCACTTTGCTAATATCACTTGGTTGTTTAAGTACCAGCATCAATATGTTCTGTTGGAGGAAACATTTCCCTCATGCTCTTTGGCCCAAATTTTATAAAGTTATAAATAAAATAAGTTGACTTAAATTGAGTATCCAAACATACGCCTTTCCTTTACCTGTGGTTCATGGGACAGACTGATAAATAGAGCCAGACTGCAACTCACATCACGTGCCCTGAGCAGTGGCCGTAAAAGAAAATACCATTAACGGGATCTCCATCTCCAGTAAAATACACCCTACACTCCTACCAAAGAGTCTCCATAAATCATCTGTGCTTAAGGAAGTAAGGCATAATCATTTTTTTAATATAACTCAGTTGGTTTCCAACTGTACAAATTCCATAATGAAGTGCAATCTGTTTTTGAAATTATGTTCCTTTAACCAAGGGTAAGTTTTCTTTTTCCCCAGAGATAACAAGCATTTGATATTCCAGTTTCAATTACTTAAAGTAGGTAAGTTTGAGAAACATAAGTTTAAGCTCTGTATACTTTTATAATAGTTCTTATTGCTAAGATTCTTTTGCCTATAGTTCAATTCATATCTGAATTCTGGAAAGAAATGGAAAACTTCCTCTAAATGCACATAAAGCAAGTGGCGTAATTAGTGATTTATATTTATTAACAGGTATTTACTCAGGCTAGAGGAACTAACTAATCAGTGTAAACGTGTTTACATAGGCTCTAATATTCTCACTCTGACTATTCAAATGCACTGTAATTCTTAATTTTTTTGGGGGGGATGGTATAATTAGGTTTGTTTGTTTGTTTGTTTATTTAATGGAGGTACTAGAGATTGAACCCAGAACCTCGTGCATGCTAAACCCACACTCTACCACTGAGCTACACGCTCTTCCCCCTGTAATTCTTAATTGGTAAAAATGCAATGTGCTGAATTAAAATATTCTTATCTTTGGATAAGATTATAACTCCTATTCCCAAGGTTTACAGAAATCATTGATGACAGTGGCTACACATACCCCACACCTTTTCATTGGTAAGTAAAAAGTTTTGGATGAAAAGAAAGAAACATCATGGAATCAAAAGTTTTTTGTTTTCCTTGAAGACAGGCAAATAGACATTCCATTAATGGCCATAAGATTGCCAAGATTGTTTTTTCATCAGATATTCAAAAAAAAAAAGCGGAAAGATCTAACAGGATAAGCTACAGAAGTCAAGCAAAAATTCTCATTCCAATCTTCCCTCAAGAGCTAATTAGTTGAAGGCCTTAGAAATAGAACAATGCACCGATTCTTTGCAGCAGCGAATAACAGAAGCCCTTACCTTTTAGTCAGAATAAGTGACAGATAACCAGCATAATAAACTCAGCAGGCAAGCCTGCAATGCCAGGTTCTCAGTGGACTCCTTCTGCAGCCCCCAAAGAACGCTGCATAAAAACTCCGCCTGCCTGCTCCATCCTTCACTGTCTGAGAGACCCACCCGCTACCAGGGTAACAAGAAAGGGCTGAACTAAGCAGCAATCTTAGTTTCTGAAAGACCTTTGTCCTGGAAAAAGAGAAGGGAAAAGAGCAAGGGGTGGGAAGCGGGAAAGGGGGAGAGAAATGGAATAATTACTTCCCTGAAGGTGAAGGGGTATTTGCCACGCATTAAATCCACAGCAAACAGCTTTTTAAGTTTAGATGGCTCTGCCTACAAGCTCCTGAAAGAATCTGCCCCTTACCTCTACCTCTTAAGGGGAGAAAAGTGTGTGTGTGTGTGTGTGTGTGTGTGTGTGTGTGTGTGTGTGAGAGAGAGAGAGAGAGAGAGAGAGAGAGAGAGAGAGAGAGAGAGAGAGAGAGAGAGAGAGAGAGAGGGAGGGAGGGAGGGAGGGAGAGAGAGAGAGAGAGAGAGAGAGAGAGAGAGAGAGAGAGAGAGAGAGAGCGCGAGCGCGAGCTAGCGAACGAGCTAGCTAGCTAGCGCATGCCGATGCCTGGATGCCTGGACAGGGAAGGGGAGACGACTGAAGGGATTGGGGGTGGGGGATAGCGCTAGGATGTGACCCACATATGGAATGAGCACTAGAACAATGAGGACAGGACAGCCAGACCGGTGCACTCTGGGGCAGCAGTTTTCAAAACAAGGCTTCACAGCTTTGCAGGAAAGGGGGGGTGTGGGGAAACATCACACAAAACAAGCTAATTGAAATAAGCAACTGGATACAAAATGAGCTGGCCAAATCACCAGAAACTGGGCCACTGGGGGCTCCTGGATTTCATTTTGATGCAGCCTGTGGGTCACTCCCCCTCCTTACTAGAAAGCTTTCAGTCCCCAGGGTTTAGAATTCCAGAGGACCCAATTAACACCATACTTGGCTAGCTCCCTGGTATGATCAATATGAAATAAGCTGCCTTTTAGCATCTCCATAAAATAAAACAGCCAGGAAACTGGGTCTGCTGCTTTTTTATTTCCTATGTAGAGTGACAGCCAAATTGGGGGTGGCGGAGAGGGGAGCCACACATGTATCAGACATTAAGTCAGGAGAGAGAGGGAGTGATGACTTCGTTGAACATATTTAAGAACCTTAACTCTAATAGAGTTTTGAGGCCAGTGAAATCATCTCTGCTGTATCCTCAGGTCTCTAATGGCCAGCAGGCTGTTTCACATGTGAGGTTTCCTGAACGTTAACTTACAAGGGACTCCCATGATTGCTGGCTTCTTCACAGAGCAATTCTGGTGTTTCAGCAAATAGTTCACTCACATGCATTTTAGAGAACTTGACTTGGTTCCCTCAAATATCCTTTACAGCAAGTCTTCTTTAAAAATGGTATTCTCTCTGGTTCTGATTTCATTTGATTAGCAACTGATTTTTTTTTTTCAAAGCCCAGGGACAACATTGCTGGAAATAAATATTTCATTAAAAAAAAAAGGAACCATTCTCAAGTGAGGGTTCCTTTCCATCAGTTCTTTCTTTAACAATATTTTATTTCTAGTGCAGAAACTAGTTGAATTTGTGATTTCAATCACTCTACATTCTGTCCTCTGCTTACTCTGAAAACACAGATAGTCAGCCAACCTGTAAGAGAAAAAGATGGCAGCAAAACTTTCTGAAAATCACACACACACAAACACACACATACACACACACAAAACTACAAAAGCCAGAAGAGGAGAAGGCAACTTCAGAATGAGTGCCGTACGTCTTGTGTTGTAATTCTAATCTTCTGATTTCAGAAATGTGTGACCAGAAAAAAAATTTCCTTGGTAAATTTTGGGTTAGAATAGCTAGGTTTACACCCAGGAAAAAAAAAATCATTGATAAAATTACTAAAGATCAAATTTCCATTAAGAATAAGCCAATTTAAAATGTTCATGGAGAAAGAGATCAGTTGTTCCCATGTGTTATGAAAGATCTTAAAGAGTTAAATCATAGAATACGCAAACCTGTGCTTAAATACCTTTTAGGCCATGATACTAGCTGAGGAGGGAAATAAAATTAGTAAGTGACAGGAATAAGGGGCTGTCAACACTGGCTCCAAATTTCATGCTCCTTGGCTTGATCTTGTATTTTATTTAACACAGACTTCAGCATGTGGATAACTGGCCTCTTCTTGTGAGGTCTGGTACTTTAGACTCTGGGCTGTGAGCTTATCTGAGAGATATGATGAAGTGAGACAAGCCGGCCTCGGCGTGGAGGTCCAAGTATTAGCTGCAACTCCAAGTCAGTGGAAGCTGTGTTGCTTCTGAGTGTCCAAAGCGTGCTCCTCTGGGCAGTGACCTTTTGGAAGCATCAAAGCTGATCTCCTGACCAAACGTGCTCAGGTTCTGACTGCTGACAAGGATGCTTTCCACTTGCATTAGCTTTTGTTTTATTTGATTCTCATCAGCTGGGTAGTGAAGCAAATCGAACAAAGGAAAACTTCTGAAATCTTCTATTTCAGCCTCCACCTGCTGTTATTTTCTCCTCTGCTGTTTTGAAATGTGAGCCAGGATGTAAACAGACTGTCTGGTCTTGGATGGCACTGCCTCAAGCAACACACTCCCAGGAAGCAGGGGCGTTTCAGATATGGAGGGGTCTGAAGCTTATACCATATGGAGGACTCTCTTTAAGAAAAGACAGTAAAACTATGAATTCAAAATTAGGTTAGAGGGCTATGGAAGAGACTCCTAAGAGTGAAAGGTTCTGAAGCTGATGCTTCAATAATTTCCCGGTAAGTACACCTCTACTATCAATGGGACCTCCCTTAAGAACACCTTAAGGGTGGGAAGAAGCTGGAAGGTCTTTCCCGCCTTCAATAGAACTTTGAGTATCTTCTCTTACTGGTGGTGATGAAAGGAGAGAGCAGCCTTGAGAAACTAAAACATTTAGCCTGAATATTCAAGTTAAATGATAACATCAAAAGAAAGTCTCCACATGCCTTTACTTTCTTAGAAGGGTGACCAGGTATATGCAGACAGGACATGCGGGGGTTAATGAATCCATTAGTTCAAAGAAGCTTCATATTTCCTAAAGAAGAGTTTTGATTTTTTTTTTAATTTCAAATTTACAAAAAATTAGCACAAAGAATTCTCAGATACCTGCTCCTCAGCTTTCCCAGATGCTCACACCTTATATAAACATGTAACAGTTGCACGAAACTAACACTGATGCTATACTATGAACTAATCAACAGACTACTCAATTTCCACTGATTGTCACAGGTATGTCCCTTGCCTGGTCCAGAATCTAACTCAGGAACCCTCACTGCATTCAGTTGTCCTGTGTCCTTACTTCCCTTTCCCCTTTAACCTATGACACCCTCAACCTTACTCTGTCTTTCATGACCCTGACATTTGAAGAGTACTGGCTAATTATTTTGTAGACTGTCTCTCAATCTGAGTTTACCTGATGTCTCCTCATGATTAACTCAGGGTGTGTATTTTTGGGAGGAATACCATAGAAGTGATGTTCTCCTTCCTCCTGTATCATATGAGGAGGTACACGATACTGACAGGCCTCATTACTGGTGATATTAACTTTGATCATTTGGTTAAGGTGGTGGTTCCCCCACAGCAGAATTACTATTTTTCCCTTTAAATGTGTACGTATTTTATGAGGAGATACTTTGGGACTATGCACATAGCCTGTCTCTATTCATACTTTTAATGCCTAATTTTAGCCCCCACAGGTGATTCTTGCCTGTGACAATTATTGCTGTGGTGTTTGCCAAATGATGATTTTCTGTTTCTATTATTCCTTCTACATTCATTAATTAAAATTCTACTGTAAGAAAAGCTACCCTTTCTAGAAAAGGGACTTTTAAAAGAAACAATTACAAAAAGTGAATTGCCTGAAAACCAACATAATTGGTTTATCTATAAAATAGCACCTCTCTGTGTCACTCAGAATTTGGATGATGTGAAAACTCTGAAGCCTTCCTTCTCAACCTTCTGCTGGCATTTCAATCTTTTTCAGCAGCTCCACTACAGTGAAGGAGAGAGCAGAAGCAAGGAGAGGACAGAGAAATGCAATCAGTTGCCCATTTGCAACTATGGTTTAGAATGAGAGGACTTTAAACTAAATGGATAACTTCTTTTTTTTACAAATGTCAATGAAGCAAACTTAACCAATATGTCCCATTTATGTCCTTTATCGGGGCCAGAACTGGATTCAGCAATTCACACTACATTTGGTTGTCATGTCACCCACACCCAGCATATGCACCTGTCCTGCCAAAAGGACCCAAAGGAACCAAAAGACGGCCAACATTCCAGACCGCATGTCTGCTGACCACAGCTCCCCATCCACTCCTGATCTCCATGTCTGTGCTACCTTTGGGACCTGACTCAACTTACCCCCTCCAGGTCTACGAAAGATTGAGTTTCTCTGAGTCCCAGGCTGAAGGCATCCTCTTAACGTTCATTCTTCAAATAATATCCTCCCAGTTAGAACAGGACAGACCTCATCTTTCCCACCACAGTGTGTCCTGATCAAAGACACAACCCGAATACTAGCCATCTTCGCCTCTTCATGTCTACAAACAACTGAGAGACAACAGCAGAGCTGGTCTAACATACTAGTTATTAGACTGAAATTTCAGTCATGCAATGAACATGAATAAAAATAAACTCAGCCAAGAGGAAATTCTGTGAGAGCAAGAGTAGATATACATTCTAGAAAGAGATGACCATACTGTTACCAAGACCGGGGCACTCTCTCACCCAATGGACAAGTCCTCATCAGTTCTCTCTCCCGGCATCTGGAAAGGAGAGGTACAGGCCCTGAGGTTTGGGCTTAGATTCTTCCAGAACGAGAAAGGAGGGGATTGAGAAATGAAACAACGGATCAGTCACTTCCCAGAGGAATCACTCTGGAGTTGACATCTAGACCCAGAAGAACCTAGTCTTATTAGGCAGGAAGATAGGTAGGGGCCAGCAAAGGAGCTACCAAGCCCCCTTCTGATCACCAGGGACAGCTGTACTGAGGCTCACTTCTCAAGCCCGTGCGCCTCGGAGGACTGGAAAATCACCTGGAGAGGATTAAGAAGGGAAAACTCTTATGAGGAAAAGGTTAGAGAGTGGCTTGAAAACCACATCACAAAGCTCCCTTACTTTCCAGATATCCCTTCTACAAACACCCTTTAAAATCACTAAAACACCAAACAATATTTTGTCCCACCCCATGGGCTTTCCATCGACATCTTTACAAAACCGTGCAATTGTTAAAACAAGCTTCTTTATTTATTATATCATTGGAATCTAAAACCCTCTAAATTAACATTTTAATAGGTTGTCAAAACTATCTCAAGTTTTGCAACAGCAGGTGCTAAATTTCATCCAAAATGAAACGATGATGTGATGCGGTGAATCTGACCGACTCCCTGCCAGGATACCATGGCTTCCCTGACGATCAACTGCAAACTAAAGATGTTTCCTAAAGGAAAAAAATTAAAAAGCTAGTTCAGCACCTAAGCTCTGTTACTAGAACACTGAACTAAACAATACATTTCTTCTTCTTAAATTCATTTTTAAGGCCAGAATTTCACAGACTGTCTAAACTCCCTAAGAGCCAAATCCTGAAGCTATGCTCACCACTTGGTTCAAAGTGAAAGAGTCCGTTCTTCAAACCCTCGAGTGACCCAGACCATGTTAGCGCCTTTAACTAAAATATCCAGATGGCACTTTTAAGATCCAGAAAACTGATTACTCTCTGATGTGAACCTTTGGAAGATACTGACAAGACACAACCACATGGGTTGGTGTAAGAGACAGAGATCTCTGTTTTGACAAATGGGTACATACCCCCATCACCATGCAATAAGGAGAGGAAAATGGAAGAGAAAACAACCCAACAGGATTTAAAAACTAGCACCAGCAGACCAATCCTCATTTTAAAATACATTTTTATAAATAAATTCCTTGGAGCATTGATTTCCACTTAAAGGGAAATCTGTGCATTAAGAATCAGCACAAACTGAAAATTATACAGGGGGTTACAATTTTCCTCATTAATTCACACCGACCAAGTATTCATGGGCACATCACACTAGGGTCGGAGCTAAACATCTCTGATCCAAAATGCAAACACTCTAGTGAGGTCGGGCGCCCTGATGACTCACAGCCTATTTTTCCACAAGTGCCCGCTCCATTCATTAGCTATGCACTGAAATAGAAGATGACAAAGCCTGAATCTGTGCTTATTTCCATAGTTGTTATTAAGTAAATACCATATTGGTGAATAAAATTAAACTAAACCCACATACACAAAATGACTTCTTTCCTTTCCTCAAAATCTTATTAACATAACACTGCCAGAAAATTAATCAACACCATACAATTGTTAAATGATTAATAAAAACAGTGATTATAATAACAATTTCCAACTTGAGACAATTTCTCATTCAAACTAGGTCTGCGAGTTCTGTTTGGATTTTCCTGCCAGCATGAGAAAAAAATGTTTATAAATGTAGAGACTGTTTGTAAATGCAGTGCCTTCCATGCTGCTAGAGAGGTGAGATAATATTCCACAAAGGGGTGATTTCTACCAATTGGTATTAGCAATTTTTCCTTCTTTTCCCTAAATTAAATTCAACATATACATAAATGGTGCCAAGCCTGAAAGAAAAAAAAAAAAAACTTAGGAAATAAAACAACCTTTTCAGTAACAAACTTAACGTGAGAAAAGGTTAGGTAGATAATTACAATTTACATCTACACAATAAACTGCCAGAGTTTTTCAGCGGACTAAATGCTATTCTAGTTCATGACGTAGCCATGCTACAGACAAAGGCCATTTTTCTCCCTTAGAATTTCAGTTTCTGTGACATAAAAGCACCAGGAGGTTTGAATATTATCCAATAATATTTTAACACTTCACAGAGAAATACTTCCATCTTTTGTTGGATAATCTCTACCACCTAAGCTACTGATCACGAATGAGATATGAGGCAACTATAAGTTAACTGTTCTCTCTTACAGTAGAGGTAGTTATGGTCTGTATGTGTACAGCTGACCCTTGAACAAGAAGGGTTTGACCTGCAAGGGTCCATTTATACATGGAATTTTTTCAGGAAGGTCAGCGCCCCAACCCCCACCTTGTTCAAGGGTCAGCTGACTATGTATCTGTGTGTGCATATATGTATGTGTGTGTGCGCACACGTGTCCATCTCCATCCTGAAAGCAGCCACTAGAGGGTTAACCCTTGACATTTCATTACAGTGGATCAGTGGAATTCTAGGCGGTTCTGCAGAGTTAGGCTGCACTGCATGGTTCAGGACTTCTAGGGGCCCTTTGGAGAGGTGAGAGAGTTTGTGGATTCTTGTGCTGACAGCTTAACCTAAAACACATATGTGCACATGCACACACACTCTAAACCTAATATGAGGCATACAAAGACGATCCAGTTATGATACTTGACATTTCAATCATTGTGATCCCCTGCTCCCCTGTAATAACTGTGCGGCAAATTACAAGCTCATTTGGAAGAGAGAAACAATAGTAATAGCTTACCTGGCTGTTTCGGGTCCCAAGGCTGAGAACAGGAGATAAACTGGCCCCACTGGAGAGGGGTGCTGGGCTGGCCGTCCAGCAAAGCTAGTTCCACACACCTTACCTCACTGCACACCTCTAGACCACATTGGTGGTTAAAGTAAGGAGGACTGGTTGGCAGAGAGCTGCAGGCCAAGAACTGGGGCATTCTGTGCCTATTCTGCTCCGTCCTTATGGCAGGAGAAGCAGATTCTGCAGGGGGAGGTAGAGAAGTGCTCCCCCAGTCACTCCAGCCAGTGAGCAGGGCTCCCTGCACTCAGGATGCTCAATGCTGGAACTGCAGGATTTCCCAGTCACAGGCTTATCCACTGTAACTCTCTCCTTTTCCACTTACTTATCCTCTCCTTTCAACTCCATGTCCTTATTCCCTTTGGGACAGTCAGCAGTCATTAAGGAAAGTAGGAAAAAACTCACCATCTTCCTTCTCAAATGCGACTCATCCATCAGGGTAGCCAGCTGATTTGATGGAGATAAACAGCTGAGAAAGACAAAAGAGATCAGAGGCCAAACCCTGACCCTGGGATGCCAGTCCCCACAAGCACACAAGTGGAGCGTCTGGGCCTCTGTGATTCAGAAAGAACTCATTTTCTGTGCAGCACCTGCCGAGGAACCCTCATGAAAGGTCAACAGCAAGGAGCCAAAGGTGGCAGAAGAAAAAATGCTATCCTGTCGCCTTTATCTTCAAGGTACCAGGAAAACTTCAAGCAGCCCAGAGAGAGAAGAAAAACATCCGGAAAATTTGTGAAGAGCTCATTTTTAAATAATAAAGAAAGTGTGTTACACCAGAAATACAAACCAGGTAAAAAGGGAACCAAATGCCTTTCGGGTATTAGACAAATATATACTGAAGGCTTTCTACAGGTCAGGCACTGTTCCAGGGGCAAGTCATCCAGCACTGAACAAGACACAAGATCTCCACTCTTAGAGAGCTGACAGTTAGTAGCAACAGACAAAAGCAAGTAAGAAAGAATGTCACACAATGATGTGTGCTACCAAGACAACACAACTTGATGAAGTGATGACGAGAAACCTGAAGGGAAGGGTCTGTTTCAGATAAGGTTATCAGGGACGGCCTCTCTGAGACTGAGTCAGCAATTCAGAGATCTGGGACAAAGGTATTCTAGAAAGAAGGAACAGTAATGGCAAAGTCCCTGTCGTAGCAGACTGCCTGCATGCCTGTAAACTCTCATGAAGCTCCCACCTTTCACAAAAATGAAAAAGACGGACACTTTGCTTTTGAAGATCCCATGGCATAGTGGGGAACACAGACCCAGTGACATGGTAGGTGCACCCCGAACTCCCACCAATGGGAAAAATCCATGAAAATTTCTAAAGAGTGACCTTGGACCCTTGATGCAAGAGATGGATTTTGCTACCAGATTGGCTAAAACAAAATTCGGGACCCAGGAAATATAATGAGCAAAGGAAGAGTGGCATGAAAGCATAGAACAATGTGTATGAACGACGTTTGTATCCATTTGTAGAAATTAGTCTTAAGACATTTAAGCACCTAATTGTATGGGTTGGTTCCATGCCTTGTCCCTTGTTAGAATGTCCATTCTTTGACAACAGCCAACTTACTCATTTTGAATCCTTATCATCTAACAGTGCCTGGCACGTAGATAGAATCATTTAAATGTCTGTTGAGTGAATGGGATACAGAGTGAAAAGGCAGGTTAACAGCAGTTGGTGAAGGTTGGAGAGTGATGGTTGGAAAGAGCTGGACTTCTTTCTGTAGGTACAAGGACCATCAAAGGTTCTGCAATTCACAAGAAACCTCAAGGATGACGAAAGTGAGCCCAACCTACCAGTGAGCCTGGAAGCCCTCCTCTACAAAGCAAAGGCTGGTAGTGCTGACGGCTGCCTCTGCTGCTGTTGTTTAAATGAAGATGTGGCTTTTTGTTTCCTTCACTGAAGAGACATGTATTAATTGCAGAGCTTTTTAAGATATGAAACATGGTTTTAAGAGCTTGATAATCTCTTCTACTAAAGGTTTCCTGCTGTGGTTGTCAAATATATGTCTTCTCACCCCTTCCCTGTGACCCTCCGCTCTGCCGTTACCTGGCTCCACACTGAATCAGTCAATCCAAATGTATTTATTATCTTCCACTTCTGTGCACAGCAAGGAGCACTGTGTGAGATAATATATCCGTCACACATCAGAACCATAAAGGAGTCTTAATGGCCCTGGAAAGGGGGAACAAAGTTTATGGTACTTTTGTTTCTACTGTGCTTGATTATCTAGTCCAACCCTTTCATTTCGTCTTAAAGATCTAGTCCAACCCAGGTAACTAGGTTGGTTCCTAGAAGAGCTCAGATGATATCCTGGGTTTCCTGGCTTCAAGTCATCAGGGACTAACCCTTGTCCTTCTTGGGTACTTTGAAAGATGCCTAACGCAAGGGCTCAGCACTTCCAAAGCTCAATGCATTCCTTCAGATGAATTAATCCATCCTGTGCCACACTGTGATAACTACTCCCATTTCTGTCTCTGTACCCCAGTGTACCTCTCTAGGCTGTACTCCCTTTTCAGACCTCAGCCAGATGTCAGGGCATTAGACTCATGGAAGCTCTGAAGCCACAGAGAGCTGGCCCCCTGTGGCGTAGCTCTGCTCACCAGCAGGAACTCTGACAAGGCAACAGATGCAACATTTGGCCAGCCAGAAGTAACACAGATGTGGCCACACATCTTCGATCACACAAGGCACTAAGATGAGATAAGTGTCTGAATTTCAACCAAAAAAGAGGCAGAAATGGGGGAACCTCAGCTGATAAAATAGCTCCATTCCCCATCAAGAGATCCATCCCAGTTATGGAAAGGAACCAGGGAGCTCCAGCGATAGGTTCAGATGCAAACTGGAGACCCTGAGTTTCCCAATCTCACTCACCTCTGACAAGTTCAAAACACTCTACTTCATTGAAATTTTGAAAATCTAGTCTGTAGGGGGTTGTCTGGCTTAGAGATTTTGGAAAATTAGAAGTAACTTAACGACCTTCTTTAATAGCATGATGGGTTATCACAAGGAAGATAATGAAAGGTAGCTGTCCAGGTCAAAGATCTGAACTAAAACTCTGATCATCAGAGAAAGCGCAAGACTTTAACACGTACAACGAATGTCCCTCCCACTTTGCTACTATTTTCAATTCAAGTCACAAGCTTGTGATCTAATATCCCCTCATTTTACAAAACACCAGTTTGCAAATTAGAAAGTTAAGACACATAAAGGAGACATCACTGTAGACAGAGAAATCAGAAACCCATCAAGAGGGAGGCAACAATTGATCTCTAAAGGAATGGGACCCATGGGAAAGGACTGCATATTCCAAGCAAACTAACAAACGAAGAACTTCTCCAGTAGTTCTGCACATTTTCGTTTACTATGCACAGAATCATTTCCTAAAGCAGAATGCATTTATCTCTCCAAGACAGAAAACCATAATTTAATTAAAGTTAAAATAAAGAACTTAAAGATTTGCTACATTATTAGATCCCTTTGAAAGAGTTAAATGTTCCCCTGCTCAGATCTCTTCTCTTCCTGTGCTTCAAGATAAGTACTGGGAGATTTATATGTCATGAATTTCCAATTACCCATCTCCACCAGCTGGGCTGTCAATCACCACTTGTCTTATCCTGGATGTCTTCACCACCTCCATTTCCTTGTTGTGCACACAGAAACAAGCTTATTCTTCCCCAAAGAGCTTACCACCAGGCAGGCAAAATGCTGAGGTTTTGTTTTTTTTGTTTGTTTGTTTTGTTCTGTTTTATGTCCAGCTTCTGCTGGACAGAATTTCTAACTCAAATGACTGCCACCCCATCATTTCAACATATTCAAATAAAGCAAGAGTTGCCACAGATTGTGAACAATTTTAGATTTCAAAAGAGGATTTACATCATGCATCTTCCCGGTGTCCACTGAAGCAGAATTGATGAGCTCTCAAGAGCAATCCCTCCCCCACCCTTGACATCTGGAAGCAGGTGAGAGAATTCTAAATGATGACTACACTCAGACACCAGCAGAACACAGAAAACAGGATGTTTGCAAATGCATGCTTACATAAGAGTTGTGAATTCAGAGGCTAAAATATTAATGGTGAAAGCTCTCCACTGCTTTCGGCCACGGTTTTGTCTGCAGAATGGACATTAAAAAAAATTAAGGTATCAAGAAATTCTGAAACGGACTACACAGTCTGAATATGGATGTTGCAATTAAATACCTGAAAAGTAAATGACAGCTGTCATTCAACGGCCAGGATGACAGTGGTAAGTCTTGATGGAACAGGTCCATTTCTTGAAATTTTGCTCAAAATACGTATCCATTCAGCAGACAGACGTTGACTACTTACTACGTAAAAGACTTAGATGTTTAGGGAGATACAGAAATAATTATTACAAGGCCTTCCCCATAAGCAGCTTATAGAAATATGTGCATGAACAATAATAAAAAAACACTTGGCATTAAAAAGTCAGTGAACTACTTTGAGGATTCAGGAGAGACAAAACCTTGCCTCTGGCTGGAGGAGGACAAGAATTCAAGGACAGCTTCATGAAGGAGAAGGACTTGACCAATGATGAACTAAATCCTGTCAACTACAAGATTCCAGTGTTGTGGACCATCGAATTCTTGGCCAGCTCCTCTTCCTCCTGTCACATTTTGCTTTGCTTGTTTCTAGAGGACAGGGCAGAAGCAAGATAACTAAAATTCAAGCTCTAATTTTGTTGCTTATTTGAAGTGTGAGTAATTTTGCTGCATACAGAGGTTCTCGTTACTAAAATGCAATATAAGGGTCACTTAGTACTCAATGCTCTGGGGCACTGAGTGGTCTAAATAGCACAGGAGGCACATTCACATCCAGGAAAAATCGGTCCTTCTTTCTAGATTCTGAGCCTGGAGAGTACTAGGGCATTGGGACTGTCAGGATTCTGGGAAGCATGTGCAGTGGAGTCGTCCTTCATGTCCTGTCCTGGCAAATAGCGGAGTCGGTGATCAGGTGGAAGAGGCAGGCTAACCACTGGCTCAGCTCCATTTCACTCTGGGCTTCAAAACATCTAGTAAACATTTCACCCACTGATTCTACTGATTTGTCAAAAACCCATGAAACAGATGGGCCATGACAAATTGGACCTGATAAGTACTCAGCCACTAACAGCTTCCTGAGCCTACTTTCCACTCCAAGGTCATCAGTCAGATGATGGTACCCAGCATTCCTAGTGCTGTGACTGGCACAGGCACAAACAGCCCAAGATCTATGGTGGAGCCTCATACTAGATACACGACTACCTTGATAGTCAATGTCTAGTAAGCCTCCCTCTGTAGTCGTAGAATGAAGTCCTTGCTCTCTGTGCACAGTCTCATTTAACCATTAAAAACCCTTAAATGCATGTATTATTCTATCATTTTCCAAAGATGGAACTAAGCCATGAAAACATAAAGTAGCTGGTCCAGACCCACACCTGATAATGTAAAACCCAGGATTTGAATTCTGTCCTTTCCAACTTCAAAGCCTGTGACATTAATCATGTGCTATCAGCCACAACACTGTAATGCTTCCCAGAAAGTCTGTGGAAATTAGAGGTGGAATTCTGAGTTTTCAGCCTAGGAGAAGCTGTAGGTGAAGAGTGTAGGTCTATCTCTATCTGACTTATTTCAGTAAGTATAATACCCTCCGAGTCCAAGAGAAAGACAAACACTGTACGATATCACTTATATGTGGAATCTCAAAAATGAAACATACTAATGAATATCACAAAAATAAAACAAACTCACAGGTGTAGAAAACAAACTTATGGTTACAAGGGGAAAAAGGGAAAAGTGGAGGGGCAAGATAGAGGCAGGGGATTAAGAGACACAAAGTATTATATATACAATAAATAAGCTACAAGGATATGTTGTATAGCACAGGGAATATAGCCATATGTTATAATAACTATAAATGGAATATAAATTTTAAAAATTATGAATGACTACGTTTTACAATTTTTTACAATATTATAAATATTGTACATTTTTACAATATTATAAATCAGCTATATGTTAGTTTAAAAAAATGGATCTAGACCTAGAAAAACTATCTCATCTACAGTTATACATCCTGAGTTTGGCCATGACCACTGAACCAGGAGAAACCACTAAGTGGCTTCCTTCCTCTACCCATCATGTCCTGTATCCAGTATTTACCAGGAGCAGCTACACGTGATCAACCGTCCGACCAACTGAAACCTGGTAGAGGCATAACTTGACCTAGTAAGACAGCAGTTCTCCACCTTGCTGCACACTGGAACCTCATGCCTGGGTACCACACCAGAGACTCCACTGGTCTGCAGCAGAACCTGGGTATTCAAAACATCCAACATGATTCTATTGTGCATCTGAGAATGACGATTATTGTGCCAAAAGAAAAAAAGTTTGAGGCCCCTTGTTTCTGGAGTCAACAGAGAGCTGGCTTCACTCACGCTTTCGTGGAAGCACAGGCATATATCCCTGCTGAAGATGCACTGCTCTCTCCTTGAGGGAGAGTGTCCTGACTCTAATCTAAAATTGAAGGAGAAGGCGAAGAAAAGCAACAAAGGAAACACTTTTCAGAAGACTAAAATATGCTTCTGTTTAAACATAAATGAAGATAATGAGAGACTATTTTTTTTTCCAAGTAAGAGGATGCATCTCTTGACCCTCCATTCATAATTCAGTGAAAGAATTGTATTCAGACATGGCCCAGGCCAGGATGGCAAATATGCAGTCTGCAAGTCACTATTTTCCTTCCCCTGCACACTACTCAGAATGGCCCCCACCAGTCCAGTAGAGCTTCCTGGACGAGTCTGAAAACAGCCCTGGAAATATTTAACATAGGTACTCCTAGCAGCCGCTGTGAGCCAAGCTTGTGTATGAACTGCACAGTATCTTCCACCCCCGTGCAAGCCTACACACATCTCCGGGTGAAGAATTATCTCATTCTGCTTTGCACCCACCAGTTCCACCAGAAGAGTTTATGACAAGTAGTAAATGCTCAGTAAATGTGAGTTGAATGAAAAAACGAGGCAGCGACATGGGAAATGCATTTTATAGAAAATCTCCTGCACTCTGATGTCCTTTGCTTAGCAAACTAAGATTTCAAGTTTGCTCCTGACGGAGTGATCAGAAAGACCTTGAGAGAAGAAACCATGCCTACAGCCACTAAATAAAGCAAGCAAACTGCGCCAGGAGAGATCAATAGCGACTGATAGAGATTACGCAGCTCTATGAAATCTTTCAACTATCTCTTTTAAAAGACAAGACTTAGAAGAGGGAAGCAGAGAGGAGCACATGCCTAGAATTAACATCATGACAACCGCCTGACTCCAGGCTCTGCATTTCGTTTTCTTTATTCCTATTCCATCTTTCATAAATAAATAAAGAGAGAGAGGGATAGGGTAAAGGATTTGCATGGCTTTCAAAATCATATTTAATCCAGCAAGATGATGCTAAATAGAATAAGAAAGAAAAGGCAAAAATAAGTTCTATTTTTTGTGCTAGAGGTAGATAACAGTAGAGAGTCAACCCTTGATTGCTGTCTTCTCTTCTGCCTGATACCCGCTTATCTCTCAAGGTGTAACTCACACCGCACTTTCCAATGGATGCCCTCACAAATTTACAGTCCTCTGTGGGTTCACACTTAATTCCACTATAGCCTGATAGGGCAATTGCTCATGGATATGTCTCCATCCCTGAGACTCCTTGGCAGCACAACAGCAGTGGGTACCTAATAATGTTTGTTGGATAGTGTTATGGACTGAATACTGTGTCCCCTCAAGTCAATATACTGAAGCCCTAACCCCCAGTGTGGCTCTATTTGGAGATGGGGGCCTCTAAATAAACAATTAAAGTTAAATTAAGTCATAAGTATGGGACCTCAGTCTGATAGAACCAGTGCCCTTAGAGGAAGAGCCACCAGAGCCTAGGTGAACTTTCGATCTCAGCCTCTCTCTCGCTTTCTCCCCACTACCTGCCCGCGTGTGCACTCACCACACAATGAGTGACACGGAAGGATAAGGTGAGAAGCCAGGAATATGGCCCTCACCAGAAACTGAATCAGCTGACATCCAGACCTTGGACGTCTACCCTCCAGAACTGTGAGGAAACACATTTTTGTGGCTTAAACCACCCAGTCTATGGCATTCTGTACAGCAACCTGAGCTGACTGAGAAAACAAGAAACTGATGTGCTTAATAATATGCTGAGAAAGCCACTTCATTTGAAATCTGGAGCTCTACCCAACTGCGTACTTGAAAGTACATGACTTTAGCCCAACATTTTGTTTCCTCACCTCTAATCTGGACAGGATAAAACCTACTTTATCTACTCTTAGTGACACTAGAAGGATCAGAGAACCTCTGAATAATTAACCAGCTTTATGAATACAAGGCTGTGCGGCATTATTAGTACAAATAGAGCTGGGGTTCTTTCCTCTGTGCTCTGACCATCGGTCCCCAGTGGCCATCAGTGGTGGAAGGGCTCCAGGTCCCCCCTGGAGGCCTCGCCCCACCCACACAGCCATTATTTCCTAATTGCTCAATTAAGAAAGCCGATGGCTAACACATTAACTGAAAGGGTATGTACTGTATAGTTTAATTGGATAAGGAAAAATCTACTTACAGAATATCTGAGGTCCCACTTCAAAACGGTAACTGGTTATATCAGGGTCAGGTGGTTACAGGCACGATGACAATTTTCCTTTTTATATTCATGTACATTTCTCTAAATCTTCAACAAATAACTGAATTACTCTTGAATTAAAGAAAAAAGCACACAGGGCAAAGGCGATTGACTTTTCTAAAGAAAAGACTGGTATCCTTCCCAGTAGCCTCTCTACTGCCCCCTCCTTCCGCAGGACCAGGGGAGAGAAGGGCCATGGGGCTAGCGGAAGGCCTCACACCTCCTCCAGCCACCTGCCCCCTCCACTGCTTCCCTCTCTCAGGACACTGGAGAGGTCCTGAGAGCGCACCTGCCACAGCCCTTAAATTTCTCTTCTCCATCAGCTCAGGTCACTGAGAACTGATTTTATTCCAGGATGTTCAGGATGTCCATCCCCAGTTCTCTGCCCTTCTTCAAATACCCCTGCTTTCAGAGTTGAGCAGGAAATGCCAGCTTACGCACAAAGCATGCTTCGAGCCCACTGCCAGGCACACAGAAGGTTCTCAATAAATAAATGTCAGAGTTTCCTTTCCTCCAACTGGGCCCCACACGTAAACCTCCCCTTTTGGATAAAAAGTGTCATTTCAGATGCACAGAAATTTACTATACGTGATACAGTCCCAGGCTTTTTGTACATAGTCACAGAGATATGCAGTAGCATACATTGGATTTGCTTCATAAACACGGTAGCATCTCCATTCTGTGGTTTAAAACAACACATGCTAATTTTCTGGAAGACAGAAGGCTAGTGTCACACAAATTAAGTTTCCTCACAGACAAAAGCAGCTGTCTTACCTCACTTCTCATCCCCATGGTCGTGTTCAACAGCTCCAGCTTTGAAACTACTGATGGAGGTCTGTTTAAATTTGAGGAAAAAGATAGTTCGGGACATCTGGATTCATTAAAAAATAACCTAGCCCCTTCTCTCCCTAAGGACAGTCATGATAAACGCACTCTTAATGGAGTCACACTCTCATGCTAAAGATACACCCTTAGCATATTTTTAAAAAGATTCTTCCGTTTATCATTCATCTAAGAAGATCCTTAACAACAGGCTGTGCCTTGATTACAGGCCATCGATCTCCACTAATAAATACACTAAGAGTTTCACATCCATGGTTAAATTTTGCCTTGTAATAGACAAGAAGTATTCAAAGACTGACCAGACTTTCAGATGCTAGCATCCACATATATGATGCCTACACAAATTAATACTTTGTTTCAGGGAATAAACCACAAACATGAAAAGTAAATTGTGATACTGCTAATTGTCCTTATTTTGTATTGAAAAAAATACCTGCAAGTTTTCAGTTGTGATCTCTCTCCTAGGCTGAGTCCTAAAGCACTAGCAGAGTTCGCCAGAGGGACATGGAGGGAACATTTTGCAGGAGCAGGAGCAGGACCAGGGTGAGGAGAGAAAGATGCATTGGAGCATTTGTGTGTTTCTCCTGATGGCTGGAGCACACACGATAAGGGAAGTCTCCAAAATGCAGTCCAACTCTGACATCCTCTGACTGGGGTGATCGGAGTAGACTGTGGCTGAGACCTAGGAAAGGAGAAATAATGTTTGGCCACCAGAGCAGGACAGACATTTAGACCAAATGGCTTTGTCCAGAGGGAGGTAGGAGGCAGGCACTACGTCCAGCCACTACGTCTGGGCTCCTCTTTCCAACTGAGTTTCCAATGAGCTAACATTAGCCTGAAGCACAGAGTCGGCCTCAAAGCTGAGGGTATGGACTAGATACCAGCCCAACCCTTGAGGAAGGGATGCCTACTGTCCTCACCCTGCCCTCCCTCCTCTCCCGGCCGGACCTGATTCCGTGAGTGTGAGTGTCAGGTTCCCACCAAGTGCAGAAGCACCTGCCTGGTGAGAAAGGAAAGACCTGCCCAGCCCAGTCAATCCCTCCAACAGAGCACAGTGGGTAAGACACCTCCTGACTTGGCCATCCACTCACCTTTGAACTTGACAAGTTACTTTAGTTCTTTAACCTTAGGGTCCTCACTTGCAAAATGAAGCAATGCCCACCTACCTCATATGGTACATGCATGTGAACACACACACGTGCATGTTAACAAAACACATTCAGCAGAGTACAACCCAGAGTAAAGGCTCAGTAAGTGTAAGATGTTTTTGCTATGGTTGGTCTCTTTGAAGGACAGTTGGGGGCGTCTAGCTTCTCATATTTCTTTGTAAGTTTAAGCCTTTCAAGTGAGTATTTATAATATCACCACTATAATTATGTGAAAATTCTCTGATTACTTAGAGGAGAGAAGTCACACTGGTGTTCTAAGGTGTGCAGCTGAGGAAAGCATTATATAAACTAAACCCATTCCTTCTGCTGGCAAGCTTGGAAGCTCTCTTATTAAATATTAACACCACAGAAAACAAGGACCTTTGAGCCATGAAAAGGCAGGTTTTGTTGGAAAGCATTCATTCATTTACTCAAGGCACTGATGGCTTATTCTGAATCAGGCACCATTAAGGAGCTAGTGATACAGGTCCAGACAGAAAGCAGATGCTAATCTGTGCCCCAGAAGGGTTTACATTCTGGTGGAGGGAGATGGAAGAGAAATGAAGGAAATAACTAAAATATATGATGCTAAGGACTATGGCGAGAAAGAAGGCAGGAAAGGGGGACAGGCAGCATTGCAGGCTGGTTACAGTTTTCACTAGAGCTGTCAGATAAGGTGTCACCAAGAAAGGGACATGTGAAGAAGTGAAGGAGGTACAGGAGTGAGCTATGTAGGTGTGTAGGGGAGAGGATGCCGAACAAGTAAAGGCCCTCAGGTGAGAGCAGGCCTGTTGCGCTGGAGGAACAGAAATGCAAGAGTCAGTGAGGCAGAGAATGGGAACGATCAAGTCAGAGAGAAACAAGGACCAGCTTCTGTAGAGTCTTGGCCAAGGTTACTCTGAGTCATACAGGAACCCATCAGTGTTTAGAGCAGAGGAGAGAGATGATCTGATGAGTGTTTTGCAGTATTTCTGAAAACAGAAGGGTAGAAGTAAGGAGACCAGTTAAGAGGTTATTGCAATAATCCAAAAGGGAGAACATGGTAACTTGACCCAAAGTGAGAGCAATGAAAAGCGGTCAGAGTCTGAAAATATTTAGTTAAAATATTTAGTTTTAAAAATACATAGTAAATATATTTAATATGGAAATATATACTTTGTAAATGCAATGTATAAATTGATCTCATAATCTATAGCATATATATCATTCATATACACATATATGAGATACATATATATACATATATCATACATATACATCATATATCATATGATATATATATTATGGAGGCTCCAAGCTGCAAGAATGATGGTGCTGCCATTGTTGATATGAGACAGGAAGATGGCAGAAGAAGCAAGTGTGTGGGGTAAAGTCCTGGAGATCTATACTGGACACGCGAAGTTTCAAATGCCCTTTAAATATCCCATTCAGATGCTGAATGAACCACTGAATAGACAAGTCTGGAGTAGGCAGGGGAGTCAGGCTGGAGCTCTTCATTTAAGATGGAGAGATTGTGTTAAAAGCCATGAGACTGGAGATGACTAAGGAATGAATCTTGTTTCAGAAGAGAAGAGAACTGGTCCCAGCAATGTTTGGCTGCTGAGAGGTCAAGCAAGAAGAGGGCCGAGTAGTGACCACTGGGTACAGTGACCAGTGGACCACTGATGACACCGACAAGAACAGTGTCAGTGGAGCAATGAGGATTAAATGGAAAGGAAGTGAAAGAAACAAGAATAAGCAACTCGTTAAGGAGTTTAACTGAAAGGAGAGCATAATATGGGACAGTGTCTGCAGGGAGATCTGAAATCAAATGAAGGATTTTTCCTAAAGATGAGAGGGATTACACTGTGCTCCATTGGGAGTTTGTGATTTGCAGATACTAATTAATATATATAAAATAGATAAACAACAAGTTCATGCTGTATATCACAGGGAACTATATTCAGTATCTTGTAGTAAATTACGGTGAAAAACAATATGGAAACAAATATATGTATGTTCCTGTATGACCGAAGCACTTTGCTGTACACCAGAAACTGACACAACATTGTAAACTGACTATACTTCAATAAAAATATAAACATACATAAAAAAAAAAAAAGAAAGTAATGAAGCAGAGGATGACTCAGGAGAGAGAGACAGTGCCGGAGGAATTTCCATTCCGAAATTGACTCCCAAACCTGAACCTAGAGCTAAAACACAGGGAAGAGGCAGAAAAACTGTCCCCACATGGACAAGCATCAGACCTGAGGGATTACCCCTTCAAACATTGGAAGTTTGCAGACTGCTAGCCAATGTGTGTGACTAAAACCACCAAAGAGGCAATTTACAGAATACCTGCTCTTGGATGGACCCCTGAAGGGTTATCTGTGATTGTTTTCACAGCCCTCACCTCTCGGCTTCGGGGTCTGACCCAGCCCCCTGACTCCAGAGCCCTGTAAACTGGGCAGGGAGCTCACAGCAGATTACCGTCAGGCTCCAGCAGTTCCCAGATGGAGCTGTCAGCACATTCACAAGGAACAGAAAGGGAAGTGGGAACACGGGAAACCTTTCTTTTCCTACATCAGGTTTAACGACCTTTCACCAAAGAGCTAACCACGTGTGGTCCCAGCAAACCAGGAAAATTAAAGAAAAAAAAAGCCAACATTTAATTTAGGATGCTCATTCCTTGGGGACATTTTTTTCTAATACTGGTGGGCACATGACGGAATTTTAACATGCTGTAGGTATGTTTTCATTTCAACAAGGTCCTTTTCCTGCAACTCCAAATTTGAGGGGTTGGGGAGGGAAGGCAAGCAAGACAGGCAAATTTGCAATAGGGATAAACAAAGAGATGATGAGAAGGCACATGTTAAAACACAGAATTCATAAATTCATTCACTACTGATGTGTTGCCCTATTCCAGGAAAGATGTGAAATCAGAAAATGTGTAAATAAGTCAGCTTGTGGAGCTAAAGGGCAGGAGAGACAGCAGCCAACTCAGGTACTGAATCTCCAAGGCTCCGAGGATATCCTTCAATTGCTCTGAGCCACAGCTGTCTCATCTCTAAGGCAGAGGATAGAACCAGACGATCTCAGGGCCTCCTCTCCCCTAAAACTTTTTTTTGACCTCACAACCCATTTTATTTCCCAAAAGGTATTTCTCAGCCCAGCAGTGACTTCCGTGTTATAAACACACGCCTGCAAGCAAACACCTACACCACAGATAACCCAGCTGCTTTGCGACTGTCCTGTCTGCTTCAAACTCAGGCCACTCGAACAAATGCCGCAGCCCTCAGTTCCACGGCCATTCCACAAGCTCAGTTCACAGCAGACCCATTCTGGAAGAGCTGCCCTCTGGTGCACGGGCGTTCTGAAATAGACTGGCTCTTTCTAAGCCAACATCACGGTGTTGACAAGGCTGTGAGGACAGCGCAGCTGATCACAAAAATCAGCAGCTTCAAAATCCAACTCCACACAGCAACTCATGGAGAGCAGAGCTTGCTTCTTGAATACATAGCATGGCTGTTAGTTGAAGACGAAAAGGAAGAAACCATGGGGATCCTTAGAGGGAAGCACATGTATTTGGAAGGGAGAGGGGAGACCTTCACCAATGAGGAAAAATGTGAAATCAAAGATTTGGAAGATGTGGGATTTATTTATTACTTCTGCACATAATTCTACCCCTTGACAGTGGGATTTCTGATTCAAACAGCAAGATGGGAAGCCCAGGTTCAAAATAAGAGCTAAATATAGCTATGGTATAAAACATTATACTGTACATTGGATAGAGGTGGAACAGTTACAAAGAGCCCACAGTACTTTTGACAAGTTTCTCAGCTGTACGATACATTTACCACCTTAGACATCACAGCAGGTTCTCACTCCAAGCCACCGAAGTATGTAGATTTTTAAACACCACTTAAACGACCTTTTCCCAGAAGAATTAAATTACCATTTATAGCCTATTCTCTATTAAAAATTAATGAATTTACTAGCTCCTAGGATGGGGGCCCTCATTTGTTTTAAAAAGAAAAAAGCTTTGATCTGCAATTCTCCAAGGCTGCGATTGTTTTTATTCTTCAGTTCTTCTCATTAAAAATAAATACCTCCATTCTCCAAGATACACCTGCAAAGCACTTAAAACACCCATTGGAACAATAGGAAACCTATTTTCGTCTCCCTGCAAAAGAATCTACTGTTTAAAGGGCTTCTGCAGTGAGAAAGGCACTTTTCTTCAATACTCAGGCACCATTCTGGGTGGTGAAGGACCAAAATTGAAGGTTTGCAACTAATCAGTATTTACAGAGCAGGCTCAAAGGGCAACTTCTTAAAGCCGAAGATCTGAGCTATAATCAGAATTCTTCACATATTGTCTTTTGCTCAAGAGGGAATAACAAGCCAATGTGAAGTCACAGCTTGATTCATTGAATACTTCAGGCTACACCCTCTGATGGAGTCCAAACCACTGGGAGCAGCTTTTCTATAACACATGCCACAAGCCTTAGTAGCAAGAGGCAAATGAGCTCTTAGTGTATAACCAAAACATGGCTGGCAACAGCTAGAGTTTTTTTCTCCCATGCTATCACTATAGTAAAATGCTCATAATCAGGCCCCTAAGTGCTTTATATATTAGTAAAACAAGGAAATTGTGAGGCTTTTCAAAATGAACCAGTTATCAGAGACTATGGCCGCTGCATGTGTGATCATTCAGGAAAACAGCTACACTAACAACACGTTCTATATTTAAATAACAGAATCCATTTGTCAGTAACTATTTGTCAATAACATAAAGAAACATACATAAGTTTCCTCCCATGTGTATAAGGGAAGGTTTCTCAAAGCTATTTCCAGAATCTGGCATTTGTGTCCTTTCCTCGCCTCTGGATTATCCAAGCTTCTGCGACGTGAAATTTAGAATAATCAAAAACCCTGGGCTGAGCCTGTCACTGGCAGTGATTGCCTGCCTACAAGTTGATAAAATAGAGTTGAACTCTGAATTTTTCCAATCCACAGACACCACATACTGAATCGCTGCAATAAATCAGCTGCTGGAATGACAAAGCATCACCAGCAATGTGTATCCCCACTGCCAAAACTGGGGAGAGTTTCCCATTAGGAAGCCTCCCTGATCTGAATCCTCGAGCCAACAGCAAAGGGAGGCAGTCAGTCTCCAGGGAGAGGAGGGGACTCACGCTGTTGTTAAGCAGCAGTTTTTGCCAACACTCTCATCCTGGGGAAGAGCATGAGCAGTGGTACTCGAGAGAGCTGCCAACTGTTTCCCCACTGCCTGCCATTCTGCCCACCACATCCATCACCCTCCGAGGAAGGGCAGGGAAGCAACATGGAAGATTCTAGAAAACAAAACACACAGAATTCCCCCAAATGAGCTGCCATCCCCCTTCCTACTCCCTCAATTCAACACACATACGCAAACACGTAAGTGACTAAAGAGAATTTTTCTGAATTTTGGCACAGAATTAAAAATATACGCATGCCTCTTATAAGACAGAACAGTGACATGCACAACAGAACCAGATATAAGATTCTTCTGCCAAGATGACTGCTTTTCCCTAAGTAAAAAGGAAATAATTCCAAATTAGGCTAAGATAGATTATTTCATAAAAAAAGAGGAGATGTAACTTCCTGTCCCCAGATGTTGCACAGATGATCAAACAGCCACTTGAGTAGACCCCTCAAGTGTGCTGCACTGGAGCTGCACGAAGGGGTGACCCTCTGAACAGAGAACATGTGCAGCACTTCACAAGCTGTGCTATTAGCTCTGCCCAGCATCCCAACTCTTCCACATTTCTACCGCATATTCAGTTTACACCTGTTCTAGAAAGTCTAACCATTTGCAATAATAATAACACCATGATAATATATAACAGTTTGTTCCAAGTTAAAAACTGGATGTGCCTACAAGTGTGTGCCTAAGTGGAAAAACAAACAGACTGGGTATGTTTTCAGAAGTTGTAATCTTAGCTGTGCATGTGCAACTCATAAGCAGAACCTGCGTGGCTGTCTTAAATCCTCTGCACTCTCTCATTCCTCTCCTATTAAAAATAGAAGACATTTATTGTTTGTGGACTTTTTAATGACGACCATTCTGATGGGTGTGGAGAGCAGTGAACCCTTCCACACTGTGGGTGGGAATGCAGTTTGGTGTAGCCATTATGGAAAAGAGCATGGAGATTCCTCTAAAAAAAAAACTGAGAATAGATTTACCCTATGATCTAGCAATCCCACTCCTGGTCATATATCTGGCAGGAACTCTAATTCAAAAAGACACATATACCCCAATGTTCATAGCAGCACTATTCACAAGAGCCAAGATATGGACACAACCTAAATGTGCATTGACAGATGACTGGATAAAAGAAGTTGTGGTATATGTATACATTGGAATACTACTTGGTGATAAAAGAATAAAATAATGCCATTTGCAGCAAAATGGATGGACCTAGAGATCATCATTCTAAGTGAAGGAAGCCAGAAAGAGAAAGAAAAATATCATATATATCACTTACATGTGGAATCTGAAAAAAAAAAAAAAGGACACTAATGAACTTATTTACAAAACAGAGAAGACTCACAGACATAGAAAACAAACTTTTGGTTACCAAGGGGGAAGGAGGGATGGAGGGATAAAGTGGGAGTTCAGGATTTGCAGATACACACTACTATATATAAAACAGATAAACAATAAGGTCCTAATGAACAGCACAGGGAACTACATTCAATACCTTGTAACAGCCGACAATGAAAAATAATATACATATTTACATATGTATAACTGAATCACTATGCTGTACACCAGAAATTAGCACAACATTGTAAATCAACTATACCTCAATAATAAAAAAAAAATATATGAAAGACATCAGTCTGTGACTTCACCAGGCTGCCTTAACTTTCCTGAACCACTCCCCCTCATTCATGTCCCAGAGATAACCAATGATTTGATGACAGTCCACTGTGCCCTCCTGCTTCTGGTCCCTCCCATTCCCACTGCATGAAAAAAACCAGGAAGATAATACCTATAGTGTCATGTTCCTAACAGAAAATTCTATCACCCATAAGCTATGAGCATCTCATTCCAATCTAGATGGAAACTTCTGTTTCTGATGGCCCCTAGGTGAGTAATACTATCTTTGGCTCTATTTCAGCAATTCAATTCCTCTCTGATGATATTTATAGAGGACCTTCCATGTGCTAGCACTGCTCTCAATCTGGGGAAACAAAGCAGCTTCAGCCAGTTGCAGCCATCCGTGGAGAAGACTGACTTGCAAACATCCCTAGGACAATATTCAAGGTAGTGTGTTGGAAGCATGTGCAAAGAGCTAAGGGGCAGAGCAATAAAGTCCTCTTAGCACTCAGTCTCTGCAAAGTTCATCTTAAAAAAAAAAAAAATGAACACAGGTTTGTTTGTTCAAGCACAGTGTGTCCCAAAACTGACAGATGAAAGCAATACGCCGAGTACCCTAGGGTGGGATTGGCCCGTTCCAAGGACCCTGGCTAAGTCCTACTCAGTCCTGGGCTCCTTGAAGGATTTTCCAGGCTCTGATCCTCGTAACATGATATTCCCATTCTGACCCCTCACCTTCTCTTACCTTAAAACCTAAGAGATGGAGTCTTCAGAATTGATGCAAAGGCCAGTGAGCTGCAACATTACTGGCTACTCATTTCCATCTCAGCAAAATTTAAAGCTCCCAAAGCTCCTTTTCCAACATGATTTCTATTATCCTACCTTTGTGAATCCCGCATTCCATTCAAAAGGAATCACTACTGGAATCACAGAGGCTTTATGCTTTCCTATTTCCATATCTTTAATACGCTGTGTCAATTGCTGTAACGCCTTCTCCCTTTTTCTTCATGTCCATCCCTCAAAACCAGCTCAGATGTCACCTCCTCTACCATCTTCCCAGTGGAATTTATTCTGCACCTAACTTTCTTATGTGTCTATTTATTCATCACCCATTTATTAAAAACCTATCCTGTGCTATGCCCAGTACTAGGGAGGTAGAGATGGATGAACAGAATTTGCTCCAAGCCCTCTGAAAACTCAGAGACATGTACACATAGAAATACAATACTATAGGATACAAGATTTCATAAAGTCTCAAGAAAAATTCTGTGTCCCAACACACAAAAGAAAGAATACCATCTGCTTCAGTGGGTCAGCACTGGCTTTAGGGAAAGGTCTTAACACCCTTTCTAGACTTTAAGTTACTTTAGGGCAAGGCCAGTGTTTGGTTTGTTCCCTCAAGGTGCACTAGGCCAACAAAGAGTCTGTGAAATAAAGGGACAAATGCATGGATGAATGAATGACATATCAAACTCACCCTGTGGCTCTCACTTTATGTGCAAGGCCACATTAACGATACTTCCAGAAAGCACCCAGACTCCAATCTCACTGAGAAGGAGAAGTACATTGCTGGCTGTTTTTGAACTGAAGGTGAGACCAGAAGCTTATTCAAGTGAACAGGCCATCATTAACTGTAAAAGTTGCAAAAGAAACTGGATTCAACAATTTTGGGGAGGCATTCACTGAACGGCTAGCTAAAAAGTCTCTGAAACCCAAACTATGAAAACTAATGAGGAGAGAATCCAGGAGGTGTTACAGAGCCACTGTCTTGATAGAACCAGGCTTACCTGACTCTCACAGCATCTAGGATGCTTCAGAAAATGACTTAAGGTTTAATTCTTGAGGTGGCAGTTTAATGTCAAAAATTTTGACTGATGAACTTTGTAATACTCCAAACTCATGTTAAGTAAAAAAATCTGAACGCCTCTCAACTCAGGGGCAAAGCTTGCCACAGATAAGTCTCAGACTGGATTTTGTTTTAATGGGAATAAAATGTTAAGTGGTATGATCTTTTCTGGGGAGATAACACCAAGATGACGGAGGAAGATTTTCCAGAGAATTGGTCTGGGCTGTAGACAGAGCACTGAACTAGGATTTGCACAGGACTAGAATTCTGAAGATCATGTCCCAGGACCAGCCCCATAACTTAATTGTGACTCTGGAGAAATCATTCAACCTCTATACCCAAATTTTCTATAAAACAAGGATAGGCATGCTTACTTCAAGGGATTATTTTGTAAAAATGAAATCAGATTGTAAATGTCAGGTAAAAGCAATGGATAAAAGTTAGAGCTGATGGTAACTGAAATCACATCCAATGCTGAGATGTTCTGCATGCACAGAAAGTTAATGTTGAAGAAAGATTAATTTATACTTCCTAAACAAGCTCTTTAGAGTAGCCCAAAGAGAATTACAGTTTTTGTTCTACAAATGAAGAAACAGAGTAGGAAGCTGAGCTCTAATGATTCTATCTCCCAAATGTTTCTTTGTTCCACTTCACATTGTAAACGCTCAAGCTCCTTGGATGTAATACCTCCTGTCACCCAAACCCAGCCCCCTTATCAATTCACATTAGGTGGATTTCAGTAGACTCCCAGCTGATCTATCTGCTCTCTGTACCTCCTCCCTGACTCCAGGTCTTCCTTCCAACAAATCACCTTTCCCGAGACTTTGCAGCATTGCCTTGCTCAACACTCACGGGAATGTTCATGTCTTTAAGTAAAATTCCAAACAGCTTCCTTTGCCATTGAATGTCATCCCTTTCTTTTAAACTAAGACAAATGACCTCTTTATTGTCCTCAAAAGTCATTTTGTCACCTCCCACTTTTGTTTTGCCTTCCAGCCATCCTCCCCCTTCCAGTATTTTCTATACCATTCTCCAGACCTTACCCATGTTTCAAGACTCAGCTCATATTTCACTTCCTCCAAAAAGCCTTCATAGATATACCTAGTGGAAATCAAGTCTTCTATTCCTCAAACTCCTCCTGGACACTGTCAGTACTTTTGTCCTTGCCCTTATCAAAGTTCATGCTGTATCATGCTTATATACAGCATCTCTTATGAGGCTGGGAAATAATTCTGTGGACCAGAAGCCATGCTCTGTCATCTGTGATTTATCTACTGTTCTTTTCATAGTGTTTTACAGATTGCAGGCATTTTGTACCTCCTTGTTGAAGGGAAAGGAACTGAATTTATTAATCCTTTGCTGTGGATTCCACAAATATTTACCAAACACCTTCTGCATACCAGACAGTCACAGGCTCTGGGGACACAGCTGTGAACAAGACTAATAGTCATCTCTACTATCTACTGGAGGTTACAGATAAATAAAGAAGTAAACTATATATGTTTGGGGTGACAATTACTATATGGCAAAATGAAATAAAATAAAAACCAGATCAGAGACGTATGAAGTTCCAGGGCCAAAAAAGAAAATTTTCAATTTTTGATTGCCTGGTTAGAGAAGGTCTAAGTAAAAAAAATCACCAGGCAGAATTAGTGATTCAAGAAAACAGTCATTTACTGAGCACCAACTATGGACAAAAATGTCATTAGGTGCTCACTGTTAAGGCCTGAAATCTAAATAGGACATGCTTCTTACCCTTGAGGGTCCTTAAAGTCTCCTAATAGAATAAGATGCAGACAAAAATAATGAATACAAAGCAGGAGACAAGAAGTCCTGATAAAGAGATTTCAAACCTCTGATGAGACTAAAGACAATCAAGAAGAGCTTCAGGGAGTGGATACCATTTGAAACAGACCTGAAAGAAAGGACATAGTTTGTATAGGTCAGATGGCAGGCGATGGGGATTTGAATAGTAGTGTAGAAGAACAAACCTGACTCCATATTGGATCTATTCCTTTATCTCTAACCTTTGTGCTCAGTTGCCTGTGCTGAGTCATGCTGGTTCTGCACCTTTGTAAAAGAGTGTTGCCTATAGCCTGAAATATACAGGGTAGCTTATTCTCAAGGCACTGGCCTTTAAGAGTTTAACACTTTTCCACTCATATAGAGATAAAAAGTTGCAGAACACAAAATAATATTTGTCCTGTTGCAGGTTTACAGGAATACCATGAACGGACCTATGCAGGCAGCTGCCAGAACAAAGGATTCCAACATCAAGAAGTTTGCAATAACCAACCACACCCCTTCCCTATTTTAGTATAAAAGGAGCATAAATTCTGACTTGGAGAAGATGGTACTCCAGGACATTAATCTGTCATCTTCTCGGTCTGCTGGCTTCTCAGTCTTTGCCCCAATACCTTATCTCCCAATTTACTGGCCTGTTGTGCAGCAAACAGAACAAGTTTGGACTTGGTAACATGGGGAAAAGTCATTTAAGAAGTGTGCCTGCTCTGAAGAATATCATAGTCTAGGACTGAGGAGAGATGAAAGAAACTGATGATCAGCATCCAGTGCCACAGATGCACAATGAGGTTGAGCACAGGGCCTGCAGAAATGCAGAAGAGAGGGCTCCCAACTGGTAGGGGAGTTTCTGGAAGGCTTCGCCGGCAAGTGGATCCTTGAACTCATTTGCAGTTGTTTAACTAGAAATGTTTTCTTGATTATAAAATACACATACATTTGTGCAGACTGGGAAAACATAATAAATTATAATATAAATAAAAAATTAAAATCACCTATAATTCTATCACCCCAAGAGCTTCTACCAATTTTAAGACATTTTCTTCTAGTGATATTTTCCAATCTCTCTTCCCCTCTTCACTAAATACAGTAACAGGCACACAAATGAGAATAAAAGCTACAAATGAGAATAAATATACATGTGTTTGTGTTTCATACACTTTTAATTTAATTTTATCTTATAGATGTTCTCTAATGTTATCAAAAAATCTAGGAAAATGTAAATCTATTGCAATGTAAATGTAATACTGAGTAATATTTATTAAATCATTTCCCTACTACTGGATATTTAAGTTGATTCAGATACAGCATTTCTGCTATGATAAATCATAGCAATAAACATTTGTACATACATATTTGTTTCATTAAAAGAAATTCTTAGAAGTGGAATTATTAGGTCAAAGAGAAGATACATATTTTAAATAGGCTTGAATTTTGAAGAACAAGTAGAAATAAAGTGCTAGGAAAGGAAGACCACTCTGATACAAAGAATAGTATTATGAGGTACATGGACAGGAAATAGCATGACAACTTCCAGGAACTTGGTAAGGCTAGATCAAATGGGTATGTATGTTGGGGTGAGGGAGTAGCTGAATGGAGAAGAAGCTTAAGAGATGGCCAAGGACCAACTCATAAACACAAGTAGTCTTGGGAGCTGAGCCACAAGGATTGAACTCCATCACAGAGGTAGTTATGAGAAACTCTGAAATATTTTAAGGAAAAGAGGAACATGATCACATTTGTGATTTAGAGGCCACACCTGTGGCAATGACAGATTGGCGGGGTGGGGTGGAGGTACACTGAAGGAGGAATGACACTCTGGAGACCTAGGTTAATAATCCAGGAGCAAAGAACAGCCTGGAGCAAGGCAACAAGGATGCACATAAAGGGATATAAACAAGGGATATTAATTAAGCTGCTTGAATTTGTAAGATTTGGTGACTCATTTCAGAGACAGTAAAGCACCCCTAGCTGGGAAACCTGTAGTTGACTCTTCTCATTTAAGAGAGAGGGTGGCATGGATTGATGAAATTCTAGAGGGAATCTACAAGTCCCTCTTGTCAAATTCACTGTTCACATTCTCTCCAGAACCTTCCCTTGGTCGACATTTATTCAATGTTCCTCCTTACTCCTAAAAGATGATATGTCCTCAGTACCTTAGAGTTCTGTCTCCAAACTGACCTACACTGGCCCCTTGTACACATGGAGGAGACAAAGGCCTCAGCCATGGTCAGTGAAGGGGAGGTTGAGCCATTTGTTGGGGTGGACCACACCAAGGATGGGGGGCAGGTGGGCCCTGATGGGTATTCAGACCAACCTGCATACCCTCAGGTCATCTCATGTACAGTATAAAAGACTTAAAAACTCTTACATAAAACACATAGTAGTGTGATTGTCAATGATACTACTTTTTTTTGGACTCATCTTTACACTGCTCATGCTACAATTCCAGCCACTTGGGATGGGCATTTCCCAGTTCAGAGCTATTGTTTCCCTTCCCTCTTCTCTTAAGATTCCTGTGGTCCTTACAATCCAGTAGTGCCCACCACAGAGGACAGGAAGCCAGCCACGATGCAAACATGCAGGGGTAAACAGGACACACAATCAACAAACACTGTGTTAATTACTTGTCATCCTCAAGGTAGATCATCTCCTGTGATGCTCTAGTCTCCAGAGAAACATTCCTCACTCTATCACTGTACCTTTTCTAACTGGCACTCATGGCAAGGGGACCTAACTTAAATCACTAGATTTTGTAAATTAATTTCATGTAAATAGGATTCAAAGCTAAAGAGTTGAATCACAACCTGTTTTTATTCTATTTTTTTGACAGTTGCTTGTAACTTGTTTATATAGTAATAGTATAAATAAATAAATAAATAAATATAATACACACACTATAATTCTATGATGCATATGTATGTGTGTACATGTATTATTTCATAAATGATACACATATAAAACATTTATATATAACTGTTCACTCACCACAGATTCCAGTTTTCATTAGAATATATTATCTAAAATTACATCTAGATTTAATAACCCAAAAATGTGACCCTTAAAATTGTACCTGAGAACTCCAAAGAGGCCCAGCAAATTCTAAATGTGGAGAACATCCAAATACATGCCTACCTATATGAAGAAATATTATAATAAAGAACAAACATGAAGAAATGTTTACTCCAATAGTAAAAACTTCATCAGTGTGCCTACAATTCTTTTTACAGGGAGCAAACTTGAATGAAATAGCCCTCACAAAGCTGCTCTCCAATCTAACAGCTTGTCAATTAATCAAAGAAAGGTGATTAAAGTAGTAAATCATGCCATAAACATGTAATTTTACCATCAAATACTTAAACATAAGTTCATTCACCCATCATTTGAGAAGCTAAAGGCCTCTCTCAGCTCTGTCTTCTGTGAGTGGCACACACAGATCATGGTCTGTGGTTTCTAGTTAGGCATTCTTTAAAGTAAAGGAATAACTTAGGGATATTTCCAAAGCAACCTTCTATATGTTACTTTTTTTTCCCCATTCTTACACAGTTATCTCATCTGCCTTATTTAACAGAAATTTTTTGGAAACTAACTTTCTACCAGCATTGAATGTGGTTTCCCAGTGGCAACTACCTTTACACAGACACATTTCACTGATTTACATAATATTTATTTAAAACATATAACTACAACTGGTATCAGCAAGTTAGAGTTTAACAGGGAAGAACAAATCTGACTCCACATTAGATCTGTTCCTTTAGCTCTAACCCTGTGTTCTATTTCTTGAGCTTAGTCATATTGGTTCTGCACCTTTTGTAAAAAAAATGCTGCCTGTAGCCTGATATACAGGATAGCTTATTCTCAAGGCTCTGACCTTTAAGGACAGAACACTTTCCCATTCATATAGAGATAAAAAGTTGCAGAATAGAAAATAACATTTGTCTTGTTGAAGGTTTACAGGAACATCATGACCTGATCTAGATGGACAACCTCAAGAACAAAGAATTCTGATACGAAGTTTGCAACAACCAACCACACCTCCTCCTCTTTTAGTATAAAAGGACCTGAATTCTGACTTGGATAAGATGATTCTCCAGGACATTAGTCTGCCATCTGCTCAGTCTGCTGGCTTTCCAAATAAAGTCTTTATTCCTTGCCCCAGCACCTCATCTCCCGATTTATTGGCTTGTTGAGCAGCGAGCAGTAAGAATTTGGACTCAATAACAGGAGCGCAACTAAAACTTATTCTCGTAAGTATCTAACAAGCATAGGGAGCGGAAGAATGCAGGCATGGTGAAGAGTAGGCTACCAGCTGCCAGCAATCAGTGAGTCATGGGCATCGGTCAGACTGTTTTATTAAAGTGGGAAGGAAGTGTCTGTGGGTCCAGAAAGTAACTTAGTAAGTGGGTTAGTTATGAAAGTTTCTACCAGAAATGGAAACTATTTAATAACAAATATGGTTGTCCTATGAGACTTTATCAATTAGCTATTGCTATGATAATGCTACATAATGAGCTCCCCAAGTTCAATGGCATGTAATGTACTTTCATTCTCATGCTTATGGGTCCCCAAGTCAGCTGTGACGTAGGCAGGTCAGCATCTCTGCTTCAAGCTGTGTGTCAGCAGAGCTTGATTCGTCACTGCAGATGGGGCTGGGGCTGCTCTACACACACACATTCAGGCACCCAGGTTGACGGGGTATTACCTGGGGGAAGTTCTTCTCACAGCAATGGCAAAGCACAAGACACCTTTCAAACCTCTTTTTGTTTCATGAGTGCTAATAATCACAGGCCAAAGGGAGCCACATGGCTACACCAGTCATCAAGGGACAGGTAGCAGATTCCACCAAACTTGAGGGCAAATTAAGTCATAGGCTGAAGTCCAAGATTCCAGAGTGAAAAATACATTTCTCCCATGGAGACAGAGAGTGAGTATTTTCAAGGATAATCTAATCTACCATACAGACCAAAGTAAAAGGTTTACTTGTGATCTAGAATATGTCAAAGTCTGGTTAAAATTGATTTTCAAAGTCGCTTTTAGTTTAACCATACTATGATGTTACAATTTTCTGACTGCTTTGATTAAAATGTATTGCTGGACTGATTGATAATAGAAATAATTCACGTTTCAGGCATTGCTTTGTTAATTAGTTCGAGCTAAAGGAAACATTTTTATTCAAGTCTAGTTGCCATGCAGACTCAAGTACAGAGAACTGCAATTTAACAGAAAAAATGTTCCATCATGTGACAGCCAAGCTGCCTCTTTTTCACATTCAAAACTTGATGTAATGAGATATCACATTCTTTTAAAAAAATTCTTACTTTATTTGTATCATCTACATATAATACCATGAACATATGATAAACTATACACCCTTAAATTTGATTCTAATTTTAATGGTGAAAACATTCTAAAGATGAGACACCTAATTCAACTTCCTCATTTTATAGGTTAGAAAAGTTTCCAGAAAACTGGACTATTTGAAAATAAGAGGGCATAAGTGTACAGAAGTCTCAAATCTGGGACTTTATCACCAAAATGAACATTTAAAAGGTGTTTCGATACTAACTACTATATATTAAATAGATAAATAACAAGCTTCTACTGTACAGCACAGGGAACTATATTCAATACCTTGTAATGGCCTGTAATGAAAAAGAATATGGAAAGAAATACATATATGTGTGTATAAATGAATCACTACGCTGTACACAGAAAATTAACACAACATTGTAAATTGACTATATGTGAATTAAAAAAGGGTGTTTCTTATTTTACATAATGCATGTTTTCCTGAACAGGAACCATTCAATTGGAAGTTAAGTGTTAAATCAGTAATAGAGACTTAAACGCTGTCTTCTGAAGTGAGGGAGAGCAGTGATTTGGGTACATAACGAAGGTAAGAATCAAGATAGACTTTAAAGGGTAGACAGGTTTTGACAAAATGAAGGAGACTTAGTACAGTCCAGAAAAGCTGGGGGAAGGGAATCATAACTGATGCCATGGAAATAAGAAGCACAGGATGTTCACCAATCAATGGAAGCAGAGATAAACAGAGAGGTCTACTGGTATTTAAAGAAAACTAAGATAATTACAGAGATTGAGACCCATCATGGCTATGGCCCTAGTTCAGCATGAGATAAGGGAGATGAGGGTCTAGCCTAGGATTACAGCACCCTTCACAGAGAGATGGCGAAGGCTCCTGCTTTCAGTGTGCTGCCTGGGAAGACTGGTGAATCAAGGGCTTTAGAATTCATGGCTCATTTTGCAGTAGAAGTCTCCTGCTATTATGGCTGTGTTGATTCATATTGCATTAAATACCTGACATATGCAATTAAAATATGGAAGTAACCATCATGTATGTGTACAAATGTGTCCTTATTTGAAGACTGTCTCCTAGCAATCAACATTTACAAAGTCACTGTTCTTTCATACGACTCTAAAGGTTTTCAACAGCTGTGAAAGCTCTTTATGTTAACATTCATAAAAGCAAATAGGACAACAAAAGAAACATATAGGAAAGGTTAGACAAATGTGGGTGACCACAGAATCATAGGAAAGGTCAAGAATTCAGTGTTCTGTTTTTCTATGGGTTTAAAAAAAATGGGTAAAATGAAACTATTAAGATAGTAAGGTCAATATGCTACAGCTCTATTCCTAAACTGATAAGGAAAACACAGAAATATAATGAAATAACACAAATCTTTTCATTAAGCGTAAAATATTTTTAAAAGTTAGAAGTGTATATACGCTCCTGGCCACAATATTTTCAAGAAATCCTGTATAGTTCTAATTATTTAAAGATGATTTATAACTGACATATCACATTCATAGAAGCTGAGATTTGAAAGTAAACCAGTAGTGTTCAAGCAAAGTCATGTATCTAAAGTGCTCAAAAATCTGGGACTTTAAATTTAAAATTAACATTTGGAATCTATTTAATTGCAATTAATTGCAATACTATTTAATTTGTTTTAATGAAACCCTCTTTTTATCAATAATTCTCAAACATTAGTGACACTCCAAGTAATCAGAAAAATTTAACTGAAGACCAAATCAAGAAGACTTGCAGTATTATTACAATAACAAAAAGAGCTGTTTTGTGAAATAATAGAAAAAATATATCTATATCTATATCTATATCTACCCTCAGTTCCTGGCACAGAACTCCTAAAACCCTTGTAACTTCCTAAATGATAACAGCACTAGGAGTATGACGCTTTTCTAATATTTGGTCTTTGACTCCAGTTCCTGACAAAGAATTTCTAAATCCCTTGGAATTTCTTGGACAATGCGGGTGTCTTTTGTTCTAATGAGATGACTTTTGGTGAGTTCCTGTAGCGCTTCAGGATGGGGGCTGGTCACCAGAAAGACTAAGCCATGATTAGAAGCTTGGAACTTTCTGCCCCACCCCCTCATCCTCTGGGAAGAGGAGATGGACGAGAGACTGGGTTAATGATTAAGCATGTCTACGTGATGAAGCCTCCATAAAAATCCTCCAAGTATGGTTCTCAGACAGCTTCCAAGGTGGTGGACACATGGAGGTGCTAGGAGACTAGTGTGAATGGAGAGGGCGTGGAACCCCCGTACTCCTTCCCACACACTTTGACCTATGTCTCTGTTCCATCAGGCTGGCCATCTGTATCTTTTATTACGTAATAAACTGGTAAATATAAGTAAGTGTTTCCCTGATTTATGTGAGCTCTTTTAGCAAATTATGGAGCACTAGGAGAGAGTAATGCGAACCTGATTTACAGCCAGTTGGTCAGAAGTACAGGTGACAACCTGAGACTTGCAGTAGGTGCTGAATGGAGGCAGTCTTATGAAATGGAACCCTTCACCTGAGGGATCGGATGCTACCTCCAGGTAGACAGCATCAGAACTGAATCAATTTGTATGTCACCCAGGTGGTGTTGCAGAAAGACCGGATGTGTGCAAAACTCACACATCTAGTGTCAAATGTGAAGTGTGGTAGTAGCATGAGAGTCAAGGGAAACAACAGGAGTGTGTTTTTCCAATTTATTTAAAGAAAGAAAAAGAAAGAAAGAAAGAAAGAAGAAAGAAAGAAGAAAGAGAAAGAAAGAAAGAAAGAAAGAAGAAAGAAAGAAAGAAAGAAAGAAAGAAGGAAGGAAGGAAGGAGAAGGAAGGAAGGAAGGGGAAGAAGAAAGGACCTCCGAACCCCTCCCTCACTCCCCCCGCCCCTCCCTCCTCCTCCCTAAACTCCTCCCTCCCCCCTCCCTCCCTCCCCCTACCTCCATCCTGAACCCTCCTCCCGTCCTCTCCCTTCCCTCAGAAAGAAAACGTAATAAGAAATACAAACAAAAAATTCCCTTAATTATGTCTCATCATTCCTCTGTAATCATGTTCTAGGATTAGCAGGTGAAGAAAACAGTGAAAAAACACATACTGACGAAAATGTGAAACTTCCAGAATTTTAGTGCCCAAGAAAGATAATGGGAATACAAACTGATTAAAGTAATATTTAAAATTCTAGAAATATTGAGACCTGATTTTTTAATAAGGAAGTTGAGAAATACCATCATAATTTTCATTAAATTTTTGATAACAGCAGACATTTCATTATGCGCTATAAAAACCGATGTGTTAAGCTACGCACTAAACTTGCAACCTGCTGATAGCAGGCCCCTCATAAAGTCGGTTTATTATACCAGGAATGTTCTAATAAATGTAATCATATTCTACAAATCAAGCAACTTTGCATGCTAACTTACATCAGCTCGGAAGAATAATAACGGTTAAAACAAATGAGGGGATGAGAGCATCATTTTTCACTCTCTATAGAATAACAGGGGCCCAGAGACTCAGAGTTCCATGTTGGCACAAACTTGATTTTCAGAAATCTATTCCAGCTTTATGTCTTCCCCTAAATATTTAGTCCTATACGACTAAATGGAGTCTGTTCTTCCCCCTTCACCATCTTCTAGACCCTCTGACTTTCATTTCATTTTACACAGAGGCTCCATAACAACTTCATTTGCCCACTTTTAAATTATTTTGATAAAGTGCATGATATTATACAGTTATTACAACTAGGACCGCAGGAAACATTACCAGATCGATATCACTATCTCCCATTAAATGGTGATTCAGAGTGTCGGTAATTTCCTTTCATTGCACTTCACATCCTAAAATACCCAAGATCTTTTTTATTATGTCCTCTACCCTCCCTGCAGGCTTAGAATGTTACAGAATTTGGAAGGGCAGGGGGAGGATGGCAGGAGGTGGGGTGGAGGGAGATGAAGGAGATGGACTTAATGGGGCTGCTACAAAGATGGTGAGGAAGTAATTTTATTTTTCCCTAAAAGATGAAATGATTTTAACTGGAAATCTGACTCATGATTTCACAGGTACACTTTAGGATGGGATTTGAGTTACTTGAGTAAACTAGAGGATCAATTTAAAGAAAAATACAAAGTAAGTAGGGGTACAGGGGGTACCCATCAATGGCAGGTCAACAGAAGGTGATGCATGAAAATCTGACTTGGGGGAAACCACTCACACTGTTATCTCTGTTTTCAGAAGTGTGTTTAAATTATTCAATGCTAAGAATCATCATCTTTTCCTGTATAAACGTTTGTTCAGAAAAGGAAAGCACAGTCTCAGTAGTTGAAGGTTCTCCACCATCCAAGCCAGAGTTTCTCCAGCCTTGGCTTGTAGGATGTGTGGGTTCCATTGCATTTCCAGATCCTCATGCTGTGGTAGGATAGGTTAATGGAGAACACTTCTGATGAGTCTCCCTTTTGTCTGCCTTCCGTAATTTACTAAAATAAAGCATCCACTAGATCTGATCAAGGAATGTAAAATGACTCAGTATCAATGTAAATAAGATTTTCTATAATAAAAAGAAAAGGAAAAAAAGACCTCAGGGTCCATCCAGTAGGCTTCTCCCAGTTTCCCTGACACATACAATATTGACAAGGCATAGGGTCGGATCCCCATCTGAAGCTATACGGCAGGTTTGCAGATCAACAGTTTATTGGGCTCAACAGATTTTACTTTTCGCAAAAGGTCTGGCAGGCTTCCTTGGTGATCCTTTCTCTAACAACATTATCCAAGGTCACAGATAATAACAGAGGTGAAGGAAGCCTGAGGATTATTCTTCCTCAACATTTCAGTCACCTAAGGCACACCTTGCCCAGCTGCCCCACCCCTTACCACGTGCCTTTCTCAAATGGCCCCTCCTCCACGCAGCCTTCCCTCTTCATTCTCCCCTACTCTTCCTCTAACCTACATGGGATTTCCCCCCTTTCAAACACCCACCACATTTTACTTCTTTCTTTCTTCTGGCCTAAATCCAATACTGTCTTTTTTGTTAGTTATTTTCTTATTTATTCATGAAGAGTTCCCTGAGCATGTGATCCATGTCTCATTCATCTTCCCAACCACCATCACCACCACTACTCACAAAATGTCATGCATGTATGAGGAGCTCAGAAAGTGGATGAATTGTGCCATGGGAATGCAAAGTATAGGCTAGAACAGAGAATCCTTAGCCAGAAAATTGACATAGGCCACTCAGCCTCACATGCCAGATTTCTATCCTGCTTGGTGATCTGCAACCAGGTGGGACTCCCATGGAAGTGGGGTACAATGAACAGGGTTATCCTCCTCCTCAGTTTCCCCTCTAGTGCCTTTCAGTGGCTTCACTGTCCCTTCCCATCATCACCTCTACATCTGACGTGTGCAGGAAATTACAATTAAATCAATAAAAGTGCTCTTTTTGATGAACATGCCAAGGTCTTTTCCTTCGACAACCCAGGAGAAGTCGGGTGGAGGATGATAACTGCTTGAAATGTTATCAGATGTTATCAGATGATCAGAGAGACAGAACTGATCTAAATTATAGACAGCTATCTAAGGAAAAAGATGCAATCTCAAGGCAAGCCACTCCTGATCCAAAAGAGAAGGGAAAGGAATCAGCAGGGTCTACTTCCAAGAGTTGTCACACACAGGTTAAAAAAATGCGGTAACACTTCTGCGACATAAATAAATCCACTCCAAAAAGGGTACTTAGAGGAAGACAGAAAAAAGCCAAGTCACATTAAAAAGATTATAGAAAAGATTATATCTGGCAGGATAATTTCTTTAGATGAATGGGGCAAATCCAATTTACTCAGGCCAGCATATCAAAGGCAATTGTAACCTCTCTCTTTAAACGATAAATCAAAAGAACTACAGAAGCCAAGAAGCAAATATAGTTAACCAGTGTTTATTGAGCAGCTATTACGTGCCAACCACAGTTCTGGGTGCTGAGGGAACCACAGTGAAGCCAACAGAAAGGTCTCCAAGGACAGGACATTCTTGTGGTGGAAGACAGAGAGCAGAATATATACGCAATCATTTCAAGTACTAAAATGTTTTGTGAAGAAAATGAAAGAAGGTTGTCGGAGGAGGGAGTGGCTGCGGAGGGACTACTTCACCTAGGATGGTCAGGCATGGCTGCTTGGAGGAGATGAGTCAAGACATAAATGAGAAAAGCAGAAGATGGAAGACCTGGAGGGAATGGAAACAGAAGGAGCAACAGAGACAAATGCGGTGGGGCAGGGCATTTGGGAGGCTGAAGGTCCAGAGAGGCTAGTGTGGCCTGATGATCAGAGAGACAGCAGAGGGAAATGAAATCAGAGAGAAAGGCAGGAGCCAGGCCACATGGAACCTGGAGGCTATGATAAGGAGTCTAATTTTATACTGATATCAACGGCAAGCCACTGGAAGGCTTTAAGTCAGATAGTGATGTGGCCTGATCAACACTTTGACTCAGTGTGGAGGGTGAATTTTCAGAGTGTGAGATTGGAGGCAGGAGTCCATTCCTGGAAGGGAGCTGCTACAGTGGTCCACGGGAGAGATGCTGATCACTTGAGCAAGGGTTGTAACAATGAAGACGGTAAGAAGTGGTCAGGTTCAGGGTCTATTTTAGAAGTAACATAGACAGGATTTGCTAATGGCACAGATGTGGGAAATAAGGGAAAGAGAGGAACTGAGGATGATTCCTAGATTTTTAGCCTGAGAAAAATGGGTGGATGATGGTGCCATTTATGGAGGCTGAAAGAAAGGAGGAGGTGGATAAAAGCATCTTTCAGGGTGGGGATTGGAAAACATCAGTTCTCTGTAGCCACATATGTATATGATGTCCTTCAAATACCCAAGTTCAAGTTCAATTGGATATATACTTTTAAGAGTAATTAACCTATACATAGTATTAAAACTGATGGACTAAATGATGTCACTAGAAGTAAGGAAGGACAATGTAGATAAAGAGAGAAGAGGGTCCAAGTTGAAGCCCTGAAACACTCTCAATATTTAGAGGTGGGCAGGAGGGTCAATAAAAGAGACCAAGAATGAATGGCCAATGAGCTGGGAGGAAAACCAGGGCAGGGTAGTATTACTGAAGACCAGAAGTGAAAGTCTTTCAAGACAAAGGAGGTGGTCATCTACACCAAATGCTGCTAAGAAATCTCACCACCTCTGGCAGCTTAGAATCTTAAAATACAGATCAACAAGATGTCATCAATCACCTGGAGAGAGAGAGCCTTAGTGGAGGGGAGAGTGGACACAGCCAAACTAGAAAGTGAGCATCTTATTCCTCAGATGGCTTCACCATCAATTATTTCTGAAATGTCCAAACTAATAACTTAATGCATGTGAAAAGAAGTGAGTTTCAGCCGACAGCAAGAAAATGAATTCTTGGGTTGCACCAGAGGGTAGAGGGTAGAACACTTCCCAAAGCCTAACTTTCCAAATTCCCAAAGCAGTCAAATAGGAAGGGGAAGCAGCGCATAGTGGGAAGATTGGTATCATGAGAACAGAGTTCTTGGTTTGATTCTGCAAATCATCTTACCCATTTTTAAAATGGTGACCCTTAACATGAAGTACCCTCTACACACACGAGTTAGGAAGACGGCAGAGAAATATTTTATTGCCCAAGAGCACGTGGTACTCTGCACATGCACAGTATCGCTACTATCCTTTCTTTTGCCATCATTTCTAATGAGAAATCTGCTTAATGGAGTCTCCATCTTATGATTTCAAGCCATAGGCTCTTCCGACAAATAACCAAAAGATGAACTGAAGAGCAGAAAGTGCTGTTTGTTCAAGTTATGTGACCCAGATTCTTTTTTTTTTTCATGGGGTGTGGAAAAAACCAGAATAATGAAAATAAATCAACAGAATGATTTCCACTTTCATCTAAATATCTTGTGAGAAGAACCAGTGGGAGTCTTACCCCGTACACAGTTGCCTACAGATCTAACACAGACCTAAATGGTTTGAATTCAGGGTACTTCTGAGTGGTCGAGGGGCTAAATGGTCAAGCAAAAAGAATGTCTCCAACCACACATCTCTCAGCTCCTGTGGCCTTTCTGGAATCTGTCAACATTGTGAGTCATATCATAACTATAAGGAAATGTTTTAAACTTAACTTCTGACCTTCAGTTTAATGAATCCTCTAATTCTACCAGTTCAAACTGTTGAATAATTCAACAAACCATGTTCTGACCCAAAGCAATTTAAGATATGGTGATATTTTTTGCTCTGATATGAAGAAAAGAGCTGATTTTGCATTCCATTCCAGCTCATCACGTTAAAAACACCTGAATACATCCATTTTTTAATTTCTCCTAAGCCAAATAAAAGGCTGAAATGGAAAAAAAAATATTGATTTCAAACCAGAGTCTCTTTACTGTAACCAAAACCTCCCTTGAAAATGTCTCTTTTTCTCCTCCCTTCCTTAAAAGGAAGAAAATTGTAAGCTGGAACACTGCTTACCAAGGGGTATATTTTGTGCATGCTTCTAAATGTCAGAAGTTTTCTAAAGCCAAGGGTAACTTATATTTTACTCAATTCTGTATGGATGCCTGGGGAAATATGTAAAACATTAATCAGGGTAACCACAATTGTATACTTATCATCTGAACGGAAAAGAAATATATACTGAAGAGCAACCAGAGATTAAAATTAAGTTAGTAGAGCATCTGAAAGCTCAATTAGCTTCTATGCAGGAAAAAAAAAAAAAAGTTTTAACAAAATGCGAGGGAGGATGGTCAAATTATAGTCTCAAGGAAAATTTACTTTTTAAAATGTTAAGAAGAGAAATTCTACATTAATTTCTTTTACAACTGGCATACGTGTTGAAACTTTTCCAAGTTAAGTAGTGTAATATATTGGAAAGATCACTGTTTAGGGGAGTAAGATACCTGGGTTTTAGTCCAGTCCCTTTATCACTAACTAGTTGAATGGACTTTACTTGGGGTAGTAGAAAGAGCATAGGCCCTGACACTAGACAGATCTAAATTCAAAACTCATCTCTCTCATCTGTCTTGTGCTGTGTTTCCCTGGGCAAGCTCCTTAACCTCTCTGAGTATGAGTTTCCCAATATGTGAAATAGGGATAATAGTTATCACTTGAGGCTAAGATGAAATAAGTTAGTGATCTCAAGTGATCAGCACAGAGCTGGTACCAGGATTTGTTCTCCTTCCTTGTTTTCCCTGAATTGAGGAGCTTTGTTTTGTTTTTTTCTTTAATGAAGGACTTAGGGCAAATAACTAAATTCCCTTAATGCTCTAAAAGCCTATAATGTTAGGAATGTACACTGAAGGAAGAAGGGCCTCAATTTTCAGTAATTTAAGCACCTTCATGAGGAAGTGCTACTTCATTCAATCTGAAGAACCGGCTCCCCAAATCCTGACAAATAAGTGCTGATCTATGTCATTATGCAAAGAACGTGCCCTTATACAGTCCCATTAAAAGATTTTCATAAACTCCATCACTGAAGAATTTCAAGATTCTTTTATTATGTTGAGGTACTTTCCCTCTGTGTCCACTTTCTGGAGAGTTTTCATCATAAATGGATGTTGAATTTTATCAAAAGCTTTTTCTGCATCTATTAAGCTGATCATAATGGATTTTACCCTACAATTTATTAATGTGGTGTATCACACTGATTGATGTTTGGACACTGAAAAATCCTTTCATCCCTGAGATAAATCCCACTTGATCATGGGGTATAATTCTTTTAATGTATTGTTGGATTCGATTCCCTTGAACAATGAAGGAGTTGGGGCACCTCTGCACAGTCCAAAATCCATGCATAACTTATAGTTGGCCCTCCATATATGAGGTTCCTCCACACCTGTGGTTCTGCATTGGTGGATTCAACCATTTGCAGATCATGGAGCAAAAAACAGTATTTACTGTTGAAAAAAATCCAAGTGTAAGTGGACTCTCACTGTGTTAGTCAAGGGTCAACTTTATCTCTAAATAAATAATGTTAACCAATAGCTTCTGTTGAGAACTTTCAGAACTAAACATTCCATGTTTACCTCCCTTTTAATATACTTCCAGATAAAACTACATTTTAACCACTTAATCAAAGGATATAAAAACAGACAGGAGGTGAGAAGTATTATTGGTAGATCTATTTTGGGGGGATCATTTGCCATCGCCATCATTGCTTTTTTCCATATTTCCAAGCCCTTCAGCTGCTCCTTCCTCAAAGTAATTGCTCCTAAACTCCCACTCTTGACTCAAGGACCTGCCCTAAATTCTGTCCACCTTCAGGCTGCTAAGGGGACTTTTAGCTTTTGTGTCCTCCTTTCCCTGAGCCTGACCAAACATATCCATCATATTTTTTCCTATACTTAGGATTAACTAGAACGACTTAACTTATTAGATTTCTGGTAGGAGTTTTCAGCATTTACTTAGAAATTCTTTACAGACATGAAAGAATAAGCACTGTTTTCATCTTAAACAGTGTAGGTACATACAAAAAAGAATGAGTTTTCTGCCCCATTTCTCTCATCCTGAACATGTAATATGATAAATTCATGAAGGCCAAGTACGTTTGTTTTCCAGTAAACATCTTCAGTAAATGAAGAGGTACAAAGCACGGGCTTGATGGGACCTTAGGGAGCCATGGCTGGTGACAAGAAAGACACTGTCAGGCAGGCAGCCCTTCAACGCCCTTCCACACGAGAGGGGAGCAGTGGCCAAGTCCAAGTTCTTCTGGAAGATTTCTCTCAGCATCAGTGCAAGGCAGCACACAGACACGAGCCAATGGGCCATTTGCTTCTGGACTGTAACTCCATGGGGGACAAGCCAGAGTTAACTAATAATCGTGGGGCATGAGTCACAGAGAGTGAAATCATCAGATGAAATCAGAAGAGGTACCCAAAGAGCAGACCCGAATTTTCCCATGGGGTTTCCATAAAACCTCTGGCAAATCATCACGCTACAGATAAAAGATACGCTCTCTCTACAAAACAGAACTACAAGTGAGGTGAGTCTCTACAAACAATTCATGCTACCCCTGAGCAGAGGGCTTTCAACCAGAGGGTGGGCGAAAAGGTTTTCTCAGCCACCACCCTCCAGGCAGAGCAGGCTGAGGCTGTCAGGGTGGAAAGGGACATGCATTTCTCCAAGGCGAAATGTTGTAATAAATTCCCTAATATAAAGTATACCCACTAGAGTTAATAAAGGCATGAAAGCACCCTAGATTACACTTAATTTTCTGACACAGACAGTGATAAAAGCTGAAAAGTACCTATCAACTGAGGCCACACAGCTCAATATACCTCCCTAATGACATTTTATTAAGCAGGATTTGTACGTGTCAAACATGGAATAAATAACATTTTTGGATCTTGAATTCCCGCCCATACTGAGAGAAAATATAGTTTCTCATAATTTTTCATTGTGAGGCTAGGTTCTCAAACCAGAGGATGAAATGAACAGCATGAATTGCTCAGAGAGCTACATGGATGAATTTTGAAAAGAAATGTAGTTTATTTATTACCCCCTTTCTCTTAATGAAAACTCGAACGTGTATACACACACACACACACACACACACACACACACATATATATTTTATTTATTTTTTTTTTAAAGAAGCATTTAGAACCTGAGCTCAATCTCCTTCCAGGCTCAAGACTTGGAGGAAACTATTATAGATCATGTCTTATGTTCAATAATAAAAAAAGTAGTTATTGAAACCATCATTTTAGTTGGGACAAATATTCAAGATAATCTGAAAAAATGAGAGGAAATGATGGCAGGAAAGGGGAAGGAAGAAGCGAGGAGAGGGAAAAATAAGCCGGGAGCCTGCTGCCCCTCCCCCAGTACGAGCCACTCTCCAGGGAGTCTTCCCAGCACCAGAGGCCTTGCCCACTCAGAGAATGTGGGGTACCATGTTGTCTTCTCCTACTTACCCATCCGTCTCTCCCATGAGGCTGGGGCTCTATGAAGACAGAAAAAGAGGTCTGTCCCAGGTTTATGTGCAGCTCCCAACACAGTGCCTGGCACTTGGTCGATGCAGGAGGGTAGAGAAGGAAGGAGGAAAGAAGAATGGAGAGGAGGTAAGGAGAGGATGTATGAAAGCACGAGGCAGTGAGTTGTACTTTTAAAAACCTTAAAAAAAAAAAAAAACTTCTTAACAATGTTTATTGTTAGCCTAGTGGAGCAAAAGCTAGTATGTCTGCAAACTTTCAAATAAATATAGGGTTTCAGCGCCTAGATCGCTCAGAAATTGCTGAATCATCTACAGTTATTTGATTCTTTAGTGGTGCTCTTAAAGACCCCAAGTGGTTCCCAAAGAAGGGACCCCAAGACAAAAAAGCCCCAGGGAGCCTATGGTAATTTCTAGACTCTTGGCTTCGCAATTGTCTTGTTTTTACCCTTCTGCTGTTTTTTTCTTTATTGAATGCCAAGAAAGTCCCCCACAGAATATGCACAGAATGAAGTCCTTACCATCTATAAACGGGTGCCCTGGTATCTGAATCTGAATCCTCTTTACCCAAAGAGATTTAGATTTCAAATCCAAGTTGAAATAAATACGTGCTAATCTTTGAATGAGAACAGTAAGGAAAGATGTCTAATCTCTCTTCATAGTTGCCCTTAAGAAAAGATGTCAGCATAGCCTAGTGACAGCCAAGCTGAGTTCCAATACCTCCCCCACTAGGAGCTGGGAATGAAAGAGAGAAACAGTTGTACAGCTCTGAAGAAATATGGCTAGTGTCTTCCTCACTTCCTTGTCTTTGTAATATGAAGTCAGAAAATATGAAATGCAAACTTAAGCAATATTCAAGCTGCATGTGTTTATACTCAAAAAAAAAAAAAAAGAAAATGAAAATATTTCTCTTGTCATAGCAACCTGGATTCACCCATGATAAGTGTATGGTATGTGACTGTGGTCACTCTGAATTACTAGTTAAGCTCCCTCTAAATGTATAGTTTGTTCTACAGGACAAGGGGCAGGGATGACTTTAATGTCCTTAGAACAATCCAAGACTGGTTTCTACAATTTAACAATTTCAATACATATTTACTTACACTACAGAGAACCATTTTCATGTTTTGTTCTTCATATGTGAAAACCAACACGATGAGTCCCACTCTCCTGAAATGGGTAGCACAAGGAAACAAGGCACAAAATTTGAGTCTCCAGTTGTTCCAGATTCAAATCCAAAATAAATATTAGCATTAGTGCAACATCCCTTGGCGTGTCATGAGACAAGGAAAAGGTCCTGTTACCCTGGCTTCTATTATTTATCATTTCTATACTTAAACTAGCCAAAATCAACAAAATGACACCTTAAAATACACAAGGCATAACGGTAAAGTCTAAATGAGACTGTGGTCTTGGCAGTGCTTGGTCAGCAGCTCAAACGTAACTATGCACCTACAGTACTTAACCACTCTGCAGCTCAGTTTCTCAGTCTGTAAAACGGAGGCAATGATGCACACCTTGCAGAACTTCTCTAAGCATTGCCCCTCCAGGACAGTGCCCAGAACACAGTGGCTGTCCAGGATATGCTGGCTTTCTTTCCTTTTATGAACTGATACCAAATGCAGATCCCTGCCTCTGGGGGCCTTAGAAAAGTAAGTCAAGATGAAAAAACAGAGAAAAGATTAAAAGCAATACAAAGTAGGATATGATCAACGCTAGCAGATGATAAATTGAGGAAATATTTTATCATTTGTTCATTTGTAAGCATTTAGAATTAAAAATTAAAATTATAACACACATAAGACTTACATTCGAATGTCACACGTACCATACCACATTTTAGCATAAGTAGAATTAATTTTACCTAGCAGATCCAGTCTTCACACATTGTGTAGACAAGAGGAAGATTTTAGAGGAAGGATAAATAGTGTTTTGCAAACCCTTCCAATCTTTATAAAGCAATGAGATGGTTATTACTCCCACAGCATTGATGATATGAAATTTTTCTCAAGAAATCAATTTTCTATTTACAACTGTCTAATGTGACATCATGGTAAATGCTCTCTCTATATATATATAATTCCAGACTGTGATATGACACAAAAACCCAGAGGAAAACCAAGTTAAAGGAATTAAAGAAGAAAATGATGGACGGAGCCTCAAGAAATGTGGGGCACACTGAAGGCCAGCAGGGCCAACACAGAGCTACCCCACCACACACAAATTGTCAGCTCTGCAGCACTGCGCTGCCACCGCTGGGAAAGCCACCAAGGATCAACATTATTAGAGGAAACAACATGGGGGTGGGAGGAATAGCTCAGTGGTACAGCACATGCTTAGCATGCAAGAGGTCCTGGGTTTAATCCCCAGTACCTCCATTAAAAATAAATATATAAGTAAACCTAATTACCTCTTCCCACCAAAAAACAAACAAACAAAAACTGATGCTTAATTAAGTTTTTTTTTTTTAGAAAGAATCAACATAAGATATGGCAACTAGCTACAAAGCGAGAAGGAATAAAAAAGGAAAAGAAGATAAAAGACATAATTGTAAGGGCACTACAGGCCCAAAGAGGAATACTGTATTTCAGTAGCTATTTTGACCAGAGTAACTGTCCGTACTTCTCTATGTTTTGATTATTCTGTTCTTTCTGGGACAGAACTGGCAATCGCCCTTCAGAAGCATATCCAATCACTTGCTTTGCAGCCAGGTGCTATAGATTCAGAAATATGGATACTGCCACCCACCCGCCCCCTTTTCTGGGAACATTTCCTAACCTTAGTCTTATCTCAGTCCCATGTGGAACCTTCTCATTTTCTCAAGAAGGGTGTGTATAAATTCTCAAGTAATTATCAAAGTAAAACTTGTTTCAATTCTTTCATTAAATTATTTGAAATGCATCATGCTCTGCCCATTTATGAAGGACTAGTGCAAGTTCCACTGGATGAGGAAAGGGATTTGTCTAATTTCCTGAGGCTGTGAATGTGTCATCAAAGGGTCTGATGATCTTCTCTGATTTCCAACAAGAAGGACCAGGCCAATGATGCCTTAAAAGTACCTCATAACGGTGCAGCGTCTGAATCCTTCAAATTCTGAGCTAAGGTTTCTTCAGCTGATGGAAGGAGCTGAGTTTGTCAAGTGACTCCTCTGAGCTCAGTAAAAGTGGACATAGACTTTCTCTTTCTATCCAGTCCTCAAAAGAGTCATTGAAACTACTTCTTGACACCTACTGACAAGAAAATATAGGAGAAGGAAAGAGGAGGAATTCTGAAGGCTATTAAAACCACCCATGAGCAGCTATTTCCAGTTGAGGGCAACTAAAGAGGTCTCCTATTCTCTGATCTGTTCAATAGTGGAATTTCCAATTAAATGTTCCTTCTTAGGATGTTCTTATCATTATTCTGTCGTTTCAGATGCCTCTGGTAAGCAAAAGCGAATCTAATAAGGTAGCCTTTATGCAAGTTTCTTTAGGTCACGTGGAAGCAAAATAATGCCTGGGTCCATTTACTCTTACAGAGACTAAAGCATATGATATCACTTATATGTGGAATCCAAAAAAATGACACAAAGAATGTATTTACATAACAAAAACAGACCCACAGACATAGAAAGCAAACATGGTTACCAAGGAGGAAAGAGGTGGGTGGAGGGATAAATTGGGAGTTTGGGAGTTGCAGATACTAACTACTATATATAAAATAGATAAACAACAAGGTCCTACTGTATAGCACAGGGAACTATATTCAGTATCTTGTAATAGCCTATAGTGAAAAAGAATATGAAAAGAATATGAACCCCTATGCTGTACACCAGAAACTAACACAACACTGTAAACTGATGATACTTCAATAAAAAATAAACAAAATAAAACAAAGAAGAAAAAAGTAAAGAAAAAAGCAAATATATAATAAAGAGAAGCAATACAGGAATAAGAAAATCGGGACTTCAAGGGAAAGAGGACAGAATAAGTTTAACTGGATAATTAATTAGAAGGCATTAATTTGGAGAACGCTTAATGAAAGGGAGGGCTAAAATGCCTTGGCATCTAGCCAGCAGGAGTAGGTCAAAGAGCTAGTGCTTTGGAGATGTAAAGTACACTGCCCTCAACTCTCAGTTGTGGCATTATTCTGCTTTTAGAAGGAAATCTTTTGGAAAATCAAGTACTAATACATAAGATATGTAGCCACCAAAGGGTTGGAATAACACATAGGTTTGGAAGCTACAAGACCTTTAGATTGGATATTGTACTGAACTGGGTCCAATTGGTGGCTGCAATTTTGCTGTTCTATTCTGAGCTGGGCTAACATGTCCATAAATAAGAAAACACTCAAATTAAAACACAGAGAGAGCAAGCAAACTAAAGCTTTGTTCTTCAAATACCTCTCCTTAAAGCACAATTCTCAACCCTTGTAAGTATGAGGTCCTTTTAACACCCCGCCCCAAAATAGAGAGGAATCTAGTTTTAATTCATGAAGTCTCCAGGAAGTGCAGGTCTGACACACACTGCAATGACCCCAGAGGTCTGAGACCCCAGGTTGGGGAGAGTTATGTTGAGATATTTTTAAACTGGGCATATTCTTCCATAGCTTTCCCATTTAATGATATGAACTCAGTAAGTGGTTTTCTTGCTTGGATGAATTCGTCCTTACATTCTAAAATTCCTCCCATGAAGACACTGAAATAATTTTGCCTCTGAAAATACTATCTTTTCAAAAATCCCCTGAGTAGAGGGATTTGGGATGATTTATGGCAGCAACACTGATCTGAAGTAGTACACTGTCACAGCATTTTTTAATATGAATAATGATACAGCTCTGTCTTTTTCAGTAACTCTGCCCTATAATAAACTATCACCACACTACCCACAGATAATGATATAACAGTTTTCCCAGCTATTCATATTGCTTAATATCTACAGACAAAAAGCGAATAGGATACCCACTACTTAAGTTATTTTGCTGTCTGTCTGATGTCCTAATACCCCAGCATACCCAGCTTGCAATTCTCAAGATCTTCTCAACTCCTCTATTAAAGGATGTTTTAATGTCCACTTTAACTTTTCAAAGACATGCTGTCTACTACACGTACCCCCTGAGGTACGACCTAAAATGGTAACTACACTGCCTCAACTTTCGGATGACAAGGGACCAGGTGATAGATTGACTTTACAATCTGTTTATTAGAGGCGCATAAAATAGGCTTCCTGGTCTAGATCATGAGTGAGGTAAGTCTAGCTATTTTGATGCCATTCTGTTCCAATTTCATGCCTTACCACTTTAATAACCAAATAAGAAAGCTGATAAGGATTTCTGCTTTTCCTTTTCCATATAGGGCAAAATTTTCAGAGCACCGAGCCAAAACATTTTTTTGTATGTGACCCTCCTGGAAGACAAATAGGAGTCTGAGTTCAAGCACACAAAATGAATACTCTTAACACACACACACACAAACACACACACACACACACACACACACACGTCCCACTTATAAGCTGCTAAATCTGGAACATTCCTAACAGGAAACAAAAACAAAGCTGATGAAGGAAGAGGTCTAACAGGGAAAAAGGCTGTAGCCAAAGGCTGCATCTGCCCAAGCAACCGGGTCACACTGACAGGTTTTGTAAGACGGGTGCTTAGAATTCTGCATGACAGCTGCACAAAGCTCTCCAGCTTCACTTTCCTGCCTCAAAAATAGCAGTTGCTCAGGGTGTAATAGATCCCATCCCTGGGAAGTAACACTGTCTTATCCTTGAAAGACTGGAGGGCAAACTCCAATCCCATCTTAAAAATACCCTAACCCAAGTCTCTGTTCAGCGTCCCTTACATGAAAAATCCCCAGAGGAAAAGGAGATGAAAGCAGGTTGAAAACTTTCTCCTTTAAAACCTTGGGAGGTCATTTAGGTGCCCTCCAGCATTTAAGAAAGCTCAATCCATTAGTTTTCAATGACAGGTCTGGTTCCTTTCCAATTCATTTCAACTCAACAAAATTTCAAGTAACTCAGAAGCTGTAAGATTATTTACAAGTTGTTAGACACACAGAAAGACTCTAGTTCTTGCTGAAGGTTGAGTTTTGAGCACTGAAGTCACCCACCTACACCACCAATCCAACCCACCTACACCACCAATCCAAGGTGGAACTCTTCTTGCGTCTTATAAAAAAGCAAGACAGGAACTGGAAGGTACAGTTCTTTTTTAGCTTGTGATATTCATTACTTGTCCATTAGCACGGGTCTCTTTGGACATTTCAACCCCTCTCCTATTTACTACCCATTGCACAATCAGCCTTGATTATCAACGTGGCCAGTGTAGGTGGCACCCCAAATTATTCAAATTACTGCCATCTTAAGTGTCAAAGGGGGAAACTTCCTCTTCCTGAGCTAATTAACATACTCTTCTGTCATTCATTTAAATTGCATTTTTCTGCCTTAAATGTCAAGAGTCTACATCTTATGTGGAAGCAGCAGTTCAGAAGATTTCCCTATTGCATTTCTTATTCTTCTCTGTTCTTACTTTCTGAGAACGGTTTGAACCATTCCATTCTCTATTTTTCTTAAACAAATAATATCTGGGATGATAAGCCATAAGAAAGACAGACTTCTCCATCTTTAACAGATGCAGAAGCATGCTCAGAGGGGCAAAGCTGCCTGCACAAGATTTCAGGGCTAAGGAAGTATCAGACCAGGATCTGAAAAAAGGCCAGTCTGGCCACTGCTCTTTCCTGCCCAACAACCCCCAACACACATACACATACAATCCTTTCCCACTGATTTCTGTTAATGTCACCATCTTTCTCTTTGTCATCCAAACACTAATCCTTCAGCTTCCCCTAAATCCTTCCAGCTACACTGAATCAGTGGTTCAAGTACTGGTTCTGCTTCCACAAGTTCTGGGTCCCTGGTCTCCATCTCCATCTCACCTGCTCTATCTAGGTCCATCCCCCAGCATCCTCATCCTAACTCGCCTGCTTCGTTTGTGTCTCTTTCTCTGGCCCCGCGTGCCTCCAATCCACTCTGCACACCACAGTGCCTCCAGACAACTCTACCATCACCATGGTTCTCATAATGATGCCAAGATGCTCCTATTTTTACAGCAAAGCCTGGCTGCCCAATGAATAAAGTCCAAGCTCCTTCCCCAATGTTCACAACTATTCAAAATCTGGCTCCGAATGTCTCTCCTCCATACAACCAACTCTCCAATCAAATGAAAGTGTGCACAGTCCCCGGCCAGTCACCGCTGTGCTCCCCAGTCCCGGGCCTCTGCTGATGCTGATGGACCCAGCTGGAACTCCCTTCTCAGCACAGGCAAGACTGTAGCTAATTCAAATGAGCTCTCCCGTGATATCTCAAGCCAGGGGGACATCTCCCTTGTCTGAACCTCACAGCACTCTGATCCCTCAGAGCTCTCGCCATACTATCCCTGGCATTTTCATTTCTTCTGTAAATGACTTACTTCTCCCACTCACGAAAGCAGCGAGTCAGTGTTTGTTTCACATGTGGGTCCATCGGCGGCAACACATTAGGCACAGAGCAAGCACTCACACTTCTTGTTCCGATGAGTGTATTCGAGAATCACAAAGCCTGACTCCCTCTATTGGAGCATATTTATTCTCAAAGCCAAGCACAGTCTTACACACATCGGCCAAAAGTAAAAGTTAGAGAGGTAGGAGAGAGACACTTGGTCATCCTGGGATAATCCGAATAATCATAAAACATGTTAAAATGGAACAGTTATGGGGATGTATCCAGCAGGCGGGAAAACTGAGTTTAATGTTCCTGAGTCCGGATAAAATTTCTAAGCAAGATGGAGGTAGGGGGTGGAGGGTGTTCTGGGTGAAAACTGATTGCACAATGGGCCCCTTGACCAGAAACCCCGGTATGCAAATAGCTAAACCACTGAACAAATACCTCTACATTCCATGGAAAAACAAAGTGCTCAATCATAATTAGATTCTACTGGTCATTAAAATATAGTTCCAGCTACACTCAAAGCAATCTTAAATGGAGGAGAATCTCAGCATTCATCAGTGATTCAACAGAGGAAACAAGGCTACGGGATACGTGAGTTTTCAATCATGCTTCAATCCGGTTTCTCTTGCACATGTCTTTCCGTGCTTGCCTCTGTCCCAGCACACACCCATTCTTCAAAGGCAAGACAGGAGGGCGGGAGTTTACAGTCCTGAAGGGAAATGGAAGAGGTTCAGGTTTCACGCTTTTGTTGTGTGTGGGGTTTTTTTGTTTTAAGTCAATTTTTTCCTTCTTAAAATTTAGAGAGATGGAAAATCCATTAGGTAATTATGGCCAACCCAAGAGACCAATTCAAGCTCGTTCCCCACAGTTCACTCTCCAGCAATTTTCCAGTCCACTTCCCTGGGGAAATGCTAAAGTTGTCTCCCCAACAGCCACTTTCAAATTTAGCCCCAACCTAGTACCACTGCAAAGCTTAAAATGTAAACTTTATAACGAGATCTGAGTTGAAATTGCAAACAGCTATAAAAACCAGGACCTCTTGCTCTTCGCAAGGGGGCAAAACAATCCTAGGCACAAACGGGAAAGATCTTATCAGATTTTCAGGCATTTCTGAGTTAATCTCACCCTAGTGGCTCTCCTCAGCAAGCCTTCACATATGGGAATTTATTTCTTGCTGTTGTCATTTTCAGGAGAAGTGACAACAATCTGAAGCTAGGACGTGGGGTTTTTATTTGGAATTTTACTTTAAGTCGACACCAGAATGGTCAAAATCAGGCTACAGTTTTCTAAAACTCAAAAAGTTAGTAAAAGAGAGAAGCAGAATTTGCTCGCAAACCTAGCACCTGCTGCTAGTGTTACAAAAAACCTGTTTCCCAAGGGCTACGATTAGATAATTAACGGCTTAACTGTGCTCACGAGTACAGCACTGGTACAGGGCAGATCTGGGTTCCAATCCTGGCTCCACAATTGATTAACTATATAATCGCAGACAAATTAAGTGACGCCCTAAACCTCTGTTTCTTAACTATAAAATAGGCATAAGAATACCTACCTCAGAGAACTGTGATGATCCTAACACAACACATAAAAAAATGTTCAGCACAAAACACCCTGTGGCCCAGAGCAAACCCACCGTAAATGTTGATAATAAAAGACATGAATTACTACGAAACCCAAAAAGACCCACAGCACCTTACACTTAGAAAAGGCTTGATTCACACATACCAAGTGACACCTGGTTTTCCTTTTGGTTTGCACTTTGAGTTTCTAATCCTCTATCTCCTTTTTATTTGTTTATCTCCTTGTTTGTTTGTGATATTAACAATCTTAGGTTTGGAGGGATTCCTTTATCTTACGACTGATCGTGTTTTATAATCTTTACAAATGAGTCCCTACAACCTTGCTCTGTTGGAAACTCCTTGACTATAAATTCCAAACGTTTCAAGCATTCCTCTGGCGCTGGGGGAAACCACGAGTGTTTTAACAGTGTGTGTGAACTAACCGTGCACCCTTCCCAGGTGGTCTCCTCTGGATGCCCCTCCTTCCTCCCGGAGCAACGTGCCCCGCTCCATGAAGGAGCTATCTGCCACACCGACACCTGGATGCCGCATCCTTTCAAAGTGAAACTGAGAGTGAAATGACAGCGAAACACAACAGCCAAAGATATGCAGCATCATGGAGCCTCGGGGACAAAATTTACCCATTATCACACTTTCATATCCAGACAAGAAAGACAAGTTTTTGTATTTGGTAGATCAGTTTTTCACAAAAGTTAAGGGTATTGACATCAGCACTCAACATTCTAGTTTTACTGTTGACCTTTGAACAACATGGATTTGAACTGCATGAGTCCACTTGTTTACTTTTTTCAAGAGTAAATATTACAGAGTTACATGAGCCACAGTGGTTTGAATCTGAGGATGCAGAACCTCGGATACAGAGGAAATGTAGGCACCACATATACAGAGAGAAGAGTTATACATGGATTTCCCACCGCACAGTGTGAGTGTCCCTGACCCCCAAGCTGTTCAAGGGTCAACTGTACTTGTTTTTCTCTGCTGTAATGGGGTAGATGTCACCACCATACTTCAATTGCTTGGGCAATGGACGCCTTCTCACACACTCCTGACATCGTTGTGATAGTAAAGGCCTTGTTTGTAACTAGCGACAGTTTGAGATACACATGGCAGTGGAATTTCTCCCTCATTAGTCTTAGAGCACCTGCATTCACACTCACCCCACCCTTCTTGAGCATTCACTATGTGTCCAGCCCCACATCCATAGTCATAAAACTCTAGGAAGTGGGGGATGCTACTACTATCGCCTGTTTACAGAGGAGGACGTTAAGGCACAGAAAGATTAAATTCTCAAAGTCCTAAGAGCTGGGAGTGGCAGAGACAGACTCCATCCAGAGCACCAATGTTGGTAACTACTCTAGTAAACTGTCTCCTTGGTATCCAAGATGCCCACAACAGCTCCTTTTCACTGATAAAAATGTAGAAATCTGATGTTTTCAGTATTCATTCATTCATTCAATATGCTCTTTTCATGAAGTTTCTGTCCAATGGCAGGGACTGTACAAGATAGTTGAGGTTCCAGTCATAAAGAAGACAAACACTGTAGCTGCCGACAAGGCAGCTACTGAGAAATTTTTATTTTAAAAACCCTAATATTAAAATTTATCCAAAGAATGAATACAATTACCAAAGAAAGCCGTAAAGTTAAAAATTATGCAGGCAATTAATTAAAGCCGGGAACATTGCTACCAGTCCGGGAGGACCTTGTGAAAGGCTATATAGCAGAGGGCCCCATCCTGGTCTGGAGGACCAGGGAACACACATCTCTGATGTGGTTGATGGGGCCACTAACTTGAGCTAACTTTAGCTGCAGCGTCTACAAAAGCAAAGTGGCCACTGGATTTGTTTCTGCAACATTTGGATTACTGATTCCAGCCCCATGGAACTGTTCAGCCAATTGCTTTTTTTTTGAATAATACAAGATGGCTGCAAATAAAGGTTCAAAATGTTAACCTTCCTTCCACCTCTCCCTGGCTGTCTGTGTATGCATAAGTTTCTATAAAAATTCAATAGGGTAACATGTCATCAAATGCTTTTTCCAGCCCTAAAATCTCAAGTAGTTCTCTGTTGTCTAGCCTGGGATCCACCACTAGTTTGGAGTTTATCTAAGGCTCCTCCCTATGTAAGGATTTGATATATTGCTTTAATATATTTATATTGCAATGCCCTGTTTTTCTCAATTGCTCTGTGAACAGGGTTAATATTTCTAGCCATTGGGATCACAACTGTTTGAAACTTCCCTTTTACACTATGTCCTTTAAAATCTTTCTAAAATGCATTATTAGAATGTTTTATCTTAGTAACAGTCTGGTGAGTAAAATAAAACTGATCTCTGTCTAACTCAGGATCTTGGATCCTTCTGGGAGATTTCTCAGGATATCAACATTTCTTAAATCTTGTCCCCTTGCCCATATTTGGATGCAGAATGGGGCCCTTGGTGCAGAAGAGATGGTGTAGTTATAATAGATGACAGTGAGCAGGCAGAGTTGTTGGATTTCCATTTTGCCTCCACTTTCCATCTCTCAGCAAAAAGCACACGTACTAGGGAGAAAGGACCAAGGGATAATGTAAGAACCCTTAATCCAGAGCCCACCCAAAGTATGGGCCGTCTTCCTCTGCAATCAGAGAACTGTGCTTTCATCTACTTCAAATCTGGAGCATCCATGGAGGATTTCAGTGTCCAAAAAGGATGCCACTGCTTTACGTGGTTAGAAACCTACCAACACCCGACTGGAATTAGTTCAAGTATCCAAACCCAAACGAATTAAATCTCACAGTGATCTAGGAATTTGCAATGTGATCTCTTCAGTCCCAAATTCATCAGTAGTTGAAGACTGGCAATCTTTCATAAATCCCTTCCAACTTGAGATTCTATAACTCAATGAATCTGTTGTCACCCTGGACCACTTACCTTGGACATTTCTGCAGTGTAAAAAAAAAAAAAAAAAAAAAAAAAAGCCTCACAAAGGCTGACTTTCTTAAAAGCTGTCTCTTAAAAAAAGTACTGGGAAGAAAAAATATGGCTAAATCACAGTTGCAATTTAGTGGTTCTTCCCGTCTAAGAACGGTATTACTTCACATTAAAAGAAAACTGAGTTACTATAAAGAAATGTTCTCTATAAATCTCCAGTCCTGAATAATTACCCTTAAGCTTTCCAGTTGGTTTTCTTTCCAAAGAGCTAATAAATACGTCCTAGGTGCTCTTGGCAAGCAAAAGCACCAGGTCCTATCACATGGAAGAAAAACTCTGAGCAGAAACCAAGGAAATAAGCAGGGAAAACCAGTAAGAATGAAGGGCAATGCTGTTAACTATGAAGTCAGTGTTTCATGTGACAGGTTTAAATATACCAAGGAGAGGGCAGATCCACTGAAGAGAGTGCCCTGCAAGAAGAGAAGGAACCAAATCTGAAGTGAATTGGTGGGGAAAAGGGAAGCAGAAGCGGGAAGCCCTCCAGAAGATGGGGGAGGGGAAGAAAGGGCACAGCCCTTTCATGGTGTGATAGACCAATTTTGCTCCCCCTGAATGGATGTATTACCCAGATCTGCTCAGCAACATGGAACTGGGAGGAGATGCTTCAGCATTACAGGGAGAAACTTGGCCATATTTGTGAAGGTCCTGCCCAGGGCCACTCACTGCCCAAAGGGGATAAAAGACACATCTCCAGGATGCTCCCTGGGCAGTGGAGGAGGGGTGACTTAATCTGTGCAACAAGTCCAGGTGCCTGCAAAATACTGCTTGATCCCAGTAAGAAGGCAGCAGTAGAAGGAAAATATGCAATCATTTTAGAAGAGCAGGAGGTACTTAGGTTTACGTGCTGATCCAGAGTGACAGTCGAATCCCCTGGAAAAAGAAACATGGAATGTTTGTGACTTTCTCCTCCCTCCTCAAAGTTCTCTAGGACAGGAGAGGAGGAGGGAGGTGATGAAAAGATGCCTTCCAGTAGATTCCTCGTGGGGGTTCAGAGACAGACAATTGCTTACTGCTACTGGAAGATTTCCCTGTTACTTGTTTATTCTTTGCCAAGGAAATGGCCCAAGTCAGCAGGACCTAGGAACCTGAAGTGTAGACCCCCCGAGACACTAATGCCCAGCCAGATTTGGGATCCCAAGCTTAGGAAACAACTTTCATACCAGCACACAACTGTGAGAGTCTCAACTGTATGGAGCTTAGAAACTGTGAAAGGAAAGGAAAGGACACACAGTTCCAAAGCTGTGCTTGCAGCCAAGTAAATTCTTTGAGGTGTTCAGTGACTTGATTTAGAGGGAGGCTGTTCTCCCCTTGATGTCATCTCAAAGAAGAACCAGAAGTGCAGGATTCCAAAGAAATGGTCACCAAGTTCTAGGCCGAGCCCTGCAGCTGTTTAACTGTGTCACTTTGCAGCAATACAGTTGGGTAGTGTGGTTGAGAGGGTCCCAGAGGGCAGTTGGATTGGATTCCATGTGACCGACCCAGCGCTGACACACATATGACTCAGGAGAGAGAGCTCTCAAACCCAAGGACTGCACAAAAAGTGGGTCTTGGGCAAACTAGCTAAATTTCTTTTCTGCATTCTTTTCTCTGGCATGTTATTCCTTTCCACAGATAAGCGATTCCACAGGGGCCTTCCAGAAGCTCCACCTAGCCAAGTGGCTTCTGATATTTCATAAAGTGATAACTGTTAAAAATGGAGTCATATACAACCCAAATAAACTAATCACATTTTAAAAAGTAACCAGTGAATTACTTAGGTGGGACTTTCAAGTTTGTGAAAGCAAAATAGGAGGGAAGGTTTTCCAAAGTAAACTGACAGCACTTTGAGCACATCAGTGTGTTTGTGTATACGATCTTTCCAGCTCATAGGCAATTCAAAATGGATAAAAGCAAATCCAGTCAGTCTTGGTTATTAGATATTTTTCCTCTCAAAAAACCATCAATGTCCTGAGGGTAAGACCTTGCCTGTCTTGTTCCCCGTGTATCCCTGGCAGCTTCAGAAAGCCTGGTGCAAAGTAGGCACTCAAATTTCGTATTGATTCAACAAATTAAATTAAAAAGCCACTTTAAATTATAAAATATAATCTGTGGACCAGCCCCCTGCGGATTCATCTTTTTAAAGTTAGATTTCTATTTTGATTAATACTCAAATATGAATTCTTTAAGCACCTCGCCCAAGAAGTAAGAGGTAAGAAAACTAGGACAGAAAAAATATCTGGTTGTGGAAAATCTACCATCAGATCATCACGAGGTAATTTTACTTCAGTAACTTCATTAATTCTTTCCTATTATTTTAAGAATTAAGTACCTCCTTGTCTGTCTAAATTGTAAATTCTAAATGTTCCTAATGAAATTAAGATGAATAACTGGATAAATGCAATTAGTATAACATGGTATATTCTACAGTTCTTAAAGAAAAAACTGTGATCACCAACATACTTTGTTTCCATTACTTACTATGTGTGGAACCATCAACGTTAGCCTCCCTCAGGCTCCAGTTCCTCCTCTACAAAGATGAAAGACAGCAAAGGCCCCAGAGGCCAGAGGTGAGGAAGCTGACATGAGACTATCTATACAGTATCGGCTTTTGATTAACAATGATGCTAATTTTTACGCAACTACTTGAAATGTATTTCATTTCGGTTTTTAGGATTCTAGTTTATGGGGAATTTCTCTGGATCTGTATATTAACTAAAACGGTCTCAAGAAAACACCATGTACTGTAGAACGTGACTAATCCACAGTAAATGTGGCTATCTTTATCACATCCCTTCACTGATATGACTTTCCGTAGCAACATTGTGAGAATTAATGTCAGTTTCCTAAACTAGTGCAAAAGACACACGTATGCCTGTGAGATCTGTTTGCAAACTCCGTGAAGAAAAGACAGCCATTCCCAGAACATTCCATGTCCTCCTCCTGCCTCATCCTCACAGAGAAAACACCAGCAATGGCTCTGACTCGCCACAGTGGAAACTGGTTCACAGCCCTGCTTCTCAAGCCTCAACTGTTTCGCTCTTTCAAAGCACTGTCCTTCAGAATAAGCCTCTTCGCAAATGTGAGGGTTTAGCAGCCTGGAGTTCTTCAGAAGTCAGCTCTATTAATTACAGACAACCTCAATTGCAGTTTTTGCTTTCTTTTTTTCCCTTTTGATGTATTAAACTGGCTGTCAGAAATTAAATTACTTCAGAAAGGAATGACTGAATACCTCCAAACTAAATCAGCTGTTAAAGAATGCCTGGAATACGATTTTTTTTTTTGTTGCTAATGCTGAACTACCAACCTACAAAGTAGAATTCCTCATTATTTAAAAGGACAATGGGTGTTAATATTGTACAACTGCACAGGCCTTTCTAGAAGAGTCTCGCCTGACTGGTTTATATTATAAAAAAACACTTAGACGCCAAAAATAGAAAGCTATCCCTTCAAGGTTCACATCCTAGTTTGCATCAGTAAATAAGAAAAAAAAAATGAATATTTTAGGACTCATCCGTGAAACAAGAAGTTTAAATGTCATATAACTGCTTTATATTATAATCAAAAACACTTCGGTGCTAAAAATAGAAAAAAAATTCTTACAGTATTTGAATATCAGTTGGTAGCCAGAAACAATAAGAAATGGATGTTTTAGGATTCATCCATAAAACAGGAATTTAAAATGTCCATTGCTGAGAGAACAATGAACTTTTTTTCAAGAACTAATAACACTAAACTTCAATTTCTAAGATTTATAAATTTGAAAATTTTAGGAGCAGAAGAGATCACAGGTATCAACTCTTATTCTACTGCAGACATGTAAAAGGTAACCCTCCAAGGCAGATGCAAATCTATTCTATCCTGTACCAGGATTATGGATTTGCAATCAGGTGGGAATATCTGTTGTCATTGCAAGGGTGGCATTTCATTACATAATTAATACTGAATCTTGTTCTTGGTTGTGAAGTCCCTCCAGCTGCTCTAATGACTTCCTCGTGTGCAAGGAGTTTCCATCAAACCCAGGAGGACTGGCTGCGAGCATGCCAGGTTTTTACAAGGTGTTTGCATTGCTTTTAAATCTGGTTCATCATAATGACACTGTCTTTTGATGCTTTTTTCTCTTGCATATGAAGCTGAAAGAGGGAAGATGAAGTTCTTTGTTGCTGTGATTCAAGTATCAATCTTTTCCACTACTCTCAGTCTACACACACAAAAGCCAAGAAGCCTCTTAAAAGAGGGTGATTTATGAACTTGTAAAACCCAAGAAGTCAATCAATATATAATGAAGTAAAGAGAAAAAGAAAGAAAAGCAGGCAGGTGTGACAGACCGGTTGGTCGATGGCAATTACTGACACGTCTGGATTGAAAGCATTCAGTTCACTTACGAAGACCTCCAATTCTGATAAACACTGATTGATGAGTGAGAGACACATTTCAGATTGCACGTGTCTCTGCGTTTTCACTTCTCCTAAGTCACAGGTGGTGGGTCTGTACTTACAAACACAGGCTGCCTTGTTCCAACCTCCCATTCCCCCTCTGATCATCATTTTCATCTCAATTTTTCCCTGCAAGTTCATCTAAGGTGATGATGTTTCTTTCCAGAATGATGTAGCTGTGAAAACGTTCCCATATTTCCTGAGCTAAATGCAGCAGGTACTGTAACTTGCTTTTAAATCATAAATAAGTACTCTAAAATGCCTACCACACCTTGAAATTCAGCCTGAAAATGCTAAAGTGCTTAAATCTAGATGGCCAATTCGCAACGTGGCACAGAATTCGGACTTTAGGATATTCGAGTCCAGCCCCTCACCAGGTCCCTAATTAGGTACACAATCCTGTGAAATTCAGTAGCCCCATCTGAACCTCAGTTGATCTGTTAAGAAAGAAGATTAAATCAGATTCACTCTAAAGTTTCTTCCAGCCCTCATGCTCCATGATTTTTACATCTTTTCTGGCTCACTAATGGAGCTGTGGTGTTAGAATTTACTCTATTCCTCAAGAATTGTCTATCTCATAAACGTTATTTAAACACCAAACTACATGCCTTACCAACATTTACGTGGAAATGTCACTGTCATCCAGTCAGTCTTGAGATACTATATTTGTCTGCCTAGTGCAATCACCGTAGTTTCTCTTTTTTCCAATAGCTCTTATTTCCCACCATAACAATACAAATAAAGTTGGGGGAGAGTTTTAAAAGAAAATTTTCAATTTGTTTTTGATGTTTTAGTTCTGAAAATACTGATGGGTGTCAAGTACAGGGTAAATTTTTCTACACGGATTTAGTCAAAGGGCAAACTTTTATACATTCCAGCAAAATATAGGGTATTCACACCATCTGACAGCTACTCTAATCATCTTTCTCCAACATTCACTACCTTTCCTATTCATATCTTTCCTTTGGTGATTCCAAACTGGAGGGAAAATATGCAAAGGGTAATGACATCTGTATGCGATGTGAAATCTAGTGTGAGATGTGATGATTCAAATACTAAAAAATGATACACTCTTTCAATTCATTTCCTCTGGTTTTTCAACTGATACATGAGAGTATGATATAAATCAAGCCACTGCTATAAAGAAAGAAAAACTTCAAAAACAAAGACAAAATAAAAGCAGTCCTCTTTTCTGTAAGTCAAAGAAAATGGCTGTATAGAAAAAGAGGGGATAAAAGGGAAGCATTGGGACAATATGGAGATACTCCTTTTGAAGTATGAATCCTCTGTGGTGAAACCATTTCCCCATTTCATTGAAACCCTTTTTAAATTTTCATTTAAGTGTTATTTTTATTTGGTTTATTAAGTTATCATACATGAGCTTGTATTTTTTTTTCTTTAATAGGAAGGGATCCAGTTCCTTTTGAGAGGGTAATCTGCAACCAAAAGCTTGAATATAAAAGACAAGTGATAAATGCTGGAGAGGGTGTGGAGTGTTACAGGGAGCCCTTCTGCACTGCTGATGGGAATGTAATTTGGTGCAGCCACTATGGAAAACAGTATGGAGAGTTTCCCTAAAAAGCTAAAAATAGACTTACCATATGATCTAGCAATCTCACTCCTGGGCATATATCTAGAGAAAACTAATTTGAAAAGATACAGGCACCTCAATGTTTATAGCAGCACTATTTACAACAGCCAAGACATGGAAGTAACCTAAATGTCCATTGACAGAGATTGGATAAAGAAGATGTGATGTATGTATATTTACAATGGAATACTACTCAGTCATTAAAAAGAATGAAATAATGTCATTTGCAGCAACATGGGTGGACCTAGAAATTATCATACTAAGTGAAGTCAGACAGAGAAAGACAAGTATCACATGATATCATTTATATGTGGAATCTGAAAAAAATGAGACATGAACTTTTTACAAAACAGAAACAGACTCACAGACACAGAAAACAAACTTACGGTTACCAAAAGGGAAAGGTGGGGGAGGGATAAATTAGGGGTTTGGGTTTAGCAGATACAACCTACTATACATAAAACAGATAAACAACAAAGTCCTACTATATACCAGAGTCATCTCTATATTTAATACCTTGTAATAGCCTATAATGAAAAAGAATATGTGTGTGTGTCTCTCTATATATATGTGTATATATACATATATAAAACTGAATCACTATGCTGTATACCAGAAACTAACACAACATTGTAAATCAACTATACTTCAATACAAAAATAAACAATGAAACTTAACATGTTTATATGTTATAAATAAACAAACAAAAGACAAGAGAGTCCAAGTATTTTACAACAGAGAGGCTTCTTCAAAGAAGTCAACCACAATACAGACTCCAAGTTCCCAGCCAATGTTCACCGATGCCTAACAACTAGTAATGCTTGGTAGGGAGAAAGCGTTCTCTTTTATAGAAGAAACTGGAAAATCACTCCCTTCTGATTTGCAAGGAACGGTCAGAGAACCTCAAGCTACCAACAGAGAGGTACCCTAGGTGTCTGTATCCTTTCTTTATGCTTCTGCCAGAGGGGAAAAATAAGGAGTGAAAATGGGTGGTGAATTGCCTTCGCAGTCACAGAAGAGGGACATCATGCCAGGTGAGGGCAGAAGCAGACAAAAAAGTAAGAATTGGGGAGCCCCACAAAGATCAAAGGAAGACAATTTCAGGGCTCAGCCACATGGAAGAGGAGGCAGGTCTCCCTGTTGTGGCAAGAGCTTCCTCCTCTCCCCCCATCACCTTACGTGACTTCAAGGTCAGCCCCACTAACCTAACCAACATACTCTGCTCAATCCCTCAATTCTATTTCAGAACATAATTCCACAATCACACCCCAGGCTTCCATCATTCCCCGGAATTGTCACATCTCTGAAATCACTAAGAAATCCCAACGTCTCTAATAATTTCCAATCCTCTTCAACCCCCTTTCGTTTCCCTCTGAACTTGCTCTTTATCTTCACCAAGACTTCAACCTCTGACAAAGGTATTACTTTTGGTCTCATTTCCTTCTCGACTTCGTTTTCCTTAATAATCCCATTTACAGGCATCTTAAATCCTATCACTTCATGCCTTTCTGACCAATATCTCTTGCCCACCTACAATTCTGAATTACCCCCCATCTTTAGATTTTCTAAATTTCCCAGGCTGCTATAGACAACAGGAAAGTTCCAAATAACAGGATGACATGTGCACACTCATGAATGAGTGTCCACCTCAGCAGAGTCCTCAGTGCTGCTTTGTAAACTTGCTACTTACCTCTGCTATACTCCCTGCCTCACTGCTGACTCCAAACCATGGCCAACTTCCTTAAAATCCCAACTTTCCCCACAATCTCTTCACTCTAGCGTGGCTTCCAATCTTTCCAAGGAAACAAAGGCTATGGGTTGGGAAGTATCTTACTTTCCCTTCTCGGGATGGAGTGATCCTCACTAATCTCGTCTTAGAGGGAGTATTTCCTTTCTCCAGTCCAGGGCAATCCCTGCAGGCTGCCTGAATCCCATCCCACTCTGTTTCCTTTGAGAAATGTTCTCCATTAATGATCTCTTCTGTCTTACATTTTCATCTGCTCCCTTTTCAGTACCTGCTGCACAACTTGCAGGGCACCATTTTCTGAGGATACCATACATTTGCAGCCCAGGCTCCTGTTTCTACTGGTCCTTTCCTCTCTGCCTATAAACATACTTGTTTTCCTCTTATCTTTAAAAAAACTCTTGGACCCAATTTTCTCCTTAAGCTTAGCCCCAATCCCCTCCTTTCCTTCGCTGCCAAATTTCTTGAAAGAGTATTCAAAATGTGCTGCCTCCACCTCTTCCTTGTTTTAGCCCACCGCCAGCTGGCAGGCATCCCTCCCCACCACTCTATTCAAACTACTCAGTCAGCAGTGGTCATTACATCCTAACTGCCAAATCCAAAGGCCTCTTTCAGCATTCATCCACTCCGGCATCCTTAATTGCCCTGAGACAATAGATGAGGGTGATTTGGCTTTCATTCTTGAAAATCTCTGATTCTTTGGCTTGGGGGATACCCTCCTCCCCTGGGTCTTCCACCACTGCTAAATCACTCTTCTTCTGCTTCCTTTTCTTCTGCCCAATTTTTAAACCTGGATGTCCTCAACTCTCATCTTTTTACACCCTAGAGCAGCAGCTGGAAACTGAGGCTGGCCCATGGGCCAAACTGGGTCAGTATCCTGGTTTTTGTAAATAATGTTTTATTGAAACATAGCCAAACTCCACTTATTTACATACCACCTGTGGCTGCTTTCAAGCTGCAAGGGCAAAGTTGAGCTGTCCTAAGAGACAGGACAGCCTACAAAGCCTAAAATATCTACTGTCTGGTCCTTTACAAAAACATTCACAGATCCCTCTCTAGAGAGTCCACACAGTGGCTCCCAAAGTGTGGTGTCAGATGAGCAGCACTGACGTAAATGGAAACTTCTTGGGTAAACGGTCCTGGAGCCCCCAGCTCAAACTTATGCAACTACAAATTGTGGAGTGGGGCACAGGAATCTATGTGCTACAAACCCTCCCAGTGATTCTGATGCTTACTACAGTTTAAGGACCTTAGGTCTACACAGTGACCCTGGGCAATCTCCAGGGCTTCAAGTCCCACCCATGCATGTGGTGACTCTTGAATCAAGCTCTACTGTGTCTAAGTATTTTCAATGAACTCCCAAATATTCCCTCCTGGAGTCTCATTCAGTCATTCAACAAACCTTTTCTCAACACCTTCTATAGGATGAGCTGTGATCTGTGCGGGAGTTGGGCGGACAGATAAAAATATGTTTCATGCGATATTTGGGATATACTTATTCTAAAGACTTGCGGGTTACTCAAATTGAAATTCAAATTTAACTGGTAATCTATATTTTTATTTACTCCATCTAGCAATCCTGCACAGGGGCTATAAAGTGAATATGAAATCGTTTTTACCCAAGAGTAGAACAGATTTCAGTCAGGGAGCCGATGATATAAACAGTACAAAACAATATGATTATCTCAAACTCTCACATTTCAAAAATCTCCCTCCCCTCTTCCTATGTCAGTTAATAGCTGCAAGGTCTTTTTGGGCTAAGCTACTTCAAAGGCCTCTTCTAAATATCCCCCCAAAGAGGTTCTGACCCCAGAGTTGAGGGAAAAGTTGTAAGGCAGAGAGAAGCAGTCTAACCACGGGTGTGCATAAGAAAATGTTGTCATATGAATCGTAAGGGAATGATAAGAAAGGCATTATATACACTTGGCTGCTCATTTCTTTAAACTCTGATCCTTATCAATCGTTATACATAATGAGCAGTAACATGGTTGATATTTACTATTTTAAGGCATTTTAATAAAGATTGGATCCATAGTTTTAAAAAATGATACCCAGTGAAAAGTTCACGGTTTGGAATCTGGATCTAAAATTAAAGTCCTTGGCTTATAGTTCAAACCACAAACCAAAGCCTGGTGGCTCATCTGGTAGCATTTTACCCTATTAGCATGCCCAGGATCCAGGAAGAACTCTTTAACTTTGGGTTTGCAAACACAGATGACAATAGTGAGTGTGGAACATTCTATTAACCAGCATCCTTTGCAATAAGAAAGTCGATTTCTGATTTTGGGGGGTAATTTTTCTAATGTGGTCTTTTCCCTTAATTTTGTAAGTGCTTTTCCATGTCATTAACATGTTTAATACAAGATAATTTGGAGAATTCAGAGCAGCACAAAAGAAAATAAAAACCCCTTGTTTTTCTCGTTAAAAAAAAAGTTAATTTCTAAAACAATGGATGCAAAACATTTGACCTACTAATTTTTTTTTTAATTTTGACAGTTTTCTACTTAGGAAAAAAGACAATTTCTTAAAACACAGCCATGCAAATTTTTTTTTTTTTAATCAGGGCTTCCAGCAAAGAACATTTCCATCTAACTCTGAGCAAACTCATTTTTAAAACTTTCTCCCAAAGCCCCAGAAGAAAATTTACCGTTATGATAATTCACCCAGGCCTGAAAGCATCCCATTAAATCATCTGGGCTAATGAAAACAATGACAGCAGAGACAAACGATATTCAGACTTTATCTCATTTGCGCTACATTCTCCTTCACTTTGTCTCCTTTTTTTATTTTATCCAATAATGGTTGATTTCAATTCAACAGGTTGCACATTCAACATTTGATTTAGGTGGAAATATTAAGGCCATAGAAAAGGGGTGGCTTCCAGGCACCAAAATAATCTACAAATCAAATGTAATTATTCCTGGATTTCAAATTGGTAGCATTGTTTCCGTAAATCAAAATTTACAACTCATGGCAGGGATCCCCAAAATGGTGGAGTAGGAGGACACGGTGCTCACCCTCTCCCATGAATACAACAACAACTACATCTACGTACAGAACAATTCGCACAAAATACCTACTGAACTTTGGCAGAATATCTCCTACATCTGAGATACAAGGAGAAACTTCACAAAACCAGATAAACAAGTTTCTACTGTATAGTACAGAGAACTACATTCAATACCTTTTAGTAACCTATAATGAAAAAGAATATGAAAACGAATATATATATGTATATATCTGACTGAAACATTATGCTGTACACCAGAAACTGACACAACATTGTAAACTGACTACACTTCAATTAAAAAAAGAAAAAGAAAAAACAAATTTACAACTCACAAATTCTATTTCTTTCTTTACAAAGTAATAACTTATAGGGCTTCTTTACATGAAAAGATTTAAGCACAATTAAAAAAAAAAAAAACCTCTGAAAATGACATACTCAGTTTCTTAGAACACAACTACTAAATAAAGCAAGACTTCCTTCTAGTCATTCCTTGAAAACATAAGATTTGCCGGGACAGATCAGGAGCATCAGGTTGAGGAACTTGACTCAAGTGTTAGTTATTGGGTACCTGACTACCCTCAGCTCCTGTATCAGGATGTTCCAGCACTGAACGGGGTGCCCTGCTTTCAGAGTGTCCATAAGATGCAGATCAGAAACCAACTTCCAGGTGAGTTCAGAGAAAATACTTCCACGTCAGAACCAGTAGAGCCGAGTCCCTGCAGCAACACCAGGCTCTGTCCCTTGACAGTTACTGGCAGGACTCATCTTATCCCCATATCTTAAGTTCCTTGAGGTCAAGAACACTGTTGTATTTATCTTCTTGACCCTCCAAGCTCCCAGCAAGATGCACAGTATAACAGGGTGGCCATGAATGTATATGATCCAGTAAAGGAGAAGAGGTGGGAAACCATGGAGAAGGGTGGCTCTAAGCTTTCACTCTCAAGTGACTGGCCCTTAAAATACTGTTTCACTATTTTAACTACTAGTAGTTTTCTACCGTCCCTGATCAAAATCATGAAGGAATAAGGCTGCTCTCAGCAGAATTCAAGATAACCTGTCATTATTAGATGTCTGAGCAGTCAGTCCTTCATGCCAGGAGGCAGTCAGATATGACACTTTGAAAGGTACTTGTTTATAAAAGGCCAAAGTAGCTTCTTCTTTTTTTTTTTTTTTTTTTTTTTTTGCATTTGATTCAATACCTTAAGCTAAAGACACCTTTTTAATCCATGAAAAGGGACAATCATCATTCTGGAATTCTCCATGTAAAACACAAGAGTTGTTCAAATCACCTCTCTCATCAGTGTCATCACCCTAATTCCTAAAATGTAGGGGACCCTGGTGTAAGATGAACATCCTTCTCCCCCGTGCCTAAGCCTTCTTACATCAAGTGTAAGGTGTGCTTTCTTGGAGTTAGCAGTTATTTTAGCCAAAACCTCAGAACTACTTTTGTGTCTCGACAGCTCCGTCTCTGCTGTGTATAAAGAAAATCCACTACACTGAAACAATCACGAAGAGAAAAATTACTTAACGAATCAACCACCTAAAATACGACAGTTGCTCAAACTGCACAAGGCTCATTCAAAACTGGAATTATAAGAGAAATGGATCATACTTTTATAATCATATTTTTAAATAGAACCTAGCATATTACTGAATTAAAAACACCCTTTAACCAAACAAATGAAACACCAGCAATAATCCGCACTTATTAAAGGTAGTTGATTCTTCCTGAATTAAAATCAGATTCCACCACTTTGGGTAACTACTTAACTATTAATCAGATTAGATCAAATTTGAACTGCTGATGATTAATTTTAAAATAAGTATTATATGAACATTTACCAGCCCAGACACACATTCTTCTACGGAATATTTGCAAAAAAAAAACCAAAACTTGTCACAGATGCAAGTGAATAAAACATCTAAAAATATAGTATTTAGCAATGATAAAAATACTTGAGACAGCAAAGGAAACATCACAAATGAGCTTTCCCAATACTGTCTTGGCATACAAATAAGTGTCTCCTGCAAATATGAGTACTGGATTTCCTGAGAGACCCACAGCCTGAGAAGCAGAGAGAGGATGCAAAGAGGTCCCTAAAATGAAAACGTGCACCAAAGAAGGCGCTGTTGAACTCAGCAGCCTGGAGTAGCAGATTCAAAGCCAACAAAGAGTTAAACACCTAGGCTAGCTCAGTAATGAATGCTTAGTAAGTTTGGCCAGGGAATATCAAGTAGATACCAGGGCTAGAGCAACTGCTAAAGGGATGACCTCCTTGAATCTCATTTGCATAGCAATGAGATGTCACAAAGGCATTAAGTCTGAAACCGCAATGCTGTTTCTAATCCATGCTTTATTTTGTTGTGACATTAAGCAAACTGCTTTTTAAAGTAAAACAGAAATGATTCCAGCAATGCAAGGCTGGGGATTGGGGGGGGAGGGGAGCAAGGATGGATTATGAAACAGACTGGAAAACAGCTACGTAAAGAGCTACTGAGTCGCTCTGTAAGCAAAACCAGCTGAAAAGAACAATAAAATAATAACTTTCAGGGATACTTCCAAACCAGGTAAGATCTGGCTTTTGTCAACTGATATTATGTTACTTGGGCCAAGAATAATGCATGTCTACTCACAACAGACAAAACAATATGTCAATAAAATGAGCCAAACTCTCTCCAAGTGTATCTGTTACAGCCTTAGGCTGTTGCCTGTAATGATGCAAAAACCTTCAATTACAGTTTGGGGTTTGTTTTTGTTTTGTCTTAGTTTGTTTTAAGGAATTGTGCTTGCAAGTATTATTATCATTAGCTACTACTTAGGGAGATTGAGGGCTTTTTAGTCTACCACTGAGGAATGCAACTTCTTTTTAATACACTGTATTAAATTACATATACAGCCAAGACTGCAAAAGAAGCAACGGAAAAAAAAAACAAACACAAAAAACCCAGCATTGAAATCAAGCTTTTGTGTTAAAGCCATTACAAATGGAAAAAGGCATTCAACAAAATCTTGAATATTCAAGCTCTACCTATACTTAAAAAAAAAAATCCAAACTTCAAATGTCACAACTTCGTTTCTCTCTCTGTCTTATGTAGCAAATTCAAAACCAGTCACAGTGCAATTAAATGAAAATAAAACCAAAAAACCTCCTCCACGATGCCTTAAACATGTGACTGATCCATTGTTTCACGGCAGTAATTACCAAAGAACATAAAGATTTGTACTCACTTCTGTCATAAACTCAGGCAAAATGAAAGCGAAGTTTAGCTGCCTATTCCTCAAATCCCCGAACCACATTTCCAAAGGCATAAAAAACAACTCTCTTACTTTGTGATTTTTGACAGCACCTCAAGTTATTCACCAGACCATAGGAATCTACTTCGGGCAATGAAATTAATATTTCAGTGAGTCTTCGTCCATGAAACAGGAAGTCTTTTAGTAATGACCTTGGACTGAATAATAAGAAAGGCAAGAAGAGCAGGGTCCCAAGCCAGAGGGTAATTGTGATTCAAAGACTCTTTTATGCAAATAAGACCCCTCATCAAGCTAATGTGATTTCCTACATTTTATCTTCTGTCTTTTTATTTACATTCAGCTGAGAAGTCCCAATCAGAAAATAGCCTAGTTCTAGCTCCTTGATCCAGCCTATCCTGTGCAAGTACAGTCACAGATAACTGCAGGACAGTCACTGGGAATCCAATAGCCCAACTCCCTGGAGTAAAACGACATGAACTCAGACCATCCCAACAATTCTGAAGTGAGTTCTGGCAAGCGGTAAATGACCCATGAAGGTGGCAATAACCCACATTGATGGGCACTGGTTACTTTTTCTATTTCCTTTTGTGATGCCTTAGCCTGGAAAAGTAATTTCCAGGAAGGTACCTCTGTATTCTCCCCCAGGACCCTCCGGAGGTACTCAATTTGCTTCCCACTGACCTGGGTTGCATATTTAAGTTTTAGAAAACCAAACCAGATTTGCCATGCACTGGCAAGTGTTTTCAGGGATACTGTAGTCTAGAGAAGCCAGGAAGCTTCCACGGATCACTAGAGGGTCTCTGTAACTATGAGTAAAGCTGAGGACAGGCCAGGGACTCAGAACTCCACTAAGGAGAGAAATAGCTGATGGCAGAGCAGAGGGGGAAGGAGCACAGATTGTAAAGTGGGATCAAGCCGAGTTGGAATCCCGACCCTGACACCTCCTGAAGCGTGACACCCTGAGCAAGGCACTTACCAGCTCTGGGCTTCAATTTCTTCATCTGTAAAGTGGAGAAAATAACAGTACCCGCCTCACAGAGAGGCTGGGGATAACTGAGATAATATACATAAATCTCTTATCAATGTTAGTTGTTGGAAACAAATGCAAAAACGAGTGAAAAACTGTACATGGTAAAGTTCTAAACAAATGTAGGCTACTATCATTTATAATATCAGTATTTCCTTTTTCATAGTCTTCTACCAATTCAACACCTGAGGGCCAGCGAGACATTTGGGAGTGTTCTGCTTTTCAAGGATTCTTTATCCATATTTTCCTTTTGTCAAGTTTCTCTTATCAGTGTTATCATCCACCCAGTAAAACTAGGATCAGATGCCACGTGGAAATAACCCATTAATCATATGCATAGTAATTGTCATTGTCATCATCATTATTATTCAAATAATGCAAGGAAGTATGGTTTTGTGCCTGCTTCTTGAACTTGGTTTAACAGCAGTGACATTAATGGTACTTAAAGCTCCTGGATAAACAAGATGAAATCATGGGAGTTCTGGCGCCTTCCCCATCTCTCACAGCCCAGGCCGCTGCAAATAAGCATGCGATCTCAATAAAAAATTACACTTGAGATAGGATCAAAATTTCAAGATAAATTCCCCAGTCTCTCTATCAACCAAATTTCCACCTCTGATTCTCTCTTCATGGAAATTCCAGAGGAGTCCCAGAGGATACCCTTGGAGCAACTTTTAGGTAGGTCAATTTTAATTAAAAATCGGAGGGAGAAAATTTAAGTACTTTAATAACTAAGTAATGTAAAATATTTTTCTCACATGGAACCAAACGCATTATGGAACAGATTGGAAAATTCATGTAATTATTTTTGTAGAAAAATACCCAGCCTTCAAAGAAATCTGACTGATGCTGTGGCCTATCCGTGGGCTGTACCACTAAGCATTCATAGTATGAGACCACCCTCCTCTTCTGGTCTGGGGACTCATGTGGCTACATGAGAAGCCCTGGTTGTCAACAAGAGCTGTAGGTTCAAATGCTGATCCTGCCAATTCATCTCTGTGACCTCAGTTCAATTCCTAACCATGTCTCTGTCACCTGTGAAATAATGACGCTCACAGCCAGCTCCTAGAACACAAGTGATGCTGGAACAAAAGTATATGCAAAGAGCCTGACGCAGTAGACACTCAATAAATCTTAGCCATTTTCCACTCCCACACCCTATCCCCCTTTTCCTACTTGTTATTCAGGATCTCAGAAGATAACGACACTTGGAACTCCACCAAATGACACCTATAAGTTCTCTCCAAGATGCTACATCTTTCTAGCATCCAAAACCTATACAACATCGCATTCATTCATCCATCCAGCAAATAGTCACTAAGCATCTGTCTTGTGGCAGGCACTGCCTGTGACTGAAAAGGCTCAGGAGGCAAGAAACATGTGCAAATATACTATTCCAGGTCCTCATTTCAGAGATGAAGTATTTTTCATGCCATCAAATGGCTTCTCAGCTGGGGGAAGGAGGGAAGCAATGACAAAGCATGCTGAGATCCCAGGTAATTCCAGTGTAGTTTAATGCTCTCACCAGTGTTCACTAGGATACTGAGGTCCCAATTTAGTTCTAATCAGGGATATTAATAATAACCAAAAGCTACAAGTGAGGTCCAGAAAAAGAAATGAAAAGCCCTCAGCCCCAAAGAAGGCTTCCAGATGAAACAAACACCAAGAAGAAACTGCTGGGATCTGGTCATCCGTACTTGGTCTACACAGCCTGCCCGTTTACCCTCTGTCCAGTTCAGTGGTAACAGCGACCACACCATTCAGACTCAGCACTCACAGACTGCTTCAGCCTGCCCAGAAATCTGCATGGAAGCAAAGGATCAAAATGCCTTTTCATCTAAAGAACTGTGAATTAACTCTCTGCCTTTTTAATTGCTCTCAATTACTTTCCCACTATTTATAAAGATTTTTTTTGCATAACAAAATCCAACTCTAATCAATATATGCAGTATATCCCAGCTGATTAGTGCAGTTCTTACCCCACCGTGATGCTGGAGTTGTGCCAGCCTTACCTAGCACACAATTAAACGTCTGGTAGTGTCTGCTGCTACCCAGCAGGCCTCACCAGCTAATAGGGAAAAACGGGATTCACAGTTGCCTCTCCCAGCTCTTAAGTACCCTCACTCCCTCCCGTCTGTTTATAGACTTTACGAAGTATGCCTAAAGAATTAAAGGCCTTGAACCATCACACAAACCTAAAAGGCACAGGAGCATAAGGAAAGGATCTCCAAAGTCTAACTTATCTCCTCATGTCAGTAAATCCTTCCAGAAATATCAGTCTTCCCACCCTCATTCCAATACTGCACTAAGAGCACATTCTAAGAACAGAAAAGACTCAGCTATCAGACTCACCTAAATCCAATATTATGAATTATGTTCAGTGTACCTTCAAGCCAATTTTCAATAAACACAAATCACTTAATAAGAAATTAAGAGCATTACACATTTCTCATGCTCCCATGGATTCAGTGTTAATGAGATTTTGTTTGTTAAGCTCACCAAATGACAAAGTGTCTAAAAGACAGACACAGCCTTTTCCAATTTCCATTCATTCAAGAAATCGTTATTGAACATTTTTTGTAATATGACATTCCCAAGACGCACACTGATTTTACCTGCCTGCCCTTCAAATAATGCTTCTGTGCGGTGCAGTTGCAAAAAAGTATTTGGCACTTCGTAAGACTTGCTTTTAATCTGCTCTATTACTGACTGCCAGGTAACTCTGTGCATTCACTGATGCACACACAAGCTCTACTGTGTGCCAGACACTGTAAATTCAGCCCTTAAGGCAGGACTCTCTTGCCCACAATGGTCAGAACTGGGTAAGCCCGTACCCCTGGGAACCTCCGTGTCTCAGTACCCACTGGAAAAATGTGCTGACTGCAATTCAGTGTAATAAGAGTTACAGCAAAGGTGTTTACAAATAATTTCATTTTAAAATATAAATTTAAAAGGCTTCAAATTTTCTTGTCAGAACATTCTTACATATGTATTTAATGCTTTCCTGGGAAGAAAATACTCAGCACTGAGACGTGCTCCCACTTCCCAGGAGATTTCACCTTTGCCTGTAAACATCAGACTCCATGTGTATGTACCATTAGGTACGTAATGCCTCTATCAGGACCTCCTGGAAAATAAAGCAGTGCTACTGAAAGGTGACAAGCATTTGGATGTACCCGACATGCCTTGTTGGTGTCTTTACCACACTCACTGAGAACTTCCAGTAAAGATCCACAGCTTTGACAGATCAGCCAACCAAGAACCTGGATGTATGTGCCTGGAAGATCCTTCCTTCAACTAGGAAATGTGGACCTCAAATATACCACAGTCATCCCTTGGTATCTGCAGGGGATTGGCTCCAGGGCCCTCCTCCTCGGATACCAAGACCCAAGGATGCTTACCTCCCTTATAGAAAATGGTGTAGTATTTGCATATCACCTACACAGCATCCTCCCAAATTCTTTAAATCCTCTCTAGATTACTCATAACACCTAATACAACGTAAATGCTGTGTAAATGGTTTTACATGCAACGTAAATGTCATGCAAACAGTTGCCAGCATGGCAAATTCAAATTTTGCTTTTTGAAACCATTTTGAAATATATATATATATATTTTTTTTTAAAATTTTTGATCCGTGGTTGGTTGAATCCGCAGATGCAGAACCCATGGATATGGAGGGCTGACTGTCTATCCCACCAGTCCCAGAAGCTTAAGGAAGTCTTAACAACTCAGGGATACTCTGCAATGTTTGGTCTTAGATGGTCCATTGTCAAAGTCGATGGTATCTTATTCAAGTTGAACATCAACACATAGGGTCATTCAGTTTTAACCATTAAACACTAGTAAGATCCAGCAGTGGTAAGAGTGGGGGATCAAAGATTGATGTTAGGCCACGGAGCCCAGGGAATGATGGTCTATAGAGGGTAAGAGACACCAACACAGGTGAGTTCATTACAAGGCAGATGGTATTAGGTACCATATAGTAACATAAACTCTAGTGGGCAACAGGGTGCAGAGATGTGAAAAAATAATACAGCCAGTAGGCGTGAAGGCAGAACTTTAGGATGGCCGAGGGATCCAACCAGTGACTACAGGAGTTGGGAGGTAGGGGGTTACAAAGGTGCCAAAAAGCACAAGGAGAACAAAAAAGGCAGGAGGAGTGATTGCAGGTAAGAAGCCTTGTGTGGTAAGTGACACTTCTCTGGATGTTCCAAAGGCTGGGAAGAGGACTGGTCCCACACAGCGTCTTCACAAAGGACCTAATATCATCAGCGCTGTAATCTGGGTTGGAATGGCCTGGCCCCACGGCCCAGAAATCCTCAAGCTGTAACATTTCTTCATCCTCTACAAAAGACCTTGACAGTTACAGCCTAACTCCAGGCCCCTCTCCCTCATTTAACTTCTTCTCTTCAAAGCAGGGCTAAGGGAGCAGGCCAACCTAACCTCCAGGGCATCACATATTTAAGAGGAAATATATTTCCCGTATGTGTACACTTGTGCCTCTCTTTAAGAAATCTGATACACAAAAATTTAAAGTTGAAGAACAGATAAATTAAGAAGAAACATAGTATTCTTTACTTTATAAAAGAAGGTGCCACAGGATCTGTTTAAATAGTGAGATTTCCCTAATTGAATGCAGTTAAAAATGTGATTTGCTTTAAAAAATGAGATTTATACTCACATTTAAAAACATATCTACTGTATAAGAGCAATCTAGGCTTATTCACTTTATTATAATAACTACTGATGAGCTGTAGAAAAGTAGCAAGTCTTATGAACCTGTATCTCCCTCTCTCTCTTTGGAGAGGAAGCATAATATGTTATTAATCCTACCGATTTAACAGAAATAGGGAGAGTATAAATTAAACAGACTGTGTGTACTGCTGAACACAACTTGGGAATCAAGTGATTAACGCAAATAATGACACATACAAAATGTGCACTTCCAAAGTAAAAGAAGATTATCTAATTACTGGATAATTCAAGGAGATCTAGGAGACTGATTTGGTGAAAGAGTATGTTTTTTTGTCTTACATTTCCCAGTCACCTGTTCAGATGGCATAATGTCCTCATTGTAGTTGTCGCTGTCTTCTGAACATAAATGGAAGGCATGCTGTCCCACTGTTAATGCAGGGACTTCCGAGTAGATGATGTTACTTCAACTCAACAAAAGAAGTCAGTGCCATCTTTCTGCCTTTGGGTCACACGTGCATTTGGTCAATTTTGGGGCCTATCTAGGTAAACATTAGCCAATTGAGAAAGCAAACTTCTGAAGGGTTGGGTACCACATTTGTTTTGTAAGCCCCATGCAAAATCGGCCCAAGGTAATAAGAGCACTTAATACATTTTTGCCAACAATGACATGGATTTGAAAAACCCAGCACAGGCCATCAGAAAGACTAACAATATAATGTGTACTTAGTTCTCCCAGACTGTGAATGATCTGCTGTGTCTACCGGAAAGATGGAATGCTAGATTACGGTTAACTGCTCCTAGCTGGAAAACATACCTCGGAAGACGAGGAATTAAGAAATCATCTAAAACTTGCTGTTCACATTCGTACCAGTACAGGAGGCAGCTACAATTTAAACTTTAAACAGGTAGTGACAAACCCTCAAGGATTAGGTGAACCGTGTTTCTCCCTCTTCTTCACTCGTTGTCAACGTTCCCAAGTTATTTCTTTACTAACTGCAGTATTTGCAAGTATTTATAACCATCGGATGGAGTTCAAAAAGAAATATATTCCACAATAAAGCTATTAAAAAAGCAAAGAATTTCCCCAATCTCCTGTACTACTGCCAAATTTTCCATGCCCACAATCTGGAGTAAAAAGGATTTATATCACTAGATGGTCAGCCATAAAGCTGCAAACGACACAGAGAAATGCAGATTTAAATATTAGGTAAATATATTACAGAGCTAATAGTATTAAGAAGAAATTAATCTCACAAACTACTTTATAACTGCTAGAACAAAAATTCCACTGTAATGATGTTATTTCCCAATCCTTGTTTTTCAGTGTTAGGGAGATGTTTTGGTGGCACTTCATAATCTTAGGAAATATCATGGACTCATTCCATGGGACCAGGCATCCACGGAAGAAGAAGCATCCTCCTCATCAGGTGCAAAGTCAAAGGGGAAAAAAAAAAGCGCACATCACTCAAGTCAAGAAGTGCAAAATGGCAAATGGTCAAGTTCCAACAGCTAAAAAGATCCAAGACATTATGAGCTTTTAATGAGTGAAACATGCCATGAGAAAGAGACCTTCTGTCAATAAATCCAAATCCTGGTTCACTAATTAACATCGAATACAGTGTCTGAATACACAGACACCAGACTTCAATATCTCTTAATTATATTCAATTCCAGGCATATTTTTCCATTTAACTGACATTCTGAAATGCCTTTACAGTCCTGTCAGGCAGGTACCAAACTCTCAAGGGAGATGACTACCCACTTCTGAATTCTGGTTCACCTGATTGACGTGGTTATTACGAAATTTTCTGTTTTGAAATGTGGGGAGGAGTCACACCCCACTTTCTGTTACTCCAGCAACACTCAAGTCGTCTGCATTTGGCCCACTTTCATGTGCACATCTCTTCATAGTGAGGCTCTCTACAGCCAGGCCAATCTGACGGGACTGTAGCTGCACGCTCCAGCCTGACACAGGATCCCACCACATGAGTACACAACGCACAGCTCAACCAATCACGGCACCACGGCCACCACTCAGCCACCACCTACAGCCAGAGAATGTTTAACCACAGTCTTTAAGACAGATTTTACATGCCCCAAATATTAATCACATACTTAGATTTTTAGGAATCAACAAAATGTAATTTGTAATAGATGCTCTAAGTTTCCAAAAAGACCAAGCAACGCCTTCTCCCAAGATATAGCCTCATTCTGCTCTTAAAGAAAACACACACACTCACTGTTTATTTGATAGAAAAAAATACAACATTTATACTGTCATTAAGGACATTTGTCACTAGAGTTAATCTGTATCATCTGTCATGCTTTCAGATATTTACAAGTGTTAAGTAATGTTCAATGATATTTAGTAGCACTAATAATTTGGAGTTTATTTCAAAATGTGAAACGTAATAGCTGCTCCAGCCTGCTCACTTTTTAACCTTCCATGGTACTGTAAAGGCTCTAATTTTTATCAGATTGTTTGGAATGTAATTTAGTTTAAGTCCTGAAGTTACAATGAAGCTTCCAGTTAACCTTTCAAAGCTATGCATCATTCACCAGCTGGGCTTATCTCTGACATCTCAGAAAAGAAAAGAAATAAACAATAACTGAAATAGCATTTGCAACTGCTTTGCAAAGTACAAGCATCAGCAAGTCACGATGAATGTCCAAGGTAAAGTTCTAACCTTTTCACCCACATTCTGAAAGCTACTGTTACTAGGCATACTATTGACTTGACTTTTTTTGAATGTTAAACAGCAAGCAACCTACTTGAATGCCAAATTCCTAAAGGACCGAACACCTCAAGGTTCGCTGAAGCTAATTCTGAGATTCCTAAGTGTCAGAGGAAAGCAGGAAACTAAGAATACGCCAGTGACATCAGACTCAGGGAATGAAGTTTCTTCCTAACACATGACAGAAGGAGCCTGCCAAATTTCATAGGTTCCTTCAACTTCCAACACGAAATAGTGCTGTGATTTTTTTTCCCTTAAGTGTACACATCTTTAGCCACAACTATAAGCTCCCTGAAGACATGATTCACTGTTTTGAGCACTGCATTAGACTTCTTTCTAAAAAAACAAAATCACAAATAAAAAGAACATGGAGCAAATATTGATGGATTACATGGAATTCATTCCCCGAATTCAGAATTACATTTAAAAAAAAAAAAAAAAGACCCCAAAGCAAGAGTACAATATAAAAGAAGGGAAGAATTTCTGTTCCTGAAGATGTTTGAAATCTTCCAAATTTCATTTACCAGCTCCTGAACCATACTAGGATTACTCATTGGAGAAGGCACCATGGCAAACTAGAGTCAAACTGAGGATGAATCCACAAAAGGCAAGAGAAGTAACGTTAACCACTGGCAAAACTGAGAACCAAAGAAATGCAGGAATATGGAAGCCAAGTGGTGAACCTTCCTTGCCACCTCTTTCAGGGCCAGTCCAGCTTAATTTCAACTCAGTTGCAGAGCCCCAGGGGTCACATTCACAGCAGGAGAATGCAGACTACTCATTCTTCATTTTCATTCAAATCCCCTGAGGTCTGGGAGATCTGGACAGGAGTGAACTCTAACTCCAGATTTGAGGACAGCCTTCGGAACAGTGTTCCTCAGCCTTTGGCTACCCACCAATACCTGCTGGGAGGCTTTAAAAGACAACAACACCTGGGTTCTATCCTCAAGGAATCTGATTTAAATGGTCTGAATGCAACTTGTGCATCAGTTATTTTAAAAGCCTTTAGGTGATGCTAAGGGGCCATCAAGGTTGAGAACTTCTACTAGAGGATCACTTTTAGGAGCTCTAGGTGGTGGGAGAAGCTGCTCAGAGTTGACTGTTGAATAATAACAGGTAGTGCCATAAATGACCCATTAAATTTTATGCAAAACAGCAAAAATGAATGATTCTTTAAAGGATCCCCTAAAAGGCAGCTCACTTGCACCAATACTTTTTAAATACTACCAACAGTCCACTAAAAAACCCCCAGGATTGATGATGTTACCAGCAGGAAGTCAGAGTGTGTGCATGCAGGGGAAGGAGGAGGTTATGTCTGTGCACCTGCATACTGGCTCCCAGACACATTAAAGATGCTTAAAGTTCCTCCTTGAAGTTGGGGATGGGGGAGATGGGGAGCCACACAAGATAATGGAGAAAAGGGCCTGAATAAATTCTGGTGTCTTACCAAAATACTGAGTAATATTCCAACAGCCTATTTGGCCTGTTCCATGAGTACGTTCTTCCAAAAAGGAGTACTGTCCTAAAGAAATGAAAGAATTGATTAATTTTGTACTGTCTTGCCTATATTAGTTTCACTAAGAATGACTCAATTGTATTATATTCACTTTATACTCCTCCTAAAAGATTTCTTCAGCTCATATTAATCTCTCCCTCCCCCTTTAGGACCCTGTTCAGTGGTATTCTTTTGCTGATTAATAAGTAAGTACATGTGTTGACTTTTAGTCTGCACATTTGGGTATCTCCCATCTTCCCAACAAAATAGTGAGCACACAGAAGCAAAGGATATATTTTAGTCTGACAAAGGATGTGTCTGAATCCCGTGTACTGCCTCGCAAAAGGAGGCAGGGTGAGTAAATATTACTAAAAATAAATTCAAATGAAATGGATTTCTTAAAGAGATAAAAGAAACAAAAACTAGGTTAAAAAAAAAAAAGCTTTACTTTTTTTTAAAGAAAAAAGTAACAGAAACAACTTTAAATTCCGACCTAACAGAATAAAAACAAAAGGTTAAATTTAAGATCTACTCGGGTGAGAGGTAACTAAACAAATCTCCTTTATTAATTAGAGGCTATAATCCACAATCCTGGAACCCTGAAAGACTGAAACAGGGAAATGCTAAAATCACTCAAGTATTCCTTTCAAGGTGCCATGTGTGACTTTTCTGTCCAGGCAAGGCGACACTCTCAGAAAGCATTTTCTAAAGAAAGACCATCTCCCAACTCTCCCCAGCCCTACTCTCAGGCCTGAATATTTATACATATCTATTCAGCAGAGGAAGTCACACACTTTGAGTATATGAACAGTTTCATCATTAAGTTTTGAAATCTGTTCTCCATTTTCCCTGATCATCATCATGCCAGTAAATCCATTTTCAAATTTTCATCCCTTCTACTTTAATACAAGAATATCTCAATCCTAAAATTGTGAAAATTAAGACTAACCGGGGAGTGTCATTCCAATCCAGAAGTACTAGAATGGTCATTTGTCACTGTTACATGTAATTGATAGCCTATTTTGGTAGACCAGAAACGGGCTCAAAGCCACTAGACAAGTGTCAAATATATTCTCAATAAATTCAATCTATGGCATTAAACTGAGTCTTTTGTGTTTTATTTCTTTAAGGCAAGCAAGCTTTCCTAATGTTATTCTTGGAAAGAAATGTGGGGGAAAGGAACAATGTAAACAAAGACAGAAAAAATTTTATTAAAGGAGTAGATACGCTTCAATCGACAGAAAAATCAGTAAGCTTGAGAAGACTGTAGAATCAAAGTGACTGGAACCCAGAAAAGATAAGTACTGTGGGGGTCTTTGCAGAGGAAGTCACCTAAGCCACAAATATTTATTTGGTGCCTATTAGGCACTGTGGTCATCCTCAAAGGGCATACTAAAAAACAGACCCAGCCCTCACAATGGGGTAAAAAGATGCTCATAATGACATATTCAACAACTAAAGATTGAAATGTAGCTCAGAAAATTTTATCAGTAAGTAAAGCAACCTACACAGGGGTTGTGTTTCTTCCTTTAATTTTTTAAGTCTCTGCACATCTGTGGAAATCAGGGGCTCTCTTATCTGCAGGAAGGGATTGGGTAAGAGACATGTCTTTCCCTCTATGTCTGTCAGGTCACTTCCTTTTCAATTATCAGTGTTTGTCACAATCTGCAAATGTCACAATTCATCAATGGTCCTTCCCCGGCAATCAAAGGAAATCAATCCGAATGGATGGCCCCACCTGATCCAATCAGATGATCCCTACTCAATGCTCTTGCAGAAGGAAAGAAAGTAGGAATGACCCACAGTGTAAGAAACCAGACATCACCAATATCATCTTTTCCTCTTGCCCCACAGGAAAAAGCCAACCCACAGTCAACCGGACAGAAGCCACACCCAACTCCACACACAGTAAAATAAAGCCACCCTGGTCCTATGCCCCTTACAAACTACAATTATAGCATAACAGCAGAACAGCCATGGGAAACACTCCTCAGACTAGCTGCTAATGACTAAATATCCTCTCCTTGGTGGTAATTGCCTACTTTGTTCTGTTTAACATAATTCATCAGCCAGATTAGAGCAGGTCATCCTGTAGCATATGAAGAAAGCAAGGCTGGTAACATAACCTGACACATCAAAACTGTTCTTGTGTGAGCAGCCTGAAGAGCTGCTGCTTTACAAAAAGCTGTGAGCTGGCAAAATAACCATATAGCATACAGGTCAGTGGGCAGCCGCTCTGTTTATTGCTACTCATTTCATTTTTGAGTAGCTCAGCACAACTGTAATTGCTAGTTAACAGACAGACTGGGTCCTGACTATTAAAAAAAAAAATCCCCCAAAATGACTCTGCCAGGAACCAGAATAAATACATTTGAAAAAGGAGAAGGGGGTAGGGGGTGGGGGAAGTGGGGGGCTTGATAACCAGTCTCTGGTCGACAAACACTGACTGTGAAAATCCTGCAGCTACAAGACATGGAGCCAGCCCAGCAGCTGACCGATTTCTGATCTCTGAGCCAGCTGCCTTTTATGTGAAGTTCTCTGTGTGGCTCTGATATGAAGACATTATAACTGGACAGTTCTGGGAACTTTCTCATCCCAGTTCACTGTGCACAGAAACTGGCCCCAGCACCATTCATTGTCAAAGTTCCAAAAAGGCAACAACAAGGATTCATGATTAAATATCAGCATGCTATTGAATTCTAAGACACAACTTTTCTCCTGGTTAACACGTTAAACACCCTCCCCCCAACTCCAACTCTAGGAGAAAAAAAGCACATCAAAGCGCTTAAGTTATTATGCATTTTTTGTCTTTGTCTCTTGGTGCCCTGATTTTCTTGGCTGTCCTTTATTCTCGCACTGCTCAACTGCTCCAATTTAGGAATAAGAACTCAAAAAAGAATAAAGAAAAGGAAAAGAAAAGAAAAGAAAAAAAAAAAAGAAAAGAGCCGTTGGCTCTGTGCAGTTTCCAGGATCCTGCAGAATCTCAACCTCTCCATCTCTTCTCCCCTCCTTCTCTCTCCAACATCCCCTCTCTTCCTTTCTTTCTCAGATTCAAATCTCCACGTCACAAACCAGAACATTATTCAAACGTTCGATAAACGTTAAGAGAAGTTCCATGCCGACCGGCAGAGGTGAAATCTGGGCTCTCTTTGATCGATACGGAGAAAAGGGCACCTCAGTCCTCAATTCCTAGATGGCGGGCTTTCCCATCCACCACCTGGACTTGCCGCCTGGATCAGGGGTAGAATCATTTGCAGCCTCTGGCCGGTTCTCAGTCTCTCTGCATTTATTTTAACTCAGCCCGGGAGCAATCAGAGAATCTAATCCTAGCAACAAAGCCAGGAGCACAAATCTACCGTGATGAACTGGTCGGCCTGCTCCCCCGCCCCCTTCCTCCCACCACCCCTGACTTGCCTTTGAAAAGACAACCGTTGGGGCCAGAAAATTAATATGTTCGAGGCTAGGAGAAAAGCAGCGGAATACAAGTGGCCAGGAGCGGTTTGGGTTTCGTTGTTTGTTTGTGTATCTTTTTAAACATAAAGGACCCACAAATGTGAACCCGAGCTAGTCAAGCTCCCCGTGGGAGCGGCGCACGGCCATAGGCGCTGCCCAGACGGCTCGCCCCCCGCCCCTCTCCCGCCTGGCTGGGGCCGGGGTGAGTGGGGGAGGTTCGCGCGGGTTTGTCTGACACTTGTAAATGGAACTGGGATCCAACTTGGAAAACAAACGCGCCAAAGTCTGGGGGCGGGGAAGAGCTGAAGACCCGGAGAGGAGGAGAAAAGACTCTTCCATCAGCGGCGCAATCCGCGTTTCCCTCCCTGGGTCCCGCCGGGGCAGCTGCAGGCTCGCCCGAAGCAGAAGCAGAGTCCCGGTCGGCGCGCGGCGGTGGGGAGACGGAGCTCGGGGCCGAAGCGGGTTGAGCCTGCCAGACGCCGCGAGCCACAGCCACCGACCGCCCACGCTCCAGGCCGCAGGCGCCTCACGCTGCCGGGAGCCCCTCCTGCCCACCTCCCCCCGCCCTCCACCCCCCGCCAACCGGCGACCTCGCCTGGTCCCTGCAGAGTTCCCTCCTTCTTCAAATCCTTTCCGGGATTCCCTTCCATTGCCAGGTTTGCCCGCATTATTACACGGAGCTGAAGCCGCAGGATGCCACCGCCAGCACACACATCCCGGGAGCGCCCTCCTTTCCTCTTGGCGCAGGCTACTGGAGAGGCTCCCTTAGCTCGCAGCCAAACTCCCGCCACCCTCGCATCCTTGCCCCAAGAGCGCCCCCGCCCATGAGAGCGGGATAGGGAAAAGTGAACAATAAAGTTGCTCTCCGCGAAGCCTAATCGTGGTCAACGTTTAACCACCTCGGAAAGCACACGCGACAAAAGTCAGCAGGAGAGGGGAGGGAGGAGCAGAGACCACAGCGCTGCTAAAAATACCCGGGCGCACCGCCTCGCGCAAGCCCGGGGGCCAGATGCACTTTAGCTCAGCGACCCCCACTGGCGGAATCCTGGCGCGCACCTTGCGCTGCGCGAAGACAGTCCCGGCCACCTCCGCCGCCTCCCGGCCCGCTCCCCTCAAACTCCCATCCTGGCCCTGCACCCACACTGGTCCCAGCAATGGGGGATACCCCGGCTTCGCCTGGGAAGGGGCCGTGAGCCTGGAGCTGGCGCGTCCTCGCATTCCCCAACCCAGGGAGAGCTGGAACGCACCCCCAGGACAGTCAGACCCGAGCGGCTTTCTTTTCAGAGACAAGCAACCTCCAAGCACGCCCGCCAAAATCCGTGCACTACCAAGGCATTCCGTTTCCCTCTCCCTGTCAGGATAGCGGGAAAAGTCCCATCTCCCCGCCACTCCATAAAACGCTGTCGCCCCAGTCCAAGAGCCGCTGCCATTCAGTCCATACCACCCTGCCCATGACCCCCCGCAAACCGGAGTCAAGCGTACAGTGGACCTGCATAATGTGTAGTAACCCCTTCCTCTCCTTGGCAAAAGTGGAGTCTGGGCTCTCTGCTCCACCCGTAGCCTCGCCAAGCGACGACCCAACTTGAGCCTCCGGGTCCCTCAAGTGCATCCATCGGCGTCTGAACGTCCTCACAGCGCCCGACGGGCACCAGCTACCAAGTAAGCTCGCCGCCTGACCCTCTCATCCACCTGCAGCCGGCTGCCGGGGCTCGGAGGGGCCCGGCTTGAGTGTACCAATCCGCAAGCCCCCTCCCCAAACTTGGCCAACTCTCCATGCCAACCACCCGGCTACTGCCGCGATACCGATCCGAGCCTTCTTCCCCTCCATCTCGCGGCGGCGGCCAAAGCGGCTTGGTACCGTGCTGAGGCAGGAACTTTACAAGGTGAAAAGTTTCCCCCACGCACTCCACCGGCTCTCGCCTCCCGAGCCCACCTCGCAGCCTGTCTGCACCCAGGAGCTGGAGCTGTGTTCCCGGAGGCGCGCTCCAGCCGGTGCACCGGGCAGCCAAATAATAACGTTAAAAATCCCCAAGCACCCTTGCCTCCGCCCGCGATCCTCCGCTCCACCAGGCACTTACCCCGTGATCTTCCTCTCCGGGCGCTCCTGCTCAGGGCGAACCGGCCACCCGGCCGCTGCCGCCGCAGTGCCCGCCCGCACTCGCGGGGACTGAAGCCACGAGCAGAGGCGCTCGGCGTTCGGCGCTCGGGACGCTGCCGCCGCCGCGGGGGTTCGCAGGCGGTGGAGGGGAGCCGGGAGGAGGAGAACGGCAGCGGGAGGAGGGGGACTGGGGCGCGAGATCCCAATCCACAGCTCTGATCACAGCGCAGCCTGCGGGGAGGCGCGCCGGCTCTCGTGTCAGCTCCGAGCTGCCGCGGCCGCCGCTACTGCTCTCCGCCTGGCTGCTTCCAGCTCCCCATCACAGCAGACGCCGACGCACGGCCAAGCCCCTCTCTCTCATCTCCCCCTCTCGCTTCTCTCTCAGTGTCTCCTCCTCCCAAACCGCGAGCTCAAAGGGTGAGGGGGAGAGAAGCACCGGCGTCCGGGTTGACCAGCGATCTCCGAGCGCTGCGCAGGGAAGACGGGGCGGGTGGGGAGTGGTGTGGGGAGGGGGGAGGTGCGGCGAGCTGGAGGGCGCTCCCGGCGCCGGGCCTGGAAGCCGGACTAATTTTAGAGCTCGTGTCTTCCCCCACCAGTCTCTCGGGGCTTGAGGATCACACCAACGTGGTTCCTGCGGAGGGTAGAGCGTGGTGCCGGCTTCGGGGGACTCCCACACACCGCTTTCCGTCTCATTCCCACCACACCCCTGCGCAGAGGTCGAGAGCGTGTTACCGTCTTAGGACAGATGAAGAAACTGAGGCACATCGAGGTTAAAATGGCTTCTGTAAGAACCCGAGATTAGTTTGCAGCGTGAAGATGAAACCATCAAATGTCGTGCCTTTTGATTTCAAAGGTGCTTCCCAGACGGGGCTCCTGCTACTTTCCCACGCATTTTGGATCCTGGGGTCATCTGATTTCCCTGTGGAGAAGAAGGAAGTATTAAACCAAGAAGGTGGCCGTGGCGCATTTCCTTCCCTCCTTCCCTGCCGCCCAGTCGTTAGAAACGTTTTTGGTCGAAATGGAGGAGAGGTACTCTGAATGACTGATTTGGGGCTTGACTATTTGCAACTTCAACCTGTCAGTCCGCCTGTTCCTGTAACTTCTGCACCCACAACCCTCCTAGGATTCCCAGACTACACCCCCACCCCACCCCCGCAGGCACACTCGGCTGCTGCTGCGGAGCCTCCACTCATCCCGCGCTCTGTGTATCCTCTCACTTCTGTCTTTCTTCCCCTCAAAGCTGAGTGGCAGTCTTAACACCCCCTTCGTCCCCCATCCCCACACCCACACCCAACGACGCACATCTGTTCCTTAAGCAAGCACACGAGCAGGCGCGTTGCCTCGGACGCTCTCTCCCAGGCCGATTCTCCCCAACTCTGTGGTACCAGGGGAGAGGCGCCCAGGCCAGCAGATCTATTCTCCAGAAGAAATCATTACTTTTTTTGAATCATGAAATTCTCCTTGGGGAATGAGGTAAGGGTTGTTACTGGGGACTCTGTGCTCACTCACTAGAGCGAGCCCTTTGAAGAGTCTACTGACTTTACCTTCCGGTCCTCCCAGCTCCCAGCCTGAGGCCTCTGCCCTGCCGCAGCTCCCTCGAGGCCCCACCACTCCCCCCAAGTGGAAATTTCCCCTTGAAAGCTCCCAGCAGCCTCCATGCCTTGACTGCCCCATAAAGCAGAGGCCTGCTCTGGTCACTCTGCCCTGAGAGTTTAATGTGAATAGTAAAGAACAGTGACAGCTCCCCATACATCAGCTAATTCAGAGGTAATCAGCATGATGTTACCTAGGGCTTCACTGTCACAGAAAGCCAGAAGATGGGCCTGGAGTGAGGGAAACCACCCACAGGGCTACGAAGACTTACACATCCTCCCAAATGTTATCATTTTAATAATCTTATTCTGATTTTATTTTTATTTCAGTAGCTTTCAAAGGCATTGAAAGGTTTCTTACCATATAGATATGCCCCTGGCATTGCATTTTCCTTGGGACCCACAGAATGCAACTGTGCATCAAAGATTTTAATGAATCAATGCATTTCCCACCCAGGTGCTTCTGTGGAAGTGCTGAAACAAGTTGGCTCCTGAAACCAAGTGGTTTGGGTAGAGTCAGCTAGTGGTTGTTTGGCCTCTGGGATGCTCAAGGAAAGAGTGCTGGCAAGAAGACAGGGCATCTTCCACCTTCTGCCTGGGAAAACTGCCAGATGAGTGTAGGTGTGGCCTCTGCTTCAGCTGCTGCTGCTCCTGGATTTCAGCTCCTCCTCAGAATGTTCTCTTATGCCTCGGAGGCACCTTACAGATAAGTACAGAAATCTGTCTAAATTTCAGCCTCCCCTATCCCTGGGCAGTACACAGATAATAAAGTAAACAGTCTTTACTCCCTTGACAGACATAAACCATTACAGCTTGGGGGGTGAGAGACTTCCTGCAAGAATGATGAAACAGTTTATCTACTGGGACACCCCTCTGGTCACTTAACGATTTGCATAGCACTTAATACACATTCTTAGAAGGCCATTTTGTTTCATTCACAAGTGCCTACTGTGTGCTAGTACTGTGGTAGGCACAGAGTTGATAACCCAGCCAGCTTTATGACAGCAGAGAATCTGTTTATCTTATTTATATTTCTAGCCCCAGTTCCCTACACAAGGCCTGATACACTCAGTGAATATTAGTAACTACCCAATAATATTCAAAGAATGAACAGATAATGAAAACTGCAGAATCTTCCATTGGACCCAATGAATGCTACGTAGGACATTGAAGTCCTTATAGGAAAGGAGGCCAGAAAAGGAAAAACTGATAAAGCAATGTGACTTGCTAGACCATACTTCCCATGTACCACTTCCATTTCTCTGGGCCCCACCTGTCTCTTTTTAACCACTGTGGGAGCCGTCAATTCTAAGTGGGCTCCAACCGGCTTCACACAAGTTCAGTCTGACAGTGTCTCACCCTAGGCCTCTCTGACATCTCTCCTCCCACCCAGAGGCTTCTTGTTTGAAGTTTCAGTGTAGACTGAAATCCCGAGAAGTGTGAGATTAAACACCCTGTGGTGAATCTTTGACCAACGGGAGTCCATGGATAAATGCTCCCGTTTCCATCCTTCAGGGTTCTGAAGTGTGTTCCATGAGCTCCTCAGGCGGTCTCACTGGGGAGACAGTCGCCCTAAGCAGTGGCCAGCTTGATAATACATCCTTGTACTGTCTCTCCATCCTTAGCTGGTTTTCTCCCTCTGTCCCTCATGTGCTCCCTGGGGTCACACTCCCCAGTAAAGGACTTTCAGTAAGTCCTTGTTATCAGGCTCTGCTTTATGGCAAGATCAGCTAAAATGAAACACCCACCAGCAATCCTAAATATTTACATGAAGGAACAAATGATTTTTCAGAATGTGCTATAGCATGCACGCGCACGTGCACACACACACACACATACAGAGGCTCCTCTGATTGTGACCAATTATATTCCCCCAGGTCTGTTCTTATTAATCCCATTCACTTTGCTTCTGTGCCCATAAACTTGATGATCACAGAGGAACTAATCTAGTATGACATTTGAGACAGTGCCTGCCTACCTTATTGTTAGCCTTCCATAAACATTCAAGAATAGCTTCCTTTAAAGAAGAATTTGTCACCACAATGGACTATTGAGGAAAGTGGTGGACCTTCCTCCCTGGAAGTATTTAATCAAAGGATAGGTGTTTATCACTTGGGATAGGAGTGGATCTTTCAAGAAACTCTGGTACTAGGATGTTTTGGAAACAGATAAAGTCAAGTTACATGATGGCAGGGAGTCAGCTTAAGTGGTGGATCAGTGAGCAGGCCCTGGAGGGAGGCAGACTGAGTTAGAATCCTCACTTTCCATCTTCAAGCTGTATTATATCTTGGATAAGTTACCTAATTTCCCTTGATTTTGATATAGGAGCTATATCATGATAAGATTATCATAAGAATGAATGAGATAATTCATAAAAGCATATAGTTTGCACCCAACAAATTTTAGCAATTAGTATTCTTTCAGAGACAAATCATTAGGCAACTATTTTTATCATCTGTGCTTAAAGTCAGTGCTAGAAGCCAGAACAAAGTTCAGACTCCACTACTCTGTCCCTACCATGCTGAAATTCTGTGATTCCACCTTCAGATCTAAAATGACATCTTGTTGTTCACAGAGCTGTTAAAGGCCAAACTTATTTAAATATAGCCAAATGATGTTCCAGATAGTCAATATCATGCAATCTGTAAAATTTATATATATGTAAGAGGATCACTAGTGAATGGGAACTTTATTTATATTCTTTTTGCTTTTCATTAATAAATAAACCTCCTTAGATTTCAAATTCACCTTTTGTAAAATTACATATTATAATTAAGAATGTATATGTATAATATACTTCATATATGACTATAATTATAATTAAAATATCTTCATAGAAAATTGTTTCCTCTTTTGATTCTGTGTATTACAAAACATCAAAAAATACAGAAGAGACCTTGGATACACTTTATCCCAGTAGCTCTTTATAATTTTGTGATCACAGACCTCTGGTTACACTTACAGAAACTGTTTTTAAAAATACACACATACACACACACACACATATATTTTACATTCTATTTCAGTCATTTCAGAGTCCCTCTAAAGTCCCTCCATAGAACCCAGATTAAGGAAAAGGTTGTGCATGAAAAAATGTAGTTCAAAACTGAAGTTCTCTTTAAGTTTTTGTTACTGTGTTAGCATTGCTTTTTCAAACCTACTGGAAAGAATATGTACTATCTTCAAATCTACTAGAGGGGTTAGAGGCAAGAACTGTACCTGAAATGAACTTGGATAATTCCAAAGTCTTAAGAACTTTCTCTTACACATGCATAGCCAAGGCCACCTATGCTGGGGACCCTCTACACAGCCAGAAGTTCTGGGAATTAATTTTCACTTAGACTACAAAGTTTATTAAAAGATAAGGAACTAAAATTTGCTAATTTGGAGTTTACAAATTCCAAATTCAAACTCAACAGTAATTAAAACAAGAGTAACTGCAGGAATTTTTTAGAACTTAGACCAAAAAAGACCTTGTTACAGAGGAATATTTTATCACTGATGGTTTTAGAGTTGCAGGTAGTAATACTAAAAAGCAGTCTGACTTTTCTTTTTAAATTTTCTTTGAAAATGCTCTACAGATAGTGCTTCTATCCAATCCATCACCTGCACACTGGGCAGACCTCTCTGACTGCCCCACCTTTTGTACACAAGCCACTGATGATTCTCACAAGGGTCCTCCTTTGCCACTTAACTATCCTATAGTTGATTAATCCCAATCTCCCTTCTTTTGAAACAACAACCAAAGAAAACTTGAATGGATCTAACCACCTGGTTTTCACCAAGCAAATTATCTTACCAATTGTCCTTATCCTTGGGGAAGTTTCTTTTTATAGCTCAGTCTTTGGCTATAACTCTACCTGCTTTGGCCACACAGAGCCTAATAACACATGTAAATTCAGATACTCATTTATTTTATTTTATTCTTTATTGAAGTGCAGTTGATTTACAGTGGTAGTGTCAGGTGTACAGCAAAGTGATTCAGTTATACATGAATCTCTCTCACACACACACACACACACACACACACATATTTTCAGATTCTTTTCCATGATAGCTTATTACAAGAAATTGAATATAGTTCCCTGTGCTATATAGTACGTCCTTGTTTATCTATTTTATATATAGTAGTGTGTATCTGTGTGATATCACTTATGTGTGGAATCTAAAAAAAGATGCAAATTTTATTTACAAACCAAAAATAGTCCTACGGACATAGAAAACAAATGCTCATTTTTAACAAGTCTACAATTCTGTATTCTTTAGACCACTCCTCTTTTTCTTTTTTATTTATTTAAAAAATCCTTTCAAGCAGCTTCATACTTGGTTCTCTGCTAAGTGCTGGGGAAATAATGGTTAGCAAAAGCTGATGAGATATCTGCTCTCTCGGATCTTTGGGCCCGTGGAGAAGTCGTTATTTCTCAAATGATCATATCAAGACATATAACAGGGAGAAGAGCTACAAATCAATGCTTCAAGTTCTTTGTTTAATGATCACCACCATCCCTCTTCCGTATTTATAAACTCAAGTTCAACACTAAGCATGGCTAATAAGCAAACAGGGTATTTAATGCTATACGTGATATACGTCTTGATGTAGTATTACAAATGACAAATGTCATCAAATGCTAAGGTATTACTAGTTTCAGGATCCCACTTCAACATCTTCATCAAAAGTTTTCATCTACCTTGTTGACCTCTAATTAAACCTGCCTTTCTTAGAGTATCTAGAGGGGAACTTTCAGAGTTTTTTCTTCAAAATCACTGCTTTTAAAATTATTTGTAAAATATTGTATTGTCTGCCCCTACATTTCAATAGGTAAGTTATATCATGAATAAAATATGCTCATATGAGCTAATCCAGTCAGATCACAATTTATAACATATTTCTGGGGGAAAGCATTCCAAGTATAAAACAACTGGCTTACAAACTTTTGGAACGTGGCTTGTTTGTGGATTTAAGATGTTCCCTTACGAACCAAAAGGAAGGTTGCTATGTAACATAAAAGTGAGGTAATCATGTATTATAAGTTCCATAAAAGCTTAGAGTTAGAAAAGAAAATAGGGAAAAAGAAGTAGTCAGAATTTGTCTACCTCAGTGTCTTTTAATTTGCCTACATGTCATAGCTGCTTACTGCTTCAGCTTTTACTTACTTCTCTAGTTAATCTCCAAAAAAATAGCCCAGCACAGAACAAAGACTTGTGTCTACTTCCTAAAGGAAGAAATACACTATCTACTTTATTCACTAACTAATGCAAAAAGGAACCTTAAAAAGAAATCCATCTAAACTAAGTAGCCCCCAAACCAAAGGAAAAAGCCTTTCCAAGAGGCTGGTGAACAAATTACAGCGACTGATTTTTTTACATGATCTTAATTGAATCAGCAAAGTATTATTAAAAATAAATGTTGGCATACTGCCTTAAATTAAGGAACAGAGAACCCCCTTTCATTTTGAATTCATGCAAAGGTCTATTTACACTTATTTTTGGAATACTTTAGCTCAACAAATTAATACCTATTTCATTTCATTTCACTAGGCCAAATGTTAGCTACAAATGTCAGCATAATTTTTCAAAAGTGAACTGCATCAGATATTTGCATAACAAAAATGTCACCATGAACCAGCACCTTGCTGCCTGTGGCTGTTGTCAGAGGAAGCTGGGAGGACATCATCTATTTTTGTATCTGATAACTTTGTTCATCCGAAAATAACTACTTGCCAAATACAGTTGATTTTCAGCGAAGTGAAAAAAAAACCTACTGATTATGAGGAAGTAGCAGGTTCAAGGAGTTGATAATAGGATTCAGGGTTTTTCTTTTTTTTTTTTTCTTTTTTCCAAAACCTGCCAGTCCAAATTCAAACCAGATTTGTGGTGATTAAATGTTCTTTTCCTCTGACTCCGATTCAGGAGTCAATTTGAAACAAGCTGCTTCTTTCAGTACATTTTCCATTGAGCAGATCAGGTCATCATACAAGTATTTATTAAGAATTGACAGCAACTCATTCATACACTGACAATCCACCATGTGTTGAGGAGCAGATGTTTGAGATCTTTGTGGCATAAACTGTCCCTGATATCAGGAAGCTTACCCATGACAACCACCCAAATCTAGCACTGCCACTGGACTCAGTAAACTGACTCATGGATGTCAACGACCTCTCAACCTTAATACCTTTGTTGTCAGCGCTTTGCTACAGCATCAAGTCTGGGCCTTTTCTTCTGGTCCCGGTGGAGTTTTTATGTTCCCAGTGGTACCTGGTCTTCACCTCTGTGATATCCTTTGCATACTGCCGCATCCTCATCTTCATCTGGTTTTGTGTTTCTCTCTCCACCAGAATGGGAGCCTCTTGAGGATAAAGGCTGGTGTTTTTATCTCCGTATCACCAAGGTGAGCATCACATGGAGGGCGGCTCAGCAAAATGTGTGCAGGTTGAAGGAATAAATGCATCTCAGCCTTATTCATTTGGGTTTCCAAGAGGTAGGAGAGCATGTAGTTCCCATAGGAAGTCTCATACTGTGTTCATGTTCCAGAAAGAAAGAGAGGGGCCTAAATCAGTGGTTCTCAGAATGTGTTCCCTGGACCAGGAACAGTTGCATCAGTTAGGAACTTGTCAGAATTGCACATTCCCAGGACCCCCACCAGACCTAGAGAACCAGAAATTCTGGAGGTGGAGCCCCACAATTTGAGATTCGACAAACTCCTGGTGATTCTGAAGCTTGTTAAAATTTGACAATCACTCTTAACATACACACCTGTGTTCACAGTTGAGCGTAAGTCCAGGCGAAGCCTGATCTTGCGTCCTTCAGGATGAACATGCCCCACCCCTTTAACAGAACCTTAAAACTGATGCACAGGCTGTAGTCAGTGAGCCTGATAAATTCGGCAAAATCTCCGAATTATTCTCTCTGCTCCAGATGGGGAGGTGTTTGGGCTTGAATTGCCAGGTAATTGCTTCAATTAACCAACTCATTTTGCTTAGGTAGGCACAGCTGTTGGCAAAACCCATCCACGGTATCCTAAAAGTGTTCTGGCCTACTGCCCTCAGGTTGGAGCCAATTAGACACTGCTGGGGAGGGGTAATTCACTATGTGGGGAGAAAACAGAGTCAATGTCTGCATTTATTTGGCCCTGTTTACAAGTTTCTTTTACACCAGGGTTCATGTAATTTTATGCCACCAGGGTCTGGCACAAGGGTGAGTAATAGAAGGAAGTACTTTCCTACACAGTATCAAGTACGCTTTGGGTGCATCTCCCCATCATTAGAATCAAAATAAGGGAAGTGGACTGGACTGGGGACATTTCTGCTGCCTCAGCAGCTCTGGTTTTCCTGACGATGATAAATGCAGTTTTGCATGGATGTGAACCCGAATTTGTGCACCTGATGAACATTGTTGCTGTCATAGTCACAAGGGCACATAATTTCAGAAACCTTGAGATGGGAATTTTGAAGCAAGTAATTACAAGCAATCTTTGTTGGTTTTAAGAAGCAATCAGATTACTTCCATGAATTAGGCACCTAAAAAAAAATGAAAGACTGTTTAAGGAGTTACATGGAAAGTATTTTCATTTTCTTCAAGTCGTGCCTAAAATCAGTGCTTTTTTTTTTTTTTTTTTTTTTTTAAAGCCAGGCCACAAGTATTACTTTCCCTATGATATTTGAAACCTGGTGACAATAACTTTTTACTTACCTTTAAGACAAAACTGACTCGCTCGATAGAGCCTTCTATCTTTCTGAGTTGGAAGGCTTAGGTGAAGTAACGTCTGAAGAAAATTTCATTTCTCAACACACATTTCTGAGCTTGTTTGGAAGTGACAGTGATGGCATGACAAAGTATTGAAGCACTGCTCCTGGAAGCTAGTCGGGAAGCCAGAGTGGTGTGGAAATCTATGAATCTGTTGAGCTTCCTGCAGTTCGTGAAGGTAGTGCAGAGAGTTTTTAATAGTGGTCCCAGGCAAGGAAGCTGGCCCAGTCTTGATACTGACAAATAACATTTAGTCGATCACATCATATTTTTTGTTTAGTGTTTTTTGAAGTAGGGGCAGAGTATTGCTTGTTTTTTAAACTCCAAGTAAACATGCATGCTTTAGCCCATTATGGTTAGAATATTTGGAAGCTATAGACAATCCAGGAAGCACTAGGCTTTAATTACTGTAAATTTGAGTGTTACTTCTGGTAGAGGATTTATAATAATATTCTGATAAGGTTAAGGTGACACTAACATACTCTGTAAGAACCAAGATAGAAAAAGACTGCTCCTTTGATTCATTTATTAGCTCATTTATTTACTTGTACAAGCATCAGTGCATTCTGTACACACTCCTGAGTGTCTATTCTGTTCCAGAAGCAGGGGGCCTAGGGGTCAATACGACACAGTTCCTGCCTCAAGGAGCTTGCATCCTACTCTCATTGTATCCACTCACCTTTACTGTGCCCTAGAACACAGGTTAGCAGCAATTTTAATTTAGCATAATATGTATACTTGCTTCCTTTTCAGCGTACCTGTCCCTTTCAGAATATTTCTAAGTCCGCAACTTGCTTTTATTGTACAGAAAAAAAGGAAAGTTTTTTTTTAAGTGAGCAACTATTAAAAAAAAAAAAATCTCCAGAGCAGCTACTAGGAGCTCAGATGTGTCTCTGCTTTACATGGTGTAGAGGCCCCAGACTGGTTCCTGACAGTCCCCAGGGGATTGTTTCCAGTAGTGTTTTCTCTTGGAGCAACTGGATTCTTCTGGGAGTAGGAACAACTGCTGATGAGAGATTGCTCAGCACGAATCATTCTCTTGCCCCAGAAGGGTTAGAAATAGCCTGAGAACGGACTTAGGCAGCTTCTTCTTTATTATGGTAGCACATGCTAGTACAGGAAGGAGACAGCTTCTCCCTACCTCCACTCCAAGATGGCACATACTTGGTCCAATTCATTCCCATTTCCGAAACAACTGATTGACTTGGAAGGAACAGTAGTAGTTAGTCTGAATGATCCTTTCATCCTAAGTATAAACAGTGTATCATTGTGGTTTTGCATCCACAAGGGTCAAACAATAACAATCTTTCTCAATTCTTGCTTTTCATGGTGCCATTCCCTAACTCACCATGCCATTCCCTAACTTGGCCCGGCATTGTGGGTGGTACTCCATCACATCCCAGGTGAAGACACTGAGAAATGCATCACAGTTATCTCATGGCAAAGTGTACCATTCAGAAGTCCAGAGCTCTTGAATGGAGCCAGTCTGAAATCCTGGCCAGGATCTTTGAACTCCCGCCCAGCCTCCAGGCTGATATGACCCTGCATCTGTCTCACTCTGGCTGTCTCCCAGCACTGGCAGTCTCTGCCATGTAACAGAGACACACAAGGACCCTCCAAACCAAAAAGAGCAAGGAGGCAGAGAAGTAGGGAAGGGTAGAGACATTTTACAGTCCCTTTTTGTTCTAAATCAATAACCTTATATATATTTTTAATATATACCATCTAGCTAGCTTAACCTAAAATACTTAGTTGCACTAACCATCAACCAATTATTCTTATATAATTTGTTTCCTTTGCTTCTGGCCATATTCCTTGATCTCAGTATGTTTACACTCTAGTTATTGAGACATGTTAGATTCTTAACAAAGACCAACAATCATAAGGAACGTAATCTAAGTGCCTAGAGAGTAGGGCACATAATAAGGCACTCATAATTTATGGGAAACGAGAAATTATTGCATGCTGAGGTAGTCAGAAGCTTCACTGAAGAGGTGCAACATGGGCAAATCCTAAAGGACGAGAGAGGATTCAGAGAGATAGGCAGAATGAATTGGTAATTTAAGTGATATGCAAAGGGATCACTATGAAGGGCTGAAATGCATAAGACCTATTCTAGGGAGAGTGAGAGTATTAAGCTAGAGTTTTTCTGTGTTTTAGTGGAAAATAATGTGAAGTGCAGATCTTAGAGATTCTGGGATTCTAGGCAAGGGCATCCTTGAATCGATGATGGTAAATGTCACCTTAAGGCAGTTGAGAGACACTGAGAACTGTCGTTGAAAATGGTAAGATGAAGATCGTGTTTTAGGACACTAATGCTGGTGTTGTGTGCTCTGCTTTGAAAAGGGAAGAGCTTGGAGATAGAGAAACCAATGAGAGTAAGGAAGGCAGTGGTCCAGAGGGTGGCGTTTGGGATTTGATGGATCTGGGTTCCAGTCTTAGGCCCTTCATTTCCTAGCTTGTGCAAATCACTAAACCCTTCTGAGTTTCCAGTTTGGATAATAACCTCCATCTTCTTCAGACATTTAGCACAAACTCCTGAGAACCTGCTCTGCCAGGCGCTGAGGATATAGTGGTGAGAAACATGAACAGATCCCCTACCCTGAGCTCCAGTTCTCCATTGCTGTAGAGCAACTGGGAGGATGGAATAAGGTAATGCATATATAGTCCATGGGGTACAGTAGGTACTTGATAAATGGTAACTAGAAAGTTCATGGTATGGCCATCATTAAAAACTCCACAAACAATAAATGCTGGAGAGGGTGTTGAGGAAAGGGAACCCTCCTACACTGCTGGTGGGAATGCAGTTTGGTGCAGCCATTATGGAAAACAATATGGAGATTCTTTAAAAAACTAAAAATAGACTACCATATGATCCAGCAGTCCCACTCCTGGGCATGTATCCAGAGGGAACCTTAATTCAAAAAGACACATGCACCCCAGTGTTCACAGCAGCACTATTTAAAGTAGCCAAGACATGGAAACAACCTAAATGTCCATCAACAGATGGCTGGATAAAGACGTTGTGGTATATTTTTACAATGGAATACTACTCAGCCATAAAAAAAGAATAAAACAATGCCATTTGCAACAATATGGATGGACCTGGAGATTGTCATTCTAAGTGAAGTAAGCCTGAGAGAGAAGGAAAAATACCATGTGATAGCACTTATACGTGGAATCCAAAAAAAGACAAACTTATTTAAAAAACAGAAACAGAAACAGACTCACATAGAAAACAAACTTATGGTTAGTTACCAGGTGGAGAAGGGGATAGGAAGGGTTAAGTTGGGAGCTCGAGATGTGCAGATACTAACATATATAAAATAGATAAACAACAAGTTCATATTGTATAGCACAAGGAACTATATTCAATATCCTGTAGTAACCTATGGTGAAAAAGAATATAGAAACGAGTATATGTGTGTTCATGTATGACTGAAGCATTGTGCTGTACACCAGAAATTGACACAACATTGTAAACTGATTATATTTCAATAAAAAATATATATACAAAAAAAAAAGAGAGAGAGAAAGTTCACAGTAGTTGTAGTCAGGTAATGAAATAGAAATATTCTAACAAGATACTCTTCCAGAACCATTGGTTGCCAGAGAACAAAGCCAGGTAAACATTTCAGAATATGAATTCCACACCACTGGCTCTTTCTTAAAGAAGCCTCTATCCTTTTGTTCCCATTTGGCTGGACTTCAATAACGGTCACACCTGCATGGGTTTACCATGCTTGTCACAGACCCACTGAGCCTGACTCCAGTGATCCACCCCACTCTGGATGCCTGGGCCATGGAGTCTGCCACAGGCCTCTCCTCAACCCAACGCCAAAAGCATTTCCTTCTCTCAGCCTGTCCCATCAGCTCCTGCTTTCCATCAGACAAGAGGATGAGAACTGGAATTGTCTCAACAGCTCTGTGGTCGGGCCAACTCTGCTAAAGCAGAATGTATCCTTAAAGGATCTGCCCATGATCTGAGCACCTACAGTTTCTCTTGCCAGCTGGTGGACCAAAAGAACAAACTATGTTTGATATCTTTAATATCCTCCAAAGCAATGCCAAGCAAAGCACTGAAACACATTTTATTTTTATTCTGCATTAGCAACTCTATAATTTGACTTGGAGTCGGCTGCCAGTGAGTTATTCAACAGTATTTACTGACTCTCTGTTACATGAGGAATGTGCTGGATGTTAGGGATAAAGTTTGGGAAAGTCTGTATTCCTCATGGTTATACCTCAAAGGAATTACCACTAGACTGGGAGGCAGAAAACAAGGGTTCTAGTTGTGGCTGTGGCATATGAACGTGAACAATGCATTTCAATTCACCGTGAAATCAGAACAATATAAAAACAGGCAACATTCACTGAATTACTGTGTGATTGGTAATGCACTAAGTGCTTTACATAACTTATCTTAGCTTATTCTCACAGCGACCGGATGAGGTGTGTATTATCCTTATTCTTCTTTTATACATGAGTGAGTTGAGGCTTGGAATGCCCGTCCCCATGTCAACCCCACTGCCACTAGTGGAAAAACCAAAGCTGAAACTACATCTCTCTTAGCCCAGAGCCCCGAGGTTTAACCTTCATTCCTCAGGGTTATTACAAACATCTAACTAGTTTATATATACAGAAAAGTGCACTTCGAGCTTGTAACAAAGGTAGAAAATGCTCTTTTTTCAACTGTAAAATCTTTGAAATAAAGGACCGTATCTGATTGTTGTGTATGTCTATCCATACTTGTTGTGAACGAGAGGGTGATTGAGCGTGTCTGATGGACAGAACACTTATATACTTGTGCTACCTTCTTCTCAGCCCCACTGCCATATCCAATTAATCTCCATGTCCACTGAACTGCCTGAAATGTTGCTATTTACAGAATGGGGATTTGATATTATTTATGTATTGAAATGAAGTGCTCCTAGCTCTAAAATTCTATTTTAGATTACCACACAGTTTTGAGGACATGCATTTTTAGAAAAGGCTAAACTGTCATACTTAGGAATTTCTACCTTGTTAAACTGAGAATCCATCCTACAGTATTGTCATGACTGCAGAATGAAGAGAGCACAAAAATGCCAAAGGAGAAGCAAGCAAACGGTGCTCGTTCAGGAGGAATAAATAATAAAAGGCATTCCAGAGCAGTTATTTTTAGGAGGATTCTGAAGGAGTGGCAGGGGGCTGTGACTGTCCTGCTAGGACATAACCCAGCAACCTCCTCCCCAGGTTTTCTCCCCTCACACCTCGCCTGGCCTCCTAACAGTGTGAGACTGTCAAATTAGTAGTTCTTTTAAATAACATTTACTGTTTTTTGGTCTTGTTCCGTGTTTTAAGTAGCCATAAAGTCGCAGACGCAGAGTGGACAAGGCACCATATCAGACAACTCTTTTGTACCACTTTCCATCTGCCTGTCTCTGTTCCATTCAGCACCAGCTCCCAGGACTTCATGCAGCCCAGCTGACCATGCCTCACCTCAGGCTGATGACCAAGGATTCACCTGGGGTCCATGCATGCACAACCCCAAAGTGCAGAATTAATGCTCTGTGGACTGAATCTTTGTCCTGTGGGAGATGAGTGCATGGGATAAAGCCTCTTCCTTCTGTTCCATCTGTCACGGGTTCTGTTTTCTGGGGAACTCAGTTTATAACTAATATTAAGAATGGAAGGTCAGTATCTCAGCAATGACAATGCTTCAAATGAGGTCTTTATTTTTTGACTCATGGATACCAAATGTGACAATGAGAAATGTAGACATGAAAAGATACCATTCTACTTGTTGAACTACCCTAAAAGCAGAAAAATCATGTTCTTCAAGAATATGTAGTGAAAATGACCTGGGTTAATGCCCACAATATTAAAGATGAATAAAAAGTAAGTCATCTATTCTCTGTGTGCTAATTTTATGTAAAATATGTATTTATGTATCTGTAAGAATGATACGAAAGAAAAACACTTAACATGCGGACTGTGGTTATCTCTTGGTATTAGGGCTGATTATTTATTCATTAGTTTAGTCTTTTTCATAGTTTTCCCTATTGTGTGTGACCATGCTCTACTTTTAAAATTAGAGGAAAAAAATCTGATTATTGGAAGTGAGCCCAAAGGATCATTTATTCCTTCTTTTAAGATTTTTTTCTCCATCATTTATATGTGGAATCTAAAAAAAAAAAACCATACAAATGAACTTATTTACAAACCAGAAATAGACTCACAGACACAGAAAACAAAGGGGAAAGGAGGGGAGGAGGGATAAATTAGGACTTTGGGATTAACATATACACACTACTATATATATAAAATAGATAAACAACAAGGACCTACATTATAGCACAGGGAACTATATTCAATATTTTATAATAACATATAATGGAAAAGAATCTGAAAAAGAATATATATATGTGTGTGTATGTGTGTGTGTGTATATGTATATATGTGTGTGTGTATATATATACATATATATATATATCTATATATATCTGAATCACTTTGCTATATACCTGAAACTAACACAACATTGTAAATCAACTATACTTCAATTTAAAAAAATGTGTGTTTCTGCCTGAGGAAGCACTGTGGCATCCCACTTTTTTTTATTTTTTTCTCCACAGATCAAGAGTTGATATGGTTTATGCTGTAATTTGGTTGCCAATAGGAGCCCAGAGATGGCTTCACACTTAGGTTGGGTCTGTGGGAGCTGCCATGGCAGTGAGGTGGACGACACATTTACCAGTGGGAGGATGGTATTAATGACAGTAATGATGGGGGAAAAGCACTGAGTGAGTACTGACAGCATAAAGATGCTGTCAAAGTACATAGGTGGATATGGTCCCAGAGTCTGGATTTAATCTACGTTTCTACAAGGCATCCTGACAGCCCTTAAGCATCACCCTCAATTGGTGATGATTGATAAGGAGAAATAGGTACAGAGATTTTTCTGGGCCTTTACCATCATAGTTGCTTTACATATCGGTAAAATAGGTGGTTACCTATGTAGGATAGTGGGAAGATTGTGCCTAATCCCCAAGTCCTTTGCAGATGCCTGAAATTCCATTATTACCTCATTGTGATAGACTAAGCAATGTCCACCACCAGATTAGGCAGAGTCCCTCAGTGTCTTCCTGGGAAGACATTATATTATACCATTATCAAGACTTAACCATTTTATATTGAGTATCAGATTTTTCCATCTTTGACAACAAATTAAGACCAGATTAAGAGGACAAGAGGTCGAAAAATGAGAGTCTAACTTCAGAGACTATAGGAGCAAGCTATTGCCTACTCTAAAGAGAGCCAAGGGACTATGTATTACCAAAATAATTGTTTTTATGTATTTCTAAATCTGTCTGTCTATCACCTATCTATCTGTTTGTCTGTCTGTCTATCACATATAACCTCAGGCCTATCTGACTGCAAGGTCCCATTTGACTGCAAAGTCCCTATGGAAGATTGCCCCCAGTTGTTTACCCTTTCTATATTTTCTCTCCTTGTCACGTGACTTTACAGTTGTTCCCTCTAACCTTTGAACTGGGATATAAATCTTACTTTGAATAATGATGCATGAACAGAAAAGGCAGCCCTTGCTTATTTCCAATTGCCCTCCTTCTCCTCTGTCATTGTCATGATAACAACATGCCCCAACTGGCCCACTGATCCAAGATGAGAGATATTTGAAGCAGAGCCTCCTTGGAGAAGCACAGGCTAGATCAACTATCCCCCAACTGACCCACAGAGGCATGATCAGTAATTAATGATTGTTATTTTAAGCCACCAAGTTTGGAGTGATTAGTTACAGAGCAGTAGCTGAGTGATACAATGTACCTTCTATCCACCCTTCCATCCTAAATTCATTGGGTCATAGCTCAGAAAACACTGAGGATCATGTGAGCAGGAATCATTTTTTCTCCAGCGTGTTTGGCACTTGTTATGTGATCGGTAATGTCTGTGAATGAATGATTGTTCACAATAGTTCCCAACCAACCATTTCAGCCTTAACTCTGTTATAGGTTAAATTCAGCCCTCCTCCCCACAAAAAGATAGGTTGAAGTTCTAACCCCCAGTGCCTCAGAATGTAAACTTATTTAGAAATAAGGTCTTTACAGTAGCAACTGAGTTCAAATGAGATCATCAGGGTGGACCTTAACCCAATATGACTGACGTTCTTATGAAAAGGGGAAATTTGAACACTGAGGCAGACACAGAGAGAGAAAAAAGACAATGTGAAGACACAAGGGAGAAGATGGCCAAGGGATGGACTGAGGCATCAATAAGCTAAGGAACAACGAGAGTTTTCAGCAACCACCAGAAGCTAGAACACTGCCAGAGAGAGTGAGGACCTGGAAACACCTTGATTTCAGACTTTCAGCCTCCAGAACTGTGAGACAATACATTTCTGTTGTTTTAAACCACCCAGTGTTTGGTCCTTTCTTAGGGCAGCTCCAGGAAACCAATGGACTCCCCCAGTCTTCTTACTGGCTCCTTCAATCACATATAGCCACTGCCATACCCGTGTGTTCATTTCTGCCCTTAGATATACAATTCCACTCTTTTGGAATTCTCCTCTTTCTCTTCCTCAACTATTTAGCTTCCTATTCAACTTTCAAAACCCAACAGAAAGCTCACCTTCTATGAGAAGCCTGATTCAAGTACCACAGGGCTAGTTCATTTCTCACTCTGCTGTGTTCTTTCTTCTCTTGCTCCACAACTGTCCTGTGGTATTTGTCCTACTGTAGTTCATTACCTATGTGGATGCATTCATCTCCCTGGAGGGCAGGATCTGTGTATTATTCATCTCTCCCTACATCTTCCACTTCTAGAGTTTCTGGCTAATTAAGGTCTTTGATACATACTTGCTGACTGACCCCAGATGTTACAAATGAGGCTTTCCTTTGGGGTTAAAGGCTTGAGAGGTGGCCAGAGGGCACTGGTGTCTGTGGGGAGAGGGCATTCCATGGGGCTGGAGATGTGAACGGAAAGGAAGAAAAAGGGTGGTGACTTAAGCTCTTTCTCAAGAGAGAGTCCAATTCTCCCCACAGCAAAGGTGTTAGTAAAAGTGCACTTCCGATCCCAGTTGATACACTTAGCATCTATTATTGTTGGAAGTTTATAAGTGAAGAGAAAACAATGAAGAAAGTTGAAACCCTCCGTGTAAACATGCTTCTTGGAGCCCCATATTAGAGAACAAGATCTTGTGGAGGAATGTGGAACTACCAGGGTCTTGAAGTCAGGAAGACTGGGGTTGGAATTTCCCTTGTACCACGTGTCTACAGTGTGACCTCGAGCAAGTTCTTTGACCTCTCTGAGGCTTTGTTTCCTCACTTATAAAAATGGAGATGATGATGCTTTCTGCTTCATAAAGCTGTTGTAAAGATCAAATGATACACACTATCTGAAAGAGATCGGAGCATTAGAAGGTGTTTTTAAACGCCAGCTTCCCTGCTTTAGGCCTAATCAATTAATAATTCAACCCAGAACAAGAATGCTGCCTCTTCTGAGACAAAAGCAAGCAATTAGAACATTCTGATCTTCACATCACACTAGTTTATCCTGCGGTAATCACAGTAAAAAAATGTAAAAGTGATTAAAGGCCAAAAAAAAAAAAAAATTGGCCAAACCCTACAATTCTGTAGAATTTATGTCAAGCTCAACCCTTTATACAGTTTTATAGATGAAAAACTTACAGAAATCAAGGTTAAAATTAAAATGGACAGACCTTAACACAAGCAATAAAAGGGGTCCCTTTTTGTAATAATATATGGATGATAATTCTTGGTTAAATTTCACCAGGGTTCATGAGTTTTTAACCATTGGATAAAAATCACAGTATGTTACCTGGATTCAGGAAAGAATATAAATAACAGATTTATAAATGCCAATAATTTTGTGGTCTCATTTCATACCTGTCACCTCACATTAGGAAATACATCTTTCTATGAGTATTCAAACACACCAACCTTCCTTTCTTTAGAACTGTTTCAATTTCCATTACTAAAGCCTGTTCAGAGGCAAATTTTTGTTCTTGAAAATTGCACTTCATGAAAACCATTTTCAAACTGAGCAAAATTATTTCCATAGCATCTGGTTCCTTCATGGATTCATTTCTTTTTATTTATTAGAAGAGACTTTCTGGCAGCCAAATACAGATTCAGCAACAGGTTGCCAGAGATGGCCAGGTGCTCAGCTGTCCTTATAGCCTGGGGTCAGCCCCTACTCAGAAGGGCCACCCCAAAGGCACCTCCTCACTGGGGACTCTTCTCAGACTCAAAGAGTGAGCAGGGACCCTGCTTTGCTCTCTGGTGAGTACAAATATATCCAGAATATATTTACCCCTAGAGGTCTAAGTTTTACTGTGTGTAAGAAAGAGAACGTGAGTTTCAGTGCCTTTCCTAACCAAGGTCTCCTATTAAATTCTTTAAATGACATAAGAGAAAAATAAAATTAAAGAAAAGCAATCTAAATAACAGAATTGTACAGCATGTCTAATAAACACCTCTAAATCAGAAGGGTTCATAAAAATAATATTTTGAAGCTTTCACTAATAACATTAATATAAAAACACTTAAAAATTAATGTACCTCCACAGTGCTGCCCTTTTCCTCCAGGAAGGAGAAAGCGTTCCACTAATACTCTTAGCCAACCTTTAACAAGTGCTGCGGGTGGTGGGAAGCACGGAACGGATTTCTCCTGCTTTGTGTATGGGGAGACCAGACCACAGGCAGGGTGAGTCTCCTGGTTGCTAAACCCCACATTACAAGTTTAGGGTTACACTTTCTTGAATTCTTCTACACAGTGCATCTCATTTTATTCTAGCCCAGAAGCTCTGACTTTACTCTGCCCACACTGCCATCTCCCATCCCACAGCCAAGTGGCTTCCTTCGTAAACCTGGTTGGTGTTCACGCCTCCCTTCCAATTATCAAGTCGCTTGACTCTGCTCCCAAAAATCTGCCCTCAGGCAGAAGCCAGCTCAGATTAAGAGGGTTTTCTGCAATCTTCTTCCTCCCACAAACTCCTGTCTAACAATCAGACATTCTTCAGGGTACTAACTCACATGGTATAAAACTAGCTGAAAAATTAAAAAACTAAAGACAAGAGTCAGACCCGACTACTTTAAGCCTCAAGACAATCCTGTAAGGTAGGCATTCTTTTCTCCTTGAACGGAGCCGGCATTGATTCATCAATTGTTTGTGGACAAGCTGTGCTCATTACTAGGAATACAAAGATAAGAGAACTTCTGTTCAGATAATGTTGTCAATTGTGCAGTTAAATACCATCCTCTCACCCAGGTAGAAAAAAAAGTATAATGAGAAATTTTTAAAGAGATTTTTGTGTTTTAAAATAAGACACGATGTATCTCCGTGGAGCAGAAATGAAATATAAATGCAAAGTAGGGAGCAAGGCTTTGGGGAGGGGTGGTCCTGCCAGCCTCCTGTTCACAAATTAGGCAGAGTCAACTGGAGTCAGTTTATGCAGCACAGCTGGGCTGAAAGTGCCTCTCAAAGAGGCTGGGGGATCTGAGCCAGCCTTACTGCTTGAAACCTGGGGTAGGGGTGCCTCTCCCACTGCTGAAATGATGTGGAAAATATATTGTCAACTGCTCTCTAGGCTGGGGTCCATATGTAGCTGCATAGCTGTGGGAGCTGGAGGACACAGTCCCAGCCTCAGGACCAAGAACTGAGCCAAGTTGGCTACAATTTCTGCAAAAGGTTGTGTGAAAGCAAATTCAAAAGTTGGACAAAGTGGGGTGAGAAGAGGGGGAGAGAGAGAAGAAGGAAGGGGTACTTTTTAAAAAATGTGATTAATATTACAGAACTTGTAAAAGCTGAGATATTTGTCCAAAGCAACTCTTATGTCCGGTGAATATAAAATTCCAAATTTAAATTAGTATACCTGAAAAACATAAAAGTGCTTTAAAAACTTACATGTAGTTTCATATTAAATAAGTTTTCACTACAGTTTAGACTATATTAGTCCTAGGTATATTTTCAGCACACAGAAACTCAATTTCCTTAATTGAAAATCAGAAAGAAATTGCTATGAAAATTCTATGACCAGAGTGGTTGAGATCAATCTCTGTTTAACATGAAAAGATAACCCCACAACAGGAAAGGGACTAGAAGGAGAGGGAGAAAGAGATGGGGAGAGTAACAGACACCTCTCTACCCAGATAAATTCACAATGTCAAAATCCAAGACTCCAAAGTGCATTTTGTATAAAAGGAACTATTAACCAGGAAATCCCACAAGTCTGCAAATGGATGAGGAATAAATAAACTAAAATAATAAACAGCATAAACAAAAGTAGCAGAATAATTTTAATATACATTATATAATAGTTATGTTTATGATTTTTAAAGAAACAAATGAATAAATATCCCTATGAAAAAGCTCAGGAAGATATTTTTAAAACAAGGTAGAAATAAAACAAAATAAGTGGCTATAAAAAATTTACAGCAAATATCATAGTTTATGGTACAATATTATGGGCAATCTTTTTAAAATATGGAATGAGGAAGAGATCGTACTTTCATGTATTCTGTTCAACATTAAGTAGGAGAGAGTAGCCAGCAACATGAGTCAAAAAGAAAAGATCAGAGTTTAAAACTTATTTTTAAAATTCAAAAGACAGCAGTCAAAAAGCAAAAAGACAAATCAAGAACTGGGAGAAAGTACTTGCAACAAATCCAAGAAGGTCTAAAATTGAGAATGTATAAAGAAGCCTTATAAACCAATAAGGAAACTTCAGCAACGCGACAGAAATATGGGCAAAAGACATGAAAAGCCATTTCACAGAAGAATAAACCTGTGAGTTTATTACAACATCATATGAAAAGATGTCAACCTCATTAGTAATTAGAGAAATGCAAAATATATTATTTCACACCCAGAACATTAGCAAAAATTAAAATGGCGTATGATACCAAGTGTGGGTTTTGATACAGATCACTGGAATTCTCATCCACTTCTGGTGTGAATCTCGTAGTTCTAAGGTATATGCATTGGAGAAACTCCTATACTTGTTCACTAGGTGAGTAACACAGTGCTATTATACATAGACATATATAGTATTACAGTAATACTTACAGCAGCATTATTTGCAATAGCACATGAGCCAAATGTACGCTGATGGGAAAATGAATTAATTGTGATGTATTTATATAATGAAATATTATAAAGCAGTGAGAACTAATGAACTAAGGATACACTCATCAGTGTGAATACATGTCACAAATAATTGTTAAGTGAAAAAAAGCAAGCTACAGACAAATACATAGGGTACATCATTTATATGTAGTTTTGAAATGTGTATAACTATACTACTTTAGGGGTACACACATCTGCAGTAAAACTATAAAGAAAAACAAAGGTCTCATATGCACAAAGTTCAAACTACTGGTTACTTCTTGTGTAGGAGGGAAATACAACTGGGAAAGGCTACAACAGGACTTTTAAAGGTCTTATTTCTCAAGCAGATTATTTAACTCATGAATACCAATAAAGAATCCCTTCTCCACGCACTGTAATGTTCTTTTGTATGTACGGTATTCATAACAATTATACATGAACAAAAGAAAACACATAAGGGTATAGAAGAGAGACTGGGAGACTCCAAAATACGTGTCATAGAAGTTTCAGAAAAAGGGACCAGAGAGAATGGAAGAAAATGAATCTTTGCTTTGTAACTGCAGGTTACAGATTCGCACCGTGTGATGGAGCCAGGGAGGAGAGGGGCCCCTGGAGGGGGGCCTTACAGGCTTTATTTGAAGACACGATGGGTAGAAATTTTCTGTAACAGAAAAAATGATCAGAGCCCTCAGTTTAGAAGTATACTTTGAATGATGACAAGGATGAATAAAAATTAAAATACGCATAAGGCACAACCTTAAGGAGGAAGACAATATCTTTAAACCTTTCAGAGAGAGAAGACAGATTACCTAAAGGGAACAGTAACTAAACTGAAATCAGACTTTTCATAAGCTGAATTGTTTGCCAGAAGTCTAACAGAACATTAACTTGGAGTTCTAAAGGAAGATAACTATCTACCCTCGTTTACATACCCAGATAAACTCCCATGTAAGAATAACAGCAAAAAAGAGATTATGTTCAGACATAAAAAGACTTGAGTTTATTACCCTCCAACTCTCATCTAAAAGATACTCCAGAAAGAAGGAAAGGAGATTTGAAGGAATAAATGAAAACCAAGAAAAACTGATAAGCATGGAAATCGATAAATACTGGAAAATTTATAAATTTTGATACAACTAATTTGGTTTTGTAGTTTGTTACATGGAAACAAAAACTCTACGTAGCTAAAATAAGGAAGGTGAGTAGTGGTGAGCTGAGAAATCTTCAATGAATAGTTAAAACATAAAACATACTAAGATCCTCAAGTTTTGGGGGAAAGAAATAGAAATATGAAGATATTCTTAGAAGTATTTAGAAACACATGTTCACATTTAAAGGGTAAACAGGAAAGAATACAGTGGGAGAATTTAAAAAAGAATATAAAAATGTGTCACAACAAACAGAAGGCAGAATAAGAAAAGCAGCACTCTGAACTGGGGAGGGGTGGGGGGAAATGGCTCTCTCCCTTCTCTTTGGAAGGAAAACTCTGGCATAAACTGCCACCACACTTAGGGTTTGCCTGAGGGCTGGGGCTGGGGATCTGGCAAAAGTTTCTAGTTGCTTATTCCATTTGTGTGTCTTTTGCAAGGCTCTGAGGAAGGCAGGGGAGCCCATGAAGTGGAATCTTAGACAAAGCAACGTCTGGGAAGAATTTCTATTACCAAGAAAAGAAAGGGGAACAAAAGACAGGAGAAACAGAGCTGAGTGTGTGTGTGTGCATGTGTCTTTTTAGAGGGAAGAATGCTTTATAACTGTCTGTTGAAAAAATCAGTCATTCTAGGGCAAGAGAAATGAACTCAGGAGAGTGACATTAGAAATCAGAAGAGTAGGAGCCGAGTTCTTCTCAGCTTCATGGGACACTCCACAGCTTGTTGAAACTCAATCACAGCATCACTCACAGTTTCCTTGCGTTATTGTTTTTGTTTATATTCCCACAACTGTCTTGACCTCTGTCTGAATCAGCAGCTTCCAGAGGGCACAGGCCCAAAAACACAGGGAATACTCACCACCGTGAATTTGCTTTAAATCCTTATCTGCGACATCCAGGCTCTCTTTCCCCTGTGTGTGTATCTGGTGACATAGTCTAGTAATAAGGCTGTGTCACCTCTCATCACACCCATGCCGTAGGCACATTTCAGAGTAGTAGTGTATCTCTTCCAGGTAGCGACAGGCCTAGACCTGGCCTCTCCCCAGCCACCTCTGCTCTTACTGCAGAACACCCATCTTTTCTGTTGGGGGAAAGGAGGTTGATGGAGCCACTGGACAATGTTCACTTCCATGGAGATGATTTATCTTCATGTGGTGTGATGGAAATAGTTCTTTTCATCCCTTCTCTGCCAAGTACTGATGATGTGGCCCAAAGGGCAAGTTACCAAACTTCTCTGAGCCTCAAATTTCTCATCCACAAGTGGGAAAACAATCACACCTCAAAAAAATTATTACAAAGAGTGAATAAGATAGTATGTTTCAAGTACCAGGCACAGTGCCTAGTATATCCTATGAATGCAACAAAAGCTAATTACTGTGTTTAATTAGAAGCTACTGAATTCCCTGGAAAGGCTTTCTCCACTTGGTGATGAAGATGACTCTAGACTTGAACTGTCCTCACTGCTCGTGATCCTATACACGAGAGGGTGACCTTTCTCATGTCCACCCTCAGACCATGACAGTGACCAGAGCGATGAGATACACTGACCAGGCTACGTCACTTGACCACTCCTATGGCTGGAAGGGTAGACAGATAAAAACAGCTCATCACTCGAGTGTAAATGATGTAAAGTGGTGAAGAGACGGGCGAGATGCAGAATGGAAGCTTTGTAAGACTAGACACAACTTATATGAGAGCTTTGACCTCCTAAATATTCAGGTTTTTCCCATTTCTTTAATGCCATCATTCTAAAACAACTGACCATTTGTTTACAAAATACACCAAGAAAAAAATAATATTGTGTGTTTAGGATTAAGAAGCACGAATAAAGAAACAAAAAGGAAAAGTAAGTTCTCTGGAATAACATGACGATGAGATAGGAGCCTGAGAAACCATCACAATCTATTTTTGGGACTCTACAAAAATCTTACTGCACAAAATCGAAGGAGATCTGCTACCTGGATACCTCTCGTGGGTTGAATACCTGTCTCTAATTTCTATAAGGGGGCCAGAGAATCCTGGAGTAATCTGGATGAAGCAACAAGGAAGAAGTAAGAGAAGTGAGCATGGCTCAGGGAGATGGCCTAACAGGGAGAGATGAGATAGTGAAAATGTACCTTGGGAATACACCTCTGAGTAGGTACAGAGCTGACATTACATTTTCATGTATATAATAACAACAACAAAAATAATTTAAAAAATAGCTACATGTCTATATCATGTATTGTGTGCCTGTACTAAGCCCTGCATACATCACGTAATCCTCACGAGTCCTCACAAGAGGGAAGGATGGGATATCGATCTCATTTTGACACCAATTAGAGGTAAAAAAAAAACACGAGAGGGTAAAAGGCTGCTTATTAAAGAAATAACATTCTCTCTGACGAATTGCAACCTTCTTTTACCTATAGGAAATGTCAATTTGACACTATCTTCACCTTAGCACAGCAATTATCTTTAAAGATTATCATCGATTTATTTTATGAAAAATAAAATTGTGTATTGTGTGTATACAAAAAATTGTGTCGTTATAATTGGAGAGATTCAGGGGCAGTCTGAGGACCCACATCACCTGGTGGCACTTCTGGAAATTTTGGTTGTTACTCTTGGCCTTGTAAAAAGAACAACTTTGCATCTCTGTGCCTATAGAGGGCAAAGCATTTAATTTATAAGGTTGCCAAGTTAGGAAGCACTTTTCTATAATTAATCCTCTCATTAGGATGTATTTCTTAGCCTTCCTGGTTAACAGCAGAGATGACACCTAGGAGAATTAATGAAGGAAGGTCCAAAGGCAGATTACAGATATTTCAAAACATCTAATTTGATAAAGGATAAAGCTGACCACCCAGGAAGTGTAATATATTCAAGTATAGTTTAGCCTTATCTTTAGTATTTTTATAATGCAGAATGTCCTTTGCTCCATCTATCACTCTTTTTAAGAAACTATGGTGACAAGCTACTAAACTGCTTATTCCTCATGGGTACCTGGTGAGGCAGGTTACTATTTCACTCCTTGGAAATGAGAAACAGAATCAGTGAGGCCAAACTATTTAACCCATGTGGTTACAAGTTGAGAGCTAGACTTAAAACCTTCTCAATGTGCATACTTCTTATCTCTGAGTCAACTGCTTCTCTTTAAAATCATGTGTTTTTATGTTCTATATATTTCCAAGATAATGAAGAATCTTTAATATAAAGGAAAAAAGAGTGGCTCATAAATCCACCACTCTCTATTTTATGACAGTTATCACTCCCTAGTCCTTGTCTACATGTGTAAATATCTTACATAAGTGTAACTGACAGTTCACATTTTAGGAATTACTCTCATTTTTAGTTCCCAAATACCAACAGCTGGAGTTCTCATCCAATCATACTGCAGGAAGAGCAGTCTGTTTTTAGGTTTCCCTTCCCAAAATTTTCTCTGTATCCCAAAGAAAGCTTAGTGTTCCTCAAATTCCCTTCTGCTACAGAAGTGGCCCAGATGCAGTGATATGCTGCTTTAGCAACTGCTCTCTGGAAAAAAAAATGTATGCATACAGATGTACATAAGTTTATTATTAATTTTACTGATATGAAGGATGTATACACAATTTGCAATAATATTAAAATATGCAACAGTTTTACAGCAAATTCCATACAGCAATTGATTCTCACAGAATTATTTCATTGATTTTTGCAGAACTTTTGTGCCACAGACAACATGTGGTTGCAATTGACAAGTACACTTCTGACATAAATGTTGGTTGATATTTTGGTTTATATTAAGGAAGATAGCAAAAAGGAAACAATGAAAGCAATGCCTGAGCTTCAATCATTCCTTTCTCATAAATGTTTTGTGTTATTCACAATGGAATGGCTATAGACATGACATAATTTAAAGTTTAGTCTAAATTTTTAAAATATTTTCTGGATCACTTTGTCTAGAAAGTCAAAAAAACAATAAATCAAGCCTTATTTTGTAGAAGTTGCTGATTTCTGTGGTGTAAATGTAGCCACCATGGCTGACTTCATGCTGTCAACATGGTGCCATCAAACATGATGCCATCAAACATGGAGTTGGAGAGAGCTGTGCAGTAGCATTCCATGACACAATATTTCCACTATACAGATACAGGGGACGTAAGTAACTTCAAGACCAAGGGTCAGAGTAAAATAAAATAAATTAGGAAGTGATGAGTTTTTGTTGACTTTATTTTTCATAAAATTTACTTAGTTTTAAGACTATATAATGAATTTTTAATAATATCTGCATTTAACAATGAACTCACAAAATTCCTGAAATTTAACAATTGAGTCTTAGGAGCCATCATGATCTGGCTTCAGTGCATTATCCCCTAACCCATGCTTCTACACAGAGTTCAAATTCCAGGCTCTTTCAAAGACTGTCTCCATCACTGCTACCCAAGGAGAAGGAGGGAATGGGAGGCTCAGCACGTTTTTCAAAAAGGAAACAAAAACTACAAAATCTACGGCGGTGCACTTCTGCCTGCATTGAAGACAAAATCACTGCAACCCAGAGCAGTTAAGCTCCACGTATTTTCCCATTTCAATGAAGGACTTCTGCTTCACTCTGTGTAACTAAAAGGTCCACCAAAATGTCCACCAGAACATTCCCTTACAGACAAAGCAATCATCTGCTCCAAAGGCAAAATACTTTCCACCCTAGAAGTCAGATCCTGCTTATAACTTTTCAAATAAGTCTTCTTCTCTTTATAATCAGGATTGGTTTTTAAAAGTACGTAGTCAACTCTATGGTCTAATTGTCCCAGCTGTACTGTAAATGTTCTGTATATCTACAACCTATATATACTGTAAATATTATGTTAGTCATATTGTAAATGTTATGTGCAACTCTTTTATATAACAGCTCCTATTTTGCTATCCCCACATAATGTATACATTTCCCCATTGTGTTTGTAATTTCCATTTTGCTGACTGTGTATGATACAGAATATTTCCTGCTGATTACAGTAAGTTTTACTTAAGCTCATTTATTCATTTAACAAAAGTTTATGGAGAACCTATGTGCCAGGTGCTTTGGTACAGACAAACGATGAATGATGCATAAAACTGTTATGGTCCCCCTTCCTGCAACTAAGAGTCTAGTTGGGGAGAGAAACACTACACCAAACACACAAATACTTAGAAATTGGGATAAGAGCTAAGTGGAAAGTTCAGCATATGATTGGGAGGAATAGAAGAGACAAGACCATGTAGGGTTTTGTAGACCATTTTAAGAAGATTAGATTTTATTTATTCTCAGTGTAATGGGAAGTCTTTGAAGGTTTTTAATAGGAGTGCAATGGAATGCAGTTCACATCTTTTAAAGCTCTCTGTGGCTGTTATTTGGAGAATGACTAGGATGAGAGCAAGAACCTAAGTGAAGGGATCACTCTGGAGGTTGGGAATATGCTAGTGATTTGGATCAGGGTGGTTTCTGGGATGCTAGAAGGAAGTTGAGTTATCTGAGATGTCCTCTGGTGTTGCCATTGACAGGATGTGGAAGTGACTTGATGGAGGGGTTTGAGTAACTAGGTGGATGGAGCCATTCACAGTTCAGAGAGGAGAGGAGGGGCGGACAGGCTTCAGGGATTGGGGACTGCTTGGCAGTGGAGGGTCAAGGATTCAGGGTGTTTGTTAGTTTGTTTCAATTTAAACATATTCAGTACTTCAAACTGCGGTAAGGTGAGGTTTATCTCTCTACTTACTTTCTTTTCTGGTGACTAACATAAAAAATAAATTTAAATCATCTGACAGCAAATTAAAGGATACATCTTAGAGGCAACAAGATATACAAGAAACAAAAGAGCCTTGGAAACTACTAGAGAGAAGAAAGAAGAAAAAATTAAGTTTCTGTCAAATCATAAAGAACCATGGGAAATACACAATGTTATGAAATTCTGCAAGGACTCGCTGGTTATTGGCATACAATGATTGGAAGCTTATAAGTTTCATGCATGTAATTTTTCCTACTTATTAAGATTGGCTTTTGCTTAAACCACAAAAGAGGCTAGGGGTTAAATAATGTCATAAAAGGAAAAAAAACCCTCCTTATTAGTGATTTAGCTCATATTGAAGTTATATCTTAGATGATCTGAGTTATAAGACTTCTGAATAACTTGCAAAGATACTCTCAGTTTCTTTTCTAAAAATAAGAGCGCTTTTACAATGCGGTGCCACAAATATGAGTAGACCAGATTGAGTTACTCTTTGGTTACCAGTGCTTCTAACCTGACCTGTGTACTATGAGCTCCAGAACCTTGATTGTGATTGTCATTTGGGTCCCACGAATCCAAAGTCTTCCCTCTACCAACATCTTAAAATGTTCTTTATGGGGAACTTCAGCAGGACATCCAATACATGTGATTAATTATATAGGTATTTGGGAAACCACACATAGTATCATAGTGCTATGTCCTTGGAAAATCTGCTTAGCCTCTCTCAGCCTTGGTTTCCTTATGTATCCTGTACGGACAGTAATACTTAATTCATAGGGTGATTTGAGAATTAAAAGAGTTCCTGTTTATAAAGTGTTTCTCACTGGGCTTGACACAGAGCTAACCCTTAATAACCAATAACTGTTATTATTTTATGTACTCAGGTCAGTGTTTATCTCAAGTCTTCCCCAATAGGGAATTGCCTTCCTGAAGTGGTGACTGATACTCAGCAAGGTATTTTCAGAATTATGTCAATTAATTATAGTAATAATCTAAGGTGTGGTTTTGCAGATGAGAAAAGTGAGGTTCAGAGGTATTGATCCTAAATTCAATCACCTGGTGGGTGATAGAGTTAGAATGCAAACTTTGGCTTAGAGTTGGTCTCCCTACTGCTAAGGAGTGTGAGCATTTATATGGTCCACTTTCCTCTGATAAAACAAAACAAAACAAAACTTTATTGCTGTCTAAACATCTCTTGGCATTGAGAAAATGAAGATTTTAACAACAACAACAACAAGTAATGATAAAGTATGTGCCATGAATTGCATCATGTTACTTAAATTGTAACACAGAATACCAGTAAAATCTTTTTTAAAATTCCAGAGTATTAAAAATTAAATGTAAATCCAATAATTTGTTGGCCATTACTGTCTAATATTTCTTTATTAAAGAGCTAAATGATTAATGTTTTGTACATTTTAAGTCAAAATAGAATATACATTCCTTCCTCATCTTTATTCAAAAACTTAAAAATCCTTCGGAGTTCTTTCTGTATGAGTGTGAGTATCAAAGCAAAACTGCAGTCAGTAAAAGAAAAGTAAATGCTACTGAAAGCCTTTCTCTTCTAAGTTCTCATGATTTAAACATCATACAGCAACTAACACTTAGAGTAAACATTTTTGAAAAATTTTTAGCCTTAATTCAACTTAGAACTCATTTTCTTACGACATTCATGTTCAAGCCACTGGGCTAGGTGCTGTGGGAAACAAAAAGTAAGAAATCTGCAGATTCTGTGGTCAAGAAGTCCATGATTTGAAGATAACAAAAAGTGAAGTGCAGCAGAAAGAGAAAATGCAGAGTTCAGAAAGCAAGGGGCGAAAATTAGGAGAAGAGGACGCTGTAAAAGAAACAGAACAAAACTTCCCGAAGTGGAGTTAGGATGAGACTTCTGACTGAAAGAGCCCACTCAGTACAGAGCAAGTGAAAAGGAAAGCATCTTACTTGGTGAGCTGGCTGCCCTTTGTCTTTCTCTACTCGCTCTCCGCCATTTACCACATTCTAACATGCTATCATCTGGTCCCGAGTCCTGGGGCCTTTGAGTGGGTTTGGCCAATGTGAGTCCTAGTTAGAGATGGGAGGGAGCAGAAGAGTGGGCTCAAGGTGTTTACCAATGGGTCCCTCTCTGTGGAGTCTCTTCAGGCTGACTGTGTCCCTCAAACACATGTCACTGCTGCCATCAGGATGGTCTTCTTATATGACCCCCCCGGCCATCCCATCTTTCCCTGTCCTTTGAGCTTAGGAGTGGTAACAGTTCTGCAATGACTAATCCCGAGTCATTGATAATCATGACCTTATCCCTTGTGCTTCTCCTGCACCTCCCTCCCCCAACTCCTTTGTAAATATCCTCCATATTAAATCCTCCTCAACACTTTTACTAACTTGAGTGGGCCACTGTTGGAAGAGGTCATTGAGAAGCCATGATCGCAGGTTGACTGGAGGGCTGGACTCAGGCAATCGGAGGCTCCTCATCCCCTCCCCTGTCCTTGAAATGTATGCTCTGCCCACTGTCCCCATCGCTGGAGTCATTTCAAGGAGTCAGTCTTGAGACAGCAATTAGCTAGGTGCTGAGACCATCTGGACAGTGTACATGACTGAACCCAGTTAAAGCCTCTCTATAAACTTTAAAGATTCTGGTGGGTGATGGGGAAATCTACACGTCTTGTTGCTGCTCAAGACAAGCCTTGTATGTAAGTTCCCTTGCTTATCAAACTTGCTACCCACTAATCTGGAGTGATCTGCCTCTTTCTTTGGTCTCTCCTTGCCCTCTGTGTTCAGGGGCCAGTTTCAGGTTTCACCTGGGGGAACTCCCCAGGTTACACACATCAGCTGTCTGTTCTTATGGGGATCTTCTTAGGTAAATCATCATGAAATTTCAAAATATCAAGGGAAAAGAAAAGGACTTTAAAGCTTCTGGAAAGGAAAAAAAAAAAAAACACAACAGGTACCTATAAAGGAATGAGACAAATTAGCAGAAATTCTCTTCAACAACACTGGCAGACAAATGACAACAGAAAGATGCCTTAAATACTATTCTAAGGGAAAACTATTTTAAATCTAGTATTCCATTCCCAGCCAAGCTATTTTGAGGGCAGTCGTAGTGGTCCAAATATGAAGGAAATAAAAGGTATTACATAAATTAACAATAACTGGGGTAAAAGAGTAGAGAATTGATTTGATCTGATAGTAGACACATTCTCCTTCGAAGGGAGGAGAGGTGGAATTACAGGTAGGAGCACTAATATCTTCACTGTACATAACTGAGAGTCAAGGTATACTTTCCAAAGCTGATGAAACAAATTAGCAAAAATCAAAAAAGTTACGAGGGGCTAAGAGTATGGAAAACAAGGTATTTAAGTTGAAACACATTCCTTCATGGTAGGAACCAAGATATAGTGCCTCAAGTTTATAACTCAAAAAGTGAAATAGTTAATATCCAGAAATGCTAGTATACAAATGTTAAAAAGCAATTACTCTTAGGGTTTGGGACAGTTTTTTGGGGGGATGGGTCTAGCAAAATAAGGAGGGGCAGAGACTGTTGCCTTCCACAAGGACTCTCTGTATGACTTTTGCATCATTATTATATGCTTATATCTTACACTCACATTATCTTGACACTGAATAAAATAAAAACCTTCAAAAAGTTCACACAAAGAAATTCAGTAAGAGATGTGGTATAAACTAAAAGACAAATGGTAAAATACATTTGAGAAATACTAGAGGGAGAGGTCATTCTGAGCTAAGAGAATTAGAAACCTTCACGAAGGAGGTAGTTTTAAATAAAGGTATATTTTGACAAAAAATTAGGATCAAGCCATTTTAGTCGCAGGCGTGTGTGTGTGTGTGTATGTGTGTGTCTATGTACAGTGAGTGCACATGTATTAATTACACGAATGAAAGCTACTCACTTGAGAAAGAAATCAACAATGGTTTCCTTTGGTCAGAGAGAGCTATAAAAATCAAATGAAATTAAATTGTAGTGAAATAATTATAAATAATCATTTTTGTACCTCTTAACACCTAGCAAGTTGAGTGATACACAGTGGACACTTGGTAAATGCTGGTGAGGCAATTAGTCAATAAATGAGTGAGTGAACTGCAAGTGACTAAGGAATTACTTAAGGAGAGTGTGCACCTATGCAGAAGGAAGTCATGGCCTGATAAATAAAACATATAACATCCAATATGACAAATGTGTCACAGAGTGCAAACAGCTCCCACACAGAATGCCAAAGCTATAGGACAGGCCATTATCAGGTTTGTGTCTTATAAACCATCGAGGGCCTATGATGTTCAGTAAAAACAGAGGTGTGTGATCAACTGATTGTCTCTGGTTTTTGCACTCACGTCATTTCAGATACTAATTGGAGAGAGGTTTAACAAGGTAACAAGAACCCCATGCTGAGGATGTCCAGATTTAGTATCCCAGATACAAAAACAAAACAACAGAACTGACTTCTAGGCATAGGCAGTCAATTAGAATTTGGCTAATTTCTCATGATCATGGCTACCTGAGGGTTTCCTGGATATAATTAAGTAAAATAAGTCAGGAAGTATTCCTCTCTGTATTTCTACTTTCCCAACTATATGTTTTGTAGTTCGGAGAAAAGAATGCTTCATTGTATAATTTCAGCCAGGTCTTTCTTAGGCTGGGAACACAAGTACCTACTCACTATAATACTGCTATACAGTTCTTGGCCCAGAGCAGGTGCTTTATTGATAATTTAGCAGGAGAAAAAAAAATGCTGAAGTCCTGACTTATTAAGTCACTTCAAAATTGATCTTGGGGTTCTCTGGACACTTTCAGTGATGGTGAATTCACACGGGCTGGAAAAAGTGATTCTAATTGTAGGCTGTAGTACATGGTTCATATCCCTCCTACGTCCTGGCCCCAGATCAAAATTACTGCCCCAGAGGTGACCTCAGCAGTACAAAATAACAGGGACTACTCCCTGCCTGTTTTTGAATTCTGTGTATCTATTAAGAATGAGCTGACTTTTTGGTCAATCGTGCCCAAGAGTTTATTCATATTGAATTTACAATTATTTCTCATACTTCTTCTACATGAGTGAGTATTGAATCATATCATCCTCATTTAGTATTTATGTATTTTGTGAACCAAATAAAATATTTTTATAGTTATTCATATTCTACTTTGGGAGGGGGATATTTTCCATTTTAAAATGTTGGTATATTTTGCATACAGTAAAATTTGTTTTTTTTTTTAACTGTACAGTTCTATGAGTTATTTATACAGCTGTGTAACTATTACCACAATCAAGATAAAGAACAGTTTTATTGCTGCAAAATATTCCCCAGTGCAGTTTTGTAGTCAACCAGTCTCCTACTCTCATGTCTGGCAACCACTGATCTGTTTTCTGTTCCTATAATTTTGCCTTTGCAGGAATGTCATTTCAATGAAATCATACAATATGTAGGCCTTTGACTACGGATTCTTTCATTAGTAGAATGCATTGGAGATGCAGTTATATTGTGCATATCAAGTGTTTGTTTCTTTTTCCTGCTGAGTAGTATTCCACTGTATGGATATAGTAGCATTAGGTTTATCCATTCCCCAGTTGAGAGATACTTGAGCTGTTTTTACATTCTGGCAGATACAGATAAAGACTCTCTGAACATTTGTGCACATATTTTTGTTTAAGCATAGGTATTAATTCACTTGAGTAAGTATCTGGTAGTGGGATTTCTAAATTATACGGTAAGAGCATGTTGAACTTTATAAAGAACTGTCAAAATATTTCCCAAAAGTGTACTATTTTGCATTCCTCTTAGCAATATATAAAAGTTCCAGTTATCTGAATCTTCATCAGCACTTGATGTTGTCAGATTTTTTAAAATTAGATTTGATTCTAATAGGTATATAATTTTATCTTATTGTGGTTTTAATTTGCACTTCTCTAGCGACTGTTAATGCTGAGCATTTTTTTCATGTACTTAGTTGCAATATTTAAATCTTCTTTGATGAAGTGTCTATTCAAGTATATCCCTCATTTTAAGCTGCTTGTTTTATTATTGTATTTTGAGAGTTCTATATATAATCTGGATATAAATTCTTTATTAGAAACATGATTTGCAAATATTTTCTCCTTTATATGGCTAGTCTTTTCATTCTGACATTGTCTTTCAAAGAGTAGATGTTCATAATTTTGAAGAAGTTCAATTTATCAAGTATTTTATTTATGGATTGTGGTTTGGGTTAGGTATCTAAGAAATCACTGTTTAACTCAAGAACAACAATTTTTTTTAACATTTTCTTTCAGAAGTTTTAGTGCTTTAGGCTTTACATTTAACTTATGCTCTATTTTGAGTTAATTTTTGTACAGAGGTTTGAATTGAGGTTCATTTAAGGAAAAAATTTCCTCATTATTACCTAAGTGTCTCAGCACCATTTGTTGAACTGACTTTCCTTTCTCTATTGAATCACCTTTGCACCTTCATAAAAAATTAATGGATGCTATATGTGTGTGTCTATTTCTGGACTTTCTGTTCTGCTCCATTTATTTGTATGTATTTCCCCTCTCCAACATCAGACTGTCTTAACTTTTACAGTTTTATATTAAGTTTGGAAATCAGGTAATGTGAAGCTTCCAGCTTTGCACTTTTGAATTTTCCAGTCTTTGAGCTATTATCACACTCTATTTATTTAGACCCTCTCTGATTTCATTCATCAGTATTTTATAGTTTTAGCACATAGAGCCTGTACTTACTTTGTAATATCTGTACACAATATTATATTTTTGGTGCTATTGAAAATGTTACTTCCAAAAATCTAAATTTCTGATTATTCATTGCTGATAAATAGAAAAATGATTAATTTTTATATGACATTGTATTCTTCAACCTTGATCCTCACTAATTAGTTTTAATAGCTTTTTGAAGCATCTTTGAGATTTTCTATTTAGATAATTATGTCTTTGGCAAGTAGGGACAGTTTTATGTCTTTCTAATGTGTATGCCTTCTTTTTCTTGCACCTCTAGTGTGCAGTTTTCTTTTTTAAGTTAGCTCTTTGTTCTAGCTTGTCACGAACTTTGGACTAATGAAATTATAATCCAGTTTTTTCTCTGTTGATTAGAATGCTCACCAAGTCCTCATCTGATTTCTTATTTAAAAGTACTGAATCAGATAATTTCTGTAAATAAAACAAAAAAACCCCACTTCTTACTAGGAGAAACTTGAAACTTTTACAGATATGGAAAAATAGTATAATGAACATCTCACTCCCATCACAAAGCTTCAAAAGTTATCAACACATGACCAATCTTGTCTCTTATGTCCCTCCACTGACTCCCTTGTTGTGCCCCATTCAGTTATTTTAAAGCATATTCACACAGTGTATTATTTTCAGATACAGATTTGACAGCGAACTCCTCCACTCTGCTGTAAGCTATCCAAAGTCAGGAGGGCTGTCTGATTTATATTTTGATATCCACAGGATATTGCACATGGAATATATGTTCAAGAAATTTTTTGCAGAACTGAATTTTTATGGAATCTCTCACTTCAGTATAGTTCTGGATGCCCTTTCTCCTTTTGCTTTTTGAAAATCAGTCTAGCTTATGTTGAGGTATTTTTCTATAGTTTATACAATCTTCTTTTTGTAAGGATTTTATTTAACATATCTGACAGAATGTAAGTAATGCATATATATAAAAACAGAGTAATCCAGTGTACACTCAGCACCAAACTCAAGAACCAGAATTTCACAGAATCACTGGGGCTGCTGTGCTCTTTTCTCTATCTAGAAATGATCTCTATTGTGAATTTTATCATTCATATTTTAAATAGTCATGTACATCTATAGACTGACATCTTTAAGAAGCATATTGCCTAGTTTTGTTCATTTTTGAAGCTTGTGAAAATGCTATCATATTGTACTTATGTTTCTGAGAATTATAGTTTGTATAATTACAGCATTCAGACAATTTACATTTTATATAATTTTGGTATGGTTTGATCTAAATATACCACCTTACTTTCTGTTTATCTGATTTGTTCTTCATTCCTTTTTGCTGCTTTTCTTAACTTCTTTTGGATGAATGGAGTATTTTTGGATTCTATTTCACCCCCATTTGGTTTTTCTAGTTACATTTCCTTTATAATATTTTGGTGATTGCTTTAAGGTTGACAACATATGTCTTTAACTTATTATAGTCTATCTTCACATTATATTAGATCACCTTATATGGACTGTGTGAGCCTTGTGACACAATATTTCCATTTTTTCTCTCCTATCCTTTGCACGAATGTTGTCATACATTTTATTCTCATATGTGATAAACCATCTAGTACATTGTTACTGTTTTATGCTTTAGATGGCATATTTTCTTTTAACATTATTAAAAATGAGAAAAAAGTCATCTCAATTTTAGTTAGCACCTATGCCCCTGGTCCTTGGGTAAAGGGCATTCTCAGTGTTTCCATCAGTTCCACTCATGACAACCAAACTCTGCCTTGTCTTTGTGGCAGGTCCTAGTCAGAGGGTTTCCTGATCGTCCCCAAAGATAGCAGACTTCTAATCTGTGTTGATGCATGACCCTGGGGCATAGAGACTTTCCTTTCTCCCTCCTAGGGAAGACATGGTTGTTTCTGCCCTTCCCCAAGAAGTTTTCTGATGGCTGGAAGGGGAGTGTCATACTCCTCCTCCAGAGGCTGACGGGTTGTGCTACTATCTCTTCCCCAGTGACCTTCGAGGCTAGGGGTTCTCCCCACTTCCCCAAGTGCCTTTTGTTTTTGGTGAGAGATGGATCCAGGGAAGTGGGTCATGGTTTCTACCTGACTCCAAGCAGAAGCTGTTCTCCTGTATAGCTACACCACTGAAGGCAGATCTCTCTGGTCTCCTGTCCTGTCCCAACCTTTCTTGAGAGCATTATTGGGGCCCCCGGAGAAGAGCTGCTGTGTGCGTAAGAACTACCCTATGTCTGGACTCTTAGTTATTCCAAACTTGTATGCTGGCCCACATTTGGCCTTTAGGAATTCATTAAAAACTTAGCTGATTTCTTACCTTCTTCTGGAGTGGCTGCCTGTTTCTCTTGTTCTCTGGTACAGGTAAAATAATTTCCATGTCTTGTCTCTCTTTAGAGGGGCTTGCCTTGTTTTGAAATTCAGTTCTTACAGATGCCTTATGACCTCAGCTCCCTAATGGGCTCAAGAAAAGTTATGATTTTGTGTATTACCTGGTTGTTGTTGTTATTAGGATGGGAACCATAGTCTCTTGCCACTTTCCATAGCTTTAGAGAAGGCAGGATTTATATGGCTTATTTTCTTCAGCATTGTATTTTTAAGACTCATTTATGTTATTGCATGTAGCTGCAGTTCATTTATAACAGGAAGTATAATATTCTACTATGCATATATGCCCTAATTTATCATTCTCCTGTAAATAGGCATTTGAGTTGTTTCTAGTAATGGATTTTTATAAACAACATTGCTTTGAACACTCTTAGTCATACCTGTTAGTCTGCTTTCCTAATTTCTCTAGCTGGAACACCTACAAGGGGTGCTCCTGGATTGTCAGGTATGTATACTAATGTTCAACCTTACAAAATAATGCTCTTGATTTTTAACTTATGCCTCCACTCCTTCTGAACAGTAAAGAAAAGCTACACACATCACTTATATTTGTCCTCTTTTTTTGGTCATCACCTCTGTCTATCCTTCCTTTCTTTCTGATCTCTTGAGTTCTAATTCCTTCTGTTTTTCTATATGGATCGTGGATTGACCTGTGGCTTACGATTCAGCTCTTGCTCTCCGGTCTTGATGTTATTACTTTATTTTCTTGATTTTTGTCTTTTAGTGTTTCCTAAAATACTTTGGCTTAGGCTTGCTACTGTAGCTTGCATTGTGTTGATCTATAGAATATAATATCCCTCATTTTATTCAGGCCCTCAATCCCTCATCTCTAGCTCTGGCTAATTGAGCCAGCATCCTAAGTGTATACTCCTTGGCCTACTGTGTGCGTTGGGGAGGGTGTGTCTGTGTGTGTGTGTGTGTGCACACATATGTGTATTGTTATCTGAATACTTGAGGTTGAAATAACTCCACCAATCATTACCCTTTAGGTAGACTTAATTTCACCATAGAAACTAGTTTAAGTAGCTAACTAGTCACAACTCCAAGCCACATTTCTTGCTTAGTCTTCAAGGATATTAAGAAAGATAAAGTCAAGATTTAGATAAACAGCTTAGGACACAGGTATCCTTTCCCCCTCCCTTAAACTGTAGGCACCTCAGAGAACTGGCTTCATACATTACAAATCAAGATTTTACTTTCTGCTTTGGGTTCCTTGTAATGATTCTTAGAGCAAGAATTAGAGTGCTCATGGGAAGGCACTAACAGTTGGGCCATAACACGTATAAGGACAAATTTAGTGAGAGACTCAATGTTTATGCTGGCAATGTTAACTGTATGGGAATATATTTTTAACATAAATATAGGTAAAGAAAGAGAGAAGTTATGGGAGGAACTAAATAAAGAAACTCTCATTTTCTATACGATATGAGTTTTATCTTCCCTAGGGAAATATTGATTCAAAGCAGCTATGAAGTACATAGAATTCTCTTCCCTTTATATTTTTAAAATTAAGAGGAAACATGGTTTGTGCTCCCAAGGAGACTAGAATTTAACAAAAATTAGTATCCAACCAGTACCAGTGACTGCATCAATAAACACATGGTACAAAACATATAAATAAATATAGATATTCAGAAGGATGTAACTCAGTGTGAAGGAACAGCTGGGTCTAAATAAGATAGGCAAGGACAGTTCAAGAATGAGAAGCATCATCAGAAAGAGAATGTGGCATGAATAAACATTTCCTTATCCAAAGGTATATTTTACAATATCTGTCCAAGATGGGCAGAAGACCTAAACAAACATTTCTCCAATGAACACATACAAATAGCCAATAGACACATGAAAAACGCTCAATATTGCTAATTACCAGAGAAATGCAAATCTAATCTACAATGAGGTATCACCTCTCACTGGTCAGAATGGCCATCATTAAAAGTCCACAAATGGTAAATGCTGGAGAAGGTGTGGAGAAAAGAGAACCCTCCTACACTGTTGGTGGGAATGTAGTTTGGTGCAGCCATTATGGAAAACAGTATGGACAATCCTTAAAAAACTAATAATAGACCTACCCTATGATCCAGCAATCCCATTCCTAGGTATGTCTAAATGTCTATCGACAGATGATTGGTCAAAGAAGTTGTGGTGTATATATACAATGGAATACTATTCAGCTATGGAAAAGAATAAAATAATGACATTTGCAGCAACATGAATGGACCTGGAGATCATCGTAACAAGTAAGCCAGGAAGAGAAAGAAAAATACCATATGATATCACACGTGGAATCTGAAAAAAAAGAAAAAGGACACCAATGAACTTACTTACAAAACAGAGACAGACTTACAGACTTAGAAAAAAACCATACAGTTACCAGGGGAGAAAGGTAGTGGGAAGGGATAAATTGGGAGTTCAGGATTTGCAGATACTAACTACTATATATAAAGTAGATAAGCAACAAGTTTCTACTGTATAGCACAGGAAACTATATTTAATATCTTGTAGTAACCCACAATGAAAAAGAATAAGAAAAGGAGTATCTGTATGTATATATATGACTGAAACATTATGCTGTACACCAGAAAACTGACACAACATTGTAAACTGACTATACTTCAATAAAAAGAAAAGAAGAAGAAAAGAATAATGAAGAGGAGAAAAATGAAGTTAGGAAGGTGGGGCGAGGAAGAAGAAGAGGAAGAGATCATAACGTGAAAGAATAGATAAGTACATACATATATATTCTTTATCTATATGTATACCTGAATCATTATGCTGGACACCAGAAATTAACACAAGATTGTAAATTGACTATACTTCAATTAAAAAAAAAAAGTCTGTATCTTTCCATGCTGCAAACACTGAAGTATTGTACTGGGTGCTATTGAAGACCTACTGAGACACCTTTCAGCAGGCCATACATCAGGCCTCTAGCTGTCATGAGTGCTGGCTGCAAAGAGCTCACTGTAGTCCCTTCTCCAGAGAACTGTCAGAGCTCAGTGATCTCAAAAAGTGTATACCCCAAAGCAGTGTTAATGTGGAAACTTCTTAAGATGCAAATTCTCAGGTTCCACTTCAGATATACAGAATCAGACACTCTAGGTGTGGTACCCAATGATCTGTGTTCACAGAATTCCATGTGATTCTGATTCACAGTGAAGTTTGAGAACTATTGTCCTAGCTGATGGAAAACACTTTGTCTTGGAGGTTAGCCACCACCCGACCCCAGATCCACAGCTGATGAGTGACAGATACAGGGTCCAAAAGGCCAAACTCCTTGCCTCTGGAGTGGAGAGAAGGCACCAACTCTGTAATGTAATTTATACTCTAGAGACGGTCTCAGCAAACCATGGCCCCTGGGCTAAATAATTTGACCCCCTGACTTTACAAATAAAATTTTATTGGAACGAAGCCAGGCTCAATTTTTATTGTCTTTGGCTGCTTATATGCTACAGTGGCAGAGTCGAGAAGTTGCAAGAGAGACTATGAAGCCTGCTGACTCTTTCTAGAGTCTCACTTACTCCCAACACATGAGGCCAACCCTAGGCTCCATGTGACTCCCATGTCCTTGCTTGGTTCTCTCTCATTTTCTATTCTGCTTCCTTCTCTCCCTTATAGACTGCATCCAAATCTCCTCCTCAGGCTTTGCTTCCTGACAAGGGAAACTGACAAGTATACTCACATGCTTCTTTATTTTTCTGCTACATTTTCTGTGTTTGCATTGGCTTCAAGGGAGCCGTTAAGTTTCCCAGACTGATGTGCCAACATTGCCCAATAGCCAGTTCCTTCTCACTTAGTCTTTTGGATCAGAGATGCTCCTCTCAGAGACGGATGGGGCTCATCATCTCTGCAACTGCAACTTTTCCTTCTACCACTTCTCTAATAGAGTGACAGTTATTACTCATAACTGTCTTTGTTGCCCTAAGTTCAAGGGTCACAGATTAATATTATTTCATCTGCATTTATAATATTTTATAGAGCTCCAAAAGCTGCCATGACGTTTATCACTATATGAGGCATGATATAGCCAATGTCCAAGGACCTCTGGGAATATAAAAATACTCACCCCAACCACCAGTGATGATAAAATATAGGCAAGAATTTGGTGAGGATTTGTTGCAATTCATTATATTAAAAATAAGAAAGAGAAAACATTTTGTCTACAGTTTGCTAAATGTCCTATGGAAAGAATTAAGCTCAGAAAGAATTAAGCTGTGTTTAAATAGCACCCAGTCCTGCAATCTACCTCCTGAGTTGTTTACCTTCTTAATAATGAAGCAGCACCAAAACCTTTCCATTATAGGGATGTCTTCATTGTGCGGTACTGCAAAAACCAGAAAAAATATTCATGGTTTCTAGGGCAATATGTTTTAAATTTTTTTCTTACTGACAAAATAGATGAAGTGGTAGGGCTAACATGCAAAATGAAAAATATAATTAGTATCAAGAGTTGAAATAGTAAAAGTCATTTTTCTGGAAGGAGAAATAGCTGGGATGAGAAGAAAGAGAGAAACATTAATGAAACAGGATCAAGCATGATGAGGCTGCATTTTAATATTGGCTGAGGATTTGGGCTGGGATGAGCAGTGAAGGGACTGTTCCTCTCGGTGTGTAGAGACAGCGGATCATTTCATAAAGTCTGAGGCTGTTTCTCAGGACCTAGGAAAGATATAGCTTCTCTATCTCTCTTCTCTGAAATTCCTGTCTGTAGGTCAGAGGATCACTGTAGGATTTTCAAATGGATGGTTTCACGTGGCTTGCAGGAAGGGGCTATACATTTGGTATAAGAATAATTTCTTTATCAGAATAGGAATTTTATGAGCTGAAGTTTAATTTAGAATGTCATTTGTTGATGAACTTCAGTAAAATACTTTACGTCTGAGGGATGTTTACTGAGGCCCTTTTCAGCTTTCCAGTTGATTAAAAATCATTGTTGAGTATTAATAAGTGAATAACAGAGCACTTAAGATTTAGAATTACATACTCACATACAACCATGAGATTTTAATATACTCATTCAAACCTTATAGTGATCAGTATAAAGCGGTAACAGGTAATAAAACACCTCATATTTGTACTACATTTTCAAATTCTTTCAAAGCACTTTCATGTTTTTAATTTTATTTCACAACAATCCTGCAAAGGGGAACAGGTATATAATTCACTAATTAACTTAATAATCAAGCTCAAAATAAGCTTATTATAAAAATGAATGTTTAATAGATACATAGTTGAGTCACAAACATGAGCATGTTGTTTGGACAAAAACAGAAAAACATCTGGGTTCACATACTGACCCTGATTCTTACTAACTTTGTAACATTGATTACGTTATTTGACATACCTGAACCTCATCCTTAAAACAGAGTACAGTGTTAATATTGAATAACTCCTATGGTTATAAATATGAACTCCCTGGAACAAAGTAAATATTTAGTGAGTTTTGGTTATTTTTCTACTTACTATCAGCTATATGCCTCCAAAATTTAAAAAAAAACCCAAAACAAAAAACAGCTTCCAACCAAGTTAAACATCATGTAATATGGATAGTTGATGATTAGAACAGAAGAAACGCTATCTAAAAACAAAACAGAAAAAACACCAAAAAAAGACAGTGCCGCAAACCTAAAGTGAGTTAATTTCTAAGATATGTACGGATTTAGTGCAGTTTCCTAAAATCTAAAAAGAAACTTCATTAGTTACCTAATGTTCACTACAGAAAAAAGAAAGCATACACATTTATAGGCAAGAAACAAACCTTTCCTTGAAATTAAGTTAAATAAGGTGAATTTCTGTGAGTCTTTTAAAAGCTGATATTTACAATTAAAGTAGACCCTGCCTAGCTCCAGCTTTACAAAAATAACAGAAATACTGATGAGACAACTTTCATACTGACCCTATTATACAGGCTCAGGGCAAAACCTTATATCATCAATCTGTGAAGGCATTTCCATGGAGAACTGAGATAATTTGGTCCAAGTACATTCTTGATGATGCAACTTAAAATGCAGCAAGCTTGGAGAATCTAGGAGAAAGGGTCTTTAGCATGCCCATGACACTGGCTTTTTCAAATATGACATGCCTTAAGCCAGCACTTGGCAGGTGCTGGCTCACAGGCAATTCCTGACTGAACAACTACCCATGATGCAGCTATTTCACACTATCAGCTAATGTGAAAGCTGTATGCTTTAGACACCAGACACGAGGGAGGCAGAGTTACCATAATGTTATGAAAATTAAGAGATTTACTTACATTTTTGCCAAGTCAGAGGACCAGCCCATTTCAGTAAAGGCTTGGGAGTATTTATAGGTAAGGCTGCTGTTTCCCTTACAGAAGAGCTCTGACTTTTCTCAAGGGTTTGCATTCCTCAAGTTCTGTGCCTTACAATGAATGCACCAAGGACAAGTATCATCTTTATATTGCAGGAAAGTGTCTACCTAAGGCTGCAGTCAGAAGCACAGGTGTTACTAGAACTTTCCTTCTCTGATTTCCTGGGCCAGAGTTGTTTATAGTAGAAGGCACTGCCTAAGCTAGGAAAACAACCTGATCATGATTCTTTTTTTTTTTTTTTTTAAATGGAGGTGCTGGGGATTGAACCAGGACCTCATGCATATTAAGCATGTTCTCTACCACTGAGCTATACTCCTGCCCCTCAAACTGATCATGATTCTACTTTAGCTTCTTGCTTCTGCCATTCCTTCTGGTTCAATCCACTTCATATCAAAATCTCAATAATTGTGTTTCATGTGCTAAAATCCTGCTTTGGAAGTATGTTTCCACAGATGAGATTTCTCATACTTAGCTAATTGTCCTGATGTCAGTATAACATATCATTCTGCCCCATCATGTAGAGTAGACCTGGTTTTTAAAAAATCTACTTCACATGATATATGTTGCTCTTACAAATATTTCCATGTATCTTTATGATTCTTCTCTTAAGAGGCCATAATTCCAAGATCTGGAGGACAGAATGTGCTTTAGAAGTTTAAAGGCAGCCACCTCATTCACATATTTGCTTTCCAAGGGGAATTATGTCAGTGTAGGTGGCATTAGTTTGAGAGATTAAAGTCATGTTTGTACAATATCTGCTCACTTATTTGTAAGATTCTTTTACTGATGATGTTGCTGCTTCCATATGTTACACCTCTGATACCCACAGCAGAGGGGGATTATGGCAGTAACACATGAATTTAATTTTCAATCCAGTGTTGCACCTGGACTCCTAGTTAATGAAGTGTTTCTTTATCATTATATGTCTTATAAGAGAAAATTTCCCAGGCATGGGAAATATATCATGTTATCTTGGGTCTCATTACAGAATTAATATTTGGCAGTTATTGCCTCCAACTTCATTGTTTTTTTCTTATTACAAAAAATAAACTCCACATTCTGAAATACTCAAAGTGAAATATGGAGCTAGTTTGTACCCCAATACTATTTCCTTGGGGGTAATCAAAAAATACTTTGATATGCATCATATTTGAAATTTTTTGATTAACGCTAAGTCTCAGTTTAAGGGTTGATCACAAAAAGAATATGTTCATAAATATATTGGCTCAGTAGGTAACATAAAAAAGATTTTGTACTGGGAACAATGACAGCTGTTTAGTGAGATATTTATAGATGTGTATGTCTGATTTTTAAGCTGTGATTAAAAACCAATAAAAGGAAGCAAATAAAAAATATTAAAAGCCTCCTATAGAAAGACATGAAATATCTTCATTCCAACAACTCTCCATTCCAGAACCAATAAGTCAAGTTATTGAGAAGGGATTTTATTCTTCCTTGTTCCAGTTTCACTCAATCAGGCACAAGCAGATGCAGATTCCAGGGGTGAAACAACAACTTTCATGCCTCAGAAGTTTAGAGAATAGGCTTATGGTCTTAGAAGAATATCTTCATTAATAAACTTGCATGAAAGAATCATTTGCATATTTTTACCTACTCTGGGAACACTTTAGCCAGGACTGGTGTTCATTTAGCAAGACTGAAGCACACAGGTGACTAACTACATCTACTCCTGCTCTGTGCCTCGGCAACACATCTCCATCTATCTCGGGAGAAGATTACCAGGACCCCTGCAGTACAAAAGGCACAGAGATGTGCAGTGGAAGTCTGAGTTAATCAAGGGCAAATGCAAGGTAGAGTCCCTAAATACTCTTCTGATTCCTTCAAGATTGACTGTAGAGATTGCCTTGACCAAGAAGCTTTCCATGATCCCTCAGGCTTGGGTTAACTGCACATCCCACCTTTCTGCGGTATCCTGTGCACCTAGAACATACTATTGTAATTACAGGTTACTTGAATTCTTGTAATGGTAAGTCTTTTGAGGGTAAGTGTCTCCCCACGTCCTAGCACATTACCTGACAAGCAGTGGTTTCTGCTTAAACCTCAATCAAATAAATAAATTCATAAACACATAAATGTTTACTAAATTTCCTGTCCCCATCAATAGCATCTCAGCTCCAGCTTCAAGGTTACAGGGTTTTGTTAACTGTCAACACTAGTAAGTTAACATGTTTTAAGAAGGTGAGCCTGCTCTTTTCTAGAGAGGGGAGCTATTGTTCTGAGCTAAGTACTGAGCTGACACTCTTCTACATTGGTACATTTAGGAATTTGAGAGTGTGCCTCCCATTTGCAAAATTCTATCTCAAGCACGAAATACCCTTTTACAACAGGTAATCCTGTGAAGGAAGTACCAGCACCCAGCTTATTTTGTTTTATGGTTGAAGAGCTGAAGCATACCTGCGATCACTGCCAGGACACTGGTGGGCGTTCCCTGTATTGGGCACAAGGCAGAATGCAGCATTTAAGTGGTGGGGGTGCTGCTTCAGGGGAGGCTGGCAGTTTTCCTACACTTCAGCTCCATCCTTTGGAACTTCATTCAAAAATAACTCTCCGTTGGGCATTGTAACATTTTTCCATAACTGAATTTTCATTGTCTGGTTTCTTGTCTTAATTTTTTCACGAATCTACAAACCCCTTGAATCATGATTATATCCTCTTCATTGTTGTGTTTTAGCTCCTCATACATTAACATAATACAAGAAGTAATGTAGAGGCAATTATTTCTGCTCAGTGGGGGAGATTTCTCAGGTAGTATTAAACTTGGAGGTTATATGAGGAAAATCAAGAAGCCAAGAATGTGTTTTCTGCTCTTCTTCTTCCATAATTGAGCAGAGACAGAAAATTAGAGCAGGCAATTCCACATTCCACCACATGTGTGTTGGACCCCTGACCCTTAGGTTCTTGCATTGCACAGACATATCCATTCGAAAATTAAGTATAATCATGTCTGGAGCTATAGAAATAGAGGTAACAGAGACTCTCCTGAAATTGTTCATTTCTGGAATTAGTTTTAAAAACCATACACAGAGGGGAGGGGAACGTTGAATTATGGGGATTGGTAAAATAAGTTAACAGCGCAGAAAAGAATGAGGCAAGACTAGGTCAAAGAACTTTAGCTCAGATACTTCTGCCTGAGGATTGAACAAATTTCTTTTTAAGAGAAGTTAAAGTGAACAACAATGTCTTCATTCATTCATTCAATAACTATTTCCCAGGCAATGTGTTAGGTTTGGGGGATTAAAAAAATAGTTTAAGCCTTCATGGAGTGCATTGTCTAGTAATGAAAAGACAAAAACAAACAAAAAAATAAAATAAGGAAGGAAATAAGAAAGCAAGGAGAAAGTAGCAAGAATAATAACACGTTTTACTCTGTATCAGTATAAATGAACACATGGAAGAGGAACTTACTGCATCTTGAGACATGAGAGAGTAGAGAAGGTGGTATCTGAGTCTTAAAAATCTTGAAGACTAAGGTGAGGAAAAAATACTGGGTAAACCCGAGAGGTTTAAAAAAATTCCCCAAACAAAACAAACAAAGATCATCATGTTCTACGTAAAGGAGTAAAACGATTTAGGTGTTTGGGAATGTAAAAAGCAGGACATGGAGTTATTGGAGATGAGACTGAAAGGTTAGCAGGGTCACTTCTTTATCACTTGAACCTATAGTATAAGTAATGCGGAGTTACTGCAGGTTTTAAGCTAAGGAAATATATTAGGATTTTAGATAAGCCATGGTGGTGACTGGCTGGAGGATGAATTCTAGGGAGAATATAGTGACCATAAGGAGGTGGTCCAGAAGAGTAATGATAAAGGTTTTAAACCAGGAAGTAGTTGTAGGAATAGAACAAAAGGATGTCTTCTGGGAAACATTTAGGAGGTCAGACTGGAATTACTAATTCATTGTAATGTGGGGATGAGAGAGAAAGGTAGACGTGAGGGTGACTTTTGCCAGCTCAATGGGTAGATGTTGACACGAACAGGGAGAGGGCTACAGCAAGAGGATAAAGAAGATGATAAGTGCAGTTTTGTGACTGTTGAGTAGATAAGTCCCAAGTGAACGTGTGGGTGTAATACTAATAGGTGAGGAATTAAATGCGTATAATTTGTATTTACCATCAGTATAGAGTTTGAACTTGCCAAGAGAACATCATTGTACGTTGTTTTATATATGTATATATTAAATACTTGTACATTACAAATATTTACATATGTATAATATATAATTTAACATTTTAATGTAATAAATGAATATTTATATACTTGTACATTATCAATAATGAATACATTATAATACAATATGGATTTATATACTATATATAAATATTCACACATTAAATACGTTTATGTCTTATTCATATATAATATATTTCTATATATTAATATACATACATATCTGCATATTTGTATTTATTCTTAAGCTACTTTGCTGATGGAGCATATTTTAGAAGGTACTTAGTCTATATTCCAAAAAAACAGTGATGCAGTTGGTCACTGGCACTATGCCTTGCTTCCAGTACTTCTTTGTCAGGAGTGAATGGTTGAGTTTAGTGACTTTGAGCCCAGTGATTATTGACCCTTCCTATACAGTACACAGATCTTCAAATTTTCAGGAACAAGAGGTTATCTGTAAAAGTTCACACTTTCCATCTTTTTATTTTCTGCATACAACAAAGAAATGTGTTCTGTTTGAAAATTAGAATTGTAGCCACTCCAGAGTAATCAAATAAATCCTCTTTTAATTTACTAAACTGCTCTGGATGCAGTCTCCAAAAATGAATCAATAGTCCTAACAGCCATTGTAGCTCTATAACATAAACAGGACTTAACATCCACACAATCCTATTTTAACACTATTAACCAAGAAGTATGCAAATCAGCAGCAGTCTGGTTTGTGCTGACATTTCATTAACACTTCATTAAGAAGAGTCAGGTCTTGGTACCTGAGGTTATGACAGAGATGGAATATTTCTTTTCCTTGAAATCCATGTATTTTTTCCCCAAACCTCCAGAGCTTCTTGGAATATCTATTAATATTTATATAATTTCAGCTGTAGCTCAAAAAAAGAATGACTTCTGCTAACATCTCTATACCTCACAGAGGACTAGAAGTTCTGAGTATCCTTCTAAGGATTAACTTTATTTTTTATTTTATTCTGTTATTTTTCAGTGGAGGTACTAGGGATTGAACCCAGGACCTCATGCATGATAAAGATGTGCTCTACCACTGAGCTATACCCTCCTCCCCAAGGATTAACCTTAGATCCAAAGGGCTTTACTTGAAAATAGCTGTTCTGACAGGTAACCCTTGTGGCAGTAGGGTTATGGAATCATCTAGGATGGGGTGGGTTTGATCCATTCAACAATGTTTTTATTAATTCAGTATTTATTAAGCACTTACTGTGTTCTAACACCCTGTGAGGCTTTGTGGATAAAATATAAATAGGTTTCAATCCCCATCCTTGAGGAATCCATTGAGTAGTTGGGGAACCTGGATGTAAATACATATCCTACAACATAGTGCATTCAATTCCAAAATCAGATCATGAACAGTGTGCTATGGGAGCCCTGCTCTAGGGCACTGACACAGGAAATGGATATTTAGTCTGGGCATTTAAGGGTAATTAAATTTTTTTCATATGAAGAAAAGTATGCGTGTGTGTATGTGTGCATGTGTTCATGGGGCTCAGGGATGGGATGGGGTTTGATAAATTCCAATTGAGTCCTAAAAGTACCAGAGAGAATGGTATACTGAGTATTTAGCCAGAGAAAGAGGTCCACCCTAGCTAATTTTAACTGGACAGTTGGGCCTCAACCAACTTCAGCTCCTGGAGTCCTATGGAAGGACTAAGTAAATTTCCACTACATAAGGTCATAACTTATTGATAAATATCTTAAGCCTTCATAGACATCTGAGTCTGAAACATCTGGGACCTGAGACTGTTGAGGCCCTGCACTGTTGAGCCCAGTGGAGGCCCCCAGTTTTTAACTAACTTCCAGTTCTGGGATTAATGTAGTACATAGATGATCAGTTGCTGAGGCTTATGTGTGTCTGTGATGTAACCTAGACTTCTTTGTTTCTTCTTGTTTGTGGGGCTGTAATGCTACACTGAAAGAACAGGCAAAATAAATGTCAGCACTGGCATCCTCAGTGCACTGAGCAGTGCATTTTGACACTTTCAGGAAGGTGCCTGTGTGTGCCTTGTAGCCTACAGGCTGAGACAGTGTCATTTTTGTGAGAAGGGAAGGAAAAATATTCTTTCTTTCTTTCTTCCTTCCTTCCTTCCTTCCTTCCTTCCCTCCCTCCCACCTCCCTCCCTTCCTTTCTCTATGTATTTCTTTCTTTATGTATTTCTTTATTTAGGCCACAATTAAATAGTGGCATTTCCGGATTACAGAGTCAGTTTCACGAGGGACTGATTGTTCTACATCATCAATTTATCACTGCTGATCTCCTACTATGGGATTAACACTGGTTGAGGTGGGTTTTCCTTGTAGAAAGAATTCAGGTTGGCAAAATCATTTAGTCCTTTTAAGAATCTGGGGACGAACTATTATCTCCTTGAGAGTAGTGGCTTGTGGCTCTCTTGTTCAGCATTATTCTCTGGCACTTACAAAAGTGTGCATTATTTATTGAATAAACAAATGTTTTCTGTATAATGTTATCTAAATTCATCTTAGGTGTCTTTAAAGTTCTGTTTGGAAATATTTCAACTTGGGGAATGACAAAAAGCAACGTAGGTATCAGCCTGCATACTAGGAATTTTCTTATAAGGTATTCTTATGCTCTTCCCTTGGAAACAAAGAGTAACAGAAGTCATAACAACTGTATTTAGTATTCAGATAGTGAGTGTACTTGACTTAAAATGAATAGTGATCCAGGACAATTACCCAGGATATTTTTCACATAACTAGAACAAATAATCCTAAAATTTGTATGGAATCACAAAAGACCCAGAATTGCCAAAGCAATACTGAAGAAAAAGAACAAAGCTGGAAGAATAATCTTCCCAGACTTCAGACAATACTACAGAGCTACAGTAATCAAAACAGCATGGAATTGGCACAAAACACAAAAATAGATATATGGATCAATGGAACAGAAAAAAGGGCCCAGAAATAAGCCCACAAACTTTTGGCCAATTTTTTGGGCAAAGGAGCACAAGAACATAACAATGGAGTAAAAAGAGTCTCTTCAGCAAATGGTGTTGGGATAACTGGACAGCTGCTTGCAAATCAATGAAGTTAGAATACTCCCTCACACTAAATACAAAAATAAACTCAAAATGGCTTAAAGACTTAAATATAAAACAAGACACTATAAACCTTTTAGAAGAAAACATAGGCAAAACATTCTCTGACATAAATCTTAGCAATGTTCTCCTAGGGCAGTCTACCCAGGCAATAGAAATAAGAGCAAAAATAAACAAATAGGACCTAATTAAACTTATAAGCTTTTGCACAGCAAAGGAAACCATAACCAAAACAAAAAGACAATCTATGGAATGGGAAAAAATATTTGCAAAAGATGAGACTGACAAGGGCTTAATTTCCAGAATATATAAACAGCTCATACAACTTAATAAGAAAAAAACAAACAACCCAATCCAAACATTGTCAGAAGATCTAAACAAGCAATTCTCCAATGAAGACATACAAATGGCCAACAGGCACATAAAAAAAATGCCCAATATTGTTAATTATCACAGAAATACAAATCAAACTACAATGAGGTATCACCTCACACCAGTCAGAATGGCCATCATTCAAAAGCCCACAAATGATAAATACTGGAGAGGGTGTGGAGAAAAGGGGACCCTCCTACACTGCTGGTGGAAATGTAGTTTGGTGCAGCTGTTATGGAAAACAGTATGGAGATTCTTCAAAAGACTAAAAATAGACTCACTATATGATCCAGCAATCCCACTCCTGGGTATATATCCAGAGGGAACCTTAATTCAAAAACATACAGGCACCCTAATGTTCATAGCAGCACTATATACAATAGCCAAAACATGGAAACAATCTAAATGTTCATTAACAGATGATTGGATAGAGAAGGTATGTTATATATATACAATGGAATACTACTCAGCTATAAAAAATAATAAAATAATGCCATTTGCAGCAATATGGATGGACCTGGAGATTGTCATTCCAAGTGAAGTAAGCCAGAAAGAGAAAGAAAAACACCATATGATATCACTTATATGTGGAATCTGAAAAAAAAAAAAAGACAAACTTATTTACGAAACAGAAGACTCACAGACAGAAAAACAAACTTATGGTTACCGGTGGGGAGGGAAGGGAGTGGGAAGGGATACTTTGGGAGTTTGAGATTTGCAGATACCAGCTAATATCTATACAACAGATAAACAACAAGTTTATAGTGTATAGCACAGGGAACTATATTCAATATGTTTTAGTAATTTATGGTGAAAAATAATATGAAAACGAATATATGTATGACTGAAACATTATGCTGTACACCAGAAATTGACACAACATTGTAAACTGACTATACTTCAAGAAAAATATATATACAAAAAATGAATAGAACAAAATAGTCACCCAGATTTATCCATATTGGTCAGCATGACCCAGTCAGAACAATGTTTTAGCTTACTACTGTTCACTAGTTAAGACAGAATAGCTGAGCCAGTAGTAGTAAGACACCAACCCTTTGCTCTAGGTTTCAGAGGAGACAACAGTAAGGGGAAAGAAAGCCCCCAAGTCTGAGGACATAGCCTTTGGGCAGGGGTACCAGTTAAGCCAAGAGGTGAGAAGGAAGTATAAATGAGCACTCTATGAAGCTCTAAGCCCTTGCCACAGCCTGGGACTGACATCCACAGTTGTCACCACATTCATTCAAATGGTCCCTTGAGACCCAATACTACATCTCTATTTCTCCCCAGGGCAGGAAAAGCCAGAAAGCACAGTTGAACTCTAGTCCAGAAGGTGTCATCACAGCTGCATCTGCATTAAGCTCTACCTACACTGAGGGTCCCATGCGTGAGAGGGAGGGTTTATAGGGTCAGCACGTGCCAAGCTTCCAGGAAGGACCAATTCCCAGTGCTGACCACTGGAGGGTTTCCTGGAGTTGTGCGATGTGGCCATCGGTGGCCCTGATCTTCTCTGCTGGTGAGAGGACTAGAAACATGGCAACCATGGAGGTGGTACAACTCACCTCTTTACTCCCAGCTTCAAATAATGAACCTCTTTCCCCCTTTTTAACATATACTTGATACACTGCTCACATTGTTTGAAAAAGACAGGTAAATTAGAGACAACAGAAGTAGACTGTCTGTAAATAACTCAATTGGGTACACTATTCCTTCTGTGATTCCAACTAGAAATAACCACTTAGAGGGCAAGAAGAATAAATGCCTATCTCACTTACATCAGCCAGATGCCCGTCAGAGGAGGGGTTCATTGTCTTTTTCATCTTAATTTTAATTATCTATCAACTATTCATCACTATCTGTAAGCCTTAAACTATGCTAGGAGCTTAACACAATCTTGCTGGAGGAGGGTGTTCACCATCTTTGCAGGAAATATCCAAAACAAAGATTGCTTCCTTTTTTTCCTCTCTCTTTCAAAATTTAATGTTTAAAAGAACCAAGAGCTGATATATGGAAGAGGGAACAAAAACCCAGTAGTTCTGCTCTTAGCATTGAGGACTATATTAGAAATATGTAATTGACAAATATCCTAGTTTGACAATTGCACCTTATGTATTGCTGACTTGCCATTTGCGGCTGGTGGCTGTATTTTGGTGATAAATTGGCAGGACAGTTAGTTTCATAGCTAAAATGCTCCCTTGCTCTTAGTAAAACAAGGTTTCTGTCACACCTGACTTCAGATATCATAATTCTTAGAACAAGACCCAGCATTTCCAAGGAAGTTTTTGGCAGTTGCTTGGAGCAGGTTAAATTAAGGCTGAGTACAAGGTTAATACTTGTTTCCTTTGATACGATGGCAAAGAAAATAAAGTCGACTCACTGGACTACCTTTGAGTATATCTGCAGAAAAAGCATTATCCCAGTAATTGGCGGGATTTCTTTTTTGTGTGTTTTTATCCACATAGTGTTTCAGAATGTTGTTGTGTGATAAAAAGTACGAATTCTGATTTCTGTTAAGTAAAAGAATTTCAGAAGGAGCAGGTGACTTATTTACTTGAGGTCTTTGTTTTACTGCTGATAAAATCAGGGTATAACTGGTTCACCTCATGCAGGGGTTGAAAAGCAGCTTGCAGGGAGAATGACTGCAAGGAACCCTGTGAAGATTTCAGTGGCACAGAAATGCTTATTATCAATAATAATAGTAATAAGCAGTGAGGGATTCAGCTGAAGAAGTTGAAGGCGAGACACTGTCACATTGTTTTCTTAGAATTAAAAAAAAAACTTTGGCTTTCTTGTGCATGTGACACTTTCAATTGTGTTGGAGAGAATAAGAGCTCTGAATGTAGTGCCTGGTTGTCTAAAGGAATTCTTGATGGAGACAGACTTCATATAAAGTCGAAATTGTGTCACTCACTGTCTGATCTTCAGAAGATAATTTGTTTATTCTTCATGTAACCCCAGGCTGAATTTCTTAGGTTATCACAGGAGAAATGTCACCTGAATGTAGAAAATATCCCTGAGATGGCTTCAGGCTTGAGCACAATTTTTCTTGTCGAAAAATTAAGTCCAATCTTGAAGGTTATCAGGATTTGCATATATACACCCTGTTCTTTCCAGTTCCTAGGCACTAAAGGACAAAGTGAGTAGAAGTGGGAGGAAAGATCATTCTTACATTGAAAAATACTAAAAATTGGTTGCTAGCATTTTCCAGGGCTGAGTACATGAATGACTACTTGTGCACCTGCCCTATGTGTCCCTGGGTCTCTGCAAACAGAGGTCGTAGCTTTCAGCTTCGTGGGCAGGATCCCAAAACAACTGCTTATACTTAAATCCTCTTATCAGTTCCTCCCCAAATATCAGTTAATTTTAAGGAATAGGTACTTTTTCAGTATATATGAAGTTACATATAAATTACTGTCTAACGAATATGATACTGCAAAGGGCAAATGAACAGTATTTTTGTTGTATGGTGTGGTTTTTTTTTTTTGTGTTTTCCATGTGGAAATGAGAAAGGCAGTATTCACAGTAAATTTATTTGATTTGTCAATGTTCTTTCACTCATGAAAAGCAGCCTTGGTACAGAAAAGTAGGTATTTTGGATAATTAGAAAGAAAGCGGCAAGGGAATGGAGTCTGGTGAGCTGCCGAGAGGGCGACTCAAAGCCCACCCTATAACACCCTAAACAGAGAGAACTGCTTTCTGTAATTACAGTGTGGGACTCACTAGTGCTCTGATGCATTCTGCAGTCCAAGATATTTCTTGATGAATTTCAGAAATCAAGTGACCCTAGAGGAATTTTGTTTTTGTTTTTAAGCTGATGTTCACAGGGCTGCAATCTTTGTTAAACCTTAGCACCAGAAACATTACAGACGGGACCGCTTCCTGTCCATCCCAGTTTAGATTGCTTTTGCAAAGAAGTTCTAAATGGTTTGGAAAATTCCAGAACTAGTTTGATGTCAGGGTGTTAGGAACACTTTATGCTGAAGCCAGAAAGGTGACTTTGAACCTCTGGGAGTAGCCAATTACCCAACCACACCACAAGCTGTTTTATTCAAGACCTACCCTAGGCCTTCAGAGGGACACATAAAGAATTATGACACAGTCTGTAGCAAAAGAGCTTGCATTTGGTTGGGGAAAAATTAATGGGATAAGGCAGTATACGGGAAGTGCCCAGTGAAAGGTAGGGAAAATAAAGGCTAAAGGGAAGAATGTCTATGAGTTAGGGTTCTTTGATTCAAGTCAACAATTAATGTTCTCAACTTGGGCAGCAAAAGATAATTTATTTGAAGACTTTTAGGAACACAGACTTGCCGAGAGGTCTTTTTTTTTTTTTTTAAGTTATCTTGGGCTTATTTCTTTTTTCCCCTACTTTTAAAAATTGAAGTATAGTTGATAGCCAGGAGGCCTTAAGACTTTGCCTGGGAGAAGTGGGGACACCAAGCTTGGAAGGGCTTAGAAAGCAGCCTTGCAGGAAACTTTCAGAAGGTTGGGATGCTATCAGCACTGAGATTTGAAGAAATTATAAGTGTTAGATCACTCCAAGTGGTGAAAATTATTTGACACATTTTTATCTTCCACCACAGATGTAGAGATGAGGTTTATATAATATACCTTCTGCTTGGCATGAAGGGTTGTTGCATGAAGAAAGAGATCAAGTTGGTAAAGTAAGTGGGAACCAGATTATGGAGTGCCTTGCTAAAATTATCTTCCTGACAGTGGGGAACTATTCAGAATGTTTAGCAAGAGTGTAGCATGGTAATAATAATATGTTTTAACTCTGTTCTTTACAGTGGGAAGATTTCAAAGAAAATCACCACTCCTTTCCTTATTCCTAATGTTTTTGAGTTCAACCTGTGGCTAGTCTTCTTCTGAACTGCTTGCTTTCCATGGAGCAGTCTTCGTCCCATCTTCTGTAGGGTAGTGTTTCTGAACAGAGCATCACTAGGCTACTTGCATCAGAAGTGTCTGGGGAGATTTGTTAAAATGCATCTTCCGAGGGCTCTACTGCGTAAGAATCTTCGGGAGGGGTTCAGGAATCTGCATTTTAACATATTCCCTAACTGATTCTTCTGTGCACTGATGTTCAAAATTCACTGCCCTGAGGAGTGCTGAAATAGACCAGATCGACACAGAGCAAGCGTAACAGCCTTCCTGGCTGCCTTTCCTTCTTTATCATCTCCCCCTTCTCTTTTTATGCTCCTCTTCCTCTGTCCTGTCTATTGATAAACACTCCACTCATTGAGCACCTACTGTGGGCAAAACACTGCTGGATGCTTTCATGGACACTGGAGATTTAAAGACGTACCTCAGGAGATTAAAATATATGTCTGCTCAAAATATGCGTTGGCAGAAAATCAGTGCTATTTCCAGGGTGAGCCTTTTATGGAAAAGACGTTTAGCATTTGCTTTGAGGAAGGCTGACTTTGATTTGCAAGCTTGGTAAGGCTTGAGTCAGGAAGATCTAAAAATTGTTGGCTGTTGATAAAGGGACAGCAGCTGGTGAAATCAAATGGAAGGGACTGGGATGAGAGTGTTTCCTTCAGATCAAGTCAGAACGCCAGCGAGAGGGTAGAGGCAGTTAGCAGTGCTTGGACTGATTCTCTCTCGCCTTATCCACTGTTCATGTTTGAGATGTTGTAAAGAGAAATAGCCCTTACGTAGCACTTAACACTTTGTGGATTTGATCTTATTTATTAGTTACAGGAATCCAGTGACTAGAATAATACCTAGCACATAGTGGCTTTGAGTGAATATTATTGTTGATTGATGCATTCATTTCTTCATTCGATAAATGCTAAGCAATCTTCTAGGCACAGGAGGTGCAGGAGATGAAAAAAAATGAGTCGCTGCCCTCAGGTGACTTATCTTCTAGTGCTGCCTGTTATGTTACATCAACTCTACTAGGTGGACAATATAATTCCCATTTTACAGATGAGAAACTGGAGCTGGTAAAAGGTCAGACAGCTAGGAATTTGTGAAATCTTTAGAAAACAGATTCCCATATTTTTCCGGCTTCCAAACTCATATATTTTCTATGACATCATTATAGCTTCAGGCGGAGTTTTAAATAAAAAGCTATCTTCCTTCCTCTTTATATGTTGGTTACATTTTGGATATGAATCGAAGTGAATTTATTAGAAAGCAGTCTTTACGCAATAAGAAGCAAAGAGCTCAGAAGATGCCAAAAAATCCATTGCCCTAGCCTCTGGCACCTTGTGCAGAAATCAAGACTCTAGTTAATCTCTTGTAAACTGACTTAAATCAAAAACTTACACGCTGTTTCGAAATGGCCTGTCACGTAACTAGATATGCTCCTGCCTCTGACATTTCTGCCCATTCCTTTAGGTCCAGCCTTTGTGCTCTTGCCAGTCAACTTGCTTCATGCTAATAGTCCCGCATATGGGTCAAGTAGTTGAAGCTTATCCTCTGTGCCTCTCGCTCACGTGCTACTTCCTGTTTCCTTCACATCCTACTGTCTCTTTGCTCTGACAGCTCCATGTGCTGACATTCTCAGAGTCTGTCAAACATGGCTGGAAATGATCTAAAAAATGGCTGCGTAAGAGATGTATTACCTTCCTTTCCAGTGTTTGTGTGTTAGAGGAGGGCATGGCTTGGCCCAAAGCAATGACACCAGTTAAGGATGGCTTAGAAAGGGTGCTGTCTCTGAGGCTCACTCGAATGCCCTTTCCTCTCTGTGGACTGCCTTTTCCTTCCAAGCAGAATTAATGACTTTGTCTTTTAAATCCATAAAATATTGCTAATACTTCTTTTATAATGCTTATCACAGTCTCACCTTGTTTGATCATTAGCTGTGATTGTGGTCTTATTACAGGACAGGACTGGACCCACATCTTGAAAATATGTGTATGCCTGCAGTGCCTAGAACAGCGTTTGCACTCTGCAGGAGCTCCACAATGGTTTGATGCATTGAATGGAACTAAAGGAGTTTTTCTGGCAGAGGGTAAATTAAAAACAACACTGTTAACTTGCACTTTGAGTCCATTCAGAAGCATTTGCCAGAGATGAAATAGGTGGAGGGAGATGAGATGGGCTTTCCAAGTCGTTCTCTACAGAGATCAACTAAAAACCAGTTTTTTGGTCCCAACTATACAATTAAACACTACAAATTTGGATACTGTCTGTCCCTTATTAACTGCATAGTGACCTTGGATGAGTTCTCTCTCTCAGAGACTCAGTTTCTTCATCTGTATAATGATGTGTTTACTGCGAGGATTCAGTGAGATAAAGTAATGAGCATACTTCCCAGCACACAGTAACTCCTCCCTAAGTGCTCCTTGTTATAACTTCCATTCTCACAACACTTTGAGAGTCATGCTATCCCCATTTTACAGATGAAATAATAGCAATTGCTATCATTTATTGGGTGCAGCCTTTTGTTCAATTTTTACAGCACCATTGGGGAGCTTGTGGGGAGGCACCATTATCACCTCTGCTTTCACAAAGAGGAACTGGGCTGTATTTCGTGGTCACCCACCTGGATACACAGTGGAGCTGGGAATCAGAGTTAGCTCTGATGAACTCCTGAGGTTTCATCCTTGCCACTCTGAGAAGCTGCCTGTAAGGAATGATTGCCACTTCAAAATTGCACTCAGCCTTCTTAAAATACTTCTGTTCTTCAAACGAAATACCTCACGTCAGTTCTAAACCTGTAATACTCAGGGAATTAGAGCTTTGTCTCGTGTACTGCTGCAGTGTGCTCTCTGCACAGCTAAAACCTCAGACACCGGGGTTTTTGCCCCTGAGGTAAATGCACTTTGCGAGTGGGTGGCTGCTCCTGACACCATCTCTGATGGGCTGTGAGAGCCCTCTGGATGAAAGGTCGTTGCACAAGATGTGTTTTTGCCGTTGCAGTTTATCAGACTTTCCCCCAATAATGAGAACGCATGTGCAGCAAACATTATAGAGCGCATCTATTTCAAACCCTGAGCTGGCAATTTACAAGCTTTCAGTTATTAGCATGTGAATTTGAACTCTTGTTCCCTGCCAGAGGTAATGGATGGCAGAATAAAAATGGTTGGATTTGACTTCAGCATTCAAAGGTGAATGGAGAGGGCCAGAGCCACAGCTTCTGATTGGAACCTGGCTCCTTGCCAGCTCTTGAGTTCGGAGAGAGATCTGAGACTTAGAGGAAAAAATAGCCAAGATATAAAATATGATTTCTGTTTGCTTTCACTTTGTTTCTTCAAATGTAACATTCCTACGTAGTTCCCAGTTATGTTTGATCACATCAAAGCTAACTGAGATACATCTTCTGAAACACTCAAAACATTTTGCTGAAAAACCTAAAGAGGTCATTTATTTTAGTGGGAATAAAATCTGGATCTATTGGAAGTGATTGCCAAGCTTTTTCTTTTTTTCTCCAAGATCTGTACCAACCCTTGACAAAATTTTCACCAATCTTTGGCAAAATGAAAAAAAAAAAAAAAATGAAGGGAAATGTAACGTATTTTCCATGAAGTTAAATTCATTCAATGATAAGTGCTGATCTTCTATGTTGAGATTCAATCTTTGCAACGTTTTCTGTGTTGAGATGTCCCTTTTCTTACAAAATGGTGATAATAGGAAACATTTTTTGATGTTTTTGGAAGAATCCAAAGTTGCTATCTCTATTTCTGTTTGCCAAATTTTTGTTTGTTCTTAAACTTACTGGCCTGCATAATGTTAAGTCTGAGCACAGGCTTTGAAAGTGGTAGCCCCTGGCTTTGCTTCCTTGTTGGATCTGCTATAAGCCAAATGAGCTGAGCCCTTTCCGGTTCTCTGAGAATTCCAGTTTCTCCATTTGTAATACAAAGGTGGTAGGGTTGTTGGGAGAATTAAATATGACCACAGAGGCAAAATGTCTAGCTGACAATCCTACCTAATAAACAATCGCTCCTCTTTTTCCTTCCAGAAGCTCAATTCAGGAGGAGAAGAACAGTATTATCATTGGCTGAGATTTGGGAATGGAGCAGGTAAGAGAGACAAATCATAAAACAGAGAGCGAAGGTCCCAGAGGCAGGCTATGTTTGAGGTAAGTCTTTCTACACCTTGTAACATCTTCTGATATGGAAGAAAATCTTGGAGGGTAGGAACATATTGTTGCCTTTGATTCCCCAGCATCTGACGCTGGGCAGGCTCAGAGAAGCCCTGCTACAAGGGGTATGGGAAGTGAACTCCAATTGGGCTGTGCAAGCAGGAAGTTTATTGGGGTATGTTTTCCAGTTTACTGCCTGTAGGGGGAAGGGAAGGAAGAAGGTCTGGGCAGAGATCTCTGCCAATACTACAGGGTATTTTGGATCTGGGATAACTCTGCAAATTGTCCTGAATTGGGGCAGGGGATCCCAGCCCTTATACTCCCTTCATTGATCAGTCATGGGAGGAACATGACTGGGACAGGTGGCTCTCTTGAGCTGAGGGCAATCTCAGAGGGGTTTTCGTTGCCAGTTCTCAATGGTTGTTATGGGTAGAACTGTGTCCCTCCAAAAAGTGTTGAAGTCCTAACCTCTCACATCTGTGAATGTGATCTTATTTGGAAATAGGTTCTTTGCAGATGATCTAGATGACCAAGTGAAGATGAAGTCATTAGGGTGGGTCCTAATCAGATAAGACGTGTACTTATAAGAAGGGGGAAAGTTGGACAGAAACAGACATGTATAGAGGGAAGACAATATGAAGATGCAGGAGAATGCTGTCTACAAACCAAGCGATGTTTGAGGCTACCAGAAGGCAGGTGAGAGGCATGGACTTTCTCCTTCACAAACCCTAAGAACTAAGTCTGCTGACACTTTGATTGTGGACTTCTGGCCTCCAGAACTTTGAGATAATCAATTTCTATTGTTTAAACTTGTGTTAAGGATGTGGTACTTTGTTACAGCAGCCCTGGGAAACTTATGCAGTTGCCAATACTCTGAGCAGCACTACTATGTATGCCTGAATTCTGAAGCGGGGGCAGCCCCTGGCACACCCCAGTGTTACTAACAGAACTCCACAATGTTTGTGGGATGAAGGACCCTTCATGTTCCGGTTTTGACAAATGTTGGCTCACGTTTCTCCCTGAAAGAATTCTACTCACTAGGCAACAGACTCATCCTTCCTTCTAATGATGTCGACACACCTCATTGCAGTGAAACACCCACGTGTGTAAGTCTACCTTGAAGCTAAGTGTGTCCAGAAACTAACAAAAAGAGAAGGATCTGCACATGCTCAGAAAACTCTCTGATTCTGAGGTGCCCTAGAAACCAGGTTTATTTATGGAGTTGGGTCTCAAGGTAGGCTAGGATTGTTCTGGGGCTTATTCTTGCTCTTGCATTGTCAGCTTGAAAAGCTCATTTAAGGAAATGAGATTTTAAAATACACTAATAGCCCTGGCTGTGGAGAAGGAAGGAGGTATCACAAAGTGAGAATGAGGAATCTTTGTCACAGTATTGCTGAGAGTAAACACTAATGAGCAATTCTCTTAGGATGGAAGAGAAATGGGGATGGATTCACATAATTTTAGATTGATGTTTGCTGGTACTACATATTTCTCTATTATCTTTGGATTTTGTCCAGCCCTTCAAAGGCAGGGGATGTGTCTTATTCATCTCCACAATCTCAGCACCAGGCAGAATGGACAACGCTGGGGATTGAATGTGTCTTTAGAGCTGGGGGAGATATAAAATTGACTTGCATCATCTTCTTGTCTTCTTCCTGCAAGCTCTGGGTGTTAGCTGTATTCTTCTTCCATCAATAGAGCAGTGGGAGAGGAGGAATCCATTATCTCATCCATGCTAACAACTAAATTGTCATCAGAGTTTGAATTGCAAAATCTTCACTTAAGGTCAGAGGCAGGAAAAAAATCCAACTTGCTTTCTGCTGAACTCCAGGTAAGTATACAGGGCTTGAGGTTGAAAAAGGTAATTGTTGAATGGATACTTAAGCCATGATTAAAGCCCTTCGATACCTGCAAGTCTGCATTTTTGGATTATAGATGATAAGTTTATGCCCATTAAGGACACCACGCAATTTAGGGCAGAAAGGTCCAAACTTCCGTCTTCTGCTTGCAAATCATACTATACAACACTGAGGATTCATGACAAGCACATGGGAAGTGCTCAGTAAATCTCTCTGGAGAGAAATTCCCTGCTTTCTAATAGAAACAGGCTCTCCAAAGGGAATATATCAGGTCTCCACTGAAACTTCTTTCAGGGGATGACAGCCATGTCTTAGACAGTGCTCTTCTCAACTCGCCTTCCATTTCCCTTTTTGCTGCTTATTTGTGAGCCCCTTACTCATTTCCCTGGGGTACAGATCCAGCCCCAGGGAGGAGATGCAGAGGTGGGGTATCTCTGGACTGCTCCACACTTTGGGTTCAGTGTTCACGGAGTCCTCACTAGCAAAGGCTACAAACGTCCCTGGCGTGATGAGGCTCGCTCAGTTCTCCTGCTCTCCTTTTCCCTGGAGGGAATCTCTCTGAGGGGATCCCTCTTGGTGCCAAGCTGCTCTGGATCAGGGGTGGGTAAAACTGATAAAATCTTTCCTATGCTTTTCTATGCAGCCATCCTCAGTTTCTGAGCTCAGTGGAATTTCTACAGCTTCTGTGTCATAGTCTAGAGCCTTCCCACAGCTATTTTCATCAGTTTATAGTTGTTTATTTAATGATTTTGTTGTTTTGTGAGGGAGACAAGCATTGGGATCTTCTAGCTCACCATCTTTTTGATGTCTGTCCTAGGTCTTCTCAAGACTGACCTTACTATATGTGGGAAACATTCACCTCAGGAACATCCCTCAGTTTGAGGGAAAAGTGAGTAACACATGAACCCTCCATCCAAGCAACTTCTACTAATAGTCTAAAGAGTTGCAAGCCATTCTGGCCAAGCCAGAATGAACTCTTATTCTTAATGTGAGTTGTGATGTGTAGCTGTAGTGTATAGCCTCTTTGTAGTGTATATAGACTTTTCCAGATTGTTAGCCTTGCCATGTCAGCCTGAAGCCAGCATCCCACCTATTATCAAACAAATCTGTTATAATTTATTCTGGGGTTCTGGAGAGTGGAGACTGTACATCACTTACTGGGACAACTGGCACCACATGTGGCACCTCTTAAAAGATGCTCAGTGAATACTTGCTTGATGATGTAATGGCCTGTGAGCATTACTGGCTTTGAAATTTGGGTAACTTTCAAAATCACTCTGAGCTTAACTTTCTTTCCACCTACCATATAGGATTATGGTAAAGATCAAATGAGAGCAGATATCAAAGCCCCAAACACACACTTGGTACACGGTAAGCATCACAGATACCTTTATTTCTCTCCTCCTCCTTCCATCTCTCTCCTCCTCAATCCCTCCCTTCTCCGGTAGATCATCATGGCAACCTCAACACTAAGGACAGGACCTATGCTCTCTTCTGCTTTCTTCTTTCCTCAAGTGCTTCCTTCTTTCTCAAACTTCTTTCCCCTAGCCTCTTTCTCTACCATCTCTACCCTTCCCTCCACATTCAGCCCAACCTGTACTTTGCTCGTCTGCCTCTCTCAAAGTTTTACTTAGACACCGAGTCCCTCTCGCCTACCCCAAAACAGGTCATGGAGTCTGTGCTCCTTCGTCAGATCTAAACACTAGATCTCAACCGTCTGCAGGGGAAAAGGCTCCTTATGGAGCTAGTCTTCTCCTCCCTACTGAGACAAAAGGCTCCCCAAGCCCATGCAACCCAAGTGCTGCAATATTAATAGGAAAAGACAGCGAGGCAAGGGCACAGCTGACTGGGTGTGAGACCGGTAGGTCTTCCGTGTGGAGCCCACGGGAGGGCTGACATTCAGCCTGCCTCCACACAGAGACACAGATGGCTGCTAAGCCTATTTCAGGGAGCCTACAAGGAAGGGGTGGGAGAGACTGGCAGAACAGAACCACAGTTCCTTTCCATGGCGTCCAGATGCCAAGAGCCAAAAACAATTAAAAATGGGTAACTTGAGGGAAGACACACAGGGAGACAGTTTGAGCCTTATTAAAATGCACTGAAAAACTTTTTTTTTGGAAAATGGAAGCAAAATTATTCTGATTTGTTTTTAAGTGACAAAAAATAAGTATCTCCCAAGACTGGCCTCTTCTAAATAGGGTCAGGAGGGGCATGGCTATGTAAAAATAAATCCAATAGGACTTCCCACGGTATTTTCCTTAAAAAAGATGCCAATAAATTTGTAACACTGCCAAGTTCCAGAAAAACAGATTGAAATACCCAAGATTAAAAATTCAAAAAATTTTTCCATTGAAATGGCATTTTAATTTCCTCCCCTAGAATACTCTGGGGTGAGGAGGGGTAACCGTCTTTAGAAGGTTTCTTGTGCTCACTTTGGTTTTTTTTCTCCTAGTGGTGGGTTCTAGTTGCAAGAGATGCAAATACTTAGGTAGTTTGATCAGAAATCACTTTGGACTTCCCCAGTAAAACCTCAAGATGGGGGCAGTGTTCACACATAAGGATGACAAAACGATTAGCTCAATGCAGCTTATTATTTTCTGATAACGCATTCAAGGCCAGGCAAGGCCCATCTACTCAGTTTCATTCATATGTAATAAATGAGCCTTGCATTTAAAAAAAATGTATGCTATGCTATTTATTTTTGGCCCTTCTTCACCGTTATAAAATTTACTAACTCATCTTTACAGTGTAGTGCTCAAGAGCTTAAGCTCAAACTCTGGATTTCCTTTTGGGTTCCATTCCATCCAACATTTATTAGTTGAGTGACTTTGGGCAAATTACCTCATTGCTTGGAGACTTGGCTTGTTCATCCATAGGATGGGGATATTAATCCCCACCCCTGGGGACAGTGAGAATGACATGGCAGTCAGCATGTAAAGCACTGAGCAAACTGTGTCTGGTATGCACACACGGGGTCAATGTTATGTTAACTAGGATTATTTCTACAATAAAAAGTTTGTATTACACCAACATAATAACTTCTGATATTTTCATAGCACTTTTCAGATTTCAAAGCATTTCCACTTACATTATGTCATGCATCCTGTGAGGTTCATTGGGTAAGAATAACCTAATCTCAGTTAACATATTCTATTTAGACACCCAAACTCATGCAGCTAGAAAGTATTAGGTCAGGATTGAACCTTGGTGCTTTTTTAGTCCATTGCTATGTCTATGAAATAGTAATAATATATTTAAAATGTAGTGAGTCTTTACAACACACCAGGTATGATTCTATGTGATTTATATTAATGATTTCATTTAGTTCTTACAGTATTACAATTTAGGTACTCTTATTTCCCAATTTTACAGATGAGCAAACTGAGGTTTAAACATTGACATCTAGCTTCTTAGCCTTGTGGTTAGCTTTTAGGTAAAATCACTCAGGACTACCTTAGATACGTTTGAATTTTCAGCTGTGTAGTCTTGGGGAATTTCTCTGCATTCTCACTTCCTTGTCTATAAATTGGGAATAATAATTCAAGCCCACTTCCCAGAATTCTGAGAATAAAATGAGACATTCTAATGTCCTTTGGAAAAATAGCATGCAGGTACTAATTACTATTAATATGGTCATGAGTAAGTTATGTGGATGTGTGTAGCTAAAATAATCACCAATGATCTGGGTAGATGTATTTATTTTTGGCCTTTTACAATGCTATATTGGCAATCTGTAAACACAGATATGAAAGGAGCTCAGTAGGAGAATGTCAGCCCAACCATTACAGTTGTAACAACTGTGATTTCTTTAAGCAATGGCTAAGTTAGCAACATTTCCATAGCTCGGATAAGTTGATTTTTGATGCTCAAATTGTCCACAGCCAGATCTGTGTGGGTGGGTGTTGGTGCTTTCAGCTTATGGCTTCTGGACTGACAGCCAGTGAATTTCGGACCCACTCTTTTTGAAAGGAATTCTAAATTCATCGAAGGCATTTTAATATTTGTACGGATAACCCATATGGAATCAGCAACTGCAATTGATTTTGGCTGTTCATTCCTCAACTCGAAGTTCACTTCATGCAACTGTCTGAGGAATGGTGTCTGAGTAAACACCTGTGTGAGCGGACCTGGAAGCCCCTTCACCAGTGTTGTTTACCTTAGAATTTAAAGAAAAAAAAAATCAAACAGTGGTGAATTGAAAGACGTAACGATGAGACACAGTACTGTCTTTCTTGAGCTGATTTCCAGGCTCACAGGATGTCATGTCTTCCTAAATGTGTTAACATCAGTAAGGTATGGATACAGGAGCACCCAATAAATACATAACAGCTCTCACCCCTTTTCATCCACCTGTAGCTCCCCACTGCCTGAGTGTGGAGGAGCAGAGCAGTTCTCTGCTTCTTGGCACCTTGCTGGGACTCCTGACTCTAAGCCGGGACTCCTGACTCTAACGTGTGTTAGCGTTGCAGACTTGAGTAAGTCCCCAATCTTCCTGACTGTCTTTTCCTCATCTGTACAATGGGGCTAATAGTAGACAGTTTGGGACTAAAGATAATGAAGATGCTATAGATAGAAGTGTATACACAGTATTGAAATAATATCATTAATTTTCTGTGAGTTCTCCACCACTGACCCTCTTCTGTTACAATATAAAGTTCTAAACCAAAGACCTTTAAGGAAAGGGTTGTGGAAGGTGGGATGATGCACTCATTATTTTGTTGTATCCTCACACAATTCCATGAGGTAGGTACCATCATCTTCACCTTCCAGATAAAAAAATTAACTCACATGTCCGAAGTGCCCCATCTAGTAGGCGAAAGAGTCAGACTTTGAACCTTGCGCTTTTTATTGAACAAAACCCTAGATTTGGAGTCAGGTGGCTTTTGTTCAGACGACAATAATAGAATTAGCATTAACTGAGCCTTCACCATATACCAGACCTGTGCTAAGTAATTCCAAGCACCAACTCATTATGTTCACAATAACATTATCCCTATTTTACATGTGAGTAAACTGTGAGGTTACCTCACTCACTTCAGGTCAGCAAGTAAGTGGCAGAGTCAGGATGTGGCCTCAGGCAACCTGGTTTGAGAATCTTTGCTTTCTCTTCTGCATAATATTATCTAAGGCTGGGTTCACCTCTGCCACTCTCAAGCAAGACACTTCTCTGCTCCGGGTTTCAGCTTGTTAATTGGTAAAATGAGGAAGTCATTTAGATACACTATAAAAATCCCTTCTATGAGTCTACCCAATAGAGTGAATCAATGCTGTCATAATAAAAATCACATAAGGGCATGCCCTGCAGGTCAGGCCCATGCTCATCGCTGAATTGTGAAGTGAGGGTGCTCTGTGAGTAACAGGTACTCTGTGCCTTTGCCTCTTTCCCTGAGCTGTTGACATGGAGCTGAGGTTTACTGGATTCCAGAGAAATATATTATCTATACGGTAGGACTTTTTTGTCCTCTGAGGTCACTCCTCCTTGTTCTCCTTGTAATTTTCTTCCCAAATCTGAACTTCCTTTCACTATGGTCAGAGTCAAAATACATATGGCAAAGGGATGGGTTACTACAGGGGTCGTGATCCTGTTCCCCAAGTGTGTGCTTGTAACAGACATACGTGGCAAAGAACAGAACCTTTACATTGGTTTCTACTTCTGTATAGTAAAACAGGCCAAACTGAAACTCCCTAAACTGTCCATCGAGCAGATGAGAATAAGAACACATTCTGTAATGTCAGCAAGTAATGTCACCCTCAGGATCAGTGGTCCCTATCATATCCCTATTTACTTCATCAGTCTGGACCCTGCAAAATTCAAATGGACTGTGGTGGATGACAGTGGCTCACCCAAACATTACCAAATACAACTATACACTGATGTGCTGGTTTAACTAGAGCTGACTAACAGAGACTTAGGTACATGGAATGGTGCTATTAATTAATTAATTTTCCATTCCCATCAAGAAGTGTGATTAAGAGCAGTGCACGTTCACAAGAGATAAAGAACAATACGCATTTGTGGTCTAGTGACAGAGCTGTGAACTCTCACGTTCTCTGTCATAATATATTCTAAAGGGGCCTCGACTGTCTGGACAATTGAGAACACCACATTAGCCTACAAGATTGATGACATCATGTTATTTGACCTGATAAACATTAAGTGGCAAGTACTTCGGATGCCTTGGAAAGACACATGCACTACAAGAGATCAGTAATAAATCTTACGAAGATTCAAGGCCTGCCACATTGGAGATTTAGGGACCCAATGTGGTCTGGGATGTGCTAGGACTTCTCTTTTAATGTAAAGGACAAATTATTTCACCTTGCTCCTTCTAAGAAAGAAGTACAACACTTGATAGCACTCTTAGATTTTGGAGCCAGTCTGTCCCACACATGGGAACACTGCTACATTACTGCTTCACTATAGCCTTACTCAGGAGTACCCCTAAAAGACACTGGTGCATGGAAATCCTTCCAATGTATCATATTTGAAAGAAAAAAGAGAGAGGGAAAAGGAGAGAGAGAGAGGCAGCGAAAGAGATAAATAGATGCATGCACACAGAGACAGAGAGAAAACACATGAAAATCTTGAAATGTCACCGAAAAGTTAGACAGACCTCCCAGTTGCTTTCTATTGCCTACACGTGCAAGAGTACTATTGTCCCACAGGGACAATGGACAGAGTGTTGGGCTTTGAACCTGGTTATCAATTTTGTGTGAAGAGACAAACAGTTTGGAGCTAGGGTATACATAGACCTCTGGGCAGTAGTGAATAGCTTAGTTTGTTGGTCAGAGATGAACTCTGGAAAGAGCAAGATGGACACCTGGGGACAGAGTCCTAGGAAACAACCATATGGATAGTCCCAAGAAAGTGAGGGAAATGTGTCAGGATCTTGTATCACATGTCATTGCCCCTCAGAGAACACCCATGGTAGAAAAGGATGAAACTTTCAAGTGGACAAGCTAACACAGCCAGTAGATGTAAACCAGCCTCTACCCCAGTAAACAGATCAGCCATGATGGCAGAGATGGAGGCTCTGCATGGGCTCACCAAGAGGCATCTAGCCATTACCCCTGCTGAATAACCAACCTGCCAGCAACAGAGCCCCTGAGACTGTGTCATCCTTAAAAGCGACCAACAAGTGGCAAGTTGATGGATTGGACCTCTTTCATCTTGGACAGGCCAGTAATTCATGTTTACTGGGCTTGACATGTAATCTAGTTATGGGGATTGCTTTTGCTTCTCTGCACTGCCTTAGACAGTACGACTAGCCAAGACCTCACAAGGTATCTGATCTACCAACTGAAATCCCATATAACATTGCTTGGATCCACTTTACAGCAAAGAAGATGGGGTTGGGAGCACATGGCTATGGAATCCACTGGTCTTACCCCATATCATCCCATCCAGAAGCTTATGGCCTAACAGAGCAAGGAAAACAAACTCTTGTTGCCACAGCTGAAGCACTAGTTTGAGAAGATACCATGCAGTGCTAACATTATTCACCTTAAACTATTAAGCATTGTATATTATAGCCCCAATAGGTAGAATACATGGCTCTGAGAACCAAGGTGTGGAAGTGGAAACGGCACCATTCAGTTTGATTCCCTATAACCTATTTATGCAATTTTTGCTACCCTTTTCTACAAATTTAGGCTCTGTGGGTTTAGAGGCTTTAGATTCCAGAAAGCGATGCTTCCACCAGTAGGTAGAGTAAGAGTACTGCTAATCTAAAGCTATGGCTGCCGTCTGGTCACTTTGGGATCCTCAAGCCAGCCGACCATCAGCCAGTTGAAGGAGGCACCACGGTGGTGGAGGTAGAGATCCCTGATGATTATGAAGTGGTAGGATTGCTCATACATAATGAAGACAAGGAAAAAATATGTCTAACATAGAGAAAATGCATTTAGGCAACTCTTGGTACTTTCACCCCCATTTGTAGTTTCAAATGGACAAACAGAGCAACTGTGGTCTAGTAATAACATAGCAACCAAGGCTTCAGACTCTCTAGGGTCAAGAGTTTGTGACATCATATCAGACAAGCCACCAGGACTAGTAGACGTGCTGGCCCAAGGAGAGGGAACTCAAAGATGGATATGAGAAGTTAGGGGTGATGAGGGTCAGTTATGCCTCAGCAGCAGCTGCAGGGGATGTAGTTCATCCCAAATAACCATCCTCTTGTAAGTTCTCGAGGAAACTGAGACCAGTGAGAATTCTGAGAAGCTGCTCTCAGAGGGAGTAAACTTAAGGTAAGAAACCCATGAATAAGTGATGCAAGGGGTGGACGGTAGTGGATGCTGTTGGTGCCTTGCCCACATATTTTTAATCAACCAGTGCGCTCATAACCCACCTCGTGAGAGTGTTGGCTGACAACAGTTCACAGCTGTCCTCTTAAAGAGTTGCCCTAGACTAAAAAGGAGCACCTTATTTTGGAAACTATCCCTCCTTCCCACTTTTGGGACAAAGGACTCACTGATATAGTGATATTTATATGTCTCAAGGTGAAACTAATTTTATGGTGCAATTTGTTCTCCAGAAATTCCCTGTGACATCAGAATGAAGCTAATCTCTAGATGACACCATTTGGTTTTCTCCTCCTTGCCTTGTCCTATGTCACTCACCCCCCTTATCTTGAGAATGCTTCTTGATTAAATCACTTGAATACATTTTTAAGGAACCCTACCTAACACACCCTGTAGCTTTCACTCCTTAGTTCTTTTGTAGCCATGGTTGTTTGTACAAAAGAATGGGGAAACCTTGTGCTAAAATATAAGGGGAAAAATAAGGCATCATATGGTAATGATAAATTTTCCAAGTCTGTCTTTTTTCACTTTTACAAACTCTCAAATTGAGGTCCCTTGATACACATCTCTCAGGTTATTTTTTCACTAGTCTTTGAGAACTATCCTGGGTTAATTCCAGGATAGTTCAAGGGTAGCCAGGTAAGAATCTGCTAAGGCATGTCATCACATTTCACATTTTGAGGGTTTCTTACCTTCCATTGGGAATTGTTCTGCTCTGACCACTTCAAATCACTGTCTTATTGTTCATCCTTGAGTTCCTGCTTTGCTATCCTGCCTGGTACTTAAGTTCCCTCAAGACAGACTTGTTTAGATGAGCCTTGCCAGGATCTACAGTCCTGGATCTGAATACTATTTCAAGAGTGGTGTCCTGCTTCATGTCACCAGACCATACTGATGCAAACTGCCTTGTCTATCTGAATCTCCTACTTTACCTCCTCTGAAACTGGACATAATATCCCTTCCTGGACCATCCTATCACTACACTATACTTTTCTGGATCCTGTGTCCTATCTGCCTGCCTGGACTTCTTCCAAGTACCCTCTCCAATGGATGGCTCATTCCTATAAGCTCACTCAGATTCAGAAACCTTTTGCATCCAGTCAGCTCTTCCACTCAGTTTCTATATGACCTGCTGAAAGTTATTTAAGATCACTGTTCCCAATTTCCTCATCTAAGAAGTCGGACTAATAGTTTATGAAGAACAAACAAGAACATACTCATAGAACATCTAGAAGGGTGCCTGAACTCACGAATGGGAGTTATTTTTGTGAGTTAGTTATTACAGCCCACCATGCAGATCTGTCAGGAGAACGAAAACCACTTTAGGAATTTTAAGCAGGAAATTTGACGCAAAGTGAGGCTTTCACAACCTGGAAGGACCTGGGGCAAGAAGATCTGGAAGGCCACTGCTGAATTTCAGAACACACTGATGTTTAAGAATCACAGAGAAGCCGCTACCTGTGGTCTCAGCTGCCAGCCTCATGGAAGTGGGTGACTATCAGGTGTTGGCCAGGAGGTTTCTGGAAAAACGCTCTATCTCTCAATGCCCACATGCCTGCACATAGCTGAAAATAATGACTTTCTTTTCCTTTTATGTTTTATAAATCTTGGCCAAGTACCTCACTGGTGAAGTATAACTCTTGGAGAAGAATAATATTAAAAATAGTATGTTCTTTCAGTCCTTGCAGGAGAGGAGGGCTTAGAAATGCAGGGATGGTGTTGACTATTAAAAGACAACATGCACTACAGTTATTTTGGTGCTTTTATTATGATTGCCCTTCCAGCTCTAATCTGTCAGGAATCATGTAAAAAGAAATCTTAGATGTAAGTCAGAGGATATGATAATTAGAGGTGAGCACCAGAGCCTCCCTAGAGAATTCTGGGTATATGTCTAGTTGGATGATCTACAGGGAGGAACGAGAAAGCTCAAAAATAGAGTTTACATAGTTGACTTTAATGAAGACATGCCAAAAGCCTGGTCACAGACATTCTTGGGCAATTTATTGCTAAGCCTCTCAAAGCAGCTAAAAACGTCAGATACAGAGATGTACCTGGTGGAGTGGACATCATCTTGTGGGCTTTTACTGCTGACACTGCATCCTGCTTTACCTCATCACACTTGGCTCCAGCAGAGATGCTTCTCTCCATCACATTCAGGAATGACCCCCTCAGTCCTGGCCTGGCTACACAGAGATCCAGATACCAGGTATGATCAGTCACAATCCTAATGTTGGGAACTAAGGGGGATTGTGACCATGAAAGTAGGGAACATGGAAGTGGAAACTCCATGGTTTCACCTGGGCAGCTCTTAGGAAATCTATCTTACCTCAAAAAAAAAAAAAAAAAAAAAAAAAAGTGAGTTCAAGTTCGCTGCACATATGCTGAGCAGATAAATGACCTGAGGGGCAGTCTAGGTTCTAAGGAAGGAAGAACATGCCCTTTGGGAACGCTGAAGAGCTGTGCTAAGTGCTCTTTGTGATACTCCAAGAGCGTAGGAGCTTACTTAACCCGAAGGATCTTTGGGCTCTTTTACACTTGACAGAGGACAGGTAAACAAACCCATTTCACATTTCCTAGGGTCACAGAATTTCAGAATCAGAAGGAATCTTGGAGGCTTTCTGCCATACCCTTATCTGGGATCTGAATTCCCTTTTTTTACTTTTCAAAAGTTATTGTAAAACTACTGTCTTTAAATCACTTGAATGAGTTTCTCCGTATACTACGCAGCTAAGTCAATATGCAGTTAGGTTCATTTGTTTAATTTTGCTTTTGTGTGTTAAAAACTGCTTTTAATTTAAAATGTTTAATTACTGTGTAAAGTGATGATGTGATTACAAAGTTAAATCACCCAAACAAGGTGCATTTTGAGAAGTCTAGCTTTTATCCTTGATGCTTCCATCCTATTCTTACCCTCAAATGATAACTTTGAAAAAATTATTTTTGATTTAACTTTCCATTTAAAAAATTATATATGTATATTTATTTGTAACCCTGTTTCTTAGATAAATGTTAGTTTACTAGGTATACTTTCCTCTACCTTCCTTTTTTATTATTTAACAATATATTCTAGAGGTTAGCATGCTATGTGATAATAAAAATAAGGTAATTGTCTAGCAGCTATTTCAATTTTTCACTGGACAAGGAGCTCACTGCCTTCCTATTCAATGCATTATCTTTTTAATTTATTGGGACCTGATATCTCTGCCATGGTTGTCAGTGTTTTGATTTATTATTCCACAGAACTCCCAATGTCTTCACCTTTTTTTCTCTCCCTACCTGCTGTCCAGTCTACTTTCACCCTCTCCTTGTAGGAGGCCATGCAGTTAACAAGTGGTAAAATCAAGATGGGATCCCAGGATTGTTTGACACCCAAGCCTGGACTCTTAACCATTTCTTTATAGTGCTGGGTTAACGTGGGCATATGTGTAATCATACCATGCAGTTGCACGTCTTTCCTTCAGAGTCAGGTGCTCCTGGTTAAATTCCAATCCCTAGAAATGTCCTTCTCATGAACCTAATGGAGCAGGGGTCGTTCTTTAAAGAACTTGCAAACCCTAGGAGGGATGCTCATGTGGCACATTACTGCCTTGCAGACTCATTAACTAGACTATCAGAGCCAGAAGGAGACTTGGTGAGTGTTAAATAAAGCTCTTTTATTTTTTTAAAAGGCAATGTAAGGACCACAGTGTGAGGTGTTGGCTCAAGTTCTCTTAGCTAAGTAGCTGAAGAGTCAGCCCTCAACCTCAGGGCTCCAAAATCGTTTGTGTGAGCAGCAGTGCCTAGCACCATGCTGAACAGAATGGGCCAGTGACATGCATGGAGAGACTGAAGGACTGAGATCTGTATCCTTATCTATCTATCATCTGTCTATCTTCAAGCCTTTAAGTTGGCTTTTAACCTTGTTTGGAAACCTAGACTAAATCTATCAGTGTAATTTCCTGTTTTTTTTTTTTTATTCAATAACTCACATCATTCACAGCTGTCTATGTGGACACACGTTATTGTCAAACAAGAAAGCAGAGGTGAAGGGACTGACAGAAGGGTCCCTGGTACCAATGGAAGGCAACAGGACCCAGAACTAAAGCTACACTTCCTTTTTAACAAGAGACCAGATGCCCCACGGTCTCAGGAAGCCAGCAGCTGACAGTGAGAAGAGCCATGCATATCTGGAGCTACATCTCACTTCTAGAACTTTCTAGCTTGGACGACTTTCCTACTCCTGCTTGTCCTTATTTTCCTTGGCTGTGTAATAAGACTTCGTAAGGACAGTGAGAAGCATATATACAAAAGTACTTTGCCTGCTAACCGGGATGTAGCAAGTGCTCCATAGATATCATAGCATACTATTATTATTACAGCATATTTTACCCCTTGTTCTTTTTCAATAAAGTGAATATTCAATAGATTTCTGTTGAATGAATGTATAAAATTCATAAGCTCTTGTTGTTATAGTGAGGGAAGAAAGATGGTTTCTTTCATTTTCAACCCTGACAACCAGAGGAAGAGGGCTCCTAGCAGCGAGAGCAGTGAAATCAGATCTAGACCAGGGCTTGGCAAACGACAGCCCACTAGTCAAATCCAGATCACCATCTGATTTTGTAAATAAAGTTTTATTGGAACACAGGCACACTTATTTATTAACATATTGCCTATGGATGTTTTTATACTACAAGGAGAGTTGTGCAATTGCCATAGAGACCACATGGACCTTAAAACCTAAGGATTCGCTATCTGGCTGTTTATAGAAAAGGTCTGCTGGCCCCTGATCTAAACATATATGACCCAGTTGGGTGCATGAGGGAGATCTCAGAATGTCCATGTTTCTGAGCCAAGGTATGGGCAATTGGGCTATGTTGGTTAGTGGACAGACTGTGAACTTAAAGTCAGAAGACAGTCTCACCCGCACTGGAAGTTAGCTGAATGACCTTGAGTAAATCACTTAATTCCTCTAAGCCTGCTTCTTTATTTGCAAAATGAAGGACCTAGATTAAATCAGCCCTGTGGTTATTCTATGGCTAACAGTCTACGATTCCTTGGAAACTAAGGCTAGGGCAGAGAGGAGGCAAGGCTTGGACTGACATTTCCTTTATAAACTGAAACCCCATTCTTTGTTTAGGATGTAGGAAAGGCTGGGGAAGGGACCTGGAATGACACAGGGATGGACTTGAATTCAGGAAGAATTACAAAATATACTTCCCCTCAAACAAGAAGTGAAGTATAACCTTTATTAATACTTTACAAATTCTAAGGGGAATAAAAGAGGCTGCATTTTATAAGGCTATTTTTGACTTTTGTCAACTGCAATAACCACATGGTTCAGATATAAGAGCCAAGCACTAAAAGCATTAGAGGGAATTTCTTTCCACAGAGCATCACTAACAGGAGATTATGGCAACAGAGCACTTAGGTTGAAAAGTTTAAAAAGCCTTTTAGAAAGTTGCTTGGAAGAAACAGATTTTACTGTTTAAAAATTTATATAAATGTGTGTGTATACATATATATATATATATGTATACACACACACACACACACACACATATATACTTATTGAGATAATATATCATTTTGAGGCCCTAGCCTGAAATTTAGTAGTAGTTGAATAAATACTTCTGAATCAATGAAATCCACTAGAACTGTATTACACACTTACTTCTTCAATTCAACAAATGTTCATTTCACAGCTATTATTTGGATTACTGGGCCCTTTTTCAGAGCTTACTACCTTACAGAGAGTAATGAGTTCCTTTTAGCACTCCAGATGTTATTAATAACGTCCCTTACACGAAATCCAAGGAGGGAATCCCAGAATTATAGTTTTAGACCTGAGAGGGGCTGGACAACCCCTGCCCTTAAATATCTTCTTCCTCAGTCTCTTACCCAAGGTCCTAGGGCTAGTTAAAGGCAGTTCAGACTAGAATCCTTTCTTTAAATTCCTAATTCAATGCTTTTTCCTTTACAATACCTCAACTTACATTTTAGACTTTTATTACAATGTTCCAACATAGAGAATCCTTGGCCATGATAAGGAATTTGGATGTTCTTGTTAGTGGCAGCATGCTTCATTTATTCATTAATCAATTTCTTCAATAAGAATTTATCAAATACACACTATAGCTGTCGAAACTTAGTCTCTCTCATGGACGAAAACGAATGAGACATAGCTTTCCCCCTGACTCGGGGTTCTCCTGAAGGAAGATTTCCCTGAACATCTTCTGGTGCCCCACCTCAGGCTCACCTCCAGCAATGCCCTTACCATGTTACACTGTACTGTCCTGTTAATAATGTGTCTCTTCCATCAGTCTGCAAGATACGTGATGGCAGAAGCCATGTGTTACTAATCACTGGGCACATCCTGTCCCCGCCCCCCAAAAGTTATTTGAACCACATTAACCTGATCTAAATATATACTCAAGGAGAAAGTGAATAATGTGTAGCTTGTTGGTTTAATATATGTGCTATGAACTGAAGATTTATGCTCCCCCATCCAATTTCTAAATTGAAGCCCTAATCCCTAATGTGACAGTATTTGGAGATGGGACCTTTTGAAGGCAATCAGGATGAGATAAGGTCATGAGGACGGGCCCTGGTATGATGAGACCACAGAGCTAGCATTCTCTCTCTCTCTCTCTCTCTCTCTCTCTCTCTTTCTCTCTCCACTAAGAAAAAGCCCTGTGAAGACAAGAAGCCAGACATCTGCAAGTCCTAGAGTCTTCACCAGGACCCAACCGTTGTGGAACCCTAATCTCTGACTTCCAGTCTCCAGAAATGTCAGAAAATACATTCTGTTTTTTTAAGCCACCCAATCTGTGTTATTCTTTCTGGCAGCCTAAGCTGACTAATACAAAATACTAAACAATATTTTTAACACTATGCTGAAAATCACAAAGTCTTCACAAAATTGCAATGTTCAAAACTTTGCAGTCTTTCTGGATTTCTGGGAACTTTCCTAGTGAAACAAAGCATCTCTAGTTGGTTAAGACTCACAGTTAAAAAGGTCATCATTCAAAAGTTCACAAAAGATAAATACTGGAGAGGGTGTGGAGAAAAGGGAGCACTCCTACACTGTTGATGGAAATGTAGTTTGGTGCAGCCATTATGGTATACAGTATGGAGATTACTCAAAAGACTAAAAATAAAGCTACCATATCATCCAGCAATCCCACTCCTGGGCATATATCCAGAGGGAATCTTAATTCAAAAAGATACATGCACCCCAATGTTCATATCAGCACTATTTACAATAGCCAAGACTTGGAAGCAACCTAAATGTCCATCAACAGAGATTGGATAAAGAAGTTGTGGTATATAATATATACATGTATGTGTGTGTGTGTGTGTGTGTGTGTGTGTGTGTGTGTGTGTGTGTGTGTGTGTGTGTGTGTGTGTGTGTGTGTAATGGAATACTGCTCAGCTGTAAAAAAGAATAAAATAATGCCATTTGCAGCAACATGGATGGACCTGAAGAATATCATTCTAAGTGAAGTAAGCCAGAAAGAGAAAGAAAAATACCATATATATCACTGATATGTGGAATCTAAAAAAAAAAGAAAGATAAATGAACTTATTCACAAAATAAAAACAGACTCACAGACATAGAAAAAAACTTATCGTTACCAGGGGGGATAGGGGTGGGAAGGGATAAACTGGGAGTTCGAGATTTGCAGATACTAATATATACAAAACAGATAAAACAACAAGTTTATACTGTACAGCACAGGGAACTATAGTAAATATCTTGTAGTAACTTACAGTGAAAAGAATATGAAAATGAATATATATATATATATATGTTCCTGTATGACTGAAACATGCTGTACACCAGAAATTAACATAACATTGTAAACTGAATATACTTCTATATATATATATTTTTTTTTTTTTTTTAAAGACTGACAGTTAAGAAAGTGCTAGCTAAATGGAGAGCCTCTACTTAGGTAAGAATCATGACTATTAGTTTCTTGCGGCTGCTGTAACAAAGTACCACAGAGTAGGTGGCTTAAAATTATAGAAACTTACTCTCCCATAATTCTGAGTCCCGAAGTCTGAAATCAAGGTGTTAGCTGATCTATGCTCCCTCTGAAGCCACTATGGGATGATCCTTCTTGCCTCTTTCAGCTTCTGGCATCCCCAGGGACTTCACAGCTCTAGTCTCTGCCTCCAGTTTCACATGGTCATCCTCTGTGGGTGTGTCTCTGTATCATTTTCTTCCTGTGCATGTTATCTGTGTGTTTCTTCTCTTCTTATAAATTCTCCAGTTATACTGGATTAGGGCCCACCCTAACGACTTCACGTTCACCTGATTACATCCACAAAGACTCTATTTCCAAGTAAGAGCACATTCACAGAGATCAGGGGTTAGGACTTCAACATATATTTTGGAGGGACACAATTCAACCCAGAACAAATGACCTAGTCCAAAATCCTATGTTTCTTTTCCTCACAATAAGAGTAGCAGCTTCTACCTTTTGGATGATGAATTACATACCAATCAAGCTGCTAGTTATTTAATTATTTCATCTTATCTTCTCAACAAGCCTGAGAGATGGGAAGTGTTAGTATTGTTAAAGCTGTCAAACTGAGAGAGAGTTAAGGAGGTTGAATGCTTCATGTCCAGTCTCATACTAAAGGCAGAGTCAGGAGTTAACTAAGATCTTACTGATTTGTAAGTCTATATTCTTAACAACAATGCAAACATTTCTTCTTCTTCTTCTTTTAATATCCATGAGCCTATTAGCCATATTGGGATTCCCTGTATCTAAAAACTTTAAAAACTCTTCTCCTAATGTCTGCATTGAGAAGTATGCTATCGTGTATTCAGCCACAACTTAACTGAGGCCAGACACAGGTATGCTGTTACCTGGTCAGGTTCTTCAAAGCTCCATTTCACCCCTTCTTTAGGTCTGCTTATTTGTCAGTGTCCCTTCTCATCTCTCCCTTTGTCTTGGTAATCCATATCATCCCTGAAGCCACTTCTAAACACTAGGTTGAGTCTCAAAGAGAAACACAATGATTCCTGTATAGGCTCTGTTATTCCAACCTCAGCCTGAAGTTAGCTTCTGTATGAGAGAGCCTACTTCTCAAACCGCTGTGTTCAGTTCCCGCCTCTTCAAAACTGACCTCCAACGCAAGTTCATTTATTTCGCCCTGGATTTGAAACTGCACCGTCCATGTCACTGTCCTCCTCATCCTCTTTTCTTGACCCTGAGCCCCAGCCAGAGGCACAACCCTGTCCCAGCCCTACTTAGCTCTGTGTGGATTTTCCCAAGGCATGTGGAAAATCCATCAAATTATTTGCAATTTTATTTCTGCATTCTGCAGCCGTTTGAAAAATTCCAGATTGATTTTCAGCCGAGCAATGCAGCCTCAATCCTAATAAGGTTCAAGCACTGAAAAAGTACAGCGATGAACCATTGATTAAGTTGACACCGCAATCTATTTTCCCTGCCCCTGGTAGGCTGAATTGGCTGCTTGCACTTGCATTTGTTAAATGTTCCAGGCTTTTGTCTTTGTGAATAATCTTATCTGAAACCAGAGATGGTCCTGTTCTTGGTTGCTCTGTCTGGGTATCTGTCAGTGCCTCTTTCCAGGGATGTGGAAATGAAAGCTGAGGAAATTAAGGGACACGCACAGGGAATTCACCAATCTAAACACCTAGTGTCCTGCTCTGCTACTATGCAGTCGTGGTTTTAGAGCAGAGAAGGAAGACTAGTTGGAAAATGAACATGTCCACAGGGAAATAACACAGCAGGCATGCACACTACTGAGCGTCAAGTTTAAGGCAGGAATGGCCTTTCCACATTAGGCAAGTGTCCCTAGACAGGGCAATTCTGTTGCAAACATAAATCACTAAGATATACAACAGCAGAGCCTCTTCTCTCCATCCTAATTCACCCACTCCTTCAGCTTCTTTGAAATGATGCATTTCACATTGAATCAGATTCTTAAAACTTACCTGCTGTGTGATCTAGGGAAAGATCTTTTTTTTTAAATGAAGTATAGTCGATTTACAATGTTGTGTTAACTTCTGGTATATAGCATAGTGATTCACACACACACACACACACACACACACACATACATATATTCTTATCCATTATAGGCCATTACAACCTATTGAATAGAGTTCCCTGTGCTCTACAGTAGGGCCTTGCTGTTTACCTATTTTATATATAGTAGTTAGTATCTACAAATCCTGAACTCCCAATTTATCCCTCCCTTCTCGCCTCCCCCCAACCCTGTAGCCTTAAGTTTGTATCTATAACTCATCTCAGCTTCAATAACCTCACCTCTAAAATGGGTCTATTACTGGTACTGCCCTCATAGGGTATTGTCATGATCAAATAAGCTAATGGATATAGTGAACTTGCATATAGTAAGCATTCAAAAAATTAATAATAATGAAGCAAGGTTTCAATTTGAGACAGATAAAAGCATACTGAAAACAACCCATTTCAACAAAGATGTTTTTTCCATTACACCAATATTTAAATGGGTGAATAAAACGACGTGCTGTGGTGTATTTCCACAATGGGGATGGGTGGGAGGGAGCAGCCTGACAATCAGACAGACCCCGATGGAGTTCCCAGCCAGATTCACAATGTCACAGCAATAAATCTCTACAGCAGCAGTCGCAGGGTGGGGCTGGGGAAAGGTATTGCTCACAAGCACCGACCCCTCCCTGCTCTCCCTCAGCAAAGGCAGCCTCCCCACCCTGCTCCCCTTTCTTCAAAGTGATTTCTCCTTGTGTAACAGTTGTTCTAGGATGGCAAACATTAGGTCTTTTGAATCTAATGGAGATGAATTTTACCCATACGCCTAGAATAAATTTATACATACATCTGTACACATACATTATCTTCCATGAATATTTATGGGCAGTATATAAATGATTCACACACAATCCCTCATATCCTAGAAGAAGAATGGAGAGATGCACTGTGCTTTGACCTGACCCCTCAACCCCATCAGAATGCAAATCATCTAACCCTGGACATGTAATTGCTCCAATAACACAGGTCCCAGAAAGCTGATTCTCATGTGGAGCACAGCCACTCTCCAGACACTTTCATCAGTCCTCGCCTGCTACAATAGTCCAGACATTTCCTACCAGCCCCGTGCCTGCCTCCAGATTATTTTGAAAAATTGCAGTAGTCCTGTTTGTGCATTTTAAAATACAGATGCATTCGGAGGGAAGCTTGAATCAGACTCCAGAGGAAATCATTACCTTAAGAGGTAAGGGCAGAAGGAGGACTCTCAAACAGCACTGTTCAAGAGCACTTCCTGCGAGGATGGAAATGTTCTTCATCTGTGCTGTCCAGTATAGGGGCCCACTATCACTGGAAATGTGGCAAGTGGGAATAAGGCATTGAATTTTTACTTTAATGTTAACTAGTTTAAATTTAAATAGACAATTTTGACTAGAATCTAGGGTACTAGAAAGCACAGTTTTAGAAGACAGGTAGCCCACCCTCCTTCTTTGAAGGAGATGAAGTCAACAGAGAAGATAGGATGAACTGGGGTGGGAGGAGCTGGTACCAGTTTCTCTTCTGACTAAAACACTCAATCTCTAAATACTTGAGATCTGTTAGCAGGAGGAAACATGGAAGATTTAAAGAGTACTTATCAATTTCTCAGTCACTGAGAACTTTTCAGTGTCATTTTAGATCCTCATTATGCAAGGAAGTAGGCATGCAGAAATGAATAAAATTTTACAAAAGCCCACACCTTTGCCCAAAGTGTATATATGCAGAACATCAGACAGGCACAAATCACAATAACCTTACACAGCGTATGCTAGAGGGAGATTATGAAAAATAACCAAAATATTGCTACATTTTTTACAATTTTACTTCTTCCTTTCCAATTTGGATTTCTCTTCCTTTCTTTCTATCTGATTGTTTTTGCTTGGACTGCTTAATATTATTTTGAATAAAAGTGGTGAGAGTGAACATTCCTTGTCTTGTTCCTGATCTTGGAGGAAATGCTTTCAGCTTTTTACTATTGAGTATGATGTTGGCTGTGGACTTGCATATATGGCCTTTATCATCTGGAAGTATGATCCCTCTGTACCCACTCTGTTGAGAGTTATCATTGTAAATGGATGTTGAATTTTGGCAAAAGCTTTTTCTGCTTCTATTGAGATAATCACATGATTTTTATTCTTCAGTTTGTTAATGTGTTGTATCACATTAACTGATTTGTGGATACTGAACCATGCTTGCATCCCTTACACAAATCCCACTTGATCATGATGTATGATTCTTTTAATGTAGTGTTAAATTCTGTTTGCTACTATTTTGTTAAGGATTTTTACACCTATATTCATCAACAATATTGGCCTGTAATTTTCTTTTCTTTCCTAATGCCTTTGTCCGGTTTTGGAGTCAGGGTGATGCTGCCTGCTTCTGTAGATTTTTGTTCCTTCTTCTCTTGCTCGCTCTCTTCTCTTGTTGACTAGCTTTAGTGTTATGTTTGGATTCATTTCTGTTTAATTTTTATGTATCTATTATTGGTTTTGGTTTGTTTGATGATGTTTATGTATAACTGTTTATTTTTTTAAGATGATGATCTCTTAAACAAACACTTTCTAATAGCCCTATATTTTTACTCCCCCTACCATATTTTACATCTTTTTATTTAGTGTATCATTTAACTACTTATTGTAGAAATAAAGATTACTATTTTGTTCTTTTAACTTTCCTACTAGCTTTAGAAGTGGATGATTCACTACCTTTACTATGTTTACCTTTACTAGTAAGGTTTTTCCTTTTATAATTTTATTTCTAGTTGTGGCCTTTTCTTTTCTACTTATAGAAGTCCCCTTAACATTTTTTTTATAAGGCCAATTTAGTGATGATGAACTCTTTCAACTTTTGCTTGTCTGTAAAACACTTTATCTCTCCTTCAATTCTGAATGATAACCCTGACAGGTAAAATATTCATGCATTTTGTTTTTTCTTTTAGCATTTTAATATATTGTGCCACTCTCTACTGGCCCACAAAGTTTATGCTGAAAAGTCAGCTAATAACCTTATGGTATTTCCCTTGTTCATAACTAGTAGTTTCTCTCTTGCTGCTTTTAAGACTCTTTATTTTTAATCTTTGACAGTGTAATTGTAATCTTTCTTGTTATGGACCTCTTTGGGTTCATCTTGTTTGGGACTCTCTATGTTTCCTGGACCTGGATGTCTATTTCCTTCTCCAGTTAGTGAAGCTTTCAGTTATATTTTCCTCAAATAATTTCTGTACCCCTTCTCTCTCTCTTCTCCTTCTGCAACCCTTATACTGTTAATGTTAGTACACTTGATATTGTCCCAGAGATCTTTTAAACTGTCCTCATTTTTAAAAATTCTTTTTCCTTTTTTTCTGTTCAGTGTGGTTGATTTTCAGTACCCTCTCTTCAAAATTGTTGACTTGTTTTTCTGCATCATCTAATTTACTATTGATTCCCTCTATTGCATTTTTTTATTTCAGTTATTCTATTCTTTTTCTCTAATTGTTTTTTTTTAATATTTTCTAACTCTTTGTTCAAGTTCTCACTGTGTTCATCCATTCTTTTCCTGTGGTAGGTGAGCATCTTTATGATCATTACCTTGAATTCTTTATCAGCTAGATTGCTTATTTACATTTCATTTAGTTTTTTTTTTTTTAAGGTTTTGCCTGTTCCTTTGTTTGGGACACATTCCTCTTGTCTCCTTATTTTGCCTAATTTTCTTTGCTAATTTCTATGCATTATGTAGGTCTGTCTTCTGGTTCTGGAGAAGTAGCCTATGTAGGAGATATCTAATGGAGCCCAGCAGCATGCTCTCCTCTGGCCACTAGAGCTAGACACTCCAGGGGTGTCTCCTGTGTGGGCTGGAGGGGGCTGTGTGTGTTTTGGCAGGTAGACTACTATGGGTGCACTGGCAGGTGGGGCTGCTTTCTCTCCTGGCTGGCAGTACAACCCGGCTGCATGTGGCTGCCATGGGCCCACTGGTGGGTTAGTTTTGCTCCCTGTGAGACTGGTTGTGCATTCTGGCTGCACATGGCCACTGCATGTCCACCGTCAGAGGAGCTAGCTCCCTGCCTCACTGGCTGTGCTGCCTAGTGGTGTTTGGTAGCTACAGCCCATTGGTGGTCAGGGGAGGCCCACTGGCGGTCAGGGCAGGCCCCCTGTGCTAATAATCTAGAGGGAGAATTCCAAAATGGCACTCACCAGTGCTGGTGTCAGCATGGTAGAACAAGATCTCCAAAATAGCTGCTGCCAGCATCTTAGCCCCCAGAGGGAGTCCCAGATGCCTCCTGCCTTTCCAGGAGGCTCTCCAACATCTCCAAGTGGGTTTGACCCAGGCACCTTTCAAACTAATGCTTTTTGTGCTGGGACTCTGGGCATGTGATATTTTTGCACTTTAAGAGTGGAGTCTCTTTTTCTTATAGCACTTTAGCTTTCCCAAATATAAGCCCCACTGGTTTTCAGAGCCTGACTTTCTGGGGGCTCATCTTCGTGGTGCAAGATCCTAGGCTGGTGAGCCCCAGGTGGGTCTCATACTGTGCTACTGGGAAGGACCTCTGCAGCTGTGATATTCCGCATGTTTGTGGGTCACCAACCTGGGTGTGTGGATCCTGAATAGACTGCAGCTCTGTTCTTTCTACTTATCTCATTGATACTTCTTTGTATCTTTAGCTGTGGGAAATCTTTTTTGCTAGTCTTCAAGTTATTATCCTAGATAGACAGATTCTCTGTAAGTAGTTGTAATTTTGGTGTGCCCATGGGAAGAGGTGAGTTCAGGGTCTTCCTACTCCACTATCTTGATCCTGGGTCCTAAAATATATTTTTTAAAATGACAATCAAAATTTGACTATTGTTTCTACTTTCCAACTCTTTGGTCATTCCTCTTACAAGTGTCTATGTTGTTCTTACTCCATGGCAAAAGTCAGCTGGAGTGGAAAGCCCCTGCCTTGTGATGTTGACCTGGTCTCAGAAGCTTGGGTGTTGTGAGATAAGTAACCTAGGAGGGGTTTCTCTGCGTAGCTTCTGAACATCATCACACCAATATTATTTACAGACTAAAGAAATATCCAGGAGTGAATGCAGCTCTGTATTCAGTCTGTTCCAGCTGAGATAAATCAGAACTCTAGATATTTACAAGTATCTTTATTCTTCAGTGTCTGCTTCCTGGTGACAGCAGTCCTACCACTGCCACATGAATATATCATTCTGCTTTTCTAGTTAATGATTTTTTTCTCAGTCAAAGAGCCTCTTTTCTCCCACCCCTTCCTTTCTTCTCTCTTACTTTTATTTTATCCCATAGTAGCTATGGAGTGCTTGGTATTTGCCATGCATGCGGCAAAATGCTAGGGATGCAAAAATAAATAAAACTAAGCCTGAATTTCTTTATTTGCACAGTGCAGTGTTGCCTAGTGATTAGAATTATAGTCTCTGAGGTAGGTGGATGCATCTTTAACTGCCTGTATGATCCTGAGAAATCTAGTCACCCTTTTAAGGTTTAGTTTCTTCTATCATAAAATGACAGTAGGAAAGTACAAACTTTCAAGGTTTACTGTGATAATTAACTAGATAATGCCTGTAAAGTGCTCAGCACTTTATTATGGTAAGTGTCCAGTATGTGTTCATCAATACTATTGTGATTACTACTATGATTAACTTCTAAGGGCTTTTATTCAGGCATTATATTGAACTAAGTAATGTTTGTGAAACCTGACATGTATCCCACATTTTTGTTCAATTCACTATACTTTTTATATTTCTGTTACAGCACCTAAAAGGTTATTTGTGTGTTGCTATTTTTATTTCCAATTCCTTAAGTAGACAATGTGCTACTTGAGGGCAGACACTGTAAGTCATTCATCTTTGTTTAATGGCATAATATCTGGCCCTTGGTCAGGGCTCAAGAAGTATTTATTGGATTTTTCTTTGCTAGTTACAAGAAGCTTACAGTAAAATAGGAGAAACAGAAGTTTATTACCTACTTTCACGACACTGGGCATGTAGAGTCTACCCTTACCTTCTCTCCTTGGAAGTAAGATGCCCAACAGACACATGAATTCCTCTCTGATCCTCCAGGGAAGATGTGCTTCCATCCAGTGCGGCTGGTACCTGTGTGGGTAAATTTGAACAATTCAGAAGTTCAGAATACATGCTCAGTGCCTCCTTCCAAACTCACCAATCAGGTGTGTCACCCCATTTGCCTGGAACAGAGTGAAAGATGCTGGGCAGAGAGGCCAAGATTGACATGTTAATAGAACCACTTGGTCATGGAAAGGAAAAATCAGAATTGGGGGGACCAATTATTCCCAACAGGAATAATTAGAATATCCATTTAGAGATAACAAATCTTCAAGACCTCGCCCAAGCTGCTAAGTGGCATATCTAAAACGTGAACTCAGGACTGAGAGACTCCAGATTGAACTACTTCAGGGAGGGATTGTACTATATTCATCTCTGTATTAGTGACTCATTCATTCATAGACTAAATATTGAAATGTCTACTGTGTGCCAGAAACTTGCAGAACAGGGAATAGTCCTTAGGGTTCTGTCAAGATGAAATAACCCCATTCCTTCCAGGTCCTCCCTCTGACAACTTAGAAAACCCTGGTCATTACACAGCAAAAGAGGCCAGGAAGACTCTGAGAGATGGAAAGAAGAAGGTGAGTTAGGGACATTGGAACTTGAAGGACAGCATAGTGGTAAGTTCCCTGGGTTTCTTTATTGCCTCCAATATATTCTCAACAGGGTTTTGCAGAAGCCTCCATGCCAGAAACACCAAAAGGCACAGACAAAATTTTCCAAGAAAACCATTCCCTTTTACCAAAGGACTAGAGAGAGAATAGCCTAAAACAACAGGAAACCTTTGTGGCAATATCTGCCCTAGTCCAGTCAGACACCAACAGAAAAATCATATCACACCTGCCCGCATTTCAGCTGGCCAGTGAGAAGCTGATCTTTCACTCCACCACCTCAGCCCTTGCCCTGTGGAAGCAGATGTTGTGCACCAATTTGCCACTGGCTGATGTCAGCTGGGTGGAGTAGGGACCTACTCTTACATTCCCTGCAGAAGCAGGTGGCAATACTCCAACTTCTCCACCAGATGATGTCGATGGGCTGAGTGGGCAGCTGGTCTTCCATCTCCCGCCCAGCAGACTGGCAGCACTTGATTGCCCCACCAGGTTAGTGTCATTGTCATCCACTGGTGAGCTGAGCCTCCACCCCTATCTAGTATCAGCGAGGCTGACAAGCTGGTGCAAGTTGGGAGTAGTAAGCTCTTTATTCTCTCCCACCCACCAGCCCATGTTAGTGGGCCCCATAGGGAGGCTAAGCCTCCACTTCCGCTCTTCAGCAACAAAGTGTTATGAGTCAGCCCTCTGCTTGTCCCCTACTCGGTGGCAGCAGTGCCCAGGGTCAGGACCTAATCTTTACTCCTTAAAGACAACAAAGCAGTGTGACCATTGGTGCCTCATGTTTGAAGGAAAGGGGTCAGTGGAACAGAGAGGGGAGTTGAATGTCTTCTCCACCAATCTGCAATGGGCAGTGTGAGTCAATGCTCCTCTTTTGCTGGATGGTATTCATAGGCCCTTTCTGGCACTTGTGCTAAACCTCAATAGAAGGACCAACAACTAAAAAAAGAAAAACATTAAATAAGATCCAGATTCTCGTACTATAATATCTAATATGTTCAGGATACAATTAAAAAACACTTGTCATATCAATAATCAAGACAACCACAACATGAATGAGAAAAGACATTCAACAGAAACTAACACCGATATTATCTGACAAGAATTTTAAAGCAGCTATCATAAAGATGACTCAACAATGATCTTGGAACAGAATAAAAATCAGAAAAATCTCAGCAAAGAAATGAATGATACAAAAAAGAATCTAAGTAAATATACAATAATTGAAAAAAAGAAAAGAAACCTCCCTGGATGGGCTCAGAAAGTAAAATGGAGATAACAGGGGTAGAATCAGTGTAGCTGAAGATAGATCAATAGAATTTACTTATTCTGAATATAAGAGAGAAAATAGACCGAACAAAAGAAATTAACAGTCTCAGGGACCTGTGAGACAGTAACTGCTAATATGCATATCATTGGAGATCCACAGGAGAGGAAAGAGTGGTACAAAAGAGGTATTTAAAGAAATAAAGCTGAAAATTTCCTGAGTTTGTCAAGACACAAAAACCTACAGATTGAAGAAGGTGAGCAAACTCCAAACAGGATAGACCCAAAGAAGATACATGTAAAGGCACATCATAATTAAAACATATCTGAAACTAAAGAAAAAAAGTGAAAACAATCATAAAGAAATGATACATTACTTTTTAGAGGAACACCAATTAGAATGACAGTTGATTTCTTATCTGGAACCATGATGGCCATTAGTAAGTGGTGTAATATTCTTCCAGGACTGATAGAAAAGAATCCTCACACGTGAGTTCTATGTTCAGTGCAAATATTCTTCAGGAATAAAGGGGAAAAAAGACATTTTCAGATGAAGAAAAACAGCGAATTTGTTGCTAGAAAACCTCTCTTTGAAGAATGGTTAAAGAAAATTCTCTGAAGAAAAAAAAAACGATAGCAGAAGAAAGCTCAGAATCTCAGAAAGAAAAAAAGAACATTGGAATGAGTACAAATAGACAAAATATAAGACTATCCTACTTCTCATGAGAATTTCTTAAATAATATTTGATGATTGAAGCAAAAATTATAAACATCTGTTGTGGTTTTCAATGTATGTAGAGGAAATACTTTAGGCAATTATATTTAAAAAGTAGGAAATGTAAAGAGACCTATGTGGAAACAGACTTCTACACTCTATTTGAAGTGGTAAAACATCAATACCACTATCGCAGACTACAATAAATTACAAATGTGTATTGAAATACCTTGAACAACCACTAAGAAAACTAAACAAAATTATATACTCAAAAATGCTAAAAATAAATCAAAGTGTAATGCAAAAAATGTCTGAATAACCCAGAGGAAGGCAGAAAAAGAAAACAGTAATGAGGAACAGAGGAAACAGACAAAAGAAACAAACCAACATAAAGACTTAAGCCCTGTCATATCAATAGTGACCATAAATAGTGTAAAGTAGTTAAATTAAACAACAAAAATTGCCAGAGTGGATAAAAAACAAGATCTAACAATATGCCATCTACAAGAAGTTCACTTTAAACATAGCAACATCGGTAGGTTGAAAGTGAAAGAATGGAGAAATGGAGAAAGTTACACCATGCAAACTGATAAAAAATAAAAGCAGGAGAGGTTCTAATATCGGATAAAGTAGATTTTAGAGTAAAGAAACAGTCTCTGCTCTCAGAGAGCTTAACAACCTACACATGAATTGAATGCTACATTTTCAATTTTTAGAAGGAAAACTATAGCTAACTGCCACCAAAGCCAAATCATGGGCTTGGAGATACAATTAAGCAGTGACTTCAAGTTAATTTCTTTCCTCATATAATCAGCCCACAATGTTTATTTTTAATGTGAATCATGTATTGTACTGTGTACCTGTGGATGATGCACCTGATAGGGAAATTTCATGTAATACATGGTGTAATGGGATTCTGAGTGGTTTCTGAGGTTTTATGGAAGCAATCTTTCGGGTTAAACACTTTTAGTTGATTTGTGAAAGCATAGATGAGTAAGACAAAATAAGACAGATATGGTCCCTGCTCGCACAGAAATTAGGGTGAGATTGATTAGGCAGTGATTAACTTGCAATGTTGAGAAAACAGGATAATGGTAAAGTCAGATTAGGGGGAGTTAGGAAAGGAATTGGTAAACGGATTGCCCATTGCCTTGATTTGTCTATTGCCAGGTTCACAGTGAAAACTGACTATATTTAATGATGAAATTCTAGTAACTGCTCAATCTTGGCAACAGTGATTATCCAGAAATATGTTAAAAATGTATCCTATGATATCAAGTACATAAAGCTACTCCCCCAACCCCAACATATAGTTACTATGTTAAAAAAAAAATCATGCACAAAAGACTGAAAGAGAAATCAGGCCTATGAGATTAGCTAGTTTCCTGTCGTGGTGGGATTGAGGGTGATTTGTCATTCTTTCAAATGACCTTAATTGATATAGTGTAATCTTTAGAATAAGGAGAAATCAGCAGGAGATGGGTATGCTGAACTCAGAGAAGAAACAGAAGGCTCATGAGTTCTGCTGTCCAAGTGTGTGAGAGCTGAAGGTGGGAAGAAGGGCAGTGGACCTTTCCTCCTCTATGAAAACAGACATGCATGGACATCTGGCCTTCCTGGGGATGTGGCTTTAGTTGGTAGAGGCTGTCTTTGCTGGAGGCTCATTCTTTAGGACCTACTTTCTGGTGTTGCATGTGAATTGGTCTAGTTTTCACTCCATTTATCATAAAGACAGGTGGAATAGTAAAGGTACTTCATATTTGCACTTTTCTGTGCATTCTGTGTCATTATCAATCTTTACAAGAATGCTGTGAAGTAGGCATGGGAGGAGGTATACCTACATTCAAGAGACAAGGAAATAGGTAAAGATTCTACCACTTTGTCCCTGAGGAACCTTTGGAAGTAAATCTTTTGTGGCTCAGTTTTCTCATCTGTAAATTAGTGATGGTGATACCATTTAAATCATAAGGGAATTTACATAATTAAAGAAATTACATATAAATTACTTTGAAAAGAGCCTGGCACATGGTAAGGACTCAACAAATGTTAGCTATTATTATTATTTAGTAATTTTTAGTATTGTTATTATATTACTTAACTTTCAGTGTTTATTTAATCCATTGGTAATGTTAGGGCTACAACCCTGTTTTCCAGCTTTTCTATGTCCTATACTGAGAAAACAGCACGGTGGAGAAGGAAAAGAAAGGTGGGCTTTGGAGTTGAGAAAAAAAAATCCTTATTTCCAATCCTAACTTTTTCATGAAGCTGTGAGACGTTGGAGAACTAGAATTTTAGTTTAAGATGAGGAAAATTGATGATAATATGAATGGTTTAGGTCTTAGCCTAGGTTCTCTAAAATCCAGAACCCGAGTAAAGGATTAATTGCTGGTGTTTGTTTTATTTGGGAGATGCCTCCCCAGGGCATTGAAAGTGAAAAAGAAAGTTTAGCAGGTAAGAAAGGGAAATTAAATAAAGTTACAGGATGCAGTAGTATGCCAGCCACCCTGGCATGATCTACACAGACACAGCCAGCCACTTGGCAGGTGCACCAGTTTGGCCTTGCAGGATGTCTCCAGATGAACAAAACTATGCTTCCAGACTGGCCATCAGTGAGAGTAGGGGAGAGGGAATTTATCTGTTGTATCCGGCCTGCAGTCGGTCACAATTTGTCCCACGGGGAATTAATTTTGGCAGCTGCTCAGAAAGTCAGATCCCATATCCTGTTGAACGGCAGCGTATCGGAGTGTGGAAGTAAAAGTGGTAAGAGGAGTTAGCAACTGTGAGAGCCAGCAGATAGCTAGATATGAGCAGAGAAAGGGGGCACGGGCCAAATGGCAGGAAACCATACATCTTGTAAACAATGGGAGTCCTTGGGCAGATAAAGAAAAACAGGAACCTCTAGACTGATAAGAAACTACACATTTTGGGGTAGTAAGTGTCCTGGATGCTGACAAAGAAAGGAGGGAAAAGGCAGGAGTCTCTGGCCTCTGAATGTAACTTTTTGCTCATTATGCCCTAATTATAACAAATTTAGTCTTCCAGATTAAAAGTACCCATCATACAGACACCATGACACCTCCAATCTAGACTAAGTAAGGACAAAAATCCCTCCTTCTCTTGGGAAGGTGGAGCTGGGATGAAAATCAGGGAATACGACCCAAAACACCTTCCTCCCCAATAAATACTCTGCCCATTCATTTTTACACCCTCTATAACCCAGCTTGAGAGAAACTCGGCACAGCTACTCACCTAAGTCTGGCCCTTCTCCTCGAGAGCGCATTATCACTTAGTAAGTCCTCACTTTACTTTCTTGACGTCCATGTCTAGTCTCTGAATTCTCTCTGTGATGAGACAAGAACCTACTGTCCAGTAACACAACTGTAGGAAAGAGGCTAGTCAGCCTGCAGAAGCAGAACCGTCCAGATGTGCAGTTACCTTGGCTATGGAGGTACCAAGTGAGGACAAAGCAGCCAGGAGTCCAGGAGTCTGAGGAGGTTCATAAACTGTGCCTGTCATATCCTGAGAGGGTGAAACAGAATATAAGGCTTGTCATACTTCAGGCTGCTATAACTGTAGGAGAAGCTGGGTGGCTTATAAGCCAGACAAACTGGACACCCTCCGCCTGGCCGCCATGGGGGCGGGTGACTGGATGCGCGGCGGGCGGAACCGGAAGCAGACTCGGGGCGCGGGGGGCGGGAGTAGGGGAGACTGCGGCGCCCTATGAGCGCCTGGCGCAGGCTCCGCGAGATGTCAGCCACGCTCCGCGAGCGGCCCGCTGGCTCCCAGGACGCTGCGCCTTCTGCACTGGGACCTGGGCCTCGCGGGGCCACTCTCCACAGACATCTGCGGTAACGTCGCCTTCTTCAGTCTGGTGGACCCTATCTCCCACAACCTGCTTGTGAACCTGGCCCGGGACCTGCAGTGCCCAAAGTCGGTCTGTGAGCTCCGGAAGTCCTCGGGCAAGGGGTGCAAAGAAAGAAAATCCACCACCTCACCCCTCCCTCCAGGCGGCAGCGAGGGTCCAGCCTGCCCCGGAGGAAGACCCAGAGCTGCACAGAAGCAGCCTCTAGAAGACTCCGCTGGCGGTGGAGACTGTGTAAGAGCATAAAACTTCTATATTATTTTAAAATGCTCATACATTCAGAAACCTCTGTTTTCTATAGTAAGATAGCCACACTAATGTGTATCTCACCCCAGATGATAGACTTACAGCGTAGCATTGGTGTACCTCCATGAGGAGGTAGTGTCTATGTTCCTACTCCTTAAAACTGAGGGTGGACTTAATAACTGCCTCAACCAATAAATAGAACACAGCGGAAGTGATGCTACATGTTTTCCAAGACTGGTTCATAAAAGGCAGAATAGCTCCATTCTGGCTCTCCCTCTTGGGACGTGCATCTTGAGAGCCTGAGCTAACGTTACAAAGTCCAGTTCCCCAGAAGCTGCCTGCTGGAGAGATTATGTGCAGAGAGACAGAGAGAGAGAGAGATGTCCCAGTTGCTGCAGCTATTTCAGCCCCAGCTACTGGAATCTTCCAGTCCAGGCACCGGACATGTGAGAGACTTTGAGATGATCCCAGCCCCAGCCACCATCACTGACTGCAAACTCATGAGTCAACAGAACCACACAGCTGATCTGCACCAGATTCCTGGCTCATGGAAACTGGGTGAGTGAAAATAAATAATTGTTGGTGCTTTAAGCTGCTAATTTTGGAGGTAGTTTTTTGCCGATAGATGTAACCAGCACCCAGGTTCTTGTCTGGTCACATAAAGAATTCAGAGACGAGATACAGAGGTTAAGAAAGTAAAGTGGGAATTTATTAAGGGATGGATAGTACATTCTCAAGGGGAGATGGGCAGGCTCAGGTGAGCTGCAGCCTTGAGTTTCTTTGGCAGGTTGGTTACATAGGGTGTAAAAATGAATGGGCGGAATATTCGTTGGGGAGGGAAAAGTCTGGGGTCGTATTCCCTGATTTTCATCCCAACTCCACCTTTCTGAAGGGAGAAGGGATTTTTGTCCTTATTTAGTCTGGATTGAAAGTGTCATGGCGTTGGTGCATGGTGGGCACTTCTGATCTGCAAGGCTCATTTTATTGTAATAAGGGCATAATGAGCAAGAGGTTCCATTCAGACACTGGAGATTCCTGCCTTTTCCCACCTTTCTTTGTCAGCCTCCAGGCCACTCATCACGCCAAAAGATGTGACCACTTGTCAGCCCAGAGGTTCCTGCTTTTCTTTCTCTGCCCAGGGACACCTGGTGCTAATATGATGTGTGGTTTCCTGTATTTGGCCTGTGCCCTTCCTTTCTGCCCAGTTTCTCCCATTTGGTCTGTCCCCCTTTCTCTGCTCGTATCTAGCTATCTGCCTGCGCTAACAGTTTGTTTGCAGCTCTGAAAACTGGAACACCTGTGGAGCCCCAGGCGCTTTGATTACAAGGCTATCGTGGCCGTTGTTTTAAAGGTGTTCTCTTTCATTTTAAATTTAAGCATTTTGTTAATAAATAAAATATTTATTGAGTGCCAACTGGTTTCCCAAACTGATCTAATTGCAAGGGGTAAAAAGAAAGCAAAACCAGTCCCTGACATCATGCAGCTTAAAGCCCAGTTTGGAGGGGAGGCTTACAAGTACACAAAAAAGAACCACGTGGCACGGAGATGCCATACACTTTTTGAAAGCTCTTCTCTCTTTGGAAAAAAGCATTTGTGTGTGTGTGTGTACATTTATATGTGTATATATGTAGTAAATTTGCAAAAGTAAGGTATTTTAACTGAAAACATTTGAAACTATTGACTGAAAAAATGTGCACAACCTAAAAGTTGAAAACTATTTTTTATTTGGGCAACTTTTTGAGGACCTAAGCATCTCAGATAGCTCTGAGGGATGGCCCCAAAGAGGTAAGAGAGGAGCCAGGATATGTGGGAGTTTTTGTAACAATAACCACATAGCTGGAACATCAAAATATTACTGTTAACTAAAGAAAACCAGACATCTCAAGTTAATGAATTTAATGAACTTTTCTATATATGGAAAGACGCAAGAGTCTGGGTTCTTGAAATTATTTCTTTGATGTGCACCTTAACTATGTAGGGCCAGTATCCTGTGCTTTCCCATCCTGAGTCCCCTCAGGGTACACCGTTGGGGTGTCTGCAGTGGCTGAAGGCTTGGTGGTGAGTAGCCTGTTTGTTTACATCAGGGCTTACTGATGGGAGAGGCTGTAGTGGTTGATGGCTTGAAGACTGCAATGTCCTTTGTTTACAGATTTGGCAGGCAACATTCTTCCTCCATATGATCCTTGTTTCTTTCCCCTCAGGCTTCCCCTCCATTGTTCTTCTCCTCCAGGGAGTATTGGAGGCATCATGACATTTATGGTATCTGCAAAGTGGAGGCTGAGTTGAGGATACTCTCGGTTGGACTTTAGTGGGTCATATGAACGTGGATCAGTTAATTCTCTGTAGAGTTAAGTTATTGCTAGTCATGCTGGTGTGAGAACAGTTTCCAGGAATACACCTGCTGCTGGTTGTTATGACTCAACCAATGTCATGAAACAAATGTTCAGAACTAGAAGCTGTCTTGTGAGCAGAGCACACCCTCTACAGCCAGCACCCACCACTGAAAGTACCTGGGTAGTGGAAGAAAAACAAGGTTTAACGTGCATGGAGCCAGGAACTAGTCCGTGGAAAATTCTTCTAAACATAAGACATAAAATTGTAAACTGAGGATTCCATTCTCAATGATACCTTATTAAAAGAGAAGTCAACATTATACTGTAAACCAGAAATTGACAAAACATTGTAAACTGGCTATACTTCAATAAAAAAGATCTTATTAGTAAATAAAATCATATTGCATAGACTGCTTTGTGATCTGCATCGTGTTTGCAGGTCACATGTGGTAGACATCTTTCCATCTTCATATCTCTGGATCTAATATTTGGATAATACTCTGTTAGTCTGACTTTTTTTCAGGTAATGAAGAATATGTAAATGAAGCAAATTTATTTATTCAAATAGATACCAATCTGGCTATAGATATGGATATACATGAAACTATTTTAACTCCATTGCATTCTAGAGAGGATTTGTGGTGGCAGGAATTTAAACAAAGAACTAAAAACAACTTAGAAGGTGTAACTATTTAGTTGCTTCATTTTAAAACATGTTCTTTTGTAAATAGATAAGTTCATAAATTTGATTAATTAATAAATTTCAAATTGTTGTTCAAGTTAAAAAAAAAAAAAAAAGAGAAGTCGTCTCCTGTCAGGAGAATTCTCAAAAATGCAGTGTATACAGTTTTAAACACAAATGATTAAAAGCCAACAAATAGCTCTGGCGTTACAAAATCCAGAAAACTAATGCAATAGTTTTATTATTTAAGTATCAAATCAGGAAGAAATTAAAATCTTTTGCCCATGTTTTCATATGACTCGTTCCTCTTCATTAACTGGGTTATCCAACAACCCTGAAGTCTATTTATTAATGCTCTTCAAAATTCATCTCATCCTCTTAATAAATTAGTGCCTTGGGTATGATGTGACAAAATTATTTTTACAGTTTTCCTCTCCATGTCAAAACAGTTTCTATTGATTTCAGGGCTTATCTTGTTTGCTTTCCTTTCATATTTCATTAACTTTTAATTTGATTTGTCTCCATTCTTTAATAAGTAAATACAAAACAACAATGAAGTTATGCTTCTCTGTTGACCCAAGTGTGTGTAATTTCTCACTTGCTTTAAATTTGTAACAATTCTGATTTTTCCTCATTGTAGATATTCTTTTTTATACCTAATTTTGAGTGCTTTTTATTAAATCAGGACACCCAAATTGTAGAAGCTTCAGGCCTCAGACACCGGGATTCATTCCTAACTGGACACTGGGGAGAGGTGAGCAGACCAGGTAAAGCACGTCTTCTTTTGGGAGTTCTGTCCGGATAGCCTAAGCCCGAGTTAAGCACTCACTTGATTTCCAAATAGTCCTGGGCTGATCTCCAGAACTCACCACTGTGAACCAGATACATAGCTTTTCTTTTAAAGCTTACTAAAACCCTGTGAGGTAGCATGATAGTCAGTTTTACATGTCAGCTTGGCTAGAACATGGGGCCTGGCTGTTGGGTCAAATACTAGTCTGATGTTGCTGTGAAGGTATATTGTCGACGTGATGAACATCTAGGATCCATTTACTTAAGTAGAGGAGATTTTCCTTGACAATGTGAGGGGACCTCAGCCAATCAGTTGAACAATTTTAGAGCAAAACTGAGGTTTCTTGGCAGTGAAGGAACACACACACACACACACACACACACACACACACACACACTGCTGTGTTATCTTGTTGGTTGTATTTCTCTGGAGTACCCTGACTAGAAAAGATAGTAATTATCAGTATATTATGGAAAATAGACAAAGTTAGCAAGCAACTTATCTCAGGACACACAGCTGGTATGTGACCAGCTCTGTAGACTGAACTTCTCTTTCTGCTCTGCAGCACTGACTCTTTCTGAAGTCAGAAAGCTTCCTTAGTCCGACTTTGTCTTATTGGGTAGAGTCATCTTGGAGGTTTGGTACCAGCCTCTCTCAGTCTCTCTTTCCTCATGTGTCAAGAGTGGTAACAATGGCTCTTGACTTACATACATCACAGGACTGTTCTGAGGTTCAATGAGAGGTGTAGGTGAAAGCAAATCAACTCTACAAATACAATTCCTTGTTAAGTAAGAAATTAACTATATGACTTTTCCCAAAGAAAAGATCTGGCTTTCCCTTTCCTGAGTGTTAATTTCTTCCTCTTCCTCTTGCCACCTCTTTCTCCCACCTCATGGCTCCTTCTCCTTTCCAGTGGTATTATGCTCAAACATTTGTGCTGTCATATACAATATTTTGTTTAATCATCAGAGCGTGCTTGGTTATATAAGTATTATACCCATTTCACAGATGAGGAATTGACACACAGCGGTGTCCAAAGTAATCTGGCCAGATAACAATACAGTTAGAACCTTCTTGCACTATATCAAAGTGGAAGAAAAAACACCATAACATTTTAATCAATTTGAACCCTGGGACCATTGCCATAAAAAAAAAAAAATCCCCTACTTTGCAGAAGAAATGTCTTTAATTCAAGTCCCCTTTCTGCCCTAAAGGTAGCAAATTATAATTTCAGTCATTAAGCTTTTAGAGTCAGTATTTCCATTGGAAGACTGTGCTTGATTCACCTGCCAGTACATCACTGAAGCTATCAAGCATTTGGTACCCAGCTGGCTGAAGAAGATTAAACTCCAGAAAGGTATTTAAATAAAATGTAAATAATTCATAATTTGCCTCCCTCTGAGTAGCAGAGCTTCTCTAGTGCAAGTGGAAGAAGAAGTTAGCCGTGAAGCCTTCAATAGTAGGCTGAGTTAGGGAGGGAAGAATACTCAGAATCTGATTTTCTACATAGATTGTGGCAGATAAGGTGAATTGATATCTTTCCTTTATAAATTAAAGTGCATAGAGAATGTAGTTTATTTTGAGACTAGAATTTGGTTACTGTATTTTCAGTGGGATATTGACAATCCAGAGCACATTTTAGAATTGTGAAGACACTGTTGTAAGAGAAAGCATTGAGGAGCTGGTGATGCTCAGCCTGATGATGGCTCAGAGGAAATAAGAAAACTGTTTTTCAGTGTTTGAAGGGTAAATGTTTACCTCCAGAAGGCTGTGAATGAAAAATATTGCCAGCCATATCAGTAAAGAAAGGATGCTGTAGCTAGCAAGTCATCAGCCACTACTGCCACCCTCAACAGTGAGTGGAGGGAACTCCGAATGAAGACAGGCAGGCAGCCTAGCCTCTGCTGCCACCCACAGAGGTGCATCCTGAGGGAATTTGGGATGTGGAAGAACAGGATACTGGTGCTAGACAGCTAGCTGCATATCCAAAGGAATGATTTCAGTGAGCCCAGACCTTTGCACCTTCCCATACACAGAAAAGTGCTAAATTCCTTAATTTGAGATACCTGGTTTTCTTTAATTAACAGTAATCTTTTGAAGTTCCGAGTACCTGGTCTTTGTTACAAAAACTCCTATATATCGTGGCTTCTCCCTTGCCTAGGTGGAACAGTCTCTTAGAGTGATCGGAGAGGCTGCCTCCCAGTCTTGAGTCCTCAGAAAGCCCACCAAATGAAACATAACTCTCAGCTTTTTAGGTTGTTGCATTTTTTTCAGTCGACAGGACCCATGGGTAGACTATAAAGGGAAGCAGGTTAAAATTCTTTGTAACAAGGAGTTGTCCAAACATGGACAGGCTGGTATGCAGAGTGGGGCTCCTTGGGCTAAAGGTGGTGACCAGCATGGTGACAGTGATGCCGATGTCTGAATTCCTACTTTGGGGAATGCGGTGTTGGAGTGCACAGAATTTAAGCTCTCTTCTATTGCCAGTATTCAAAGATAAAATGTTGATGGGGACTATATTTCCATTAAAAATATACACTAGCTTGAAACTGTTTAAGTAGAAAACTGACTTGCTCATTCAATTTGTCTTAAGGTAATTGGTATGTAATAAAGAACTTTTACTCATTCCTAAAAGTCTTATTTATAAGTCTTAGATTCTTTATATGTAGAATGGAATAAATATGCTGTGTACTTCGCAAGGCTATTGTGAGGATTGGTTTGAGACAATGCATGTAAAGAGTTGGCACTTAATCATTTCCCAATTAATGTTAATTATTATTATTGTTGTTGTTATATGTAAATTTATTCTGTCTTATAACTTTGTGAGATTGATGATGTTATCCCCACTTTAGAAATAAGGCAGAAAGGCCTCTAGGTCAAGTAAAGTGATTGAGTTCCTGTAGTTGGAAAGATGTGGAAATGGAAGTCAAATCTGTGCTTTGCTTATGGCAAAGCCTCAGGTTTTGTTAGTATTCCATATGGATGTCAAGTCCTTTCTTGTTTTATCAGACATTTACCGTGAAAATGACCCTGTTGTTTCATTTTGATGTTTAAGCATTCTGAGTTCCAACGGAGGCAAAACTGTGGCTTTGTGTTACATACGTACATACACATACACACTTGTACATATAGCCTCAGTGACTAAAGTAGAAATGGTAGGCATTAACGTGACTCTATTCTTCAGAACGTCATTTACTGACGGCTCCAGCAAAGCTTTTGATCGTGCCAAGCTGTGTGGCTCAATGAAATCCATGTATAGAATCCTATCTAGCTGCAGAAAGATTGCATCAGAGAAGGCTGAATGGTTCAATTGCTGTTATTCTAAAGCCAGCATTCTGGGGAGAGCATTAGTATTCACAAACATCAAAAGAGTCGCTAGAATGGAAATTGACCCTGTCTTGTAATATAAACAGGTCAGCTGTTTGAGAGTTTTCAAAGACAGTTATGATGTAATAGGCTATATACAGTACTCACGGTCTAATCTGTTTTAAGCTTCTCCTTTGGCATTTCTCTTTCCCAGGCATGAAATAAAAGGAAAAGTGAATACAGATAAAGAGGAGAGCTCATCCCTTTTGCCATTTAAGAAATGGCCTATTGTTCGGCCCCCACAGGGAAATGGCATTGCTGGTAAACTCAATATTTACATCACCAGGGCTGTTTTCTTAGAGCCTTTTTTTTTTTTCATGTGAGATATTATCATCTTGTGATTTATGATCTATGCTTCTCTGCTGACATTTTTTCTAAAGTTTTCATTGTTCATAAATGTCCCTGACACTAGTCAAATAGCTAATACTGATCAAGTCAGCTGCAGGTGCAGCAGACATTTTAAAGAAGAACATAATTAAATGGAAGTCTGAATTCTCACCAGCAGGATGTTAACAATAATACAGTGCACTGGGGTGCCCTGCTATATTGATTCTGTGGTGTCTCTATAAGCAACAACTCACAGTGCATTTGGCACAAAAAGATGTATGTGTTTCAGCAGAGCCCTCTCCCACTCAGCGGGGTAAGTTGTAGGAGGACTGGGGTTGAGGCAGTCCATTCAGATGTAAAACGTAAGTCAAGGATGAAATTATACTTTGTTTTAACTAGGTTCTCCTTTTCTTTTAAATTTGCTGATTTCACTAGTTTCTTAATGATCCCTCCCTCCCAAAAGCTCCTACAACAATTATTGGTGAGCGTAAAAATTGAGAGTGAAGAATTAATTTACACTGAAAAATACAAAGTCACAGATTCTCCCTAAGTGACTTTGTCTAAAATTAAAGGTGAAAAGCCGCCAAGAAATTGCAATTGGCAGAAATGCAGGCTGATTTAACTCATCTCTCAAAGGGCTTTAAAGTTGAACACAGAGCTATCACATCATGTGAGCTCTACCCAGGCCAGTCTTTTGGGGGGCATGTTTGCTCTGTAAGACTCAGACCAAATGTCACACATCTTTCAGAAACAAGTTAAGAGGATCATGATTCTGAGTCAAGTCAAGAGCATGGTGAATTCTTCACATGGCTGGAGAGCTTTCAATTATGTCTTTGCAGTCCATACTGTAGATCTCTCAAGTTTTTCCCTGTAAACACTTCCTTCATAATGGAGGATGTCCAAACATGTTAACATTTTTGGAAAAATCTCTCCATGTATGGTTTTAAAAACAAAAGATAAATGAAAAGAAAATAGTATCTTACCATATGTATTTTTTCCAATTTATGATCTATTGCATGTGTAAAAATTAACTCTCCATCAGCCATCCTATAACATCAGCTGCAGTAGAGCAGTCTATGGCCAGTGAGTCCTGTATCCATGCCCCATTCTCTAAGAATCCCTTTAATCCTGCCAGTTGCCCACTGGCAGTTCAGAGTCTCCCATCACAACCCCTGACCCACACTTTTGTGCGCCATGTCATTCTCATATTCCAGTGTTACATACACCTTCTATTTTCACAACTCCATTCTCTCAAAGATGAAGTTACATGAAAAAGTAGAAAGAGCAACTGAATCAGAGAAACTAAACTCTGCTGTTTCCTGTGTGATTTTGTCCTATTACTTATCTCTTGGGTTTTGGTGTTTCTCATCTGTAAATAAAGATATACCTCACAGACTTGTGAATATTAATGAAATAATGAGTGTAAAATGCCCAATACAATGCGTAGAGTGTAGATGTTGCTCAGTAAATGTTGATTTGCCTTTCCCCTGCATATGAAAGAGATGCAATGAATCACCTGATGTTTTACTTTCCTTGCCATGGATTATTTGCTTTTAAAAAGGGATTCTTTGTGGACCCAAAGGAATGAAATATTGATTGTGAAATTTTGGAGAGTGGGACGGGCTGGTGTGAGAGTTATTTTTAAGTAAGAAGATGTTCCAGTTCCACTAAATGTCACAGTGAGAATACCTTGTCCATCCATGTTTCTGTTAACACAGAAATAAGAACCTTATAAAAGTACATTAAATAATGCCTCTCATATGCTCAATGATCTTGGTTTTAGGAAATTAAAGATCATTATTATTTGATTGAATTTAATTAAACAGAACCCACCACCTTAGAGCCCCTGGGCTTCCGTAAAAAGAATATGAATGCAATGATTAAATTAAGTCACAGCCAATAAAAGTTTCTCATCAGAAAAGAAAATGGGAGGAATTATCTGACTGAGAATGCTGAGTCAATTATATGCCTTGGGTGTTTCATGAAAAGTCATTGAAATTTACTTATGCTGAAATGGAGAAGAGGCCACTTAGAAAACATTACTCATTTATTCATCCAGTCGTTCATCCTATATTTATCAAGCCTCCTCTCTGTGGCAGAAGCTGTGCTGGACATCTTGTGAGAAATACCCAGATGAATAAGATGCATTTCCTCACTTCCCCCCAAAGCCTGGAGCAGACATGCTCCCAAATGAATATAATCCATAGAATTTGGGGTGCAGGAAATTATATCACTTTTGATCTGAAAATATCAGGAAAATACTCTTTTGAGTAGATGGTATTGAATCTAGGCATTGGTGTTAAGATAGTTCAACAAAGTAGTTCAAGCATTTTTTACATTATAGTCTTACCATTCGTCAGGAGCTATCCTCAGCACTGGAGATACAATTTCAGTTGGAACGGGATTGTGTCTCAGCTCTGCTATTTGCTAGCTATGAGCTGGAATAAAAATTATTTAATCTTTCAAATGCTGTTTACTCAACTCAGATAAAATAAGCTTTGACCTCACAGGTGAAGGTTGAATGAAATAAAGGTAGTTATGTGCTCAAGAAAAGTTAGCTATTCTTATTATAATATTGCATTGATCTCTAAACTCTCCTCTCTCTGGCTGTCAGTTTCAGTCTCATTAAGCACAACCTGAATTAACAAAATCCAAGCCAAAACTTGATAGCTTCTCAGCATCTCTTGAGAAATTCTAAATAAAAAACTTTGTTTCTGTTTTCAAGGTGTAGCATGATCTACTTCTAAACATTTTTATTATTTGTACTGTCTAATTTCTGGATAAGCCAGATTCTGGGATGTTGTTACAATGTGCCCTGGGCCTTTGTGTCTTTAGTTATTTTTGAAGGAAAGGTCTTTGCCTTCCCTTTTATGAGTATTCTTATTTTCTGAAGTAGTATTCAAGACCCAACTGAAATGTCACCTTGTCTGTTAAGCCTTTCCTGGTTCTCCCAGCTCATTACCCTTCTTTGAATATAGTGTTGATCATGTGAAGACACTGCCCAAGAACTTTGTTTGGTTTTCATTCCCTGATGAATCAAGTCTAAACATTTTAGTATGACGTGCCCTTTATAATCAGGTCATCCATGTGATTCCCCAAACATGTTATGTCCTTTCGTGCCTTTCTTGTGCTATTTTCTCCGTATGGAATGTCTGACACAGCTTTCAAATCTTTGGCCTTTTTACTAGCCAGATCTGGGAAGCCTTTCTGGACCACTTCAACAGAATTAATCTCATCCATCCCTACACCACCTCGTTTCATTCCATGACAGCACTCAGCAACCTGTCAACATACACAGCTAGCTGTATGTTCCTACCTTGCTTCAGGGTATGAATTCCTTAAGAGGCAGACTCATTTTTTTTTGTCATTAAATGGCCTATTTGTATCACAGTGCCTGACACATAGTAGGTCTCCATAAATGTCAGCTGAATTACGTAGAAAGTACAGAGTGTCTCAAGGACAGAAAGGTGACTCTCAACGCGGTGCTCATTTTGCCGGATTCAAGAAGTGGCTCATGTGGGGGATCTGGGCTTCGTTCCAGTGCTATAAGCAAGTGGAAGGAATTGCTCTTGGATTTCTTCATCTCAGAATGAGGGCTCTTGTTAGGTTGCTTACCTAAGTCGTTTTGCTTGCAACGGGCTTTAAAATCAGAAACCTTGAGAGAGCTATGGGTGGCTGACACCAGTTGGCCTGACTGGTCCCTCTGGAGGTGATGAGCACTGGAGAGCACTTCAGTAACTAAGCAGATTCTCGGGTTGGGCTCAACGCCCAGGATTCAGTTCCACCCTGTAGGTTTAGTTATTGCCTTTGTGAGAACTAAATAGTGATGTGTCTGGCACTGGGCCTGGGGTATTATAGTTTCTTAGTAAAAAATGAGATTGATTTCTCTTTCCTTTTTCTCCACTTGACTGCTTTAGTACCATGTAGTATAATATATTATTGAAGAAACAATCTCCATCTCCCAAAATCTGAATGAAATCTTGAAACGCAGCACTCTATGTTGGTATCATAGCTCGAGGCCTCCTCCGTGTTCTCAAGTCCTCTCTGCATCAGATCCACTTAAAGCCCTAAGGCCTGTTTCTCAAGGGCAATGGCTAGATTGCATTCCAGCTTCTGAATAGTGGCACTCAAACTATCACAGTCTGGTGCCTTCTCTTTCTTGGATACATTTAGATGGGAGCAAGCTCCCTGCTTGCTTTTCTCACAGATGCACAGTGCTCTTTAGTGTTTGCTAATCAGCTGCTCTGCTCTGTTCTTTGGGCACATCAGTTCCGGACTTGAAGTGATGAGAGAGTCTAACAAACACACCCTTTCTGTCTCTTCTATCTAGTCCCTGATGCTTTGCTCAGAGGGAGGATAGAGATAATGATGGAAAGGGAGAATGGGGGATAAGAGCAATAATAATGTTAATGACACAGTTGATAAGAGATAAAACTACCATTAAAATCTAGACCAAAACACACTCTACATTTTGGTTGCTTTAATCCTGAAATAGGGAATAAAATTCAAGTCATGATTTTCCATGTAGTGAGCTTCTCATGAATGGTGGTGTGCAAATGGTCATTACTTTTGGAGGAGAGAAATGGAGCTTCATGTTTAGTTTTCTCTCAACTCTAAGATTCTGTATTTTCATGAAAAGATGACCACAAATCCCATGAGCCCCTACATCTCCAAGACATCACTGAGCCCACAGGTGTGATAAGGACTCCGGAGCTGCAGGTGATGTCCTGGAGCTCCCCAAGGGTCTGCAAAATCCACTGCCCGAGATGTCTACGTATGGTCATTATTTTAGCTATGGAAGTCACTTAGAATCTCAAAATCCACTTATCTTCTCTATGCTAGTCTTTCCTTTTCTGCTGAATGGGTAAAAGGACCAAACATTCTGGGCTTGGGAATGGACTTTGGGGAAAGTCAAAGAGTCTTTTTTTCCCTTTCTGGTAGGTTCCAGCTGACAAAGATGTGAGGTGGAGAATGAAGAGGACTCTGGTCCTTGAGAAAGAGTAAAGGTTGGAAGGATCCTAATGTCCTTTAAATTTTAATCTGCAAAGCTCTCCCCACTGGTGGAGTTAATGAAAACCAAGATGGAAACATCAAGAGATTAGAGTTGGCTTGAAATTTGGAGAAGATGTGCCTTTTCTCAAAATACAATTTTCCTCTTAATCCTGAAAGGATTTGAGCACTGATGTCACAAGAAAAGCAAACAGGCACTCTTATTGTAGGTGAAAAATTACACGCAAAATGTAAAGATATTCGATCAAATAACATAAGATGCTCCTGTTTTGGCCTTCTCTTCTGTCTTATCTGATCCTGTGCCATCCCCAGGCCAATTCTTAACGAGTAATATCACCAAAGATGTGGACTCTAGAGAAAGCCAATGAATACTTAATTCTGTAAACAGCAGTGAGAGAAGTCTGCAAGGAGTTGTAATCTAAGGCTGAGGCAAAGTCACTTTCATGAAAACTAAATGAAATTGTAATCATTCAATTACCTAGTCAAAGATAAACAATAATGCTTTTAAGATACAGTATCAAAAATAATGTGAATAAGAAAGTTAGTGGGTCCCATCACTGAAGAAAGTAAAGCACTTTATAAATGTCTTTTGAAAAAATAATGGCTTTAATGAGCTTTAATTCATATACAACAAAATTCACCCTTTTAAGGTGTACAATTCAGTGAATTTTGGTGTATTTTCTAAGTTGTTCAACGATCATCAGTACCTAATTTTAGAACCTTTACATCACACCCAAAAGAACAGATACCCATTTTCAGTCAGTCCTCATTTTGTCTGCCACCAGCAACCATGAATCCACTTTCCTTGTGGATTTACCTATTCTGGACATTTCATATAAATGGGATCATACAGTACATAGCCTTTTGTTTCTGAATTTTTCAATTAGCATAAGGTTTTCAAAGTTCATCAATTTTGTAGCATATATGGTACATTTTCCCTTTATATGGCTGAAAAATATTTCATTTTGTTGATACATATTTTAAATCTGTTTATCATTTGATGGAAGTCTGTGTTTTTCCTTCTACTTGAATAGTGCTGCTTTGGACACTTAGCTACAGGTATCTGTGTGGACACAAGTTTTCGATTCTCTTGAATACATACCAAGAAGTGGAATTACTGGGTCACATGATAACTCTATGTTTAACTTTTTGAGAAACTAACAAACTGGTTTTTGAAGTGGCTGCACCATTTTACAGAGATGCATAATGTCTTTTTAATCTCCAGTGTGGATGAAGTTTATTCTGCCCTGGAGAGCATGTTGTCCTAGAGTTGTATTTTTTTTTTTAAATCTATCACATTTTGAGGATATTAAATCTCACCATCCTGGCTCTCTTCCTCCTGCCTTGGCAGGGTCCCCCTCATAAACATTTATAGGCAGTCCGATTATATTGAGAAAGGACCTATGCCAGAGCATGAGACAAAGCCTTGAGCTACTGCGTGCCACTCAACCTTGAAATTATTTCCCATATTTTTCCTCCACTGGGAAGTCACTGATTCTTTTTATCGCGTTTGCACTACCTAATTTCAATAGCAATAAGCACACGTGATAAGTGAGCGTCTACTTTGTGCCGTGTACTATATTTTTCCCTGGAGAGAGTAAGAGGTCTGGCATCAAACTACCATTCAGTGGTTTCACAATTCCCCACAGGCTATGTTGATAAGTGCTTCAATAGATATATAAAATAGTATATATTTTTCAAAGGCAGACTGACGTGAAGTGGAGTTTTTCAATTTCAGCTATTGGTATTTGGGGCCTGATAAACCTTTGTTGTAAGAGGATGTCCTAAGCATTGTAGGATGTTTGTAAGTATCTCTGGCCTCTACTCGCTCTATGTCAATAGTTCCCTTCCAACTGTGACATCCAGAGGTGTCCCCAGATAGCATCTGATATTTCCCTGGGGGAAAAATTGTCCCTGGCTGAGAACCACTGATCGAAAGTTCAAAGCGCAGACTTAGATAGGATCCAGGTTGCAGGACTTTGGGGAGATAGCTAAGTTTTTCTAATCCTTTTCTGAAAAATGGAAATACTAATAGCTCCCTTGTAGGGCTGTTGTATAGACTAAACAAGTTTATGTGTCTAGAACTTCCTAACAAAGTGGTGCACTTTTCTCCTGTACTGTGAAGGCAGCACTTCAAGAAGGTTTGGATCTGTTTGAAGATATTGGAGAGGATGGTTCTGGGGTTTTTTTTCCCTTCTATTTTTTTCATTTGTGTTATTAAACTTGAATTTTAGAATGAAAAGTTGGGAGAAACCAAAAGCAATAAACAAGTGGGATTTTATTGAGTATCCTTGTGTGGCTTACATGCATGGCTGGAATGCTGGATGGTTGTGTAACCAGACACCTATTCACCTAGGTGTTCACTCATCCATTGTTTGTTCATTAGAAATATTCTGCTCTCTGGTCACGAGGGTCAGTTCCTTGACCGTCTCATGTTCCCTCCAGTCTCAAGGCTTTTTCATATTTGCTTTCCTCTGCCTGGGACACTCATCCTAGTCCCCTCCTGTTCATTGTTGACATCTCAGTTCAAATTTAGTGTTTGCAGAGCTATGTGCACTGACACCCCTCACATCCACCTCATCCCAGGTTAAAGCAGAGCCCACAGCCTTGAGCACCCAAAGCCCCTGGATTATTTTATTGAGATTATTAGTTTAGTACCTGTTGATTCCACTATACTGTGTGTCCATCAGTGAGGCAGTTGTGTCCATTTTTCTCACCACTTCTCAGCAAAGCACCAAGCTCATAAGTATTTGGTAAATACTCACGGACTGCTTGTCTGCTGACTGGCTGATTGAATGAATGAACCAGTGTTAAGCACAGTTCAGGTTTTCTCTGGATTTTCTTGGGTGATCTAAAAAATGATGGACAGATGGTGATTGTGACCTGCCTCAGAAGCGATGAGCACTTGTTGGCCCAGTTGTCTAAGGTTGACCAGTGAGCATCCTCTGATGGTAGGAGTGAGGGTGAGATAGCCCTGGGAGAGAGTGGGCAGAGGGGCCCAGCCTTCTACTAAAATTGGTCCTAAAATCGTCTTACAGGCAGAGCCACCATCTTTACCATAAGGCACTCCAGTGACTTTGACCACGGAATAAAAATCGTTCCTTTGCTCCCCACCTGACACAGGCACTCTTCTTTTCCACTTTTGAAGCTAAAATCCTACTTCACCAGTTTTTTTTTTTTCCGCCCTAGCAAGCAGTGATCCTTAATTCTTGAATGTATTTTTCTATGCAAAAGAAATTTCTCTAATGTGGGCAGAAGTTAGGTTAGCCTTTGTGTTTCTTTTGGCTTACAAATCATAGGCATGATCAGTAGAATGGCCAAATATGTTCTTAGTGTGCATAGGATTTATTTTCTAAGTCTATAAAAAGCAGATTAAAGATATGCATATTTGTTAAATGGTCCTTGGGCTGCTGAAAAGAATGGATTTTTTTTTTAAATAAATGAGGGCAAACAGCCTTCATCTAGGTTTGCAATGTGCACAATGAAATATTAACCACTTGTCTCCTGTGAATGAATGTCTGGCTCCGGCTCCGCAAGGACTGAGAGTTCTGCTGATTTGTGGCAGTGACACCTTTGGGTTCACCAAAGAGAGTCATCTAGCTTGTTTCTCTGGTCAATGTGACGGAAAGCCTCGTTCACAGTATCTCTGCTGCCCACCAACTCTGAACTCTTGTCACACCAGACTGAAGGCCAGTGGTCCAACATCAGGCCACACCATGCCGAGCTAAATAAACCCTGAACCTCTGGGGTGAATATTTACTTGTCATTTTGGAAAGCTGCTCCTTTTCCCTATGGCTGAGGCTGGAAAGCCAGACTGATAAGCAGCCCGGAGTGGGGCAGTGAGGAGGGAGGGGAGAGATGGAGAGAGGGGCGATGTCTGTCAGACTCCATCCATTTCCTTGGTTGCTGATGCAATTTGGATGCGTGAGTATATTTTCTGCCCCTTTCCTGGAGGCCCGTGAGTCTTCTGTAAGTGAATCTTCATTAACCAGTTTAATTGTGAATTCTGAGAAGGCCGCTTTCAGCATCACGTATGAGCTGTATCATCTATGGGTGAGATTTTTTCATTTCTCTGTTTACAGCAACCTGGATTTAGACTTGTTATTCCCAACACTTGTTTGTACAGTCATCTCAATAATTAAATGAAAATGTCACCAGATCCATATGCCTTTCCATATCCTGTTTCGTTGTTGAAAGGTTTCTCCCATAGGAAGTACCCCAGCTTCAGTCAAGTTCAGATATTGCCTTGGGGAAAGAAGACACCAAAAAAAAGTGTCTTTTCAAATGTTTTACTTCAATTGTAGGACAATTAAATTTATTTATATACAACCATACCATGGAAGTAATGCAATGATTAAAATATTCTTAATGAGTTTGCAGTTTCCAATTGTTTGACTTGATGTAGCAATACATATTTATGATTTTAATAATTGTTTTGGCCTCAGAAAAATGTCTGTTTTATAAGGATCAGCAGGGTTCATGAAAGAGTCAATATGTTGACTTGTTGACTTCTTGATTCTTTCCTCAGACTATTAGCAATTAAAATAACATGCCGTGGTTGGGGGACTAATTTAACAAATTTATTTAAACACGTTAAAGCCTTTAAAAATATAATGCTAAGGTCTCTTCTCTTTTCTTTTTAAAATAATTTTTAAGCCCACAGGGTCTGGTGAGTGTAGTGTAATCCATGTAGCATTTAGAGGTAATTAACTTGTAAAATGGGGAAAGAGTCTTATGTGCCCCCTCCTCTTTCTTTATCTCTTTCTCATCTTGCTAAATGAGCGGTGGCTCAAAGAGGTGGAGGCTGATCCACCACCTGTGCCTTGGTACCTTATTCCCCTGATACTCAATTATTACTCTGTCCTGTTTCTTCAAGCTCTGCCACTTCTTTTCTCTTAGCCTAAAAAATACTCATGTCCTTCCATGAGTATAGAACAAAGTCATAAGAAAGTCCTTCCTTCACCTCAGAGCACTAATTTTCTATCTCTTAGCTTTTACCTTTCCCTTCACTTTTAAGTGGTCTTTTCTTTCTCACATACTTATTCTTCAGCCTCAGGCAATCTGCATTTCATCCCATGGGAAAGGCCCTTCCCAGGTCACCATGGTTTCCAGTTTACTCCATCCAGTGGAGACTTCTCAGTCCTTATGGTACTACCTTCTGTGGCAACAATTCATGCTGCAGTCCTAAGCTCTCAGTGACTGTGAAGGCATCTCTTCCTGATTTTCCTTGTCATCTTTTCTGTACTTCCTTTTCTCTACTGAGCCTTAAATATTGATGTCCCCCAGGATTCTGACTGAGGTCTTCTTTTCTTGTTTCCCTTTTATGTATGCTCCTTAAGTGACTTAATCAGGCTGAAAGATACTCTTGGTCATGATAGCATGACTAGGAGCCAGAGTGCTTGGAAGAAAGAATATAACGTTTGGAATCAAATCCATCTGTCTCTGAATTCTGGTTCTTCCATTTACAAGCCTAGTAATAGATTCACCAACAGTAATTAACCTTACTCTACTGTGATGGCTTCCAGTATCTTTCTTCCATAAAGTTTTAAAAACCTAGCTGTGCATAGCTCTCATTGGAAATCTCCAATAAGATGACACACAGGCATGGGAACTCCTCATATAGGAACCAATACTTGGTTCTTGGTCTAACTCCTCCTCCAGCTTTTCTCTTTATCTTGTTTCCCTTCTCTTAATGAAGGCTACTACCGAATGTTTAGGAACTGTGTTGGCCATTTCATCTTTCTCTCTTCCTTTGTTCATTTTGTATAATGTTAACCAGTACATCCATTTCTTTCCATCTTCATTTCCACTTTAGGTCATCTTTACCACTTTAGATCAAGCTTCATTAACCAACTCTGGATTTTGCACTAAATATTCACAAAGGTCTACCTGTCTACATGCCAGATTTTCCTCCGATTTAATCTCTACAAAATTGAAAAAATAATACTTCTAAAGCATACATCTTTGAAAATATCTTATTACTCTGAGGAATGAATTTAAGCTCATTAGTAAGAAAACTGTTTGTGAAAGCTTGTTGCCTTTCTCTACAGCCATTCTTTAAATGGTGCCTGGTGGTGATTGTCTATATTGAACTCTATGTGTTTGCAAGAATTTCCATACTTTCTTTCACCTTTGTGGCTTTATACTGAAATCTATATCTACAATGAATGTCCTCCCACTCACTCTTTACCTGCATAATTCCTGCTTGTATTTCAAAATTCAGTCACCTTGTGGGAATGTAAAATGTTCCAGCCTCAATGGAACACAGTTTTGTGGGTCCTCAGATAGTTAAATGTAGAATTACCATGTGACCAAGCAATTCCACTCCCAGGTATATACTCAGAAAAATGGAAAATTGGGACTCAAACATACTTGCACAGGAATGTTCATTGCAGCATTATTCATAATAGTGAAAAGGTGGAAAAAAATCCAAGTGTCCATCAACAGATGAATGGACAAACTAAATATAGTATATACGTATAATAGAATATTATTCAGCCATAAAACGGAATGAAGTTCTGATACATGATGCAGCATGAGTGATACTTAAAAACATTATGCTAAGCAAAATAAGCTAGTCACAGAAAGACACACGTTATATGTATATTTCTAGATATAAAATATCTAGAATAAGCAAATTCATAGAGAGATTAAGTAAATTAGAATTTACCAGGGAATGGGGGAAGGGGAAATGGAAAGTTATTGCTTAATGAGTACAGAGTGTTCTATTTGGGGTGATAAAGTGAAAAAAAAATGGAAGTAAATATAGTTGGTGATGATTGTACAACATTGTGGATGTAATTAAAGCCACTGAACTGCACTAAAATGTGTTTCCTAGAAGCTCTTATTAATTGCTGGTGGGAAAGCAAAATGGTACAACTACTTTAGAAGACAGTTTGGCAGTTTCCTATGAAACTAAACATATTCTTACCATATGATTCACTAAGAGCACTCCTCGATTCAAATAAGTTAAAAACTTACATCCACACAAAAATCTGTGCATGAATGTCAATAGTAGCTTTAGTCATAATTGCCCAAATTTGGAAGCAACCTGGATAATTAAACTGTGGTACATCCAGGCTATTATTCATCACCAAAAATATGAGTTATCAAACCATGAAAAATATAGAAGAAATAGAAGAACCTTAAATGCATGTTATTAAGCAAAAGAATGAAACTGCAAAGGCTTGCATACTCTATCCAACTGTATGACATTCTGGAAAAGAGAAATCTGTGGAGAAAGTGAAAGCATCAGTGGTTACCTGGAGTTATAGGGGAGGCAGTGATGAATTGGCAGGCACAGAGGATTTTTAGGGGAATGAAATTACTGGGCATGATACTATGATGGTGGATACTATCCTTAAACATTTGTCAAAACCTATAGAATACACAAGAGTGAACCCCAATGTAACTGTAGACTTTGGGTGATAATGTGTCAGGGTAGGGCCATCAACTGTAATAAATGAATCATTCTAGTTTGGGATTTTGATAGTGGGTGAGGGTTTGTATACCTTGGGGGCAGAGAGGATATGAGAAATCTGGGTACTTCTGTTCAATATTGCTGTGAAACAAACTGCTCTAAAAAATAAAGTCTATTAAAATTATTACCTCATTTTGGCTTCCACCCTATGCATAAAAAAATAGCTCCTTCTCTCTAACAATAACCTTCTCAGTTTTCTGCTCATTTAGTGAAACAAACCAGCGAACCGCTGCTCTCTGTGTCTTTAACCTGACTACTACTAACCTATCTCTACTAGTTTATCCCACTCCTGGTTCCTTAATCAAGCATCTTAGCAATGTGAGTCTCTGTATACTTTTTAGTTTCACATCCTCCTTTCCTTTTGAATCCTCAGTCATCAACAGTGTGGTTTTCATCCTTAATTGAACTGACAATGCAGTCAACAGTGACTTCATGTTGTCAAATTTAATGGGCGTTATTTCGGTCCTTACCTTATTGGACCTCTTGCCACCATTGGCACTTGGTACTAATCTTAGCACTCTTTTGATCTTGGCTTTTGGGGTAACTTCTCTCTCCCTTCTCCCCAGCTCTTTCATTACAATGTCAGAAATACTCCTCTGCTTCTCTCTTGTGTTGATGCCCCGACCCCCTGCCAAGCTCTGTCTGTAATCCACCTTTCTTCACACTGCTTATTTTGCCTTAATTAGCAACAACTTGAGCATGATTCGAAAATAATTCTTACATATGAATTATTCTCAAATCTAAATCTTTGCCCCTGACTTCTCCTCTCAAGACTCCACCTCCTTCCTGATGATGAATATCCATCTGGAATTCCCACATTTACTCTGAATTCAGCGTATTTAAACTGATTTCAGGATCTGCTCCTCTGACATCAGCCTCCTCACATTCCTATATTCAGTATCTTCTAACTTCTCAGTGTCACTCTCTGGCTCCTAGGCTTCTTGTGAGGGTTAAGTGAGTCGATCTGTGAACATGTTTAATATAGGACCCTGCAAATATTTACATCTCAAGAAATGTGTGCTATTATTACTGTTATTCTTAGCTCAGCTAGTGGTATAACTGAACCACATACTCTGGCCAGAATTTCTATATGTGTGAGTCTGTTTCTATTTTTTAAATAAGTTCATTTGTCTCATTTTTTAAGTTTCCACATATTAGGGATGTCATGTGATATTTGTCTTTCCCTGTCTGACTTACTTCATTTAGTATAATAATTTCTAGGTCTATCCATGTTGTTACAAATGGCATTATTTCATTATTTTCTGTGGCTGAGTAATATTCTATTTATTGTAGCTTCTTTATCCAGTCATCTGTTGATGGACATTTAGGTTGTTTCTATGTCCTGGCTATTGTAAATAGTGCTGCTATAAACATTGGGGTGCATGTATCTTTTCAAATTAGAGTTCCCTTTGGATATATGCCCAGGAGTAGGCTTGCTGGATCATATGATAAGTCTGTTTTTAGTTTTTAAGGAATCTCCTGACTGTTTTCCATAGTAACTGCACCAAATTACATTCCTACCAATATCATGTCCTTCAAGGGATCTTCATTGTTTCTCAATCCTTAGAATTATTTGGCTATTTATTCTCTGATTTAGCATAGTGTCCTGTGCTTTCCTGCATCACCCACAGCCTCCCACCTTGGACTTTGAGTTTCAAGGACTATATCTCATTCATCGTTGTTTTCCTTTCACTCAGCAGAGCGCCTGGCATATATTGTGCATTCCATAAATATTGGTTGGGTTAAACTGAACTCCTGATTCAGTTTAAACATTGATAATAATTTCAAAACCTTATGCTGTATCTCCTCATATGTTTCAGAACCCAACTGTTTTAAGTTATAGAACCATAGATAAATCCCCATTAAATTTTCTTCATGTTAGATTCTATGTGTATTTTGAAAATTAGGAGGTATTTTTATTTTTTTATTTTATTTTTTTGTTTTGTTGGTATTTTTTTAAATATAAACTTTTTTTTATTGAGTTATAGTGATTTTACAATGTTGTCAAATTCCAGTGTAGAGCACAATTTTTCAGTTATACATGAACATACATACATTCATTGTCACATTCTCTTTCACTGTGAGCCACCACAAGATCCTGTATATATTTCCCTGTGCTACACAGTACAATCTTGTTTATCTAGTCTACATTTTGAAATCCCAGTCCCTTCCCACCCCCCGTCCCCCTGGCAACCACAAGTTTGTATTCTGTGTCTATGAGTCTGTTTCTGTTTTGTGTTTTTTTGTTTTTTATTTGTTTGTTTTGTTTTGTTTTTTAGGTTCCACATATGAGCGATCTCATATGGTATTTTTCTTTCTCTTTCTGGCTTGCTTCACTTAGAATGACATTCTCCAGGAGCATCCATGTTGCTGCAAATGGCGTTATGTTGTCAGTTTTTATGGCTGAATAGTATTCCACTGTATAAATATACCACATCTTCTTTATCCAGTCATCTGTTGATGGACATTTAGGCTGTTTCCATGTCTTGGCTATTGTAAATAGTGCTGCTATGAACATTGGGGTGCAGGTGTCATTTTGAAGTAGGGTCCCTTCTGGATATATGCCCAGGAGCGGGATTCCTGGGTCATATGGTAAGTCAATTCCTAGTCTTTTGAGGAATCTCCATACAGTTTTCCACAGTGGCTGCACCAAACTGCATTCCCACTAGCAGTGTAGGAGGGTTCCCTTTTCTCCACAGCCTCTCCAGCATTTGTCATTTGTGGACTTTTGAATGATGGCCATCCTGACTGGTGTGAGGTGATACCTCATCATAGTTTTGATTTGTATTTCTCTGATAATTAGTGATATTGAGAATTTTTTCATATGCCTGTTGATCATTTGCAATTCTTCCTTGGAGAATTGCTTGTTTAGGTCTTCTGCCCATTTTTGGATTGGGTTGTTTGTTTTTTTCTTATTAAATCATGTGAACTGTTTATATATTCTGGAGATCAAGCCTTTGTTGGTTTCATTTGCAAAAATTTTCTCCCATTCCGTAGGTTGTCATTTTGTTTTACTTATGATTTCCTTTGCTGTGCAGAAGCTTGTAATTTTCATTAGGTCCCATTTGTTTATTCTTGCTTTTATTTCTACTGCTTGGGTAGACAGTTCTAAGAGAACATTTTTGAGAGAAGGTATTTTTAGATGCTAATCTTTCTGTTCTTAACTTGATGATCAAGATATCAAAGTATGTATTTAACCTGTTGCAAAATTTTATATTTCTAGAACAGAGTCCTCAGAATCCATATATTAATTTAATAAATACTATTGAGTGTGGAGTCTTTATAAAGTATTTTTAATTTTTACTTAAAAAAGATGGTTCACAATTTTTCGCTAATTACAACTATAGGAAAGCTCAGTATGGTAATACTAGAAAGCAAGAAAATTTACAGAGAAAGAAAACAAAAATCAGCTACAATTCTACCACCAAAGTAACTACTGTTAAGATTTGATGTATGGTCTGCCAGGGTTTTCCATAGTTTTTCTTTATAAAAATACCACAATTTAAGCACTGTTTTGAGGTCTGTTTTATTTCTCTCTTAGCAGTATAAGAAAAACATTTTTCCATGTCAGTAAAGATTTCCCTCTAATGCTATGCTAAAATTTCTGTTTAGTATTTTATTGAATGGATATAATCCTTTATTATTAAACATTAAAGTTTTTTCTAAAATTTGTGATACAAATTTTATGCCCATATCTTTGCTGTATCATCTGTTGAGATATTCTTTGTGTGATCGAGTACTTATATACATACGGAAGTATAAAGTTTAACCATACAGATACATTTTAGAATGTTCCTTTGTTTATGTGGATATGTCTCTTAGACCACTGATAAAAAAAGGGGTCACAGCCCATTCATATCTTCCAATTCTGTAGCTAAGATGAAAATGATACATTTTTTGCCGATTTCTGGTGCTGATTTGCAAGTGATTCATTTAAGTAGGATTGATAAGACACATGACTTTATGTCCCTTAATGTTTTACGAATAAAGTAGAACTGTTAACACTTGCCTCTAATCTTTGTGGAAGATGGGAGAGTGTATTAAAGAACAGAGAAGAATGAGGCTACATGTTGCTTTCATGGTTATTGTTTTCTAATTTTTTACATTGTTTTTCCATATTATAGATATATTTTTGGTATTGTTAATGCCCCACTCATCTTAGTGTGAATGGATGGTGACTCTTAGGTGCAATTTCATTTTTGTTTGTGCCTGTCCTCTTGATTCCTTTCTTTTTTTTTATAAAACAGTACTTTGTGCTACACAGAAACATGTAATAAGTATATTTCTAAATTACATTTCAAAATGAGCTGTTGTTTCAAAGTGAACTTGACAATATTGGAAGTCTCTGAAGTAGGGGAAAATATGAAATGGATGGATAAAATGAGATGTGGTCACCGCAGGGGACATCCTTCCTTATATGTGTCCCAAAAATCTCAATGAAATCACTACATAATTTACGCATGTTCATAAATAATCCATCTCACCCTTGTTCTTTAAGGATTCAGTTTTCAAGTGCATAAACTAAGCAATCCTAGTGACCCACCTCCAGCATGAGATGGGGAAAATCTATTTCAAGTTAAAAAAAAAAATGACTTCATGAGTTGTGGTTAATGGAATGCTCATCAGTTTCTTTATGGAGGCCAAAGGGACATTAGAAAAAGCACACCCTTTGATCATTTATGAATGCACCATGCTCTGCGCCTGTTAAAATAATTTTAGCATTCAGGAATTGGCTTATGAAAGTGGAAAAAGCTTGAGAGGATGGCTGGATTATATTTTGAAAAGTGCTTTCACCAACCTGGCTGAACTGTACTACATAATCCTCGCCCTTGCTATAATTAGACACGTGTATCACTATTACAACTCCAGTTTTATTGGTGGGATAAAAAGTAGCAGAGGAGATAAAAAGTAGTGGTTTTTTCCTTGAATGAGTCAGAGTCTGCATAAGGAGAGGGAACACTAGTGTCTAATGCAGAATTCTAGCATGCCACTAATCAGGTCTGCATTCCAAGCCTTGGAAGTATCTTCAAGTATCAAAGAGCACAGATTTCCCATCCTTGATGGATGAGGGTCTTGCCTTAGCCAGAACAGGAGCCTCATGTGTGCCTGAAAACTGGGGATTAGCCCAGTGGTGCCCAGACACGCTCGTCCCTATCTTCCCCGAAAAATATTCCATGGGCGGAGAGATCATCCATCATCAGTGAAAACACACTTCACTGCAGTCTTTTCACACACAGAATTGGTCTCCCAAATGTGCACATCTGGAAAGCTCATCTAGGCCTGTGTAATGACCAGTGTTTAAGCATAATCTGTGTGTAAGCGAATTCAACTGAGGATTTTGCCTTTCAGCTTTTGCTCTCTGAAGCCTCGGCTCTACTGAGCTTCCTTCTGTTAAGTTTTATTGTCTGCACAAGAAAATTAGTAGGAACTGGACAAGAGACCCTAAACTGATGATTTTTTAAAAAAATTTTTGTGTCCTTTTTTTTTTTTAAGTGCGGGTACTGGGTATTGAATGCAGGACCCTGTGCATGCTAGGCATGCACTCTACCACTGTGAGCAATACTGTCCCCTAAACCAGTGATTTTACAAAGAATATGGCCATGCTTCTTGCAATAACATTGTAGAGACAGGCTAACACCACTAGGTAGCTCTGTAGCTTTCAAGGCTGTGAGTCAGCTCTTGTGCTCTTTTGGACTAGAATGTCTTCCATGAGGAATGGTAAGTATTGCAGGAAGGCCCAGAATTTGTATTCTCTGTGTATTACAGGCAAAGAATCTTCCAGCTGTCTTGGGTAGGTTATCTCAATTAATCCCTACAGAGTTTTGAGAGGCTCATTATTGCCCTGATTTGTAGAGGACTAACCTGATAGTTAAGGGGTGAAATGATACAACTAGAAAGTGGTGTGGCAGATACTGAAGACTATCTCTATAACATCATGAGTTTCTCTTTCTCTTTCACAAACATTAACTGTGGAGCTCAAGACTCTACCAATGGGTGTTTGATGACTTCTTTTTTATCTACCAGTTCATTCTCTATGTCAGTGAGTCTGTTTCCTTTTTGTTATATTCACTAATTTGTTTTATTTTTTAGATTCCGCATATAAGTGATATCATGCAGTATTTGCCTTTCTCTGTCTGACTTATTTCACTTAGCATAATGGCCTCCAAGTCCATCCATGTTATTGCAAATGGAAAAATTTTTCATTCTTTTAATGGCTGAGTAGTATTCCGTTGTATATATATATATAGACAACATCCTTTTTATCCATTTATTTGTTGATGGACACTGAAGTTGCTTCCATGTCTTGGCCATTATAAATAGTTCTGCCATGAACATCGAGTTGCAAGTATCCTTTCAAATTAAGTGTTCTCTCTTTTTTCTTTCAGATATATACACAGGAGCAGAATTGCTGGGTCATACAGTTCTATTTTTTGTTTTTTGAGAACCTTCCACACTGTTTTCCACAGTGGTTGCACTAATTTATATTCCCACCATCCACATATGAGGGTTCCCTTTTCTCCACATCCTCACCAACATTTCTTATTTTATGTTCTTTTCAATGATAGCCGTTCTGACAGGTGTGAGGTGATATGTCTGTCGACTTTTTCTTCTATCAAACTGCTAGTGAAAATGATTGGAAAGCCATCTCTGCCAATGGAGAGAACTGGTACATGTGGAAGGGTCACATGGAAATTCATGGGGCAGCTGCTGGCCTGTGTTAGATAATGTCATTGAATCACAGATTGCTGTGCCTTCCAGACGCTTCCATGTGGATGGTCATTGTGGCCACTGTTTGTAGCAGTGCTGTGGGTGGTTTCATTGCAAGCCCCTTTCCAACCAGAGCTGCTTACAGTCTCATCTGTAGTTTTGCAGAGGTCCTGGGCTTTTATTGAAAGCTCAGAGTCCCTGAGTAATGACAGGTGAAAATAGAAAGAAATACTGGTTCTAAAGGGAGTCCTGCTACTTCTTGTTGTCTCTGCACTTTTTAGAAAATTGAGAGTGTTTTAGTTTATCAGGATGTTACTCAGTGTATTGCTTGGGCTCTGCATTCAGGCAGATCTGAGATTAAAATATAGCTCTGCCAGGTCTCGGCTCTGGACCGTGGCAAGTTGTTCAACCTGCCTGAACTTGTTCCCTTGTTGGTAAAATGGAGATGTTCGTGATTCCTTACCTTATAGGATGATTTTGAAAGTCAAATAAAAAAGTGATGCTAATGTACTTAATTCAGTGCCTGGCGAAGTTGCTGTTGATTATTACTTTTATTTTGAAATACTATGTCAAGTGATTTCAGAAAATGTTTACCAAAGTGTTAAGCAGAAAGAGCAGAAGGTGATGTCCACTGTCGTTGAAACTATATAAAGATATGAATACCATGCAGACCTTGCCTTCAGAGTCTGACAGATCTGAGTTCTAAACTTGGTCCAACTTATCTCTGTATGATCTTGGGGATTTTTTTTCTTAACCATTCTAAGCCTGGGTTTTTCCATTTGTAAAATGGAATTAATTCTGGTTCTAGAATCCTCAGGGTGCTCTAAAGGATTAAATTAGAGGCGAGGGGTATGATCAATAGTAGAGCATGTGCTTAGCATGCACGAGGTCCTGGGTTCAATCCCCAGTACCTCCACTAAAATAAATAATTAGATAAATGCGTACATACATACATACATACATACATAACCCAATTACCTTCCACCCCAAAAAGCCAAAAAGCAGCAAGAATAAATTTAAAAAAAAGAATTAAATTAGATAGGTCCCATAAAGATCTTAGCCCAGTACCTGACACGTAGTGAGACATCAGTACATATCAAATATTGCAAGGCAGTAGACATAGATGTAGCAGTGTGATGGAATTATCAACATTTTAATTTAAACAGAATTTATCTAATACTATCTTTACACATGCTATTTCAGTATAAAAGTGGAAACCCCTCCCCAGAATCAGTGCAACCCAAGTCTGCCCTTAGAATTAGGATTCAATATAATATTTATGATTTCATTATTTACATCCTTGGCTTTTGTGATCATTTTTAGTGGATATGGCCTGAAAATATCTGAGGAAGTCTATCTTGTGACAACCCCAGACTGAAGATGACAAATCGAAGGGACAAAAAGAGGAAATGAGTTATGGTTTGTACATATGGAAAGATGATTGGTGCTTGGAAATATGCTTTTCCAGATGAGGAAGTTGAATGATAAAGAGAACCTGATTCCCTTCCCTGTGGGAAGAGGGATGACAGGGCCATCCTTGTGGGTGGAAAAGCGAAGGAAGCAGGGTGACGATCCCAGTAATGTCATCACTGTCAGCCAGGCCCAGTGAGGTCTCACGAGATGCACATGCTGCTCTAAGCCTCCTAGCCTGTCACACGGCATCCATGTGTCAGAGCCCGGAGGGACCTGAGCCAACACCTTGTCAAACCTTCTCATTTACAGAGTGGGGAAGTGAATTACCCCTTTATGCAGCTGATAAGTGGAGTACCACTGCTTAAACTTCCTCTCACAACTTTCTTTCACAGCTCCTAGTCTAGCTTTCTTTCCACCCTGTAGGGGCCTGCCTGCTCCAGGCAGATTTGAAGAAATTCCTTTGGAAGGGAGGCACAATCAATAAAGAAATCAGGAGAGCATGGGAACCTAGGACAATTCCTTCAGTTCTCTGAACTTCAGTTGCCTCAACTGCACTGAGCTGAAAGAATTCAATTAGAAAAGTCTCCATAATAAACCATAATGGAAAAGAATGTCAAAAAGAGTATGTATGTGTGTATATATATATATCACATTGAATCACATTGCTGTATACCAGAGACTAACACAATATTGTAAATCAACTCTACTTCAATATAAAAAAAGTCTTTATAACATCAGATATATAACAATACGAATTGACACATGTTGGGCGCTTACTGTAGGCCGGGTATTACTCTAACTGCTGTCTTACATAAATGTCTCACTTAACCTTCACAACTGCCCTGCAATATAGATACTGCCACTATTCCCATAGTCCAGATATTTGAACCAAAGCTTAAAGAGATATAATAAATTCCCCAGTGTCATATATAGTTAGAAGGTAGTGGAGTGAAATTTTATATTGGTATTCCCAGTTACTATGAAATCCTATCTCCATAGTTGGTTCTCCATCCACAGAAGCTGCACTGTCACGATCAATTTCACACAAAGGTATTTGACCACTTGAATGATAATGGCATTGCTTTATGGTAGGGGCTTTGTCTGTATCTCAGATACAATCAAGACAGGATGGTGATGTTTTCAATTGCTAGCCAGAGAAGTCTCCCTGCTTGTTTGGGTTGTTAATGTAGTTCTTGATGACTATATAATGGCAAGAATGGCTTTGGATGAATGAGGAGAAGGCTCCAAAATTAAGGAGCATACTGGCAAGGGATGTTTCCCCCTTCAGAAGGGGAGAAAAAAGAAAAGACAGTAATGTTTATTAGGTGCCAGCTATAGGCCAAGTACTTTGCCGTTTGATCTGCATAGTTCTCTCAGTGAAATCTTACCATAACCCGTGAAGGTACACACAATTGTTCTGTTTCACTGGTCAGTTCACTTAAACCCAGAAGTGAAGTAATGTGCCCGAGGTCACATGACAGACTAAATGTTAGAGGTAGGATTTAAAGTTAAGTTTATTGGTCACCAAGGTCCATGCTCTTCCCCTATCACACTACCTTCCTGACATGTTTATCTTTATATTTTTACCTCTCTTAACCCTGTAGAGACTGGCACACACTCCCCAATGCCCACACACTTCTCCCCGCACATACACACCCTGCCTGCCAGCTCCCCCCCTCTGCACCCCAACTCTTTTACGTTGAGTGAGTGTTATGATGAGTCCTTCACCATGGTAATTAGATTGATTCACAGAAACTGATGAGAGACAATGTGTGCTGGTGGAGGTTCCAAATCACTGCACTAATGCACTACATCATCGATTCATCCAGCTGATCTGTCGACTAGATGTGCGTTGAGAGAAAGCAGTGACTCCTTGTAATGAAACCCAGAGGAGCTTGCAGAGCGAGCTCCACTGGGCATTTAAATTCTGAGGCAGGCATCAAGGCTGTCCTTTGAACAGGTGCTACAGCTGAGCCCTAGGGAAATTACAGGAAGACACTGAATTCACCCAGAAGACTGTGGATGTCCCCAGGAGGTAAATAAGAGTGTCTCCATCAGAGGCCAGGGCTCACTCTCAGTTCCACTCTCTGGCCTCAGATCATCAGACTGACAAAGAAAGACCTGGCTTGTAATTTGCATTGAGGTAGATGGAGTTTTGTATGTTGCTACCTTTCATGTATTCATTTAATCATTCATTCATTTCTTTAACAAGCTTTGAGATTCTGTTTTGTAAAGACACTGTGTTAGGTGCTGAGCATATACCCAGGCTTGTATCTGGGGCTATCAGTTGAGATGCAGTGTTTCACCACCTTTTATCTGTTGTGACTCATATGGTGGACAGTCTTCGGCATACAGGGTTTTATATTGGTCCACTTCTTTGCACCATTAGAGTTACTCTAGTGTGTTACAACATCCTGGGCAGAGAGGGATAACAAATCAGTACACACATGTTTTAAGCCAATTTCTTTCATACACCTCCTATTGCAGGATCCTCTACTAAGTAACTGAGTCACTCAGAATCACTTGGCTGTCTTTTCTGCTGCAGACGATTTGATCACCTTTCCATGTCTAGCCTCTGAAGCAGGAGTCAGTGCTCCCCTTTCCAGAAGCTTAGATACTGTTCAGACACAGTTGGATATTCACATCCTTATTAAGCCACGTGGTGCGACAGAAATCAGACCTGTCTGAGTACGCATCTTAGATATGCCATGTATTAGCCAGCAATGAAGGACAATCCCTTAGCCACAGAGATTCGATAACATCCTCAATAAAAGCGGGTGGCAACTGCCTCTGAGGTCAGTGGGAAGGATTAAATGAGATAAACGATGAGCTTATTTTCTACGTCTCTGAGTCTATTTCTGTTTTATAAATAAGTTTATGGCTATCAAGGGGGAAAGGGAAGGTGGAGGGATAAATTGGGCTTTTGAGATTTGCAGTCATTAACTACTATATATAAAATAGGTAAACAACAAGGTCCTACTGTACAGCACAGGGAGCTAATATTCTTTATCTTGTAATAACTTATAATGGAAAAGAGTACGAAAAGTAATACACATATGTATAACTGAAACATTATGCTGTACACCAGAAATCAACACCTTATAAACTGACTATACTTCAATAAAAAAGAGGGGGAAAAAGCGAAATAAAATGTTAAAAAATGAGATAAACGAAATAAATGTTAGCTCCCCAAACCTCAGGCAATGAGTCAGTTTCACATCATTTCTTTTGCTACACAGGAAAGCACATTTGGAAATATTTGACTAGAGGTATAAATATCCTCGTGAACTGTAGAGAATGAATGGTTATCCCTATCCCAGTGTGTTGTACACATCTAACTCTGTCCACCAGACTGGGAATCCTTGAGGGCTGGAGTCACAGGAGATTTGTTCTTGTATCTCTAGCTCAGTTCTGGCCTGCCATGTTGTAGGCACTTAATAAATGCTGGTTAAATTAAAGGATGTCTCAGTCTCGGAACCCTACTGCTATGTGCCAAGCACCTCAATGACTTTATCTTTATGATGACAGTTTAAGCTCTTCACCATCAAGTTAGATCTTATCTCCTGAGTTCCTTTCATTTCCAGAGCTGTTATCTTATTAAAAAATAATAATTTAGAGAGACTTGGTATTAAGAATGCCATTTCAAACTGCTTGATGGTCTTGGGTTATAGCCATTTGATTATACAGCTGAAAGTTATATTATGAAATCCTGCAGCTTTCTGGGAAAACCCATAAGGCTATACTTGATTATAAAATCAAGTTTGCCACAATTGAAACAGAGCTTGTGTCAGCAGAGTTTCTTTAATGAGCAGATGATTTTAACTGAAATGTCTGCATTATTTTGTTTACTCGATGCCTGCATGTGCCACTCTTTCTTCCTGTTTCATTCAATTACATTAAACCCTTATTGTAAAGCATCTTATTCAAACCTAGAATTTTTTAAGTTTAGTGAATGCTAAGTGCTGGGAAATAAGCGTTGTTTTATTATTCCTATTTTAGGGATAAAAAAACTGAGGCTGAGATTAAAATGAGTATAGGTTAAGGAAAGCCCAAGGGTCAATACAACACTGTTTAGGATTAACTAGGGGAAAGGTCTGTGTAAATTAGTGAAAAGTCTGAATATATATTATGAAAATACAAGATTATTATTTCCAATGACATTAAATTATACAGAGAAAATGCTTCCTTGATATGTTCTACATAGCAAATTATTTGATAATAAGAAAGAGGGATTTAAAATTAATTTGATTTTATGCAACACTGACTGTATAAGTGGCAGCAGTCACTAAAATTATAAGCTAAGCTACTGAGTTTTCCCCCACCTCATAGAAGTTAAAAATAAGGGCAAACAGTTGATTCGTAATGATAACAGACATTAAAATAATAAAAAGAAATAATTATGGTGGTCTTGGTGAAACACTAAGGATTACATGACTTCAGTCTTGGTCTAGCCTTGCTTTCTCAGTGTGAGGTCTCTGGGAGAGGTCTATGCACAAAGAAGTCTAGCAGGCCACACAGCCCTCTATTACTCAGGACTTTGGTCCAGTAAGTTAAGCTGGACCATAAGGAAGGCTGATTTTTCCTAGGCTATTTAGGATTAAATTGCTCAGGAAGAAAACAGTAAGACCTATTCTTGCTACTTCCCCAAACCCAAGCTAGAATTTTCTGTCTTTCTTATTACTGGGAGAAGAGGCTGTCTGAAACAAATTAGGCAGAGGCGGCAAGGGGTGCTAGAGACAGGTGAGAGAGTTGGCTTCTCTAGTATGTAGAGCTGAACTGGTCCAGGCCCATCCCCTCACCCCTGCCTTGCATTCAGGAGCATTGAGCAGGGGTGGTGGGGAGAGAGATGGAGAGATAGGGAGAGAGAGAGATGGATGGAGAGAGAGAGAAGAAGGAGCAATGGAGGAAGAGAAAGACGGATGAATAAGAACAAAAGCTAATAAACCCTAGGTATTCCTCCCACTCAGATACCATGGAAAAAATAAAAAAAGAGAATGAGGTCAAACTAAGAACAAGGATCATTTAATTCCACTAAGTAACTGCACTCAGTGGCTCAGTGCAAAAAAAAGTTGTAAAACCTGCCCTAACTCGTGTTCTCCTTCCTCTGTGAGGCAGTAAGAGAAAGGCATGTAGAATCCCCACTGAAGGTCACTACTAAAATCACTTTCACTTTTTTTCTCACCAGATATGTGGTGGGGTCTTATTATTAGATCCATTTTATACATAATTAAACTGAGTTTCAAAGAATTTAGGAAATGTGCTCAATTCACAGAGTTAGTAAACGACGGGGATTCTAACACGAGTCTGTCTGACTCCAAAACTTCCAAAACCAGATCTGGCAACAAGTCTAGTGCCACCAATGATTCACTGTGTGAACTCCCACAAATCAGATAGGTAAATAGTTGTTGAATGAATAAGTTCCCAGATGAAGCTATCTGGTTTCCTAGCCTGAGAATAAGTAAACCCTTTTTCTTAGGGTTGTTGTAAAATTAAATGAGATAGCTGAATGATAAGCTATAGGTGAAAATATAATAAGACTCCTAAAAGGATGAAATAAATTCCTGCTGGATTAAAAAGAGGAGCTAGGACTTGTATTTTCTTAATCTATAACCTTTGATGTAGCTGTCAGGAGGAGCAAGTCTTTTACTGTCTACTGTTAGTCTAATGAGGAGTAAGGCTGGACAGTCTCCTTGGTTGACTGAGACCACTCTGATATTCATATGTGAATGTACAAATGGATGATTTTGAAGTGCTTACAAGCACTTAGTTCCCTAAAGAAATAAAAAAAAATTCTTCCTCCTTATCTTATGCATATGATGATTCTACCCACCTGATTCTTTTCTTCACTAAATACAAAGATACCGATTCGAAGATGAATAATCCCACTTTCAAAACAAAGAATTAGTGAATTTTTGCTTCCTCTGTAAATACAAATTGACTCAGATACTTGCTGAAGCACCAGGGACTGTCTGAGTTACTCTGAAGCTCAGGTTGATCTGAAGCAAACCTTCTGGTGTATGAAACCCACGAGAGGTACTCAGCAAAGGTCAAGGGTCAGTGTCCCCTTACTTTGAACTTTTTGGGTAAGACTTGGAGCCTGGCTGAAATTGCTAGTTTCTCTAGCTTTTAAATTATGACTGAATTTGGAGAGACTTCGCAGAACTGGAAAATGTTTATAGCTTCATCAAGGCTTACCTAGATAATTCAACCCAGGAGTGTCAACATATTTTCTATATGTTAAACTCAACACCACTCCCACCTTTTATAGGTCAATATTCCATTTTTTCCTCCACCCACCACATAATATCCCAACGAAGTACCCCATAGTTTCCATGCCTCACTCTTTCTAAGCAAACTAAGAATATATGATAGTTCTGAGAAGAATTTGATTTTAATCAAAATGTTTTCTTTTGCTCTTACCATACTTTTATCTCTTGAAAGGACCTATTTTGTCTGCACTTTTTTCTTATCTTCTTCTCCAAGAGACACCTCCATTTTCACAGCTGAACTCTGAGAAAACACAGGAAAAGTAACACGTTTTATTTGGATCCAACTGATAACAGTACCAACAGAATTCATCCCAAGGTGCTAATCTGCTCTCCTCTCCTTTTTTTAATCAGCATCATCATTCATCTATGTCACCCAAGGTGGGAGAACCACCTTTGAGAGCACATTTGGTCTGCAGACTTGATAAGAGAACTTTATAATGTGCAATCCTGATTCCCATATTTCATTCATGATTTTGATACTCCTAGTCATTATTTCCAGTAACCTTCCATTCAAAGGCAGCAGGTTAATGTGTATGATAAGTTTCCCTGCTCATGGCTCTAACAATTGACTGGAATGGCTGGAGGCGGTCTCTGGCAAACAGTATTAGTTTCTTCTCGGTTGGAGATACAATGGTCTATACAGACTAATTGAAAAGGACTTGGGGAAGGTGCTCAACCAAATTACATTTCTAAAATGTGAATTTTAAGGATTGGAATTAAGCTCATTTTGAACATTGTAGTTCATAACCTTACTTTTGTAGCATTTTAGGTAGTTGGACATCAATTCATTTTATTGCGATAACTGGAACATGTAATGTTTTACATGTAAAACATTGAAATAAATGCTGGACTGGACAACCTATATTAGACATAATTATGTTAATAATTATCTAATGTGACCTTAATTCATTTAATTAATTTCTTTGGGTCTAGTTTTCAGGTGATAGTTTGAATTCTTTGTAAAAGATGATCAACAAGTACTGTTAAGTGAATGTGTTAGAATTTAAAATCCCCTGTGCAGCCAAAATTTTATTTGGCACACAGTCAAATACAGTTGTTGTCTTTATTCCTGCTCTCATTTTTTTGGTTCAGATCACTATCGCTGCTCTCCAAGATTATGTCAGCTGTTGCCTGACTGTTCTCCTGCTTCTGAACTTGCCCCTCTGTTAGTGTCTTTTCCATAATACAACCAGAGTGTTCTTTCTGAAACATACATTTGATTGTCACTTTCAAACTTAACGTTTCTGCCATAGACTGAAAGTTTTTCCCAGCCCCATCCCGCCCTGCATTCATATGTTGAAATCCTAACCCCAATGTGATGGTGTTTGGAACTGGAGCCTCTGGGAGGTGATGAGGGCATGAGGGTGGAGACATCATGAATGGGATTAGTGCCCTTATAAAAGGGACCTTCAGAGAGCTCCTTCACTCCTTCTGCCATGTGAGGTTACAGCGAGAAGATGGTCATTTTTGAAACAGGAAATGGGCCTTCACCAAGCACCAAATCTGTTTCCAGCCTTTAGAACTGTGGGAAGTAAATGTGGTTTAAGCCATCAGTTTATGTCTATATCATTTTTGTTATAGCAGCCTGAACTGTCCTGTGCTGCCTTTACTATAAATTGAAGTTTCTCTGCCACCCCTTAGATCTGGCTCCAGTTTACCTCTTCAGCGTCATTTTCTCACTGCTCCCTTCCTCTTTGAATGTGTTGAGTTCTAAGACTTTTTAGATATTCCTTCATCACTGGGTCTTTGCATATGACATTTTTTTATCCTTACAACACCAATCTCTTTTCTTCAGCAAGCTGGCTCTTCCTACTCATCCTTCAGATCATACCTTGCAAGTTGCTTTCTCTAAGAGGCCCTTGCTGACATCCTGAATTTAGTGTTTCTAATGATGCTCTGTTCCTCAGCCATCTTGGCAGGTTTAACATTGTAGTTTAATAGCCAATTTCTTTGTTCATAACTGTCCCTAGACTCTAACTCATACGGAGGGACAGAGACTACGTCTATCTTGACCACTGTTGAATCATCTGTCCCTAGCAAAATGTCTGGCATATTGTATATATTTGTTAAATGTATTAGTGGACACAATAAATGAAGGATGTTGCTAGATTCTTTCATTCTTTTTCTATAGAACATGGAGGCAAATGTGCCACTAGAAATTGTTTTCAATGTTCTACCCCTGTCTAGTGTAAAATGTGTTTTATACACACAGAGAAAGCAGGAAACAAGAAAGAGAGGAAAGATAAATATGTACATATTAAGAGATGGTAACAAAGGAATGATTTCTTTCTTACTAATTACCATGTGAGCACACTAAGCTAAAAATGTTACGTCTTTGATTATACTCACATACCTTAAATTGTATTAATACGTTGTCTGCAGTGCCAACTGAATAGTATTATGCTCTTCTGGGAAAAAAATAGTCACTTTCTAATAATGAACTAACTGTGAGACATTAGCATCTGTGGAGAAAGATTTTTGGAAAAAAATAAAGCAGAAATTAAACCAAAACTTAATTTTGTTCTGTTTAGTTTGTTCAGAGAAGAAACTCAAAAACAATTTCAGATGGCAGATGCAGATTACTTAACAGGTTTGTTATGTGGCACAGAAATCCACGTGAAAATGGGTGTGCAGTGATGCTTAAGTGACATTTCAGTATAGCGAACTGTGTGTTTTTACCCATAGATATTTCAGGAATAGTTGGTTCTCTGGATTAATATTTGGAAATTGGAGCCAAAGGGATTGGCTTATTAACTGAATGTGGGTGTCAGAAAAAGAAATCCGTCAAAGATGCCTGTAAGTTCTGGCCTGAGCAAATGGACAGATGGCATTACTTACCACGGAGAGAAAGAAGGGAAGATAAAATAGATTTTGGGGAGAAGATCAGAAATTCAGCTGCAGTCATGTTAAGATACATGCAGGTGGAGATGTTGAGTAGGCAGGGAATAGATGAGTCTGGACTTGGGGAAGGAAATATATGCCATGAGCACAGTGTTTGTACATGTTGGAGACTCATAAGCGTGCAAATGGTACTTTAATCTCTGAGACTAAAGTAAAGTCACCCAGGGAGTGAGTGCGGATGGAGAAGGGGAGGGAAGCAAGGATGGGGCTGGAGGCAATCTGATGTTAAAGGTGGGGGAAGAGGAGGAGCCAGCAAAAGAGAATGAGAAGGAGAGACGAGCCAGAGAGAAGGAGCACCAGGTAAGAGTGGCATCCAGGAAGCCAAGTGAAGAAGGTATATCTAGGAGGAGCAAGTGGTCATCTGTGCTTAATGTTAATACTGTTGGTAGATCCATAAGATGAAGACTGAGAAATGACCATTAGGTTAGCAATGTGGCGGTCACTGGTGACTTTGAGAAGAATAGAGGACAGAGCAAGATTCTGAGTGGAGTGGGTTAAAGAGAGATTGGGAGAAAAGGAATTGTAGATTGAGAATGTGGACCTCTTTCTATAGTCCATATATCATATATTTAAAAGAATTTTGACCCAATTCTGAATGAGTCTTTTCTGAGTTTTTATGTATTCAGAATTCTATGGAACTAGAGTCACTCTCTTTTTTTCTTCTTTTTTCTTTTTTTGAAGGGGCGGGTACTGAGGATTGAACCCAGGACCCTGTGCTAAGCATGCGCTCTACCATGGAGCTATACCTACCCCCAGTCATTTTTTTCAATGAAAAAAATTCCCTTATAACAAAAATACAATGTATGTGAGTAGCAGTGAGAAAGCATATGGGTTTTAATGATTGCTAAGAATACTACAACCCACCTACAGGTTTGCTGGTTACAAGGATTTTATTTTAAATGACATTTGCTGTGAACATATAGGCAGAAAAAATATCAAGTGTCTTCATGAAGATGGTAGGTATCTCAGTTTCCTTAGTCTATTTCCATTGAGATCTGGTAACTGCTTTGTTCTGTCAGTTCAGCTCCTTTAATGCCTTATGCATTAAATCAAAGTCTTGTCTTTGCTAATTGGGCTTAGCGAGGACATTATGGACTATTATAAGATTGGAAAAATGCTCTGAGTTTTCATTAGGTGTTGCAGCAGTTTTGAAATAGCACACTTTTTTATTAGCCAGTCCTTTGTGCCATGATCACAAAGTTTAAAGATTCTATTTCACCCAGGACTGGGGCTTCATCCTTAGATTATTATTGTAGGTATGAATCCCTATCTCTTACAGCTATTATCTGCCCATAGCGAATGGTCTCAAATTAGTCTGCAGTCCTTATTTCTACCGTATAGAGCTCTTAGAAGTAAATTAAGCCCATGAGTACCTCTGTGAGTATTAACTGTCATTTCTCCCCCTGGTGTGTCTAGTCTGTTTAGTGGACTATCCTGTTACTCACTCCCATTCCACACTAGAAAGGGAGCTTGGTCTACTCATTCTCAAGAAAAGGATCTCGGCAAGGACCTAGAAATAAGTCCTTTTCCTTCCCCCAGTTACTCCTACTCTAATGAAAGAACAGAGCAGTTAAAGATACTTCTGTTGAGAACCATATTACAGTCTCTGATTAATCTTTGTATCTAGGTCTTTTTTGACATCAAGTTCATTATCAAAAGAGGATAGGATTCATATATAAGTCAGAACACAATATGTTAAGAGCTGGGATAGAGCTTGTATGTGAACATGCTATGAGAGTATAGAGGAGGTAACAATCTGCTGTTAGACATTTGAACTAGATCTTAAAGCAAGACTAAGAGTTGGCCAGGTGGACAAGAGATGTGGTGGCACATGTGGAAACAGGACCAGCAGCCACCATGAACAAAAGGCTTGGAGGTATAAAGGTACGTATGCACTTGAGTAATGTAATGTGTGCAGTATGGCTGGAATATTGGGTGTGTGAAATGAGTATGTACAACAGTGAGACTTGTGATCTTGTTGCTGAATAAATACTGAACAGACTCATGAGGACTCACTTCTGGTTGAGACTTGTTACTCCTTAAAACATTTTGTCCTCGGTTAACTGTTGTAGTCATTTGCTTAGGAAGAGACTAATCAGTTTTGAGCATCAAAAAAGATAGAATTCATAAGTCCTATGGGACAGGTAGGATGAGAGGACACCATGCCTGAGACTTGGGAAGTGAGGTCCAACTGGGCATATTCTGTAAGGATGGCAGCAGCCTTCTGGGCTCTATCTTCCACCTCCCAGTGTTGCTACATGCCTCTGTGACCGTGACTACGTGTTTAATTTAAGTAGGAAGAGTGGCAGATGACCTCTTTTTAACATCTTTAGCCCAGTTCCAATGGGAGAAGCTCCCCACATGGTGGCTTGGCTTCCCGCAGGCTGTCTAGCGTAAGCTCTGCCTAGGTAGATTCCGTCATGGCAGAACCTGCTGTTTGACCTGGCTCTGTCCCTCCACTCACATAGCATACCTCCTTTCTTTGGTCACCAGACAGAAAGTGGAATAGAGTTACAAGGCTATGAAATTTTAGATTCAACTTCCTGCTTATTTCCTAGGGCAGAACTGTAGAAACTTCTGCCTTATCTTCCCAAGTCACCTTCTGTCTCTTATTCCAATGTCTCATCTTCTTTTTACTAAAACTTATATTCTGAGCTGTCATTAAATTGTTTTCTAGAAGGATCTGACAAAAACTAGTAATAAATAAGAGAAGATTCTCCTTTGCCTTTATTTCCAGAGAATATCTTATTTAAAAAATATTTCTTAGCATTCTGGAAAATGAGTCAGTCAACGTGACTAACTTGGAATGTAGCTTTTATCTCCGGTTTAAAATTCATAATATAATTAGGTCATGGTTTCCTATGTTGATATTTGCTCCACGGTAATTCTGATAGCTGATAGTTTAATTGAATTTTCATGTGTCTGAAACAGATGCTATATGCTCACTCCCCCATCAAAGTGGAAATGTTAGTCATGCAAATTTAGAGGCCAGCACTTCCTCATTGTTCATTCCTACATTTCAGGGCTATAGCTGATTTAACAATTGACTCATTTAACCACAAACATTCCATTAATCATAGGGGCTGTGTGTTTAATTATAAGTGGCCACCAAAGGAGATGTTTCAAAAAAAGATTCAAGCCGAGAGTGTGATACAAACTGCTTTTTAAAATTATTTTCCATAAGCAAAAGCTAGGGAATAAAAGTACTATGCTTTTCATCATCCTATGCTCTTTTCAAAAAATTTCCTTGTGCCAGAAATTATTGTCCTCTTTCTCTTGATTGTTGTCAGAGCACACTGTGTCGTTTTTGGTTTAAGGACTGAAATTTGCGGGGAAACAGATGCACGCATCACAAGGACCTAAAATAACATTACCATGAGTTCTATTATAACATACAAAACACCTAGAATTTATAGTAATTACATACAAACTTATAAATAATGGAAGAGATTTAATCACGTTGACCTTGCTCCATCATAAATAACAAGGCTACTTTAAACTCACTCTAATTGCCTCCTCATTATACAGAAACTTTTTTAATCCTTTCCAGCCATGGGAACCTGTGTAACAAGCTACCATGCTCCTTGGGGTTGATGGATGTCTTTTTGAGAAATTATTCTTTGGTTATACCTTCTTCCTCACACTCTCCCCTGTTCTGTGGGCGTCACCTCCCACTGCCATCTCCCTCTTACTGGTACAAGTGATTCTCCACATGACTGTCACAGGAGCTCTGGGGTCTTGGGAGTGGCTACCCATGCAGAGAGTTAGTCGACATGCACCACCTTTAAACAGTGGCACAGAGAAGTGCAAAATTACAGTATTGCAGCTGCCACTGCTGTTAGGAAAATTATGTGGATGACCCACCCCCCAATGTTGTTAAATAATACTTTTTAAGAAACAAGCTATATTACTGATATGAGAATGATATTTACTTTTAAAAGAACCAAAATGACCTGTGTTTGGGGAACATAATGTAATGGTAAAGGGGTACAGTAAAATTTGATTGCATTATTTATGCTATAAGAAGAATAAACATACTGAGAAAGAGCAAAAATTTTTGTTTTAAATGTGGATAGAGCAAGGATATTCCCCATGTGTCTGGTAACAATTGGAAGATATGACCAGGATATGCTAGATGGAGAAAATGTTTTTCTTATAATAGTATGTATGACATGAATACAACTACCTACATATGCACACATACCACACACATATATATGTGTATGTATAGAACATGCCCGGGACATTTTAAAAAAGCCTTAAAATACATTAATCTATTAACAGTGAGCCTTTTTGGGGGGAGATGGAAGACAATAGAAATTTTACTATTTTTTTTCTATTTTGATTATTTCTTCCCTATGGTTATGTCACATTAGAATGATACATAAACTTTAAAAACCCTGGCAACTTGCTTGAACTGATTTTCACCGTGTATATATTTGGCTGTGACAAGACGACCATCTGAAGCCTGACACTGCGTGCTCTGATGCCCACACCTATGCTCTGGGAGAAGAGTCACTAAGGATCAATTACCAGACTCCCCTGTGTTTGCTGCAGGTAGCACTGCATGAAGGTGAGCAGTAAAGAAAGCAATGGCATGATTATCATAAAAGATTGCTCTTCTGGTGCTAATGGTTAGTATTTTTCATCCACATGACTTGGGGATGAATAAATAATGGACACAGATATGCTGCTTTTCACTCTCCATGACTTTGTTGTAAGCGTGCTCTTTTGACCAGTGGGATAAATCGATAAGTGCCTGGAACACAGGTTGCAGAATGAACAATGTGAGCTAGATCCGCATTAGTTTTACCTGTTCTTCTCGCCAGCTTGTAAGGTTTGCCCTGTGCAGAGTCCCTGGGCTTGCTACTAGCTACTGAACAAACAGTAATGGTTAACAGCAAAATTCATCAATAAGCAAATGGAAAACAAATCAGCTCAACGGTAAAGTTGAAAAATAATCACAGCCTCGTAGAGGAAACCTGCAAGGTGACTTTACGGTAAGAGTGATAGCAAAATTGCTGCGATGTGACTTGAATTTACACTGCAAATGACTGTCGTGGGGCCGTGCCACAGAGTGCCAAATGATAGCGATTTGATGACCGTGTGAAAACATATTTGTGCTTTCCAGTTACAGGCAAGAAAGCCAAGAGTTTGAAAGTAGAACCTCCCAGTGCTTTGTCATGTGCCATTTCAGAGTAGAAGAAGTGTGCTTGTCCATCTTAGACTCACAGTGTACAAACAGAGCAAACATCTTACTGGCAGGTGACTTCCTGAGCATTTGATGAAGATGATAAAAAAATAGCTGTGTTTTTGCATGCTTTGTATGTGCCAGACGTTGTGTTAACCGTTTTAATATATATGCCTTGTTTACTGACCTCACGTCCCTATGAGCTCTTCAGGACCAGTTATCTCATTGTTTCTGGACTGACTTTCTGTCAGAGACACATACTTTAGTTTTATTATCTGATTGATAGGTCTGACCTTCTGGATTTTCTTCTCAGTTCTTATGTCTCACATGATTTCCCTGTCCTGTACTTAAGACTCCCAAGGTGTGTATAATAATAATGAGAGGAAAGACTTTTCAAACGTTTACTATGTGCCAGTAGGCACTATTCTTTCCTCTCTCTCTCATCTCTCTCTAATCTCTCTAGCATCAGTGCCCTTCAGCCAAAAACCACGTGAACCCCAGGAGTTGAGCAGGTCGAGTTTATTATTAGTCACCCAGAGGGAGAACCAAGGAGAACAAGAGAAGGGCTCTGTGGGGCGTCTCAATAATAGGGTGTTACAAAGTACTTAATAAAGGATTTAGGATCTAATTGAGGGATTTTGGGCGAAGGTCTAAGAAAGCAGGAATTCCTTCTAAATTGGATGCTGTCAAAAAGCACGGGCAATTTTATGATCAAGTAGCTCATTCAATCTTATCTATAGAGAGGGGAGATTGGAACCAGAATAAAGCTGTTCTTGGTAGAGAAGAAGCAGTTACTCATGTTAGCCAAGGTGGGCGGTGTTTAACATTTTATGGGCAGCACAGTGACCTTGTTTTTGTCTGTTCTTAGACAAAATTGTGAAATGGCTCTGCCTTGTCTTTATCATGGTCTCTGAGTAACTTGGTCTGAGGTTGGTATCCAGTGAGATGTTTTTTGTCAAAAGGAGAATAACATGTCATGGCTGTGAGCGCCCCGCCAACTTCCTCATGTTAAGGACTGCTTTTTTTTTTTTAGTTATCTAGCTAGCTGTCATCTATCTCCATCTACCAGTAATGCATCTATCTATGCTAATTTAATAGTCACAACTCTCTGGGATAGGTATTACAGTTATCTCCATTTTGCAGATGGTGGAACTACTCAGTTTCTCAACAGAGAGAAGGAACATGCAAAAGTCTTCTTGCTAATTACATAAAGACCTAAGATTTCAGACACAGGCAGTCTGATACCGTAGTCCATGCTATTCGTTGCTATAGTGTACTGACTGACAATGAACCCATCTATTAAGTGATTCATCTTTGCATCCCAGATAGCATGCACCTTTCTGTAATGATCTTCCACACTGCTGCTTCAGGGCAGGAATGATGGAAAATTGATCTGAATGGGAGGAAAGCACGCTCCTGACACGCTCCTGATATGGTAGCCTGATGGGCAGAGATTTGTGTGTGTGTGTGTTTGTGTGAAGAGGTTTGAGAGAATCTAAAGTTCATCTTGAGGATAACTACCTAATTCAGCCATGCTTAGCCCTGAATGGGCTGAGCAACTTAGGGATTGTAAGCAACAGAGATCTTGAAAGGAGCAGCCTGTGCCCCCTCACCTACTGGGAGAAGAGGAGTGTCTGAGGATAGGAGGACAGATAGACTCAATCTGGCCAGGAGGAAGAATGAGAAAGAAGTAAAGACAGCATGAAAAAAGTGGAGCAGGGAAGAGAAGGGTAGGATATATGGAATGAGAAAGAGGGAAGCAGGCTCTGGTACCTGCCTTACTTCCTTTGAGTTTTGTGAGTGGGGAGTCCCCAGAGTGCAGAAGCAGGGGAAGAAGAGACAGCCAGAGCATCCCTTGTGTTCTGTTCCTGCTTTGGCCTATGGAGGTGCGTGCCCAATAAAGACTGATCGCTCTGCTCCTAAATAAGGTTCCCCCCCCCCCCGGAAATGTGGGCCCACCCATCCTTGAGGCAGAGAGAGAAGATAATGTGGGTAAAGGAATAAAGAGAAAGACGAAGTCTTGCTGGAGGCTAATGGCAGGAGAGACAAAAATAACACGTTCATGGTGTCTCCCCTCAGCTTTAATCTAAAAATCCAAACAGAAAAAAACTCTTAACATTGGAACTTTTGGTCTATCAAATTGGACAAAATGGAAAGTCAAAACAGGAAGAAACAACTAGAACCTTAATTAAATAGAAATAAGTGATCTGCAGCACATGTTAATAATAATTTGGGGCTTACTTTATTTTATTTTCCTTTTCTCTTTCCTTCATTCATCACATGTTTATTCAGAGTCTACTGTGTTTCAGGCACTGTGCCAGGTCTGGGGACACGATGATTAATGAGACAGTCAGAATCTCTGCTGGTCACAAAGCAGGCCCCAGACACTAAGTCATACCACTGATTCTAAGACAGGAGGCCTCAGAATCTTAAATGTATTCTGAAAGCATCCATGAAATTTGAGTTTTAATCTGGTAGGTTACCACCCATCATGCTGCTGCCTGGGAGCCAGCTTACCCAGTTGGAAGAAACGTCATCTGAATTTTGAGTTGCTGGATTTCCACACTGGGTTGTCTATACCTCTTGCTTCTTCGGGAAGCTGACAGAAGCCCGGTTCTCCTTGGCTCACCCAGAATTCCTGCACGATTAGGTCCACTGAATTTGCATCTCATCTTTCTCTGCCTTTGCTTTCTGCCTCCCTTTTTATAATTTAGGAGCTGAGATCTCGGTTGGGTCAATGCTTCATCAGGTGCCTAGCGGAGTGCAGTTGCTCAATAAATGAAAATAGGATATTGTCCAGGTAAAGTGACCTCTGAGCTGAGATGAATAGCCCTTCCTAAGTGCTGCCTATCAGTGTTCAAACTCTTCTTTCTTATGAATTCTCCCCGAGGGAGGATGGGTTAGCTGACAGGTCTGAACCTTTCCCACCTAAACTGAGTCTTCTAAATGGCCACAGAAAATAATTCCTCCAAGCCTCCAGAAATAGTCAGTAAGTCCAGTCACAAAAGAGTATTCAGGGATTTTGTTTCTCCATCTAAAAGTAGGGGGAAAAATCTCTCTGATACCATCACTCTTTTAGCTTTAATTTCTCATTAAGGGGATATTTCAAAAAGTCTGAAGAAAGCTTTCAACGGCTGGACATCTCATGAATACAAGCTATTGTGCATCTGAAGTATCTGTTCGTGTCAGAAAACAAGGGGTTTGGGTGTGTTTGTCCTGTTGATTCAGTTTAGAGATCTTTTCATTGTCTGTAAGAAACCTTTCATCCCAGACCTTTTACCTCCCCCTTCTCAGTGGACTTACAGAGCAGTTAGGCTTAAGGTATAGCTCATTTTCTGACAAAAAGGAGTCATCTGGTACAGTTTTAATTTTTTGTCCTTTCTAAGTTGACAGTTGGGTTCTATGGGAACTGCTGGAAGATGCCACCTCCTGGAGTCGGACTGTGAGATTCCTGAGGGAAAAACCCTCATCCTCAGAAAACCCAAACCAAAAGCAAAACCAAAGCCAAACCCCCCCCCACCAAAAAAAAAAAAAAAAAAAAAAAAGAATAAGAACAAAAACAAATCTCAATTAAAACAAATAAAACCTCTGTAAAGGGCAATTTTCATCCTCTATCTCAGGTAAAAATCTGCATGAAACCATATGCGTTCTACATCATATATTTACATCTGCTTCAAAATAGGGGGATAAGGATATATTCTTACCGTGCCTGAGACTGCAACTGAAAAGTGTGTGGACAAAGTCAAAGTAGCATAATCTTGGAAAAATCAGCTTTTTATTAGCCATCCATGCAAGTTGCATCTGTGGCTCTGTTTGGAGTTAGCAAAGAAATGGACTTCCATATTTGTTTTTATTGGATTTTAATGGGCAGTCATCTTTTGATGAGAAAGAGTTAGTGAGAATGAGCTAGCACTGACTTGTCGCTAGATCCCCCCAGGGACAGTGTGGTATCGTTCCTCCTGCTTATTCTTATACCGTCTAGTCTCTCATCAGATCAAAATTCCAAATACTATGGCTTCAAATCTGATTATATCTATTATAAAAGATCTCAGCAGAATGTGGGCTGACCTCAAACATTGGATCCTGTGAGGTATGAATCCAAGATTTCCTGGCCAAAGATTTCTTTGCTCCCAAATATCAAATTGGGAACCTACCATCCTCAGTGATTTCTTTGGAATTATTTAATGAATCACTTGTATTATCTCTACCTCCCACGCTGGAGATTCATGTTTCTAGATCTTAGCATGGTGTGTGCCGCATAGTTGGTACTCAAGAGTTACTGATGAAAACACAAGAATAAGTGAATAAATGACTGAAAGAATAACTGGATTTGAAAGGTGTTTAGTCTTTGAATTCCTCATATGGGAATTGAGGAATGGGGCAGATGGAGCCTTTCTTTAGCAGATGTGAGCAAACTTTTTCAGGTGCTCCACAAAGGCTAGCTGTTTTCCCAGCACTTTCCTTGGTGGTGGTTTGGTTGAAGTCTAAAGAGAGTAGGATCTTGAAGGACCTGGAGGAGGATCGATCTTGAGCACTGGAAGGGCAGAGAGGGCTGTTATAAAGGATGCGGGAAGGTACTAAAACCACACGTTACCAAACCACAGTTTTCCTTACACTGCCTGAAGGACTATCTGAAATTGCCCATCTCCTCTTCTTCTTAGGGATCCTGACTCAATATACCACCTTTATTAGAAATTCCAGTCAGTGATGCCAGAATATCTAGGGTAATAATGATGTTTAAATTTCTATTTGTGAACTTACATCACATAAAAATACTAATTCACAGTAAGACCTAAATGTAAGACCTAAAACTACAAAACTCCTAGAAGAAAACAGGGGCAAAACTTCATGACATTGCATTTGGCAGTGATTTCTTGGATGTAGCATCAAAAGCACCAGCAATAAAACAATAACAAAATAAACTGGACTACATCAAAACTTCTACTTGTGGCAGGTCTAGATACCACTAAGGGTTCCTCTTTCCTGTGTAAAACTGAACGACACCTGGGGTTTGTGCCTTGTAAGGACAGGTAGATTTACTTACACATTGTCTCCTATGTTAACTGCACAATGGGCAAATACATCTGAATAACGCTTGTCGCCACAAGTCTTGTAGTTGACTGAAATGATTACAATATTGCAAGGTTGGGATGTCATTGCATTTCCCAACTTTGGTTGTCTTGGGGTGTTCGTTAGGTTTTGGTTCTGTCTAATTTAAACAAAGGTTGTTTCATGAAAGCATACAGATTGACTCACAGAACCAAAGGAACATTTGAGGAAGAATAGTGGGAAGGGTTTGGAAACAAGGGAGCTCTTGGGAAATCAGGTAGCATGAGTTAACCCCATTCTCATCAGTTAACACTAAGGATGAGTCAGCTCCAGTCACCTGTTCAAGCCCTTTGTCTTTATGCTCAAGGTCATAGTGGCCAAACTTGATTCATGAATTCCCTAGCCTTCCCTTCAAGAGAGAAATAATATCTTTATTTAGGATCCACCAAGACTGCACGGAGTTAAAGAGCCCATTCTACCAAAGGAAATAGGAGTGCTCTTCCCAGAAAAAGGGAACTTGCTATGCAGAAAACACAACAAACAAGCAGACAAACAAATCTGAGTCCAAATACTATGAATCTGCAGTTATCACCCATTCAGGGAGGGAAACTCTGTTCGAACAATTAGACGCCCAAAGAACCACGAAGAGTGGTAAAGCTGATATTTAAGTCACTGTTTCTCTCCCTGAATTGTATTCCTCTGTTCGTCTCATTGAGCCAGACTGTGACACTCGAGGCTGTTGCAGTTAAAAAAGGAAAACTGGTTTCTCATTACAGAACAGTCGTTTAGTTTTTAATTACGTTTGACTGTCCTATTGCAGGTTTATGGCCCTATCTGTCAAACAGAGATGATGAGTTCCAAGCGTGTATGAAGAATCTGAAACTCTGGAACGTAGCCTGATGGCATCGAATCTTACTCTCTCTCCTTGAGCTAAAGTCTTCATTGTAATTTCTATAGGAAAATAAATATGGTTTCCCAAAGATTCTTCATCCTGATTATTACACTGCTGCTCCCCGACTCGTGCTTCAAATATCAAATTGCTGTCCTTTCAATATTTGTACCAGCCCATCTGTGCTTGTGAACAGAACCACACTGATAGCTCTCATGTTCGTAGTATATTTTCCCAGATGCTTTTTCAATCATTTCTCATCAACAATCTGGGGAGAGAGAGATTTATCATTCCCATTTTACAGATGGGAAAATGAGGCTCACATTGGCCATATCTTTAACCAAAACCACAAAGAAGTCAACTAAATGATAAATCCGGCTCTTCTGCTTCTAAACTGTAATAGGAAATACTTGCTGAAGTCAGGATCATCTTTTCTCCTGCTTTCTTATTACTATGTAAAATGGTAACATGTAGCACAATGTTGGATATAAAGAAGTTACTCGTAATAAATGCAGGGGGCAGAAGAGATTTTTCTCCTCTCCCAGTGTGTGTTTTCCCTTTTTCATTCCCTTTTTTGTTCATTCCTCTTGTATCTTGCTTTGCTTTTAGTTTCTCTCTCATCTCCAGCTTATTTTACATTCACTCATGCACTTTAAGTACTGGAGGGCTTAATGATACCTGTATTTGTGTAGCACCTTGTTATTTATAAAGGACATTTGCCTGTATCAGCTTAATCTGAATCGTCTGCTTCTCTTAACAGTTCTGCAAAGTAGTTATTACTATTCTCAGTTTCCAGATGAGGAAAACAGAGACTCGGAGAGCTTACGCTTCTACTTGAACTTCACATATCTAGTGAGACCTGGAACAAGTTGTGTAACTGAGATTTGAAGCCAGATGGTTTTTAAACTCTACACTCTGTTCTTTTCCAGTTGCTCATATTGTCTCCCACCAGCTCATCAAAATGCAAGACAGGCCACAACAGAGACTGAAGTCTTTGCAGGCTCGTTCACCTGTCCCCCAGCTGTCTGCTAGCCCAGGATGTTTTCTCGTTGGGAAATCATTAGATCGTATATTAGTAATGACGAAAGGAAGGCAAAATTTTCATGCTCAGAAACAATACTATCGCCCAGACGTTTCCTAAATATTTCTTTAGTCTCATTTTATCATGCAATAGTGCTTTATGACATGAAAATATGTGGTCTAACATTTTTATTGCACTTGATTAGATTCAGATTTTGCTTTGCTGAGGACTTTTTGCAAATGGAATAAACGAATTCTCCAACACTTGGAACAGTGGAACAATGGATAGATATCCACTTAGTGATGTTACAGAAAGGAATCCTGTTTCACGAGTGGAGTCAGGTTTGATTACACCAAAGGTCCCTTTCATAAGCTTTACTGAGGTGGTCTTTGATCAGTTACATACAGCTTAGGAAAAACATTGATATGGAGAATAAGTATGTTGTAGGCATACTTTAAAAAAGATCTTTTTAAAAATGATTTAATTTGGTTTCAGGTGATCTATATGGAATGGATTTATAAGCATAAAGAACAAGAGTTTTGAAGTGAAATGGAGATTACTTTAGTGGTCTTGGGTTTGTTTGTTGTTGTTGTTTTTATTTTAGAAAGAACATGTGCCATACTTTAAAATATTGTTCCGATCTATTTATAAAATGACTCAGAAGGCTGCAAATTTTGAATCAGACCCAGAGAGCAAGAGATGGCTTTATAACAGGTTAAGTGCAATTCTGCCTTTTGGACCACAAGAACTGGTAGGTGCAAGATGCTGAAGGTATCGACTTAGATGAGAAAGCTGAGTGGGATCTCTCCAAGGCCTGAGTGGGAAGTCATAGCACATGCTGCTGTGTTCTAGAGCAAGGACATGTTATCCACAGCAAGAGCTAATCACTGCTCAAAAGGCAGTTCCTGCTGTGCTGTTGGGTCTTAATAGAGACAAAGTGCTTGACCATGGGACATTGAGTGACCATGTAGCTGGAGCTGCCTGTTGAGAATATTGTCAGATCAAACAAGTCATAAGTTTGGGAAGGTAAAGTAGCCATCCGTTATGTGATGGAGATGAGAATTAGGGATCAGACTTCGGCAGGCCAGGAAGGCATGGTCATTTACCTGGACAGGTAGCCCAGAATCCCAAATTACCTGCACCTGTTGCACTGACATCTCTCCATCAGCTCACATCTATAGCCTGGTGGCATGCTCTCTATGGCCTGATGGAAAAGTTAAAACTCTGGGCTTTACACATTATCCTCATAGGACTTGGGGACAAGGGGAACTGATATGAAGATTTTGATGCTTATGCTGCTTGCTGTGCTATGAGTAGTAAAGTTCTTTGTCTCTGGTCCTGGGAATATGTGTCTTCTACCTGTCCATGAAATAGCAGCAGCAGCCAAATCACACACCAGATCCAATAGTATGTATGTGAAATGTATGTATGTGTATTTTCATATTTGCATATATGAATGTGTATTTATATATTTGCATGCATGTATAAGCAGATGTAATTATCTCTAGAAGTAATGTCTTTGTATTAGGCTTATTTTCCATGTAATTGACATTATTTGCAATCAAGAGTAAAGCAATAAATGTACTTTTAAAACTAAGACAAACAAAAATCAAAAAGCCCCAAACAAAACCTGAGCCTTGTTCATGAATAAGTTATCTTACCTAATATGTTAATATGAGCTGAAAAGAAATTGTTCTGTCCCAACTCAGAGATGAAAAATTTGGTGAAGGGAAATTTTCCTAGTGGGCAGAGATAATTCATCTTCAGCTTTCTGTGGAGGGTGGTCAGAGGTAAGGATAATGATATACATACTCCTGGGAAGTGGCAAATGGCTCAGCTGGTTGTTTAGAAGTCAGGAAGGAGCAATACTAGAAGATAAAAGAGCAAAGCAAGCCTGAGGAAGAGGCAAGTAGATAGACCTATGGGAGAGGGCATAAAATGCGTGAATTTCTGTGTCTCATGACAATACCCATCAGACATTATGGCAGGCAGATGCTAAGATGGTCCTAATAATCTTTGTCTCCTGTTGTCCACACCCTGTGTAATCCCCTCCTCTTTACCATGGGCTGACTTACCTCCTATAACTAGCCAATATCTTGTGGCAAAGATGATGCAATGTTACTTCCAGGTTTTGTTTCATAAGGCAATTTTTCCTGTCTTTCTAGCAGACTCTCTCCTCCCTGCTTCTGTCTCTATCTCTCTTGCTGGCTTTGGAGAAGCAAACCACCATAGTTAGGAGGCCCATGTGGCAAGAGCTTGAAGGCAGTCTCTGATCAATAGCCAGCAAAGAACTGAGGCCCTCACTCTAACAGCCTGCAAGGAACTGAACCCTGCCAACAACCACTTGAGCTTGGAAGCAGATCCTTCCCCAGTTTAGCCTTCAGATGAGAAGGGATACTAGCCCTGGTAGAAACCTCATTGCAATTTTGCGAGATACTTGAAGCAGAGGAGCCATAGAAGCAGTGCCCAGATACCTAACCTACAGAAGCTGAAATAATCACATGTATTGTTTTAAATTGCTTAATCTGGGGAGTAATTTGTTATACAATAGTGAGTAACTAATACAAAGAACATATATCACAGAAGAAACATTGAAAAACCAGGTGAGTAGATGACATCCACATAATGCCAGCCAGTTTCTGTCCTCAGCCACCCAGAATGCAGAGTAGATCAATGACAGAAGAGTCATGGTGGCACAGAAGGAGAACACACAGAAGCTCAAAACTGTGGGCTCCCTCTCACTATAGTTGATCCAGCTGCTGCTGGTGCTGGATCTGTCACAGCAGAGGCCATGCTGACACCTCGGGATGGTGTCATCCCTAAAGGAGACAATGTCCCTAATAGCTGCTTGAGCCATCTGAGCTCAGAGTGCTGAATTACAAACCCATGCCTTGCCTTCAAGATTTTAAAGTCAAAGTCTATGAGCAGCTTCTATGAGACTTAACTAATAGCAAGACTAATTACTAAGTTTCCCTCCTACTTATTATATTCATTCTTTGTTCTCTGTAACTCTGCCTTTAAAATGTTTTGGCCTCTTCACTTTTACTGACAGATTGGCCCTATAATTGGAATCACGTTCCTAGAGGCATCACAGAATTGATATTTCCCGAGTTCAATTAAGCAACTATGAAAACCCAGTAGCTCTAATTAAAGAGGACTACAAATACAGTTATTTGGAAGGAAAGAACCTAGGAGAATGAGTAGAATGTGTTTTTGTCATTTTAATGCAGACCTCTCTGGAATGCTGGGCTATTGATTTATTCTGCTCAGGAAAGAGCAATACTTTCTTCTTTTGTGGCTATTATATTAAGCAAAACCTTTTTGAAACCAGCTAGATGTGCAGGTATTATTTCTGATCCCAAGGCTGAAAAATTTAACTTTCAGAACCTCATTTTAGAGGCCAAAGGCTATCTCTGTGATTCTAGAGCTGAAAATAGATGCTAGGACTCGAGTTCCTTGCTGTATCCATCAGTCACATTGCTTCCACCCTCAATTTATTCACCATGGATTTCCATTGACCTAGGCACCATACAAAGCATACATCAAAATGGGACTCTGCTCTCAAGGACCTACCTTGGCAGCATGTAGAATCTATATCAAATGAATGGCAGGTGTGATTTTCCATATCATCTAGGTCCTCAGGCTGTGTTCCTCATTTTTCTTTCTTTGTACTTCTCCCCCCTTTTTTTTTTTTTTTGAGGTGCTGGGGATTGAACCCAGGACCTCATACATGCTAAGGACACTCTCTGCCACTGAGCTATATACCACCCTCTTTCTTTGTACTTCTTAACAAGGAAAATAGCAACTTCAAATGCTTTTAGGAATAGAGTATTAAAATTATTTTTAAGAACTAACATTAATAGTGAGCCTGGAAAAAAAAGCCAGTTCTCTACTTATTCTTTTTAATAATAATTAATAGCTATGGTTCACAAAACACTATGTTAGAGATAAATAAAATGTGAAATCTTCCTTCAAAACATTTTAGGCACGTCAACAATCTAGTGAAACAGAAGACAGGATAAGGTAAGCTCTGTCACAGAATCCGTATCCAGAAGCTCTGGAAACACAGAAGAATGGCAGATGAATTAGAGAACCATAGAACATGACTGAGATGGAGCTAAACAGCATCCTTACTAGTCATGCCCAGGTTTTCACTGCCAGTATTGCATTTTATTATCATATTTTTTTCTTTCCTTCAGCTAACATTTTGGAAAAAAAATGCCTATCAAACAGAATCATTTACAGATGATTAATGAATGCAGTGTCATTGTCTGGCAATCAGAAGTACAGTTAAGCAAAGCTTGTTTGTAGGTTGGGGAGACATTTGAAAGCCAAGGAGAAGAAGTGAACAGGGAAGAAGACAGTGACATCATGAGACAGGAAGAGAGAGAATGACAATTGAGGAGACAGGCCCCCTTCAGGAAATGAGAGAGGTTTTAAACAGTGGTTAGGGGCAGAGCAGTAAAGATCTCTGACAGTTTTTCCTTTAGGAAAGATGAGAAGATGGTGGAGAGAGGGGAATGTGCTGTCAGGTGAGGCTGAGGAGGTGGGAAGGATGAGAGTAGGAAAGGGTGTTCCTGCCAGGGTAGGGTAGAGGAAGCTAAAGAGGTTAGAGTTGGATGGGCACGATCTTCTCAGACAGGAGGCAATTCTCCTTTAGGAAATGAAGTAGGGAGGGTGTAAGCTAGGCACTCAAACTGGGTGGACAAAGTCCTGGAAGGCTGTTGAGAACACTTGGGACAAGGGCGCTTAGGGAAAAGAAAAGGGATCAGTGAACTCCATTAGAAGTCCAACCAGGACAGAATATTGTTATTCTGGGGCCAGTCAACTCAGTACTTTGATTTTTGCCCACAGCCCTGAGCATTCTGGGAGCAGGACTGGAAGATCAGCTGCCTGGGGGTCTGGGGGAGCAGCAGTTGCTGAATGCAAAGGGCATGAGAGAATCTAGGGTGATGCTAAACTTATGCAAAAATTGTGGGTTCTGGGGCCCAGGCAAGCTCTTGAAAGGCACAGTGTAAGAAAGAGAGTTGATACATTGGGATCACAGGGAACCCAAAGGTTGGGTTCAGGGAGTAGAACAAATAGGAGAACAGGAGGTTGGGGGTATTTAAAGCAGGTATTTCCTGTCTGATAGGACCATGTGTAAGTGGCCAGCCAGAAGCAGAGGGGGAGATCTCTGAAGTTCAGCAAGTTTATGAACTGTGAGACCAGGATGCCTTCAGTGGATCATTTACAGGGATGATGAGGTTGCTCAAGGGGATAGCAAAACAGAGAAACAAATGGGTATCTTCTATTGCAGAGTGAGCTGGTGGAAATATTCTTAAGACATGGCCTGTGACTTCAGATATGGGCCATTTTTTCCTTTCTTTCCTTTGAAAACATTTTATTTTTAATTGTTTTAAATTTTCAGAAATGTTGGAAAGAAAGTACAGAGTACTATACCCATATACCCCACATGAAATTTCCCCTAATATTAATGTCTTATATTAGTATAACAAATTTATCACAATTAATGAACCTGTCCTGATGTGTTATTATTAACTAAAGTCCACGCTTTATTCAGTTTTCCTTTGTCCCTTATGCCATTTTTTTTCTGCTCCAGGATTCTGTGTAAGATTTCACATGACTGTTACTTATCCTGTCTCCTTAAGTTCCTCTTGGTTGTGACAGTTTCTCTAACTTCCTTTGTTTTTAATGACCCTCACATTTTTAAGACACTGCTGTTCAGGTATTTTGTAAAATGTCCCTCTGTTGGGATTTGTCTGATCTTTTATTTTCATGACTAGAGTGGAAGTATGTGTTTTTGCAAGGAAGATCATGGAAGTCAAGTGCCATTCTCATCACTTCATCCCAAAGGCACATGCTGACCCTGACTTATCTCTGTCAGTGTCCACGTGGCTCACCTAGCTGAGGGCGGTGTTTGCCAGCTTTCTGTCTCTAAAGTTCCTCTTCTTTCCCTCTTTCTGTACTGAACTCTTTGGAAGGAAGTCTTTGTGGGCAGCTCACTCTTAAGGACTGGAAATTATGATCTTCCTCCTTGAAGGCAGAGCATCTATGTAAGTTCCTTGGAATTCTTCTGTACAGAGATTTGTCTACTGTCTCTTAATTATTTATTTATTTATTGAATTATTCATTTATATCATCTTCGACTCATGAATATTTATCTTATACTTTGTGTTATAATCCTTGACACTTAATTATGGTTCTGCTCAGACTCTTCTAGCTTTGGCCTCTGGAAGCTCTCTTAGCTGCTGTGTCCCTTTGGCAGCTCCATTTTTTTAGAAAAATGAAGTACACTCAGTTTACAATATTGTGTCAATTTCTGGTGTACATCCATCATTTTTTAATTTGTTTTGTATTTTTGAGCGCTTTCTTACTTTCAGACACTACATTATTCTGTAGGTTCACCTTGTATATTTCCTATCCCACTCCTTTCTCCAAGGAGCCCTGTTTCCTCTTTTTTTTAGAGAATGATATTAGAAACCTAGATTTGTGTGCTAAGTGTACTTATTGCTACCGAAGATCAAAATTTTTATTTCCGTGGTGTGTGTGGACTTTCACATATGAACTGGAACCTGTGTTTTTCTCCCACTTGATCTTTACTGAGCCTTTCAGTTGCTCTTTGGTTCAGCCTCAGTGGCCTTCCTATCATTGCTGGAAGGCCTGTTCTTCCTCCAGCCTCAAAGGCTTGCACATACTGTTTTTTCTCTTTACTAAATCTTCACTGATACTGTCTTACGTATTTTGTCTTGTTACCTCCTGCTCATTTTAAAAATAGCCCATTTTCAGAGAATCCTTCCAGAATACCCATCTCAACCCAATTCAGACCAAAGCCCCTTGAAATATATTTCCAATACTCTGTTATATTTTTCCTCAGTGTTACTGATGACATTTTTAGTTACGTATCAGTTTGTATAATTTATTTTATGAGCTTCTCTCCTAACCAGTAAGCTATAAGAGGCAGTGACTGTGTTTTCATTGTTACAGTCTGAGCATCTAACTCACTGCATTGAGTGTAATAAGTGTACTCTACACTGTTGAAAATGATTAAAATACTTGAAGAGTTATGCTGTGTAAGGGAGCCAGAGAAAATTGTTTCTTTTTAGGACAGAACAGTAGAAGCCATAGGGTAAGTTTAAAGAAGGGCAGCCTTTGATTCAAAACAAATAAATCTCTTATTACCAGAGTATCCAACCTGGGCATGATCCAGATCATGGAGTAGTGAGCACCCTGTCACTGAAAATGTTTAAAGAGAAACTAGAAAATCATCTTGTATTAATGCCTCCCAAGGGACTTGTTATAGCCATATAGAGTGTTGGGTTGGGGCATCAATATGCTCCCTTTCAGTGGTGTGATGGGGTGGAAGGTGTTAGAGGAAGGAGCCAGATGGATCTGATTCTGTCTTGCCTCTACTATTTTCTTGCTCTATGACCATAGGCAAGTGCCTTATTTTTGCTGACCCCTAGATTTCTCATTTGTAAAATGGGGATGATAACGTTACTCATGGTTGGGTCACAGTGAGGACTAAATTACATGATATGTGAAGTGCATGGCCCAATGCGTCACATGGGCAAGCATTTAACTGAGTGTCTACTATTAGTAAACATACAGAACCTAGTAAATAGCATAAGATTGGGAGATAGGCGCATCTCATTTTGAATTTCTACAGCTGTTTGCCAGTTGTACCATTTTGGCTAAGTTACCTATGCTGTTTGAGCTTCAGTTTCCTTAGCTAAAAAGATAATATTTATTATGTCACAATGTTGCTTAGAGAAAGAAATATAAAACCAGATGCATAGACTCTGGCCCAAGTGCACACTGTGTATGCTTGTGAGGCTGGGTGACTGGGAAGCCCCCAAGGGCATACTCAGGGAACACTGATGTATGTTTGTGACTTCTGCTTTGTTCAGTGGGGCATGCAAATTGTGGATGAGAAATGAATGGCTTGGTGCAATAGAGGGCAGGTATTCTAGAGAGCGAAGAAGGGGAGAAAAAGAGTTCAGTCAGGGAGATGGTATCTTGGATGAGGGAGTACTTTGGGAGAAAGAAGAGGTATTAAGTGGTAATGGTGATGGAGTTCTGCTGCCTGGTGTAAATTTCTCTTTTGACTTCTTAAGAAATACCCTATAATATCTCCCCAAATTATCTATATTATTCAGCAATTCTTTTATTTTTAAATTGAAGTATAGTTGATTTACAATGCTGTATTAATTTCTTGTGTACAGCATAGTGATTCAGTTGTACATATATATTCCTTTTCATATTCTTTTTCAATAGGGATTGTTGCAAGATATTAAATATAGTTCCCTATGCTGTACAGTATGACCTAATTTTTTTATCTATTTTATATATGGTAGTTTATATCTGCAGATCCCGAACTCCCAATGTATCCCTCTCCACCGTCTTTTCCCTTGGTAACCATAAATTTGTTTTCTATGTTTATTCACCAATTCTTTGAATTTGGATTTTTTTTTTGGAAGAGGAGCACACTGGTGATTTGGCCTCAAGGTGTACTCAGAATAAGATCGAAGATTGCCCAAGAGCCTTGTGCCATCCAAATAGCACTAGATTTTCCCCTTCCCCTTCTAATTAGATTCTGAGATTCTAATATCTGTTTTTCTGATTTTTTTGCTACGAGGATGAGGTGAAAGAAATAAATATGGAAAACCTCTAAAATATATATTGTTAGTAATGTATAAATAAATAATTCTTTTTTTTTAATGCTGACCTGAAAAACCAGAAGATTCAGGATCATAAAATACTGATAGATCACAGTAAAAACATTCTGAAATTTTCCAATCACTTCCTCATTGGAACTGCATCTTTTGTTATCAACTTTCCCAACCATCTCCCTAACATCAGACTCTCATGAGGGTATGAAGTGTCATTCTTTCAATCAATCAACAAATATTGCCTGAGTGGCTACTATATGGCAGGAACCCATCTAGTAGCTAGTGATACAATGATGAACAAGTGTTCAATGATGAACATGGAGTGTTACTGGAGTTTCCATTCCAGTGTTTGCTGATGGTAAAGAGTGGAGGAAGCAGCCAACGACTAAGTAGACAAAAGGACAAGATAATTCAGATTGCTAATTATCACCATGGCTTGGTGCATTAATGTATTTCCTAGCACAATGTCTAGAGTGTGGTAGGTACTCAATAATTATCTGCCTAGTAAAATGTATACGTGGTAACTCATTTCCTTAGAGTTTAACACTCTGCTTTTTCCAACTGGTAACTCAGTTGAACTAACGTGTTTTGTCTCAAATGTGTATTTCAACGTAAATTTGGACTGGAATGAAACAGAGAAATAGCATTGATAAAGCCAGTGGGCAGCTGTTTGGGGTTCAAAAGCTTTGGGTCACATTTTAGCTTTCACTTACCAGGACACCTCTTTTCTCTGAATTCAAGGTCCATTTTTCAAGCAAGTGAGGTAATACAGTGTTAATAATAAATGAAGGGAATTACAAACTTCTTTTATGATAGCTAACTCTGGATTGTTTGAACTTCATTCAGGTCATCATTTAATCTAACCCAAGCTTGCCAAAAACTCAGTTCAACTACATAGACAACTTAGATGACTTCTTTGCTTAAACGTAAAAATAAAACCTTAAGAGACTTCTTGGAGGGATCAGCTATTTCATAAGGACTTAAGATTCTTGATAAAGAATGTAATTCTTTACAAAATTTTCATGGGATCAAATAGTAATTATTTTTTAAGATTTTTTCTCTATATAATATTCTGCAGGCTAAAGATTGGACAGGTAAAATAATTGATTTCAGAGAGACATATCTGTAGAATAGATAAACAAGATTATACTGTATAGCACAGGGAAATATATATAGGATCTTGTGGTAGCTCACAGAGAATAAAATGTGACAATGAATATATATATATGTTCATGTATAACTGAAAAATTGTGCTCTACACTGGAATTTGACACAACATTGTAGAATTATTATAAATCAATAAAAAATGTTAAAAAAAGAAAAAGAAAGATGTAGCTCTTTTGCACCATTATTTGGCTTCTCAATTTTTATAAAAGCAATAATTATATGGATGATATGCAGTAGAATTTAATCTACTATTTACTTAATTAACAGTTTATAGATAATAGTGCATGAGGATAATTGAAAAATAGTTCTAATTTTTCAAAAGATAACATCTTATTTGTTTATATTGATTAGTTTCACAGCACTGTATGATATTTCATTACACTCTGAACTCTGAGGGAGGAGGGAACAGCAAGAATATGACACATGGAACTGGGAGTCAGTAACATCAGCTCTTCCAATACTAGGCAGTGTTGCCTTGGAAGAATGAAAAAGTTACTTCTCCAACTCTCCCTTCTAAAGCTATAAAATGTGAGGTTTGCAAAAGATGATACACACTTTGCTTTTAATATTGGATGATCTTTTTCATGCCTGATTTTAATGTTTTAATTGGGAAAGTAGGCAAGAACCATTTCTTTAATATACAAGTAAAATTTTCTGATAAATTAAACACAATGTTGTGTTACTCATCATGTGTCCCATATCAACTGTAGTTTGAATATTCTGACTTAATTTAAGATTTTTCCTTCTCAAATAATATGCATGCAATTTGTCTTCTGGCTATTAAGTATCAATTTGAGTAAGAGACTCCTCATTTTAAAAATTGCTATGAATTAACAATCATTCTCTTAATAAATTATTGGAAAGTAATGACTCAGAAATATAAAAACAAGTCTAAAGTATCTGTATAAATTCTCTAGCATTTCCCCAAATTAGGCAGGATGAGGTTTTTGCTGCACGCTATTAAAGGAAAAAGTGATACGGGAATTGCCATGCCACTGTGAACAGCTAGCACACTGTGCAAAATTCATGAAACAATTATGTTCAGACACTGGACCAGAAAGAGGCTGTGCAGGCTGACTCCTGAGAGAAGGGGAACACCTGAGGTGTATCCTACGATTGCTTTGGCTTTCTACCTGGAGGCAGTCTGTGGGCCATGGTGTAGAGAGGGAGAAGTCAGACAGAGCATGGTGTCTTGCTGAGTTGTGAAATAAAAGTTTACTGGATGAATTTAATAGAAGGTTAGATTCTACTGAAGAAAAGATTGCTGAACTGGAAATCATTCCAATAGAAAACATACACAATGCAGCATCGAGAGAAAAAAGAATGAAAAAAATGTAAGAGCACCAGTAAACTGGTGGACAGTATCAGGGAATTTAACTTTGCCAGTGTGTAATTGAAATCCAAGGAAAAGGGAAGCAGGAAAGAAATATTAGACTAGTTTAACAGTTTTTTGTATTTGAAGAAAACTTTTATGGTTTTCTGTACACAAATTATGAATTTCAGTGCATCACAAGCAGGATATACTCCAGAGAAGCAAACAAAGACAAATTACGTAAAGGAAAAAAAAAAAAGATAAAAATGTCTTCAGACTCTCTATTCAAAACCAGGGGAGCTAGAATACGACAGAAAGACATTTTTAAAGTGATTGAAGGAAAAAAAAAAAAACCCTAGAAAATCTTTATCCAATGAAACGATATTTCAAAAGTGAAGGCAAAATGAAAACTTTTTCTGACAAACAAACCTGAGAGAATCCATTGCTGGCAGACCTGTAGCTTTAAAAATATGAAAGGAAGTTCTTCAGACAGATGGAAAACAATACCAGATGGAAGTGTATATCTATAGAAAAAAAAAGAAAGTAGAAATGGTAAGTATTAGGGATATTCATTGCTTTAAAAATAGTTTACTGCAAATATAATCATATATCATAGGGTTTATAACTTAAGTAGAAATAAATTATACGGCAACAGTAACACAACAGAAGGGGAGAAATGAATATCTTTATATTATATGTGAAGTGGCAGAGTATTTGGTAAGTTTAGGAAGTAAGCCCTAGAACATCTGCTTAAAGAAAAGACATATGGCTAATAAACTAGTAGCATTGATAAAATGGAATTTAAAAATTCACTTAATCCAAAATAAGGCAGAAAATTTAAAAAAAATAGATGAGATAATGGAAAACAAATAACAGTATTATAGATTGAAATCAACTATATTGATAATTACATTAAGTATATATTCTCTAAGCATTACATTAACTATATATTCTCTAAGCATAAGTATATATTCTCTAAGCAAACAGAGATTAACAGACTGGAATAAAGAAAACCATCCAATTAAATATGAATCCCAAGATAAGTTAAAAGTAAATTAATGCAAACATGAGTCAACAGAAAGTAGAAATAGCTATGTTACCACCAGGCCAAGTGTTCTCCAAAATCGAAAATATTACTCATGAGAATGAGGGAGTTTTGCTAGTGATCAAGAGGTTAAATCTTTATGAAAACCTAACAAATTTCAATGCACCTAGTAATAGAACTTCAAAATGCATGATGCAAAAATTGAAAGAGCTGAAAAATGAAATAAATTAAAGCCAACATATTTAAAGATTTCAAAGTCCTCTCCCAATAATTGATAAATAAAAAGTAGAGAGAAAATCAGGAAGAATGTATAAGACTTGAACTATTCATCAACTGTATTTGACTCTTATAGTTCTCCCCCAACTTGAACAGAATACACATCCTTGGCAATTATGTAAGGAATAGTCACCAAGATAGACTATATGCTAATCCATACAACAAGTCTCAATTAATTAAAAAGTCCTGAATTTCAACATCTGCTTTCTCACCAATATAGAATTAAATTAGGAATCAATAATAGAGCAATGCATGAAAATACTCAAAATATTTAGAATTTGAATAACATGTAACTCTAAAATTACAAAAAACTAAAAAGACTGTCCATATCAACTGTTGTTAAAGATGTGGAACAACTTGAGCATTCATGGGTGTAAAATGTAAAGGAGTATAAAATGGTTCAACCCACTTTGGAAAACAATTTGAGTTTCTTATAAAGTTAAACACACCTAATATATGGCTCAGTAATTCTACTCATACATATTTACTCAAGAAAGTGAAGGCCTCTGTCTCTGCAAATTCTTATATATAAGTGGACATAGCAGCTTTATTAATAATAATTACAAACTGAAAACAAAACAAATCCTTATCAAGAGGTGAATGGATAAACAAATTCTGATATAACACATAATGGAATACTATACAGCAGTAAATGAAGGAATGAACTATCAATACATATAAAATTGTGAATGAATCTTGAAAACATTATGCTGAGTGTAAGACACCAGAGGCAAAAGATTATATACTGTATGATTTCATTTACATGAAATTCTAGAAAAGGGAAATCAAATCAGTGGTTGCCTGGAGTTGTAGGTCGTTAGGGATTAACATTAAAGGGGCATGAAAAGCTTTTTTAGGTAATAGAAATATTCTCTTTCTTACTTACACATGAGTGTATATATTTGTCATAACTAATCAAACTCTATACTTAAAATGATTACTTTTTATTGTATGAGGGAGGTTTATTCCTCAATATGTAAAAATAATTAGATTTGAAGAACTTTAAGATGTTTCCATGTGTGACCTAAGAATAAGAATTTTGTGACCAGATATTTTGAGGGACTTCCAATTTCAACAAACTCAGAAAAATGTTCTTATAAGAATTCTGAGTCTTTAGTAGGCTATCTTTAATTTAAAATCTCCAAGACATTCTCATGTTTTTATTTCGTTCCCAAACTTTTAAATGGGACATCTTCCTGGAATAGTTTTTTCTTGTTACATATGTTAGAAAGGTACTCTCCTGTTTTAACCAGACATTCAAAGTTATGTGATATAATTCTTTTTCACCCTCTCAGTTTCATACTGATGACAGAGAGAATTTTTTTTTTCTGGTCAAGAACTGAGAAGAGATTATTAATAATGAATGATTTGGGTGAATGGATAAATAAAGTGTGATACACCCAGACAATGGAATATTACTCAGTGCTAAAAATAATGAGCTATCAAGACATGAAAAGACATGGAGGAAACTTAAATGCATATTACTAAGTAAAAGAAGCCAATCTGAAAGGCTACATCCTGTTAAATTCCAAGTGTATGACATTCCAGGAAAGGCAAATCTATGAAGACAGTGTAAGTTTGATTAGTGGTTGACAAGGGCTTGGGAGAGGAAAGGGATGAATAGGTGCAATATGGAAGATTTTTAAGACGGTGAAAATACTCTGTATGATACCGTAATAATGAATTCATGTCATTATATGTTTACCCAAATCCGTGGAATATATACCACCAAGAGTGAACGCTAAAGGAAACTATGAACTCTGGGTGATAATGAGATGTCAATATAGGTTCCTCCTTTGAAACAAATGTATGTCATTGTTTAAATATTTGATAGGGGATCTTTACAGTGAGGGAAGCTATTCATGTGTGAGGGTAGAGGGTACATGGGAAATATTTGTGCTTTCTTCTTAATTTTTCCGTGAACCTAAATCTGCTCTAAAAATAATATTTAAAAAGTATAGATATTGTAAGCATTTAGAAAAGGGAGCAATGATGATTATTAAACTTCATGAGTTCACCAAGAATAAATCATCCATAATAGAATCAAGTCCTTCTTTGATGGGTTAGGTATGTACAGTACATGTTTAAATTTACACATGATGTTGGAGTCCCCTGTGACATCTTTGAACAGGTGAATAGGTGAACAGTAAGAGGATGATTTAGTATAGACAGAGTAATTCACAGGAAGTCCAAGGGCTTGATTCAAAGGGTCAACATTTCTCTGAATGGTGGTATTTCTTAGAGGCATAAGACTCTTTGTTCAACCCTGTGTGTGTGTGTGTGTGTGCAGTTTTTGTTTTTCTACATTTTAAGCAATGTCGTATTTTGTTAAACAAGTTCTTACTTTTTTTGTAAAACATTTTAAACAATGGCATACTTTTTTTCTTAATTTTTTTGGAAAACATTTAAACAATGACATACTTTTCAAATATGGTATTTTAAATAATGTCCTGCTGACTAGAATTTTATATGGTTCAGAGTTGAGAAGGGTAGTTAAAATACTTGATTCTAGAATTGTTATTCATAAAGAATTCAAGTGACTGAAATAATAGTGAACATTTGAAACAAATAAAAGTAAATAGGAAAAGGTGAATTTATGCCACTGGTTTCACAATAAAATAATTGTACTGGTGAAATGTGATATATAAAAGTATTTAAGGATTTTATGGTGATTTTAAATGGAATAGATTAACCACTGACAAGCCTCACAAAAATAACGAAAATTTATAATAACAGTTATAGTGTATTGAATGTCTACTATGTGCCAAGAATTATCAGGGACTTTTCAAACATTTGTCTGTAAATTCCATATTCATTTTTAATTTTAAAGGTTGCCTTTTGCCATTTTGTAAGTTGAGAATTTAAGTTCAGAGAGGTGAAATCTGTGGTTCCCATAGCTAATAAGAGTTGAAACTAAGATTAGTGATATCAAATCCTTCTTTCACAAGATCCACATTCTTTTACTCTTCCTGCCTCATTATTGAGATTGTAAGATGCATTAAGGTGGAAAAAATAACTAGTATAAAGGGTGTAACAGGAACATTTTGATCTAAACTATTCGGAGTCCCATTTGGAGTTTTCCCTTTGATTAAGAACACCACAGTTTAAGAGGAAAACTGGACTAATTCTAAAGTACATGTAATCAGATAAAGAGATTTGGATTTATTTTAGATGAGGAACAGACCAAAGAACTAAGAATTTATGACCTGGGCAACTGAGCATTCTAGCAGCCCATGGTAGCTCAACATTTGAAGAACTATTATTTGAAAGAAAGCTTACATTTTTCTTTGTAACTCCACAGACTAGGACTAGGACTAATAAATTAAAAGAGTCATGAAGCCAGCTTGGGATGACCTAGGTTAGAATTTTGCAACAGAGCTGCCAGGAAATTAGCTGAAATTTCTGAGTGGGTAGTGAGCTGCCTGACACTGGAGCTATTCAAGTAGAGAGTAGTTGATCATTTAGTTGGAAATCAGTGTAGAATCACTGGTAGTCTCAGCTGACTTTTAAATTTCCTTTCAAAGCTTGGAGTCTTTAATGTTACAGAAATTGCAGTGTATTTAAAGGGTGGAAGTTAGCATACATTTCTTAAAATGTAATCTTGTTGAATACTTTCATTATGAAGCTAGATTAAAACAGAAAAAAGCTACAACAACACACCTGCAAGTTAAAACAGGCAGGTAGTTGTTGGTAAGGAGAGAATAGGATTTATGTATCATTCCGTCCACTTTTCTAAACACTTGCCAGACAATAATTATTTACTTTTGGACAAAGATCCTTGGCTTGTATTTTCAACAACCTTTAAGGGAGCTGATTGCGAAATGTTTTCAGCTCCATCTCCAGCATGAGTCTTAAGTCTTGGCAAAGGAGGAAGCCAAGGGAACATTTACTCCATAGAAGGTGAATGTTCTTGGCTATGATGGAGGTAACTCTGCAGTTAACTTGTGGCTCATTCTTTCCATCTCATATATTGAAAAGACCTCCCAGGAAGAGCTGCCAAGACATCCACGGTCCACTTGGCCTCCACAAGCAGCACTAAGACCCTTTGTGGAAGGTGTGGGGGACTTTCATGGAGCACTTGCAAAAGATAAGGCATATTCTATCCCCTCTACCCTCATACCGCCAAAACTTCCATGGCCAGTTTTCCTTATTGATCTATATTTAATAATAAATAATGGCCATCTAAATAATAAACAGTGTCTTGAAAGTCTCCTTTTGTATTTTACAACCTTGCTACTCAAAGTGTGGTCTGTGGACCAACCTCAGCATCCCTGGGACTTGGTTAGAAAGGCAGGTTCTTGGACTTTACAACAGACCTACTCAACCAGAATCCACATTTTAATAAAACTCCAAAGTGATTTGTATACACATTAAAATTTGAGAAGCACTCTTTTAGACTACTTGCTCATGATCTTACACATTTTATAAGTGTGCTATGCAGTTTAGAACTTTCTCACATTGTTCTAATTTTACTTTTTAATACTTCAAGATGAATCGCTTGATATGAAGACAGTAAGATTTCTGGAACTATCACCTAAAGTCTGATCTTTAACTCATCCTTTCCTCTCAATCCTCATAACCCAATTGCCCACCAATTATAGAACTTGAAACTTCCTCCGAATTGCCTCTCCCACCTCCACAACATACCTGGACTGGGCTCCTTCATATCAATCTGGACTATATATATATATAGCCTCTCTGCTGGTTTTTCTTTGCTCTCACTCATTCTCCAAACTGGGAACAAAGGTAATTTTTATTGACAGTTATCCTTGCACCAGAACAGTGTTGTAACTTGTTGGTTTGCCTTCAAATTCTTCTTGAATTGGTCTCTGATAACCTTGTAGCTTCTTCCATTGCCACATTTCTATCAAGCATGTTGATCCCAGCCATAGGTGTAGTGGCCATTTGTGCATTTCCATTTTCCAAAGGCTCATCCTCCCGTTTCCTCCTCCTCTTCTTTCTAGACTCATCATGAGAATAGGGGGGAGGGTATAGCTTGAGTGGTAGAGTGCATGCATAGCATGCATGAGGTCCTGGTTCAATCCCCAGTATCTTCTCTAAAAATAAGTAAATAGACCTAATTACCCCCCTCCAAAATAAATAAAATTAAAAAAATAACTTAGCAGGGAGGGTATAGCTCAAGTGGTAGAGTGCATGCTTAGCATGCATGAGGTCCTGAGTTCAATCCCCAGTACCTCCTTAAAAAATAAATAAATAAGCCTAATTACCCTCCCCCCAAAAAAAGAGTAAAGAAAAGAAAAGAAAAGAAAGCCTTTTACAGTTTAGCGAGGAAGAATGAATTGCTTCTTCCCCTGCTAATGTAACATGCTTGTGTCATGTTCCACTGTATTCATTTTATTGTCTCCATGCACTGTTAGATTATGATGCCTACATGGCAGGGATAAGGGAGGCATTTAGTGTTTGGGAGTGAAAAACTATGTCAAATTCATTCCCTCCTTACTACTGCATGACCTTGGGTCAGTTACCCTTCTAAGCCTCAGTTTCCTTATCTATAATATGGGGATTATACTATGTAAGTGGCTTTTGTGAAGATTAAAATAAAATATGAAGGTTTAGGTCACATGATGTTTAATTTATAATAACCCAATTTGGTTCTAGAGAAATAGGTGTACTGAGTGATTATCAAGGCAGAAGCAGGAATTTAACCTTAACCGTGGAAAGTGATGTGAATCCAAATTCTAGCACTAGAAGGCAAGGATGAGGCTGCATCACTGGGGGAAATCGAAGCCAAATAATTAGAACTAAGATGTAGGATTAGAGGAGTCACAGTGACTGGACTGGAGCTTCTGTGGATTGACTCTAGTGGCCCCAAGAGGGTGGGCACAGGTGGTGCAGAGTCTCTGTGAAGGGACCTGTAGTCACCTGTATAAAAAATGTGGGGTCATGGCTTCCATTTTGTTTCTACTGGCCTTCCAGATGACACTCAGCATTTTGTGGATCTTGGCATGTGGAATTCTTTCTTCCTTCCTCCCTCTTGCTTCCTTCCTTCCTTCCTTGCTTCATGTCATCTCTCCTCCCCCCCCCCCCCCTTCTTCCTTTTTGGTCTTCATTCTCCCTGCTGAAAATGCCAGAAAGAGCTAGCAGAGTTAGTTTACTGACAATGGATATTTGTTCAGTATACACTCAGTTAAAACCAACAGAGCACACCCAGATGGAGACAATTGTCTGTCATTATCAGCACTGACAGATTTGAGCTAATGTCCTAGAATGGAAAGTGGCCACTCTCTATGATTCAAGTGCAGTGATTCTGATTGAAGAAGACAGTACTAAATGAGAGACACAGCACATATAATCAAAAAACAAATCTTGAATCTTAATTCCTAACATGTGTCCTAAAAAGGCTTCATTCTTGGAGGGCTGATTTATCATTCAACAAATTCTTACTCACTTCGGAGGGAAGTAGGAAATGAGAAAGGGGTGCATTTCCTAGATTGTAGCCCGAGTACCCGGGGCTCAGACAGAATTGAAGATTGTGGGGCGGAAGAGCAGGAACCTGCAGACTTAGAGTTCTGATCTGTTTGGAGCCCAGCAGCAGACTGAGCCCTGTAGCAGGCTGGTCATAGCCATGAATCAGGTTGCTATCATAAGGGTACATTTGCATTTTAATTAATGCACTTTAAATTTTGCTATAACTGAGTATATACCCAATTTTAGGAAGTCTTCCAAAGTCGGGGAATATGGTATAATATTGTGTATAATTTGTTGTAAGAAAGATGAGATGGAATGTGAGGCCAGGCTGCTGGCAGAAGAATGGCAATCACTGGATCGGAGGACAACTTGGCCTTGTGAGTATGAGATGAGCACAGTTAGGGCAGCAGACAGGAACGTGGTGCTGATGGGCAGATGACACCAGGAATAAATTATGTGATAACTGTGGCTGTTTTTGTGTGGATATTTTCATGCTAGAGTAGTGACTGGGTTGTCTTTTTTTGTTTACAAGACTAATGTCTTGAGTCTTGTTTCAATCAAGTTTGATTCGCAGTTCTAAAATTTAACTGTGCTGGAAAAAGAAAAAGGAGAAAGAAACCCAAAATGCTGCAACAGGGCTGTTACTCCTTTGTGTTCTTTTCTCAAATATGTCAAAAGTATGGGGGAAAGTTTAATTTTTATGACATAGCTACTATGTGTCAGGTTGTACTAGGTATTTTACCCATGTCGCTTCATCAAATTCTCAAAAACTAAGGTAAGAGATTAACATTTCCATTTTATAGATAAGAAAACCAAAGTTTCAAGGGGGTGAATAAGATTTTTCAAGATCATAAAGCAAGCAAAGATACGTTTTAATCCAGATAACTGGGAACACACGCACACACACACACACTCATTCCTATTTGTTTCTATGGCTCGTGGATTAGAGGACCCACAATCTCAGCATACCCTGAGACAGACACAGGCCTGGGCTGTTACTGTCCTTACTACTAACTGTGTGTCCTTAAACAGGTGCTCTTAACCCTTCAGTGACTCAGTTTTCTGGTCTGTAAAATTAGAGGATTTGGACCATTTGCTTTCTGTAACCCTTTCATGCACTAATCTGTGTCCACACAAAGCTTATGTATAAGAACTTGCACTTCAGATTCTATTTGGGTACAAAAAATAAACTAAATAGAGACTTGAGGAACGCTAAGGAAAATTTTTAGGGAGCAGAGTTTGTGGCTTAATTGGATTTGAACTAGCTGAGTCTCATTGGAGTATCCTCTGCTTCATGGTGGAAGAGTGGAAATGGGGAAAGTTCATTTAGGAATAAACTACTGCTGAGACAGTGTTGGATTGTGATAAAGTAGAAAGAGTATAGATTTTGGAATAACAGGTACCTGAATTTAAATCCTGATTTGATCAATTACTAGTTATATAACCTGACGTCATTCTGAGTCTCAGTGTCCTGCTCAGTACATTGGGAGTAGTTTTGGAGCTCCTGTGAGAGTGTAATGAGACAATGGGAACTAACCACTTAGTACGTGACACGGGACATGCTTGATATTCAGTAAGTGCCAGTTTCTTCCTCTTCTCTTCTATATGTATGGTGCTGGCACAAACTTTGCAAAATAAAAGTCTGAGCCATGTCGGTACAAAATTCCCCGGGTGACATCTCTGAACCATCAGACAATCATAGGAAGATCAGAATTGCAGAAAAGAGTCTAGACTGACTCCATTCCCACTTCCTGTTCTGGAAGAACCACACCATTCATTTCCCTGGTCTTTCTAACAGCCCCTAAGTAATCTGTTGCATTTTTGAGGAAAGTTTAATGTGTGCAGACATGGAGGCCTGGCCACACACAATGGATGTTTGATTTTCCTTCTCCCTCCTTCTCCCACCATCTCTCTTGAGGAACCCTTAATCGGAGCTGTTGCCAGGTGATGAGGTCTCCACATTCTTTCCAGCGGCTGCTATTTATATACGGTGTCTGGTGGTGTTTTAACACCTGGCTCAATATTTACCTGTGAGGGCTTCACTTTACTCTCTGACCTTATTCACAGGATGGAGCTGTCCAGATAATGATACCTTGGGGATTGCTATGAAGTATCCCCTAGCTGACCACTCAGTATTCACTCCTCTCTCCCAAAATGTTCTTCTGAGTAGCAGGTTCTGAAATGAAGTCTGCTCCCATCTTTCCTTGGACTCTTGAAGCTATGAGCACTAGGAACACAATGAACTGATTAAAAGAAGCACATCCCAGGTTTTGGGGTAACGGAAAGTTAGAAACAAAGGAATGGGGTGTTTTAATTTGTCTTACTATATATACCCTCTCATGAGTGAAGAGAAAAAATAGAATAACACTCTTGACTCTTAAACTCATCTTCAGCTGCAATGCCTACTTGCAAAGTCATATTGGTGCAGTGCCTAGCGATAAATAGTGTTTTCAGATCCATTATTTCATTCCGGCAACCCGGTGTCAGCACAGGGCTGGTGTTATTATCCCCATTTATAGATGGAGAAAATGGAAGCCTAGAGCAGTTAGGTAATTTGTCAAGCCAATTCAGATTCTCTGTGGACTGCAGTGGGAAATAATTAGAGAAAATAAAACATACAAAGAAACATATGACTGCTCAACAACCAGCTGTTATAGTAGGACTGTTACTGTGAACCCATTTTACGGATGAGAAAATCTGGGTAACAATTATGTCTTGATTTGCCCAATTATATCAAATACTTTTCAGAATCGAGAGGATGCATCTGTACATTAAAATCTATTGTAGTAGAAATTATGTCGTGGAATTTCTAGGGAACGTACTTGGGTTCAGATAAGTCTGTCTTTGAATCCTTGTCCCTCTGGAAGTAACTCAACTCTTCTGCTTTTGATTCTAGTTGCTAATCACTCTGTAGTGCAGTTTCCTAAGTTTTAAAACAGGAACAAATAATTTCTAATAAGAACTGAAGTCAGTATCATGTCTGGTATATAGGAGAGACTCAAAGCTGGCTCACACAATGGAGATTTGGTGTCAGTGTTTATAGTTCCAGAAAGGTGCTCACACCATTTTGGTTTGTCTCTATTTTGGGCTGTGCCTCTGGGAGTTGAGGAGAGAGAGAACTGGCTTGCAGCAAACCACCCCTGCGCGCACAGCGTCCGGGCTTGCTGGCCCCGTCTGCGTCCTCTGTAATTACAATGACATCTCAATATGTTCTCCTGTCTCAAGTAGTCTTGCTTGTATCACATTTACTTTTGAAAGTTACAGCTCCGGAACCCTAAATGCTGAACGGTCTCCAGGTAACTTGATGCCGTGCAGAGCAAAGAGCTCGCCTTCAAAATGCTGCCAGGAAGATTCACTTTTTATAGCACTTTTTATAGGAATTCCCGTGGAGGAGAATTCTCAGGAGAAGAATTTGGCCTCCCGGTTTGAAGCACATCTGGTTCTTTGAGTTGTCAAGGAGTAAGTAGTCCATAACAATCGAGAAAATTAGGTAAATGTGAAATTCGAACTGGACAAAGCCAGGAGAAATTCAAATTGCAGGCAGCTTTGTTTATTTTTCAAAACATCCTGCTGGCTCATAAATTAGATTCAGATTCCTTAAATTAATCAAAATGAAAAACCAGTGGCATCCCAATGGAGCTATGTTGATAGAATTAATTCTCTTTATTCAGAGGCTGCTTACTAATTTGTGGATTTTCTAGAACCCTTGCTTTCCCCTCTTACACCCAATTGTTTACCTTTTGGTCAGTTCTTTGCCTAACATTATCTTCTGTAAGGGACCTGGGAAGTTAACCATTAGTGTAATCTAATACCTGTCGTGGTCTCAACCTTAGGAAGGCACTTATGACATATTGACTAAGTGAACGAAATATGCTACTTACGAGCAATTCCGGACTAATTGGGTTCCAGAGTCGCCATGAAGTTTGTTAAATCATTTTATTCTCACTTCCTACGTTGGTAGCTGATTAAGCCATCAGAAATCGTAATTAGAGGTTTTCCTTAGGGCTTCACGACCTCTTTGTATTTCCCTGATAGCCTGTGCATTAGAGAAAAATACTCAGATTTGGAATTTTGTGAAAATTCAGTTGTAACCAATCCAATAGAGATATCCAATTATCCTAGTCAGAAGACACTTCCGGTTGCTGTGAACTGTTAAGTAATTGTACATATTTGTGCGTTTTCCTTTGGCAATTACCACATGCCTTGCATTGTACTGTTTTGGACACAGACCCATCTCCCCGCTAGATTGTGGTGCTGTCACCCTGAGGGCATCTCTGTACTAATCTTTGTAATCTCTGGAGCAGTCCCGTAAGACTATCATGTCAGCCACATTTGTTATTTGTCATTTTCTAGTGGCCACATTAATTGAAATAAAAATAGAAAAACAGATGACATTAATTTTAATAATATATTTACTTAAACTCGTACACCCAAATTATTATGATGCTAATATGTAAATGATATAAGAAACTATTAGAGATGCATCACATTTTAAAAAATACAACGTCTTTAACATCTCTTATGTATTTTACACTTGTGGTACATTTCAGTTCAGACAAACTTCCGATCTCAAGTGCTCATTGGTCACATGTGGCTGTTGGGTCTTGTGCCGGACTGCCCACCTCTAGAACACTTCACCAGCGGAGGTTATACAGTGTTCTGCTGGCAGACTAGGGATTTTGTGGGTTCAAATCCCAGCTCTACAGAGTCTCTGAGCTCAACTTCTTCATCTCCACCAGTGATATCAATAATGAGAATACATGGCCCATGGGATGTATTCAAAGGCATTTATTAAATGAATCAAAGTATTTTTCATACAGGGTGGTTTGAGGGTTGAATGAGATAATATAAAGCCCTTAATACAATAGATGGATGGCACATGGAATCTCTTCAATAAAAATTAGCTATTATGTTAAGCTAGTGCTTCAACACTGTTTCAACCACATATTCAACACATATTTCCCCCTCATGTCTGCCCACCAAACTTTTAGCCATCCTTTATACACACCTCACAGAAGGTCTCTGTGAATGAATCTTCCTTCCTTCCAACCAAATCCGTATGAATCTTTTCTTCCTCTGTTCTCTTACAAAATTTGATTCCTTTAAAAAAATTATAATCACATTATAACTGAAGGATTTGTGTGTTTTCATTTCGTATCCCTTATTACCCATCATACATTAACTGGCACCCTACTAAATGCTCAGTACATTTTTAATACGTAATAAAGAGTCCACCCATTTCTTTGTAACATGAGAGATTGAGATCTCTTCCAGAAGAAAGCTTGAGAGGTTGCTTTTCTGGTCTGAACTGTTCTTAGAAATAAATAAATACGCTGTCAGCTTTGGGTTTCCTCTTTAACATTTATTGAGCTGATAGAGATTTCTTGGGATATTAAAACTCATAACTGGTTTTAATAAGGCAGTTATGGGCCCTGAGGAGAGGATAAAGTGTCATTGATTGCTAGGTGATGGAAACTTTAGAAAGGGCCACTGAAACGAATAAAACCAACACATTTAAGCTGAAGATAATATGTTCCTTTTTCACGGTGGGTCACAGCTGTGTAAGGCACCAGCTAGTTCATGAAGGGTGTATAGTTACCCAGGATTTAAACTTAGATAAACTCCAAGTCAGTAGCTGCCAATCACAGAACGTTCCCGGTACTGGTTGGAGCAGGGCTGTCCCACATGGTCTCCTTTTGCTCCTAGGGTTTGGCCCTTAGGGACACATCTGTACTGGCCACAAGAAGCTTCTATTTCTGGGTCTAATGTTATTCCTTAACTTTCATCAGATAATGTGGATATGGGGCTGAGGTCAGAATTGCTGGTGTTTGTTCCATCAATCTTACATATGGTAAAACTGTGTGGAAGATACTAACTTTTGTTTGCACTTGCTGTCCATTACACCTGCTCTTGACTTCCATTCCCACTTTCTCAGTCTTCCCATACAGTTTAAGCAAAGGTAAACAGTTAGTGTGATCAACCAGAGCTTACTTATTCCACTGACACTGGTGACCCTGTGTATGGCCGTGGGGCACAGACATGAATTGGAAGTGGCCTGTCCTCTCACATGTGGCAGGAGAAATGGACAATACAATTACAAGAGAGTGCTCTCAGGGCCGTGGTAGAAGTTTGTACAGATTGGTATGGAAGGTAGAGTAAGGGCAACTAATAGTTGTTGCATATTCAATAAATGTTTAAAAAAATCATCCATCTCTATCTCTTCTTGACCAGGTGACCGTAAGTAGATAAATTAATCTATCTAAACCTTGGTTTATTCAACTGCAAAATGGGAATAATTATAGTACTTGTCTTTGTGGATGGAGTCGACTGGGACCATATGAAGGGTTGCCAAGCAACAAGGGGACAGGATACACTATCTGATGTTATGTGTTTGCTATTATTGTTATTAGATAAACCTGAGATAGTTCCCAAAGTGTATTGGTCCCTATATTTTCTGTAATAGAATAGATTTTGACAGAATTTCACTTATATTTAGATTCAAGGTTTTCTAGTGATAAGATGAACATTCACATTTTTTTCCAAATTAGGCTTTTCTAAATCAATTCCAGGCTGTATGAGAGAGTAATTAAGGGGGACTTGCTCTGTCAACAAGAAGAGATATTGTAAAGCCAAAACAATTCAAGCCTTGTGATATTGGTGAAAGAATAGTTGGATAGATGATGAAATAGAATTGACAAGACAGAGGCAACTTTAGTTTCTACAACTTCATATATGATAAAGGAGGCATCACAAATTAATAAAGAAACAATGAACTCAGTGTTAAATTGTGTTGGGAAGTTGGCTATTTGGAAAATAAAATCAACATAGATCTCCTTTCCAAATCCTATGTAATAATATAATCCCTGTAGATTAAGACTTAAATATTAAATACACAAATATTAAATACATACATATACCACACATATGTCCAAATATTTGCTCTATGATTAGAGAGATGGTTTCTTTTTGTTCACAGACTAAAATTTTTAATACACCTTGAGAGACTCTCTGTTCTCTACCTCATTTTCCATTCTTATCCAGCATCATTCTCCCACCTCCCTCTCTGCTCCTTTTCTAGTTATTTCTCTCGGTTCCTTGTATATGCTGTACTCTCTTCTGCCTGCTGGACTTGACTTTGCTATTACTTTGTCTGGATGGTCTGTTTCTCCTCTCCACACTTACCCTCTTCCCCAATCCCTAAACCTGATTTAAGTCAGCTTAACCTCCACTTCTTATACTTCATATAATGTTAAATACCTTTTTTGGTGGGATTACACAGCATTCTGAACATTTCCTTTCTTAACATCCTCCATGTGTAACTGTAAGTTACAGGAGAGCAGAGCTCATGTCCATCTGGCTTGCTGCTGCTACCATAGTGTCTGATCATTGCTATCTGTTGGATACTGAAAAATTATTAGATCAAGTGAAGAAACTTGGGAAGATAGAGATTTGATTAAATAAAAATTAAAACAAACAAGAAAACCTTTTGTGTCACTATAAAGCACTGTAGATGAGAAATGATTTCAAAGTGGTGGAATATAGACCTTTCCGCTTTTTTCTCTACTTGTAAATCACCCCCAAAACAAGGAGAACTAAAACTAAAAAACACCATCTTCAGTGAGACTCTGTGACAAATGGAAGAATGGTGAGTGAATCCATGGCACAGAGGAAAATTAAAGTTAAATGCCTACAGGCTGTGGCATCAATGAGAAACTCCTGATCTACCTCATAGACGTTAGTAAGGCCCTGGACCTGGAGGCACCAAGCATAAGTTATGGATAAAGTATGGGCTATGTAAGTGTGTGAGGGAGTTGAAGGAGGACTTACTGACAATGGGGGATTTGCTTGAAGTCTTTAAGGAGCCAGTACATCTACAGTTGTTCACTCTCTATCCAGAATAAGCTAGTGACTCTGGTAGAATGGAACCAGAGAAGCTAGAGGGAATGGCGGATGTGGAGAAATGGGGAGCTGAGGCAGCAAGATGGACTAAATACAAGTCTTCTTGTTGAGTAGGACTGCATTCCAGAGCTTAGCAGCCAGGCTGATAACTCTCAGGAAAGAGTTGAGAGGAACTGTCCCTGGAAAACTGGCACCACCACAGAGAAAATACTAGCAGGTGCCAACTTTTGGCCATACTCATTGAGAAGGGTAGCTGACCACTTGTCATCATCACACATTGGTTGACAGACCTTGCCTCCCCCCTCCCCTCAGGACCTCCAGTCAGCATTTTTGTGTTTGACCTCGAAAAATGTAGACTAGCAAGAGTCATTGACATTTGAGGAAGCCTTTAACATGAAACAAGGAGATTGAGATAGTAAATAAATAACTGGACAGATGGAAAATGAGAGGGACATTTGGAGTGATAGAATTAAAAAACAAATAAAAATTACCATTAATATCTTTGAAGAGTCATAAAAATATATTGTATTCATGAAACAAGAATAAGATAATACCAAAAAAAGACCATTTATCAAACAAAAAAAGGACTTCTAAAAATTAAAAGTTTTAAGTTTTACATTAGCATTTTAAATTAAAAGAAGGGCCATTTATTTGCTCAACAAACATGTATTGAATGTTTATTATTTACCTAGCACTGGTCTGAGCCTTGATGGAATGAAAGTCCTTGCCCTGTGGAAGCTTGCATTCCAACTGGCAAAGAAAGATAATAAGAAGATACATTTACAAGTAAACCATAGAGGCCATCAGCTGGATGATAAAGTGCCTTGGAGAGGTAAGTTAGGTTCAGGGAGAAACACCAGGAATGAGGAGTTGCTCTTTTATAAAGGGTGGTCAGGGAAGTCCTTACTGCTCTGGTGACATTTGTGCAGAGATCTGAAGTAACTCAGATGCAGAGCCATGTAGATCTGAGGGGAGAGCATTTCATGGAGAAGGAGAAGCTAGTGCAAAGGCCCTGAGGTTGAGACCATGCTTGGATTGCTAGGCAATGAGGCTGTTGGGATAAAGGTGATTTAGCCTTGAAGGCCTCAAAGGTGACACAGGCCAGACCATGTAAAGGACACTTGTCAGACCCAAAGGCTCATACCATAGCAAATGTTTTGTAATGCCTCTTGTTCTTTCCTGAAATTAAATTCATAGATAATATGAACTACTTAGAAACATAATTTCAAAAAACTTATTTAATTCCCTAATAGTAAAATATAAAAGAAATTTATATACAGTGTACAGTTACACCAGAAGATATAATGAACTGGTCCAGTGTTTCCCCATTAGTCAGGATATCAGTAAACATCCATAAACAAAAACAGGACATCCTTGGGTATGACATGAAAGTGTAGATTTATACAGATGTGATCTAATGGTGACTCAGATATCATGAGTGACATTGTCATTAGTGGCATGACTTTGTGAAAAGAATGATTCTTGACCAAGTTCCAGGGGAAGTGATGTATCATGGCTAGAGAGAACTCCAGAAGCCGTACAGGAGACAAGGAGATTCTTACTGGGTGGGCCGCCCATGCATTGAAGAACATCTGGTAGCCCTGCCCTGCTCATTTGGGTGGAGGAGAGTGCCACTCAGGGTGACAGCAAAAACACCCTGGAGAATTTTACAAAAGAACTGCTTCATTGCTTTATGCCCCCACTGAGAAACGCTGACCGAAGTCCTTGCAAGCCATTGTAAGGGTTTTCGGCATGTACTAGGGGGTGATACACAAAGCCTTTGGGAGATTTTCATCAGCAGAATGATAGGATCTGACCCATGTATTACAAGACCTGTGTTGACAATAGGCTATGTTAAGGCAGGGCGGAGCGTGAGTTTTGTTAGGAGGCTCTGCAGTCAGCCAGGATGGCTGCAGCTCAGGGTGTCAGTGAGAAGTGGCTGGATTCTGGGTATATTTTTGTACGTAGATGTAGCAGGATTTGCTGATGAATTGCATGTGAAAATGATGAAAAGAGACGAGTCAAGAATAATGAAACTAGGCCCTAGGCTTCTCTGAGGTAGTGTTCTAACACACTGTCCGTGATTCTTTTGTCTTGCTTTGTTGACATAGATTTGCCAGGTTTTGCCGAGATACACCATTTGTTTGTCACTAGTCCGCTGCGTTATAATTTCTTCCACTTGTCACCCAGAGCCGCTACTGGAGACCAGAGATCTGACTATAATATTAGAAGGAGAACTTATCTAGAGTTCCCCTAATGAAGGCGTAGGCTTGGTCCAAAACTGCAAATCTCATTAACCTGACCAACATGATGCCATCCCACTACCTGATCATCTTACCACCGCACAGCCAGTAAACCGGAGAAAGAGGTAAAATGAGAGTCAGAGCTCCCAAAGGAATAGGGTCAGAGCAGCACAAAACCTCTGCTTTTCATGAATAATATCCTTCAAGCCCGGAGGCTAATCAATGAAAACAGAAGATGAACTCAAGCTATTGCAGGGTAGTTAATATTCTAAAACTCTTTCATCTTACAGCAGTGAGGGCTCAATGCATCCCAGTGGCTGCATGAAAGAATCAGGGAGTGAATCTGAAATGACCTTCAGTGGGTAATAAACATTCTTCAAATCATATGTTTTGTGTGAAAAATTCATGTGAATCTCACATTCTACTCCGTAGAGTAGAGCATTATTTCCATTCTTTCTTACAATGGAAAAGTAATGTTTTAAATTGTTTGCAGTTAAGTAAAATTGATGTACTGTTTTTGTCTTGTGGCTTCCTGTACCAGTACCCTCATGTATGCTGCAAGAATAACCAAAAGGCATTTGTATTAGATCCGATGGAAAAGATGATACAGAAAAGAAGAGTAATTGAGGAAAGTCCAATGAAGGCACTATTTAAAATGAGGACACACAGGGTTAAGGGAAACCAACATAGAATAGTGAGCTACTGCAGTGGGTTGAATGGTAGCCTCCCCAAACTATATGTCCACATCCTAATCTCTGCAACTGTGAGTATTGCCTTACATAGCAGAAGAGTGAATATTACTGTATAACTAATGGATGTGATTATGTTAAGGATATTGAGATGAGGAAATTATCTACAATTATTCATTTGGGACCTAAATGCCTTCACAAGTGTCCTTGCAAGAAAGAGACAAAAGGAAATAAGACAGAAGAGGAGGAGGCAATGTGAAGATGGAGGTAGAGATTGGAAGGGTGGGGCCATAAGCCAAGGAATGTGGACAGCCACCAAAAGCTCAAAAAGGCAAAAAAATGGATTTCCACGAGAGCCTGCTGGCACTTTGATTTTGGACAGACTCTGGCTTCTCAAACTGAGAGAGAGTACATTTCTGTTGTGTTAAGCCACCCGATTCCATGGTAATATTGGGACAACCACAAGAGAGGAATATAGACACCTTTGTGCTATGGAACCATTAGCCTCACTAGGTCAGAACCGTCAGGGGAGAGGGTGGTTACCAGCACTTGGGCTGTAGCTGCAGCTCCAGCTATAGCCAGGTGGCAGAGCCACTTGGTGAGTGCTGTGGCATCAGGTAGAGGAATATTCCAACAGGAAAGAAGCCAAAGGTGTAAATACCCTGGCCACTGCCTCCTTTCAACTTCTGATCCATTTTCTGTGATGCCCATTGAACCCAATCAGAAGCTTGGCATCAGGGGAGCCTGGTTGATAGAAATCAGCCTCCCTGGAGAGAGCAGAGTGGAGCAGGATGGATGAAGGGGAACAGAGAGTATCCAGCAGAATATTTGTACTCCAATTTGGTCACTTCAGAACAGTGAAGAGATTATTGGTTTACGGGTCAGGAAGCTTGAATTCTAGTCTTTCTGTCACTAACTGTCTGTGTACTTAGTTATCTCTGGGCTTAATTTTCTGACCTATTTTTTTAAGCACTTTAGAAGTCAGAGATGTCTCATGGGTCATTAGTCACATTGAGGCTTAGAAGGAGAAAGAGAGTTACGTAGGCACGTGACTGACCAGGTCAAAGCAGGGACCCATCTCACATGTAGTGCTTGCCACGTTTTTCTGGGCTTTGTGGAAGAACCTACTGTCACAGACTGGAGAAGCAGAGCAGGCTTCACAAGTATAAAGTGAATGAAAGAACTTTCCCTGTTGGATTGTGGGTTCTAATTTTCTGGGAAATGCTATGGGACTTTGCTTCTGTTCCTTGCACTTAAGAGTCCCTTGTGCCCCATCCTTTACCCCAGACCCCTGACCTCTGAGAATCAAATCGAATGTCTGTTCCTTAGGGAAACATTTCCTGATCAGTCAAACTGGACCTGTTCTTAAAATTCTTTGGGTCACCTATGCCTTTCATATATTTCCCTATTATTTCACTTATCACACTGTATTTCAGTTATCACACCACATGTTTGACTCTATCCTTTGACAGTAATCCCTACCAGGGCAAGGAAGATGTTGCATTTCACTTTATCTTTAATTCTTAGCATGGTTCCTGGCATTACTTACTAAGTGAATGAATAAAGTTGCAAGGAAATGCGTGAAATTGTGTAAAGAGATCACTTCCCCAGACTCTAGATGTACCTAACTTTTTGTACTAGATTCACTCTAGCATTCAAAAATAGTTCAGTCAAAACTTATTCACAGAAATTGACACAACATTGTAAACTGACTATACTTCAATAAAAAATATATACAAAAAAAAACCTTATTAATTCAGGCTGGCTCCTTGACTGTCCCAATGTCTTCTATTCACCTGAATGATCCCATAGCTTCCTGAACAAACAATGTAGAATATACCATGGTGCAAAAATTATCCCTTTGTGTGTGTCCCCCCACTATGTTGGGAACCCCTGAGGAAGAAAATTGTATCTTGTATTCCTAGCTCAATTCGTATCACAATGTTGGACACAGTTTAGATAATCAAAGTTCATCAAATTGACTGAAATTAATTAAAATTAATTTTATGATATCTTCAACTGCCACAGTATGTAAGAGATGGCTGGATGAATTTTTACCATTTTTTGATAGTATGTTGGAATTATATGATGCAAATTTTAAAAAAGTTTGTAGCACAATGCAAGATTTATTTCTGGAGGAGTCCCAGGGAGCAACTCAAAGAGCCATTCTCTGGAGTGGCTGAAACTGAGTAGAAGTGAAAAGCCCATGGGACTTCAGACCCAGAGAGACATGGCATATGTGTGAGAAAACATATAGTGCTTTCAAACAGAGCCCTAAAGCCAAAGTCACTAGGGTAGGTGCTTTAAATAGTCAGCATTGATTTGTGTCACGGCTGCTTCTCAGTGGGGCATCTCTGTGTTGCCGGCTCCAGGGTGACTAGCAGCAGAGACTTTTAATTTAACTACAGGTAATGATTCACTGTAACAACAGGAGATAGCCAGCTCATCTTTGCGACGGTAACGGCTTTACAAGTACCTTCTTACACGTTAGTCCATTTGCTCCTGCCCATAGCTCTGTAAGGAAGCTATTTTATCTTCAATTGATATGAAGAAGCTGAGGCTCAGGAAGTTTAAGTGACTTGCCCAAGCCCACAGGACTAACAAATAGTCAGCTGGAACGCACACCGCCATTTCCTGGTGACAAAGGTAGAGGTTGTTTCGCTAAATCACACTCCCATCCCCAATAAAAGTTGCTAAGGAAGATCAGTCTTCCGAAGGATGAAGGACAAAGGACTCACTAGTCTGAAGGATCCAGGTCTTCCTCCTCCCTCCAGGGATGGATTCACATGGTAACGAGAGGGAAGCCTGGGCTTAGTCTCCTGCCTGGCTGCTCCGAGGTTTCTGATGTCGCCGTAGCCCTTTGTCTCTTAGCAAGTTTTTAATTTAGTCTTATGATGGAGACTGATGACACAGACATTCAGATAGAACCTTCCAAGGGGAGGCTCAAAGAGAAGGTTTTCTGAATGTGGCTGAATCCTTAAAAATTTGCCCCTGTCCGTATCTGTTTTAGACAACGAACAGGAGCTAGAGTGAACCCAGAGGAAACTTAGATGCTTAGTGGCAGGTGATGGAAATAAGGAGACCTATCGCATACTGCCAGGAAATGTCTTCTACCCTCACCTCTTGCCAGATTTGGCCATTAATTAGTTGCCTCCTGGTTCTGATCTCTCTGACAAGGTGACTGTCATTCAACCTCATTTGCCACCAATTTATGCATTCTGCCCTCCCTCCTGCCAAGTACATGTGGCATGACATTGAGTGATTCCAAGGGGTGATTTCCCATTGATCCCTTTGGTGACATGTTGAAGGAGGAATGGGTTAGTGGGCAAAGATGATGAGCAAGTGGCGTCTGAGAAGAGTAGGAGGAAATCTGCTCTGTTTGGGGCTCTGCCAGTGAATTAGCTCAGAATTTTGCCGCCTCCAGCTTTTAGCTGCCCTGGGATTTTGATCTCTGTTATCTGGCATAGTTCCTTTTAGGAACAAAATGGGATGACTGTTGACACTGTAGTGTGAATGCAGTGCTAACAGGTCAGAGAAACAGTACCGAATGTGACTCAGAGAAGAGCAAGCAAGTGCCCTATGATGTATTAAAAATGACCTGTGGACCTTGTGCCTTCCCAGCATTAACTGGTTGGCTACCAGTTTGAGCTTAAAAGACAAGAGATTCAAATTCAAATCTCTCCAATCCCATTCTACAGCTGTATGACTCCGGAAAATTACATATCTCTCTGAGTCTCAATTTCTTCAGGAGTGAAATAATAGTGCTTGCCATGCAGAGTGGAGAGGATTAAATGCTTAACAACATGGCAATGCTTAGGTAACACCCATAAGTGCTCATTGATAGTAGCTTTTAACATATTACAGTCTTAACATTGGCTACAACTTGGAATTGCCTGGAGAACTTTTTAAAACCCCCCATGCCCAGCCCACACCCTGAATCTCTGATGTTGGGTATTAGTAATTTTTAAAATCTCCCTCGGCGATTCTAATGTGTGGCCAAGGATGAGAACTACTGTTAAAATCTATTATTAGCCCATCAAATTTCATCTTGTGCAGATTCTATCTGGATAAAAATGCAGGATGGAATGAAGTTAAATTCTACTTAAGACCAATCATATGCCCAGTGCTTTTCACAATATTCCCATTTTGCAGATGAGCAAACTGAGGGGCTCAGAGTATTAAAGTAGTATCTGATGGATCTGGAATTTCAGTGCAGGGACTCTCAGTGTTAATCCAAGCAGTTTCTGCTACACTTGGGCCCCATACATTTTTTAGGATAGTCTTCTGGACTGGTGTTTGGATTTAGTTCAGAATCTACTCTTCATGTTAAGTTTTGGAATAAGCCCTGCAGGAAGCAAGTAGGTGAGTATTATAAAGTATTTGTTGTTCTTTTGCCCATTATCACACAGCTAAGAGGAGATTACAGCTCCTCTTACGTGGTTATTTGACTGAGTAGAGGTCTGGAGTCAGATGTCAGTACAGATTCTTCTCCTGCTGTCTATGACACAGGTGACCTTACACAAGTCATTTACCATCTCTGAGCCTTCCACTTCTTAGCTATAAAAGGGCAATTGGTGATGTTTACACAGAACCCTGCACACAGATGTTTATAGCAACTTTATTCTTAATTGCCAAGTCTTGGAAGCAACGAAGATGTCCTTTAGTAGGTGAGTGGATAAATAAATTGTGGTACATCCAGACAGTGGTGTATTATTCCATACTAAGAAGAAATGAACTATCAAGCCATGACAAGACACGGAAGAAACTTAAATGTATATTACTAAGTATTAGAAGTAAATCAAAAAGCCTCCATTCTGTATGATTCCAGCTATATGCCATTCTGGAAAAGGCAAAACTATGGAGACAGCAAAAAGATCAGTACTTACTAAGGTTTAGGGGCAAGAAGGGATGAACATTGCAGCACAGGACAGTGAAACTACTCTATGAAATTATAATGGTGGATACACGTCATTATACATTTGTCCAAACCCATAGCACATACAGCAGCAAGAGGGAACCCTGTGGACTCTGGATGAATGAAGTGTCAATGTAGTCTTACCAGTTGTAACAAAGGTACCACTCTGGTGGGGCATGTTGATTACGGGGGAGGCTGTGCATGTGTGGGGGCAGTGGGTATATGGGAACTCTCTTTACCTTCTGCTCCATTGCTGTGAACCTGAAGCAGTTCTAAAAAATAAAATCTATTAAAGAAAAAAAGTAATAGACTTAAAAATTCTGATTATTTCTTCTTTATTTTTTAATGATGAAATTGGGAAGCGAGCTGAAACTTCACACAGGACTTCTCATAACCCATCTCACGCCCGTCCCTAAACAGACTCAAGGCAAGCCCAACACAAACCAGGGAGCACTGAGAGCGGCAGAGTCTTCTCTAATCATTATGATCTAGGTTAGGTCTTTAAGGCTGCAGAATGAGAAGTTTATTGACGGGAAAGAAGTGCTGTAATCAGTGTTGGGGGCCTGAAAATCCTCCACCATAAAGCTTCCCAACCAGTGACCTGGATCAGTTACAGGCATGGGAAGACCTGGACCTCCTCTGTTCTTGTGAATCACGTCTGAGTTGACCTGCCTCCACTGAGTCTATTTGGACGATCTAGAACGACAGCAGGATGTTTTTGTGTCTCTCTACCAAATATTCTCCTTTTTTTAGTGTTTATTCTCTTAAGGGACTATGCGATGGCTTAATTTGAAACATGAAGGGTTATAATTGTTAGTATAATATATTAGAGCTGGAGGGTATCATGTGAATCATATAGGTTAATTGATTTTGTTTTATTTAACTCACAGATAGTATAATTAGAGTATTTTTGTTGTCATTAACTGAAATATACCAGACACACATTTGGTTCCTGTTGAACGTGCCCCCTGTAAGAGCAACTTTAGTAAGAGTTTTACCTGAAAAGTTTCCCTAGTGGAAATATTTCAAACTCAAGGTTTATTTCTATGTAATAAGGGCTCATCACACTTTGGTTGTAAGATTAATATTATTTATCATTATAAAATATGATTAATTAATAAAGCCAAAAAGCTTTTTAAAAGGATAATAGATCCACATTTCTGCAATTACTTTTGCTTCTCATTGGTCCTGTATATGATAAGTTAATTATCCAGTATTACTGAGTTTTGCTGTGGAAAGCAGCAGATTGAAAATACATTGTAGGATGCCACACTCTTGTCTGTTTTTATGATAATCTGGCCCCTCTCTGTAGTTACTGGTGAAAATATAGCCCAGAGAAGTGTTAACTTGACCAGCAAGATAGTAGGTTCATGTCAGGGGTGGGAATGTATCCCAGATTTCTGGAATCCCAATGGTGTTCTTTTTTGCCTAAATGCTGGTATTTAGTCTCCATCCATCAAGCTACCTACTATTCATGAAATGTGCTGTACTTAATATCATAACTAGAAAATTAATCAACTCACAGTAGACATGTACATTTGTACAAATGGAAGAGTCAGCATCAGTCGGTATGTTCAGGGCATTCAGGGAGCCTTTCAGATCACCTGAATCATTCTGTTAAGCTTGCAGATTACTGTAGCCACTATATCATCTGGTTCATATTGGGTTATATGGTTAATGTTTGCCTTGAGCTGGGAAGAAAATATTTAAGCTAATGCTTATTTGTGCCCAAGCTTACAACTGGGACTGATACTTCAGACCTGAGTTGGAAGGCTTGTAGAATATTTCATTTCAGGATTTGGTAATTTATAATAAAGTCATTTTATTTTTTCAGTCTAATGTGTCTGCAAGGTCAGTGATTGTTACTGAACACTGCAATTTCTGATAATCCCCATGGTTTGGCAGAGAATTCACTCCAGGGTGCATACCCATGCATACCTTCAGAAGGAAATAGCTTGGCATGGATTTCTGTATGTGTGATGTGTGCCCAGAGACCTGAATTTTTTTGGTGCCTGTGTGGAGGCTGAATGACTATTATCCTTACTATTATACGGTGTCACTGTTCATCAGGCTTATTGCAGTGTATCAGAAAAGACAGAGGCTTTGAGCAGACATGCAGTGGGGGCGCTATCTGGGAAAGTCATATGAAAGAATCTGAAAACGTCAGTAATAGGAGTAGGAACTGATAGAATAAGATTCAGTTTCTGGTAAACGCAACCTGATATACCCAGGGCAAAATAACGTGAGATACAGATATTAAATGGGTTAGAAAAACCTGGAAAGCACTGATGGTGAAAAAAACCTTGGAGTCTTGCTAGCAGATGATAAATTAGATTTGGACTTGTAATGGGCAAGAAAAATAAGGTCATGCTATTTTTGGCTAAGGAGACTAAGTTAAATATCACATTATTCGAGATATAAATCTAGTATCTTAAAAAAAAAACTATTATTCTTATCCTACTATTCTCTTTTCCCCAGTTTATGCAGCCTACCTCCCTGGATTTTTCTGGAGTGTTGGGAGGGTTGCTGGTTTGGTGGGAGACAGGCCTGCGGACTCCAGGGTTTCATTTCTGAGACGTCTCATTCCAGAGCGCTGTGTGTCACTGACTGGGATAGAAATGACATAATGGCTAACAAAAATGAAAGAACCAAAAAGCAGATTAATCTTTTCTGGGGTAAGTAATTTCCACTTCTCTACTGATTAGAAGTAAAGAAGTCACCTTAGTCTGGGTAAGAAAAGATCAATTTCTGTAACAGAAACTTAATGTAAGCCCACCAGCGTTGCACACACATCTGAATGCCAGCTGGCGAGTAAAGTAGATTTAGGGTTTTGTGTATGTGGCCAAGACCAAAGGGTCTGAAAATGGTTGATGTCGTGCCCTTGTCTGTCTTAAGGAATTAGTGGCAGGATTTCAAAAGCTGAGAACCCAAATTCTGATTTGATTTAAAAAAATCTAGGTAATTCATTGGTCAGCTGTACACTGACATCATAGACTGGTTATGATAATGAATTACTGGCAAGTTATTCTTTGTTGGGTCCTTTCTTGTGTGTATACTTGCAATAATAAATGTAGAAATTGTTCTCCAGAGTCTGAAAGACTGGATAATATCACCAGGTTTAAGAATTCTGGGCAAATTTTCCATAAGAGGGTAAAAGGTCATGAAGTAGTTAGCTGCTGATTTCTGTTTATTCAAGAAAACTGACCATAGAAGTCAAGATTTAGATAATTAAAGAAATAAAGCCTCAGAAAAATATGTGAATAGGATAATCACCATTGCAGTAAAATGTTTCTTCCCCCTTCACTACTGTATTGTATGACATACTGACGGTGAATTCATTTGTCACTCTTATTTGTTGTATGTTTTCACACTAGACACTATGATGGTGAATATAGAAAAGTATAAAACCTAGTTTTTAATACCCTGGAAGGAAAAAGGAAGAGTGATAAAGTGATATACTGACCATTCCAAGTTGCTGGTGTTTATTAACTCTCTGACTCCAGCAAGTTATTAACCTCTCCAAAGTCCAATTCCTTCATCTGGAAATGGAATAGTAGCATATGCCAAATAAGATTTTTGTTAGAATTCATGTAATGATTGTCTATATGCCCACACAGTATCTGATATCTAGTAGCCATTTGATGAATTTAAAATCTCTTCTCTCTTTTAAAGGACAATATGTAACCATATGTGGTGATTACTGAAAATGCTAAGAAGGGAAAGTTTGTGTGTAATGAAGTCGTGAGAAAAGGTTTTTCAAAGATATGGGACTTTAAGATGAGAAATATGAGCTCAATATCAGTACTTTTTTTTAATACATCTTTAAAATAAGTGAGGACCCCAGTGACTAGACACTGAAGCTCTCTCATAGAGAAAGGCCAGTGAGGCTTTGTGGAGGAAAAAGGCAGGTGTAGAAAGGGTAGTACAGAGCCTGACAGCCTGTGCTTTGGCATCAGGAAGAACTGGGCTCCCATCTGGCTCCATCAATTTCTTACTCTGTGATCTTGGGAAAGTTACATAAACTGTCTGAGCATTAGTTACCTCACCTATAAAATAGGATAATGGTGCCTCCCTCAAAGGGAATCTAAGAGAAGTAAAACAAGTAATTATATGTAAGGTGCTCAGAACAGTGCCTGGCATTAGCTGTGAAATAATTAGCACATGTTAATATCTCTGAACTCAGAATATACCTTATAATGAATGACATGTCCACATATTCCAGCTCTGTTCACTACAGTATCCTAGAAAACAGTGCCTGAAGTCAACATCTTACATGAATGCTTGTTTATGGGGAGGGCGAGGGTGAGAGGTGGAGATTGCAGCCCCAAAGAGTGATAGAAGGAAGTGAGTCAGCAACAGAGAGAAGCCCCAAACATGGGGGATGCCTTACCAAGCTGATCACAGCTTCACAAGAAACCCAGCCAGTTCTAGGTCAGAAAGAATGTCTAGGAAAGCCATATGGAACCACTGCATCTCAGAACGTTTTGATGTAAATGGGGGAATGGTGAACAGTTTCCATAACCTCTCCTGTCTCTCGTTGGTCAGAGTTTGGTTTAATTGTTCCCACTTCCAGGTTATGTTCTTTGACCTCTCTACTGGGGAGGAAAGATCCTGCAAGGGTCTGGGTGGACTGGACCTGAGTACTGGAGCTGGGGAGGCCCCTACCCCAGTGGATGCAATGGAGGCCAGGCCATAGCTGGGCATTCGCATGTTGGAGGGCTGACCACTCTCTGGCCTGCCTGCCGTCCTAGGCCTGCAGAGCCATGTCTTTATAACCAGGGGACTGCTGGAGATGTCACTGAAGCTGAGAGCAGGACAAGCAGCCTAGGCTTGGAAGGCATGTGGGACTGAGTGAATCTGATGAAGAATGCAACTGGGTCCAGTAGAGGCACCTAATCTAAGGTCGTATCTCAGATTCAGTTAAATACCATAATATAAACATCAACTTCTTAGGGTTAAGGACTCAATGAGCTTACGACCGAGTCTGACACAGCAAGTTCTCACTCAGTTTTAACTCATAATGTGAATATTGTGGCTCTTATTCTCAGAAACTTATGGAGACAGAAAAAAATAAGATAAGGTGATAGAAAAAAATAAGGCTGTAGGACTGATGAAAAGACCCGATAGGAAACCAAAGGCAGACCTGTTTGTTCTTCAGCTTGTAGTATCCTTATTTCCTGCCCTGGGTCAGAGTTTTTCAGGCCTGTCTCAGCAGGTTTTTAAAAAATTCTTTAAACCAATACTACATTGATTTTAACTTTAGAGAGGGAAAGAAAATTGTTTTCAGTTGGTATATCCCCACTTAGTTATGTGCAAACATTTGAAAATTAGCAATTTGCGTATACAATGTCTTTAAGTGAGTCTGTATTTGCTCAACGTACCAGGTTGTGTAGAAAGCATGGAAAACAATGCAGGAGACCAGCAATTACCCACAGCAAATTCCCAAGAAGGTCCACGTGCAAACTGATTCTAAATTCGTGCTACTCAGTTTGGGAGCCTGCTTTCATTGAAACTTAGTATGAACCTAAGAACTTCTTAGGAGAGAATGGCCCTTGATGAACTCCACATTTTACAGCATGTAGAAGTTACTTGGTTTAATTTTTAGGTAGTTGCAGGGTTGTGTTCCAGCTTGCAATGCAGTCCTGACTACTAAAGCTCATTAATGTCTTTCATCACTTTCTCTTTGCAACCAAATTGAATCTCCATAAATTAGATGTGCATACTCCTATCCAATGATGTGATTCGTTTTCTCATCTTGCATAGGCCCACAATCATGGCACATCAAAGAGATCTGTGATCTATGAAGAACACAATGTTAAGTATGAAAGAGCTGATATTAAAAACCTTTGTGTGTATAGACTTTTTCCAGATTCTTTGCAAGCCATTTTCTGGTTAGTGTGATATTTCTTTAATTTGGAGAGCATACAACTTACGCAAATGAGATGCTTCTTACATAGACAGAATATTAAAAACTAGGAGTAAGCACTTAAAGGTTTTGCTAACTATGCAAACTTAAATATCTGTCAAATTATTTGCAAATGACATGTAATTCTTTATGCATACGCATTTCAAAATATCACTCCATGGCTACAAGGCAAAAATTTTGAATCTCGTACCCAACTCACTTGGAAAAGTCACCCCCAGTGTCTGCCTTACCGCACAAGTGCCAGGTAATTTAGAATGGTACCTTTCCCTTTATCATCAGTTGTCAGTTTTTGTGAAATGATATTTAATTCAAGCTTAAGGCCCAGACACCACACAAATCCCAATTAGGAGTAGGGCACAATAAAAAATTAATAGAGGAGCCAGAGCAGAATCCGGTGACTGAAGTGCCACTGACAGGTGCTGCGGAGCGAATTTTACTTCACACTAAGGTTAGATAAAAGTGCCCTTCGTTGCATTGTTGACTTATCATTTTTAGCATTATACTAAACCCTTCTTTAAAATAGGTAAATGTTACGTCCTTGGCGGGAAGGAAAAGGAAGAGAATTGTTGGTCATTATCCTTTTATTAAAACATTTCAACAGTTCCCTATATTCCTTAGGATAAAAGGCAGACACTTTGCCAAGATGCTGTAGACCAAAGTGTCTCCTCCACAATCCATATGTTGAAGCCCTAACCCTCAGTGTGACTACATTTGGATATAGGATGTTTAGGAGATAATTAAAATCAAATGAGGACATAAGGGTTGGACCCTCATCTAGTAAAACTGGTATCCTTATTAGAAGAGACACCAGAGCTCTCTCAAAATGAAACCTACTTTGCTCGCACTTTGATCTTAGACATCCCAGCTTCTGGACTGTAAGAAATGAATTTCAGTTCAGCCACCCAGCCTGTGGTATATTTTGTTGTGACAGCCCTGGCAGACTAATACAGATTTTGGTATCAAGAAGTGAGGGCTGCTATGACAAATAACTGAAAATGTAGAAAGGGCTTTGGGGCCAGGTGATGGGTAGAGGCTGGAGGAGTTTTGAGATATAGGCTAGAAAAAGCCTAGTTTGCTGTGAACAGAATGTTTGTATAAATATGGATTATTAAAGGCCATTATGGAGAGATCTCAGACAGAAATGTGGAATAGATCATTAGAAAGTAGAGGAAAAGCAATTCTCATTATAAAGTGGCAAAGAACTTGGTTGAATTGTGTTCTGGTATTTTGTGGAAGGTAGAGCTTGCAAGCAATGAAATCTAGTATTTAGCTGAGGAGATTTCTAAGCAAAATGTTGAAGGGGCAGCTTGACTTCTCCTGCCTGCTTGTAGTAAAATGTGAGAGGAGAGAGATGAACTGAAGAAGGAATTGTTTAGCAAAAAAGGACTAGAATTGAAAGACTTGCAGAATTATCAGCCTCTCCATGTTGTGAAAAACTGAAGAAGCTTGTTCTGGAGAGAACAGGGGTGTGGCTGGATAATTGCTCCATAAAGAGGTTGCTCATGATGTTAGTCAGCCATCTTAGCAGAGCCAGAAATAAAAGTGGAAATATACCAGCAGAGACACTGCCGGTATGGAATTGAGGGTACAGAGAAAGCAGGGCAGAATGAAGGAAAGCTGTCAGACTTCCTGGATTGCACAGGATAGACCACAGGGCCGTTCCACGGTGAGCATGCACTACTTTTCAAGGAAAGGGAGGAGGGACTCCAAAGCTGATTCAGACATCATCAAGGCTGCCACTTCCACCAAAGGCTCATGTGGCAAGGGTGTTTCCTTCTTAATTTCAGAGGGCAGAGCCACCACAGAATGCTTCAGGGGTGACGCTGCACCCTAATCCTGGACTTCCAGCTCCCAGAACTGTGAGGAAAAAAATTCTGTTGTTTTAGTCACCCAGTTTGTGACATTTTGTGTGGTAGTCCACACTGACTAATATCGATTAGGACCATTCAGGGCCTGGCTACTCCCTTCATCTTTCAAATGTATTCCGTCACCCTCACCCATTCACTCCGAACACCACTTCCAGGAAGCTAAATTCACCCATGCTGTTCCTTTCTGTCTTAGCTCATTCTCACGTACTATGCAAGGCACACCTGAAATGGAACTTGGCTTAGAAGCTATCCCTTCTCACTCCAGGCAGAAGGCTGGCATCTTGCCTCCATGTTCCCTTGAATCTTATACATAACTCACATACTAGCCATTTGTGCACACAGTTATACAATTACTGATTCAAATATATGACTCATTGTACTGACCCTGAAGGCAAAACTTTATTCTATTGGCATTTAAATTCCTTGCACCCCTAGGGAAGCGTGGTTCAGGACTAGGACTTTAGAGTCAACACCTAGATCTCTCATTCATTAACTTGGGCAAAGTGCTCAACCTTTCTTTGTTTCTCCATCTGTAAAACAGGGAATGATAGAAAAAGGTCATTTGTGATTGGAGGGCTTGTGAAAAAAAAAATGGCTGGGTTGTACCAGAATGTTCCCAGGCAATGGTATGCTGCTGGTCAGGGATCTACTGTGAGCATCATGGCAGTTGAAATTCACAGCAAGGTGATTCATATATTCATGTAGCACACACTTATTTATTGTATTTTATATTTTTATTAAAGTATTGTTGATTTACAATCTTGTGTTAGTTTCTGTATGTGGCATAGTGATTCAGTTATACATTTATATATATATTCTTTTCCATATTCTTTTTATTATAAGTTATTACAAGCTATTGAATATGGTTCCCTGTGCTATATGGTAAATCCTTGTTGTTTATCTACTTATATATAGTAGTTTGTATCTGCTAATCCCATACTCCTAATTTATCCTTTTGCCACCCTTTCCCCTTCAGTAACCATAAATTTGTTTTCTATGTCTGTGAGTCCATTGCTGTTTTGTAAATAAGTTCATTTGTTAACATATGTTTATTAAGTATCTTCATATGTCAGGTTCTAGATAAGCATTAGGGATACAGGAGTAAACAAGTCGAAGTTTATTTCCTTGGAGACCCTAAAAATCTCTGCTGGAAACAGATGTAAAACAATAAATAAACAATAAAATCAACAGGAATAACCTCAGATGGTGATCAGTGTGAGGGTAATGAGACAGAGAGCTTCATGAGAAGTCTTTAATTCGATTGGTGAGGAAAAGCATTTCCAAGGAGGTGATGTGTGGTTGAGGATAGGGAGGAATCTACTACATTGATAACATAGAAAAGAGTTTTCTAGGCAGAGGGGAAAGTAAGTATAAAGTCCCCAAAGCAGGAAAGAGCCTGGCTTGTTCAAGGAACAGAAGGAACCCTACTTTGCTTGGGGTTAGTATGTGCCAAGAGAACATGAGATGAGGTAAGACAGGCAGGAGCCAGGTCACCTACCGCCTTATAGGTGGTGAGCTGATTGGATTTTTCTCAGAGTACAACAGGTCTGCGCATAAGAGGGGTGCCATCTACTTTATATTTTAAAAGATGATTGGCCACTATGTGGAAGGTTGCAGGGAGTAAGAAAAAAAAACTATTATTGGGTTTTGCAAAAGTTCAGGGAAGAAATGGATGTGATTGACATTAGCATAATGGAACTGGGGAGGAAGAGCAGTGGGCAAGGCTGGAGAAGGAGTTTGGAAGTAGAGCTTGGAGGACTGGATGATGGCTTAGGTGTGGTGTTGAGAGGAAGTGTGTGTTCAACAGAAATTAGGTTTTCCATAAAAGAAGGGTAACTGATTGAAATGCCTTCTAAGATGTCTGTTGGTTCCATGCCTGACATTTGGTTGATTAAAAATAGGAAGTCATCATGGATAACATCCATTTTCCCCCAGGTAGAAAACTACTGACTAAAGCTGCCAAGACATTTCTGTCTCTGTATCTGAGGAGGTGGGCTTACCCATGGGGCGCACTGCCTGATGCGCTCATTAAAGGTGGTTATGACGGAATCCGGATGAGCCCATTTCTACCCTGAAATCGTCATTGTGCCGCAGACAGGCTCCACCAGTAAGGTCAGCAGGTCATCTGGAGGAGAAAGGGGGCTGAGCAGGGACATGGGCTTTTTCTTCTACCCAAATCTTTGTCTTCCCTCTCTGTAAGCCCCATTCTCTAGTCTTCTTAGAATTCCCTTTATGAATTTAAGAAAAACAATAATGAAAAAAGTGAGTAGTAACCTGAATGTTCAACAGCAGGAAATAGATTAGACACATTTTGGCACATTCATGCAGTGAAATCCTGTGGAAACAAGAGGCTGTTTGACACGGGCCGAATGCATTTCCTTTTCTTGGTTGTTTCTGCCCCTGCCCTTCTGCCATGACTATTAGGCCTTCAGGTTGAGCATGTATGTCCCAGGAAAGGAAATAGAGACGTCAGACATCATTGCTTTGAGTTTCAAACAATTCCACTTTAAAACTAGTAGCCAGACTTTCAAGTCAGATAGGTAGGATTTTATATGTGAAGAACCAATGCCTAGAGAAAATCAAAGAATAACCAAGAGGAGCATGTGATATAAAGAAGATTTTTGCTGCTTTTTAAAGGGAAAATTCCTTCCTAAACTGTGAACGGGCAAGATAAAACCAAGAGACAGAAGGAGGTAAGGTAAATAAATAAATAAATAAATAAATAATTGCTTCCTCTTTGCACTTAAGTTCTTGTGGTGGAGAAAGAAAGATTTGAGATTTAGAGAATTCAAAGAACATTAGGGCTGGTGCCCTAAATCTCTAGGCATAGTCTGGGGAGGACGCAAGCTTCTCAGAAGCATTCCCAGTTCAACACAGTCCTCTTCCAGCAATCTATCTGAATGATAAAACAATAGTGGTCATGGGAGGTGCTGGGGCATATAGGCCTGCAGAAATTTCAGGGTCTTGAACACTCCAGCATAGAATTCATAGCTACGAATTCTCAGGATCTCTAAGCAAGATTCAGAAATGCTAAGAGGACCAATGGAATTCAAGCATTTGGGATTCAGGGCTAGAAGGAAATAATGACGTGGTTGAGAGTGGAGCTAAGGACAAGGTCTACAGTCACCATTGTAGCATGAAGACTGTAGTAGGTAATAGCATGGCTCCCAAAAGGCCAAATGGTACCAGTCATTCCAAGCTGACACTGACAAAGGGCAACCAGTGACCACTCTGGCTGAGATGCACTCTACTGAATACAATAAGGACCCCAAATGACATAATGAGGCCCAGATGCCCCTCGTGTCATACTGTGAAAAGACCGTCATTTTACTGAGACATCATCTTGGGTAGAAGATTCCAAGAAAGGTGGAGAGAAACTCTGAGAAACAGAGAAATTACCCTTAAGGGAGTTTCTTAAACAGGACAACAGGGATACTTTCACTTGGCAAATTTAATGTTTAATCCTCAGTGGGAATGAGAGCTCAACAATGTAAAGAGATTTGCAATGGAAGATAAGTCTTTTTGACATTCATTGTGATATTCAGTATTTTTGTACATCTCTGTAAACCTTTAATCCAGCTACATTTATACTATGCAATCATTTAAAAAATATAAGAATAGAACACTTACTGACATGAAACACTTTTATCACTGTTAAAGTTTAAGAAGAAAAGAAGGCCATGAAATGTTTTTTATAGCGTGAAAAATTTGTGGAAAGAAATAGTGCAAAAAATATATACACATCAAAGTTTAAATCATGACTGGTGGGTGATGGCATTATGAGAAATTTTTCCTTTTCCTTTATGGTTCTTTTAGATTCCTCTACATTTAAAAGGTATTATTTTTTAAAGTGATTTTATTGAAAAACAATTTACATATAATGAAGTGCAGAGATTTTAGGTACACAGTTCAATCAGTTCTGATAAATAAACTACGTGAAACTATAAACTCATGAAAACATCACTCTTACAATATTCTATAATACTCACTTGTGTCCCTTTAGAGTTGAACTACACCCTCTGCCCCAAGGAAACACAGATCTGATTTCTATCACCACAGACTTGACAGAGTATGTGTTTGGCTTCTTTGGGTCAAAACAATGTCTGTGAAATTTATCCATGTTGCTTTGTGTACCAGAAATTAATTTATTTTTAATTTCTAGCTAGCATTCAATTATATAGTTTCTCTCTTCACCTGTGAAAGGATATTTGGATTGTTTCTAGCTTTTTACATTCATGTTGAATTAGTTTCTCTAGGGATTACAACATGAAATCTTACATTATTATAGTCTTCTTAGAAATTATATTGAAATATATTACATGGCACTCTTTAAAAATCATATTTCACAAATGTATAAATGTTGTAAATCTTGTAATAGTTTAATTTCATTTGCTCTGTTCTTTGGGCTGTAGTTTCCATATATTTTAATTCTTTGTAGATTCTAGGTAGGTATTTCAATGCTATTATTTTTATTTCAAACCATCATTTTCCTTTTAAAGAAATTAAAATAAGAAAAATGTTATTCTTTTTTATTTAGGCACAGATTACTTTTTCCTGAGCTCCTCTTTCCTTTATGTAGATCAGTTCCCATCCTGTAGCATTTTCTTTCAGCCTGAAAAATTAAATTCCTTTAGCATTTCTTATGATACGTTGCTAACATATTCTTCAGCTTTCATTCATGTAAAAATGAATTTGTTTTGTTCTCAGTTTGTGGGATATGTTCGCTGGACATATAATTGTGGGTGGACAGTCCTCCCTCTATTCCCTCTCCCCTTCCCCAAATTCCAGTTCCAGTTAAACATGGACATTCCTTTGTCTTCTGACCTCCATTGTTTCCAATGAGAAGTCAGTTATCACTGTTCTTTCTTTTGTATATAATGTACCATTTTCTTCTGGGGGCTTCTGAGATTTTTCTCTTTATCTTTGATTTTCAGCAGTATGATTGTGATGTGAATAAGTTTGGTTTTATTTTTATTTATCCTATTGGAAGTTAGACAAACTTTTGGGGTCTGAACATTGATATTTTTCACCAAATTTGGGAAAAATTTGGTCACAACTCCATTAATTTTTTTTTCTGCCCCATTTTCTCTTTCCTCTTATTATGGTACTCTATTTACACATATATTAAATTTCTTAATGTCTTCCCACAGGTCAGTGAGGCCTTATTTTTTTCTACCCTGATTCTCTGTTTTTCAATGAGTGATTAATTTCTATGAATGTCTTAAAGTTTATTGACTCTTCCTACTGCTATTTCCAATGTTTTATTAAAGCCAAGTGGAGCCTATTTTTAAATTTCAGAAGTTGTAATTTTCAGAGTTAGTATTTCTATTCATCTTAAAAAAGTAATTTCCATTTCTTGGATGAAATTTTCCATTATGTCACTTATTAAGACCTATTTTTGTTTAAAACCGTCCACCTATTTAACAGCTGCTTTAAAGTCTGTCTGCCAGTTGTAATGCTAGGTCATTTCCCTTTGACTGATAGTTTTCTTGGTCATGGATCATATTTTTCCTGAATCTTTGCATGCATAGAATTTTATTACATTATAGGCTGGACATTGTGGATTATATATTATAGATTTCGGTGATGTTGTTTTCTATAAAAGAACATTGAGTCTTGCTTGTTCTGACAGGCAATCGATTATTGGAAGGTTCCCCTCATCTTATTGAAACTTGTTTAGTGTTTGTAAGGGTGTGTCTGGAGTAGCTTTACACTAAGACTTGGTTCTTAAGAAACTCCTGAGATGTAGCTTATTCTGGCGTTTCAGCTGCATGCTTAGAGTATTAACAACGTCTTTTCACTCTCACTGGGCCAGTATTTCATATCATTCTGAAAAAAATCTCCATACCACTGTCAGCCTTGTAGCAGCCGCTCTGATAGACCATAGAGTCTTAACACTGAACATGCACAAGCTAGGTCGCATCCAGGGATCTGTAGACAACCCCCTCCCTTGTTCAGCCACCTGTGGTGTTCTGTTGCCTCCTACTGTACAGCTTGCTCCTGTCTCCTGATCTGTGTTACAATTCCAGGTGCTTCTGGGGCCCTGCACTTGGACCTTTGCCTCCTCAGCTCTGAGCTATGCTTGGGTTCTAATTCTCCAAGCTGTGGTTGGAAAATACATACCAAGGCAGAGAGCAGTGTAAATCACAGAGCTTACCTCCTTTTCTTCGCCCTCTCTCAAGAACTGAAATACTGTGTTGCCTACTATCCAGTGCCTGAAAATAGTAGCCTTAGATATTTTATTTTTGTTTGTTTATAGCAGGGAGGTAAATCCAGTACCCATTAATCCAACATAGCAGGAAGGAGGAATCCTTCAACTGAGTACTATTTTTGATGATAGGAATATACATAAGCTTTATTAAAATTCACTGTACATGCCACTTTGTTATATATGAGCCTTGCGTTGCAAGGTAGAAAATTCCACGTTAGTTTGAAGATGTGGGTCTAAAGCACACAATCAGTGCTTGAACGTATCTGTGATTGACTGACTGAATTTTTTTTATAGTTGGTATGAATTTTGTTTCCAATTCAGATTCTTTTTTCTGTTATTCCCAGATTACACAATCATCTCCACTCTGTGATGGAGATTTTCACATCTCTGTCAGTATCAAACCAGGGAGTGGACAGCCTGTGTTGTCACCTTTAACTGGAAAATTTATTTTATTTTGTTCACTGTGAATGGTTAAGGAAAAAAAATAAAAGAGAAAAGAGAAATGTTGTACTAAACTTTTTGAACTGACAATCTGTATGAACTAAATAATCCCTCTCTTATCCCCTCTTGCTTGTTCCCTTTAGTGCTTTTCTTCATGATATATATTTATTTTTGCTTTTGATTTGTCTTTAATGTTAATCACTGGATACACTCTGGTATAGAACTCGCTTTTTTTCTCTTTGCTTTATATACTCTAGTCTACCTTTACCATTAGATCAAGGATATAGCTAAAGACATTTTAAAACATCTAAATCACTTTCCAAATCAACTGTAAAATGTTCTTCTTTTTGACAAGTTACTTGAAGTATCCATCTACTTAATTCTCTAAATCAGACCTCGAAGAGTAATGCCTGAAAAAAGAAAAATGTCTGTTTATTTTAGAATGTTAAATCAAGCAATTCTTGACTATGCAGTTGACTTTCAATATGACTTTCATAGCACAGTACATCTATTTGTTGTTGTTGGTCTGTTCCTTTTGGAAATTTAGAAAGAATGTTGCTCTTTTTGAATTTAGTATTTATCATTTCATATTATAATACTGTGTATATTTGCCCACAAAGTCCACAAAGTCTCTTTGCAAAGGGGCATTAAAAACCAAAAGTTTTGAGTTTCTAATTTTATATTTTTTTCATATTTTAAGATAATTCTTTTGCCTCTGGTTTCTTAACATACTATCCATTTTGGAATTTTCTCCCATTCCTAGGAGAAAAATGACCCTAGGGGTCCGTCAGCTGACACACCAGGAAACCTTCCTGTCCTGAAATGTTCCTGGAAAAAATTATTTATGGTACATTGACTCACTGCTGCTCCACTGATCATTCAGCTTCACAACTAAATTCTTCTCTCAGATACACATTTACACAGCTCCTGTTCTCCGTCATACCAAATTTTAAATGGTGCCTGAAATTTCTGATACTGTAGGAAATGGTGGAAAGTGCATTGAACGTGGAATCAGATAAATGTGGATTTGATTCTTGGCATCCTTGCTTGCAAGCTATATAATGTCTTTCAACCACAGACTCCTCACTTGTAAAATTCAAATCAAAAATATCATTCATGTGTCCCACATGGACCTTGCAGGATTTATGAGCCAAGGTTGGACTTCCTAGCAAGTGTATGGTATTTGTAATTCTTTATAAATTCTACTCACTTAACTGTGAGGAAACCTGGAAGTAAGATTCAGTTTTCATCAGAGTTTATTTATCAAACAATTAAACATTATTTTTGCATCTTATCTTAAGGAGAGAGCCTTCACCACCCTTTGGGTAGTCGGAGCCAGAGAGCTGTCTTATATTGACCAAGTCATGTGGAAGCCTAAGTTATCTGGCTAACTTGGCAATGATCATCTCTTAAAGGAAAACAAAAATGGTTTATTTTGCAAAAGTCTAAATTCTTTACTCTCTGCTGTAGATCTCATTTGAAGTTCACATCTTACTGGGGTTTTGTTAAGCCATTTTTAAAGACAGAACACAGGCCCTGTACCCAGGAAGAAACTGAATAAAATTCTCAACTTTTCTGCTTACTAGCTGCACGACATCACTCAGGTTGCATATTCCTTATGAATCTCATCTTTCTTACTCATTAAATGAGAATAGCATTGCCCACCTTTCGGTGTGTTTATCATGATTAAATGAGGTAGCCTGTGTAAAAATGTTCACCCTTGACTGTCATCAAATATTAACTGCCTTTCCCCTTTTCCATTCTGCCTCTGATATATGCTACTGAATAATGACTTTAAAGATGTGCTGGATTTTAGAAGCCAGCTTATTCAGTCTTATGACCAAAAAAGTTTATCTTGTACTTTGGTCATTTGTGTTGATCTAACAATGCATGTAATTTCTGAATCTGTACTTTAAAGTTTTAGCATGAAAACCGTACTTGTAAATGGAATTGTAGAAAGAGAATACTTTTATATCATTTGGCATTTCTCTTAATACTATTAAAAGAAATACATTTATTGGCAGAACTGTGAAACCCAACACGATTTCTCCCTCCTTTTCGTCATACACTCAGGATAATTCGTGTCACACCCAGATCTTTACTCATTCATCACAATGACCCTGTGTGATATGAATGACATCCGAGGCCCAAAGTGTTTGAATCAGTAATGAGAAGCGAGTGAAAAACCCTGGATTGATATTAGGGCACCTTCCTGCCTGACCCCTATTAAGCCTTATTATTTAAAGCATAATATCAAATACCTTGTTAAATGAACAGATTTGGTATTATTGTATGACTGTCTTTAGGGTTCCCAGGGACCAAACTATGTTAATCATCCTAGAAGGAAGTGAATTTTAGCGTGGAAAAGAGGACGGAGGACACAGACTTTGTGATGAATTAAGAGAAAAGTTTTTTTTTTTTTTTTCTTTCCTTGGGGCTGAGAGACAGTTTGTCTCTGGTCTAGAGACAGAGTCATAGAGATGACCGGAGCCTTTCTGGCCATGGTTACGGGGAGGCAGCCAAGGTTGCGCAGGGAGGTGGCCCTTAAAGGAACATTGGCAGTTGTCTGGGTTCCCTCAGTTTGTTGTAAATCATTCTGTGTCTTGCTTGTTGCCCTTCCATTATCCCTGAACCATCTAGTAACACTCGTCAAGAGTAATAGAATGATCTTTTTTTTAATTTTGTGAGATATTAAGGGGAAGGACATCTTCTATACTTGGAACAATATAAGAAAGGAATAGCTACACTGGCTTTCCTGAGACTACAGTGGTGATCTCAGCTATGGTAACCAGCAGGGACAGCTGTGCGCATGAAAGCAATGAGCCCGCAGAGGTTGTTGGCAGCGAAGGCAATCAATGATGGCCCATCAAGGAGGGGAGAAGATCTGGATTTAAAGAACACAGGGACATTTTTCTGGAAATGGTGCCCTGGCTATCATTGACAAAACTGTGAACATATACAAGGGTCTAATTACCAGCCAGGAAGCCAGTGGAAGCTCTTATTTTTGGAAGTTGACTTATACATTTGCTAAATATAATTCATTTATAGGCTGTTTTGAATGAACATTTTTGACATTTATAGAAAGAATTAAGAAGAATAATTCAGTTATAAAATATAGATAATATATCTTATATTCATCTTGGATATGGAGTATTTTAAGCAAGGTCATAAAGATTTGTAATAGCTTGCCACTAGGAAAAATTATTTTCCAGATTGGGAAATTGACAAGAAGTTTGGAGTGGGAGGAAGAGACTGCAGAAAAGGAAGGACAGGACTATTATTTCTACATGGGGAGTACGGACTGTTGGGAGAGGAGATTTCAGAGCAGCTTTTTTGTGAAGCTCATAGAAGACAGTTTGTAAAGATACTTTATCTAAAGAGAAGGTACATACTTGAAGCATTTGAGCTGCACATTAGTATCACTTTTAAAAAGCAAAAACTGTTCTCTATTCCCAAATCAGTCTATCTTCTAGCTTCTGTTAATGGTATTTCTCCAGCAAGTATGTACTGCTTTATTTGGCCAATATTGATTATTTTCCTTCCTTGCCAACAGAGCTTGAAATAAATATTTGTGTTAGCATTCTTGTATGCACTAAAGCATTGGGAAGTTAGCCACCTTTAACTTCTAGGATTTGACATTAAACCAACAGAGAATTACAAAGACTACGTGAAGTTCCATATTGTTTCTTAAGAAAATATCTCAGTACGTTAAACTTTTTTTTTAATTGAAGCATAGTCAGTTTACACTGCTATGTTAATTTATAGGCTTTCTTCTAGGTATAGAGCCTCCAATGGCTGAAGAATATTAAGGATAACATAACATTTTAGCTCTGGAGGTTATCTTAGATGTCATCTGGTCTGATTCCCTTAACCATTCAGAAATCTTTTTCTGCATTATCTCTAATATATCTTCTGTTTAAATGTCCTACTTCTTACTCCTTATAATACCATTTGGCATGACTCTAGTAAGTTTCACTTTCATCAGTACCTGCCAGTTATGAACTTCCTGAGGTTTAAGCTATTAACCTTCAAATTACACATGAAGAAGTCCCTGGTAATCTTGCCACTGTCTTGCCCCCTTTAGAGCCTCCGTAGTCTCCTCTGAACAACTACGAACCTCCCTCCTCTTTTATGGGAGGTTAAACTCAGTGACCTTGAATGCCTCTGCCTGCTCAAAAGCTCTCTGGGTATTTGGAAGCCTGTAGTCTGGGGGCATGCTTAAACTCTGATGTCACCAGATCTCTGCTCTAGCTATGTGAGCAGATCTCATACATGTTACTAAGAGCCCTAGAGCTCTGTCTTTACTATGGGATTCTCTGGGATGTTTCCTCAACTGCATCTCCATGGTTGGTTAGAATTAATGTGAATGGAGAGAAACCATCAACTACAATGTAACCAGACGTATACTTTAAGTATCCTGAGTGCTCAGGGATACAGCTGAAGATGAACTGTAAGCTCTGATGGGCAGTCGTGCTCCTGGCACAGGCAGCAGAACACCCTAAAACCCTCTGTAAAAGGAGGAAAGCTACAATACGATTTAATCAGGCAGGATGTTGAAGTGTTGGACTCATGGTAGGGTCCTCTTCTCCCTTCGGTGTAGCAGCTTCACATCTCTGCTGCTTACCTGGACTTGGTGGGGTTCTTAAGACTAAGAACTCAGCAGGATGTTATATTAAACCCTTTGATAACTTGGTCAAGATGACTTTCAGAGTTGTGTGTCAACAGTATATTCAGCAACTATTCACTGAATACCCATTGCCTTTGGGCATAATGCCAGAGGCTTCATCAACTTCATCTTATTAGGTTTTTTTTTTTCATTACTAGCCTATAAAGTAGGTATTCTTATCTTCAGTTTACATATAAAGAAATGAGGCCCTGAGAAGGAAAAGTAAATGGCTCAAATCACGTGACTAATGAGTGGCACAGTCGTACTTTAACACAATCCTGTTTGAGCTTCCAGGGCTCTCATAACAAATCACACAAACGTAGTGGCTTAAAATGACAACATTTATTATCTTACACAACTATAGGTCAGAAATCCAACCTGGTCCCACCGGGCTAAAACCAGGGTGTCCACCGAGTGTCTTTCCTTCCTGGTCTCTAAGGGAGAATTGGCTTCCTTGCCTTTTCCAGCTTTGAGAGGCCACTTGGGTTCCTTGACCTGTGGCCTTCTTTTTCTGTCTTCAAAGCTAGCAATATGGAATCTCCCCCACCTCGGCTTCCATGATCACATCTCTTTCTCTCCACAGCTGGGATAAGTTCTCAGATTTTAAGGATCTATGTAAGAGGATTGGGCCTAGGAGAATCTCTGCATCTCAGACTTCTCAACTTAAGCACATGTGCAGTGGCCATGACCTTTGCCATGCAACATACATATTAACAAGTTCCTGGGGTTAGGACATAAACATCTGAGGGGCATCATGCTACCTACCACCCTTCCTTTTGGTTCTGTTTCCATAAATCTATTGCTCTAGATCACATACAAGCCTTGCTTCATAGGTGTTGTGATATTTCCAGCATCTGATCCATTCCTGACAAATGGTGAGCATTCAATAGATATTTTTGGACAAGTTAATAAATGCTAAAATACCAGAATTTGGAGGTGTTATTTCACGGCACACAAATGGACTAATGATGATTGATTCCAGAGGTAATTGTTTGTAACATCATTCCAGACTCTTAAATTGGAGGATAAAGGTTAATCAGTTTTCCCAGAGGAGTAAGAGATGCTTACAGGGGGTGCAGTTGAAGCAACAAGATGTGTTCTTGCTGTACAGCCCTGGCTAATTAGTTGATAGCATTGCTAACGCATGTATTATGGGAATATTATGGATGCAGCTGATCTCTGCTTTAAGGATGATCCCTTTGGTCTGGAATCCTGGGAAAAGAACATTTAGAAACTTCAAGTAGGCTAAAAAATTCAAATGGAAAGCACTGATGAAGTTTTCCTTATGAAAAGTCCCCCCAACCCCCGTTCACATGGAGACTGAGTATAAGCAATTAGTCAGAATGCCAGAAAATAAGCCCCTTATGGATGCACATTAATTGGAGTCTGTGGGAATACTGCAGGAATGCTTCCCTGAATTAAACTGTTGGTGTTAATCTAGCACAAGAGGGAAAAATGAAAGTCTGACAATTCGGTGAAAGAAAGAATCGCTTCTGGTATTAAGCTTCGCTGGGTGGGAAGGTGGCGTCGGAACCCCAGAGGTGATGGTTGAACAAAGGCAGGCTGCCTGACCCGCTGGGAAGACCAGTCTGAATGCTGAGACTTGAGGATGGGGTTGGAGCCAGTAGGCTCCCTGGATACTGCTACAAACAACTGTAATCGGTACTAAATCTATTTTTAGGCAAAGAGTACAATTAGATCAAGGGTCATCAGGGTACAGAACAAAATAATACCTTGACTAGGATTTGGCATCTTTATACGATTAAGGAATCCCCTTTGAACAGGGAGCAAAAGATGGTTCAGTGCCTTTGGCAGGATTTCAAAATGCCCAATGTCTCTCTTTGGCTTGCCTCAAGTCTCCCTAGTGACTGGTACCTATAGACACAGCACAAACCCAAATTGGCAGTTGAGAAAGGCAGGCAAACTGCAAAGGGGAGACCTGTGTCTTTAACAAAAAACTGAGGGTGTAAATTTGGGCTTCCTAAAACAGAGATAAACATATGCATTTCTCAGCGGTACTGAAAAAATAACAGTGAACATAACGGCAATGTCACTTCAGATTACTTACTGCTTGCGTTAGGGGAGGCAAATGTTTTATTAATAAACAGGCGGTTAGAGTGCTATTTGTTCCCAACTATCAGAGTCTGGGAGGGCAGAAGAGGCCAAGCTGAAACCTCTGACAAGAAAAATGATTCACCGATTTAGTGTGACTGACAGACATGGTGATGAAAAGGGACTTTACTGTGCAGCATCAGGGAGCAGCTGAAGGGAGGTGGTCAGAGCTCTGATAGCCCCAGCTTTGTCGGGATGGAGTGAGACCGTGACTGTATTGATTAGAGTGGATCTGAGGAGGGGAGAGTAGGAGGGGTGGGGAGAGAGGAAAGGAGAGAGAGAGAGAAATAGAGAGAAATGGAGAGTGGAGGGAGGGATAAAAAGGCTGGAGAAGGGGCAGAGGGAGAGAGATATATACTGATTCATTTGGTGCAGAGTATAATTTAGGAACTGCACACTCATCCGTCATGAGCTGGCTAATAACTAATCAATGATTGCAAAGCACTTGGAAGGTAGTAAGTTTTATACAAATGTTAAATAAAAATGCTGGAATTTGGTTCAGGATTGCAGCCAAATCTAGCCTGCCAGTGGAAAGCTAGGAAGGTTATATGCTTGGGGGAGAGTTAGGGTGACTTTAGGACCCTCGCTGTCAACCACAACTAGATTCCCCATGCCTGTGGCTAGGCATGGCATTGAGGAGCTCAGGGGCAGTTTAACTGTGCTGTAATTAGGGGTACTGAGCTCCAGGGGGCGCTCCTGGTTCTTCTGGATTCTCAGCCACCACATTCAAACTGGCCAGCTTCCGGGTCGGGCTCACAGGACTCATTGGTGTAAATGAAACTTCCCAACTGGGGGCTGCACTGGTTGTGATTTATCAGTGTAGAGCTGTCAAAACATTGTAAAGACATCCAGCATTTACTACTAACACAAATGCTGCCTTCTGCAAAAGACTTTTGCCTTTCTACAGACACCTGCCCCATCCCCTAGAATTAGACTGTGATCTAATTCTTTACCCTGTGACAGCTCTTTGAAGAGAGAAACTTGGTACACTTTTGATCCCCCAAACTCCTCTTGCCATTTTAGGATCTTCGGTGCTTCTCCACCTATATAGTTATTACTGTAATTATTTTGTTTCTTTTTTAAGAAGAGAGACATAGCTCCTCTTATTTAGGACATTTAATTACCAGGGTATTAATCTGTCAATTTTAGGCAACTCAATGAATTTCTATTGCCAAAAAAACTGTAGCCAACGATATTGCTATATTGTATTCTTAAGTAAACAGCAATGTCTCTGGAATGTGTGTGCATAAATGTTAATTAGGAAGAGAAACAAGACAGCAATGAAACAGTTTCTATTAATTATTTTGGCTCATTTTCGAATTTGTTACAGTTTATCTGGCCTTCTTTTTCGGAAACTCTAGCAACAATCTGTCTTAGCCTATTTATGCACTGAAGGTGTCTGAAAGTCAGTGACTAAATTTGGTTAAGTGGTAAGTCCTCCTGAGAAGGCAAGGTTTCTCATCTTTGCTAATCTGGGACCATAATGAAGGCAGAGAGGACTTATTTTGATTTCCCCTGTTTTGGCCAGATGGTTGTCATGGACTAGCTCTCAGGGGATTCCCAAGACTTCTTGGTTCAAATTGGGTCTGTTTTCCAACAATCGTTGACTCAAAACTTCCCAGAGTCCTGTGGTCCTCAAGAGCTCTGATGGCTCCCATTGAAATGAACACAGTAAATAAAGTGCCCATGCAACAGATTCTTAGTTATTCAGGTGAATTTACTGGGGAAGATCCATTCTCTGTAGCACAGTCAAACCCAGAAATAGAACACAGACTTCTCTGAGCAGTTAAATGAACGCTCAGAGCAAAGTTCCAAGTTAACTTTACATCTTATTTGGCAAAGTTCTAACCAGTTTGAATATTTTTCAATTTTTCTCCAATTTATTTATTTGAGCCCACAGAAAATTACAAGTAAGATGCAAAGAAGGTAAATACAATGCAACTGCTAGGGATGTGTAAAGACAGGAGCCAGAAGCGATGGCTGATGAAAAGAGAGATTAGAATGAGTAGACTCTGCAAGTCTGAAAGCCAGTGCTAAAGCACTGAGAATGTGGATGAGAATATGGAGATGGAAACCCGCACGTCTCCACTGTCAGAGACTTCACCAGAAAATATTCCGGGTTGAACTACAGCCATGTATCACCAAGAATAGAATCCATTTAATTCACAAAAAAATTGTAAATGGCCAATAAACAAAGGAAGAAATATTTAGCCACAGGTAATCAAAGAAATGCAAACTAAACACGAAGGCTGTATTTACCTGTCAAATTGGCAAAGATTTAAAAACCAGTGATGTCCAGTCTTGCCAAAGGAACGAAGAAGCAGGTGTTCTCAGCTGTCTTGGGCAGGTGTGTGAATTGGTACAGCCCTTCTGGTGGACACTAGGGCTGCTAAGGAAAAAACTTTAAAATGTGTACAGCCTTTGACCCACCATTCCTGAATGTAAGGAATTTATGCTTCCAGACATTAAGTGTGCTCACAATGTGTCAAGAGTTTAGCTAAGCTACTTCATGGTATACTTCATGGCGTTGCTGCCTTGGCAGCCATGTTGTTTAGCCAGGTGGCCTGTGGGGGCCTTAAACTGACTCTTGCTGCCTTATGCAAGCCTGTACCCTAGATCATAGCCTGCAGAGTCACAGCAAATGTAAGTTCTCCATAGGATTTTCCCAATAGCCCTTGTGATAACAGTGTCCCCAGGTGCCGGAAACTTCTCTGCATATCTCTATCAAATGCTAGTCCCAGGAGTGGGTGTGGAAGCAGGTCCCTGCCTCGGGTTTCCTAAGGGAGAAGAGAGGCTGAGACTAGCCCTTGGGGTCCTTAAATAGCAGACTACATTATTTTACTCTTTGCTTTATAGTAACAATAATGATGATGACGACAATGATGATAATGATACAAATCACAACAAATATGAGAGTCCATAGCTCGTGAGTTCTAACTAGGCACTGTTTTAAGAACCATTATATATTATCCTTTTATGTTATATGTTAATATATATTACCTTTACATATTATGTAACATAATATATAATTATTTACTTATATATTACCTTTATATAATATATATTTATATATGACCTATATATTATATTTATTTTATATAACATATAATTATATGATGTATCATTTATATATTACCTTTATATATTATATTTATGTATATTATCCCAATGAATCCTTACAAAATCCCCATGAGGTAGGTACTGATATTATCCCCATTTTGCCAAGGAGGAAACTGAACAGCAGAGTGACATTATTGACCAATGCTTTAGAAAGGTCGATCGAGGAGCCTGAGTGTGAAGCCACAGTCAAGACAAAAGATCATGAAGGCCTGCACTCATCTGGGAATGAGGTAGAGAGAGGGGACAATGTGGGCAACACAGGCCTTGGTAACTTGCAAAATATGGGTGACAAATGTGGGCCAGTTACCGTGAAACTTCTTGGGCTTTTAAACCTAGGGAACTGGAGGCATAACAGTGATTTATGTTTATAAACTAACCTCTGTCGGCGAGTTGTGTTGGTGCCCTACCAAGGGGGTTGGAGGCTATGCCAAACTACTCACCTGAGGTGGTGCAGGATGTGCCAGTCATTTGATTTCTGAGAGGCTCAGAGTGAACTTGTTCTTAGGGGAGGAGAAAGTAAGTTCAAAATTAGTTCCAGCTATTTTCTGAAGGAAAATATCATGATATCTATTTTAGGGTTAGGATCAAAAGGAAGGAATCTGATGTTTGCTGTATGTACAGTGTGCAGTGTTAGATTAGCTCATGTAATTTATAATACTTATTTATCTGCGTTGGAATTATTTTCCAGTTATCCTATAGAGATGAGACAAGTAATTTGCCCCTGGTCACATGGATGATAAATAACAGAGCCATCTTTTTACCCTAATTTCAGACCTCTAAAGACCCCAACATGGCTTTTTCCTGTATTTTTCTTTTCTACTTTTTAAAAAATAAGATTTTATAAAGATTGAGCACTCTCTCAAGTTTTTTGTTAGCAATCTCATTCTTGTCCACTGGTCCCACTCTAACAAAGACCAGACATCTGTGAATTTTCTGGTCTGTGACTCACATAAGTTTTATCACTGGTCCCTGACACAGTCCGGTAGTACTTGCCTCCCTGGCATTTGAGCTTTTTATTTACCACCTTCATGCCCTGCTCCTGGAAAAATAATATTACATAGTTTGCTTTTGGTATCCTTGTTTTTGTCCACCCCTTCCCTTTCATTAGCCATGTCCGTCATTTCCCTGATGTCCTTCTGATGCTCAGGTATCAGCACTGGGTACAAATCAGTTTTACTTTATTTTTTGTTTGTTTGGTTTCCTCTGTAAAACTTACCTATCTTGTGTACCATTCATTAAGAGCCCAAATGGATATTTAATAGAGTTCCCAGTCTTAAGTATTAGGAGAATATCCTAGGACAGAATTCCAAACTCATATGCCTCTATGGAGTCAGAATGGTAAGTAGATGTGCACAGTGAGAGAAGGACTTGGAAAATTGGAGAGCTGTGCTTTCTCTAACAGAAGCAGCCACTATCCAAGAAAGCTGTTGAGGAATGAGAGCCTAGAATGGGCAGTTCTTCATGCTTTTAAAAAAAAATACGAATTTATCTGTGATCTGTTCAGATGGAATGATAGGTAGAAGGATCAATGATATTTAAAAACGAATGAAGATACAATGTCAGTGATATGCCTGGATTTTTTCTAAGGGAAAACAGTGAAGATCCGTAGCTTACTCCAGTCACCAAAATAAATGATGGATACCTAAATGTTGTTAAGTTTTCAAATTCACAGAAGGACCAGATATCATTATAGATGAAGATTTATATGACAAAGAAAAAGAATTTTCCAAGAACTATATCAAAGCCAGAATCAGAAAGCATTAAGAAAATGATGGAAAGATTTGACTACTAAAGAACTAAAGCTCAAAAGCAACTTTTTGACAAAAATATATCATTAAGAAAATTGTGAAGTGATGGTAAACTATTTTTAACGTATAGGAGAGAGAAAAAGTTAATATCCTTATTACGTGTCAGGGTATTTACAAGCATTTGACCTAAAGAAAATACTTTCAGAATAATGGGCAAAGGATATAAAAAAAGCAGATAATGAAAAATGCAAAAATGTTTAGGCTCACGGGTAATATAAGTTTCAAACTAAAACGTGATATAATTATTCATCAACTAAATTGGAGATATTTAAAAATGATAAGTAGGAGGCTGGGGTTGTGGGATATTACAAATCACATACGTTGTTGGTGGAGAATGAAATTAGGAAAAATTCTGGAAGACGGTTCGGCAAAATGTATTGAAAGACTTAAAACCTGCTGATTGACCCAATAATTTTGCGTTTAGGAATCTACCCTAAGATACATACATTCATATTTCAGTCTCTTTTACTCTCACTGTCTCTCTCTCTCCCTTTCTCTTACCCACTAGAATATAAGATTCACAAGGTTAAAGGACTCCATCCATTTAATTTCCTATGCTTTTACCTGAGCCTAGAAATGTAGTATGTAATGCCTGACATGTAGTATGTAATCAGTAAATGTTTGTTGAATGAATTTTTTTTTTTATTTACCAAGGACCTTGGCATCTTAGAGTGTGCCTAGAGGAGAGTGACTAAGATGTTGAGGAGTTTGAAATTAGATTGTGAAAAAGTAAAAGAAAAGAAATGTTGAAGGAGTAACCAGCAAAAGATCTGATGACCAGCTTCATACATTAGAAGGAATATTATCTAGAAAAGTGATTTGGCTCATTCTGTACAACTTCTAAGTGCAGAAATTCCAAAGGCTGTGTTGATTTATTCACTAAAACTTTTACATTTAAAAGCACACCTGTAATTGCACATCTCTTGAATAAAGTAGCCAGGTTTCCCTTAGGTGAATAGACCCAGGTGTATAAACTGGGTTAGATCTGAAATTGTGCTATATAAGCTATGCATCCTTACTACTGATGCTTAAATTAGACTTCTGTCCACTGGACTTCCACGTGTCAAGCTGTATCTTAGTGGTTGCTTAACTACTTTATCTCTAGGAAACTTGTGATCAATTAACTATTGCCATAGATCCCTACAGGTCAAAACACTCTGATGATCAGTTCTCTGTGTCTTATTGTGGCAATTACATGCACCTTTGTTCTGAGAGTTAAGTGTTGCTAGCATCCATTATTCCATTTGAAGTCAGAGACCATCCAATGTAGCCGTCTCCACCATTATCTCCAGTCTACGGAGGACCACTCCACGGAGCTCTTCAGGAAAACTGGCAGTCTCCCTCCCCTACCACCAATAATGTTTTTCATAAAAGGAAAGAAGCATCTTTTCAATTTTCCAGTGAAATGTAGTTTGAGGGGTAGATGAGCACAAAATTGATTCATTCCATTGCTCTTTTTTCCTTAAGTCTTCAGTGTTTATTCTAAAATATAGCTGGGATTTTGCTTTAATCAAGTATGAAAAGATGACAGACATAAGATAACTGCTTTGAAAGAAGGGTTGTTATTCACAGCTCCCAAGAGAATGGGGCATGCCATGTCATGTAGGACCATATGAGGAAGCACTTGGGTCAGTCAGGAGGCAGAAGGAGCAAAGGGAAAGCCTGATCCAGAGCCTTCATTGTATTTTTTGAGGGAAGAAATAAACAGGGTAGGGTAAGTATGCTGAGTAAGCTTAGGCTTGGAGAGTTTGCATACTTTCTGCAGGCTCTGGACTATTGGGGTGGTTCCCAGTTATCAGGTACCTATGTCTGAGGTGATTTTCTGCAGGGGGAATATTGGGTGTATTAGAGTTTGATTAAAGAAGGTGGTTGGGGTCCTCTGTCTTGGTTTATTTGCATATCAAAGGTATGCTTGATGACTTTTTTTTTTTTTTTTTTTTTTTGCTATTTCTAGGAATCACTTAACCTTTTGAAGGGCAATAGGTCCTGGGTTCTGCAAGGCTCTAAGATGTCAAAGCATCAAAAATATGAACAATAAAAAGTGTGATTAATGCATTCATTGTCCTCTACAATATAGCAGGAAAGTTCTAGCATTTTGTTCTCATTAATTGTAGACCACCTAGAAGTTAACAAATGCCAGTCCTATACCTTTGAGCCAACATTAGGTGAATAAATACACCTCAGTAAATTGGGGCTAATCATGACTTTAATTTGTCTGTCATTTAATGAACTTAGTATCCACTCCCATAAATTCCAGGCTTATAGTGATACAGAATGACATGGTTCTGTAAATTTTTGTTTATGGGCTATCTTACCTCAGAGAAGGCCAGGTATTGCTCAGTCTGGACTCTATTGAAATTTAGCCCTTAAATATGGACCTGAAGGTAATAAAGGATGCTGTGTAGGGGCCCTTAGAAAAATTGACCTCGGTTGGTGAGACACTGTCCCAGCTTTCATCATTGAACAACTTTTATGCAGAAGAAACTGGGTCCTTCAAGATATGGGGGGAGGGAGTCTCTTTTCTTAATAAAATGAATTCAAGCAGATTTAGGAGTTCAGAGTTCTTAGCCTTTGGGTTGTACTTTTTCTCAACTAATGTATAAGAGATTTGTTGGAGTTCAGCTCAAAATTGAAATGCTTTTTTGCATCTTTTACAGTTAGGCCCTGGATCAGTAGTAGCTGCTCTGTGACCACATATAGGAGATGAGGGAATACCTGCTATGTTGCCATTAGGCTTTATTATTTTCTTCCCTGTGTTCTTAATTGTATAGCTTTTCATTTCTTACTCTCTCTATTCTTTTGGTTCTCTAGGCCCATAAGAGGAAGACAGGTGACTCCGTAATCTCTGTAATCACCATAGCACTAAGCGTTACAGGCCACTTGATACCCCAAGTTTCCCTCTGCTTACGTTTCATTCCATGCTGCCACTTCAGATAATTTGAGTAATTTTATTGCCACCAGTATTATGAATTACTCAAGTCCCATTTTCCCACAACTGGATGTTGCCTATGTGATCCTCAATTACATAAGCAATCCAATCTCAAAATACCATATTTCGGCTCTGTTTCATGGGATTCTGATCCCAGTTACTGCACCAGTTAGGATTCCAATGGGAGATAAATGGCAACCCACAATTAGCACCTTAAAATGGCATCCTAAAATAAATTATTTAAAATTGGGTAAGATTTTAAAAGAGACTATTGGTTAAAAATATGGGCCTACTATAGGGCAATAACAAGGGAAAAAGCAGTTCACAGAGCTAGTAATAGTGGGGGCTGTTTCCATCTCTAGCCCCGAAGCTATCAGGGTACAGCAGAAACTGAAGACAAAAAACTCTAAGTGAGAAGACTGTTCAACAGAATCTGGAACCTTTGGTTATGGGACATAACCAAATGCCAGGGCTACTGGTAAGAGCAGGAAAATAAATACCCTCATCTCATCTTCAGCCCTTGCTTTGATCTCCTATAGGTACTCCTCACAGGCTGAACTGAACTAAAAGACAGAGGGCCTCACTGGTGTAGTCCATACCTGTCAGCATCTTGCAGCACCAGGGGCCTTTCTTGGGTGGGCTGTGGATATGGGAAGGCTCAGTCTATGCTTTGTGGTATATGCTAGCTTGGTTTGGGCAAGACTTGCTCTCTAAGAGGGATGAAATCTAAGACCTGACTTCAGCAATCTATTCATCTAGTGCTGTCACCTAGAGAGAGGCTGCAGGGATAGGAAACGGGACCAGCTCCCGGTGGGGAATGCATCTAAGAGCAATCCCTGCTGTGTTAGGTCATTTATGCTGTGTTCTGGGATTTAGGACAGAGTTTTAGTCAGTACAGCAGGGGCTGGCAAACTTTCTGCAAAGTGCCAGGTAATACATATTTTATATTTTTGCAGGTCATACGGTCTTTATCACAACTGTTTAACTCTCATCACAGCTCAGAAGCAGCCATAGGCAATACCTAAGCAAATGGATGTGACTGGGCTCTTATAAAACCCTATTTACAACAATCGGTTGAGGACAGGATTTAGCTCAGGGGCCATAGTTTCCAGACCCCTACTCCATAACAGCTGGAATCAGAAATAGGAAATTGAATTAGAAGCCCAGTTACATACACTAGGACAATCCAGCAATAATTGGTCAGTGCTGTGAATTAGCAATTGTGTGCTCTAGTTTTACTGTCTGGCAGACTGACACATAGCAGCGAGTTTATAACTGCAGGATTACTTTCTGACGCCCCTGGCTGTAGGGTTGATACTTCTAAAATGCTGTTTTTCTAGTTAAGTTTGTTTCAGGAACGTAGTGAAACCAAGGCCATAGGTAGCAGTTACCCTTGACTTTTGAGAAATGCGAAGATGTCAGCTACCCTGTTCCAATGGACTCCTAATACACCTGCATGAGCCTCACTTTCCTACCAGACCCTTCCCTATATTTTCTTGTACTCAGGCCTCACCTGTTGCTCTGGCTGTCAATCCCCTGCTAGTTCCTAGGTCTCAGAGAAGAGCTGTATGTTTCCCGTTCAGTGGGACTACTGTCCACATTCTAGCTTTTCTTTATCTGACCAGTTCTGGTTAGGCAGGACATAGATTAATATTGCTTCATTTCCAGCTGGTATTATTTGTATATTTTTCATTTACTTTCACAGATAAATCTTTGGTTATATTTTATTGGTTATTTTTTAAATTGACCTGTAATTTGGTGCATATATTTTTAAGCCATTAAAAGTTTTAATTGAAGATTCAGGAATGGACTCTATTTGGGTCTCCAGATATATCAGGCCTTGAATCATACACAGTAGAAACCAGAACATTGGAGTGTTCTTGGCTGGGTTTTGACTTGCTTCATTGTAGTTTGAACATACAAAAGGCACAGTTCAGGGCCTTTAGCTCCAGATGCATACACTTGACTGTATACAGATCTGGATTCCTTCCAAAAGTTCTGACAATTGAAAAAAGTTACGTACTTTTCTTTTATAGTGGCAGGAACCGATTTCCACGCATGTAACAACTTTCCCTCAGTCCCTCACCTATCAACTTTTCTGACCAGGGGTGCTCATTTGATTGAAAGGGGTTGACTTGACTTTAGAGTGTGGCCACATGGCAGGGCTGTGAGCTTTGTTTTCACCTTATTAATTGGACTAGGCAGAATAGTGAGTCGGCCTGAAGTGATCTCTAAAACAGACCTGATCACCACATGTCTAGTCTAGTGGCTGTTCGCTATTCCTAAGGCAGGATATGAAAACCAGCAGCAGTGGCTGCTAACTCAACCCTTCTGGAGGGCATCCAGAGCAGCTGGAGGGGAGCACAGAGTTAGGCTGGAGGTTCCATTGGGTTTCTCTAAAGAGGCCAAGCTGGGATTATGGCTCCCATAATTCTGACCACCGTGGAAGAGTCAGAAGAGTGGCAGAGAGGAGGTGCCTCTCCATGGGGCCCTAGCCAGTCACATACATTCTACTGAACTTCAGAGGGCCTGAGCTTGGGCAGGATTGGAAATTAGAAAGAGTCCTTGATGGAGGAACAAGAAATCAGGATTCCAGTCCTAGCTGTGCTGTTAATTGCTATGTAAGTGAGGTCTAATCATTCAGCCTTTTGTGGGAGTTGGTTTCCTTATCTGTAAAGTAGAGATAATTAGTCCTGCCTTATCTCCCTCAAAGAGATGATGAGTACCAAACAAGAATATTAATGAATATGAAAAAACTTCAGAAATAGTATAGTGCATGAGAAAAAGACATTATCACTGCTGCTAATAAAATTGATTGGAAAAGAATACATATATGTGTATGTATGACTAGAACATTATGCTGTACATCAGAAATTTACACAACATTGTAAACTGACTATACTTCAATAAAAAAATAAATAAAATGAAAAAAAAAATCACCCCCAAACTGAGGGACTCACTAGCACCACGATGCTCTCTTTCTCAAACACAAACTCCTCATCCAGGCTTCCAAATTCTCCTTCAACCTTATGAAGAACTGTTATAAATCCCTTACCTGGACTCTGCCCCAGCTAAGCTATTCTCACAATATTCCTTTACACATCGCATTTTGCTCATTCCTCCCTATAATGTTTTCTATATTTTGTTTCTGGTTTTCCTCCCAGAAATTTTTTTAATTCCCTTTACAGCCTCCACCCTGTCTCTTAAAGCCAGTTCCATAAGAACACCTCGCTGAGCTCTTATCTCACTCAGCATGGTCCTTGGAAGATCCCATCTACTCCTGAGCCATCATCTCTCATCTAGAGGCTGACAGGTTCTTCTCATTTCACAATTAATGACAACACCACCCTCCCATTGGAAGTTAGACAAGATGCCATCTTTTCCTTTTCCCTCATCCGTTCTCATCCTCCACGTTTGCTTAGCCATCAAGTCCTGTAGTGTCTATCTCCTGAATCTGTAGTGTTGCCACTGTTTTCCTTTGGGTCTAAATCTCTGATAACTTGGATTATTGTCAGTTTACAGATTAGATTCCCTTTTTCCTGTCTGTTTTCCTGCCAATTTATCTTCCACGCTCTGCCAAGCTGATGCTTCTAAAACACAAATCCGATCATGCCATTTCCTCACTGTGAATGCTTCAGTAACTCTCACACTTTTCAGAATTCAGTTCAAACCAAGCATGGGAGTGCACAAATCTCATCCTGATCTGGCCCCACCTTTCTCTTTCCCCACTGGTATTAACCCTTTCTAGTTCTTGGACTCATCTAAGAATTTGAGGACACTGAAGAATTTGTAGATAAAGATTTGCAAACAAATGATAATTGGCTCCTGGAGCTCATCCCTTCCACTGTTGTGGATCACCACATTTGTGGTCCCTCTTCTGCCCCCCTCCTGGCCACTCCACACAGACCCTTGGCTCTGGTCATACAGAGGTTCTTGGAGTTCTGCAATAATGTGTGGCTTTTTTGTTGTTGTTGTGTCTTTGTGCACTTTGTGTCCCCTCTGCCTGGAATCCCCTTCTTACTGTCTGTCCAGCTAAAGACAACTTGTCCTTCAAAACCTAGTTCAGATATTACTGTCTCTGTGATGTCTTCTCTGATTCTCCATCTGATTTACCTCTTCCCATCGTGTATTTCCAGAATAGCCTGAATAGTCTTGCATCTCACCTTCCCTCAACAGTTTTGAGCCACCGTGTGTTTACTTGCTAGATTATTTGAAGGCAGAGATCTTGTCTTAATTGACTGTGTATTTGCAGCTTGCAGCATGTTACGTGGCATATGAGAAGCACTCGATAAAATGTGTGCTGAATGAAATTGAACTGTTCTTATCTAGAATACTCCTCTCCCTCTATTTTACTAGCACACATTTTATAGCTTTCTTAAGGTTAATCTCAAAGATAATCTCTTTGTATAATCTTGCTTTATTATCCGCATCATCAATAATGATCTTCTCTTTGAATTTCTTTATTGCTAGGGTGTGGTTTTTAGCCTTGTGTGTTACTTTAGAGGTAGCTTTGAAACATATCATCCCCCAACCATCACTATTCTTTAAGTATATAGTACAATGCAGGGTAGAGTATCCCGGGAAAAGATTCAGAAGCCCTTGCTCTAGTTTTACTCTGTTATGAACTAAATGTGTGGCCCTGGGCAAAATATTGATTTTTTTGCCTCCCTTGGTTTAAATTCTTTTATTTTAAAAATGAGGGATCTGTATAATCTCTAAGGTACCTTCCTGTTAAAAGGCTATATGCCACTGATGTCTTTAATCCTTTCACACATCACATCTGTATATTTCACTTTTCTAATTCCACTGTGGTTTTTGCACGCAAGGGATATTTTGTTCTGCAGTCTCTTTTGTCTGTGTGTCCCTGACCACGCATCTGTGTACATACATACATAAAATAAACACTTAGTAATATCTGAGTATCACCTTGGGAGATTAAGTGCAAAAGAATGATGTAACAAAGGGTAATGAAAACAATTTTTACAACTTCAAATCTCTAGATTACTTCATGAGTTACACGTGGTTAATGCATATCATGGATAGATCCCTATAACCAGGCTGTCCTTTAGAAAGAGGGTCAGATTTAAATCTTCAAATCTTTGAAGTGGGAGTTTTCCTTCCATCCTGGGAAAAGATATATTCTGATTCAAAGTAGGAAAAAGAGCTTTAAGAGACCCTTAAAGAGCTTCAAAGGGGTGTTTAGAATCCAAACTGTGCCCTGAAAATTAAGCAGAAATAAATCAGAAAGAAACAATTGATTTTTCCCTCTTGTTAATCTAAGGGAAGATGTGCTGCTATACAGAGTATAATTTAGGGTTTCACCAGACTATGACTTGGACTGGTGGTGAGAGACACTTTTCTGATTCCAAGGAAAGACCAAAGGTTAGTGGGCTCAGTAGTAAGTGATGACATTCATTATGGTCATACTGTTTTTTTTTTCCCCAAATAACTCTGTGTTTATCCAGCACAGGTCCTCTCTCTTCACCTCCTTTCATCTTAGCTTTTGAAAATCAGCAGCCTCCTCCCACAGCAATGGCCATATGTACAGAGGACGCAACCTTGAGCTCCTCAAAAGATCAAAAGAACTGCAGTTGAAGCAATTCTCTATAGTAGAATATTGGATCCTAAGCACCAAACACTTTCTCCTAAAGAATAAATACAGTTTTTTCCTTGACTAGTTCAGATCCAATCTGTTGTTGAACCTGTAACAATCATTAAACACTTAATCCACCTCAATCAGCTGTTTCTTTTCTGTTGGTCAATTTGGGTGGGAAATGGTCTTGATTTTTGAATTAGAGGAGTCACAGTGACAGTAACCACACATTTATTGTAGGAGTTGGCATATGTAATTACGTGTTTTGTTTTATATCTCTACCAATAAGATATCTAGAGTATTTGACATGGAGAGCAGATCAATTTTTAACCCTCCCGTGCTCTATAGAACAAAATGATTTTCTATAATGATTATTATTTTCTCTTGTACTTGGTACACTTGATGCCAGGGATTATTTCTTATTTATCTTGGAATCTCCAAGGTCTAGATTTTGTTAGTAGGTACTCAAGAATTGCTTATAAATTGAATGGATGGATGAATAAATGGATCATATTTGTAGCATGGCCAAGATTGATGACTAAGTGACTTTTAGCCTGTTGGGGATCCTACACTGTGTTAGACAGAGGACTGTGTTTTCTTTGGTGTGCCTGGACAATGCCTACAGAATTCTTGAAAGGAATTACATAGTTCTACTAGTGAAAGACTATGGATTGGACAATAAGTTCATATATTCCCATGTCAAGTCTGATCTCTTCAACTCTTTCAAAACTACGGCTCCTGGCATTTCAAGTTCTCCAGCCATCGGCCCAAAGTGGGTCAGCTGCCTGAACTGTCGTAGTTAATTTGCCCTTACTATTGAAACTTCGTGCTGGATGTCAGAAATCACACAATTATGTCTCTTAGCCTCTAATTATTACTCAATTTTCATTTTTCACACTCGTTTTGTAAGCACTGAAGTGCAAATTAAATAGTAATTAGGGGATGAAAACACACAACTACATGATTCTTCAGTCTTCTGCACAATGCCAGTTGCTGCAAAGAAATTCTCAGTAAAGATGCCAAACCAAGGACCACCATTCAAAGACTGAGTGCTCTGTCACTCTGAGGGTGACCCATTTTAATATAACCTTTCTGCCAGGACTTCAATTTAACCATGGCTATAAAAGCAAGCAAGTAAGCAAGAATTTCAAAAAGTAACTCCTTTGCTAGTTTTACAACTTGACCCTGAAAAGCAGGAGATTCACATAAATGACTAAGATCTGAATTTGCTTCCCAAGTGAGAGAGACATTTTCCACCATGCAAGTGTAATAGTGTATTCTTTTGTTCAATTAGTAATATCTTAGGGAATATCAGGTCTTAGGAGGCAGGTGATGTGTTGACTTACAATATACTTTGGAAATTCTTCTGAGTGGCACAGTCTTCAAAGTGCGACCAGGCTGGGAGATAGGAGAATGTGGTCTCTGGGATTTCCCATGATGTGGGGTGGGGAGGACCATTCTCCCTCTTGATTTGGTTTTAGAACCTTGCATCTGAGTCTTGGCCAGATGAAGATGTACAGAAGAAATTCCAGTGGCCTAGAATAATTACGCTTTTTCTTTCGCTTTTGACATTTGTTGTGTTCTATTATTTGCATTTGCTTGGCACTCTGCTAGGCATCTTTATTTTTATAGCAGTGTAGTCTATTTATACTATGTTAATTTCTGGTGTACAGCATAGTGATTCAGTTATACGTGTGTGTGTGTGTATACTTTTCATACTATTACAAGGTATTGAGTATAGTTCCTTGTGCTATATGGTAGAAATTTGTTGTTTACCTATTTTATATACAGTAGTTAGTATCTGCAAATCTTGAACTCCCAGTTTATTTTACCCCATCCCCTTTTCCCCTGGTAACCATGAGTCTGATTCTGTTTTGTAAATAAGTTCATTTGTGCCATTTTTTAAGATTCCACATATAAGTGATACCATATGGAATTTTTCTTTCTATTTCTGGGTTACTTCACTTAATATGACAAGCTCCAGGTCCATCCATGTTGCTGCAAATGGCACTATTTTATGTGTTTTTATAGCTGAGTAGTATTCCATTGTGTGCATGTGTGTGTGTATGTGCGCGCGCGCATGTGTGTTTACCCATATACCACAACTTCTTTATCCAGTCATCTGTCAATGGACATTTAAGTTGCTTCTATGTCTTGGCTATTGTAAATAGTGCTGCTGTGAACATTGAGAGTGCATATATCTTTTCAAATTAGAATTTTCCACACTGGTCAGAATGGCCATCAGTTTATGGCCATCAGTCCATAAACAATAAATGCTGGAGAGGGTGTGCAGAAAAGAGAACCCTCCTATACTGTTGGTAGGAATGTAGTTCGATGCAACCACTATGGAAAACAATATGGAGATTCTTTAAAAACTAAGAACAGACTTATCATATGATCCAGCAATCCCACTCCTGGGCATATACCTGGAGGAAATGATAGGCATCTTTAGATAATTGACTTTATTTCTCTTAATAATCCTATGAGGTGGCTTTGATTTCTCTTCCTTTACACAGGAGGCAACTGAAGTGTTCAGGTAATCAGCCAGCATTTAAAGTTAGGTTTTAAAATTATTTTATATGTAGTATTCTTTTTACAATATGCTAGCAGGCACGGTGGGAAAGTCATCAGTGGCCACTGAGTGGCCTTTTTCCTTCCTAGGCTCTTGGTTGGCCCATCTTCCTTCAAACCAAAGTGACCATGTTTCAGTTTGTCAGACTTGCCATGCCTTCTCTCACATGTCCTGGCCTGGCACAGGTTAGTCTCAGAGATCACTATTTTCTTTCTCTATGCCAGACAAAATTCTCGCTACTGCAGCCCTCATAAAGGTTTTAACCACCTCTGGGGAGTCTGCAGTTTCCCGGAGCACCTGGCACTTCTACAGTTGTAGCACTGATTGCCGTGCATATGGAAGCCCTGCTTGCTACACTGCCTATGGCTGTAATCCTGGTGAAGCTGGGAGGGGCAGTCACAGCACCCAGCGTAGTGATGGAAGCCTGTTAGATGCGCAGGGCAGACTGTTGACTGACTGTTACTGAGTGTGATTGTAATTCCTCTGCATTCTCCTTAAGAACCCCTAGTCTAGAATGTGCAAAGGACACTACCAGTGGTGCTCTCTGGAGGACTGGACTGGGAACTAGGTGGGAGGAGAGCATGTGTTTCTTTGTATACCTTTGGTGTCAGTAATTTACTATGTGCATGAATTAACTTGTAAATAAAAGCCAAAAGTATTAAAGAAAGACAAATACTCGGGCAATATGATTTTGAAAGGCTGTGCTTTTCTCCATGTAGTTTTTCTCTAAACTCTTTTGATGTATTAGCAAGCCAAGAGCTCTGAATAAGTAAATGGAGACATCGGTGAAACAGTGTATGCGCTGGAATCTGCCATTAGTTACCTCAGTAACCCTGGCTATGAACCACAGTCTGCTGTTACTGCACATGGCACAGAAAGCCAGAACTCACCAGGAAAAATTCTCACATGCAAGACTTATGAAAGAGCCATGCCCAGTATATTTGTTTGATCTATAAAAAAAACTTTAATTTCCCCCAATATATATTATATACCATAAATCACTTGGAGCTGGAGGAAAACTGAGATATTTTGGCTGTAATGTAATAGGATATTCTCTTTTGATAAGAAAACAATGTAAATACACTAGATATGAATCAGCTCCAATAAATAATCCAGGAGATTTCTAAGGTAGGAAAAAAAAGGTTTTCAAGTCTATAAATCCATAAGGAAATACGCTGCTAGAGAATATATTGAACCAACTGGGAGGCAAACTCCATTAAAGAAAGATCAAATTAAAAGCTTAGAATGACTTCAAAATGCCCTTGTTTCTGGGGAAATATGGAGACTCGCAAGTGGAAAAGAAGTGGATAGTAGTTGCTCATAAATATAGTTTGTTAATAGAGGGGCAAAAATTAAGGTTATTTTAATTCCACAAATGGCTAATAAGTGCCCTCTGTGGGAATGGAGCACTCACTTATGTGCTGCAAGGTATGACGGGGGTAAGACCAAGTCATCTTCCACTAAGGGAATTTACAATCTAGAATGGTGACTATGATAAGAAAACTATTCAAATAACTGCAATGACCCCAAAATTGGAATTACTACCTGAGGGGTGTACACAACATCCTGAAAAGTAGAGTTGGGGAACCTCACACAGTAGAAGATCCTCACTCATGGCAAGAGGGATTTGGATTTGGGGTCTGCAGTGGAACAGGGAGCATTCTAGGAAGGAGGAATAAGCCAGAGCAGAGAGTTGGAGTTAGGAGCAAATGCGATAAGATGATAAAGTATAAAGAAACACACAAATGAAATCATCATTCCCATTGTTGTGAGGGCCTCAGCCGGAGAAACTAAGCTGTGCTGCTTAACCAGAATTCAGTCATGTATGTCTTGCCATATTTTGGTGCCTGAAATATATTTCTATGAGTGCCTAAAGAACTAGCTGGAAAAGAAGAGGTTGTACAGGAAGAAAGTCTTGAGGTGTGAAAAGCAGTATGTGCAGTGGATAAGAGGACAGACTCTGGAGTCAGACCTGGAATTGCATCTTGACCCTGATAACCTGTGCAGTTTCTCTAAGTGATTGAGATAATGATCAATGTAATGTATTTAAAGTACTTAAAAGAATGCCTGGCAACTATCACAAGTTCAATAAATTATGACTATTATTATTACTTTTATTATTATCATTAGTTTTATGCTTGGTCTCAGGGCAGTAGGCCAGGGTCGAGGTGCAGAGGTAATTGGCAGTTGTATCTCCTGGTGGTAATACAGCGCCATGGAGTCGTGTTTGAGACCTAGGGAGGGACATGACAAAATACAGTGGGTGAAAATTAGAAGAGAGAATTCACGAGGTGCACGAGGAGCACCAGGTAGCACAGTGTTGCAGCCCATGGGACAGACAGGTGGGACACTTAAGGATGAAGGCCACTGGAGCCCACTGAACATGGCACCCAGTAGTCAGAGCCACCAGTCACACACACCACATTTGAAACAAGGAAAACGATGTGATGCAGCGGCACCATTGTCATGGACACAGGTTAGTCCTATGGCAGCTTCACTTCAGAGATTCAAAAGAGCTGGGGAGGAAAATGGTGGAAGGCAGGGTACTGAACTTGAGAAGTGACATGGCTGTTACCTCTCTGGGGCTGGGGGAACTTCAAGGAGAAATTTGGGGATGCTGGGGTAGGAGGCAGCAAACTACTATTTAGTGATGGCTTTGTGCCTCTTTTCCCTCTGTCCCTCCGCCCCTCGAACCCCTAGGCTGATGTGGTGTAGTGTAACATAGGTACAGTGAGGGAGGAACAGAGCTGTGACTGGGAAGATAGCAGCACCCAGGGGAAAGGGTTGGGGAAAAGCTGGGGCAGAGAGATCCCTCCGATCCTTCAAGCTGTTTTCTCCATCCCACAGAGTGGGCAAGGTAGTTCATTATCAGAAGGAAAGAAAATGTTAGCTTGGCTAAATCAATTTCACTAATAAAGAAAAGGAAAAAAAAAAACCCTCACCTAATACTTAAGGTTCTGTTTGACACCAGCTTCTTGATTTCATTTCTCAAATTAAAAGGCAAGGATCCTAATTAAGGCCTACTGCAATAACTATTAATCACTTTTAATTAGGCTTGGATAATACTATCTTTGGTTTAATAGATGAGTCTTTGGTTTGTGACATTTTATGGCAATTAAAGGCTTTGGACAACTTACTATTTTTAGCATCTTAGTAATGTGTTGCTACTTCAATATTTACTTTAATATTTAATAGTGCATCCTTTTGGTGACCATACAGTATTATTCCAGTGCACCCCTTGATTCCTCGACTCCCATTCTCCTGAGGTAGTTATCAAATGGGTTTTCATTTCAATCTGCAGGTGACTTTGAGGACATATTGCCATATGGTGCTAAAAACATTATAATATATCACCACTTGTTTGCCAGATGTTGTTCTGCTCTGCTAGGCAGTGATTCAGATGCTCTGTGGTGATTTTGCAAAATGAATCTTGCTCAATTAGGGAGTTTTCATGGTCGCATCCCATCTTATTATTATTAGCTGGGTATTTCAAACCTACAAGAGAAAACTAACAGTGTGAAAGGAATCCATGAGATACGCAAATAGCAGTGTGTTCTGCTCCCTGGGTGCCTGCCAGTCTTGCGTGAGACAACATCCCCATTTCACAGAGTGGAAAATGGAGTCATAGAACACTGATTGCCCAGGGTGACTTGGATGTAGATGGGAACTATCAAGTGTTCTTTCAAGGTACTGGGATTTGAAGCTGCTTTCCACATTGTGTGAGCAGAAGCAAGCCCAGCTTTTCTCTAGCTGAATAGCCCGCTGCTTTTGTGGCATGATTTGAGAAGGATCAGGAGGGTCCCCAGTGGTCTCTTGATGCAACAGTGTCTACCTTTCCACCGTTATGGATTTAGTATTTGAAGTAAGGAACGTTTTCTCCAGAATTTCCCTTTTAAATTGTCATACATCACAAGAGTGAAGCAGAGTTTGCAGTGTGCAAGGGTTAAACTCAGTCACCTACCTTTGGTTTCCTTTATCCTGCAGCCAAATTCACCTTGGCATCCCTACTACCTGTTAAGCACTCAATGAATATTCACTTAATGGGTAACTGAATGAATGAATGCATGAGTAAAAGAACATGACTGGTTTCTGTAGGAAGAACACTGGAGAAGAATGTATGCCTTGGCACATGTATGTAGTGGAGAGATGCTGGGGATGACAAGATAGTAAGATGGCAAGTTGATTCACACCAAAAATGCCTTGGAGTGCCAGAGCATGTTTTGGCAGAAAGACTTTCTTGCAAGAGATCATCTCTGTAGAGTGCAGCTTTATGAATGAAACGTGTACCCTCAATGCTGCGCACAACACAGCTGCTTCCTGGTTGGGATGGACCGCTCTACCCTTGGTAGATGAGAAGGCTTTCTTCAGAGTGCTCTGTATTGGTCGTGATACAGCATCTGTTTTTTACCCAGCTCATGGTCCAGTTTCAGTCTTTCCAATTCCACGGTCATTGATGGAGTTGCCAGTCTGGCAGTCAGCAGACCCATCCCTGCTTTCTATCAGATACTTGCCCTCGAATTTTGGCAGTTGAACCACAGATCTTTTCTTGACAAAATACCAGATTCTTTAAAAAAAAAAAGAAAAAAAGAGAGACCTGTAACAAGAATAACCCTGGAAACTGGAATCCATTTGAAATCATTACAGCAGGACCCGGATTCATAGTCAGGCTTTGGTATTCACTGGCACAAAGGAAAACATCAGATGCCGACGGATTTATGATAGCCCAGAGTAAGAACTTAATTCAGAGAAGACAAAAAGGCAGAGCTGAAAGAAAGACTGTTCCTCTGGAGGGGATGTCTTCAGTGAATAGGAGGAGGACTAGAGGATAAAATTCAAATTTTCACTGTGCAAATTGAAACTATGGTGAGACAGTGCTAAGATGTTCTATTCTAGGGGCTGGAAATTTTAAGGTTTGAAATTGGGGGTGGGTGAAACAAGTAATTCAACTTTTTCCACTTCGCTTTGGAAGAAAATAGGCAAAACTTCCTATCAACAAGTATTTGATATATGTACTTGCCGTGATAATAGTTGCTTGCACGTTAATTATGTGCTAAGCATAGTGCTAAATGCATTTTGTTTGCCATGTCTCTTCATTATCATTACACCTCTGTGAAGTTGGTACAGGCATACCTAGTTTTATTATGCTTCGCTTTATTGCACTTTGCAGATACTACATTTATTACAAATTGAAGGCTTGTGTCAGCCCTGTCTGGGGCAAGTTAATCACCATTTTCCCAATAGCATCTGTTCACTTCGTATCTCTGTGTCACATTTTGGTAATTCTCTCAATATTTAAAACTTTTTCATTATTATTCAATTTGTTATGGTGATCTGTGATCAGTGATCTTTGATGTTACTATTGTTTTAGGGCACCAAGGATGGTGTCCATATAAGATAGTGAAGTTCATCAATAAATATATTGTATGTTTTGACTGTTCCACTGACCAACCAGCCGTCCCCCCATTTCTTTCCCTCTCCTTGGGCCTCCCTGTTCACTGAGACACAACGCTTTCGAAATTAGATCAGCTACTAACCCCACAATGGCCTCTAAGTCTTCAAGTGAAAAGAAGAGTCACATGTCTCTCACTTTAAATCAAAAGCTAGAAATAATTAAACTTAGTGAGGAAGGCATACTGAATGCTATACTGAATGCTGAGAAAGGCTGAAACTAGGCCTCTTGTGCCAAACAGCCAAATTGTGAGTGAAAATGAAAACTTCTTCAAGGAAATTACAAGTACTACTCTACTGAACACACAAGTGATAAGAAAGCAAAACAGCCTTATTGCTGGTATGGAGGAAGTTTTAGTGGTCTGGCTAGAAGATCAAACCAACCACAGCATTCCTTTAAGCCAAAGCTTAATCCAGAGCAAGGCCCTAACTCTGTTCACTTCCATGAAAGCCAAGAGAGATGAGGAAGCTGCAGAAGAAAATTTGAAGCTAGCAGAAATTGGCTCACGAGGTTTAAGAAAATAAGTCATCTCTACAACATAGAAGGGCAAAGTGAAGCAGCAAGTGCTGATGTAGAACTGCAGCAAGTTATCCGGAAGATCTAGCTAACATAATGAATGGAGGCGACTTCACTAAACTTCAGATTTTCAATGTAGACAAAACAGCCTTATATTGGGAGAAGATGCTGTGTGGGACTCTCATAGCTAGAAAGGAGAAGTCAATGCCTGGTTTCAAACATTCATAGAACTGTGACTCTGCTATTAGGGGCTAACGCAGCTGGTGACTTGAAGTTGAAGCCAATGTTCATTTTTACCATTCTGAACATCCTGGAGCGTTAAAGAATTATGCTAAATCTATTCTGCCTGTGCTCTATAAATGGAACAAGGCATGGACGACAGGCTATCTGTTTACAGCGTGATTTACTGAATATTTTAAGCCCACTCTCAAGAACTACTACTCAGAAAAAAAAGATTACTTTAAAAATATCACTACTCATGACAATGTGCCTGGTCACCCGAGAGCTCTGATGAAGATGTACAGTGATATTCATGTTGGTTTCATGCCTGCTAACACAGCATCCTTTCTGCAGCCCATGGATCAAGAGATAATTTCGACTTTCAAACCATTATTTAAGAAGGACATTTCATAAGGCCATAACTGCCACAGATTGTGATTCCTCTGGTGGATCTAGGCACAGTCAATTGAAAATCTTCTGAAAGGGATTCACCATTCTAGATGCCACTAAGAACATTCGTGATTCATGGGAGAAGGTCAAAATATCAAAATTAGCAGCCATTTGGAAGAAGTTAATTACAATCCTCCTGGGTGACTTTGAGGGGTTGGAGACTTCAGTGGAGGAAGTAACTGCAGATGTGGTGGAAACAGCAAGAGACCTAAGATTAGAAGTGGAGCTTGAAGATGTGACTGAATTGCTGCAATCTCATGATAAAACTTTAATGGATGAGCAAAGAAAGTGGTTTCTTGGGATAGAATCTACTCCTGGTGAAGATGCTGTTAAGATCAGGATTAGCAGATACACACTACTATATGTAACATAGATTAACAACAAGGTCCTACAGTATAGCACAGGGAACTACATTCAATAACTTGTAATAACCTACAGTGGAAAAGAATATGAAAAGGAATATATATGTACAACTGAATCACTATGCTGTACACCAGAAATTAACACAGCATTGTAAATCGACTACTTTAGTAAAAAAGATGTCGTGAAGACTGTTGAAATGACAACGAAGAACTGAGAATATTACATAAACTTAGTTGCTAAAGCAGCAGCAGGTTTTGAGAGGATTGACTCCAATTTTGGAAGAAGTTCCGTGTGAGTAATGGGCATTCAAACAGCATCACATGCTATAGAGAAATCATTCTTGAAAAGGAGAGTCAATGAATGTGGCAAACTCCACTGTTGTCTTATTTTAAGAAATGGCCACAGTCAACCCAAACTTAGCAACCACCTCCCTGATCAGTCAGCAGCCATCAACGCTGAGGCAAGACCTTCCACCAGCAAAAAGATTACAACTTGCTGAAGGCTCAGGTGATGGTTAGTGTTTTTTAACAAGAAAGTATTACCTAATTAAGTTATGCACATTGTTTATCTCGATATATTACACTTAATAGATTACAGTATAGTGTAAATAAATTTTATATGCATTGGAAAACCAAAAAATTTGTGTGATTCACTTAATTACTATAATCTTTTTATTGCAGTTGTCTGAAACCAAACCTGTATTATCACTAAGCTCTGCCTGTATTATTGTGTCCATTTGACAGGTAAAGAACCAGGTTTAGATGATGAAAAGTGACTCGGCTTCAGTCACATAGCTGGTGGGTGGTAAACAACAAAGTCTTAAGAGTAAATTTAGGTTTTAAAACTGGCTCTACTCTGTACCCTTGCCCTCAGCCTCTTCGCTAGGCACTGTGGGAAGGTGGGGGATGCTGTGATATCCACTAGATCCCCTGTACCAGGCCTGTGCACAGTACCCCTAGCTGCTGTGTGAGCTGCTAATGGCTTGCACCTGCCCCATTCCCACCAAGGTAATGTGTCCTTCCCCACCACTGTGGCTCACGACAGATGATACTTCAAGGCAGGCAACTTTGTGCTTAGGTTTATGTTCTGGAGAGCCTTGCCCCTATGTATAGGACCAAGCGTGTACTTGACTGGGACAACTTCCCAATTTTTTTTATCCCATTCTCTTCCCTCCATCCTTAAGGGCACTTTGTTAATAAATCACATCTAGCTAAATCTCCATCTTGGCCTCTGCTTCTAGGCAACCTGACCAACAAAGAGCTTTTTCCTCTAAGAATCATATAATCTTAATGCAAAGAGAAACTTTCAAAATAGCCATGGCCATTTAAAGATGGAATAAATGGCCTGGATCAATGTTTCCTCTTCGTGATGCATACAGTATAGGCTGGGTACAATATAATTTGGGCAGGCATTGTATAGGGACTTCAGGCATGAACTAGGAGGAGGAACTAGATAAATTTTAACTCAAAGATTCAATGTTCCCATGGGCTAAGACTTATTGATAATAATTTTTACATGTGTTCTGTACCTTGTATTTTCTATAGAAATGGTATTGCCTCATGGTTAAGAATACAAATGCCATAGCCTGACTTCTTGGGTTTAAGTCGTAGCTCTGTTGTTTACGTGTTCTATAACTTTCAGCAAATTTCTTTACCACTCTGAGCCTTAGTTTCCTTATCTGAAAAACGGAGATGTAATTATACCTATCATGAGGATTAAATGAGCTGCTACCCTGTGAAATTCTTAGAACAATACCTGGTATATAGAAATATTAACTGTCATTTCATATCTCTCTCTATGTGTGAAACAACTCACCAATGCTTGTTATAGAGAATAGTGAATATGTTTGGTTTGCCCTATAAGTGATTTTTCTCTTTTTCTTTCCCACCATATTGTAAAATCCTTGATTGGAAGGAATTCTGCCTTTGTAAAAAAAATTGAGATATAATTTATATACCACAAAATTTATTCTTTTAAAATGTACACTTTTGTGGCTTTTAACATGTTCACAAGGTTATGCAGCCCTCACTACTGTATAATTCCATAACATTTTCGCCACCCAAACAGAAACTTATGTCTATTAATAGTCCCTTCACATCCTCTCCCTCCTTCCAGCCCCTGGCAACAACTCATCTACAGTCTGTGTCTGTGGATTTGACTATACTGGATATTTCATATAAATGGAATCACAATAAGTAGCCCTTTGTAACAGTCTTTTGTTATTTAGCATAATATTTTCAAGGTTCATCCATGTATCAAGTACTTCATTCCTCTTAATGGCTAAATAATAATCCATGCTTTGTTTATCTATTCATCGATTGGCAGGCATTTTTCTCCCCACTTGTTGACTATTATGAACAACGCTACTAAGAACCATTTGAGTACATGTTTTCATGTAAATATGCGTTTTCAATTCTATTGGGTATATGTTCAGAAATGGTACTGCTGGGTCATATGATAACCCTATGTTTAATGTTTTGAGGAACTGTCCAAATTTTTTCGAAAATGACTGCATCATTTTGTATTCCCACCATCAAATATGATAGCTCTAATTTCTCCACATACTTGCCAATAATTTTTACTGTCCATCTTTTTGATTATAGTTATCCTAGTGGTTATGAAGTGGTATCTCATTGAAGTTTGATTCGCATTTCCTTAATGACTAATAATGTGGAGAATCTTTTCATATGCTATTGGCTATTTGTATATCTTCTATGGAGAAATGTCTATTCAAATTCTTTGCTCATTTTTAATTGAGTCATTTGTCATTTTACTGTTGAGTTGTAATAGTTCATTAGGTATTTGAATATTAGGACTTATCAGATATATGATTTGCAAATATTTTCTTCCATTCTTTGGGTTGTCATATTTTATGATAGAATTCTTTGAAAAACAAAAGTTTTAAACTTTGAAGAAGTTCACTTTATTTATCTTGTACTTTTTGTCATATCCCATGCTTGTACTTTAGGTGCTATATTTAAGAAATCATTGCCAATTCAAGGTCATGAAGATTTACACTTAACGTGTTCTTCTAACTTTGTCTCTTTTGACGTAGGATCCCTAGTGAAAAGCATGATATCTGGAATTTAGTAGATTTTCAAACAAGATTGGGTAAATAACTGGGTGCATTGGAATACCTGGCTAGACTGTGTGCACATGCATTGTAGTGTTTTATTATCTCTGCATTTTCACCCAGTGTTTGGCATTGTGTTTGCGACGTAGGCAGTGCTTCAAGTTTTTTGCCACTCGATTGATGAAATCAGCAAGCCTCATGCTAGTCTCATTACACACTTGTGACCAAGGCAAGGGAGGTGTTATTAGCTCCATTTGAGAGATGATAAAACTGAGAACCAGAAATAAAATGAGTTACCCAAGGCCACACCGCTAGTGGTAGACCTCTCCCTCCTCGTCAGGGCTTCCCCGTTCAGCTCGAACGTGTGGGCTCCTTTTTCTAGCCCTAGCAGTCACCATGGTTTCCTAGCTGTTTTTCCCTTCAGTCATACTTTTATGACTGTCTCTGAGACTTCTAAATGAATACCTAGCCCTGTGTGCATTGAGTATGCTGAAACTCAATAAATATTCAAACAAATAATCCCCAAAGCATTTCAGTCCTTATTCTCATGCTCACTTCTCTTTGCCTTTGGCAATATTTGCTTCATTCCTTTTCTCTTCGTGGACAAACTTGACTTAAGACCTGCAAAGCTTGTTCGCTGAGCACCATCAGTATTCTATTACCTGTGCCACACATTTCAACATTCAATTACTATGCGTGATGCCCTAGATTGTTCTTCAGTTATTTTGAATGTGAGGTTCTTTTCTACTCAGTTTAATTGTAAGGTCCTTGAGCACAGAGATTACACCTTATGCATTTTTTTTTACATCTCTTCACAGTAGCTGGCAAAGTATTTCCGTTATTCTGAGATTTCTGTTACTTTATTTGTTTTATATTCCCATCTTGTTTGTCTATGCATTTACTGAACATGGTTCAGTTTATCCAGCACCTTCTCTGGGAAGTCTTTACCAAGCACTTCCTTCTTCTTCTGAATGCACGTGATGCCGGGTTTGGATAGCTCTTGTGTCATTTATTCCACACTACCTTGTGTCATGGACATTTATAATCATGCCTAATTTCTCTTACTACTCCTACTAAATTCTGTGGTTCCTGCAAGGAGCCATTATTTATTACCCAATTTTATGCTTTTTTGTTCCTAACAACAGGATCAGTGACTTGCTCATACAAGAGCTCAAATCAAATATATGCTTCTTGAGACTCCTTAAAGTTGGAGAAACTGGATAGGATTTGGACTTATAAGACCCAATTTGAATTTCCATTTCTGCTTTTGTGTGATTCCCCTGCAAGTAACCTCTTTTTAATGGACCTCAGATTCCTCATCTGTAATAATCCATAGCTCAAATGAGGGTTGACAGGTTTAAAATACACACACACACACACACACACATATGAATATGTATAACGCAAAGTTCATTAATGGTAATGATAGTTGTTTTTTGTTGCCAGTCTGAAATAATAGGCAAGACTTGAGTTCATCATCAATTAACATACATTGCATTGAGGTATCTGATCCCTACAAAGCCAGTACCAGATGCTGAAAATCAGATGAAAAGAAAGACAACAATCTCAGGAGGTTCCCAGGTGTAGGTTCAGTGCTCAAACATGCGCATTTTGATGCTAGACAGCTTGCTTCCCCTTTACAGTATTTCCAGGCTTAACCAGGTCTATGTCTTTTTATATAATTCAGTTTTCAAGTCTGCCGCTTGCTTAATGATTCCATTGTTGACCAATATAGTGCAGCAACTGAGGAGAGCCTGTCTCTGTGCAATAGTTTCCAGCTCACTGTTGGTGTTCAATGAATGTTAATATTAGATACCTAAAATAGAGCAGCTCCTATTGTTAGGAGAAAAAGTGTTTAGCAAAACTCAGCCATTCTCTCTACTTGTTAACATACAGACACCATTTTTAAAGAATTGCTACTAAAACGAGTTCACTGCCTTGAATGTTCTCTGTGAAAAGAGAGCAGAATTCAAAACCCTGGATGGGGTACTTAGCACAGAGCTACACTGCTAATGTGAAGGAACCCGATTCCATTCAGTTCATCATCCATATTGAAAACAAAGCTAATGGATGCCCAGAACTCTTTAAGGTGCTGTAAGGGCAAGCCTGATAATTGGTCTTCCATTGAACATGTACATAAGAATGAAAAACCACATTATTATTATTATTATTGTTATTATTATTATTATTTTAACCTGTCAGTGAGAGAGTGGAACAGATCCAGATAAATGTGAGGCAGTCCTGGTTCCACCTGCCTTGCATGATAAGATGACTTTCTTCTAGGGCTGCGCCTCCAGGTTGTTCTTCCGGTGGCCTTGGTGAGTGATCACTGTAGATCCCTCGTTTACACACTTCTGCATCCAAGGTCTTTCACTGCAGGATGGGAGAGGGACAAATACACAACCATCAGTAGTGTATCAAAGATGCTTCCGTGTGAGCTCTAGAAACAGGAAATTAAGTGAATGCATTACTTCTAGCATGGCAAAATGTCAAAGCTAAACTGTAGTAGACAAATTTCACAAAACATGATGAGGTATTTCTATATCTCAGGGGTATGTTAGGAATTTAGAAGCTGACTTCTTAGTGATTCTTTTCAAAAATCCCAGGTCCAATCTAGAATATTCAGAGAACATCTAGAGGTAGTTGAACACTGTTGTGTTAGGAGATGTGGCATTCATTCTTTTAGGCCTTCATTCACAAACATTTCTAAAACACCTGCTATTTACCAGGTACTTGTGATACAGACACAATGCTTTTCTTTCACAAAGCAATTCATAGCCTATGGTGAGAAAGCAAAAGAAATGGTCTCTGCTCTTAAGGAATTTACAGTCTAAAAGAGAATACAAGTGGACAGATATGAAAAAGAGAACAGCTAAGTGATGTGGATGATGAAAAATGCAAACAAAATTTTTCTTAACTTTTTTGGGTACAAAGATCTCTTTGAGGTTCCAATAACATATAAGGTCACCTGACTGAGGATGTCTGACTCCAGGCAGTGGGCAAACATGCAAGTAGAGGTGTTTTATCAGCAGTTAGAACTCAGCTGGAGATGTAGCTGGTGGCAAGGAAAGAGTAGTTGATAGGTGTTGGTGGATGCTTGGGAAGGGGTGAGCTTACTATGTTAATGCATTCAGGTGTCGGCATCTCCCGGCAGTTCTCTCTTCATTTCAGTGTCTACCTATTGTGAAAGACTCTCTTCCTGTCCTCAGAAATCATACGATGATCTGCCACCTGAATTGATAAACTACATGCAAGTTATGACAGCAATACAGATGATTTTAATCAGAGGCAAGTCAATTACCTTCTGAGCTTGTTTCTTCATTTGTAAAATAAGAATAATAACAACACCTACTTTGTAGAGTTATTTTAAGGATCACATGAGACAGCATTTATAGTTCCCTTGCGTAGTGCCAGACACTTGGAAGCCACCGAATAAATGTTAGTTTTAGTGGATGATGACTATCATCAATTATTTATTGAAACCAACCCTGTGAAAATATATATGGAGTAAGCTAGAGTGGAGAAGCTATTGGCTGAATCTAATTTACTTATTTTTTAATATGATTTTTATTTAGTCTATCTAATTCTCACCTCAAAGTTTCAAGAAACCAGGCAAATGTCACCAGAGTGTTGTTGTTCTTGGTTTTTTTTTTTTTTAAACTGCCCTTGGTTCCAAATGCTTGGCCTGAAAAAATCATTCCACATGTTTATTCACCTTGAGAAGCTGAGTTTGCTGTATCCAATTTACCTGTTTACTCTTCCCATGCTAATGCTGCTGAGCATGTGCAAATTCGTTCTCTGTCATTCCAACTAGGTCTTGGGTTTAATTACAGATTATGAAAGAATGAGCTGAATGTTTGAGCGCTTTGGAGCCTGGTGAGACCTTTTTGTTCAGAATGGTTTAAAAGCATTTCATTCCTTTGGAAAAAAAATTAGCCTGGTGTCGCTTTCATGTGCGACACAAAAAGATGGAATGTGGCTGAAGCCGAGTGACGAGACCCAGACCTCACTCACTCAAACTGATTCATTATGACCTGTGTCAGCTTCCCCCAAGAGACACACGTGCACTCACATGCTCAGAGGATGGAGAATTCATATGGGACCTCCTGGGAGGAGAAGTCAGCATGGAACTCTGTCCTTCAAGTCAGCCGAGGAGCAATGAGGTTGCGCGAATTACTTAGCAGCTGTTCCCCAACTCCTTTTTCCTGTGCGCCTCAGGGTCTGTGCTTGTAGCAGCATCTCTCCCCTACAAGGGGATTGTGACACTGTGGAAAAGTTGCACTTGGCAGATAATTAAAAATAAATTGGCTTCAATTAATATCTAGTCCCTTTCCTGAATAGGGGTCCTGAGGAAAACTAAGAAGACAGGGAAAATACAGAAGCATTTAAAGAAAACCACATTTATGAATTAATTATAGAAATTCCAAATGTATAAAATAAGGGTTAGGCATGTCAATGGGATAAATGGTACTTCTAATGAGAACAAGTAAAAATTCGAATTCACTCATTTCTTTATTCAATCTTTTATGCAACAAATATTCCTCAAACTCTTACCCTACTAGGGACTGTGTGAGCCACAGAAGATGAAATGACAGACAAGATACAGGACAATCTTTGTCAGGCATCAGAAAGCTCAGAGTCTTGTGTGGGGGACAGAATTGCAAGTGATTGAACATAGAGGGAAAGATGCTATGACGGAGGGAAGCACAGTGGCGTGGAATACTGAACATCAGGGGGAGGAAGTTAAATCATTCTGGGGAATAGTTCAGAGGTCTTTCATGAGAAAGTGGTAGGGGAACCAGGACTGGAAAGAGGAATCGGATGTAGCCAGTTGATGGACAGAGAGGAAGGACTTTGCAGTCCACAGAACAGCTTGTGTGAGGGCTCAGGGCTGTCAGGACCCCTGAAGTAAAGGGGACTGCAGTGTGTCCACATCTACGAGTGTGATGGGAGAACTGCAGGAGATGTGGCTGGAGGAGGTGGCAGCTAGTTGGTTCATTGGAAGTCATTTCTCCTTTAAGTCTTTGGGGAAAATTAGCTTTTATTGATGGTGCAAGTGGCTCTTAGAAATTTCCTCCAAACCAGCTAAACTAAGTGCATGGCACATAAGAATGACGAGACTCTTGTTACAGTTGACAGCAAATCCAGATCATCTAGAACCCCAAAGTTCTTTTTTTCTCTCTTAGTAATACGTGTTTCACTAGTTCAAGATCAGGGCTTCGTCTCCTTATTTGATTCCCATCCATTCATCAGCATCCTTGATTCCCAACCGTGATGGCTGGAGGAAATACAGAGACCTGGGGAGACCAGGGATGATGCATGGTCCTTGATAAATGAAAGAATGGCCTTGATTAGAAGCTAAAGTTGATATTTTTGTGCCTGCTTTTGGCTGCAGCTTCTGAGACATGTGTTCCCAGAGGCAGCTTAGAATAAATAGAAACACAAGGCTGAGGCACAGAGTGTGCCTGTTTTCTGCTTCACTGCAGACTCCCAGCATTGCTGCAATGTTTGCAACACGCTATAGAGCATTTGGGAGAAAGGTCAGGTCCATGGTCTCTGGGGACTAGCTCAGGGAAATACTGTATATCAGACGCTGAAACCCCTAGTTGACATAAAAAGGTCATTGACAGATAGACAGATGGATAACTCTGCTACATGTGTGTAGAGATAATTGAGACACAACTGTTTTATCAGTAATTCCAAGAGTATCTGAGATGATGCTCTACAGTTGGCCTTACCCATCAGGATGATCATGAACTTGAGAATGATGTGCTGCAGTTTAGGTAGATCAGGACGGCCTAAAAAGGATAGGTATGATTCCCCAAAATGGGAGGATGGTGAATGCAGGGCTGTAAAAATTTCCAAAATGTTTTTGTGTGTTGATCTTACTTTTGCTTCAGTTCCAGAGTACTCAGAATTCACCAGCTTTGACGAATTTCATGTGAAATGTCATGAGGTTTGCTACTTAAGTGGTTCAATTTAAATATCCACAACCAGGCCTCATTATTCACGGATTCTGTATTTGAAAATTCGTCTGCCGGGTCATTTATTTGTAACTCTCAGATCAATACTCGCAGTGCTTTCATGGTTATTCGAAGAAGTCAGGTGCAGAGGGACGAAAACTTTAAGTTGCCTGACATGCGTGCTCCCAGCTGACCTCAAACAAGGCATCTCTCTGCTTTACTTTTTCATTTCTCACATCGTAAACAAGTGTCTTTTTTGCGGTCTACTTAGAGGTAGTTTTTCGTGCTTTTGGTTGGTGATTTCCCTATTTAAAATGGCCCCCCAGCACAGTACTGGCGTGCTGTCTAATGTTCTAAATGCCAGGCTATGATATGCCTTTTGGAGAAAATGCTTGTGTTCGATAAACTCCCTTTAGGCACGAGTTACAGTGCTGTTGGCTGTTATTTCACTGTTACTGAATTAGCAAGAACATTAAATAAGGTGTCTTTAAACAGAAACACACATGAAATAAGGTTATGTATTGATTGGCTGATGGAAATATCACTACCAGGGGCTCACAGGAACCCAATCCTGTGTTTTCCCGTGGAGCAATGGTTCAGTATTCAGTGTTGGCGGTGACTTTGTAGAACTTAGCCATCCGGAGTAATGTGAATCGACTGCACATGCACATGCATGTGTGTGTATGCACCCATGCATGTACACACACATAGGTGTACACACACACTTGTATACACATCCATAAAGCAAAAGCAAGTGAGCACACAGGTGATGTTAGCAGCTGGTGCACCTAAACATCAGATAGTTGAGGACCATACTTACCCGAAGCTTTTTATTTTTTTTTTTCAGATTTGAAAACTTTAAAAAAAGTTAAGGAAAAAAGACATTGTTTTGAGATTTTGAGAGATTATTTTATTATGAGTGTAGACTTTTGTGGGTAAAGAATTTTACAGGTTCGCAAAAGTATAGAAATGCCGGTCCAGTGACCCAGCCTCAGCCTGACCTTTAAGTCCCCCTATAAACTTGGGCAGAACAACTTCCTTTCTGGGCCATAATTGCCTCAAAAAGGGAGATGAAATTGCTCAGGAGTCTCTTCAAGCTTCCCTATTCTGTCATTTTAAATGATCCCCATTTAATTTAGATATTTAGTAGAGATTAGTCATCGAATCCAGTCCAGTGCTAACCGTATGATACTAATGTATAGAATTAAAAAAAAAGGCACTTTTTAAGATGAAAGAACAATGATAACATGATTGACAGATATTCAAGGAAAGGAATTCCTCTATGCAAATATCCTCATGCATATTAAGCAAACAAACAAACCCTTCAAATAATACAGGAAGCGTCTAGTGACAAGATTACCTTGTTCCTTGAACAGGTTCTATTTGTTAACATTTTCTGATTAAGTCAAAAAGGATTTAACATAGACAAAAGTATTCATTTGGAAAAATGAGCCTTGTATCCAAAGCCTTTTCTTTACGTGTCCTATAAACACTTAAAGATATTCAGTAGAGATTTAGTCATTGAGTCCATTCCAATGCTAAACTGTATGATACTAAAGTATAGAGTTAAAAAAAAAGGCACCTATTAGGATGAAAGAAAAATGATAAAAAGAACATAGTGTTGGAATCAGTCAAACCTCAATTCAAATTCTGGTTTCTCCAACAGCCTACTTGTGTGATCTTAGCAAAATTATGTCTCTTTCCTGAGCCTCAGTTGCCTTACCTGTAAAAATGATGATAATATTTTCCCTGCAAGGAGATTATATGAAATCATTTTACAAAAACATCTGGCAACAAGAGGGGTTCAAAGCGTTAGTTTTCCTCTTTTTCAACCCCTAATTAATCATTATTTTCTAGGAAAACTTATAATGAACTGGTCAAGGGCACAGTCTTTGGAGTATACAACCTGAGTTCAAATTCCTGATCTGCCATTTACAAACTGGGTACTTAGAATAAGTTATTTAACCTCTTTGTGCTTCAGTTTCTCTGTCTGTAAAGCAGGGTAATAGTACCTACTTCATAAAGCTACTGTATGGGTTGAAGTATTAATATTTACATAAGTTGCTTAGAACAGTATTGGGAGCCATAGTAGTGTTTGTTATTCTTATTTTTATTTGTAGGAAAGGCAAAAAATCCTACGTAAGCAAAATTTTAGAGAAATAGAGAGTCTTGAATTGTATAAGGACTACACATGAAGCTAACTCTACAAGGCAACCTGATTTTGTACTTTTAGACTGACCAGAGGAAAGAATGATCTGTAGTCATCGATGGCTTGATTGAATTGTACTTTACTATAGAGCCATGACTGTATTTTAAAAACCTCACCCGTAATTTCAAATCTTGGAATACATCCCTAGTTCTTCCATATTGTAGTTTCTGGTAGAGTTGTTGAAGGCGTACTTTTTATTATAATAATGGCTACTTTTATTGAATAATTCCCAAAGTGTCAGGTCTGGGATTTAACCCTACTTGTTAGCTGATGGCTTAGTCTGTCCCAGGGGTGCTGAGAAGACACAAGCTCCTGGATTAGAGACAAGAGACATGTTATTGCTCATGGTACAGCAAGCATCATAAGCATCAGCAACTGTGTCAGTTCTCCTCACCACCCCTTATCCCCGACACGGTGTCTCATAGAGGCAATGTGCTGAGGGCCACACAGACGCTGGAGTTATGGTCATGTTTCATTGCAGCCAAGAAACACCAAATTTGGGGAACTCACTGTTTGTAGAACAATAAACAAGGACTTGTTTAGTCCCAGTGGGAGTCATTCCTTCATCTTCCAAGACTGTTTACTGCACATACAACTCTCAGAAATGACTGGGTAGACAGCATTTAGCCTTTGCATTCTGGAGACATCCAGCAAGTGGTGCAGGGCTCAGGGTTCATGGCAGATTGCCCTTCCCAACACTGGCTTCCAGGAACAATGCCAGATGTTTTAATTGGGGCATGTGTTTTTTTGTTTGTTTGTTTTTTGTTTTTTACTATATGTGCATATAATATTCTGTGTAAATCTTACTCTTGTTAGCAGGGTGGCCTCTAGGCAATATTATAAATTGGAGACATTTGGTTTGGGTACCCCATCTTCCTGTGGAAATCACCTTTCCTTGAGCAATCCCCCACGTTCAAGACTGACATTGTTAAGTCAGTCTTGAACTTTGACTACCCTGGAACTTTGATCTGCCCTTGAACTTGATCTTTGACTGCCCTTTTTCTGGGCCTGCCCCCATGCCATGTTCCATCTCGTTTCTTCTTCCTCTTTGTCCTGGAACAAAATGTACCTATTCTGTGGCCACTCTCTGAGAACCCTCCTCTCTTGTAAGACAGTCACTGAGAAGCCAATGGAAATTAAAATATGTTAATGGAGAGAAGGGTGACTCACCAGGGAACATAAAATTGTAAGAGAGACTTTTTGAAGACATGCTTCTGTAACCGAGGGGTAATCTGAATGGTGGGAATTGGGGAGTTCAGCTCTGTATGTTACCTCTGTGCATGTGAGCCCTGGGTCTAAGGGATAGATTTAGTTTTGATATTATATGAAGCACTGATTTCATGATCTCTGAAAAGGAAAAGGATATTTGGAGGGATGGATTTAAATGCCATTTCCTTTTCACTCCCTGTTGTCCAAGGGTTTATGAGATGGAGCTTTTGATCTTAGTGAAAGCTGTGAGCGGTCATGACTAAGTCTTTATAAGTCTTCATAGTATCAGGAGTTGCTCTCCTACTAATAAGCACACCGCTGCCCAAACCATACTTTTTAACGGAGGTGCTGCCGAGGGAGTTCACAGCAACACATTAGAGCGTGGAAAGTGAAGGTGTTCTCGGCCACAAAGCAGCCATTCTGTGACCTAACATGGCTATTGGCACCTGCATTTTGTGTCTGTAATGTTTTCCTACTCTGCTTTCCAGATCCAAGTGATTTAAAAAGCAATGACTGCATTCATAAAAATGGGAAACTGTAAACCAGCATAAATGCCAGTTTTTATGTTGGTATTTACATTTATCCCACGGAGAGACTGAATTGTTTAGTAATGTGATTCAATATTGGGGGCTCAGATATTTTGGTAACATTTACAGATCAATAAATTAGACCCACTCCATCTTCGGTGATCAGAAATAGCTTCGTTTCCCAATGTGAGGCAAACTTAAATTTTTCAGCAGGGAATGTTCCCTGCAGAATTGTTAATTGCAGTGATGCTATAATAGTATTACATTTTGACTACAACTGTGCTAGATTTTCAAGCAACTCAGAGGTTATAAACTAGTCATTAAAATTCATTCCTGTTGGCAGTTTGGTCTGCAGAGCTTTTACGCGGAAAAGCGCAAGTCTAATATTTATGTGATTTCCATTTTAACACAGCTATTTGAATTACTTGCAATACCGTAGCTTTTGCAGTGTACTTCCTTTCTTACCCCTCTCCCACAAGCTCTCACTGTATTAAGCAGTTAAGGATGAAATTCCCTGCATTAGAAAACTATTTCTCCCCCTAAACCTGTGACTTCTTTTGCAAGAGCTCATGTGAAAAAGGCATGTTACTCAGAATGATAGTTGGGATGCCAGTTTTATACTGTACACATGAAGGAAACAAATAGAGAAGTTATAGGCTGTGTGTACTTCATCACAGGAGAATATCAGATAGAAATCTGGTACTGATTATTCCCAGGTCCTTAAAAAATAATAAGACCATCTGGTCACCAGGGAGCTGGCTTAAAGGAAGTCAGATTGCCCGTCCCAAGACATTGATTTGTCTCTCTCTTCTGGCCCATCTTAGTTTTCTTTCCTCCAGTGTGAGTTATCATTTCTACCTTGTCCAACAGTCATCTTTTCACTTATTTCTTCTTAGAGTGGATGCTGCTGAGAGAAGGACTTATTTATGTATAGTCTCTCCTGCTTCTTCCTAAGCATCTAACTCAGTGCCTAGGAGTTAACAGAGGCACCGTAATGTATAGTATCTTACTGTTCTTATGGATTTGTTTTATTTCACTTAGACTTGAGGGTTTAGCTCCAGGCAGGCCTTGACACTTTAATTCCAGTCTATTTGATTAGGTTGGACCAAGCTGAAATGAACATTTCTGGATTAGCTACTTGGCAATTATAAAAGATGGGAAAAAGCAATGTGGTATCTGTTCTTTGAAAAATTATAGAGTCCAGTGGGAGATAAGAAAATTAAGAGAAATAAAATGTGCCACCTAAAAGTTACAAACAAAAGCTAAGGAATTTAAAAGGATCACACACAACTTGTATGCTGTGGAGTATATTCATGGACTCTGATATATGTTTGAAAAGAAGTAGGATACAGTAGAAATCACTTGGGACAGCTTGTGAGAAGAGGTTTCTGAGTAGGGGAGTGACATGATGGCATGGTAGGAAGCTTCATTTGGATGTGGTGTGAGGATAGACTTGAGAAAGGATGAATTAGAATGCAGTGTGACTAGAAGAAAGGGGAGAGATTAGGAAGCCGTTGTTACAGTTTAATTGAGAGGTAGGTGACGGTGTCCTTCTGGAGATATTGTGGAAGCAAAATTAGTGGGACTTGATAAAGAGAGGAGTTTAACATGACTGGTTTTGATCCTGAGTGACTTGGAAAGAAAAATTGGTAACATTAACTGAAATGGGGAAGCGAAGGGGAAAAGATGATGACATTGGATGTCCGTGTTTTTAGGTGTTTTTGGACACTGAAACCTCCTTGGGTCTGGTAAGGAGGGAACTGTAATAAAATAGGGTGGATAAGGCCAGCGAAGAAGATGCCATTAGTCTGATGGACAAGGAATCCTGTTAGGTGCCAGCTCTGTGACCTAAGGTAAGTTGTTATCTGACCCCCTCTGGTTTTCATTTTCCTTGTTAGTATAAGAGAGAACTGGCTTTAGTAAAAGCTAGGTTAACAGATTGATGAACTGGCAGGTATGATATAATTTTGGAACTTGTTGAGAGATTTCTCCTGGGCCAAGCGAATTTGCTCTGGATTCTCTACTCATTTTTAATCAACACTGTTCTCTGGCTCTGGTCCTTCCCCGAACTTAGAGTTTTGCTGCCACTGAGATCATCAAGGCTGCCCAAGCTGATGCTCAAAGATGCCACTGGGGCCTCTGCCTTATGAATCATGAATACTTGGGGAAAAGGAGACCTTTCCAAATGTATGCTGTCAGCTTTGCAATAGTCTACTTCCATTAAGAAAAGGCACAACCCACTCTATTGCTTTTTACTCCTTTCCCACCTTCTGATAAAAATATAAAACACCCTTATAATTTCCATGGAGAAAGATGGGAGAAATCACAGGTTCTCTTCTTTGATTTTGTAGAAGTTCCTCACTGTAGTAGTCCAGTCCTCACTTCCCCTTTTCAGTGCCTACATCATAATTCAACATTTGATTGAGTAGAGTGCTGTTGCCAGCGTTCAGTCGGCATTAACCCCAACATAGAGATAGAAAAAGGTAAAAATGTTGCTCAGCCGACTCACCTGCACCTGATAAAAACATTTTTTTTTTGACTTTGTGCTTGGCATATTTTCTCATATAATTAGAAATGTATAAGTTTGGTATTTATAGCTGGGAATATTTCCCTGCTGGTTTTCAGTTCATTTTGTTTCTCATTAACCTTTATAAATATTCTAGTCAGAAATACCCTTTTATTTAGGGTACAGTGTGTTCTTAGCCAAAGAATGAAATAATGTTTTAATATTCCTGTGATTTTCCTCTATCACCATCCTGAGAGAACCATAAAGAAAGGCAGTGTGGTGTTCTTGGAAAAGGATTTTGGGGTTACGGAAACCTGGAATTCCTTTCTGGCTCTGTGATTTACTAGCTGTGTGACCTAATCCAAATGCTTATAAAGCCTTTCCTGGTTTTAGTTTCTTCATTGGTGTGATAGGGTAACACTTGTACATCCCACTGTTGTCGAGGGGGTCAAGCAGGAAAACGGTGATATGTGTCCTACGGTCTTTAAGTCCTGCGGTTCTAGAGTTAGGTGAACTCCATGGGCTCCAGTCCTGATTATACTCTGGTCAAGATATGTTACTTCCCTAAAATCCTTTCCTCATCCATAGAATGAGACTTTTAATAGCGCCTACTTTATAAGCTTCTTGTGCTGATGAATGAGCAGACCCGTGAAAAACATGGGGTCTGGAAAATATTAAATGTGCAGTAAACATTAGCTTTTTCAATTAGCACATAGGAGATGCTCAGTAAATGGAAGCTTCTCCTGCTTCATAAAGGCACTTAAATAATCCTTCAGGTTTTCTCTTTCGTATGTTAAGCAAAACAACTCTTAGAATTTTGGAGAAAACAGTCCTCACATTTGTGCTGCTCATCTACAAAACAGAGGATCCTTTCCTGAATTTAGCTAGTGCCTTCCTTTGAATACAAGGCTTGGAAACTCTAAGCTGAAGGAAAGTCTCCTTTCTTTAAAGCAGTTATAAATGTGGACAGTCTTCTAGTTATTGAAATTGTAACTTACCCTGAATATCCCCAATCTATTGTCCTGGCTTCAAAGACATTTTAAAAAACCCTCTGGGTGCTGTTTCTTCTTAGTTATTCTTTGCCTTACTTCTCCCTTTCTTATGAGAAAATTTTTCAGGGTCCTCAAGGCGCTGATTTCTCTTAAGACAACTTTGAAACTTGTGGGTTGGCACAGAGCCCATTTTCTTTGGATTAAAATGCACTTTGGGTAGTAACACAGCAGAATGTAAAGCCAAATAAATGAATAATCAGTTTCTTAAATCCTCCCTAACAAGATACGAAATTAAGTAGGTAGGAAATAATAAAATGCTCTGTGATTTTCCAGAATTCAGAACGTAGAAGAATGATCAGAGGTCCTAGCACAGTTCAGGATGAGCTGTTCCACATTTCTCTGCTCATTCACTCGAGCTCTCACAGTAGAGTTACTCGATGCCTAGTGTTGGCAGGTTGCTGTTAGAGCAGTGAGGCTGTACTAGCGGCAGGAATTGTTATGGGCTGGATTGTGTTCCCCCAAAATTCATATGTTGAAGATTTAACTCTCAGTGCTTCAGAATGTGACTGTGTTTGGAGATACAGCCTTTAAAGGGGCGATTAATTTAAAATGGCACTGTTAGCACAGGCTTTAATTCAATCTGACTGGTGACTTTATAAGAACAGAAAATTGGGCAACACAAGAGAGACACTGGAGTGCTCATGCTCAGAGAAATGACCAGGCAAAGACACAGTGAGATGGTGGACATCTGCAAGTCAAGGACAGAGGCCTCAGAAGAAACTGAACCTGCTGGCACCTAGATCTTGAATTTCTAGCTTCCAAAACTGATAAAATAATTTTCTGTTGTTTAAGCTACCCAGTCAGTCTATGGCATTTTGTTATAGTAGCCTTAGCAAATAAATTGAATAGTGTAATATTTTAAATTTATATTGCATTCATATTTCTATAAATTTCATGTTGTTTTTGCATACATAGTACAGGATAATGGCTTAAAACATCAGCTCGAATCAGACATCCTGGGTTCAAATCTATCACGTGTGTGGCCTTAGGCAAGTTACCTGATCTCTTTGCTCAGTTTTTTCATCTTTAAAAATGGAAATGATTATATTATCTCCTTTATAGGACTGCGATCTGGATTAACTGAGTTAATGTTTGTAAGTTACTTTAACAGAGCTTGGTACAGAATAAGTTCTAAAAAGTTATTTCTTAAATTAATAAAATAGAGTGTATGCCTTATTTCTTTTTATTCGTCTTAAATTTTGTGAGCTAGAAGGAGAGAAGGTAAGGGATGTAACATTTGCTGAATATTATGCAGTAGACAATACAGTGACAATTTCACTCATATTTGCACATGGGAGATTGAATTATTGGCCATGTTTACATACTGCTAAACAGGGGTGGGCTTGGGACATTCTCTCATCTTAAATCTAAATCCGTTGCTTTTTATTTTATTCAGCATTGCCCATGTGTTCCAGGAACAGGATCTAAATAAATATGAAAAGGATCTAAATAAAATTAAAAAGAAAGTCATCAAATTAGCTATTGTATCAGTCAAAGCTCAACCAGAGAAGCAGAACCAGTAGTGTGTACACATATACACACACAGAACCCATACATCTATATATAGATAAACAGTGAATCTATCATGTATGTATGTATGTATGTATGTATGTATGTATGTATCTCTATCTATCTGTCTGTCTATCTATCTATCATCTATGTAACAATACACTGTTTTATGTAATCAATTTTGAGGATTGACTAAGCAAGTTTGAAGTCTGTAGAACAATCAGGAAGGGTAGATCATGAGTAGTCTAAAACCCTAGAGATATAAACTGATTTTTTTATCCACTGGTAGGAGCTGTCTTTTTGTCTGTCTGTCTCTCTGGGAGCAATACACTATTTTAAATGGCTTCCAACTGATTCAGTGAGGTCCACTAGGATAATCTGTCTAATTTAAAGCCAGCTGATTAGGGACTTTAATCACATCACTAAAATATATTCACAGCAGTGTTACCATAGAATAGGTTCTAACTCATCACAGAAAGAATTCAGAGACAAGATGTGGAGATCAAGAGAGTAAAGTGAGGATTTATTAAGTGATAGGATGATCTCAAGGGAGAGCAGGCAGACTCAGGTGAGCAGCTGTGCAGAGTTTCTTTGGCAAACTGGTTATATGGGGTGTAAAAATGAATGGAAGGAATATTCTTTAAGGAGGGAGGGCTTTTGGGTCGTATGTCCTGATTTTCATCCCAGCTCCACTATCTTCTCCTTGGGAACCAGGAGAGGAGAGATTTTTGTCTTTATTTAGTCTCAATTGGAAATGTCATGGCATCGGTGCACGATGGGTACTTCTAATCTGCAAGGCTAATTTTATTGTAATGAGGGCATAATAAGCAAACGGTTGCATTCAGATGAGGGCATAAAAGGTTACATTCAGACACTGGAGATTCCTGCCTTATCCCACCTTTTTTGTCTGCCTCCAGGATACTTGTCAACTGAAAAATATGTGGTTTCTTACAGTCTGGGGGTTTCTGCTTTTCTCTGTCTATCCAAGGACCTGCATTGTTCACAAGATGTGTGGTTTCCTGCCATTTGACTCAAGCGCTCCTTTCTCTGCTCATATCTAGCTCCCTGCCTGCTCTAACAACAGCACCAAGAATCTGATCAAACTATTGGGAGAAGGGATGTGTTATGTTACATGATGGCTGCTACCTTCCATTCTCTGACTCTCCTGAACAAGTCTCTCTTGTAGCTCACCATATCTGGAAACACACTGAAAGGGGGATTCTGGAGAGTGTAGTTTAGCTTACTCAATTTGACAGACAACAAAGCCATTGCAGGTTAAAAAAAAAAAAAAGAATATAATTTACTATACCTGGAACTAGGGCACATTTTAAAATAAGCTGCTTTTAACTCTCACAATAACCTTTAAAATATTATTACCATTTATGAGTGAGATGACAGAGGCCCCCGTGGTTTAAATAGTTGGCCCAAGTCACATCAGGCTAGTGTAAGAACTACAATTAGAAGTTAGGGCTGCCTCTGAAGACTATCATATTCAAGGACAGTAGGAAATTACCCCAAGCTACCTTCTTGCGTTCTGATGAAACTTAGGGTAGAGGAGACAGCATTGCTGGCTGGGCTATGTCAGCTGAGCTGTAGACTGAGCAGGTAGGAAACATGAATTAGCAGAGGAGAATCTATAGTTTTGAGCCCCCTGACCAGGCCCTGATTGTAGGCTCTTCACATTTTCTTCTGAGGATAGCTGGGCATTTACAGGAAGTTAGGAACGACCATTTTCAGGAGGATGTGTATGTGTGTGAGGGAGAGAGATACAGTGTTCTATACTAAGAAAGTGACCTCTAAGTTTGTATTTTGGATACCCACTCCATGAGTCAGATACTACCTTTTCCTAGTTCTGTGGTAGATCGTGTGATACTTGAAGTGATGCTGTTTATGAAATAAAATTGAAATGTCCATATTTAACTATTTGTTAATGATTAGACCACTTGTAAATTGGTAAGTAGACACGCTGCCATTATAATAATTTTTATTAGTTTGTTCTTTGCTATGTGTTAAGAACTCTACTTAGAGCCTTTGTGCACCCTACCTCATTTAAACCCCACAGTCACCCTGGGAAGGAAGAATATTTGTTGACACACAATGGAAATACAAGAAAATACCACTTTTGGTGGGAGAATATTTCATAGTTATAACATCATTTGATGCAATTAACAAATGCCAGTTACTTTAGTGGTGATAATCTGACATTCATTACCATCAGGACAGGATGTACTCCAGTGTCTGCAAACAAAACACATTTATTAGAGTCTTGTTTTCGTTCTATAGTTAACAAGTAACTGTTTGTCAATTTCAAAATAACACTGTGCTCTCATAAGGGCTGTATAAACATGTACAAAATACTAAGGGAGGCTGGCCTTCTTTGAGAAAATCAGGGCCGTATGGTTCGTATGCGCTTATGGGATTCCGGCATACCACACCTCAGTGATAAGCTATAATGACTATAATCAGCTAAGGAAAATTCAGGCCAAATTTCAAAATGGGGTTCTAGTTAACAATAGAAGGGTAAAGGTTACTGTAATTAGTGAATATGCTTGCAGTATTTTAGGTGTACTCATTTCAGTTCAGTTATATATTAGGAAGCATTTAAATCATTTTAGACGCACACTCGGAAATCACATCCATTGTACTTTGTAGCTGAAGACTATGTTTTTACAGGGAGAGTATAATTTACAACAGAACTGCCCGTTGTGGAGTCACCATGAGTCCTTTGGATATTAATAGTTTGAACACATACTTCTAAAACTCTAAATCCCTTGGAGAAAAGGCATAATTTGATTTTCATGTGAATAAGCTACCAGGAGTTAAAAAAAAAAAGGAGAAAGAAAAAAAGAACGAAAACGAAAGCACACTGATCAATAAGAAATAAAGTTGAAACTGTGAGGCTAAGCAACTCAGTCCAGCTTGTATTTTCATGGAAATGTGATTTGATTTTTCCTTTTCTTCATCAGCCTATGGTTCCACCCACACAAAGTCATGTAAATCAGAGATCTCTTTCAGAGTGTGATTTTTTTTTCTTTTTTAGAAAAAGCATGCACTTCAATATTACCTTCTAAAGTAATACAAAACATAAAAAGACAACTCTCTCTCTCCAAGTAACCTTATGAATGAAACAGATGCAAACCTTGGTGCCATCACAAAGAAACACAACACACACACTCACACAAACAAAACTGAGACTGCCACTGTATTTAGACTCAGATGTTACTTTTCAACGAAAGGAACACAGTGTTAGTGTTTATTAACTCTTCATAAAGCCTTTACTCAAGGTAAACAGATTGACAAGATCAAGAAAAGCACAGGGCAAGCCCCCTGAATGGGATGGTTGTATAGTTTGCAGCGAGGCTTTACAAGGTCTGTGCTGCTTCTGGGGAGAGAGGGGGAGGTGGGGAAAGGATGGGGGACGGAGGAGCAGAGAAAAGTCAGGGACTCACACTTACACTGAAATTGCTATTTACCTCAAAAAATTCTCACCTACACCTCACACAGGTATCGTGAGATTATCTGGGAATCTGGCTTTAATTAATAAGCCTGGATATCGTTGAATCGAGTGGAAGTAACCACTTTTGTGAGCTGTTTATTACCTACGGCATGCTGCACTGAAAGGAGAATGGTCAGAAGGAAAGACCCAGCCAGGGATTCTGTGCAAATCCACGCTGCCACAGCCCCACAGTTCACTTTGATTATTCAAATGATGATGTACGAGGAAGTGAGGGGGGAAGGGCATCCAGATGACCATCATGCCTAGAAGACAAGATTCAGTGAATTCATAAGAGTCTCCAGAAAACAGTCACACCATTTGTAAGGAGGGAAAATGAAACAAGGTAGAGGAGAAAATGTCTCCATTTGGGGCATCATTCTGCAATCTAGTTCAGAGACACTTCATTGGTTTCTCATCTTTTGGTGGCTCGCTTGGTATTCACAGAAGGAAAAGAGAAATAAAGCAAGCAGTAGGATTGCCCCCCTGAAAACCCATGTTCCCCTTCCTCCTCTATTCGCACTATAAGCTCCAGTCCATTTTCAGTGGCACTAAATAAGATACATTGAGAGTCTACTCTCAGCAAGGCAGCGTGCCCCCTGAGTGGCAAGTACAAAGATGTCTGATCCATGAGTCAGGTTCAGGAAAGAGCACTGGGTGTGAAATCAAGCCTGGGATTTGAATTCCAGGTCCTATTATGAGCAGTATGACTTTTGAGTGGTTGACTGATTTCTCTGAGCCTCAATTTCCTCATCTGTAAAATAGAGATAGTTATAGTTGACATTGTCATCATCTTTGACATTGCCATAATTCCTTATAGAATTTTACAAATCCTGAAAGAAGACATATATAAAGAGATTTTTTTTTTAAATTAAAAGGGCTACTCATGATTTTTACTATTTTAAAACCACCTTTGTCTCATCTCTTTTTGTGACAAATTGCTCCTCCATTAGCCAGCCCCTCCCGGGACTTCTCAACCCGATCCACAGATGGCAGTGAGCTAGAAATGCAAAACCAAAGTTATCCTTTTTGGCAATCTTTCTATTTTGCCAGATAATTCTCTGTCTCTCTCACCTGGGATGATTGTACATTGCTTGTGCAAATTACTAGTTGGTATTGCTTTTTGCTTAAATAAGAGAAAATATAGGGATGAAAAGAACCCTCCTATTGGCAGCCAAATGTCAACTCATAAATCTAGTCCAGTTTAATGTAAAGTATTGGAATAATGACTTCCTCAAATAGCAGCCCTGTCATGACTATCAAGAGAAAAGTTTATTGGCTAACTCACCTCATAACAAGACCATGTGAATTTTATTTTGGCTGTTTTAAGTACTTTTTTTTTTTTTTTACAGTACTTAATAAGCTAGTTAAAAACAAAAGCGATCTTTTGAAACACTGAACGCTCTGCCTGAGAGGTTTTATTTCCTGGTACGGGAGACCCTTGTTGACCAATAGCTAGACTTCTAAGCATCTGTTCTGGCAGAGTTCCTTCGGTGATTTAACAAAAATAAAGCCTTGGATACTTCAGTGTAATGGTTAAGAAACTGAACTTTAGAAGCAGACAGATCTGGGTTCGAGGACAATTCAAGCACTTAATAGCTATAATGATTACTTTTAGCCTTAATCTACTATAATAGTACTTTCAGCAAGACTTCTTGAGAAGACAAAAAGTGATAATGGGTAAAAAGGCATTGGTAAAATCAACCATCAATTTTGAAGTTGTATATTAGTTATCTATTGCTGGGTAACAAAGTATCTCAAAATTCAGTGGCTTAAAACTGTGAACATTTAATATTGTACAATTTCTGTAGATCAGGAATTCAGGAACAGCTTATCTGGAGAATTCTGGTTTGGGTCTTTAATGAGATTACAGTTATGCTGTTGGCCAGGGTTGCAGGCATCTGAAGACTTGACAAAGGCTGGAAAATCCAGTTCCAAGATGGTTCACTCACATGGCCACTGGCACAAGGCTTTAGTTCCTTTACTGGCTGTTGGCAGGAGGCCTCAGTTCCTTGCCAATTGGGCCTCTCCAGAGGGCTGCCTGAGTGTTCTCACAACATGGCAGCTGGCTTCTGCCAGAGGAAGTGATTCAAAAGAAAGAATATGCTAGCCACAATGTCTTTGATGACCTAGCCTTAGAAGTCACACTCTTCACATTTCCATGGTGTTCTAACATTTACAAAATCAGCCCTTTTCAATGTGTAGGAGAATGACTACTCAAGAGCAAGAATACTGTGAGGCAGAGATCACTGGGGACCATCTTTGAAACAGGCTGCCAGTGGTAAAATAAGAACCTGTTTTGTACAGTGTATTCATAATGTGCCTAGAGCAGAATGTCCCTCAGCTCGAAACGTGGAAAGGAAGTCTGAGGGCTATTGTGTGTGACAGTGATAAAGAAGGACCCAGAGAAAGATGCAGGAAAATAAAAGAGACTTCTCATAAGTACTGATGGAATTGGACCTTCATAATTCTTTTGTTCTGAATTTAGCATTTAATTAAAATTTTCTAGTTCTGTCTAGGGAGCTGAGGTCATGACCTAAATAATCAGGTTTTTCTGGCCTAAAAAGTAACATTTCTAAAAATATCCAAAAGGAAAGCCTGATAATTTTTTTTAAACTCCTTTCAACCTGGAAAAAAAAGAGATTTGTTCCTTTTAAACAAATATCTGCATCCATTGATTAAGTTCAGTCATACTCCGGTGAAGCTGACTCAAACATGGTAGGCTCTGAGGCCAGCCCACAAGTCTGTTTTACCTAAAGGTGTCTTGAAGTGTCTTCTTTATCAGCTCTGCTGTTACTTTTCTCTGTTATAGTATTGTAATAACTCTTTATCATGTTTCATTTTGGGTGATGATAGGTGACAGAATAATAAGAGAGCCAAGGGCCTTTAGCAGGCGTCCTGTGACAAGAATGAGAAATCAAATGTACTGTAATTGGTATTTCTCTTATGTTCATTAGTGCATTAGCTAAAGGCTTGTACATTTAGTGTTCTAGGGATTAACAATGGCTATAACATGCAGGTTTCAACTCATTCTACAGTTTCCTAGCTTTGAGGTCTTGAAAAAAATTAGTAACCTATTTGCACCTCAGTTTTCTCATCTGTACAACATGCATATTAATAGTATCTATCTTTTAGGGTTTTGTAAGGATTAAATATGGGTGAGTATTTAGAACAGTGCCTGGGATATGCTATTAGTTATTATTATCTGATCAAAAAGCATATAGGTGTATTTCTCTCTCTCTTCTTTCTTTCTGTCTTTTTCTCTTTCTCTTTCCCTCTTTCCCTCCCTCCCTCCTTGTGTGTGTATATGCATTTTTTAATGTGTACTTCAGATAAAATTTTTGGTCTTTTAGCCAATTCCTTAGGCAAGATTTATATTCTTAACCTGAATAAGGGTCGCTAGGGGGAAAATTTCACTCATTCACTCTTCTCTTGTTCAGCAAATCTATTTTAAGCCTCTACTGTGTGCTACAAACTGTAGAAGGAGAAGGTCCTGGGGTACAATCATATATATATATATATATATATATATATATATATACACACACACACATGTATCTATACACATATATATATACATATATATATATGTATATATATATATGCATACACACATATATAGAAATTTATATAAGGAGCTTAAGATCCATTAAGACAGGCATATTTGTAAATAACTCTAAACCAGTATCCATGTCACAGTGTTATAGGGGTAAAAAGAAGCTTAAACAGAATGCAATGGGTATGTGAAATAGAAAGCAATCATTTCCAAAATGGGTTGGAATAGGCACCATAGAGAAGGATGAATTTAAACTGGGCTTTAAAAAATCAGTTGGCTCAGGCAGACAGGAGATGTCTGAAAAGGCAGAAAGACACTGCCGATAGAGGGCACGGCAAGAAAAACTTAGGGAAGATAGAAAATGCCCACTTTTGGAGGTGAGTGGGGAACACCTCAGCATTCCTGGAACACAGGCCTGAAGGCCACAGGTAGAACTAGAAGAGACTGGTGCTAAGCCCTTGGGACATGGTTTAGAGACATCCAGAGCTACGCACGTTTCCATTACCAGTGTCTGAAGGTGTATTTAACTCTTTTCCTTTGAGCTATTTATTTGGTCGTTTGAATGATTTGTTTACCCCCAAAACTGGGGTAACTCCATGTGAAAAGCCACCAAAAAATTGTGAAATTAGTGTAACCATCTACTTGGGATATGCCAGGGAGTCAATTTGCACAAAATATATTTGTGCCTTCATTTGGGATTTGAGTTTATCAGAATTGGCTGCTGGGAGGCTCACAGGGTTCCTGTATGCAAGAGTGATGGTCTTCTTTGGAGCTGGAGGCTGGCCCCAGGCATGACATTCTCAAACAAGGAGTGATGGAGTTGGCAGAAGGGGAAAAGGAAGGGAATGTGTTAAATAGTTATGAGCAAAGGCTTTGGATATGGGACTCATACTACATAGAAAGTCTGCCAGTTCCTCTCTTTGTGATTTTAAGCAAATTGTTTATTCTCATATTTAAACTCTTCATCTAAGATTGTAATAACCAAGCCCTCTTTATTGTATTGTTTTGAGGACTTATAGATATCCTTCATGTAAAGTGCTTGGTACTTGGCATACAGTAAGTGCTCAATAAGTGAAGAAGGTGTTTACTGATGTCCTTGTTGATATCGTGTTGTTAACCTCATAGGTAATGTTCAAGATGGAGAGAGAGCTGAGTCCAGGCACAAAGAAAGGATGTGTTGAGACAGGCTTTTGAGCTGTTATCATGTAGGTTCCCTAGTGTTGAGAGGTCCCCCAAACCCAACACACAATTTTTCTGTAAATGGGCAATGGGAGGGCTAATTTGGAGGGCATACCAGGTTATCCCACCTTTGTGATATAAGAACAGCCTTTTTATCTGAGGGAAGATTGTTTTCTTTGAGAGTGCATCAGTGGGGAGTGACACTGATGATGAGGGAGAAGGGAGGGGCTTCTTTCCAGCCAGTCAGAAGAGCTGAATGAACCCTGGTGCTTTATGGGGTGAATGATGCTGTCCAGATTCCGTTGCTTGCATTTTCTTCTTCCCAGCTTCTGACTTTAGTCAGTGTGCCTTCTCTGTGCCTCCACAGCCTTCATGGCAATACCGAGCAGCTTGTAAGGGCCAAGGCTCAGAAGTTAGGCCTTTCTCTGCCTCAGGTGTCTCATCTATAAAATGGGCTACTTTTGTGTAGTTTTACTGAACTAATGTCCCATGTAGAGCCCTTATAACAATGACTGGGACGTATGCTGTAGAAGTGTTAGGTATTATTTTAAATGATCACCACAGTGGACTGTAATTGTGAGCTTGGTAGTTTATTTCTCGTGTTAGACTCCAAGCTGATTTATTTTGAAGAACCTATCCACAATGAGATTTACATCCCTAGAGAAACTATAGGGAAGTTAACTTTCAAGGTTCACTACACCAAGGTCCATTGTTCTTCAAAAGGGAGAAGCAGCCCCTGTCTCAGAGGAGGGCTGTGGGGACTGCGAGAGGACCCGAGCCTGGCATGCTCCAATGCCAAGCCACGCCCAAGGCCTGCTGGAGCTCTTGAGCTAGTGGGTCTGTGCCAAGAGCGTTAGGGATGAGCAGTCCAGAGACAGTCAGAGCAGGAGGACTGTGCCGGCTGAGTCTCCTTGGGCCCCTGGCAAGGGAAAGATGGCATTGGGCAGAGAGTGTGTGAGAGAAAGTGAGGTTGCTGAGAAAGGAGGAAGCTACTGAAAACTATTTTTGGAATAAAGGCTGTGTGTATTCTAGATTCCAGGAAGTCTGAGTGAAAGCAGCTCCTGAGAACCGTAGGGTATGGAAATACTCTGCCTTCTGGGAAAGGCTGCATTATTTAGTACTGACCCTATCGTTAGGCCCAAGGTCAACACAAAAGTGCATTTCAGTTGTGCCCTCTTAATACCCAGAGCTGACACTTGTGGGAAGTCACTGTAGCCACCAAAGCAATGTTAAGTTGGATTTAAACCTGGTCCTTTTTTCTTATGTTTCAACATGTGATCAGAAAGCTAAAGGATAACATTGTCTGTGTCATATGTGAAATTGTTGATATTAATAATTTATTTCCTGCTCTCTCTTCCTCTCAGACACCTTATTTCTAGACTCATATTGTTTCAGCCATTGGAATTTTTGCTACTGAGTAACTCATAGTATAAAATTTGAGAAATAAAGAACTAGAAAAAGAAAAATTTAATCACCACTCAACAGAGAGATAACAAAACAAATGCCAATTATCTTATTTCTAGTTTTTTTTTTTATTTTGCTATTACAAATTGTGTGGTTAAAAACTTTCTTGGACATGTCTTCTGGTGTATATATGCAAGAAATTCTCTAGGGTAAAGCAAGCAATTTTATGAGGTGTTATTGCTGGATGTCACAATATTCAGAACTTTACCAGATAATGCTGGTTTCCATTGTGACCAAAATTATTTATACTCCCAGCAGAAATTTACGGGTTCTATTGCTCCTAATTATCATCAACACTTGGCTTTTCAGACTTTTTTTTTTTTTTATAATCTGGCAGATACTATTTATAGTATTTTCTTTTAAAAATTATAAGTGAGGTTTTTTTTTAAGTTTATTTAATTTTTGTGTGCTTTACTTTGTGATTTGAAATTTATAGCCTTTGTGCATGTTGGGCATTGTTTGTTTTAAACAGGTGGTAGCTAGCCTCCAAGTTGAGCTCCAATAATTCCTGCTTTCAAATAGCCATGTCTTTATGTAGTCTACTTTACGTTGTTTCGGGGGTTTTCTATGTGATTGATAGGGTATGGTAGAAGTGATTGTATATGAACTCCAAGGCTGGGTTATGAAACATGGTCTTATGCCTCACTCTCTGTCTTAGAGCATTCTCTCTAGGGGCAGCCAGCTGCCATGTTGTGAGGACACTCAAGCAGCCCTCCAGAGAGGCTCTCATGGCAAGGGACTGAGGCCTCCTGTTAACTATGTGAATGAGCCATCTCAGAAGTGAATTCTTAGTTTCAGTTAAGGCATCACATGACAGCAGCCCCAGCCAACATCTTGCCTGCAACCTCATGAGAGGCCTTGAGCCAGAGCCACCCAGCTAACCTGCTCCTGAATTCCTAACCCACGGAAACTGACATAATAAAAGTTTGTTGCTTAGGCTGCTAAGTTTTAGAAGAATTTATGCAGCAATAGATAACTAGCACAATATTAATTTATGAAAGCATCTCATACAAATGATACATACAAGTATTAAAAAGTTCTTACTAATCATATATGTTATAAAAGTTTTATCAGTTTCTCATTGAATTGTACTTTTTATACAAAATATCTTTTCCCCTTTTAACTGAATTTTCTCTGGAATTCTAGTAGCACTGATTTTGATATATTAAATCATATTTTTCTGTTTGTTTTTCTAATATGTCTTTACCAGACCTTATCATTATAAACTTTTGTTGATTTTTGTTATTGTTATTAACAGCACATGAACAGGTTGTTTGGACCTAGTTTCATAGATTATTTGTCTTATAGTTAAGGTGTTTAACCTGTTGTTTTATTTTTATATTTTGATTTATGATTTCCATTTTTTTGTGTGAGTCCTTGTTAATACATTTCTTCTACTTAAATACTTATTTTAGACTGTGGCTCTGTGTAAAAAATTCTACTTCAATGTGTGTTTATAAAGTAACACTTGAACCAACATATTTTAAATATAAAAATCAAGAACCAGTTTAGTGCAGTGTATTTCAAGTCTTTTTAGCTGTGGCTCACATAAAAAAACTCATTTTACCTCACAATCAAATATATTAAGATGTTGGATAAAAAAGATACATGTGTTTGTGATGCATGTTATTGGGGGTTATAGTCAGAACACTTTGAAAAGCATTGGTCTGGTCTATTTAACTTTTCTCTATAAAAATGAGGAAGTCAATGCATCATATTCTTGTCACCATTCCACTACCCACCTCCTAATTTTTATGACTAATAACATAGGACTTTAGATACAGTGGTTATTACTAATACATAATTTTTGTCTGATGTATCTTTCAATTTTTTATCTATATTTCTATTCGTAACCATAAAAGTCTGAAGGGAATAAATAAATAAAACAAGGGAGTGAAACTGTAGAACACCAAAACAAAGAGAATATAGTTTAAGCAATTGAAGAGAAAAAGCTGTTAAGTAACAAAGCAATGACAATGAAGCTGAGACCTGAATTCCAATAGCAGAACAGATGCTTGAAGACCAGGGGGTGATATCATCACAGGCTGATGGAAAAATGACTGTCAATCTGGATTCCATGCACAACCAAAGAATAAAGGATGAAATAAAGATATTTGCAGACACAAATCATTAAGAAAATATATCATTCGATGAACTTCACCAAAAGAGCCCACTAAAGGATATACTTCAGGAAAAAATAAAAATCAGGATAATGTTTAGAATACTGTGATATATATATATATATATCTCACAGTGTTGTAAGTCAGCTACACTTCAATAACAGAATGCTGTAAGCCCCCCAAAATCCAAACACATGCTGTTAACACTAAATAAGCCCTAAATGAAATGACGTCATCAATGGCAGCTGATGTGGGACAGTTAAAAATAAGATGGGCATACTATATCAGGAAAATATTTTAAGGAAAAGAATAGGAGATAACGGTAAGAAGAAAGGCAGATACGAAAATAAGGGTAAAGATGAATAAACAGAAAAAAACATATAATAATGAAGATTAGCAAACCAGAGGTTGATACTTTGAAAAGAATCATAAAATTGGTAAATTCTTGGTGAGACTACCCCAAAATAAAGAAAAGGCCCCTAAAAAATCAATATCTGTAATTAAAGACATCACTATAGATTTACATAGTAAGAAGTTATTATGAACAAATTATGTCATATTTTGTAAAAAGTAGATAAAATGAATAAATTACTAGGAAGGCATAGCTTTATAAGTTGATAAAGGAAGAAACAGAGAACTTGAATAGTCTTAAGAATGCTCAAAGAACTCGAATTTACAATTAAAATCTTTCCACCCAAAACTCCAGGTCCACAGTCGTTCACTTGGTGAATTCTATCAAACATTTAGGGAAGAAATAATGCTAATTTTACACAAAATTTTCCAAAGAGTAGAAAAAAATGAAACATCCCCCCTGGCTTTAGGAGGCTGGCATACTTTTGAAACCTGTCTTTGTCTGTTTCAGCTGCTGTAATGAGACAAACTGGATTGCTTATAAACAACAGAAATGTATTTCTCACCCTTCTGGAGACTGAAATTGAGATCAGGATGTCAGCATGGTTGGTTGAGGGTCCTCTTCTTCATCACGGAATTTTACCTTCATTCTCACCTGCTCATGGGGAGCAAGGGAACTCACTGGAGTCTCTTTTGTAAATGCATTAATCTCATTCATCTCTCATGACCTAATCATCTCCAAAGGCCCTGCCCAGTAACATCACACTGGGCATTAGGCACTAATATCAGATTGGGTGTGTTACATTGGGCATTAGGTTTTCAACATATAAATGCTGTGGGACGCAAGCATTCAGACCCTTAGCAATAGCCAAATCAAAGCCACAATAAGAAAGAAAAGTAACAGGCCAGTCTCGCAAACATAGATGTAAAAATTTTAAACAAAGTATTAGCATGCTGAGTCCAGCTATACATAAAAAAAAAAATTCCTCAAGACTACTTTGAAATTATTCCAGGAAAGCAAGGTTGGTGACATTTAAAAACCAATCAATTTAAATAATTTCATGATATATGTAAGTCAAATCATTATGCTGTACAGCTTAAACTTCTTTAGTACTTTATGTCAATTACATCTCAATAAACCTGGGAGGGATCAAAACAAATTAAGACATTTTATTAATCAAATAAAAGACACATATCTTATAAATATCTGAATAGATGCAGAAAAAGCATGAGATACAATTCCATATTTATTTCTAATAGCTTAAAAAAGAAAATCATCAATGTGCAGGAAATGTTTAAGCTGAGACTTGAAAAAATAGCTAGGAGAGTTTTCTAGGTGACGAAACGTATGTGCATATGCATGTGTGCATTTGCTTGTGCATGTGTGCATGTCTGTGTGCGTGTCTGGTGTGAGTGTGTGTGTGTATGTGTTGGAGAAGCTAGGGGAGCAGGGAGCGATGCGGGGAATAGAATGCAAGGATGGCTGCAAAGTTACCTGAGAGCTTGAGTTTTTGGAAAACTACGAGTGGTTTTCTTTGAGGGACAACATCACAGAGCTTAGGCAGTCTCTGGGTTTTCCCAGGTTAACATCCTGACTTTATGAAATATTTAACTTTGCTAAACCTGACTTTTCTCATCTGAAACATGGGTAGAGTTATCAAATGTAGCATCTACATCCTAGGCAGTGTGAATTTACACTGAAGCTAATTAAGCTTATTTACAAGAGTTCCTTCTAAGACCTTGCCCTGGGAAGGACTTGAGCAATATATATGCAAGGTTCCACCACTTTTGTAGGTTGTGGAGAAGAAGCAGTGTTTGAAATGTATGAAGACAGAAGTTAGACCGGAATCTTACCACTTGGACGTTAAAGGAACTGGAGCCAGGTTTTCTCAAATGTGACAGCAATTCTACAAATTTTGCTGACATTGCCATTGATGAGTTGTGAAGCTGTAAAAAAGGTTTCCTAATTTATAAATAATAAAAACAACTTTGAATCAACTGTGCCAGAGGAATGACTAAATTATCACTCTATTGTCACCATCAAAACTGGTATTACCAAATTATTGTCACTTGAATAAGTGATCAAAGAGCATGCAGCCAAAAAAAAAAAAGAAAAATAAAGGTATTATGGAGATGTGTTATGAAAGTATTTAAAAAAAATACTGTTTTCTGGATTTTTCTCATATCCTTGATACTCATAGATTTTTCAAAACTGGTAGATTTGTGTGTGTGTGTGTGTGTGTGTGTGTGTGTGTGTGTGTGTGTGGTTTCTTTTTGCATTCTAACAGAAATACCGACTTTGTACCTAATTTTGGATTTGTAAAAGCATTGAGCCTGACACACTGAAAGCACTAAATGAATACCAATGTTGCTGTTGCTGTAAAATTCAGATGCTGATTTCCCCAAGTGTAGCAATCTGCAAAGTGAATGTTTGTGTCATAACTTAGGTGTTAGGAAAAGTGGTCCCTTACGAAAGGTGGAAGAGACTCCTTATTCAGCTGAGAGGTGATCCACAGGCAGTGTCAAGAAGGGGGAAATTCCCCCTTTTGAGTTCCTGTGGTTGGACTGGTAATAAAATTGACACCAGACAAATTAACAAGAGAAAAATAAACAAATTTTAATTCATGTGTACAGCGGTCTTATAGAAGTGGATCCAAGAAGTGGCCAAAGGAGGCAGATTTTGTACTTTAGACCAACAAACTACATTTGTGATGAATTAACAGAACAAAGAAACTCAGATTTTGGGTGCTGAATTAGTGAGGAATTTGAACAGAATCTGATCCTGGGGTAGTAAATTAAGGGAAGGAACAGGTTTGTTCATACAGCCTTTTCAGCCCCAAATCCCCATCTTGGCGATGAGGGTATCTCTCTACCTCCAGATGCAGGGAGTGTGGCTTTCACAGGAGAGAGTTACTTCGTGCTTTCAAGGAGACAGAAAGGAGGGTCAGGGTATCCCTTTTGTGTTGACCATTTCTTAAGTAACTTTAATTTGACATAATCAATATGCTATAGTGGCATATTTTGGGGTCCCATCCTGAGCCCCAACAACAGAAACTACTTGATACTTGGCAACGATAACCAAGAAAGTATTTCAGTATCGGATAAGAGGTTGAACAAACTCATCTTTCATGTTAATTCCAATGCTCTAATGTCACGATGATGCACTTTACAATACACCTTTTCTTGTTCTGGAGAAACCATCTCTGAAACAGGGTTCTGGAGCCCAGAGGGCTTGGGAAATGGTGACAGAATCCACGTCTCTTCACAGGGACCTCTGTGTGTGGCCATGGAAGGACAGCTTCAGGATGTGTTTAAACTGTGTCGCAGGAGGGAGATGAAAAAGGCTGATTTAAACTTTGTTTAAAATTCCGCAAAGTGCACACATCAATTCTTACTCGATCAGAACCGGTTTGATCATTCCTTAAATGGCACTCAGTGGCAGTATTTAATCTTTTCAGCTAAATATCCATCTAACAAATTATGGAGGCGTTTTGCATATATTAATAAATCACAGACCTCCGTGACAGGCACAGAGAACTCACCATGAACCTGAGCCTGTGGTTTTCATGCGGAGGTTCTATTTTTTCCCTCTTCCATCCAGGTACGTGCCACCCAAAGAAACGCTTTTCACATGTTAATGAATTTCTGTCATTCCACAAGCAGTTAGTTTGATCAGAAATTAAAGTTAAATATAGACTCAAAGGAGAAAAAGTGTAATATTTAACTTTGGAAGGATACATTTGCCTTTTAGCAATCTGCAAAATGGCAAAGAAGCATTGCATTATATCCGTGACATCAGAGTTGCTTCTCAGAAGTAGGATGAACATTGCTTTGTTTTTATAAGTTTGGGTCATTAATTTTCTTTCTTTGGCCTCTGCCATGTTTCTTCTTTGATGAATGTGTGTTCTGTAAGGCTCCTGTCTTAATACTGGGGTGTGTGTGTGTGTGCGTGAAATCTTTCATACTAGAAAACTGTGAGAGGCTAACATATATAAGAGAGAAAGGTGAGACGAAAGTGAGATTCCTGGCAGCCTAGAGGATATTTTCCATACACTCTAGTGGAAACAGGGCCTTTTCTTCCTAGCATGTATCTCCCCCATCATAAAAACAAAAATTCCTCCTTTGTCAGACCTGCTTTGTCACTGGCTCCCTGACCGCATGCACACAAATCTAGAACAGCTCATTGACTCATACAGTCCACCAACCAAACCTGTCATATTGCATTAAAAAATTCTGACTGGTATTTTGGCAAGAACCTGATTGTATAACTTCTTTGCAAAATGGGTAGCATTGTGGTTTGTTTTTACCAACTTCAGTTTCCCATACTTGCCGTTTTTCTAAGATAACATTTATTCATTTATCAAATTTATACTAAGACATTTGAGTGCCCAATAACTGTGGCAGTAGGCACTATGGGAGACATAAAGACAGTAAGATGTCACTTCTTCTCTTAGGAAGTTCATCTCAGTGAGATAGATGCATAAATAATTATTATATACAATGTGACACAGGCCAGTAGGAGACATGAGGTGCTAGCTGAGACACTCCCTACATGATATAAGAAAATCTCATAACTGGTATAGATCTAGACCCACATCATGTGCGGGAAGTATAGCTTAACTTTTTCCTACAGCTTGACCTTTTTTTTTTTTAATGTGCCACTCTCCTGGCAGGTGATGAAAGATTAATTTCAGTTAATTTGGGAATCACACTACAAAATTTTCCCTGTATTTCATGACATCCCAGGGAAATTTATTTTGTAACAAAACATTAGAAGGTTGGGTCCCATTGGGTCCTCTTTGTCATGGGATAATGCAGGCATCCTCTCTAAGACCCTAATCGTTCCAACGAGGGCTGGGTCAGAAGTCCATTAAAGAGTCCCTGGAGACGTCCCTGGTTTCCATCCGCACGGGCCTTCTGGCCTAGTCGCTGGCTGTGCCACATTTCAGCCATTGTTGAGGGGCCTGCACGTCGTTCCCCTGCACCATGCTCAGGGTCTGTGAGGACCTCTAAGGTCCTGTCTATCAGGCCCTGTCTCGGTATCCAGAGTGATTTCTCCTCCAGAGTCAGGCTTCCTCCCTGAAGGTCAGCCCGGGATAGGGGGCCCGATTCTCTGCAGCACAGGCCACCTGCCACAGCTCATCCTGGAATCCTCCCTTTGGGACACACAAAATCATCCCTGTGACTGCCCTTTCATCCCTGCCTTCCTTCTCCTTTCAACAGAATATCCTTGAGAGTCAAGGCTGGGGCGGCTGACTTGTTCCTACAATTTTTTTGGCCTAGTTTGTCATCTTAGCTGTATGTTCTTTATATTTTCCCAAATGCCTAAGCTTTTAATGCGTAAAACTAAAAGGAGGAACTCTTCCCTCTCCACCAACACTGCCTCTCTCTCTTTCTGGGACTATCATATCCATTTCCTAATTCCTGGAGCACAGAGAACCTGACTGGCTGGAGTGGGGAGAAGGGCCAAATAGGAAAAAAAAAGAAAAAAAATTTAGTGAGTTTTATATTATTATATTACCCCAACATTTATTTTTAGTAGAAGATCATTTTAGACGCGTAGAGTTAGAAATCATTCCAAGAGCTCAGCTATTACAGGCGCTCTCCAGGTACTGGGATCATTTCTGCACGTGGGTAACGGGCTGTGGTGGGAGTGTGCGTGCGTTCTTGGCTGAGGAGTCTTTCTGTCGAGACTGAGGCTTTCCTGTCTGTGATAATTTAGTGCAGTTCTACTCACTGCTGCCCGACTGAACTTTACCTAGATCTCATCCTATAATTCCCCTGCTTAAAAATGTTCCTTCGTCCTCATGCTTTTTTGGGACCATTTATCTTACTTGGATGAGTACTACTAATTTGGAATTGGTCCCCTAGTTTCCTCCTTTTTCTCCTCTAACCCATGTAAACTCTGCTGCTGAATTAAGGTGTTTATTCCCTCTCTGCCGATCAAGGCTTCCCCTGAAGCCCTCCATGGTTTCGTCCCTGCGTGGTAAAGGGTTAAATAGGCAGCCCAGAGGTGCTCAAATGCTGTACATTCTAAATAAGGTACTGACCCTTCACAGTGTCTGGGAGACAACCTGTAAGCCTTGGGAATACCCTGCCTGACAAGATTGTTTTTGGATACCTGGGGACCTTGGGACAGGACAGATAGTCTGTGCTAACAGTATGATTTGTGATGGGTACCTTGGGTCATGCTGTATCAGTTTGATTCCTGGAGGGGCTGCAGACTGAGTCAGTCAGACAGACACTCCCGGCCTCTGTGATGTCCTCCAGTAAAAGCCATGGACATGGAGGCTTGAGTGAGCTCTCCTAGTGGTGGTACTCCTACCTGCTGTCAGACGCTGCTGCTGGGGGAATTGAGTGCTCTCCCTGGGACTCCACTGGGAGAGGACAACTGGAAGTTTGTGTTTTGCTCTCCTGGACTCCACCCTGTGCGCTGGTTACCTTTGCTGATCTTACTCTGGACCCTTTTTTTGTAATAAACTGAAATCCAGAGTTGGGCAACTTTTCTGAGTTCTGCTAGTCCTTCTAGGAAAGCATTCAACCTGAAGGTGGCCTGGGGATCCCGAATCCAGTCCCCAGCTGTCCAGCCTGGACTCCACACCTCCCTCAAGATACTCAGCTTTTCCACCCGAATGTAACAGTTTACTTTTGGGCACACTTGTATGCTTTCCTATGCCCAAGTACTTATTTATCCTGTTTCTTCTCCATCTGATGCTCACAAGTGAGTGAGTGAAGGCAGAAGAATCACAAGATAGCCTATTTCAAATCCCAGATCACTCTGCATCCTTAGACTTTTGAATTATGGTACATTCTCTCCTTGGCTAGTTGGTATTCAGAAATCAGTTTAAATATTAATTTAAGGTGTCCTAGTCAAGCTCCCAAACCTCTACCAATTTCTCTCCAGTGCTTTAAACTTAAAGTCTCTTCCTGTGTTTTCTTCTTCTTTTAACTTTGTATCACCTGAATTAATGTGAATTCTGTCCAAGAAACTGCCAGTTGTTTTGTCTTTGGTGAATAGCATTCTTCTGACACCATACAGAATTTTGTCATCTTCATCTCAGATCCGTACACATGACAACTACGTTTAAATGCTAGAAATTTTAGACGATTTGAAGAGGGTTAAAGTCTCAGACCTAGCAACCTCTCTGGCTATGCAAATCTGAAGCCTGGATGTGCTAATCCCCGGGGCAACACGGTCCATGCATAAATCTCTGCATAGCTGCTTTCTGGTGAATAGAATCTTAAGTATTCCCTGTACAACTATAAATAATTGAGGGTTGAAAATTTTTATGCTTTATTAAAATGTATCTTCATAGGAAAGATGTACAAGTTTCTCTTCCAGGAAATCCCAATTGTTGGTAACAAGATATAATAACAACATATCAAAGGCAAACAAGTAAATAATTTATATTCCTAAGTAGCAAAGCCTGGAAATGTCCAGGTTTTCCCTTGGAAATTCTTTAAGATCTTACATACGGGAACTGCATAAATTACCAATTGCTTTATAGAAGTGGTAAGTGTCGGCACCAGGGCATTCTAGATAAAAGAGTGGTTGGTGGCCTCTGCTGCTGAGATCTGGGATAAAATAAGGCTTCTTTCCTTTAGCCGGTGCTGCTGGCAGAACATATTTCCATTGCTCCTGGGCAGCTTTTGTTTCTCAAGAGTAGTCCCAGTGCAGGTGACATTTGGAAGCAATTGGGTGGAAATGCTTGTGGTTTTCAGTGGCACTGCAAAGCTACATGTGGCTCTCAGAGGCCTGACCTTGGAATTCATGAGAAGAAGTCACTTTGTCTCCTTTTCCCTGGAGGACCATTTCTATGATCCCCCCTCTCCGTGCCCACTTGCAGCACTTGGGAAAGAGGATTTTTTAGAGAAATCTCATTTGCTTCCTCAAATCTTTCCCAAGTGTTGAAGCTTATGTGGAAGTTTTGGATCTAGAAGTCAGGAGGCCTGGGCTTGAGACTTGGCTCTACCATTATAGCCAGGTGACCTCAGGCAAGTAATGAAAGTATGGCTCCTCAGTGTTCTCATCTGTGAAATGGGAGATGGTAACTAACCAGCCTACTGCACAGCAGTATGGTGAAGGTCAGCTGTAAGAGTGGATATGTATTACTCTTATAGATGGTAAGCCACATAGAACTGTAAGGGCTGTCTTCTCTATTCTTCCTCCCTTCCTCCCTCTTTCTTTCTTTTGTCCCTAAATAGTACCAAACGCCTTCTTCACAACCCAATATGTACAGTGGTGTATCCATGGCCTACCATATAAGAAAGCTGTTACTATATCTTTGCCATCTCCGCCCATCCACTACCCTGCCATGCTTGTACTGCTGGAGGACAGGCACTGTGCTGCTTTTGCAAAACCAAACGTGTGGGGCCAAGATGTGTCATGCTGAGGGAGTTGGGGAAGAACTCTCAGAGGATTTCTAGTTCCTAGGATTCAAGTAGCATTTAACCTGGAGCTCTGAAAGGGTACTTCTCAGAGACCATTTTACTTTCATGGGCTTAACTTGAGTATCTTGGGCTTTTTTCTATTTTTAGATTTTTTTCTCCCAAATAATGTTTACTTTGACAGATCAAAGCTGGAAGGAAACAGCAGCTCTGGGACCAAAGGGAAGACTGTATTTCTGATTGCAGACAGCATATATGTGAGGGAATATAAGAGATGAAAAAGCAAGGTATTTCCTCAAGATGTTTATAGTCTAGTTATGAAACGAGCATGCAATTAAACAAGGCAAAAAAGTATTCAGCATAGAGGGGCCCTATGTTCCACGTGTGAGGTGAAGATGGGGCTAGAGGTGGGGGTAGTTAGAAGAAATACAAAATGACCCTTGGTGTTTGGTTAAGGAAGAAATACAGGAAAGGCTTAATTGGGGAGGAAGATTAGAATAAAGGCATACAGATGCTTTGTCTGGCATGGTCAATAGAAATTCCTTGACAGGAAAAGCCTTACTCTATTGAAACAAAGGTTACTAGTGAAAGAAGAGATTGAACTGAATTTCTCTCTTTAATGTGGAGATGAAGCAAAGAGGCAAGGGCTCTCAGTACACAGCCTCCCTAGATTGGCGGAGACAGAGGTAGGGAGAGATGGGGGCTGTACCATTCCCGGGACCATTGCCAAGGAAAGATGTCTTGTCTTGTCCTGCTAAAGAAATGTTCTCTGCTTTCTTACACTGAAAACTCTCTTGGCACCTTAAGCTAAGCATGGCTTTAAGTAGCATGGAGAACATCTTATATATATGAATATGGAGAAAGAGAGAGTGCATGTGTGTGTGTTTGTGTATGCTTAGGGTGGTACAGGCCAGAGTGGCACTTAGAAAATGCCATTTGCAAAACAGTTCGCTACTCAGTATTCATCAGGTACTTATTAAGTACTAACTGTATACCAGGTATGCTGATAGTCTCCATGAATACAGTAACATCCAAGGCAGACGTGATCTGTGCCTTCACTGAGTTTACAGTCAAGGCGTTAGACTCTAATAGGACTTCATGGAATATCGGCAGTTGTCTGGTGGGCTAAGCTAAGAGTTACATTTTCATAAAAAATCTCATTTCTTTGCACTGAGATGGAGCATTAAGAATTTAGGTTAAGTCATAAACGTGAACAGCGCAGCGAGCTTCACCAGGATGCACAGTAATTGAAGCCACAGGGAAAGCTTAAAATGCCACTGATTTATTGTGCACACAGGCGTCCCAAGCTTCCGATATGATAAGAAAGCAAAGTGGAGGCAGGCTGGAAGATGATGGGCAAATCACATTCCATGGGAACCCGGGAACTCCTCTGAGGCTGGGATCTGCACCTGCACAGATGTTTGGATTAGGCAGCCAGCCGGGTGAAATGTGGGTTTGAATGGGCAGTGATACCTGGCAGAGGAATAAGGACCCTGAGAGACTCATGAAAACTTACTCCCATCAGCAGTTGTATGGAAGAGGTTTCTGGAGCTTTTTGGTCAGGAGAGGTGGTTGTTTTTTGTCAAATTGTTTGATTGAAACATGGAGTTATGTGTTGTCTATGCTGGAAGGGAGGCGGGCTGCTTAGCTGATTTTATGTTGAATTGGAAGGAGAAAACGAAAGCAGAAGACAGATGTGGGTGGGTCTTCCATGTAATTTATAGTCTCAGAGAGATTCAGGCACCACAGCCATGGCAGTTAGAAGCATGAGTTTTAGAATGTCCCCATGCTAGTCATTGTGTGTCATCGTCTATATATTTCTTAATAGTCATTGGTGATCAAACTCTTAAAACAAAGAAGAGGTGTATATTTTGCTTCAGAGGCAACAAAGGTATGAAATCACCCCCTATAAGTGTGGTTCCCCTCTCCATCCTTGAGGGGAAAAAAGAATAGAGTTGATAGTGGCTACATTGAGAAGAACGGTTGCATCCTTGGGTCCTTTGCAGGAAAGAATTTGAATTGGATATTGACTCTGGGCTGAGGCTATATGAAAACCCTGAAGTTGGTATTAGACTTGTTCCAAACTACATTTTCTTTCTTCTTTAACAATTTTGCATGTTTGTGTGCTTTCATTTTCCTTTCGCTCTATGCTGTTAACATATCAGTTCTCTCCTGTGCTCTTCTTTATCCTCCTCTGTGTCCTGGCGAGACCACCACTTCAGATCATCACACCGGCTCCTCTGCTGCCTAGATTTCAGTGGGGTTATGGACGGCAGTAGTCATATATTGGCATGTGAGAGGAGAGAAGTCAAAGTATTTACTCCCTACTTCCATTTCCCTTGTGTGCTGGGCCACATCTTGTGGGAGCGACTTGTTCCTCTAGGACTGCACCTCCTGCCAGATGGCCCTGCTCCCAGGCTCCAGGGCTCCAGGTTTCACTAGTCTTGTTAACACCATCCCCCCCCCCCCCCCCGGCCTTTGCAAACACAGATGTGGTGGTGGCTTCTCACATCTCACCCTTGCTGGTTACTCATTTCTCCCCATCTTACTGGTTCCTTTCCTTTTGCTCACACCCCTATAGATGATCCCTTCATAAGTGCCTAGGGAACCGTTTCCTACCAGGATCCGGACAAAAATGTAGCTTGGAAGCCATTTAAAGGCAGGCACTACATTTAATTGGTGTTTCCAAACTTTTTTTTTTTCCTTTCAGGCCTTAATCAAGTGCTGGACACTAAAGATGTTAACCATTTCTTCTATTTTCAACTTCCCCATATCCAAATCCATCAGGAAGTCTAGTTAGTTCTACTCTAAAATGTAATTTAAACTCATCACATTTTTTTCCCATTTCTAATGCTATACCCTTGGCCTAAGTGGTATTAACTCATCTGGATTCTGCAATAGCCAATAGCCTCTACCTGGTGCCTCTGCTTCTTCTCTTGAAGCAGATAGTCCACTCTACATAGAAGCCAGAATGATCCTTGAAAAATTTGAAACGAGATCATGTCACTTTCTGCTCAAAAGTCTCCAGTGGCTTTCCCATTGCATTGAAACAAACCCCTAAGTTATTACTTTGGGCAACAAAGCTCTTCATGATCTGGCCCTGCTTACGTCTTAGAGTTCACCTATCTCTGCTTTCTCCTGTCATCCAGTCTTTGTCACTCTGCCTTCCTGGAACATGACAAGCTTGCTTCACCTGAAAGCAACATCTGCCCATGTTCCCTCTGGTCCAGACTTTCCCATGGTTGGCTCCTTCTGGTCATTCAGGCGGCAGCCCTGACTTTACCAGGGTCTTTCTACAGCCACTCTAATGCAGTGTCTCCATCCTGGTCTTCCCTTAGTCATTCTCTACCACATCAGGTCACTTTATTTTTTTCACGGAACTCATCTGCATCTGAAATTACTGTGTTGATGTCCTCACTTCCTTGCTTAGTGTTTAACTCTCTAAAGGGAAGTGAGGATCTCATACCTACCTGTCTGGCTTACCACCGTCTCCCCAGGGTATTAGGAGAGCCTAACCCATGCATGGGCTCAGCACACACACGCACACACACAAACACCCAGTGCAGAGAGGTTTACTGATCAGCATCCCTCTAAATGCTTTTCATGGGCTACTTCATTTAATCCTCACAGCAACCTCATTCATCAGGAACGATGATTATCCTTGTTTTACAAATGAAGAAACTGAAACACAGTGAGGTTAGGTAACTTGCCAAAAGATTGACCTAATTAGGAAGTAGTGGGACCAGAATGTGAAATCTGGCTGTCTGGCTCTTCAGTCCATGCTCTTAACCACTCAAGTATAAAGCATCTGAACATTTGTTTGTAAATTAATCTTCTTCCGCTTCTCACTTGGACTTTGGAAAGAAAGAAGCTATCTAATTTTTCATTGTGGGAGCCTGCCCAACCCCATGCTGAGGGTTTCTCTCTCCCTGATAAAAGATACGCTGAGCCCGGGACAGGCAGAGAAGCACAAATCTCTTTCTGGAATACAAACCCTTCAGGAAAAGTTCCCAAAGAGTCTTGGAAGCACTGAGCCTCCAGACTGCCAAAAATGTGGCCTGAAACTTCACTGCAAGAATATATTTTTTCCCTGTCTTCCATCATTCCTTAGTTAAGAAAACACTAAATAAGCCTATCTGTTGTACTAGACACCTGGGATTCTGAGATGAACAAGACAAGGTCCCAGCCCTCTAGGAGTTTACAGGCTAGGGAAACATCAACTCAGCTTCAAAACACATTCTACTTGTTAAACCGTTTTTCCTGAATCAGTTACAAATAAGGAAGAAACTAATGCAACATTGTAAATCGACTGCACTTCATTAAAAAAAAAAAAAAAGGAAGAGCAAGCAAACAAACAAAAAATGTGAAAATAGACCAGATGTTATCTGAACTGACTCTGCACCTGGACTGATGATGCAACCTTGTCAGAATGGCGAAGCCGGTCTCCGGTTCAGACCCACCTTCCGAAGGCCTGTGTGTGTAGTCTAGTCTACGTCAGCAACAATGCTGCTTTTGCAGTTCCCTTTGGATGACCGTGCCATGGTTGCTGCCCATTTGGAAGTACTTGTCAACTTTTTCAAGACTGCCTTTCCCTTCCCCAGGCTCAGTCCCCTGTTGACAAGCAGGACCCCAGCCCAGGCATCTCCTCCTTAGAGCAGACGTCGTTCCGATGCCCGTCTTCATCCTCACTCTCTCAGCACCGGATGAGATTACCAGCAGCAATCCCATCTCCCTTTCTTGTAATTCAAACACTCCCATCCATGGATTGTTTCTGTCCCTGGCTTCCAATTTTCCCCCACCCCTTGTCTGTCTGTTTCGCTCTATTACCCAAGCACCTGAAAACCCAACTCAGTTTACCCCATGGTAGCTCCACAAAGGGATCACCTTGCAGCCATGTGTGGCTATGCAACTTAAAATACAGCCAAGAAATGCACCCTGTTTTTTATTCTGCTTCCCTGCACCATAAGCTTTTGTTGAAGTGTCTAATACTGCCTTCCTGTGCTTTTTGAATTTTTTTTCTTTTTCTTGCTGGACTTGTTGCTTTCCAGGTTTCTCCCTGGAAATTGAAATAGCTGTGTTTCAGGTTCCTTTCCTCCAGCTGTATTAGCTTTCAGGGCTCCATGCGGAGGCTCATTTGGCAATTTCCTGCCCATATTTCTAAGCTCTGCAACCCCTTTTCCTTACTTGCCTGTCCTTAGTGGTTTTGTTATGCCTTCCATTTCAGCTTGATCTGCAGATTTAATTAGTGGGCGTCATGTCCTTCCAATTTTAAAGAATACATAAGATAACAGCAGTTCTCTGCAGCAGCAGGTGGGTAGGAGAAATAAGGAAAGAGGGACCTTGTGCCATAAGCAGCTCTCTGCAAAATAAGGAGTTGGGGTGAGGGCGAGGGGGGAATGAGAGACGTGGAAGATGTGACCCAACAGCTGGGAATGTGCCCTTACTGTAGCAGACGCCCCTCCAGATTTGCCAAGCTCTTCTGCACAGATGGTGTGGCAGCACCTAATGGTACGATTTCAGAAGCAGATATGTAAAGGGCAGGTGAGGTGGACCAGTGAGATCTCAGTTCAGAAAAGGGTCTAGGGACGTGTAACCTCAAATCTGAATGATCTTTGCAATTTAATCTCTAGGAATACACTCCACATCTGTCTTAGGTCAGGTTCCTGGGAAACAGACTGTGAGATGAAACTTTCCTGGGGAGCGCTCTCAGACACAGCACCTGTGAGCAGGTAAAGGAGGCAGGATTGGACAGAAGGAGGAGCTGAACTGTTACGCCATTTCAACAGGGAGCTCAGCTGATCCCTGTGGGGGTTCTCGTGAGCTGGGGGCCCCATCAGAGGAGTTCTGCTTTGAGGCAGGGGGTCAGACAACCCCCACATGGACCAGTGATAGATAGTACTTGGGCTGCCTCTGGAGAGCAACGATAAACCTGGATGAGGCTGCTGTTTTCTGAGGAAGGTAATTCCTGGAAAAGGGCTTCGCTGAGAGTCAGCACAGCCAACACTCCTAGGCGCTGGGAGGATGAGTGCTTCCATCGAGACGGGGTCTGGGTGGCACACCCATCATCCACTACAACGTCCTGGGAGACCATGCAAACCCTCAGTGACAGGTGGCATTCCTGAACATCCCCTGATCAGCAAGAGGCTTCCCTCCTTTTGTCTTCTGTGACCTACTTATCTTTGTCTTCTTGACTGTCCCCACTCAATTTTTGTTATGGTTCTTTCTCCTTTTTTCTCCCCCATTTTCTTCATGAATATGGGCCCATGCATTAGTTCCATCCATAAGTAATTCACTTTGTTTTCCAGATCTCCCATGATATACTGTTTTTAACCCTTTTCCCACCATTTTTTCTTTCTCCCTGTGAAATCTTATCTACTCAGTTTTTGCCTTTTTCTTCTCGTCTAGTGATTTCCAACTCTTTAGGTCAAGCTTTAGCCTCACTTCTAAAACAATAATCCAATTTCTAACTTTTGGCTGGAGTGCCTCAAACTAAATGTTTCTAGTAATGGAGTTCAGTATCTTCCCCTGATCCAAGCCTATTACATATAATGAAACATCATACAGCTAGCCTCACAAGGATGGTACACCTGGACTGGTCCCCAATCTTGCTGCTCAAAATATGATTCATGGGTCAGTGGTTTGTTAGAAGTATAGAACCTTAGTCTCCACCTAGGTCTACTGAATCAGAATCTCCATTTTAATAAGACAGATGACTCAGAAGCACATCAAAGTTTGGGATACATAGATCTAAAACTTTCTTCTCCCTCAAATGCAATATCCAGTGGATAACTAATTCAGTTTATTTTGTCTTTTAGTCTATCAGTGATATTACAGTAACCTAAGTGAGACTTAGAAGTTACTAAGGAACTTCTCACTTACCGCCCTCAGTCTCTCTCCTGTAACTGACCCTTCACACTGATGTATACTTACCGTTGCAAAACATCTCATGTCCTCTTGCACAAACTTTCAACTGTGTCCACTGCTTGTTGGGTAAGTTCCAAAGTCCTAACCTGGTACTCACTCTTTACTTTTCTGTTTTTACCTTCCACATACCAGTGTTCCATCCTTACTGGTCTACTCTTACTTGACTGCACTTTTACACCACTGTCCCATTCTTTATGGTGTTTCTTCTGAAACATCCTGTTCTTCTACTTTGCCTGTCGAAATCTCACTTACCCTTTAAGATCCAGCCTAAATGCCTTGTCTTTCAAGAGTCTGCTCAAGCTTCTTGCATGAACTGATCTCAAAACAGATTGGTCATCTCTATATGGCTACACTTTCTGTATACTTTTATATGAAGCCCAAATCTCAGCACCTAGAAGAAGGCTTTGTGTGTGTGTGTGTGTGTGTGTGTGTGTGTGTAGAAATTAAATAGATCCATGAATGAAATAAATCAACATCTACAATCAGCCAAGTATATACATACTATAATCTACTTGACTGGAAAATTTGGTTATCTCATGGGTTTGCCAACCATAGTATCTAGATTTTCTGAAACAATCCTATTTCAGGAAGTTTTCCAGTCTTCCTGTAAATACATATTTTATACTTGATTATCAACTTAAAAATATGGTCCTCACTTTCATGATCACTAAGCTGCATCACTTAGTCACCTACAAAACAGGCTTTAAGAGCGCTGCGTAGTTCCATGTGATGAGTGATGGATTATGCTGAATATCCCAGCGCAAGTTCATCTGAGATTTCCCTACCGTCTTCTCCAAGCCTGGCCGCTTGCCTTAACATCTACACATCATGCCCTCCTCCCTTCTCTTTCCCTGCCTCCCCCGGTTTCCTATTGCCAGAGTAGAAGCAGAGAGATCTACTTCCCTTTGCTAACTCTGTCTGAAGTGACAGAGTTGATCAATGAGTTGCAGTGCCTGTCCAGGAAAGCCAGTTTGATTGTCCTCCTGTGGCTGAGTTGACAGCATTCTGCCTTTTATGAACTGAATAGTGAGGCACTCTTTGGAGCTCAGTTTTGCCTGTTTATGGTGGATTCCTGCTGTATTTTTTATGTCTGCTGTTGTTATATCATTGCCATTGGTATTAATCTCTGGCTAGTTTATCGGCTGTTGATGTATAATGACTTGGCATCATAAAAATAAAAAAGAGGAAAAGGGATAGAGCAAACTTTAGACAGTGAGGAGACCCAGATGAAAGGTGAATATTCTAAAGTCTAATCAAGACCTACATAACATCACAAGCCTAGTTCTTGGGCAGTTGTACACCTGGAAAGGGAGCCTATTTAGATTGTAACACTTTCCATGTTTGTTGAAGATGTAATAAGTTTTTGTCTTAGCAGCAGAAAGACCATTCCTGGGATATGAATATTGTTATAATAATCCTTACATTTGGAGAAAAACAGAGAACAAAATGAAGTGAGGAGCCGTCTTTGGCTGAGTATTCATTGGATTTTTAATACCAGTGAATACTAGGTTAAAAGAGCCCTTTCAAAAAAAATTTCCATAAGGATCTACAATTCCAGCCCAGGACAGTAGCCACAATCTTAGAACGCCACGTTCTGTGATTTTCATAGCAAAGCATGTACTCTGGATTCCTCCACACTTGACAGACACTGTAATTTTCTTGGCACATATGTTTTGCCTGAAAGTGAATGCATTTGTCAAAGCAGGAAGGTACCTGTGATAGGTGCCATGAAAATAATTAGATAGATAATCCTCCTTTGATAGGTGAGCCATTAAAAAAATTAAAATTTAAAATATATCCAGACTGCAACCTAATTAACATATTTTATTGAAATAGTTTAAAATTCTTTTCTGAAAAACTGGCATAGACAAATAAGCCTTAGTGAGGAAGGAGGCATTTTCTGTACCTCTCTATTTGTTTTCTCCTGGTGAGGTTGCCCAGTTGTTAAGACCTTCCTTTATGGAAAGGATACTTTTTAATCATAGGAGGAATTAAAAACAGGATTGAGATCCTTAAGAGCCTTAAGACAAGGTTTTCAACTGCCTGCAATCTCCTACTAATTCTCTCTCTTCTTTCTTAAAGCTTTTATGATGGTTTCCACCATCTTTTGCAGCCCCTAGGCAGAGCTGATTCCTCTCTTCATTATACAGTTGTCTCTTTGATTCCTCTTCTATGGTCCTTTTCACACTGTATAGCAGTAATTCAGTTTTGTTTCTATGCGACTGTAAGCTCCATGTGGTGTCTTGATCATCACTGTCGTCATCATCATCTTCATCACCATCATCATCTTTGTCACCATCACCTTCATCATCATCTTCATCATTGTCTTTACCATCATTTCACCATCATCTTCATCATTATCATCTTCATCACCATCATCTTCATCATCACCTCACGTTTATTGTGTGCTTACTAGGAGCCAGCCATTACACTAAGTAATTATATGAATTAATTCATTTCATTCTCACAACAATTCTGTGAGATAGGTACTTTTAAAATCCTCATTTTAGGGTGAGGGAACTGAGACCCAAAGGGGTTTTAGTGAGTGTTATTCACCTTTATAACCTCATTGATTACTACTCTGTCGGCACACAGCAAGCACTTGATTTTTATAGAATGAATGTCTTTCTAGATAATCTTTACCAGTTTATTGTTTAGATGTAAAGTGATCTGTTTGTTTGAATATAAAGACCATGACTTAGAAATGTTCAATTCAAATTTAATTCAACAAACACGTTTCATTTCCATACTGGCTGATTTCACTGCTTGTTGACAGAGATGGTCTAAAAGTTCCCTAGGAGATGCATGTGTGAAATGATATTGACTTTAGGGGCACTACCAACGTCAATTCTTTCAGGACCATGGACTCTAATGCACATAAACTGTCCCCCCAATTTACCCCAACCATTTTCGTATTCATGCCTGTGACCCTGCTCATTGATTGCTTGATTTATTTGTTCATTTAACGAATCATTAATGCTAGACCCCAAGATACAAAAATCAATATGATACAAAGAATAACTGCTCTCAAAATACTTCGAGTTAAATGGAGATAGGTAGATAAAGATGGAGGTAGATAAATACCATCAGAGAGGTTAACAAAGAAGCTCAAAGAAGACACATAGTCTTATCTTAGGAGAGTTCAGAGAAAGCTTTCTTCTGTATAAAGAACTGAAAAATAAATGAACAAGAAACAATGAGAATGTAGGAAGAGTATTCCAGGGATAGGCATGTGCAAAGATGTCTAGGAAGAATCTGTTTGGGGATATGCAAACAGCTCAGTATGACTTGAACATACAGGGTATGATTACAGATGAGGGTACAGAGAGAAACAGAGTCCAGATCAGGAAACCTCTTGTATGTCATACGTTTGAGTTTCAACAACCTAAAAGCAATGAAGATACATCAAGGTGTTGTAAGGAGAAATCAAAGGCAGTGTTTTAGTTTTTAATATTTTGGCCACAGCAATAGATAGATTTTTATTCTACAAGTAATTCCATAGCACTTACTGTGTATCAAAATACAGCAGGTATTACGCAGTACTCAGATGGACTGGGAGGGTACTAGTGTTGAGACAGGGAGATCAGTTGAGAATGAGAATGTTGGAATAAATATTGAGGAGATAGAAATAGGAAAAGTAAAATTAATTTGTAGTCAGTCTACTTTCCCAATACCTCCCCTTAATTACCACCTAGAGAAAAATCACTGAAGTCAGAGCTTATCATTCAGTGCTTAGACTTATCATTAACTTAGGCGTTCTCCTCTATATTTGTTTATTTAACAGACACCTACTAATCAGCCTGGTGAATGGTTCAGTGAGAAGTAGAGGGCTTGGGAAACAGACAGATATGGGTTCAAATTACAACTTGGACTGTTTAATTGGGTGGATGTGAGCACTTGTCTCATGTAGGTTCTTAAGATACACAATTTTATCAGTTCTGTTCACTCTCATTCTATCCTAGAAATCTCACCTTGACATGGCATCTATTTCATGTAAATTAGGACAATTCTAGGCTAGTGCCATCAAACAAAGGTCAAGACTAGAGAACAGGGGCACAGAATGAATTATAACTCAGACATTTAGAGTTACATTTCTTTGAAGGGTAAGCTCCTTGGTCAAAATTTTTGCTCATAAAACACCAAAAGTGTGAATCTGAAGGCTACTTTTTTCTGTTGTTTGGTAGATTGTCATCATAGAATGTATTTAGTTTAATCAACATCTGTGCCAGGTAGTATGGTAAGTACTTTGCATAAGTAAACTCATTCAATCCTCACCATAAACACATGGGGGTAATTATCATGTGTTCATCTTACAGATGGGAAGGCTGAAGCTCAGAGAGGTGGAGGGGGGCACCTAAACTACTGAGAGAGCTGAACCCCACCCCTAACCCTGAAGCGCATGTTCCTTCCAGTATACACCGTGTCCTTTCCCTTGTAAGAAACATTCAAGGCACATTAAGGAAACTGTGGAGAAGTAAGGTAATATCCCTCCCTGCCCTTAGAAAATGCATAATGTAGTTAACACAAAAAGCTGTGCTAACGACACACTTATAGTTGTCCTGTCGATCAGGATAGCAGTCTAACTTTTCCTTACACTGCCTTACTCCCACGGACTTAACACTAAGACCCAACCATCTATCCAGTTGGGCTTCATGGAAGACAGTGGAGGTGAGAGGTGTTCCCAGAAGGACACCATGTACTGGCTGTCTAAACTGAGGAGTGAGATTAGTGCCACTGTAGCAATTCAGGCAACAGCATGGCTCTGGACGAGTTAACTGCTCAGTCTGAACAGGGTTCTGTACCATGAGCCAGAAGGACAAGACTGAGCCATGACTGGATCAACTTAAAAAGTGAATAGTCTCTGGGCAGTTCTTGCAGTGGCTCCTGTCGGAGGTTTGGCCAGCCCAGTTTGGTTGACCAAACTGTATAATTCACAGGGAATGTTCAGAAGTAAATATTATTGAAGGAGGAATAAAACCCATGGTTGCACCCATCCCAGAAATGGCAGGAACTGCTCCTGGAATGGCTAAGTAGACCAAAAAAAATAATAGCCCAGTCACTCTAGCTGAGCATTTAAAGTTGGGGAGAGATTCAGTTTCTGTCTGTAGCATCGGCCAATTTTTAAGTAAAGGTTGCCTCTTCCAGCCTCTGGTTTACATTAGAAGGGATTTTCCCTAAATACTTCTGGCTGTTCTCCACCCCTTTATTCACTCAGCGCCCTGGGGAGGACCAGTGCCTAATCTGATTAAGAAGTCTGAGAGAAGAAAGCTCAGCTCATCAACTCCTCTAGGGCACAAGTGCCCAGAGGTCCGGGCTTCTTCATCGCCCCCTGGGCCTGCAAATCTGACTTGCGTGGGCCTGGGATTTGGAGGAGGGATGTAGAGAGAAGCAAGTCTGATTTATTCTGAGGTCTGTATTTGGAAGCCTGAGCTCTCATACTACCTTCCATCTTCTACGTCAGCCATTATTAGCCATTAAGGGATATTTAACTGCCATCTTTCACTCATTTCTCAGTTTGTCCAGAACTCAGGTAGTAGGAAGAAGGGTGATTAATTATTTAGGCTTGCTCGGAGGCCCCAACACGCCCGTGAAAGTAACAGAGTAATAAGTCAGATTATTAAGTTGATGTGGGAGAGGGAAAGTGAAGGAGTACAGGGGCACATGTGGTCTTTATTTCCACTCTGGATAGAATCTCTGGACAGGGCTGAGCTTGCCGCGGGTGGGTTTATCTCAGACATGTGGAAAAGCTCCCTGACTCCATTGGATACATGACTAGAGGAAGGGATTACCAAAGAACATTGTGAAATTGTTTCCCCACAGATGTCCTTAGAAGTCTTACATATGTGTGGGGGGAATTAAGACTAAGTAGTCATCACGATCATTAATAAAATTGGTTGAGCCGGGTAGCCCCTCAGAAAGCCTCCACTGCTTCTGGTGACAGGTGTGGGCACTGCACCAGCTCCCTCAGGTCCACAGGGCACTTGATACTTGCAGACGACTTCAGTAGCTGTGGTCAAGAAGTGCATTGGAATTCAGGTGTTACAGGATCTCACTGCTGTTTTAGAGAAGATGTTCAAGGGATGCTCGAAGGTAACCTGGAGTTAATTTTGTCATATTATTTTCTTCTCCCCTACCTCATGACTTACCAACATCCTCACTCACCTACTTGAGATCTGTGCTTTTGCTCATGAATGTATTTTTCATCCAATATATCATAAATAGAACCTGGACTGTGAGGATCTTGGAGACCTCGATAGGGAGGAAAATAGAGGAAGGCGAGGTTGAGATCAGGTGTTAATGACCACTCATGAAGCTTGTTAGATCATGGGGAAAGGGCAGAATGGTAGATGAAAAGGAGTGAGTTTTGGATACTTAGGACTAGCGATAGGTGTTCACAGTGGAGACTCCCAGGGTTCCCTAGTCAGTTGCAGAAACAGTATGCAGCCAGATGTGGGGTTTAGGAGCTTGGGATCAACCTGAATGTGGCTCTCAGAATTCTTCCTAGTCTTTCCTGTGGCCCTGCTGTGTTTTATTGGATCAAGGACTCACAGAACAGTTTTATCCTGGGGCTCTTGAAGGTACAATTGGGTTTTTTTTTAAGTAATTATTTTATACATTCATTCTGTTATTCAGCAGACACAGTCCTCAGCAGAAGGGAGAGGAAGGAACAATTGGTAATGTACCCAGTGCCACAGAGGAAAGCAACCTGTCCTGCCTGTTTGGTTGGTGCTTTGTAGACATTTCTTGCTCCAGGGTTAACGTTCTGTGATTCAGTGGATTGCATTAAATTAAGCCAACTTGAATTTTCAACATGATGGGAGGATACATAAGAATAATGGATGCCCTCATAGTTCAGGCAAAGAAAGACATCACATTATTTTATTGTTGGGAGTCATAAAAATTGCCCTAATCCTTCAGTGAGCAAATGGCTCTCTGAGAGAGCTGGTGAGGGCAGGCAGTGGTTTCAAGGAGAAGAGATTTGCAGGAATTCACTAATGAAGACATGAAAATGTCAAAACACAACTGAAGCATTAAAACATATCCAAGGGCATGGATTCGTAAAAGTGCCGTCTTTAAGAAAATGCCGCAGTATATGTATCTCATAGAACTGATCGTTCCTGGAATATGAAAAATGGCCCCTGGTTATAAATTCAAGGGTTACTATTTATAACGGCATTGGAGGACCTTGTGCATCCTGCCAACTGGCCAAATCTTCCTTTAGAAATTTTATGAAGAATTGGCATAAAGGAGGAGGGATAGACATTCTCCTCACTCCTATAAGTGGAAAAGTCAATGTTTTTGTTAATGAAGGTCATTTAGCCCAGCTATTCAATTGAAAAGTGGATTTCCCCAAAGACATTCCAAATGGTAGACTATCCAAGACTCCAGCAGCTCGTATGACTTCTGTAGGTGAGCTAGGGTGCATGCTTGGTGTCTACAATGCATGGTTGAACATGTCTCTGTGCCACAGAGCATGGCTTAGGGAGCGGGGAATGGGGATGTTAAGCTTCACACCCTGTCTGTCACTGTGGGTGAACACTCTTGTGCCATGACCATTCAATACAGCTGTATGGAAACCCTGGTAGAGGGCAAACCACACACTGACTTATGTATTGAAGTGCCAGGTTGAGATTCTGAGAGTCTCCCCGGTCCTGCCAGTGATTCTCCTTGTCCTGACCCAACTCAGTTATCCTCAACAAAGCTCCAAGGAGGGCAGGGAGAGGCTTTTGGGTCTCTCTCTATAAATTCAAAAGAGATTATGCCATTTTTGGCTGACTCACTTCTCTTTTCAAGTTTTGTACGGTATTTTTGTTAATAAACTGAAGAGTTTACGCAAATAATTTTTGAGGCCCCTTCCAGCTCCAAAGTCTGAGCTAAACAAACACACATTTTCTATGATTACTAAGTTGAAGGAAAACTCTCAAATAAATATCAACTGCGCAGAGAAACACTGGCAGGTTTGTGAACAATATTTTATTTGTTGTGACATGTGGCAAAATGTTTTTTTGTGGTTGTACATTTCTTAAAGGAAACTCTAGTTTACTCTAAAAATGCAATTTCTATTTTTGCTTTAACTTATAGGAATCCAAACTAAAAAGGAAAAAAGCATAAATTATTTAATTTCCAGTCAATCCTCAGAAAAGCCCACAGTTAATGTAGCATGTATAAACATTTCTGGAGATTTTCAGGAGGTCATGTTCATCCTAGCCAAAAGCAGGCGAGTGGCAACCGTCAGCCCATGAGTCATATGTTAGAAAGTTCTGAAATAATACATACTCGTTTTTAAATTGCTGGTCATTCTTTCAAAGCAGTTATTTAAGGAAAATAAAGAGCCCTAGCCATATCAAAATTCAGCAAAACATACACTTTAAAATTTCAGATAAACCACAGAAGATTTGTCAATGAGTGAGGACCAATTTTAGAGTGAAGAGCTCCCTGAAAGGCAAGTTTCTGTTAACAGTCATATGAAAAAAAAAATATATTTTTCTCTCATTGTAGAAAGTTCAATTTACTATGTTTTGGGTAAAGTCCACAAGGCTTAAAAAAAAAATCTTGCCAAAAGAGCACATTTTCAGAGGAATACACTGGGAGGCTGAACTCCAATTTGTGCTTGTCTAAACAGAGTTGTGGGGGGAAAAGATATTCCAGAAATACCAGATCTACAAATATTTCACACTGGTTAAGAACATTAGTATGTGCTTTTCAGAGAAGTAAAACAATCTAGATGAATTAATATCAAATTTAAAAAATTATTTCCTTGAGGTTCTATTCCCTAAGCCCAATTTCAAGTAAATGTCTACAGTCTGCCTTGAAGGACCTGGAAAGTGTCTCTTTAAGCAACCATGTTGAATTCATTACATTCTTCGAGCCATAAAAAATTCAGCAATAAGAGAAACTAAAACAAAGAGAATTAAAAGGAGAATATATTTAGCTCAAAAATATTTAAACTACTTTTTTTTTAGTTTCAAGTAGCATTTCTTAGAAAACTGAAAATAAGAATACAGCTTCATGTGAGAGAAACAAAATGGTAACCCGATGTGCAGATAAACCAGATCGTTGGCTCCTGGGAATCCTTGGTCTTCATACATTTGGGAGTTGAGGATTCAGCCATGGGCCACCAAGACGGTGGCACTTCTGTTTGGAAGCAGCTCCATCATTTTCTGCGTTCTTCCTCCACCCTGAGCTGCTTCTCCTGTCTCTATCATCTCCAGTGTCCCTCTTTTTGCTTTTTATCCACAGAGTCCAGCTGTCTGTCTTGGGTCCCTGATGGCTCTTCTCTGGTTTTTGTATCCAAGGCATTCTGAAGGAAAAAAAAAATCTGATTTGAATTGTGGGTTACCAAAAGTTGGTGTTCATCTTATTTTCTGTCTTTTAATGCTCTTTGCTCCAAGGGAAAAATGTCAGAGAGGACTTTTCTGGCCATCCTGTCTGAGATTGCCTTCCATTCTCCTTACAATCAGGGTCCTAGGGACCAAAATGAAAAGAGAGGGTTGAGTGGACAGTGCCAAGGCCCGGTCCCCAACCCGAAGAACCTACAAAGAGCGAGTGGGGAATAAAAAATCCCATGGCCCTCTTCTTCTCTCCCGTCTCCTGCCAGAGCTCTTCCGTTGGCAGGACGAAGCATGTGGAAAAGGTTCAGAGTGGGTCTGGAGGGAAGAGAGACCGTCTCCCCACACCCACTTCACTCTCTGCCTCTTTACGCGAGTCTATTCTTTGTAGAGCCCCTGACGTTATACTTAATGCTAACTTTTGTGGTGGGAAGAAAGCATTATGGAAATAGGAACTTTGTATTCTCTGTAGCTTTCTAGAATGCTGCTTGACACAGAGTATGCACTTACGAAGGATTTGTGAAGGAAAGAGAAAAAAGAAGGTGAAAAGAAAGGAAATATAAATAAAGAAAGGAAGTAAGAAATTTTCCACTTAGGTAAACTCTCAGGAAGATCTTTTTTTTTTTTTTCCATTCCTGGTGCTGTGTGAGATGATTTTAGGTGGTATGCAGATAACTGCTTTTAATTTACTTATTGTGTATTTTAATGATGATTAGATGATTTTTCCACATAGTGGGTCTTGAGTAGGTAATTAAATATAAGACACTAACTTATGGGAAATGTTAGGTATATATTATTAAAAGTAAACAATGCTATATAAATAAATGAAGTTTGGGAAATACAGAGTGAAATGTTCCCCATCACTCCATACTTTTATAAACAACACTAACAAGCATGACCCTCTGGTATCTTCATAGTGTTTAAAGCGGTTCAGGTATGTTTCACACCTACTATGTGCTCTCACAACACTGCTTGCCAGAGAGCTGAAAAGGCATTTCCCAGGGTCCTGCATTTAGTTAGTGATCGATTTGGGAACATGGCTCAGGTGTTCTGCTGTGAGAATGGTTCTCTCATGTCCTGCTTAGCACAGCACTCCCCAGTAGATGAGGAGTGAGTGTGCAGTGTCCATTTTTCCAGGGTGGGAGCTGGGTGTGCAAGCTGGATTGTCCTGGCTCAGCCCCAGCTCCACCAGCCATTAGAGGTAACCCTGGTCAGTTACTGGTTCTCTCTGTGCCTTGGTTTCTTGGTCTGTAACATGGTGCAACAATAACTCCTCTTCCTTTGGGTTGTTGCAAGGACTAAATAAATTAACAGAAGCACCTGGTAAAGAGTCTCTGACATAGTCCGTGTGTTGTTTTTCTAGTGTGGGGATATTTCTGATCAGCTGAAATTCTAGCCTGCTTCCTTCTAGTCTTTTCCTCTCCCTGCTATGTGTGCAGAGAAAGATCCAGCAGCAGCATGTTCTGGACCCAAAACATATTCGTTTGTGGTGCTCAGCATTAATTCATAGCCACTGGAGTACTGACAAATGCATTCCAGTAATTGAACTCTGAGTGAGTGGACATTTCAGAGATGTGGGAATCTATATTCTCTTGTCATTGAATGAGAAAAAATATGCATGCCAGGACTGTCAGCTCTGGGATAATGCAAAACAAGATATATATTTTGATGTGAGGCATAAAGTAATTCTATTAATAATAAGGATGCCTGCATTTTTACTTCTTCCAGTGGAGGCATGTGCTGGAATTTACTCATAATATGGAATATTCTCCCATGTGCCGTGCACCTGGTGTTGGCTGAGCTTGCCTAAACCTTGTTGTATTACATATAGTTAAGTCATTTGTATAAGTCTGTGTAAAGTTACACACCACTATATTTAATTTCTGAACAGTGTTCCTACTTGACAGAAATGTTATGCTATCTTCCTCCTCCCACTGTTTTAATAAATACCTATTTATTTACAATTCTTATTTATTCTCCTCCGGCAACTTTGGTCAACATTGAGATGAAGGTACTGAATATGGCCAATTTACACACACAGTCTTCCAGCTTTGGAATTTACTCAATGATCCGATGAATTCCCATGTATTTTTTTCAGCTACTTTTTTTTTTAATATACTGGACAGTGAGACTAGGAAGTAGGGCATTTGGGTCAATAATGAGCCCCTCTGCATATATTCATGTAATTAAGAGAGCCTCACTATCCCAGTTCAAGGCAATGGATACAGAATGAGTGTGGCATCACTTCTGTTAGAAGGAAAAATGAATAAAATAACAAAAAAGGAAATAAACAAACAGGAGTTCAAAGTGTCAACCAAGTTGTCCTGAAAGAGTGATCTTAGTGCTCAGTAGGAACTGTCTAGGTCTGGTTGGACAGCAGAGTGGTGGTATCTTCAAAGAATGACAGTATCAGAGTTGTTGAGGGTTTGGATACCAACTACATTTCCTTTTGACCAAAAAAGGCCCTGGTGGCCTCTTAAGATAATAGATCATGTCTCTATTTTACTGATGATATTCTGCCCCATAGGAGATTCTATTCTGTTTTTTAACTGGGGCATTGATGTGAGAATTTACTCCGTTTGGATAAGTCCAATTGGATGCTTTTGGAAAAAAAAGAAATACATACAATTTAATCAGTCATCTCTTTTTCATTTCTTAATAGCAAAATGTTTCCAATTTTTCACATATATGGTGAAAAATATCTTGATTTACTAAGATTCCTTGTGAACGCAGTTAGTGCAGGGCTGTTAAAAATGACCCTCATAAGTCTTAAGCCTTCAGACATCCCTAAGTATGAAGATGGGGAAGGTTAACAAGATGCCAGCCCAGAGGACAAGCCTGGAATTTGGGCTTGACTGGGTTAGTGGAGTCAGATTCTGAGTGAACCAGACCTAGACCATGTTGAGATTCAGCACCAGAACTACCTAATCAAGTGGGATGGAGGACTGACTGGTTGGCCCATCAGGAGTTGAACAGATAGAGGACCAAGCAGAAAACTAGGCAAGAATTTGGCCATGAATAGAGCTTGAATTTTCTCATCTTCTTGATGAGACTAATGATAGTACATATTGCATAGGGCTGTTGTTAGAATTAATTGGGATAATAAATATAAAGCTCTGAGCAAAATGCCCACAATTCAACAATAGCAGCTTCCCATTTATTTTTATAACAATAATAATATAATATGATTATGACTGAGGCAGCCCAGAGGCGGAAAGGGTCTCATTGTGAGGAAGTATTCCAATAATTCTTTTGTAACTTATTTAAGAATTATATTTCTATCTCACCTTGAATGTCTGAGGGAAACTTGGGCAAAGGGCAGAAGGATTTTTTTTAAATTTTATCTTCTAGAGTTCCACAGATGAGTTGAGAGTAAAGAAGCAGACAAAATAACACATGAAGAAATCTCAGTGTGTGAGAAAAAATGCAGCTCTGAGAGCTTCTCCGATTTTAGACTAGGGACGACCTGCATTTCTTCTTGAATTATTATTTTAGTCACATGCAATGCTCTCCAAATGGTCTCATGAGAAAAGATGCCACTTGGCATCTTCCCCATATGAAATGTACAGTGAATTAAGTTTCAGATCTGGTCTTTTGTTTTGCTTTGTTCATGAACAAGAGACAGAGACTGTTGCTGTAAACTGGGTCTCTGTAGAATGACTTAGATAAGCTTCTCACTGTCAAAATGCAGAGCTTCTAGAAGTCAACAGCCCCAAATAAAACCTTAATGGTGATATTGTAGTGATATCCACTGAAAAACCCTGCTGTTACTGGTTGAACTATGTCTTCTCAAAATCTGTATGTAGAAGTCCCACCCCTCAGTACCTCAGCATGTAACCATATTTGGAGATGAGATCTCCAAAGAGAGTTAAAATGAGACCTTTAAGGTGAGGTCCTACAGTCCCATATGACTGGTGTTCTTATAAGAAGAAGCAGGGACATCCAGAGAGAAAAGGCCATTGAAGACACAGTGAAAAGATGGCCATCTTTAGGGCCACGAGAGGCCTCAAGAGTCACCAAGCCTACTGACACCTTGATCTTGACCTTCTAGCCATCAGAGCTGTGAGAAAATAAATTTCCGGTGTTTATGCCTCTCTATCTGTAGTATTTTGTTGTGGTAGCCCTAGTAAACCAATACACCTGCCTTTCTCTAGAGCCTTCAGCCCGACCTTTCACATTACGTGGAACTCCAAGTTCAAGAAATACAAGGAGCTGGGCTCGGAGCCCACCTCTCTGCATTCAGGGTTTATAGCAACAAGCATGGTAAGCTAGCTGAGTTGTCTGTGGATGTTAAATGTCTGAGTGCTTCTCCTGATTAGATCCAGGCTGTGGTCAAAAAGATGATGCTACAATGTAATCCCAATCCCAGCCCCCAAAAGTGATGCTCCAGTGTAATTCTAATCGTAATCTCCAAAAGATGATGCTACAGTGTATTCCCAATTCCCAGATATGCTCAGGAAGCATGATACAGCTGTTTGGAAATATGCTTGACTTTGCTGTCACTGATAAAGATATGCAGGTGCACACAAGTGCATGTGTGTAAGTGCGTGTATACAGTCATATACATAAACACACACACGTGCGCACACACACACACAAGTATACACAGATGTCCACATCTTTAAGGAAATAAAACAAACTCACACAAGCTTCACTCATTTGCAGCTGGCCATGCGACACTCACCATGCATGGGGGAGAGACCCTGTTTGCGTCCCACCAAGTCGAGCCAGGCTGCCCATCAACAGTCTGGTGGGAAGTGCAGCGAGTCCTGGAAAAGATCGCAGCACTTCATCCGTTTCATGGCTAGTAATGTGGTAAAAAACATAGTTGGCTCCTCTCTTAAATCACGAAAATCACAGGCAGCACCAGTTAATAGGGAATCCACATGTGAGCTCATCCGGGCTGTGTGCTTAGGAGAGCCAGACACAGCTCCGCTTCTCAATTAGGTGAGAGTGAGTTTGGGCTGAAGGGTGTACAAGCACCCCTTTCTTCCACACCGACACCCACTCGCCTGTCCTGCTTCTCCCATTAACATGAACTTGCAGTTAAGACACGGAGCTCTCAGGACGCAAGCGCTGTTTCAGGATGAGGATGTCTGTGCCTTTTCCTCCCTTGGTGGAAATGCTGGTGCCCTTTGGAAACATCCAGAAATAAAGCTGTCAGTTTAAGCACATTCAATCATGCGATGATGAGAACAAAGCCACTAATGGATCCAGTCTCCCAACAACAAACCTCCAGAGGGACATTTTCTTGTCAGGGAAGCTCTTTCTGAAAGTGTCCACCTTTGAAAAGAGTTTGCACTCTTGAGAGAGGCATTAAATTTTATTCAGTCTAAATGAAGTTGATTTTACTTTTATGTGTTTTAATCTATATTTTAATGTAATGGGAGCTGTTATTGTTGGACACGTCTCAGTCCCGTTGAGTGTGAGCAAATGATGCGACTTAATCGAGCCGGCTTCTGAAACATTATCCATTAGCATGTTGAAGGCATCTGAGCAGTAAAGCCATCCAGCAGATGCTTGTGAACGTAGGCTCTGGAGCTGAGATGTCCACGCACAGCAGATCTAAGAGGGAGAAATTAAATCAAAAGAGATGAATAAGCATCTAGTGGGCCTCAAATTAATGTACAAAGGTATAAAGAACATACAGAGGTAGAGCGAGAACCGGGTAGGGGCCAATAAAAGTAAGGTTGTGAATTATAGCCTATATGCAGGCTATGATTTCTTTATAAAGAGTCTCGCTTCCAAGGAGTTTGAGCTGAATGTGTGATCAGCCATTTGTTTAACAAATATTTATAGCATACTTACTACATGCCAGGTGCTTACTAGGCGTTTGGGATATAACGAACAATCCCTTGTCTTTGTAGCTGTCCCCTATCTATTGGAGGAATGACTTCACTCTAAAAACTCTCAAATGTGAGGAAAAGTACTCTAGGAAAAAACAGAACCCTAGTTGAGGAGGGGAGTTGGGCTCAGGTGCTGGGGCTATTGGAGAAAAGCCTTTCTAGGTGGTATAGTGAGAACTTAAGGAAAGAAGATCAAGAGGAAGAAAGTTTTGGGTGGGGCATGTTCCTGTGGCACAGGAGCATGGTTCTGGGTGGGGTGGAGAGTATAGGGCATGTAAAGATAGGGAGACCAGAAAGGATCTGACAGCCCTGGGGATGGTGGAAAGCCTCATGTGACAGGAGATGATACACAGATAAAGGGGAGGAGCTGAAGCCCAGGAGGTGGACCCATATGGCCCAAGCTAAGGCATCTGTCCTGTATCTCATCACCATGGTGAGCTCACTGAAGTTGCTGAGCAGACATGATCAGCTTTGTTTTCCTACAAGACCATTCTGCTTAGCAGCAGGCAGAACAGGCTGAAGCAGACAAGGGGCACCAAACAGAAGATTTTACAATAGTTAGAACCAGCTTAACACCCTTCCCTTTTCCTTCCACAGGGAGCAACACAGGTCTGCAGTTACACACACTCTAAGCCCTCAGGAAATCCCCCCAGATTCTGCCTTTAGTTTTGACCCTGCCTTCTCTCTCTGGCACCTGCTTCAGCACTTTAACCCATGCTATTTCTCTCTGTCCTGGTGATGGTGGCCCTGTAAGTAGAGAGGAGAGCAAGATTTGACAGCCATTTTTGAGGCACAGTCAAGGAATGTGTTTATTTGTTTAGTTGAGTCAGTCCACACGTGGTCTGAAATTTGAAGATTGCTTTGATGAACTACCTTGATTTTTTCTTTCCTATTTCTTCTTGTCCAAGCCCAAGTTCCTGAAATTTTCATTTGAGTCTGATGTATGGACACTTCTCTTGTCTGGATGTGTTCCAATAGTTCAGTCAATTCAAGAATTCTAGCTTTTGCCCCCTCCCTGAACAACTTTCTCCCCTAGGGTTTCTATAAACATCATGTTAATGTGCTGTTCACCTAAGAAGGCTTCAGAATATAAAAGGAACAAATCCTATTACCCAAAGATACCATTGAATGTCCTCCGGGTACAATTCTAAATGTTTTGCATGAATTAAGTTACTTAAGCCCACAATACTTCATACCTATTATCTCTTTTAATCACTAAAAATGTATATATACCTTAAGGTATAAATATTATTATTCCCATTTTATAGATTGAGAAATTGAGGTCTTTTGCAATTTCAAGCAGATGACAAGATCTTTTATGATGGGAACCTCCTTTGTGTTCCTGAAATCACTCTTCAGCCAGCACACTTCAATCAGATTCATAGATCTACAGAATTCTAGATTCTCGGAATGAGAGAAATTTTTTAGATAATTTTTCCAGCCCCACAGGCAAAGGTCTCACATATGTTCTGGGTCTAGAATACAGTCATTCCTTTAGTCAGTCACTCATTGATCACATCGACTGTTAATCCTTTGTCTAGATACTCACTGCAGTTAAAGTACTGTCATCCTTCTAGCCGCGGTGGTTTCAGCACATGAAGTGACAGGGCACTGACTGCCCTCTTTTAGCAGCCTATTGTGTTGGGTGTTTAGTTTCTGAGATTTCTTATTTCGAGCCAAAAAATCTATTTCCCTCCAACTTCTAATCACTGGTCATAATTTTATCTCATGAGACCATCTAGAACAAGTTAAACCATTCTTCCACATGACATTCCTTCACTTATTTGAAGAACACTTTTTCCTTGGGTAAATTTCTACTCCTTTCCAACAATCTTCTCTTTCCTGGCTCTGCATCCTTCATTCTTTATGTGGCCCTGTTTCAGATCGCCTTAGTAGCTCAATGACTCCCTGCAGGCCCCTCTTATCTAAACATATCCCACTTCACCTTTGTGAGCCCTTACAGTAAGTGCCCAACACTCTGCAAGCCTCCAAGCCTGCTCTGTTTTAAGAAAGGCAGAGGGGAGCTGTCTCTCACTGCCCCCTTGCCTTTGGTTAATTCATAACATTTGCAATTACATATTTGGGTTGGTGTCTGTATCCTGTATGAGACAGCAAGAGAGGTAAAGACCATGAATCAATTTTGCGTTCAATAGTACCTACACCAGAGTGCCTGATATGACTAAGTGTGCAATAAACATTTGTGGGATGTATGAATGATGGACTGAATGAATGATGCACTCCTGTGAAAATACTGAATGAGAGCCTGCTGGGTTTTTGAAATAGCACTGAACTAGAAGTCACTTTGGAGACTCACTAGCTGCATCAGCCCATTTTCAGGAAAGAAAACTGGGACCAAAGAAGTCAATAATTTGCTTAAGGTCACACAATAGAGTGAAGAGCAGAACTCAGGCCCACTGATGCCCACTTCAGAGCCAGTGAGTGAGAGGGCAACTTTGGTTTCCATGGGGTGTGGTGGTGGTGGCAGACATGAGACAGACATTTTACAACGGTGGTGGTGGCAGACATGAGACAGACATTTTATAACCTCTGAATGCCAGGCATCTTGGGCCCCTTTGGAGACCTCGGCAAACCATAGGGAAGTAGCCTTTGCAGCTCAGACCTCACTTCCATGTCAGGAGCTAACTCAGTGGGACGGTGCCTGCATTCAAGGCAGCATTGGGCCCTAGCTGTGTATTCAGGGCTTTTCCAGGGCCCACATAAAGCTTCAATATTGATTCAGCATCTCTCCACTAAGATCTTCTCAGCAGCACTGGGAAAGGACTGACAAGTAAGAGACAACCAGGGATCTACCCAGAGAATTATTCCAGGGAAATGAAGTGTTGGCAGTACAGTGAAATAAATTCTGTTTTGGTCCTGCTTAGGCTCACTAGAGGAAGGAAGGACGCTGAGGCCATTACCATTTTCAGCAAACAAAGCAAAACCAAATGTCAGTTACTGCCTTCCCCTGTACGTGGTGTTCATGGATGTGTCTGGCTCGATCACAGGAGAATTATGGCTCTCATACCATAAACAGCACCGATCCATATCCTCCCTCTGAGACTATGGGGGGATTCTGCAATAGTATTTTATGACTTGAAACAATGTATAATATAAGCCTCTAATCGGATGGTAATGGTCTCCTCTGTCGCCGTGAACTACAGAAGTGCCAGTAACAACGAGACTGATGCTTACCATGGCTAGGCTCTGTGGCCGTGCGTGGTTCATTCCTTCCTCGCAGTCGCTGTTACCCCCATTTTATAGGTGGGGGAATTGAGGTTTGGCGAGTGCCAAGTTTGAAATCACATCTGCCTAATGCTAGAGCCAATGTTCTCTTTTCCCCTTCTTTTTTTTTAATTGAAGTATAATCAACTTACAATGTTGTCTTAGTTTCTGGTGCACAGCATTCAATTATACATATATATTCTTTCCCATTATAAGCTTTTGCAAGGTATTGAATATAGTTGCCTGTGCTTTACAGTAGGACTTTATTGTTTATCTATTTTAGATATAGTACTGTGTGTCTGCAAGTCCTAAACTCCCAGTTTATCCCTCCACCCTCCCCTTTCCCCCGTGGTAACCATAAGTTTGTTGTCTATGTCTGTGAGTCTGTTTCTGTTTTGTAAATAAGTTCATTTGTCTCATTTTTTCAGATTCCACATATAAGTGATATCATATGGTATTTTTCTTTCTCTTTCTGGCTTACTTTGTTTAGTATGGCAATCTCCAGGTCCATCTATGTTGCTGCAAATGGCATTATTTTATTCTTTTATGACCGAGTAGTGTTCCATTGTGTATACACACACACACACACACACACACACACACACCATATCTTCTTTATCCATTCATCTACTGATGGACAGAACCAGCATTCTTAACCCTGTGCTCTGTGCTTGTATAATGTGTTGGGAAAATAAATGAAAATCTAGCTGTATTTCTCCATCTGTTTTAGGAATAGACTCTCCCTTCAAGGCCTTCACACATGGCTGTCTTTCTGACTTGGATGTCTCTCCAACCTCCCCCCCCCCCCGCCCCATACCCTGTTTCTACTCATCCTTCTGAATCCCACACAGGTGCCCCTACTTCCAAGAAGCCCTCTCCAGCTCCTGCCTCTCACCTGACTTTGCACAACACCTCCATCCATTTCTGTCATTAAATGAATGATTCTGTTTGCTTAATATCCTGTTCCTCCAAGGCTAGACTGTGGACCCCTTGAGATCAAAGGCCATTATTGAGCCTGTGCCCCTGGTACCTGGTATAAGTAGGTTTTCCCTCTGGGTTTTATTTAGTTTTATGAAAGAAAGACTCTGGAACACCTGATAATTAATAGTATGTTTTCTAAGCATGAAGTGGTGGGAGGTGATATAAAAGATTGCCTTCCTCTAGGATGGAGGTTTTGCTTTCATCAGTATCCCCAGCAGAGCTCCTGGCAGTAAGTGCAAGTAAGTGAACATAAAGGATCCAGAAAAACTCCTCCCCTGAAAGCTACTCAACTAAACAAAAGAAAAGACCAAGCTGAGATGGAAAGAAGAAGGTTACTCAAGATGGCCAAACATGGTGGAAGAGATTTGGGACTCTGGAGTGAGAGAGACCTACGTCCAAATCCCAGCTGTGTCACTGCCTGGCATTGATCTGGCAATTAAGTCTCTGAAACTCAGTTTCTTCATCTGAGAACTAGGGATAATAATAATGCCAACATTACAGATCAGTTGTGAGAATTAGGTGCAACACAGTGTGTAAGAATCTTAGCATGAAGCTCAGCATCATGATAGCACCGGTCAATCCAGCTGCATACTCATCTCCTTTCCAGCAGATGTGTGAAGCTCTTGAAATATACTTTTCTTGAAAAACGTTGCTAATCTGCTGTGGAGGTGGAGGTGACTAGGTGTCTTTGAGTCTACCTCAATAATATATAAATTGTGGGACTGATTTTTTTTTAAGGTTGGATTCCAGGCATCTGCAAAATCTTCCACACACCATCTCAAGTAGCCTCAATCTCTTGAACATAGTGCATTTTATAATGTATATTTTAGGGCAAATTTTATATTGTGTTTTCTTTCTCTGCTGTGAGTTACTTAGGGCAGAAACTGTGTCTAATTCACCTTTCCTTGGGATTTGTAGGTAGTGCAAGGTCTGGCATACAGTAGATACTTTTTATTTTTAGCTCTTATCACAACTGTCCTTGCAAGTTTTTTTTAAGTATAATTATGTTTTATATAGGTCTTTTCTAAGACGCTGTGAGAATCCCAGAGAGTTAAGAGAGTAAAGGAAACTGCCTGACTATTGATATTTATTTAATTTTATGGCCATAAATACTGGGACCTCTGCAAAAATAGCAACTTTTCTGAGCCATGGGACGTTGGAGACAGCCACCCCCTCCATGTCTGCTGCTCCTCACACTCTGAGAACTGGGAAGGGCTGTTTCAGGGTATGAGTCACAGACGTGATGGCAGGGAGTCCCTCGAGCTGTGCAGTCACCCCACCATTATCCCCCACAGTGTTCCCCACGGTGTCAGGTGTATAGCAAATACTCAGCAATTATTGATCCTGAATGCTTTCTATCACCAGATAGGGAAAGAAGAGTTATAGGAAAGAATCCTACAGAGCCTTTGTTTCCCAGCTCTCAGTCAGCATGACCCTTACCTTCTTTATAGGCGGTCCTCAGACTTCAGAGTGCATAAGGGTCACCTGGAAAAGCTTTTAAGGTGCAGTTGGAGGTGGTGGTGAGGAGGGAGGAGACGACTCTAGGTACTGATAGAAATTCTATTCTGGCAGGAGAGCATGTGTGCTTATTCCAGGGTAACTCCGACAAAGCTGCAGAACTTGGATGTGAGTTCTGCAGCCTTGTGACGGGTCAGCTGGGGAGGCAGTCTCAGAATGCAGGCAGGGGTCAAAACATCAGGGCAGCATACTAGCATGGTGTGAGCTCTAATCATCGGATTGAACATGAGGAAGAGACTCCATTCTCTGGGAGATGCATTGACTGGGCCAAGTAGGACTGCTGTTTCAGAGGCACAGGGGTGCCAAGAGCCTATTAACAAGTCAGAGCTCAGGAACAAGAACTAGCATTCGAGATGGGGACTGATTAGTCAGCTGCATCTTTTTCTTTATGACACAGACACAGTTCAAGCATCTGTCCGCCGTGGCTCTCTCCTGCCACTTGCATTGCAGTCATCGTGCTGCGTGGCCCGGGTCTGTTTGTATTTCTGTCTCCTTCGCCATGTGGTGAGCACCTTGCGAGCGTGGGCCATGTATCGTTAGTAGTAGTAGTATTTTAGCATTTGTCTTCATGTCTCAAGTGCTTATCTCAGAGCCTGGCACATGATACTTGTTTACTGAATGCTGGCATGAATAGATGGATGGGTGGATTTGTGAATGATTTATTTTCCTTCCCTCCCTCAACCCCTCATTAGGAGAGGAGTGTTTACATCCCTCTGGCAGGAAAGCAGGGTGCTCTTAGGAACTGGAGCAGGTCTGAGTGTGTGTGTGAGAATTAAGTGGTCCCAACTGTGGGAAAAGGCGAACCAAAGAGATGGGGACCAGAAGAGGCAAAACTGTGAACATGTGAGTCATTAGTCCTTGGCACTTTGTGGCTGAATCTATCACTGTTTTTAAAATTTTTATTGAAGTATAGTTAATTTACAATGTTATTTTCTGGTATAGAGCATAGTGATTCAGCTGTGTGTGTGTGTGTGTGTGTGTGTGTGTGTACACAGACACATTCTTTTAATTATAGGCTATTCCAAGATACTGAATATAGTTCCCTGTACTATACAGAGGACCTTGTTGTTTATCTATTCTGTATATAGTACTTTGTATCTGTTAATCCCAGACTCCTATTATATCCTTCCCCCACCTTTCCCCTTTGGTAACCATAAGTTTGTTATCTATTTCTGTGAATCTGTTTCTGTTTTGCAAATAAGTTCATTTTCTCATTTTTTTAGATTCCACATGTAAGTGAATTTTGTTTTTCTCTTTCTAACATGAACAGATGCTCAATATCACTAATTGTCAGAGAAATGCAAATCAAAACTACAATGAGGTGTCCCATCACACTGCTCAGAATGGCCATCATTCAGAAGTCCACAAACGATAAATGCTAGAGAAGATGTAGAGAAAAGAGAACCATCCTACACTGTTGGTGGAAATGTAAATTGGTGCAGCCACTATGGAAAACAGTATGCAGATTCCTTAAAAACTAAAGTAGATGTACCATATGATCTAACAATCCCACTCCTGAGCATATATCTGGAGTAAACTCTAACTTGAAAAGATACATGCACCCCAATGTTCACAGCAGCAGTATTTACAATAGCCAAGACATGGAAGCAGTCTAAGTGTCCATCAACAGATGACTGGATAAAGAAGTTGTGGTACGTATATACAAAGGAATACAATTCAGCCAAGAAAAAGAAAGGAATAATGTCATTTGCAGCAACATGGATAGACCTAGAGATTATCATTCTTCTTTTTTTTTTTAATCAGCACAGCTTATCAGAAGATGAGGAAGGTGAGAAGGGGGGAGAAAAAGTCTACATTAATAGTACATTTTATGCAGTTTCTTTACTCATATTTCAAATGTAAACCTTAGAAGACTCTTATAAAACAGATTTATTAATGCCCCTTTAAAGATGTGGAAGCTGAATAATTTGTTTAAGGTCATGTTGCTACTCCAGAGCAGTCTAAAGCTGGGGGTGCTCATTAGTGAGTGCTTACCTTAACTTGGGGCCCTGAGTATAGAAGAAGAAGGTGGTGAGGCACTGGATGCCTGGGGAGAGGGAGGGCTGTACTCATACTTCCCTTCCATGCTCTTGACACACACAGCAGGACCACCCACACATAGAAGACCTCCTTGGACAGATTTCACCCATCCTCCATTTCTTTCTTGCTGCTAATTCTAGGTATCCCCAATAGTTTCTGTGTAATTTTTATTATACTAATTAAACTAATTATCAGCCATAGGAAAAGTGGTATTCATGCAGTTAATAACCAGCATTTTTGAGGCACACTTACTCTGTGGCACTTGGCTTTAGGGACACAAGGATATTAAACATAGAATTAACCTTTGTTGAGTAACTAGAACTGTGTTACCATTTTCCACGTAGCCTCTTAATTCCTCCTCACATGCACTCTACTCAGTAAATATTATTATTACTTCCAGTTGGCAGATCAAGAAAAGGAGACTCAGAAGGTTAACTAACTGAGCGCTACGATTTTCACAGTCTGACCTTGGATGGTGCTTTCTGACTTCAGACACCATATCCTTCATGTTATAGCACGTGTGGATTGGGGGTTCATAATCCATTGGGGGAGGTACATTGTAAACATATAAACAATTATAATAACTGACATAAGTGCTTTAATATACATTACAAAGCACGGGTGGGACGAATGGATTCTTAAGCCAGAGAATGGGGGCAGTGGGGGTGATGTTCAAATTGGGCCTTAAATGAGGACTTGTTGTAAAGAAAATGCTCTTCTGCCTTGCATATTAAAATAACTTTAAATTTTAACCAGCAGGTGGAATGAACAATGTGTTCAGTGTGTGCAGCTTCCCGTTACTCTGGTGCTCACCACCTCCAGGGCTTCCTTGGGACTTGCCTTTTTTCTACACAACACTCCTGGCTGCTAGGCCTGGGTTCATTTTCATGGTTCAGCGGATGGTCCATCTCTTCCCAATGAAAAGGACAAATATTCTGATGCAAACCTTGACTATAGAGCTGTCACAGGGAAGGCAGAGCTGCCAGACATCATCTCTTCCTTAGGCCAGAGTACATTTTTAGTGACGTGTTGGTGTGACTCTGTTGCTCATTCAGGGTTGTGCTATAATCAAGAATATTTTGGGAGATTTCCCACTGATGCTGGAGGAGATCTAAGTCATACATTGACGATCATTATACATATGAGAAGAACATTCAATTTCCTAGGGTAAAATTTATAATTGACTGTTTAGGAAGCATGACCTTCACAAGTTTTATTTCTGCTTCCTTTTCATTATATCTTTTTACAAATCTCTCTTCTCCTAAGTTTACAAAACATAGTTTCAAAAATCTTTTTGCTTTCTTTTCTCAGAGTTTTTTTTTTCCTAATTATTCCTATATTTTCCTAATTATTTTTTTTCCTAATTATTGCCCCGGACAATGTTGCAGTTGTCTGTGCCGGGCTCATGGGAGGCTGTCCATTGTGATAGCTCAGGGATTTGGAGCCTTAAGCCTAGTTTGAATTGTAGCTCCATAATTTACCACCATGCAAACTTTCTAATACTAGTTCTCCCATTTATAAAATGGGGTGACTACAGCACTGATTTCATTGAATTGGTGTGACATCAATGAGATGTTTGTAGAAGGCTGAGTATTATTCCTAGTACATAGTGAGAGCTCCAGAAAATATTAGCTATTATGATGTTTTCTAGCACAGTTCTTGGTACATAGCAGATACTTGGATCTGTTTGTTGAATGGAGGAAGAAGACACAAGTCATGGGGTAAATGAGTGACTAATTTATGTACCCATAGTTAGTGACAGAGTAGAACTATTGTCCACCTCTCTCAGACCAAGAGTATTCTTTTTCTAGCAGACAAATCTATCTTTCTTCTTTTAAAAATGCCATTTGTCCATATTTAATCTTTGAAAAGAGGTTTATGTTATTTCTATTTCTATTTATTTATGTTTCTAAATGCCTCTTTCTTCCCAAAAAATTGTTCCATAAAAAGCCATAAAATATAGATTGACCGTCACTTAACAGACATGGAAACACAATAATCCAGAAACAAAGCGAGAGAGGTTGGGGAATTACATGACCAAAGCCATACTACACAGCCAGAGACAGTGCTTGAATTCCGCACATGGCTCTGTGCTGCCCAGCGGTCAGGCGCACGCACACGCGCACACGTGCCCAGAGGCGGTCCTCTAGCTTTGAGCCCCAGACGTCCATGTGGAGCCCCTCCTAGAAGTCTACTGGGGCCTCCCCATTGGTATTCCCACAGTCCCTCTTGACGTGTTTAGCACTTCTGAAAGATCAGACTCAAAGACTGGACAGCTGTTAGACAGTCCCTCAACTGCTGAGACCTGGGTTAGCAGGGATAGACATAGATCCGCATGCTTAGTTTTCACCCCAGGAACTTGTGAGGGAAAATGCAGCTGGATCGCAGCCCCATAAGCCCATGTTCCTTCCAGCTGCTCAGGCAAAAGGTCAAGTTGGAGAGTAGCCTGAGTCTGACGTTCCAGCTGGACATACCCTTTAGACAGACTACAGATGGCCTGTGGTTTAGCCTGTCAGATCAATCAGTGCTTTCACTTTACAAAATGATGGTCCAACCAAGGACACCTTTATTACCATTCTTTATAACTACACTTTCCCCTTCAGGCTTCACCATGGTCACAGATAATTAGATGCTAGCAGGGAAGTGTGCAGATTTTGTGATTCGGGGATGTGTCCTGCTGACTGCAAAATGGACCTCCCTAACTTTAAGCCAGTGCCTGGAGTGTTAATTGGCATTGCCCTAGAAGGAAGGATGTATCCAGCCACCATGAAGAAGAATGTGCATTCTCCATATTTCTATGACATGAAGAGAAAATGCTATATTGGTATATTACCCCCTACTTTGGAGGATATGTGAAAAAATTATTTGGAATCCAAAGATTGCAGCCTAATGTCAGAAAGCTGTTCTATTCAATTGCATCTCCACTCTTTCAAATATTGTCATCAAGATATATTTGCTTCTGGATGCTTCTGAAACAAAACCACTTCCAAAATTTGAAACATCAGTCAACTATACATTTGTCTATCCAGTGATACATCCATATGACAAAGGTTTACTTTGATCTGTTATAATATATGCTGAAGAGTTTGGTCATCAACAGAGGCATATAAAGTTGAAACGCTGTGGTCCCTAAAGTTAAAGAACTAAAGTAAATAAATATTTACCCTTTATTTTGGAAGGAAATTTAAAGTTTTTTAGTTTCACTCTCTCTACAAGAAGAAGTCTGGCAGGGCAAATTTGATTTGCCAAAAACTATTTTTAATGGCTAAGGAATAATAAGGTGTTAAAAGATGTGAGAGTAAAGTGCTATGGATCCTTAGATTGTGGAAAGCCCTCTTCTGTTCCCTGTCCATATCACAAATGGGTTTTCTTTCCTTGAAGGAAGTATTTGAGATGTGTAGGGGCCCAAGTAGGTGAAATACGGTAATCTCCATAAAAAGAGTTACTCTCAGACCAGGTCCTGTGCATCCAATGAGTGAATGTAAATTCCTTCTGCTGCTGCGTCAATCTCCACAAAAGAAGGACCCTTGGCAGCCCTGCTCATGGATGCTTCTGAGACATTTGAAGGAAACCCAGAGCACCAGAGATGGCATAATTGTTTTGTCCCTTGGGAGAATGATCCCCTAATGGGAGATTTTTTTAAAAAAAGAAACCAATCTCTTTTTGGCTTCAAAGCCAGAGTCTACCAAGGAGTTGATTTCTAATTCTTACTACTCCCAGTTAGGACAGAACTGTAAATGTGACCTCTGCTGTGGAATGCTGCTTTTGCTTTAGAAGTGAGAGGCTCCATGAAGCCTCTTCTGGGAGGTGCTGGTCTGTGGGGAGAGCTGTGGTCAGAGGCAGTGGAAGTGGAAACACGCCCCGCAGAAACTGTGCCTGCCTGGGCACCATAAGAGAGTCACGTGGACCATCAAGGCAGCTAGATCAGTAGGAGAGCAGCAAACCATGCAAGATGAGAAAAGGTACGGAAGGGCTGGAAGTGAAGCATTTGTGAAAAAAAGGCCAGGACAAGAAAGAGCACAAGATGGATAGAAACTATCGTAAGGATTTGTATGAAGGGCAACAAATCCCTAAGAGGAATGTGTGTGCTCTAAGCCTGTTGACCCTGTGCAGTGTGTCCACACGTAGGCGTGCATGCACATTAACATAGCTCACATACGAGAGACAAGAAAAGAAATTAACCAGTGAAGATGCTGGGTCTGACTCTGGTCTGTCAACTTTCATACCCAGAAACCTCCAATGATTCCCCCTTTAAAAAAGTTTCAGAATGTCTGTCCTCCCAACTTTCTGCATGCCAGCTCTTGTCTGCTTTTTGTGTACTGTTCTGTCCTGCCTCAGCCTGGGCCTGTGTGTTCACCTTGTACCTCCCTGAGCAAAACTCTTTCACATTCTCTATTTTCTTCTTGCCCTTCTCCTTCTCTATTTTCTTCTTCTCCTTCTCCTTCTTTTTTTTTTTTTTAAATTTTTTTTTGTAATGAAAAGACCAGGAATTGAACCCAGGAACCTTGTGCATGCTAAGCATGTACCCTGCCACTGAGCTATACTCTCCCTGCACATTCCATTTTCCTACCTCAGTATCTTCACTCACAGAATCTCCTCAACATGAATATTCCCTTTTTTTCCTTCCTCTCAGAACTTCCGTCCCATCTCCACTCTTTAAGGCCAAACATATACTAATGTCATTGATTCATTCATTCTTTCATTTCTTTGACCAATATTTGTTGAGAACGTTTTCTTACAGCACAGAAAACATTTACCGTCTTTTCCTGTTATCTTTCTATCTGTGGCAGTTGCCCTACTTGACTGACAGTGGCAGTTTCAGCTTGGTGAATCCAGAGTGCTTTGTGGATACTAGTTCTCACAGCTTTTGGAATAAATGATTCCCTGGCTAGAGCCTATTTGCATGAGAACGCTCTGCCACTTAAAGGGAAACTCACTAAGGATGTTTGCTACTAGTTGACATGTTTAATTTTGCTGTTAAGTAAAATTTGTTAAGGTTTATGCACAATGTGGGATGGCTACTACCCAGAGAGCCCTTTCTATTCCAAGATCCCTTTGCCACTTGTCTGGTAAGACATAGTCTCTCGCCGGGTGCACGTTAGCAGCCTCCTGGAGCAGTCTTGCTACCTTCAGTCTTGCTGCTTTGAATCCATTCTCATCCTACAGTCACAGCAGTCTTTCTAAAACCCAGATCTGATTGTGCTCGCCCCTGCTTAAAGCCCTCTGATGGCTGACTGTGACTCAGAAGACCCTCCGGGGTCTCCTCACAGCTCGAATCTTCAGAGAAAATGCTCCTTATTTTCTTGCCACTCAGCCCACGTCTGCTGTTCCTTCTGTCTGGAATAATGCTCCCCTCACCCCAGCAGCATGCATCCCATCCTTCTGGTTCACTCTTGTTTGCCTTTTATACGACTATTTCCCTACCCCCTGCCTAGGGCTGAGATTTTGTTTATATAGCATTCTATATATCCTCGACTGTGGAGTGTTTTACAGCATTTTTGATTGCCTGCTTATTTTTATCTCAGCCGCATGAAAGTTAGGATTTGTGAAAGGGCAAGCATCCTGTCTGTGTCTTTCATCAGCTAACACAGGGCGGGGGTGAGGGGCTGGGGGGGTTGTTGCTGAGACGAGGTAACATTCAAAGGGGAGTTGCAGCTTTGAGCTTCGTGGAATCTCGTTAAGAAAACTCACAGGACACATTCTATAAAAAATTCTTGAATAAGAATGGTGGCTTCTCATTTAATATCACTAAACTGGCTACTTAGAGAAAATGCAATAACCCTTCTGCGGCCTGTGGATCTTCTCCTAGCTGACTAAGAGAGGGAGGCAATGCCTTTCAAAAAGGTATGCTTTACCTGTTTCCTGGGACCACTCTCAGGCGTGACCTACCTCATAAGGGCTGTGATTGTCAAGCTACGACCCCAAATAAAGCAACAATAATCTGTACTTGTTGAGTGCTTTGATGTGACAGCCACTTTTAATATACATTTTTTAATACTTAGAACTGCCCTATAAAGCAATATCATCATCATTTCTTTATAAGAAGAAGCTGAGCTCAGAGGCAAGTCACTTGCCCAAGGATTCCAGTGTCAGTAAGTCAAGGAGCCAGAAGTCAATCAGAGCTGTTTCTTATTCCAGCGTCTTTGTGGATTTCACCACATGGTCTTTCTAACGGCTTCCCTGACATGCAGGCTGAGAATGGAGTGGAGCCTGGGAAAATCTGGCTAAGTAAACTCCAGGAACCCTGTGTGTCTCCCAGTAACAGATCGTTGGGAAAATAAGTCTATTTTTCTCTGTTGTCCCTGTTTAAAAATAAATCAGCACTTTTCGTTTGTGAGCCCACTGTTCTGGTGAGGGTAAAGAATAGATGAATTTTGGGACAGTTTTAAAGGCAGGTGAAAGTCTTCTACTCGAAAATCTGTATTCATCCATATCCACTTAGCAACCAGCTCTGAAAAGGGATGAAGGGCCCTTTGGTACCGCAGGCAGGGTCGCTGCAAACAGCTGTTCACGATGAACCACATTGCCAAAACATCATCAAGTGTCTGGATTATTACTATGAATCCTTGTCTCTCTGACCCGTGTCAGGCTCAGTCATCCAAGAAACCGCTCCTGAGATACAAATCAACCAGCTGCAGGAACCACCAGAGCCTCATGATCGAACTGTTACCAAATGGGAAACGTCCTATTATTCCAAGGTATATTATGCTAAATGAGCAATCATTTTTCATTGATTCTCGGTGCTCTCATTCTGGAAGTCATGAGTACATAATCCTCACTGCTCTTGTGATCCTTGGAAAAGACAGCTAAAGTCAGCAGCTGCCTTCGTGGAGGCGTGAGATGGAGAGAGCAATGCCTCTTCTGTTGCATTATTCATACAAGTCAGACTATTCACTAACAGCCATGCAGGACTCCTATTAACTCCTGGTGCTTAGGAACAAGAGTTCAAGATCAAAGTCTTAGCAAAAGTACAAGTATGAAATTATGTGAAAATATCAATAATTTTTAGGTATTTTCCCCCCATAACTTAAGGCTTGAAATTCTGAGTTTGGAAAAGATACAAATGTGATGTCCATGACAATTTCATTTCCTCCGGTCTACAAGATCAGGTACCACATCTCACCTCAAAAATCTCTGTGGTTTGGGTAAATGAGTGATGAAAACACTCAGCTCATTTAGGGGAACTTCTAGAATCTTACCAGTCTTATTTCTTTACATTAACTTCCATGAGACAATTAATTCATGTGGCTCATATACTTTTAAAATGTGAAAAAGTTACATAATTGTCTCCCTCCCATCTGTCACTCGCCTTCCCAGTTCCCACCCACTGCCACATAGGGAGCCACTGTTTTTAGATTCTTGCACATCTTTGAATTGCTTTTTGAGTATACAAGCATATAAAAGACCTTTCCCTGCTTTTACTCGTTTTATAAAAAGTAGCATATGGTACACACTGTTCTGTACTCAGCTCTTTGTCAACTTAATAATATAGCTTGGAAGTCATTCTATACCAGTGTATAGAGAGCTCCTCATTCTGTGTCATGACTGCAGAGTATTTCATTATAAGGAGGAACCATCATTTATTGAACCAGTCCCAGCTGATGGACAATATGACTGTTTATTTTCTGATATTGCAAATTGTGCTGTGAATTTGTACCTACACGGGCAGAAATATCTGTACAAAATATTGGCAAAAGTGAAGTGGTTAGGTCAAAAGATCCACTTGTGTGTAGTTCTGATAACCTTTGTCAAGTTGCCCCTTGTAGGCACTTTACCAATGAAAGTCCTCACAAGAAATGTGTGAGGGTTCTTGTTTCCTCCAGCAGCTTTAAGGTGTATTATTAAGCAGTCTACAGATTCAGTGCAGGCTCTATCCAAATTTCAGTGGCATTTTTCACAGAGATAGAACAAATAATTCTAAAATTTATATGGAATCACAGGAGATCCCAAAGCAATCTTGGGAAAGAAGAACAAAACTGGAGGTATCATGCTCCCTAATTTCAAATATACCAAAACTCTATACTCATCGAAACAATATAGTATAGGCATAAAAACAGACCCAGATCAGTGGAACATAACTGAGACCCAGAAATAAACCCACACATGCATGGGCAATTAATTTATAACAAAGGAGCCAAGAACAAACAGTGGAGAAAGAACAGTCTCTTCAGTAAATGGTGTTGGGAAAACTGGACAGCCACATGCAAAATAATTAAACTAGGTCACTGTCTTACACTACACACAAACACTAACTCAGGATGGATTAAAGGCTTGAATGTAAGACCTAAAGCTAACTTTTTTAGAAGAACACATAGGTGGTAAGCTCACTTGATGGCAGGCTTAGCAACATTTTTGTTGCTCTGTCTCCAAAGGCATGGAAAACAAAAGCAAAATAAACAAATAGGACTAAAAAGTTAAAACTCAAAATTAAAAGCTTAAGTTTCTGCACAGTGCAGGCAACTATCATTAAAACAAAAAGGCAACCTACTGAGTGGGAGAAGATATTTGCAAGTCGGTATTTCCAATAAGGGGTTACTTTTTAAAATATGTAAAGAACTCATATAACTCAACAAAAAGAACCCAATTTAAAAAATGGGCATAGGACCTGAATGGGCATTCTTTCAAAGAAGATATACAGATGGCCAACAGGCACTTGAAAAGATGCTCAACGTCACTAATTATTAGGGAAACCCAAGTCAAAACTGCTATGAGATATTACCTCCCAGCTGTTAGAATAGCTATTATCAAAAAGACAAGAAATGAAAAGTATAGGAGAAGATGTGGAGAAAAGAGAACCTTTCTATACTGTTGGTGGGAATGTAAATTGGTGCAGCCACTGTGGAAAACAGTTTGGAGATTTCTCAAAAATTTAAGAATAGAACTACCATATGATCCAACTCTTCCACTTCTGGGTATTCATCCAAAGAATTCAAAAACACTAATTCAAAAAGATATGCCCATCCCTCTGTTCATTGCAGGATTATTACAAAGCCAAGATATGGAAACTACCTATGTGTCCATTGACAGATGAATGGATGAATGCATAAAGAAGATTTTATATACAAATGGAATATTACTCAGCCATGGAAAAGAATTAAATCTTGGCATTTGCAACCACAAGGATGGATCTGAGGTATTATGTTAAGTGAAATAAATCAGATGGAAAATACAAACACTGTATAATTTCACTCATGTGGAATCTAAACAAAACAAAACAAAAGCAAACTCATCCATACAGAGAACAGATTGGTTTTTACCAGAGGGAAAGGGGATTAGGGAAGGGCAAAATTCATGAAGGGGGTCAATTGTATGGTGACAAATGATACCTAGACCTTGGGAGGTAATCACTTGGCAGTATATACAGATGTCAGATTATAATAGTGTATGCCTGAAACTTAGATATGCTATATACTGATTTTACCTAAATAGTAAAGAATATATTTTTAAAATTTCTCCATATTCTTGCCATTTTGATAGGTGAAAATTAGATCACAGTGTAATTTTCAATTCTATCTTTTTATTATGAATGAGGAGCATCTTTTTATTACTTACAGATGTTTTTATTTCCTTTTCTGTCAATTAATATTCTGTGCCTATTTTTTACAAGTTGTTGGGCCTTTTTCTAACAAGTTTTTAGGAGTTCCTTGTCCATCAGCAGTATTAGCCCTTTGTAATATCATGCAAGTTACACATATTTTGCCCAGTTTTTTTTCTTCCTTCCTTCCTTCTTTCTTTCCTTATGATTCTTTTTGGCCATTTAGAAGGCTTTTTTTTTTTAAATATAGTAGACATATTTTAAAATAACTTCTGGATTTATACTCACAATCAGGAAGGATTTTCCTCTGCAGCATACACAAATTCTTCCAAGGTTTCCCCCCAATCTAGTTTTTTTTGTTGTTGTTGTTTTCAGATTTCAATTTATATTTAAACCTTTGATTCAGCTGGATTTTATTTTGTTGTATGATATGATGTATTTAACTTATTTTCCCCAAAGGCTATCCAGTTTTTTCCATACCATTTATTGAATAGTCCTTCTTTTCCACTGCGATTTGGGAGGCTATCTTAAACACACATAAATTCGCTTATGTATTTGGGTTCATTTTCAGCCTTTTAATTCTTTCCACTTTGTCTGTTCATGTGCCAGAATTGTACTGTTTTTATTTTTGTGGACTTGAGAATTTAATGTAATTTATTGTTGGACTACGCCCCCAATATTGCTCTTCTTTTTCAATTGTTCCAGTATTTTTGTTTATCTATTTAATTTTAATGAGCTGTGTCATCAACCTATCTAATTCCTCTCCTTTCCTATGCCAAAGGTAACAACAAGAACAACAAAGGAACAACAACTTTATTGAGATCTTGTTAAATGTATAAGATACTTTGGGGGACACTAACAGTTTCATGAAGTTAATTGTGAATCCATTCCAAGAAATGTTCTTTGCCTTTGTTTTTCTTCTTTTGTGTGCTTTACTGTTAACGAAGTTTTCTTTACATAGGTTTTGGACATTCCTCATTATGTTTTTTGTCCTCTAGTTTTGTTTCTGTTGCTATTTTAAGTAGGATTTTTTTGTTGTTGTTATTTGTCTAATAGATTTCTTGTACATACGATGTCTATTGATATTTATATATTATTATTATTATCACTATTTTTACTCCTTTGGCTTTCTGAAAACTCTCAATATTTGTAGTTTTTCAGATGATCTTCTTGGACTGTTTTCTAGGCACACCATTATATCACCTGGTGATAATTCCTTTTACTTGCCTGTGTACCTTGGCGAGTTCCTCCAGTTCAGTGTTAAATGAGACTGATATTGGGCAGGCTTGTTTTCTTCCTTGAGAATTGTGTTAGTTTTATGTCATAGATTCTGATATTTGTGGATTTCATGAATCTTCTTTTCTAGAGATCCTTTATTTTTGGTTTTATTTCTGCTTTCAATCAGAAGCTTAAAATAGAAGGTTTTACATATTGATGTCTTTTTAGTATATTTTAAAGTTTTAATTTTAAAATTTTAACTTATTTAAACTGGTTTGCATTTTTATAAATTTTGAAACATTTCTATGTTTGTGTAACTATCCCCGCAGTTGAAATATAGAAAAGTGTCATCACCCACCAACACTGTCTATTTCCTTTACCTGTTCCCCCCATCCCCGCTCCATATAAACTTACAGCTTCCCTGTACCATGTGGTCCAACATCATTAGTTTAATCTTTGTTTCAAGGTAATGTTCTGTTCTCTCATGCCTCTAGGGCTTTGCTCAAGGTATCTCCTCTACTTAGAATGGTATCTGCCACCTGCCATCTGCTGTCAAAGTCCCACCCCTTTTTTAAGACACAGACAAATTCCTATGATGTCTTTCACCCTGTGTTTGCACCAAATCTCTGAATATTGGGTGACATGTATCCTGGTGTGGGATAGAGCTGATGACAGAACCAGAGAACCCACCACTCTCCTGGACCTCCTACCTGGCCTTTGGGAGCTGAAGTGGAGCTTTTTTACCACTGAACTCCCGCTGGTTTCTTTCCTCTCACAAATCCATTACTCATAAGATGAATGGAAAGATGAGAATGCCTTCACAGATGCATTTTCATTTCTGAGGGCAACAAATATTCAGAATTGACAGTGAAGGTGAAAGGTGGCATTTCAGAGTACTGTATTCCTCTAAGTGTGCTGCTCAGACAGGTGACAGTTTGTCCCGTGGGAGAGTTGCCATTTCCATAGCCCTGTGTCTATTCAGACCTTTTGAAGTACCCCATGGTGAAAGTCAATGTCAAATTTTAATCTTTTTCCCAAGAGTGAAGCAAAGACAGAAAATTGGATTTGCTGCTTCTACCTGTCAAAAAGGGAAGGGGAAGGAAATTGGTATATTCTGAGCACTCGCTAGTTAGTAACTTCTGTACCAGGTTTTTCATGTACTGCTATTGCTACACAATAATCATTTCATTCTGCCCTGACAACCAAGCCTGACCACCAGGGTAGGGATTATGATTTGCATTTTCTAGGTGAGGAAACTAAATTTAGGAGAACCTCTCACGGTTAGCCATTTAGTAAGAATGGAGCCTCCATTCATACAGAGCCACTTAGAACAAAAACACACACACTGCACACGCACAGGAGGAGACATAAGTGAGAGACAGGTGCGATGTATGGAACATGCAGGAGGGACAACGTAGGCTGCCGTCACTAGGCTTAGAGCACACACTCTGAGCTGTGATGGGCTCTTTCACATTTATGTGCATCTGCGAGTTATTTCATGACTTAGCTTATATTTGAGTTGAGTTTGCTCGGTTTATATGTAAAACACTCATGCTCATTTTGTCAATTATCATGACATTTCCTTGCAGGCAATTTGGAACAGACACAGAAAGTGTCCAACCACTGGCCAATCGAGAATCTGGTGTAGAAGGCACGTGCCTGAGGAGAATGTAGGCACCCAGAGAGGCCAGAGGGGTCGCAGGCGATCACAGCTGCCTGAGGTTCTGTTGCTCCCAGTGACTGGTAAGGAAATATTTACTTTAATTTTTTTTTTAATTTTTTTTTTTAGCATAAAATGGGATTAAATGAGAGGATAAGAAACAACATTCATTAAAGAAGGTACTGGCTGCCATTGACAATAGTAGCATAATCTTAACCTCCTCAAATACTATTCACTGGTTAAAGCACAAAGTTATTTAGCACAGTTAATAGGGTGTATGTGACAGGGGACCTTCCTGAGTCCCTCATTTCCTCTCACGTCCCTTTGGGATGTAGACGCCATGCTCTCATCCTACTGAAGTTCTTTACCCACCCAAAAAAGGATCCCTCTGCCTGGATTACTCCTCCAATTTCTGTCACCTTCATTTGCAAGACAAATTCCTATAATAATAGTGGCAATTCTATCAATCTGAAATTAATTTGATTAATTAGAATTGAATTAATTAATTCATGTCACTTAGCGAGAGAGGAACCATACTTCCCAGAGTTTAACACCAACTTTCTCCTGGCTGGACCAGTCCTGGATCTCCTGGAGCCACCAGCACAGCTAGTGGTAGAAGCAGAAATTGCCGTGGACCTTTCAGTCACGTTGGAGAATGGAATGTAGCTTAAGATAAGACACCCACAGGGAAGCAGTGAGAGCTTGGTGTTGAAGGGAGTTTTTGTTCGTTTGTTTGTTTGTTTGTTGTTTTTTAAGGTTTGTGTAGCTCTCTTTACTGTGAGGTTGCAAGTTGGGAAGACGAGTATTGTGTATTTTGAGATGTGTGCTGTGCATAATGAAGACCATGTTAATGTTCTCTGAGAGATGATAGTAAAGACTGGAACTCATTTTCAATTACTTTTGGTTGATGGGCTGTACTGTTACTATACCTGATTGTGAGTCCATGAAGAAACTGAACCATGGCAAGTTCCAACTTAGATTCAGATTATACTCCTATGAATTTTTCATGTTTCAGCTAAATCACATCCTTTAGGAAGCTTTTCTTGACTTCTGAGCCTGGATTAAGTGCATCTCCTGTATCCCATGCTTTCTGTCGTAGCATGTATCAAGTTACATTGTGAACATTCCTTTCACAGTTTATTTCCTCCAAAGATTCTGTGATACCTATACAGGCTGGACCTGTGTCTATTTTGTTAACCATTGTATTCCAACATTTAGTATCTGGAATGGTACACAATACATACTCTAATATTCAGAGAAGGAAAAATGTAGGGAAAGAAAATGAATCTGTTATGATTAAGTCAGAGAGTAATCACTTGGGACTGAAAGTCTTTACTTTCTGGCTGTTGTATAGGCGATCATTAGTAAATATTTACTGAGTCTTTACTATGTGCAAAACTGTTCTGGACACTGCGATACAGCAGACATTGAAACCAACTTTGCCCTAAAGAAGCATATTCTAGATATTGAATGAGACAGAGTTAGAAGTTAATTGAATTCTTATTTTGTTGCTGAAAGTAAGAATTTTTTCATAGACTGCATATAATATTGTAGGGTATTATTTTTAATACTTGACAAGCATCTATAAATATACCTGCATCGTCCAAGAGAAGCCCCAGCAATGTCTTGGTGGCAATAGTCAGGCCCAGGGAAAATCCTGAAAGGAAGTAAAAAGCTTCTCTAAGACACTCTAAAACCTAATTTCTTAACCACAATGGATTGCCTCTGAAGCCTTTCTCAGGGTAAAAAAGAAGTCTGCAAGAGAATGAGTATGTGTGATTTACAGCAAGCTACGAGCATAGATTGGAGGCCAGCCTGGAGTAGGTGAGGAAGATTGGAATTGTCAGGTGCCTCAGAGAAGCTGAGAGCCTCACATGAAGACATGTATTCATTATCGTATCTTGGTTGTTTAAATTTTCTTAATTCAGAGGCAGTATGAATGAATTCTTAGTCTTATACTGCAGTCAACTCAAGTACGTAACTCTTGCAGTCGGCGGTTGCCTGACATTCATTTCTCTGTCCACTCTGCTGTAGTCGCCTTGATGTCTGAGCTCATAGAAGAAAGTACAAAGCAGATAACTCAATACAAGAAATAATCAGAGGATCATTGATTTTTTTTTTTTTTGCCTTTGGTGTTTTTTCCTTTTTATATTTTTCCTCAAAACACTCACTATTAAATAGGTTTCTATTGCCATACATGCAGCTTGATGTAGTGAAAAATTCGACTTACTTTTCTTGACTCTGTCCTATGTGGCAATGAATTTATATTTCTTAGCTCAGTTAATCTTTAAATCAGTCTTCTGTAATAAACATTATAGATCAGTCTCCTTTTGTAGATGAAAAACAGATTCAGAGAGGAAGAATGGCTTGCTCAAGGATACACAGTTAGCAAGACCGAGAGCCCAACATTACACGGCAACGTCTGCTTTTAAAGCTGGTGGAGGTCCTCGTGCTGCAGCACCTGCTGACGCTCGCTGCAGCTCCAACTTGCAGTTTACCAATGGGCATGCAGATCGCTCTCTCCCTCTCTGAATCTGTTCTTCTTTTGTTTGTTTAATAAGGGATAATAACATCCTCTTGATCAGTAATTAATACTCCTTACTGACGGGTTTATAAACATTCTCCTCACTACGTAAACCTCATTACAACCTTAACAACTCCATTTTATAGATAAGGAAAGCACATTTCAGAGATACAAAGCAACTGTACACATGGCATATTGGTGGTAATGCCAGAGCTGAGATTTGAACTCATTTTTGTTTGATTAAAGCCAGTTCTTGTTCCACTACACCAGGGGACCAGATGGCAAATATTTTTGGCTTTGTAGACCATGGGTCTGTTTTGCGACTACACAACATGGCTGGGTTCCAATAACATTTATTTATAGACACTGACATTTGAATTTCATGGAATAGTCTCAGGTTCCAAAGTATTCTTCTTTTTTTGAATTTTACAAAATTTAATAATGTAAATGCCATTTGTCAACCTCAGCCACGTGACCAAAGTAAATATCATCAGCACAAAGTGATATCAATAGTGCGTCAGTACCCTTGATAGGATTTGATGGAAGGGTGCTTTACATCTTATGTTCTTCCTTCCTCAAACCTCTAGAATTGTGAGAAAAGAGATTTTTGTTGTTAAGCCACCCAGTCTGTGGTACTTTGTTACGGAAGCTTTAGAATACAAATGGCAGACTTTTACAAACTTCTTCAATTATCCGCATGTCTCCAGCTCCTATAACTAACACTGTTTAGCCTCACTGGCACATGGTGACAGTAAAAAAAAAAAAAAAATCAGCTTTTGTTTAAATTTTCTCTAGAGACCACACCCCATCATGGACTGTACTTGGGATGGATTGTTCCCGCTCTAGCACCCTGCCCTTGGGCCACCACTGTTCTCAGGTATTTGACTCAGAGAAAACAAAATGTTCACGTTGCCTGTTGTGGGCTAACTGCATCCCCTCAACATTCATATATTGAAGTTCTAACCCTAAGTGCCTCAGAACATGACTTTATTTGGAGGTGGGGTCTTTCAGGAGGTAATTAAGGTGAAAGGAGATCATTGGGGTAGACCCTGATCCAATATGACTTATAAGAAGAGGCGATTAGGACATAGACACACACAGAGGGAGGGGGACATGAAGACACCAGAAGATGGCCACCTACAAACCAGGATGCCTCACAAGGAACCAAACTTGCTGACATCTTGACTTTGGACTTGCAGCCTTCAGAAGTGTGAGGAAATAAATTTCTGTTGTTTAAACCATCCAGTCTATGGTACTTTGTTATGGCGGCCCAAGCAAATGAATACAGACCCACAGAGAAAGGTTTTATTGGAAAGGTGATGATTTCAGTGTTGAATAAGTTGAATCAATTTAGTCTTCATCTTCTGGAACTGCCCAGAAGTTCCAGAACTGAATTTGGAAGGTAGTAGCAAGCCAGATAAATGTATTTGAGTTGTCAGTATTTGGGTAGCTGAAGCCGTAAGAATAGATGAGATTACCCAGAGAGAGGCACAGAGTGAGAGACAGAAGATCAAGGATGAGTGCCTGGGGATACCCAAAAATCTGAATAAATGTGCATGATTGCTCTCAGATATACTTGTCCTTACCAGCTGGGGTTATTCATCAGAAAGAGTACATTTTGAAGATACTAAATTTTGGAAAGAAAATCTTCTGTAAATGAAAATTGTTCCCGTAATGATCCTCAAAATGAACAATTTTCCCATCTGAAGCAATCCACCCCTGTGATCCACCTGAACAATATTTAGCTTAAAAACTGGATAAGAATAAAGTTGGAGCTATTTCTTTCAAAGACCACGTAACTGGCAAAATTAAGTTCTTGCTGAATAAAAAGGTCAACTGAAAATGTAGGTTCCTGAAAGCTGGGGTCTTTATGTGCTGGAAGTGCCATGCCTTGAATATCTCAGAATGTTATAATTTTCGTTGGTAAGCCGAGAAATAGGAATAGCTATAAAAAGCTTGTTTGAAAAGAATAGACAACACTTCAAGGCTTTAGTGGGAAAGAATAAAATGTCATTGACACTTGAAATGAAAAAAAAAAAAATCACAGGGCTTTTCCAACTTCAAAGTCAGCTCACTTTGTGTGTGTGTGCATGAACACAGATTTAATGTTAGATTTCAGTATACCTTTCTACTAGAAAATAATGATTTTATTTAATAGATAAAGATTGAGGCCTCTGATTTAATTTGTACAGGGCTTATATATATTTAAAGTATTAATCTTTTAAAAATAACAAGCAGTAAGCTTTTTAAAGCAACAAGCAAGTATGTGGGAAAGTCCAGGCTGGGGTAAGACTAGCCTCATTCAAGCTTCATGTAAGGGCTCAAATGATGAAAAAAGGATCCAGTTAATCTCCTGCTCCATCCCTCAGGCTGCTCCCTCTGGGTTAACTCACTCACTTCTCTGGCAGACTTTCTTTCTTGGAGGCAGAATGACTACAGGTGGCCCTAGCTTTCTGTTCAAGTTCAAATGTCCAGCAAAATTCTCACTGGATCTGATAGGATTATGTGCCCATTAATGAACCATTATTGTAAGTGGCCAGAGGTCATAGACCTGCTGATTTTCTTAAGCCTGATTCATGAGCTTCACTTTGATTTGGTTTCGGTCCCCTATTGTCTGTAAATTCAAGGAGGGTATATCTGCAAATAGCTGATACCCAATGAAGTGTGCACAAATGTTGAATGATTTAAAAAACACGCACATATATACACACATACAGTAAGTGCTTATATATGTATATGTAAAATACAAGAGGACATAATACAAGCTAAGAAAAGAAAACCTCAAGGTGTTCCCGATGTCCTTTTATTTGCGTATGTGAGGGGAACAAGTAGAAAAGGAAAAAGACAAATACTTGAGCACATTGATGTTTTAATATTGCGGTGAAGACTGCTCCCAAAAGATAGTCCTGTACAGGACGTTATGAGAGTAAAGAAATGTTCAGGGTTATTTTTTGTGTAATAATATTTTAAAATGTCATTCTGGAAACTCTTATTTAGAACCAGCCAGCTGAGAAGTATTAAATCCTATTGGTATTTCTATAGAAGTTGTAACCATTTCAATTTAAATAATTATGTCTAATATTTTCTGATGAGGATGGTTCATTAGGGGTAGGGATAGTGTATTTTCCAAAAACGTGTGTGTGTGTGTGTGTGCGCTTGTCTTTGGCTTAACCTCAGGCCACTGGGTAATACCACATGTAACACCCTCAGGACTGTTTTATGTTTTACGAGGGCGATTAGTAGTATGAAGGAGGCACTTCACACACTGTCAGTTGTTTGAGGAAATACCCTCCTTGTACCCATGCAGGATAATTCCTTCTACCAATACTCTGGCATAAAAGATTTTCTTTCCATTTTGGGCGACATTGCACTCAATTTCTATTACTTTTCTTCTGGATCCGTCTCTACCTCCTGTTTCCCCACCCTCCATTGCATTTGCCTCTCCTCCCTCCTCTCTCCCCTTGCAGTGGTCCTTCCTCCTTGACTCTGGATTCTCCAGCCCCCTCCTAACTCTAACTCTCAAATGTGTGCCACAGTGTCTAACAGCTGGAAGGGGCCTTCGAGGTATGTTTAGCCACCCTTTAATTTTACATCTGCTGAGTTGAGCAAGAGGAAGGGAGCCTGTGACCTTCCTGAGGCCATATAACCATTGAGTGTGTGACCTGGAACACAAGCCCAGGGCTCTGTCCTCTCAACCCCTCTCCCGCAAATGCTCTCGCATTCCACCCACATCATCTGACCCGCAGCCCACGGACATGGATATCTCTGAGCTCCACTTTTCTCTGCTTTTCCCGTAATCATTTCCATCTTGCCTCCCAGTGGGGGACTTCCTGTAGTGACCAGCTCCGCCTTTTCACACTCTTCCCACTTCCCAGTGTGGGTGTGATGTGGGCATAGCAGTAGTCATATGACAGTAGCCTACACTGAGTGCTGCTAATGGGCCAGTCATTAAATATATCCCATCTATAACCTCATTTAATTTTCACACAACTCTATGAAGTAGATACTGATGTTATCCTTCTTTTGGAAATGAGGTTTAGGGCAGTTTAGGAGCTGGTCTGAAGTCACACTGGAAAATAGGATTTGGACCCAGTTCATCTGACTACAAAGTCAGAGGTCTTTTCGGCCATGCTCTATTGCCTCTTGTACTGATGGTCCCCCGTTTGGAACCACAGTACAACGTGGCTGGCAAACTGTTCAGTCTCATAACTCAGAAGGACTAGGTGGCAAGTGAATATTTACCTTGAAATGGAGACTCAAATGAGCTGTTCTTGGCTTCCACCTCATTGTTGCAATGCTAGTCCCCACTGGGATACTCAGCTCCTTACAACCTCACCCTTGAAACTGGGGAAGAAAGGAAAGGAAGCGTCTAGAAGACTGTGGTGAAGGATGACCCAACTGGTTATCTTTGTGCCATGCTGCCTTTCTGTTTGTTTTCTGTTTTATTACCACTCTAGGATCTTAAAAATAACATAAAATAAAATCCACTTGTCCAATGCAAAGCATGGCTTAGTGGGGAAAAAAAAAGTCTCGAGTTATCATAAAACCTTACCAAGTCCCTGTAACAGATACCGCAGGCGGCTAGCAGTCAAGACAGAAGGACCCTGAAGTACAGCTAAGTTCAGGTCAATAGGAAGTATTTGTAGCTTGAACTTAACGATTTACAGTAAAGAGGAAATATGCCGGCAGTAAGTAAGAGAAACATGTAATAACAGGATCCCCATACATTTCAAAGTTGTTTTTATTGAACTCCAGCCATCTGTCTAATTTGCTCTCCAGGGCATTCTCAGAGAGTGATTTTATGAGACATATTTTTTAAAAAGTTGACTGTTTTCAAGTGTAGATTTACTTTTTTTCAGTCTATTAGGTGTCATTTAGTCATGGCGTTTTTAAGCTGTCATAGACAAATGTCTTCAGTAGGCAAATTGAAAATAGAAGATTTAACAAGTAAAAACAGTGTGACTACAAGTAGGAATGAAATGGTTTTTTGTATGAGATGGAGGAGTTAAAAGACAAAAGATGTCAGGAAGGTCAATAGAACTAGGACTGGGGAAGACGACACAAAGGAATAGAGAAAAATGAGAGAGATTCGGCAGAACTTCTAAATCAAATACCATTGCCTCACACCAGGCAGTTCTTTTTGGAAAAACTGAAAGAAACCAGCTCAGGAAGGAAATGACTCAATTCCTTCACCCGTTTTGCTCTTAAGCTGAGACCTTTGCTCCAGAAGCACACAGGGAGCCATTTGGGACAGCTGGGTAGAGCACGGTGCTCTGCAGTGAGGACGTGGACTTGACCCCCACAGAGGCTTCCCAAAGCAGCAGTGTCATAGCATTGTGGTGTGAAGTCTCTAAACACTGCTGCTTCCTAGTGGTGTGACCTTGGTGGACCTACCCAGCCACTGGATCCTCAGTTTTTTCATTTGTAAAATAAGGGTGATACTAACAATCACCTCCAGATCCGTACCTAGAAAGGGTAATCCGATACTTACCCCAGGTGCAAAACTATAAATAATGATATACAGAGATTATCCATTTACTATCAGATTTACACGTTCACAGCATGCTCACTCTCCAGCATCCCCAGACAGCTGAGTCTCTCACCTTATCAGTCAGGATGAGTCTAAGAATACGGTATTCCAAGAGCACAGAGTAGCATCAAGACACGTCTGTGAGCCACGTCACCGGTTACCAAATTGAATTCACCCCGTGTGTTGTTTGCTCAGAACATCTTCTGTTGCTGGTTTCACCTTTGCCTACTTTAAGTGAAAGAAGGATTCTTTGAACATTGGGTGTATGTATCTTTTTGAATTAGAGTTTCCTCCAGATATATGCCCAGGTGTGGGATTGCTGCATCATATACTTTGTAATAGCCTATAATGAAAAAGAATATGAAAAGGAAATATATATGTATGTGTATATAAAGGAATATATATATATATATATATATATATATATATATATATATACACACACACAACTGAATTACTGTGCTGTACACCAGAAATTAACACAATATGAAAAGGAAATATATATGTATGTGTATATAAAGGAATATATATATATACATATATATATATACACACACAACTGAATTACTGTGCTGTACACCAGAAATTAACACAACATTGTGAATCGACCATACTTCAATTTGAAAACAAAAATGAAGGTACTATTTTTTTTCCCTGAGCAACAGAATCTAATTCGAAACATTTAAGTTATATCTAACAAAATACTGGCTTCAATCCAATAAACTGATTTTAAGTCCCACTTCAGGGTCATGATTCCCCATTGAAAAATCCTGGTACTATAATATCCAATTATTCAAGGAAAACTCCATGCACACAGCAGGCTCTGTAGTTACTTTCCTGGTATAAAAAGCCTTTGATGATTTCTGGGCAGAACTCAGTGATCCAAAAGCATAGAATCTATGTGCTGTTCTGCATGTGCTCTCCCCTCATAAAAGGATACTGGCCTCATAAGGATGCTGGCTTCAGTGACCTTCTGAGGGACTGACCTCTAAGGAAAGGGGATGGCTAGCTATCTTACAAAGGGATGAGCAGGAAAACGGGAGCTGTCTGGGAGGAGGATATAGCTCAGTGGTAGAGTGTGTGCATACTTTGCATGCATGAGGTCCTGGATTCCCAGTACCTCTCTTAAAAAAATAAATAAGTAAACCTAATTACACTCCCCCACCAAAAACAACAAAACAAAACAAACACAACAGAAGCTGTCTGGGTCCCTGCTTGCTTCCTCCTTTGACTGACTGAAATTCTGGCCAGAAAGAATGGGCTGGCTGAGGGAGAGGGATGTAGGTGTGGAGAAAAAGCAGGGAGAATGGCTGCAGTGATTGGAAGGTAAATAAAGAGCGCTCCAAGGCCTGGTTACTTCAGTTATTTGCAGTTAAAGCATCATTATGAGCAATTAATGCGCAGCCATCTGGCACGTCTCTAGGTCTAACTGATCACTGGATATTACTCTGTAAGGCCGTTCACTTCCCATCCAAGTGGTTGTAAGCAATATAATCCAATTCGGGTGGCAATAAAAAGTGAAACAGCAAAACAAAAAGCAACCGTTTTCCCCAACACACACACACACACACACACACACACACACACACACCCCTCTTTTCAGCAATGTCCTGGATTATTTCATTTATTGGATTGATTTATGAGATGGTGAGTTTGAGCTAAAACTAATACTTCCATTAGGATTCCTTGATGCAAGGTGCACATACCAATTCTAGCTAATCTAAGCAACAAAGTGTCATAATAAGGATACGAAAGTAGTTGACAAAGAAAAGGCTAAAAAGGGATAGATGTCAGAAAAAGCAGGGTCCAGAGCTGTTCCAAGGGTCCCCGTGGATGAAAACTTATCAACCCTTTCTGTATGTGTGTGTGTGTGTGTGTGTGTGTGAGAGAGAGAGAGAGAGAGAGAGAGAACTGGATTGCAAAAACCTGTGCATTTATATCTGGACTGAAAGAGAACGATAAAAAATTCAGTTATATTCAACCTAGGTTGAACCGAGTGCTAACTTCATGTCAGGGATTGTTCTGGAAGCTTGGGAAACATCAGTAAGGGAAACAAAGTCCTCTGCCCTTATGAGGCTTACATTCAGTGTGGTCTTAAGCAATGTTCACCATGGGGTGGTAAACTTCTTTTGATAGCATTCTTTTTTTGGCAGAACGTTACTTATTTTAGATGTAAGATTATCTATTATTTAAATGGTTAGTAAAACAAATATTTGTTACAGAGGCATATACATATATATTTTTCACCTGTAGGAAGAGACAGGCCACCAAATCATCCTAATTATTGAAAAATGTACAATAAATATATAATTGTCCTTCTATTTGGTTAAAGGTTACATAAAAAGTAAATAAATTGATCCTAACCACCATGGAATTTATAACATAAGGTTGAAACGCTGTATATTGAGTTCTGTTTGTTTAAAATTTCTTTCTATTCTTAACATAATACTTTTTGGAAACATTATTACATGAGCCAAAGGAACTCCCCAAAGTACTTATGGAATTATACACTTACTGTAACAATGACCAGAGCAGACCCCAAAGTTCGCAAACCCTCATAACCTGAATGCAGGATCTCCTTAAGTGCTTTGGGAAACAAACAAGTATCCGCAGCTTCCAAACTTAACTGATGGAGAGTAATCACAATTGAAAGGGTAACGTTTAATTCTCCTGTGTTAAAATTCTTAAATTTAAAATTTATTCTCTTACAATTTATTTAAAATGTGTTAAAATTCTCCTTCATTAAAATCAAAACAAGTGACATAATAATGAAACCACAAAAGTCAACCTAAGGCAACGTGTGAATTCACTGTGAGCAGATCTAGTATAATAAAAAAATACTACAAATAATTGAATTTAATTTAAATGAAAGAAGAGTTCTTTCTCTTCCAGAGAATCATCAAAGACTTCTTTTAAAACCTTAATTTGCAGACAATTATTATAGTTTGGAAATTTAATTTTGTATCTTCTTGTCTGCATCGCCCCCTGGAAAGAGCTGAACACGGAGGGATATGAGAGCCTCCTACACTTGGAAGTCTCTTTTCTTTCCTTTCTGGCTTTCGCAGAAACAGGATTCCCCATTTCTGCCTTCATCCCGCGCACACACGCAGTGATGTGCGGGCAACGGCAGGTGCCACCGTCTTGCTGCTCCTGCCACGGTGCAGACTCATGCTGTTAAGCTACAGGAAGAGCTCTTTAACAAACCAGCATAGCCAGAGTCCATGCTGTGTTTAGCTAGCCCAGAAGCATTGTTTAATAAAATCTTGGGGTTTCGTTGCCTCCAGAAATGTGGCAGGGTTTCCCTTAGTCAAAGGCAAATGGTGATGAAATGTCATAATTAAACATTGAAGCCTATCACGGTGGACTTTTTCAATGAACAACCGTCTTAATTACACAGAATGGCATGAGAATACCTCTTCAGAAATGGTTAACACACTTCCCAGCCACACTGATTTTTGTCAGTCTATGATTTTTGCTACAGATCTCTGGGCGAGCAGAGTCTGGGCTGTGAATCATTCCAAAGCCTGAACAGCCTTAATGATCACCAGTGGCCCCTTCCATTCCATTCACCTGGGAAGTCAACCAATGTGTTCAGAACAGACGTTGGTTTCTATAAAGGAAAAAGGGAGGATTATGTTTTATATTATGTTCTTCTTCTTCTTCTTCTTCTTCTTCTTCTTCTTCTTCTTCTTCTTCTTCTTCTTCTTCTTCTTCTTCTTCTTTTTTTTTTTTTTTTTACTAATTTGAAACTAGGTTCTCAGGCTGTAAATTTCCTCTTGGAGAGTGACAGTCCTTCTGAAGTATTTGCAGCAGGAGGAACAGACCGGAAGTAATAAGCTCCACTCCCTCCCACTCCTTTGTAAATGAAGCCTTGATGTTAACTGCTCATGAAAGATGCTGTGGACTGGGTGGAGGGTGGAGCGTGCTTCTCCAGTTAGGACAAAAGCCTTAAAGTTTGTGAGTTAGGCTTTTTAGCTGGAGAATCCCGGACTTCCCGGCTGCAGTTGACCAAGTCACTTCTCCACTTTTGGTTTTTTAGGGGATTCTCATCCATAAACCGTAGAGAGGTTGCTTTGCTTGGCATCACTTTGCAGCTATACTGTGGGGATTTATTCCTATAAGTTGTCTTGTCTTTCTTTCTTCCTTTTTTTTAAAACTTAATTTTGAACCACAGTGTGCCTCCTTGAAATAGGAAGTGAAAAGGACAGGGTAAGATGGTAACAAAACATGGAATTAACAGTCAAAAGGCCTGAGTTTCACCCTAGACTTGCTGAGCAATCTTGGAAACTTTTTAACTTCTCTGAGGTCAATTTTCTTATAAATAATCATAGTAAAAACTTCCAGCACTTAAGAGTTTTGGGAAGGGATAGTGCATTGGGATTTAGAACACAGTACTTACATTGGAATGGCATTCTCTGCAAACAGTTAGCTGTGTGGTTATTACCTAACCTTTCCAAACCTAGTTTCTTCTAAGGTAAAATGATATGAACCTTTAGGATTTTTTGAAGTACTGAGTGAGACAATCCATAAAAAATTTTACGATAATGTTCCACACCTAGCCATTTTGTTGCTGCAATGATTATTGTTATTATTATTTGCAAATCCAATGAAATAATGGCTGAAACATGTCCTGCAAACTTAAATTTCTAGATGTCTAATAATTGTTGCAAAGCAATTTGACACTTATAGAACAATTTAGCCCATAGTAATTTGAGCCTATAAAAACCTGCTAACACGGTAAAAGTTTGCTTTTCAGTGAATGGGCCTCCGCACTCCACTCCACACTCCCAACTTTGCTAGGACTACGTTTTAGTTACTCATTTTATGAAGCTTGTTTCTATACAAGCACCTTTTCTAGATATTTGGTTTATGCTTAAAGAAATCTTTATTTTCCAGATAATGCCCAAATAGAGTTTTATACTGGTGAAGTACTCAATCACTGTTTTATTTAATAAGCAAATAAGTTACAACTTACACTGTAAACCAATGTCCTCAGAGTCGAGATTTGAGCACCTAAATCAGATATAGTGCCACCTCATGCAGCATTGGGGTAATATAGGTGAAGTTTCTATATAACTGAAATTTAACCAGATTTTTTCAATTGCTCTTGGAAAAAGTTCTTCTATACTGTGTAACTAACTGCATGCTTTCTTAAAAGTATAGATTAAAATGTGACATTTTTTTCAATGACCAAAATGAACATTATGGCAATTAGTAATTGCATTAAGTTCTAATAAAATAGGTTTTGTTTTTTCTTTTTTATTGTCTGTTAGCTGTCACTGCTAAGGTTGGTATACTTGCTTCTTATAGCCATCTGCCTTTTAACTTACTGTTTCTAATCTGCAGAGTTATGAGAATTCAGATGACTAAAACACTTAATCTTGTGTATAAATGAAGAGAATATTCTCCTGTTCCACAAAATACTAAACTTTTACTACAAGGGATTTGAGTAGTTATTCTAGGATTTAGGGGATTCTTTTCTTTATTTCCTGGTTCTCAACTGCTCTAATAATGATTGACATTTCCAGAAAAATATAATTTCCTGGTATATAAGGAACTAAGTTACAAAAGATTTGAGGGTACAATTAATTTCTTCTGAGAAAGGCAATTATAAATTTCCTGATTATCTATAATTGATAAGATTTCATGAATTTTCCTAATATAATAAGAACAATAACAATAATGATATCTAACATTAGTGAACAGTTACTATGTGCCTTTATAAATTTTTTCTATTTATGTGTTTACTTTATTTAACTAGCGCTTACATAAAGCTTATTTATAGACTAAATAGTCTACTAAGCTATATGCAAGCACTGACTTATTAAATGCCATTAATATTACATGTGTATAGTCATGCACTTCTGGAAACTATTATTAATCTCAATTTATAGATGGGGAAACTGAGCCCTTGCGATGTGCTATACTCTGGTCAAGGTCTCACAGCTGTTGTGTGGTAGAGCAACTACCTGAAGGCAGGGCTGTATACCTCTAAGCATGTGATCTTATCCCTACCACAAGCACCCCAGCAGACAGCCAGCAATCAAAATAGAAGCCACTTACTCTGAGAATCTGAATCTGATATTTTTCCGTCTTGTGGCTCAGGACAGAAGTGGGATGAACATACTGGCAAAAAGCAGACCCTGAGGAACTTGCTATTTAAAAAGAAAGAGAGCAAAATTTGGAAGTTATTATTATGAGAGTGAAACATCCACATTCACCCTCTGACTTTTCATCCCAGTCTGGACTACAGAACAGCACACACCTGGTTTCCTCCATGTTTTGATGCTTCACATGGATCAGGAGCACAGGGTCTGACCATAAACGAAACATAAGGACCACCTATGGACTGGGAGGAAATATTCTCAAACGATGTGGTTGACAAAGGCTTAACTCCCAGAATATACAAACAGCTCACACAAGTAATAACAGAAAAACAAATCCAATCAAAAAATGGGCAGAAGACCTAAACAGACATTTCTCCAGTGAAGACACACTGAATCACTATGCTGTACATGAGTAACTAACACAACATTGTAAATCAACTCTACTTCAATTAAAAAAAAAATACCAGGCTCTGGATTCAAGTTACTTCTTTTAAATCTGTGTTCTGTTGTCTGAGCTTGGAGAATGTACATTGTCCGAGAGTTTCCTCCTTTGTAAATTAGTACAAGAGTAGTATCTGCCACGGAGGAGTATTTTTGAGAGTCAAATGAAACAATAGTTCTTCATAGAGAACATGACATCTGTGAACTGATCAATAGATGCTTGTTATCATTATCACCGTTTTGGAAGTATTTCACTGAAAGCTGGCACCACAAACAGCTCAGTGCAAACAAGGCTAACTGTGAAATACACTTGGGAAATGATACTCTTTAGTTCCCTCATAGAAGATCACAATGTATATTGTCATCATAGAAGTCTGCTAAAAGTCTTCTTTTGGAAACATGTTCAACTTTATTTAGCTCAGTGTGTCCCAAACTTGTTTGTCCATAGAAGTGGCATCGGTATGGTGAGCGTGCCTCTATGTGTGTGCTTGCATGTGCAGGTGTGTATGTATGTGTGGTTGTAGCTTACAGAACTAGTTTTTCATGGACCATGTTGCTGGGAAATGCTACCCCTCACTAAAATATCTGAAATGGGGATGACCGGAAATGTGTGGATCAGAGACTGAGGTAGCAATTTCAGATCTAAATTATATCAGTAAGACTCGAATACTAGCATGCCTGCTGATGGGGCAAAGGAGCTTGGAAGTTAAGATACTCTGAAGGTGACATCACATGAGACTAAGAGAAACTCTTCGGTTTGACCCTCTGATCTTTAATCATTACCACCATCATCACCATCATCATTGCTGTCATCACCACATCAACATTGCCACCTTATATTCAGTGGTTTAGTATATATCAAGCATGGGGCTTGGTGGCTTGTTCACATGAGTCATTTTGTCCTTCCAGCCACCCCTGTGATATAGGCATCACAGCTCTACATTTTTACATAGTGGAACATGGACTTAGAGAGGTGAAGTTACGTGTCCCAAATAAGGGGCTGACTGTAGAGGATACTCTCATACGCCTACCTGTGCCAGAAGGTAGCTTGATTCGTGACTCTTGAGAATAATTGCCAGTGAGAAGGATAGAGCAGTAGCTCACCTGGAGGTGAGCCAGGATCTGCGTAACCAGGCCTGCTCTCTCAGGACGTGAGTTTCCTCAGTAGCTGTGTCTTCTGTGTGTCTCAGACATGTGTCCTTTCAAAGGCCCAAACTGCAGGGACCCTAAAAGCAGCAGGAGGAGGCATGGCCCACTTAATGATGGGGACCACTTTGTTCCATCAGAGCACAGTCTCTTTCTTTTTAATTTCTGAATAGCAGAGCTGAATTTCATCATGCTGCTCACATAGGGGCTGTTACAGGTTATCATGGGGCAATGAAAGAACCAGATTTGAACCTGGAGACTGTCATTTAATACACTATATGACAGGGACAGAACTATATACGGCAGAATCTGCACACGATGGCCTGTCACCTGTTGTTTCATGACCTGTGAGTAAAAATGGTTTTAACATTTTTAAATGGTTACACAAGTCCCTATATAATATCCTCAATTTTGTTTCTCAATCCTGAAAGCCTAAAATATTTACTATCTTGCTTTAAACAAACAAAACTTTGCTGATCCCTGATTTGCAATATTGATTTCATAGATTTTGCCCAATCTACTCAATTAAATTAAAAAAAAAATCAAACACCAACTTAATTTAAGCCTTATTACTGAGGGAGAGGCGCTTTTGTCTGCAGAAAATGTTAGCCATGGAGGGAACCCAGAGAATTGTCAATTAGTGCTTTATGGTGGGCTTAATTTATATGTATTTCCATCTCTGAAAACCATGGTGGTTGTATTTTTCTGCCTTCCCTTCCCCAGAGTTGATAGGAACTGGAGTGAACACATGACAAGTTATGTCAGTCAGACTCCTCTTCCTGATGGATTAGGGATATGGGTTAGAGTTAGCATCGAAGTGTGGCTTTGTCTTAGGCCCATTTAAATACTCTTGCTCTGTGGGTCAGCCATTTTAAGCATGCACATTGAGGTCAGAGAAAGTTGGTCCCAAAGAGGGAAGAGTACTAGCAGAGGGCAGAAGAGAATCAAGAAGAGACTTCTACCTGGTTACTCAGTCTCTAGTGCGTGGTTCCAGGAGCCACTGGAGCTGCTCTCCAGTGTGGTAGCCACTCACTGGCTATCTAGCTGAAGAGCCCTTGAAGTGGGCTGGTCCAAACTGAATTGTACGGTATGTGTAAAATATATACCAGATTCCAAAATCTTGGTACACAAAAGCTGAGCTATCTCATTAACATTTTATACTTATTCCATATTAAAATGATAATCATTTGTGTACATTGGTTTAAAATTAATTTCACTTATTTCCTTCTACTTTTTTTTTTTTAGTAAGGGGATTACTATAGAGGATACTCTTGTCCTCCTACCTGTCCTGGAAGGTAGCTTGAATGTGGCTACTAGAAAACTTACCCTTCTCTTGGACAACTGCTCTAGGGATCCAGCTACTCGGAGTCTAAGAAATATTGCTACCTACAAATTCTACTCCTTCACCCCATCGTCTCTGTTTTCTTTTGCTGAAACTAGACCAGGTTGGTTTTAGTTAATGCAGACAAAAGATCCTCAATGAAACAGAGTCCTTCCAATATGCCCAAGTTGAAGTACCTCACGCATTGGGAAGATTTCATCCAATGAAGCAATTAACCAGGACTAAAGGACTTACCTGCCATTCCTTGATGTTGCATTAAATAATATTAAAGCTACCATCTATTAGCTATTTACATTCAGTCATATGTTCTGCTCCATGGTATTTAATTTAAATTCAACATCATCTCATTTATAGAAGAGAAAGTGAAGGCATTGAGATTGTTATATGATTTGCCCGAGGTGACACAGCTAATAAGTGGTGGGGTTGGTTTCATGATAAAGCCTCTGCTCTTGACCTTGAGACCATCTCAGTCATGAATAGATGGTGTTTGTACCAGTGAGAGGGTGCTGATGTGATCATTTGGACTTGGTGGACTTGGTGGACTTGGTGAGCATGTATAAGGCATATATTGGATAGGGCAGGTCCTGAGACCTTCCTAGGGGAAGTAAGAGAAGTGAAAGGCTGGCTGAAAGAAGGAAAGGAACTGCTTCTTGCTTCCCCGTCCCTCTCCCCTCCCCGCCCCAACTTTGTGCTCAGATAATGTTCCAAAATCTTACAGAGGACATCAAGTCCCTGCTTTTTCTATGCTGCCACTCCTGGAAAAACTGGACTTTTCACAATCTCTGCAATAAATATTGGAATAATCTAGCCACCAGGTGGCCTGGAGAGATTGCAATACCTTGGGAATGTGCTGTAAGTCAGAGGGAGCTTCTGTAAGCTGTAGGAGACTGCGACTCCCCTTGGTTAAGGGCTGACCTCACAATTTCCTGTTTTCCTGGCTGCTGTCTCTGCTGTTGAACTCACATTAGAATAGACTCCCTAGAGATGGTCTCTTCCCAGTGCTCAGTATGGGACCCTGTACTCCAAGAAAATTTAATTCACATCATATGGGGGAACAAATTACTCCCAGATAGTACTTTATTTTCTTTGGCTCTTCATAGGATCAGACCCAATAATAAAGATCTTAATGATGATGATAATGATGCTAAATAAATGCAAAGTCTCCAGATTGTTATTTTTACAGAAGACCATTTAATAATCCTATTTTTTCTGCATATTTCTATAGGCCCATCGATTGTTTAGTTTTCCTTCGTGATATTCTTTTGTCACTAGTGTATTGAGTTTCCAGATGTTTCTTACACTCTATGCCTAATCATCTCTTGAAACAATTACATTAACCATGCTATCACTTAAAAAACAAAGGAAAATGTTTGAAAGTAAAAGAAGAGTGTTTTGAGTGGTAATTTCAAATTTTTTGGAAATGCATATTGAAATTGTTAGAGGATAAACTAAAACCATCACAAATGGGAAGCAGTGCAGTGAACTCACTTCTCTTGGTGCTGGGTAAATGGTCCCATGAAAGACACACACATCCCTTACATTAGCCTTCTTAATCCCACCTACCATAATGACACTGAAATAAGCTGGGGGGAACCCTCCCTGAAACCAGGTGAAATTTGTAAGCAATGCGTCTAGAGCCTCCCCACACATCTGTTAAGTCTGCCTTGAGCACCTATCAGCAGAATACAATCCAGGAAAATCCTCAGCTACCCTAAGGAATGCCCTTTTATGCTCCTTCTGCAGATCTGTCCTTCCAGAAACCATCCACTTTGGCTTGTTCTTAGTCTCCTCCCTACGGAAAAACACGAGACAGGGTTCTGCTTTATAACTGCTCAGACCCTTCTCCAGTTCCGCAGCCAGGACCCATGTATGTTTAACATTCTAAGTGGGATCAGCCCTCTGAATCAAATGAATGTTTCATGATGACCAAAGTGCAATTTTGTGAGTTTCCAAATTTTCTCTTCTTTCACGTATCTGCATATTTTTTTAAGGTAGGTATGAAATAGGCGAGTTTAATCATTTTGCAGTGCTTAAGGGATGAAAAGTTTATAGGCTCTTCTCAGACTGTGGAGTTTCAGGCTCCTTCTCTTCCCTTCTCTTTCTCTCCTCCCATCCCCACTGCCCCAGCTCCCCTACCCCCGAGCCTAGCTGAAGCCTTTGGGGCAACTCCATTGCTTTCTGATTTGACTTCCTTCTGGTAAATGAGTTAAAGTGTGAGTGAGCCTGGCTCCATATTTCCTCTCTTAAAAGTAAAACCAAACTCTGGAAAATCAGCCCACAGGAAAAAAGTAACTTCAAAAGCCAGGGCTCACGTTCCACAAGCCTCTTGAGCGCTCATCTGCTCCCTCGACAATGCCCTTCAAAATAAAGTTTCCACCAAAAGGCCCCAGAGAAGGTAGCAGGCAGCTCCCGCGTTGTTTTCCTGTCAGAAACAAGGAGCTCTGGTCGCTTGTCACGGCTCTACAGCCGTTTTCAGGGTCCATTTGGAAGCTTTTGCCGCCACTGGAAAGAGCAGGCTTTGAGGGCATACAGATGGCTGAACAAATAAATGATGACTCTGCAAGAGGGCAAAGCAGAGGTTACCAGTGTCCATCTCTCTCCTCTTTAAAAAAATGAGAAGAGGGGGATTTTCCAGGTTTAAAGGTTCAGCTCACATCCATGATGTTGGGAACTGTGGATAATTTAAAGAAAACAGTTTCTGTCTGATTGTTGTTTTTGTTTTCATAGGTGTGGTTAGCACCTTAGAGATTTGTCTTGTTTCCTCTCTTCTCATGTCTCTTTGCCAGCTGACAGGCAGCTTCTTTATAGCTTACGTTGCCTTTTAGTTTTATGAACATATGACATATCCTGGGTCATAAGCTTCTGCTAAGGAATCCAAGGATGCTTTGATATCTACAAATTATTTAATCTAATTAAAAGAAAGTCTGAGTTTTTCAAAGAAAACAAACTTACGGTTACCAAAAGGGATGACGGGGGAGGGATAAATCGGGAATTTAGGATTAGCAGTTACACACTACTATATATAAAACAGATGAACAGTAAGGACCTGCTCTATAGGTCCTTGTGCACAGGGAACTATATTCAGTGTCTTGTAATAACCTGTAATGGAAAGAACCTGAAAAAGAATACGTCTTAAATATACACATGTATAACTGAATCACTTTGCTGTACGCCTGAAACATTGCAAATCAACTTATACTTCAATCAGAAAGAAAGAGTGCCATTCACACTTGAGTGAACTCCATCGCCCATCTGGGCACTCGGGGGCTACCATTTCCCCGTGACTGCCCACAGAGCCCTCCTTCAGCCCACCCTTATCCCTACAACATTCTTGACTTGGAACTCCCTCCTCCTGTTACTCAAAACAACACCTCCACGAGTGCCTTCTCACGTAGACCTTTCCCAATAAATATTTACTGACTCAGCTGATAAAAGAATTAGTTTCATAGAAACTTACCCCTCAGATAACATTTCTGCACTTTATTGGATCCTTCCATGCTTCAGTCTCATGGAGTGATTTATAGCGAGACCTTTATGGCCCATGAGAGGCCACTGGGAGAATATCTTTGAGACTTGAAGAGGACTTCTCATGGTCTGCAAAACGTATCAGAAAGAAAGTTTCCAATTCTTTTTCTGCCAAAATATTGTTCTATTTTGTGGAATTCCCTATAGCCTTTATCATCAAAGTTAAATGTTTATGACTTGACTGCTTGTGTGGTTTGATTTTTAAGAATGAAACATGAGATAAAACGTTATGCATACAGTGTTATATCAGACTCTTAGACCACTTTCATGAGCCACACCCAACACCATCTCCTAGCTCTTCGTGGATAACTCTCCAGTGATAAGAGAATGAAACTTCCCAACACATTAAATCCCAGTCTCAGATCAGACCCCTTGTAACAGAGTTTTGGCAGAATGGATGGATGAGTGTCCTGTGATTGGGAAATTCCATAATGGCTAAAACACTCCTCTATGTGCTGGAGGTGTATTGGATAATAGGGATACTACAGGGAAGTCCTGAAGTAGAAGGAAAACAACAAAACAAGGCACGTATTACTGTCTGTGAGCGTGTGTGTGTGTGTCAGCAGATAACATGAGTGTGATGCTAAGATGCATTTTTTTTTCAAATGTTAAAATCTCAGAAATTGGGATATGTCGTAAGATCACTGTGGTATGAAAGCACTGTGTCAGAATAATCAGCAGCATTTTTCCTTTCTTAGGGGTACATAAAATAATGGGTGAGACAGACTAGGAAATCCTGAATGAGAGTGATGGTAAGAGAAGTGATGACACAGATGAGCAAAGACAGAAGACCTGCATTCAGAGGAGACCACATGATTTTTTTTTTCCTTTATAATACAAGCAGAAGTGATGATAATCTCATTTTGGAAAGAGTTTTTAAGAAGCAGTTGTATCTTCTTCACGGCCCCCCTTTTCCTTTTATTCCTTGAATGCAAACAATGATAGTGAAGCCACAGGAGGTCAGAGAGCCAAGTGTGTGGAGATTCTAGGTGTCTGTCCATAACTCCAAGTGGAGAAGAGCTACCTACCAACCAGGAACATTTGCTTTGTACTGTTACATGAGAGAGAAATAAACTTCTGTATTTGAGACATTGTATACATGGATCTATTTGTTATAGCAGCTGGTATTCCTGTGATATACTCACATTATTTCAAGATACCAAATACAAGATATGATATTAAAAGGTAGATAAAGATGAGAGTTGAGGAGGAGGCTTAATGTTTTAACAATGTTTAGCCAAAAGGAGGAAAAGGGAACATTCAAGAGATCCTGATATGTCTAAAAACATTTGAAAGATAGTACTAAATTAGAAAGGATGGGAATTTTTGTGAGTCCAGAGGGTTTGTCTATGAACAGCAAGTGGAAGTTAGGCTGGCTCAGCCTTATTTACTAAACATATTCTAATAATTTGCTATATTCTAAACAGCCTTGCCAAATCACAGCTCCCTGGCACTAATCTCCTTTAGGCAGAGGTTGGATGAGCACCTAAAGGCACTCGGACTTTAGGCAGGTGCAGAGCAGATTATCTCTAAGGCAGCACTCCTCTCTGAGTGTCTACCTGAGGATGCTGTGCATGTGTTAGTGGCATTTAGCTGCACTGGAAGCGGATGTTAGAGGGAGGCAGTCCTGATAACAAAGATCAAAGTCTTCTGCCTGGAAACCTACTGATAGACAAGCAAAGGAAATGAAAAGTTCCACATTTTCTTGACTAGATGAGTTTATTTCTGAGTCAGGAGAAGACAATGAAAAATTACTGTTAATAGGGAATCATTCAGTCAACACATTGACTAAGCACTTGGTGTGTGTCTGACACCATCTTATGCAAGGACAGGGCATGACTCCTGTTCTCAAAGACGTTATAATCTGTTAGGGGAGACAGGGTGTACTTTTGAATATTCATAATTATATACAGTAAGATCACGAGGGCAAGTGGAACAAGCCAGAAAGACACCATACTAGAGGGAAATAAGCCTGGTATTTGGAGTCAGAAGAGAGAGATTCAGGGTCCATTTCTGCCTTCTGTTGGCTTTGCTATCTTTATTAATTCATTAATCTTTCTGATACTAAATTTTAAAAAACCTTTCTATCATAAACTTAGTGCATACTTAAAGCTTACAATTTGGAAGTATTCGCAACTTTATAACATTTAGTGACCATTAACCGTTGCTTCTGAACTCAGAGAGCAACTGTTAATTTAAAACTCTTCCAAAAATACTAGACATATATAAACCAGACTATTTTTAATATCTACAGGTTTGCAAATATAATGACACCTGCCCAAAGAGGGAGCTCCTAGGGCAGACACACATGAGGGTGAGGGTGATTATAGCTGGAAAGGGGAGAGAGGATGTCCAAACAGGTAATCCTGGGCCACAGACAGTTCCCTGAGGAGGAAGCCTTATGGGGATAATGGGGGAAAGCAATGCTTTAACTCTGTATTATAAAAATAAAAAAGATGAAAAGGTACATAGAACTTTTGAAGCATGTTAAAAATTCAGAAGGAGAAAAAGAACCCAAAACCAACATTTGAGTTTTTTCCTGCATCTTACCATTTAACCCTCACAATATTACTGTAAGGCTAGTGTCATATTATTGTCCCATTTTACAGATCAAAATACTGTGAAACAGAGCTCAGGCAATTTGTATGTCCTGAAGGTTGGGTTTGAAACTACTTTGCATGACTCTCAAACTCTTCTTCCCTCCCTCCCAACTTGAATCAGAATACCCTGAAATAGAAGGAAGTAACTTCTTCCACTGTCTGCCAAAATAAATTAATCATGAGAAGAGTAAGGAAATTTCTGAACAATTTGTCTCTATTAGAATTCACTCTGAGAGTTTGCTCTGCAACTTGTACCTTTTGGCATTATCTGATACAGTCAATCCCCTTCTCATTTCCCCCTCCTACCTAAATGAGAGTTAAGAGGAAGACAGGGGAAAAGTCCAGTCAGGTGAAGGAAGTAACTAGTACCTTCTTAGCATAAGAGGGACTGCTTGTTTCAGGACATGAAAGTAGAACATAGCAGAGCGGGTGGCCAGTGGGGCCAGTGACTAGGACCTCCTGCTCTGGGGGAAATCATCTTTCATTTTCTCTTTAGTGGCAAATTTACATAGGGCGATAGTTGGACAATGCTCTCTCCTTTTTTTTTTTTATTATATATATATATTTCAGATTCTTTTCCATTACAACTCATTACAAGAAATTGAGTATAGTTTTCTGTGCTATACAGTAGATTCTTGTTGTTTATCTATTTTATGTATAGTAATGTGTATCTGTTAATCCCAAACTCCTAATCTAGCCTCCTCCCCTGCTTGCCCCCTGGTTGCTACAGTACATCTTCTATGTCAATGTCTATGTCCATGAGTCTATTTTTGGTTTGTATATAAAATTTGTATCTTTTTTTTAGATTCCACATATAAGCGACATCATATGATATTTGTCTTTCTCTATTTTACTTTACTTAATATGATAATCTCTAGCCTTCTTATATGCTGATTGTAACTAGGGTTGTCAAATTTAACAAACAAAAATACAGAGGGCTCAGTCAGATTTGAATTTCAGATTAAAAACGAATACTATTTTAATATATCCCAAATGTTTAGTCTAAACATGTTCCAAATTATACTAAAAGATCATTCATTGTTTATCTGAAATTCATACTTGACCAGATGTCCTGTATTTCACCCAGCATCCCTAATTGTAATTGACAGCCACCCACCTTGGCAGCTAAATCTAGAAGGTCAGAGGAAAAAGCTGTGTCAGAGACCGCAAAATCTACAGGCTCCCCAGGTCGCACTGCCAACCTCTACAGGGACCATGAACTTGGAGCACAGCCTTGGTTGGACTCATAGGCTCATCTCATTTTCTTGCTAGTTGGACTTCTGGGATGTTCAGCCAAAGCATCCTAACTTAAAATGTTCTCTGTGGTTCTAATTGAAGGGAGGAAATAATTGTGCTCATAATACAGTGTAAATAATAAAATAAAACCCTTAATTGTGCTCTTTGAAAGAAATTTGCAGTTTCCATCTCTGTGTATTTTATGTTTATTCATGATTTACGAGAGCATATTGATGTAGGAGTTAGCAGATTAGAGGACAGAATAGTTGTGCTTATCTGTGAGACAATGGAAACAAAACATCCTGTTAATCAATCATCTTGGTAGCCATTTAGTCAGATTCTCCCTTACAAGGATCTCTCCAGAGCCATGTCATTACTAAAAGAGAAAATAAAAACAAACAAACCAAAAAAGGACTTGTTAAGTACAGGCTTCCATTTGCCATTCCTGCAAGGTCACAGCTGTTTGCTAAGTGAATGAAGCTCCAGGACTTGGTTGTTCAACCTGCTTCTGCTCCCTGTTAAATTACTGAATTATTGGGACTGAGAAAGTACGTATTAACCAGATAGTTCCAGTGTCCGTTTCATTCTTTATTCAATTACCCATCTTAGAGGAGATGGAATTTGCAGTGCTTTGGGTAAATCTGAGATGTCATCTGGGGAAAGAAGTAGTTTTGAGGCCATAGAACTGGTGAGGGCTCCAAAAACTAAATACTTGGGCTGCAAAATATTTCAGAAATTAGTTTACAATGTTCATTTCAAAGTAGCCCACACCATTTATATTACTGACACCCTCAAACCAAACTACCACACTCAGAGGCTGGTTCAGGACTGACTGTGAGTTTTCTGTTGAGTTTAAAAAAGAAAAGGAGCCTGAACAACTAATAGTTCAGTGTCTCTTTACAGTTTACAAACAACTTTCACGTTGAGATGATCATATTTAATCTTCGATATTATAGTAATAAAAATATAATGCAAAAATAATAGTAAAAACAGCACAACTAACAATTAACAAGAGGTTACTCTTGGCTCAGCCCTGTACTAAGGACCAGAGTGGGTATGGTTATTTTCAGAAGCGGAAACAGGCTCACAGAAGGGGAATAAACATGCTCTAATTTTCAGAGATGGAAATAAGTGGAAACTGGATTTCAACCTAGACACTCCCAGAGCCTAAAGTTCTGCTACGGACATTGTTATTACAATAAAAACATTTGTTGGAGGGAAGCATCTTTCCATGCCACAAAGGCATTTGTTCAGTGAAACAGTTTCCAGACATATTTCCCTATTTCCTTCTGCCTTCATTTAACAGATGTTTGTTTAGGGCCTTCTCTGTGAGACTCTGGGGACACAGAGATGAATGCAATCACCAGGAGGAAGCCCTCGGGAGCTGGGAGCTGACATGAAGGATCATTTCAGGGCTGCTGGAGGATGCGGCACTGGGGAGATGAGAGTTCAGTATGGATACGCAGAGGACAGAGCGGACTCCGTTGGAGGACTGAGGTGGGAGGGAGCTCAGGAAAGGTTGATAGAGGAGGTGATAGGAGCTGAGACGAGAATGAAGAAACAAGCAGCAAGCGAGAGCAAGGATGTTTCAGGTACGGGGGCAGCAGGTGTTAAAGGCATCCAGCTAGAACACAGCAGGGTCTGTTCAGGATGTCCCAGTGGGGAGGGATGAACTGCAGCGTGGAGGACAGGGCATGTGATGCGCAGGAGAAGACAGTCGTTGGAAAAGCGAGGGCTGTGTGACCTGCATTAACTTTCCATCTTTTAGACAATAAGGAGACATTGCAAGATTTTAAGTAGCCAAATGACATGATTCTGTTTGTATTTTGGAAAGAATATCATGGAGAGAATAAATGTAGGGTGAGGACAAGTAAAACTAAAGAAAGAAACCAGTTTTCTGGTTACATTATTGGTTGTTAACTTTAGAGGCATTTCTCCTTAATTCAAACTGAGAAGAATGCTATCCAAGGTCTTAAACTCAGGATTTTTTTTTAGGGCAGTCGCCTGGTTTTTCTGAAGTCCATCTGAATTTCTTATAATCAAATTTTGTCTTTGAACCTTTATCGAGCTCTGTGTGTCAGATACTGTACTGGGGAACACTGTGGTTATTTACATTTTCTAGAAGAAGAAATTGAGATTTAGAACAGTTCCTCCAGTGTACCCCGCGTGAACTCTGAGGCACAACATCGCTTTGGGAGCTTAGTCGATGTTAAGTGATAAAAGTCTTCTGTGGCAAAATGAGGGAATCATTGGATTAAATGTAGTGGAGCAGCGCTTTCCCCATACTGAGATTTCTTAGAGCATTGAATACACAAGAGGGTATCATGAATCTTTAGGATTCAAGAACGTAATGTTTTCCAACTCATTTGATTTCAAAACCTTTTTCTCTGACATCAGCACTTTTGATAAGTGCTGCCCTGCCTTGGACCAACAAGGAAACTGCAACTCAGAGGAAGCAGATGACTTAGACAGCTCCAGACCTCTGACCTCCTAGACAATTCTACCAAATTGCGCCACCAATACTACGCTCGTGAGATGCCTCCTTGAGTCCATTCCAGTCCAGGTATAGCTCCCCTCTTTGGGATAGTGCAAGGAGAGAAGTGCGACACCTGGACTTCCTTGAGGTTGGCAATTCCCCAAAAGCCATAAGACAAGAAGGTGATAACCCAGGACGAGAGGGAACTCACGATCAGCCTTTCTATCCTAAAGCAGTCAACGCCGAGTGCGCTAGATCACCGAGGGCCCTGCGTTTCACTTTCCAGTCTGAGTGGAGGCTGCCTAGGACAATCCTGTTCATTCATTTGATTTTTGAAATTTTCATTCTCTCCACAAATTTAATCGAAGCCCCTGGAATTCTCTGTACTTTCTTGTAATGATGAGAGGGAACAGCTGGTCCATTTTGTTGACTCTGCTGACCATGCTCAGTTGCTTTTCCCAGCCCTCACCCCCTTTTCTCCCCTCCAGACAGTGCCTGGCTCACTTTGTCTGGCTACTGTCTGACATGTCAGCTTACACTTCCTCAATCCCCAGCTGTTCTTCACTTTCATGCTATGGATGGTTCTTTGCGTTAGACTCAAACGTGGTTTTGCACTTCCAGAGGGCTAATCAGTTTCCACAGCAACCCATAAAATGGGGTAATTTGATGCAAGACCTGCCTAAAACTTTTTTTTGCTAAAAGTCTTTGCATGTGTGTATAAGTATACACGTGTGCTTCCAAGCTAAGGCTGCTTTTAGAGTCACTTCTCACAAAAACCCCGACCACATTTCCAATTAACTGCGGAGTTTTGTCGACCTTCTGGCTTTTTTAAACAGTGCCTTTTCATTAAGAAATTAATTTAAAACCTATTCTATGAACAATATTTAGGCTAAGAGTTATAAGCAGAAAATAAGGAAATATAGTGTCTTTCAAATCAATTTTAATATGACCATCTTTAACAGATTGTACCTAAAAGCTTTTTAACAAGATAATAAGCAATTGAAAATATGGGTTATATAAAAGTTGCACTAGCTAATGTGACTATTCAGTTCTTAACATGACTACTGACTGCTTCTCCTTTATGTTGGATGTCTTTTCAGCAACATCGTTTTCTTCAAGTAACTTAAGCAAACATTTTAAAGTTAGAGAAGTTAGCAAGAAAAAAAAGGCTTTATAATAGACATTCACTGTAGAAAATTTTGTTTTTGTTCAACATTTTACAGAGTTTAGAACACAACAGTATCAGGCTATGAGTCTAAAATTTAGAAAATATTTTATGATATTTTGTGCTCCTTGAGAGCACAATCTGAATCTTTTCATGTGTATGTTCCCAGCAACCAGCACAATGTCTGGAGCACAGCTAGCGCTCAGTAGTTGCTTGTTTCAATATTTGGTTGTTTGTCTTTTAATACAAAAAGGAAACTAACTTTTAAAATATGTCTTTATGGTAGTAGATGATAGAATTCTTCACAGCTATTCATTCCCTCTTTCCCTGTGTCTGGGCGTGCTTCTTACTTCACTGATACTGGCTTGGCTGTGTGTCTACCTTTGGACAGTTGAATGTGAGAAGCTTTCAGAGACGTGGTAACTTTTTATGCATCCTCTTGTGTTTCTGCTGTCTTCCATGAGTCTGCAGGTCCTTCTTCGTGGGTTCTAGATGAGAAAACACACAGAATAGGTCTGTCTACCTGCAGTTTAGAGCAGATCCACAGCCTACTTCTTGTAGCCCTCAAGTAAGGTGAGCAAGTCATGAATGTTTGTTTTTGTAAATCACTGAGATTTTAGGATTGATTGTTACTGCATGCAAAAGCTGGCTGATACAGAGACCAAACACATTGTGCTATACTATTATATAACATATATAGTATTATGTACATATACCTATATAATATATATATACACATATACCTAATCTATAGATTATGTTGTTTATGTATATTTATGTATGTATACATATATTCCTAATCATAACTCCATGAGGTATTATTTTGTATTTCACAGAAGAGAAAACTGAGGATTAGAAAGTTAGTTTTTTTTTTTTTTTCCTGGAATCATGCAGTTCTTAATGAAGAAGTGGGGCTTGAGCACATGTCCCTCTGACTTTCCAGCCTCTGTTTTCTCTTAATATCAGGCTCACAAAAACTACATTTAAAATAGAGATTCAATTAAAGTCCTCTTTATATTTATACTTAAATTTGTTTTCATGTAGAACTAAAATGTATTGTCCTTCCATTTTTGTAATGTATTTTAATTCAACTTAACAAATATTTATTGAATATTTTCTATGTGCCAGTTAGTATGTCAGTTCTTGGAGAAACTGAGATCAATCAGACACAATTCTGCCCCCCAAAAGGCTCATCATGTAGGATAATCTCATAGTCTGACAAGAACCTAAGCATCTAGTTACTGATGTACACCAATAAAAACAATGTGACTGTATTGCCACCAACAGAGTCTCAAGGTTTCCTATTTTTTAGACACTGTAAAAGGGTGATGGATTTCAGCAGCCCAATTCATGCTCCTTTCTATGGCCAAAAGCACAGAGCTGGTCTGTTATCAGGGGCAGTTTGGCTAAACAGCTATTAAAGCCACCAAATCTTAGACCTAGCTTGATTGAGGATGTATTTTAAATAACCAAGTTAAGTGCCATACTTGGGATAATTTCCTCATAGATAAGAGTCATTCAGCTAGAACTTGTTTCTGGGTCAATGAAATTACTTTTGCCTGCATTGGTCAGATTATTCCACACTAATACCAACAGCTATTTATTGAGTGCTTCTTTGTATACCTGGTCTGAGCTGATTATCAGTGATATGCCCTCAAGGAAGGTGTTTTTGGGAAAGGTATGCCAAACAAAAAGAGAATCGAATGTAGTGACTGATTAAGAGAATTGGCTTAGGAATCAGGGCTAGGGTGAAATCTAGGCTATGCCACTTACATAATATGAGGCTCTGGAAGGATTGCTCCTTTGCTTAGTTTCTTCATGTAAAAGATCAATATAATCTCTGCTACACAAGGTAGCTGTGAGAATTGAGAAATCTGTCATCTGCAAAGCAGGTGGCATAATGCCTGGCATGTACTCGGTGTTCAAAGATGAGAGCCACTGCTTTAAGTGAAATGCTGAATCGAAGGCACTTAAGGGTCAATGTAAATGATATAGTATGTTAGGAGATTAACCTTAGCATGTGTAAACACATTCAGATTTGGCCACTTCATTTACTGTGACAAAGCAGAGTTCTGCACGGTAAGAGCAGTGTGGAAAGTCCATTGGAGCCCTTTGGATGTCCATGACCACTACCCAGATGTTCCTCCTGCTGCTAAGTTTCCAGTTCCTTGGCTGCTACATTATCATCAGCCAAGAACCACATTCTTGTTCTTGTTCCATCTCCATGAGATTGCTCTGAAAAATCAGTGGTTAACAGGGGGCAGATGGGAAAGGGATTCTGGCTCCAATTAATTAAGCCAGAAAGAAGACACAGACCAAGTGTGGAAAACCTCAGCCCAGAAGGAGAAAATGTCATTAAGTGATCAGCATCAGGAAAGAAAGTTTAAGATCAAAACCATCTTGCCTCCTAAACATGTCCCAACATCTAAAATAGAAAGAAAAGCAAATACAGAAGTGACTTCTTGGAATCTGGTAATCATTGTTCAAAGCAGCCGACTCTCCTTTTCTGGGAAGGTACTCACCAAGCCAGTAAGCATCTAAATAGCCTTCTTTCCTCCCTCTTCTGTGTCACTGAGCAGAATGGTTCCTTGTAGAAGTGCTGGATTGCCAGAGAACGATCTAGTTAATGTGATTTGAAGATCTGAGCAGAAATAGTGTCTTCCTTAATTAAAATACAAGTCAAAGTCTCCAAAGTTGGCACTCTCTCTGTGTGAATTGAGGATGGGGACAGCAGGGCACGGAACTGTTCTATTCCACTTTTAACTCAGATCAAACATGAACCAAAAGCCTTTTAGGCTATATATATATATCCCCATAGCCTAACTATAAAAATGGGGCAAGAGCTGGTAATTTTTTTAAACAACAACAAAAGCATATTAGGATGTCTTTATTAGCAAATAATGGAATCTTTCTACTCAGATTGACTTAAATTTATGGGACTATATCAAGAAGTCCAGAGGAAGGCAGATCCCCAGCACTGTCTGATCAGAAATTCAGTGATTGCAGTCAAGTTTCAGTCTCTCTCTTCCACAATCCTCTTAAGGCTGTTGCCCCTTAGAGTCAGTTACACGATGACTGCGGCAATTTCAGGAGTCATTTCCAGGCATGATGATGTCCAGAGGAAGAAGAGGATTACCTTTTTTATGTGTTCCTTTTAAAGAGCAAAGGACTCCTTCCTAGAAGCTTCCAGAGTGCCACTCGTGTCTCATTGGCCAGCACTGCATCACATGCTTACACATGCAAAAGTCACTGGTAATTGTACTCTGCATAATTTTCTCAGACGAATCAGGACTCAGTCCTTGAGAGTTCTCTGAAGTACAAGGCAGTGTGAAATAAATGGGGTTGTGGAACAAAATCAGGGTTTTGTTAGGAAGGCAGAAGAGAGGTGGGAAATGAATATTTCCTAGGCAGAGTAAAACGCAAAATTTGAAAACATCTAGAATATAATAAAAAGCCAATAAATACAGAAGGGCAAAAATCTGAAAAATGTGGCATTGCATGTTACAACATGTCTACCCGAGCTTGAAACCTCTGCCATCCATATGGAACTCTAGAAAGAAGAAATGTCTTCTCTGTATGCCTCTCTTCCTTTTCCCAGCTGCACTTCACCTAACAAATACCATCCTGCAAAGTACCACTTAGGATGTCTTTTCTAGTCATTTGGACCAGGAATGTCCCTGATTGTCTTCTTACATGCCAAGTCTAATAAATGGGCGGTAGCTGTTTGAGTCATTGTATGGAATAAGATTTTTGAACCTACCTCTGAGCTCAGTGGGAAAGAGTGCTTGTTACATTGTGTCTTACAGAGGATGCAAAGACCTAAAGAACCATGTGCCAGGTGCTTGTCATTCTTGATAAATTCTTGGTCTATACCCAGTCCAATAGAAGTGGAAAATTCACCATTCCTCATGATTTCTATTACCTATCCAATGACCCATCTCTTACCAAATGACTAACACCAGGAGATGTCCTCTTTTTCCAGGAAATCTCACATGTAAGGATGCAGACTAGTCCTTTCAGGTCTGGACAGTACAGTAGTCAGCATGGAAAAACTATTCATGTAATAAGATACAAATTACAAATAAGAGGATTGTCTTTTTGTTACACAGGCACCTGCAGCAGTATCTTCTGCTCAAAAATAGTACCAAATTTCTTCTAGTTTAGATTTATCCAAGTATTTCTCCTTGTATTTTCTGAGAGGCCATGTTTTATACCTTTATTTCTATATTAACAAATGAGCTCAGATGAATAAATCAGACCTGCTTCATTCAAGAACCTGGGGAAAATTTTAAAAAGTAAAGTGTTGGGTTCTGTCCAAGAAATCTTTGCCTACTTTAGAGGTCATTGAGATTTTCTCCTGTTTTTCCTAATGGAAACTTTTTTGTTCCATATTTTGAGTTTAGTTGTGTTGTCCATCCTAAATCATCTCTTGGGAATTGGAGTATGATCAAGATTGGTTGTTTCTCTCTTTTTTCTTCCTTATGTGCATCTAATTTTTCTAGCACTATTTATTCAGAATCCTTTTCTCTCCTCATTTAATTGGCTGTGATATTAATTAAATCAATGGATGATATTTGCGGGTCTGTATATGGACTCCATGATTTCCCATGACCTTTTCTCTACCCTCATATAAATATCATACAGGACTGATTACTATGATTTTATAGAAAGTCTTAAAATAATGTAATATAGGTAATTTAAACTAGTTCTTTGTTTTCAATATTAACCTAACATTTACAGGTATGTGGAATTTTCTTATAAAATTTTAGAATTAGCATGTCAATTTTTCAAAATCCCTGATATATTTTGCACTGGGATTACACTGAATCTATAGAACAATATAGTGAATTGATGCCTTAACAGCAGTCAGCCTTCCAATTAATGAAGATGGTATATTTCTCAATGTAATTAGGGCTTCACAAAAAGTACTAAAAAAGAAAAAAAATGATAAATTAGGTAATATGAAAATTATAACTATCTGTTCATCATAATACACTATTAAGGAAATAAATAAGCACATTAGCCTAGAAAAATATTTTCAGCTTATGTATCTGACAAAGGACTCACACTGCAAATATATAAAGAATTTCTATAAATAAAATATCAAAAGACAAGCAACTCAGTCAAAATGGGCAAGACTTGGGCACTCCACAACACATAACATTTGAATGGCAAAAAAAGTATATGGAAAGCGTATCAAATCATCAGAGAAATGTAAATTGAAATTTTACTTCTCGGTTTTTATTGAGACAAATAAAATCTTTTCTCTACAAAAGCACTTGTATAAGAATGTTCCTAGCATCCTTATTCACAATAATCCCAAATAGGATTGTCCTCCATCCAAAGGTGTGTAGACAAAGAAATGGAAGTGTGTTTGAACAACAGAATATTCTCAGCAAATAAAAAGAAAAAACTACTGACACTTCACAGGACAAAGAGCTTGCTTCAAGTTAGAGAAACAAAGAGGAGACAGCATTTGAATTGGACCTTGAAGAATAAGCAGGTTGACTTAGGCAGAGATAAGGGACATTTGTGTGGGAAGGAGCAACAGGAGCAGATGCCGGAAGACTTGACAGCAGGGAGTATATCTGGAGAAGACTGAGAAGAGGAGCTAACAGGGAACTGAGGGGAATCATGGTTGATGGAACAATAGGCAATAATGTAGCTTGGGGGTACTGGATACTTGACAGGAACAGAAAAGGAGCAGAAAGCACAGCAAAGGGGAAGAGAAGATGAGCATTCTTTCTCCTTTTTTTTCAGGACTATTTGGGGCTCTCTGCTCATATAGAGCTTTTACCGGGTGTGCCAGGCATTAGGCCTGCAACCAGACATGATCGACTTCCTTCTCATTGAACTGAGGCCACATGTTGCTCTGTGGAGGAGAACAAAAGGCAATTTCTCAGCTAGAGAGAAGGCTGTAATTGAGCTGTTAACATGGCTCAGAGGGTGTATTGATTATCTGGGTCCCTGTGGCATATAAGTATGCATAGAAAAAGACTGGAAGCGAGAATTTAAGGGTGGTTATCACTGCTCTCACCATTTCTTTCCCTAAGAGTAAGCACACTTGCACAGGAAAAAAGAAACAAAATTGGCTTAAAGCGAAGATGTTAATGTATGTTTAGTGTTTCCAATACTGTTAGAATAGTTTTCCATAGAATATTAAATTGTGTATGTTGTCCATAGAATATAAAATCTGAGAGATGCTCTAGGGAAAAATGTTCTGTGGTCAAATAAGTTTGGCAAGTATATATCATGTCTCCCCTTGGAGATTTGTTTTATCTTCATAGGCATGTTAAAGTCTCTGAGAAAGTCCAGCACAAGTATAATCTTGTTTAAGTGCTTTCTAAACTAATTTGACCACAGAATCTATTTTTACCTACCACATTAACATGTCACAATAGAAGTATTCTAAGGAATACACTTTGCATCATGGTGGTTGTACTATTAGTAAAAGCCCTTGATATAGGAAAGGCTGCAGGAGGTGTGGGAGGTATAGCTCAGTGGCAGAGCATGTCCTTGGCGTGCGGAGGACCTGGATTCAATCCCCAGTTCCTCCGTTAAGGAGAAAAAAAAAAAAAGGCTGCAGTAGTGCCAGAAGCTAGACTACTGTGGAGGAGGTCTTTTATTTGAAAACATGTGGTCATGGATCGTACCAAATGTTGAAGGGAGTCAGCCAGTCAACAATTCTCCACTTAATGTGTATTACACACCTAACAGTAGGTTAGGCACAGTGCACAGGGCTGTGGCCTCAGCAAATGTAAGTCACTCAGAGTCTTTTCTTTTGAAGATAGAACATTAAAAATGAGAAGAGCACTGATGAGAATAAAATGATCACTGATAAAATCAATTTATGGTCACTGTACTGGTTTAGAGGCTGAATTTTAATCACCCTTTATTGCTCAAGGTTTTTATTTTATCATTTACTGGTTGGAAATAGGATCAGTTCTATCCTCAACTCTACAAATCCTAGACTTTCTATATTCTCTTTAAGTGCTGCTTGAAAACCATTTTGTTGTTGTTGTTTTGTTTTGTTTTGTTTTTTCCTGAGCTCATCACTTTCCTCTCACATGAATAATGTGCACCACCTGCCCTCATGGAGTTTACAGTCAAAAAAGATGGAACATGCAACTACAATTAACCCTTGAACAACAGGGGTCCACGTAGATGCAGATATATTTCAATAGTAAATACTACAGTACCACACAGCCTGTAGTTGGTTGAATCTGCAGATGTGGAAGAACCACAGATATGGAGGGTCATTTATAAGTTATACATGGATTAACCCCCATGTTATTGAAGGTCAACTGTAATTCATTTTTATTAATATTATGTTTTTCAAATTATTTTCTTAATATCAAAAGTTTATTAGGTAAAATATTTTCTTCAAAGTTATCTCAAGTGACAGTTTTACCAACTACTACCAAATTTGCACAACTTTTATCACCATTTTTTAGCCTACAATAGCAATTTCCCTGACTAGTTCTGAAGTTAGTACAACATGTTTGTAGATTTATACATTATGGCATCATCTTGTTCCTGAATACCAGTTTCTATATCCATCATCTTGAGCCAAGTTATGCCTTAGTAACAAAACAAAACCCCGTCAAATCTTAGCAGTTTATAAAAGCAAAGATGCTTTTCTGGCTTACATTAATGCCTATCACATGTCTGTAGCTTTGCTCCACATCCTTATGAAACCCACGCTGAAAGGGGAGCTCCTCTCTTGGACCTGTTCATCTCATAGTAGAGGTTAATGGATAAGACAGAACCGTACTCTTAAAGCTTCTGATCATTTTCACTTCTAGTCACATTTCATTGACTAAAGTAAATCGTATGTCCAAGCTAAACTTTCACACAGCAATAAATATAATCTTCTTGTAAGGAAGTGCCATTTGGGGATGCGTCATAAGGAGAAGCAGGAAATATATAATCTACTGTCTGAGATAGTAAGTACACAAAATAGAATACTTTTAAACTTGAAAGGACTTTAGAAGTCATTTAATCCAACCAACCCTTCTACTTTATAGATGAGGAAAATAAAGTTCAGAAACTATGAGTAGCATATCCAAGTTCAAATAAAATACTGGCTTCGAAATTAGAGCTGTATCTTAGATTTTTAGATGTCTTTATTTCCCTTACAGTTTTCTTAAACTATAATGGATATATAATAAACTACATACATTTAAATTTCATGAATCATGGCATATGTACAAACTGAAATCACTCTTCTGGCTAAGGTATTCATCAACTCCGTAAGTTACTAGTGCATCTGTGTAGTCCATCTCTTTCTCTCCCACCCGCTATCCACAGGGAATGACTTATCCACTTTCTGTTATAGTGGATTAGTTTGCATTTTTCTAGAATTTTAAATGGGTAGAATCCTACATTATGTATTCTTTGTTTTTGATCTACTTTCTTTTACTCAGCATAATTGAGATTCATTCATGTTGATGTACATATACATAGGCTGTTCTTTTATTACAGAGCAATATTTCATTGAATGGATATACCACCCTTTGTTTATCCATTCACAAGTTAATAGATATTGGACTGTTTCTACTTTTTGGGTATTACCAGTAAAAAAAAAAAAAATGTGTGTAGAAGCTTTTACTTCTTTTGGGTAAATACCTAGGAATGGGATGGCTAGATCATGTGGTAGATGTATTAAACCTTTTAAGAAACTGCCAAAGTCCTTTCCAAAGTAATTTAATCATTTTATATTCCCATCAACAGTGTGTGAGAGTTCTAGCCAACACTTTGTATGATTAGTCTTTTTAATTTTTGGCTTTCTTGTAGATGTGTCCTTGTATCTTACTGTGGTTTTAACTTATATTTCTCTAAGGAATTTCATGTCCTTATTAGCCATCTATACTTCTTTGGTGAAAGGTTTTTTCAAGTCTTATTATTGAATGGTAGGAGTTAATTATATATTCTAGATACAAATTCTTTGTTAGTATATATTTGAAACTATTTCACAGAAACTTTAGGTTGTTTATTCATTTTTATAACAGTACCTTTGAAAAGCAAAAGTTTTAAAATTTTGATGAAGTTTAAATTTACTGATTTTCTTTTTTTTCAGTTTAGACTTTCTATGCCTGGTTTAAGAAACTTCCAAAACCAAGATCCCTTATTTTTTTGTCATAGTTTTAGCTGTTACATTTAAGACTATGATTCATTTTTAGTTAATTTTTGTATGTGGTGTGAGATAAGGGTTAAGGTTTATTTTATATATTTATGTGGTTTTTCCATCACTATTTGTTGATAGTATTTTCCTTTCCCCACTTAACTGCCTTAGCATTTTTGTCAAAGATCAAATGATAATATATATTTAGGTATTATTCAGTTCTGTTCCATTGATCTATTTGTCAGCCTTTATATCAATACCACACTGTCTTATTATTGTAGCTTAATAAAAAAAATCTAGAAATAAGATAGTACAATCCTGCAACATAGTTTTTTTTTTTTCTGAAATCATTTTGGCTATTAGATCCTTTGCTTAACCATACATATATTTTGCTTAACATACAAAATACATTAAAAATAAATATATATGAAAAACCCCACTGGACTCCTGCTTTATTTTACCTTTTTTAACATATGGGTGACTGTTACATGGATTATAATTATAACGACTTTTTTAATGTCTTTACCTACTAATTTTATCAATGTGTAATTTTTGGACCAGTTTTCATTGATAATTTCCCTCCTCATTGTGGGTTGTATTTTCCTGCTTATTTACATGCCTAATTTTTTTATTGGAATGAAGACACTGAATTTTACCTTGTTGGGTGCTACATATTCTTGCATTTTTATAAATACTCTTGATTTTTATTCTGGAATGCAGTTAAGTTACTTAGAAACACTTTGATTCTTTTATGGCTTGCTCCTAAGCTGTTTCATGTAGGACCAAGGCAACCTTTATTCTGGGGATTTTTTTCCTCACCGCTGAGGCAATACCCTTATGAGGACCCTACTCTGTGTATTACAAGATTTTTCCGATGTAGCTGATGAGAACACAAACCACAGCGAGCCTTCTGTGAGCCCCAGGGGTTATTCCACTTGCTCCTTTATGGTGGCCTGTATCTAGTTTCAGGCTCTGACAGCAATCAGTATTTAGCTGAAGATATGAGAGGAACTGTGCAGATCTGTGAATCATCCATCCTCCTCTTCTCTCTTTCTTGTTCTCCAGTCAGGAATCAGAAAATGGTAGGTTCACTTTGCATGACTTCCTTTCCGTAAAGGATCGCTATCCTGAACTGCCTGCTGTTTGAAGTCTGAAAATTATCCTCTCATATATTTTGTATGTTTTTTCAGTTATTTCAGGTGAGAAGGTAAATCTGGTAATGGCTAAAAAAGGGAAATTGGATTTTTAGATTTTTTGACTCATTATTTCTCAGCTTCATTAAGGTAGATATTAATTTACCCAAGCTACGAAGTTTTTAGCAGATTATGTTATTGTCATGAACCTAAACATACCTGATTCGCAAATTGAAGAAGGTCATTGTAAATCTTTAAATAGAGATTCACTGTTGGGAATTGATTGAAACTAGTTAGTGCAGATTAATAATGGGAACAGCACTGACAATATTAAGATCAGAATTAAATTAAATTGGTACCAGTTAGAATGTATATAATATATTTTTAGTTAAAAGAAAAGCCTTATGAATTTTACTGGCAAGGTAGTTGTGAGTGATTGTGTCAGATATAGCTAATGCAGTGATACTAAATGAGATAGCAAAGCAAAAACTTATCACCCTAATTGTCCAGAATGAGAGTCCTGGAGTAATTGCCTACTGAAAAGAATAAGAAAAACTATTCTAATTCTTGCCAGCTCTATGAATTTACGAAGTTTTAATTAGAGACATTTTTCCCCCGAGTTAAAAGTGAAACGGTCCTGTGGTTAATACTTGGTTTGGGTCAAATAGTCACTGGGGTGGATTGACTGTCAGAACTGCACCCTTTGTTCTCACATTCCTCTTTCCATGCCTCTCAGGAGTGCTCTCACACTGACTCTGGCATTGAACATGTAGCTAGATTTAGCCAGTGGACATTTGCAAATGTAATGTAAGTGGAGACTGGAAAAGCACTTGCATGTTGGGTCTTGCTTTCTTCCTCCTCTGCCGCTCATGTTGCTACTCCATGTATAAACTTGGGCTAACCTACTCAGCACTGATAGACCACATTAAGGAAAAGCTAGGGACCAAATTTGGCTTCGTGGCTCTCCTGGCTCTCCTGGCTGAGGTCAACTCGCTAGTCCCAGATCAGCAAGGCTTAGCCCAAATATTGACAGGATTGTGAGCTAAATATTTGATAGCCATTTAAACTACTAACTTTTGGTGTGTGTGTGTGTGTGTGTGTGTGTGTGTGTGTTTATACAACAAAGCTAAATAACTGACATGCTCTTTAGCTGGTGTGACTTTAGGTGAGGTAACTGGGTGCTTCCTGTGTTTAATGCAAGTAATACTGGAATATGCCTTAGTCTATTCAGGCTGCTATGAAAAAATAACATAGACTGGGTGACTTAAACAGCAAACGTTTATTTCTCACACTTCTTGAGACTGGGAAGTTCAAGATCAAGGCATGGCAGATTTAGTGTCTTCCAAGGATCCTTTTCCTGGTTCACAAACAATTGTCTTCTCACTGTGTCCTTACATGGGAGAAGGGGCAAAGGAGCTCTCTGGGGCCTTTTTTATAAGGGCACTAATCCCATTCATGATGGCTCTACCCTGATGACCCAATCACCTCCCAAAGGCTTTACCTCCAAATACCATCACACTGGGGCTTGGGTTTCAAGATATAAACTTTAGGGATTACAAACATTAAGTCTTTAGCAAATTAGTTGGGTGCCTCTAGTTGAGTTTCAGATTTTACACTGGTAAAAGGCTGCTTCAGGAATGTGATATACTGTTTTGATATCTTCTCTAAAATATAGGGAAATGGGGTTAGGCATTGTGTTTTCAATTTATTGTAGTTCATTATGCTTTTTTGTATGCTCTTAGGAGATGGTAGCCCATTGAGCCCACCTCAGTAGTTATTAACAAATTCCTCAAATCTTTCCCAAAGTTCTGTTTAAATAAAAGTGGTTTCTTAAAGAATGTAAAACATAATAGATTTTAGAAGCCCTAAAATTCTGTTCTTTCTTCTATATATTTTATCTTAATCCATGGCAGAAACATCTATGTATTCATGGATGCTAGAAAAGTCAAAGTCGTCTTTCTTTTTACATTCTGTCTTATCATTCCTATCCAGTCATCAAATCCTATTGTTTTGCTTTAAAAATTCCTTTTAAACCTAACTATTCCCCATTAATGCCAGTTACAAACCTAAATCTGGGTTAGCTGTTTCTTCACTGAAAACATCAAGGCTTCCAGTGCAAAATCTAATTGGTCCTTGATATGGTCATTTGTTTCTTGTCCTCATAGCATCCACTCTTTTTTTTTTTGCCTTTTGAATAGTACTTTGAATTTTTCAATAATGTGATTTGGGAGGTAACAGTGTTATACTCGGCTCTGAGAATGATTTTTGATTGGCTTCAGCAAATTAGCATGTCCACAAATCCCTGCCACATTGACTGGCTTAGAGATGGGCATGTGGGCCAAGTCAAGACATCGCCAAAAGGACTCAGTTCTATGACGTTAGATGATCTGCTAGAGAAACAGATTTCCTCTTACTCTCACTAGCCATAAGCCAGCAAGTACATTACTGAGAAGCAAGGCGACTAAAAGGAGCCAACCTATGGATACAGAGCTCAAAGAAGAGAAAGGCAAACTGGATCACAATGTTTGAACTCCAGATGTAGTAGCATCTTAAATCATGGTTATCCTGGACTGTTCCCTCAAGTGAACCATTTTCTTTCTGCCTCATTCTTCCCCCTGCGCCTTCCTTCCTTCTTCTCCTTTTTCTTTTCTTTTTCATTAAGTATTTTTAATTAAACCATCCTAAATAATTACCTTTTTTCCCCCAGTGGTTTTAACCTGGGGATTTCCCATGTTTTAGTGACATCTATTCATTCATTTATCCCAAGCAATCTATAGTAATCAAATAATATCATAAGTAATCATTTAATTACATGTGTGCAACTGAAATGAGTGCTATAAAGGAAAAGTTCAGGATTCCAGTAGTATCTGCAGTGGGAGGACCTGATCAAGGCTGGGTGTCAGGAAAGCTTTCTCTGGAGAGGAGCCACGTCAGTTGAGACCTAAAGTCTCAGGGACACTTCCACTGTTCGTCAGTTTTGTCAGAAGCAGGGCTTGTCTTGCATCTCGTGGGCCTGGAACTCAAGAGAAGTAGTTTATACTGTGGATCCTGAGGGGGCAGGCAGGGATGGAGCCTGTCAGGAAACTCTTAGAAAGGGGCATAGTACTCAGACATTTGGAAATTCTGTTCTGACTTACGGAGTTTTCCTCTCAGCTTATCACTCTTTTGAAACACTTTAAAAACAAATTTCTTCTATTCTCTTTTTCTTTTTAGATTTCAACACCTATTTGAGGTTGTTGGAACAAACATAGCAGTCTTCAAGTGCAATCAGAAGACAGTATTACCATTACGATTTCCCCCTTGTCCATTGTTCACCAGCACATGAATCTGATGGGAAATTCAGGTCTCAACAGGACACCCCCTCAAAACACACTGATGGGCAGTCTGACTCTGTCATGAGGGAGCGTCTGTTAGCTACTTTCTGAAAATTGAGGTTGCCCTTTGACAGGGAGCAACATCACAGACTGACTACTCCAGCAAAGGATGTTGGGTTTAAAATAGAAATTTCAGCAAACTGCACCACTTTTAGCAAGTAGCAGTTAGCATCATCCAGTGCTGAATACAAACATGACTTCACTCAGTGAGAGCCTGTGAATGTGTTAGATTTGGAGGGCTTCTGTGTGAATTATATTCTAAATTTAAATGTCCTAGAAATATAGATTGGACCATTCTAGGGGTTTGCCTCGGAGATAGCGATATCTGAGCTTGTGGCTTCTCTTCTGCCAAATGGGGCCAAGAGCTTTCATACCCAAATCCATTTGGGAGAGGACTTTTTATTTCAGAATATTTGGCTTTCAGTGTATTTTTGTAATTTCTTTCTGGTCATTGAATAAAAATAACTCTAAAAGACAGGAAGATGCACTGGCTACTGTGATTCCTATCAGTATGGGAAAAACCAAGGCTGAGTTTTCTGATAAGAAATTTCTTTCTAGGCCTATTTTGACTTCCTGGAAATTTGGACCCAGTTGGCCTCAATATTTATATCCATTTTTTTTCAAGATATGCATGGTCTTAGTGACATATAAAATGTGGCCCATTGGAGTTCTTGTTTATATGGTGACATACATTCAAGGATTGGTGGTGGATCTGAAGTCTTCCTTAGAACTGCTGAGGAATGAGAACTGTCTTTTTGAGTAGGCATTTATATGTAAGTAGAGATTTATTCATCTGATGAAAGATGCTTCAGCAAACACAATCTTGGGAGCTTAATTTAATGATAGTGCATTAGACAAACAGGAAGGATGTTTGCTCTTATTTCTATTCTTAGGCCGGATTTTATTAATTGGGATAAGTAAGGAATGCTTCTTCCTCACTTTAATTCTTTGAGTAGACATTGTGAAGCTACTTTGTTCTTAAGATTGTATAAACTAGATTAGGGACTTGGAAGAATAAGATGGTTAAAGGGGTGTCCAAAATCCCAGGAGGAATTTCTGCTGTCCAAATATCTCTTGAAATTCTTTCTCTGGTATGTGGGAGAAATTTGTCTCTCTTATGTGTTAAGATGTGTCTAACTCTTCGTGAATGTGGACTAAGCCATCCAGCAGTATGTTTTTTAAATATATGTATATATAGTCCATTTACAATGGTGTGTCAACCTCTGACGTACAGCACAATGCTTCACTCATACATCAACATACATATATTCGTTTTCATGTTCTTTTTCATCATAAGTTACTTCAAGATATCAACTATAATTCCCTGTGCTATACAGTATAAACTTGTTGTTTATCTGTTTTATAGCCATTCGTTCGTATCTTAAAATCTCAAACTCCCAATTTATCCTTCCCACCCACTTCCCACCCCTGCCCTAGGAACCATAACTTTGTTTTCTGTCTGTGAGTCTGTTTCTATTTTGTAAATAAGTTTGTTTGTCATTTTTTTGTTTTTGTTTTTGTTTTTGTTTTTGTTTTTGTTTTTAGATTCCACATATGAGTGATATCATATGGTATTTTTCTTTCTCTTTCTGACTTACTTCAGTTAAAGTGACAATCTCCAGGTCCATCCATGTTGCTGCAAATGGCATTTTTATTTTTTTTTATGTCTGAGTGATATTCCATTGTATAAATATATCACAACGTCTTTATCCAGTCATCTGTTGATGAGCATTTAGGTTGCTTCCATGTCTTGGCTAATATAAATAGTGCTGCTATGAACACTGAGGTACATGTATCTTTTTGAATTAAGGTCCCCTCTGGATATATGCCCAGGAGTGGGATTGCTGGATCATATGGTAAGTCTTTTTTCAGTCTTTAGAGGAATCTCCATACTGTTTTCCATAATGGCTATTGGGTTTGATATGACAACAGAGCTACCAAAATTTGGATAGTGGTGAGGCAACATGTAAAACAAAATTCAGAAGGGGTTACTTGTGATTCTAGAAAATTCAAATTTTGTTGTGAAGTTCTCATTGTTTTGGGGAGCGAGGAAGTCCTATTTTGCAGAATCAGTAAAGTGGGCAAATTTGAGGCCATTATTGTTAGTAGGATTTGTTCAGTGAAATCATAGCCTGGTGGCTGCCTGTTTATTGATAGAGTCAGGCCTCTTAATGTCGACTCATTGTGATTGGAGTTTAATACACTTTGGATGAGCAAGTGAATACATGAATAGATGAATTGCAAAAATAGAAATTGAATTAGTGGAAAGTGTATTATAGAAGATTTTGGTATAATTGTTTCATTATAGAAGCATGAAAAATGTTAAGAGAATTTCCCGTCAGCCAGAGGCTTTTTATATCTGCTTTAATAAATAAATTAGAAAAATTTATATTTAGTATACATTTCACACTTAAATTTTGGTGTTTTTGCAGTACTATTAAAGCACTTGAAAAATTTTTTCTCTTGAGGAAGCCAAAATCTTGCTCACAATTTACTTAGTTCATAAACATTTTTATCCCCATAAATAGTACAAAGCTTTGTCCTGTTGGAGTAGTCATAAATCACATGAATGATTTTTAATTTTTTGAAAATATTAACTTATTTGAGAGGATTGTGGAGTAGCTTGGACAGGAATAATTTATCATTTTTATATCATTTGAAAGTCACAGGTGAATGCAAAGACATTCACAGACGCCTCTGACTCATTCATCCTTGAGCCAAGGCTGGAATTCAGAACCTCTCCCAGCAAAATGGGCACCCACTATTACTTCCATCCTAGTACAACTGCCTTTAATTTTTCTGTTAACAGTACCTTTTTTCTTTGAGGAAGTCCTCCTCCCCATAACCCCCACCATGTGGTCCCATAATGCCTCAAAGCCCTTCCCCACCCCCTTCAAATGTGTAAGTGGGCCATTTGGAGCATTTTCTCAGCACTGTGTCAGGTTGGAAGGGAAGGTTCTTATCAGAGCCCGTCTGCAGAACGTTCCAGTCTTGGGTATTGGTCATGGTGGGGCCATGTCCTTTTCACTCTACTAGTGAAGGTGGGAGATTAGGAGCCCACTGTTTCTGCTGCATGGAGACCACTGGTGTGCAAGGAGAGAAGATGTGTGAGGATTAGAGTGTAAGAGAATTCTTCGTTTTATTTCCTGTCCTCTCTCCTCTTTGTGGGACTCTTTGTTGTGTTCTTCCTTTGATTTGTGAATACCGCTGCTTTTCTTCTGGTAACTTTCCTTTCTTTCCCAGTGGCATAGTAATTAAAAGCTTGGTCTTCAGTGTCAAACTGTGTCTCAATTCTGATTTCAAGCCACCACTTACTGCCTCTTTGGATGTAGACAAGTGCCTTGAGTTCTCTGAGCTTCATTTCCCCATCTGTCAAAAAAGGATGAAAACAGTACTTACCTCATGGATTGTTCTAAGGATTAAGAACTAAAGTATATAAAATACTAAGCTAAATGCCTGGAACATAGTAAACTCTCAATATGTTATTCATTATTGTTTTTATCATTATTGTTGAAGCTATTTCTGTTGGATATTTGCCACTTTCAAGGAAAAAGTCCTGTTTAATTGTTTAGTTTAGTGAAATATTTGCTATCATAAATATATAAAATGCTAAGTATATAAGATCTCAATTAATGGGATATTCTTATACAGCACATGATGTTGTGGAAATGAACTTCCAATATTTTCAAATGGAAATTTCATCCAAGATCAATGAATGACTATTCCGTGATTTAAAATCAAACCATGGCATTAACAAAAAAGCGCCAACTTTTTTTTTTTTTTAGTTACTAATCTTTGATCTAACTGATGCATTAGAATTTAGGAAAAAGAAAACAGTACATATAATTTATCTAGTAGACAGAATAGGCACTTAGCGTCTAGTCTTTCCATTTTACAACGTCTGTGGATGACAGGCTGCAATGAAATTATATCACACTCAACACATGCTGTCTTCACTCTGGATGAACTGTAAGGTTGTCATTTGCAGACACTGTGTTTTTGTGAGTTTTCCCATTAGGTCCACAGACACATGACATGTATATCACCAAAAGAGAAGGGGACAGATGATGGGCACAAAAAAACGTTGAGCAGAGCTGCAGAGATTGAGACTTCTCTTTGACAAGTATTGTACAACATTTCCAAAGTCTTGGAATGTTTTTGGTATATTTAACTGGCAAAAGATTTTTTTTAAAGTCTGTAGCTCTTTTCTTTTTTTTTTTTTTTTTTTTTTTTTCTATACCAGGGACAATACATGTCTGGGCTGGCAGTACTCTGCACACCTATAGCTTTAATTATATGTCTGACATGTCTGCATCAGTCTGCTTGTACCATTCCTATTTTTATGCTGGCTTGAAAAATCTTTTAAAATAATATTTAAAAATGGCATTTGAAATTTGATTCTGGTCCCTGGAGTTAGTAATTTTTAAATACTGAAATTACCAAAGCTAAACACTTTCTTACTTGACACCAGCTTGATTCTTTCTCTGTAAATTTGGGAAGTAGAGTAAAAGAGGGTCAAAGAACCAAGCTGTGGAGGATGAATTATGTTAAAGTTTAGCTAAGCTTTGGAATAGATACTAAAATTTTTCTCTTAAGAATTAGCATGCAGTGACATATAGAGGGCTCAAATAAAAGAATGAATTAATGTTACAGAAAAGATGGGGCTAAATTAACCTGATGCATTCATAGTCGATTCTGGGCTCTGTATGAGGACACAAGGGTGTGTTAGTGGCTGTGTGTGCATCTGTGAAATCATGGGTGTAGAGAAAGGAAACAAGACCAGATCATACCACTTGTTTTCAACTAGTTTTATTTTTCTTAAGGAAAAAAGTAAACTTTATCCCTGGATCTACTAACTTTTATGATCTTTTAAAAGGCTTTGTAATGCAATATTCTTGGGAACAATGATTTTACTAAATTATATCTGCCAGAGGCAGTTACTTGCCTCTAGGAATCATCAGTGTATCTGAAACTCCAAAAATCTATTATGTTGAAAACAAACAAACAAACAAACAAAAAACAAATTTAAAGTTCTTGGGTGAAATTTCAAATTGTTATTATTAGTCTTCCTTCCTTTGTTTAGGAAATAAAGAGCAAATTATTCTGTAAAATACCCTCTCGTTTAGTGCAAACCATACTGCTTTGCAGATTCTTGTGAGGAATTGGAAGTTTTACCACAAACTTGTTTTGTGACCTTATAGAAAGGACTTATTCATTTATTCACTATGATTGTTAGTTCCCTTATCTATAAAAGGGAGTGATAATATCAGTTGATCATAGGATTCTTTAAAATAAAGATTGAGATACTACCTGTAAGTGATTTGCACTCATTTTGTGCAGAGTAATTACTCAAAGTAAGAAACTGGAGATCTTTAGAAAGCTTGAATAACATAATTCTTGGAAAAAAGATTTCTCTCGCATCACATAATTTTGGAAAAAGCATTTCTCTCACCTTGCCTTAAAATGATATGTTTTTTTGAAGTGGCTCTCCTTACTGAAAAACCAAGCACTGGCCCAAGATGCAGAATCTGGAACAGTAGTTCTGTGTTTAGGGAAATAGATCTGTCCAGTCTCCTTCCTCTTTTTTTTCCTTCCGTGTTGCTCCCTGAGAAGCCCTGAGGGCTTCTTTCCTTTATTTTTGCTTCTGTTGGGCTACTAATGCCCAGGGTTAGCTGGAGCCTGCTTCCTTGTCTGAGTACCCAGTAACCAGTGTGATTCCAGACATGCTTAATAGAATAAAGCCTTTCAAACATCCCAAGGGCCTAAAACCTATGAAACATTTCTCCCAGGCGGTTTCTGTGTTTCCATTTTCGGGTCTGTGTATCAGCCATTGTCATTAGCACCATAATTCTTTTCATCGTATTTATATTCCTTGGGCTCCATGTATAGGCTGTTCCTTCGGGTTTCTGTTGTAATTGCAAAAGGCTTGGTAAAAAACTACATCTAAACAGTCAATTGTAAAGTCCTGGTTAGAATTTAAAACACGGTTTACAATAGGAATAATGTTAGAAGCAGTTGGTTCTCAGATTAGCTTAAAGTCCTTTGAAGACCTTAGCACTAAATTGAGTACTGAGTTTTAAGAACCATGGGCCATTTTATGCAAAAGGAAGAAAGATGTAGAAGAGGAAACAAATGGCTGCTTCTTCTCTAATATAATTTTAACATTTGTGGCCAAGATTTTAAAGAGCATGTGAAGTTCTACATCTCACTCTGTTCCTTTCTCCTTTTGGAGCCTCTCCTTCTAAGCACCTTATGCCTTTTTTCATTTCTGAATGAATACCCCCTCACTCTACATCACTCCAGATTTTCTTTATTCTCCTCTTTCCTTTTATTAGAACTTTCATTGCCTCAGCTAATTTGTTATTATAGAGATGATAGGTGAGGAGTGATCCAATGACACCAATTTGCACTAACATCTTTAACAAAATTTCATATGTACTATGTGTGGTTGTAAGCTGTTTCTAAAAATTAAATCACTTAGCCCCACAGATATTCTATGAGGTAAGCCGCATCATTAACATTGTTTTAATGAATATAGAATGATACAACATTTCTTGTTTATGTCACATAGTTTACAAGAGTAGACTGGAATTCAAACCCAGGTTGTGTGACTCCAGAATCAGTGGGTTTAACTATTGTTTATCCTGTGAGTGGGGGTAATTTCTCTGAAGAACTGTATTTTAGGCATGTCAAGCATGTGGCAAAGATAATTTGGGGAAGGTAGACTAATACATGATGGATCCAGCCTGGACTTAGACCTCAGGGTCAAGTCCCTGTTGGTGTTCCTGTTTTTGTATCCTCCACTTTCCACTTCTGAACTCAAAGAATTCCTCTTTACAAAGCTTGAGTGATAAGTGGTAGGAATGATGAGGGCAGAATTTTAAAAAATTTTAGTAGCTTTTTAAAATTTTTTTGCAAAGTGAATGTTTATAAATCAGGAGTTTGTCCATTTTGACCTTGAACTCAGCTTTGATGATCTAAACTTCAAATATAGTAATTGTCTAGATCATTAAATCTACTTAAACTCTTAGGGACTTTTTTAGCAGTAGTAGAGGGTATGTTTAATAATAGAACAGCCTAGTTCACCTGGATGAAAATTAAACTCTGTAGACAGAGCCAAAATATACTGCTGTTGTAGCGTGGGAAGAAGAAATAAGAAACTCCTGCAAATGTTTTTTCCAATATCCCTTTTTAAATTTCTAACACCATTAGACATATTCAGTTTATACTTTTCAATTCCTTCTGAATGATCAAAGGCAAAATCTGCTACAAGACAGCCAAAATTTTATGGAAAAACTCATATCTATGAGTTTTCCTAAAACTCTTTTTTAAAAAACTTACTTTTTTAGTAGTTTCATGAACCCTGATTGTAGAGAAGAAACTGTTCAATTGTAGAAATCTAGGTACTTCGGTAATTACATATTCCAGTCTTCACAATTTAAGGACATGTTAATTGAGGATTGAGGCAATTGACTTGAGCAAATGCATCAGTAACTAATGTGAAAATTAATAAAGGGAAACATCACTAAAATGGGATCGTAGGGAGTTCTCATTCACATATCACTCAAAGTCAATACAGATCCCAACAGGAAGAGACATACTTTGTGTCTCTGTCAGGAAGTGACACCACTTTACTATTGCCAGCAGGAGGAAGAAAGATTTTCTCCTTGCCTGGCAACAGCTTAGCCAATGAGAGACTGTCAGAACTCAGCCAATGAAAAGCCACTACACTTTGAACACTCAGTATCCTCCAATGGATATTATATTTATAACAGCCCATCTCAAATTCCTGTTCTCATCTATAAAAGAGTTTCTTCTCCTTTGCTTTACCAGACTTGCATGTGGTTGCATATCCTGAATTTATATTCTTTGCTGTTCCCAAATAAACCTGTCTTGCTGGTAAAATCATCAGCTATTTTATTATTTTGGGTTAACACTAAAATATTAATAGAATAAACTTAAATGACCTTGGATCTGGTGTTGCCATTTAGATACAACACCAAAGACAGGATCCAGGAGAGAAATAATTGATGAACTGGACTTTATTAAAATTAAAAACTTCTACTCTGAAAAAGCAATACTAAGAGAATAATAAGACATACTGGAAGAAACTATGTGTAAAAGGTACACCTGATAAAGGACTGTCATCCAAAATATACGAAGAGCTCTTAACACTCAACAGAAGGAAAGGAAACAACTCAATTAAAAAATAGGCCGAAGGGCTTAACAGACACTTGACCAGCAAATATATACAGATGACTAATAAGCTTATAAAAGATACTCCACATCATATATCATCAGAGAAATGCAAATTAAAGTAACAATGAGATACCACTACTACCTATTAGAATGGTCAAAATCTGGAACACTGACAATGCCAAATGTTCACAAGGATGTAGGGCAATGGGAACTCTCATTCATTGCTTATGGGGATGCAAAATGGTACAGACACTTTGAAAGACAGTTTGGCGTTTTAGCATAAAAGTAAACATAATCTTACTATGCAATCCAGTAATTGTGCTCCTTAGTATTTATCCAAAGGAATTGAAAATATAGGTCCACACAAAAACCTTCACACAGATGTTTTCAGCAGCTTTATTCGTAACTGACAAAATTTGGAAGCAACCAAGATGCCCGTTAGTAGGTGAATGGATGAACAAACTGTGGTACATCTGGAAAATGGAATATTATTCATTGATAAAAATAAGTGAACTATCAAGCCATGAAAAGACACGGAGGTATCTTAAATGCATATTACTAAGTCACGGTAGCCAATCTTAAAAGACTAGACACTGTATGAGTCCAAATATATGACATTCTGGAAAAGACAAATCTATGGAGACAATAAAAAGATCAGTGGTTGCTGGGGGTGGGGGTTGGGATGGGGATGAGCAGGTGAAACACAGAATTTTTAAGGCAGTGAAAAATAGTCTGTATGATATTTTATGATGGGTATAGGTCTTTATACATTTGTCCAGACCCATGCAATGTACAGCACCCAGAGTGAACCCTAATGTAAACTAGAGACTTTGAGTGATTATGATGTGTCAATGTAGGTTCATCAATTGCAATGGAAGTACCACTCTGGTGGAGGATGTTGATAATGGAGAGTCCATGCATGTATGGGGCCAGGGGATAATTAGGAAATCTTGATACCTTCCCCTCAATTTTGCCTTGAACCTACAATTCCTCTAAAAAAAAAAAAAAAGCTTAAAAAACACTGCCATGAAATAAGTACCTCAAATCACGCTTTTGAAATAAACAAGATATATAACAGTGTTGTCCAGAAACTGGCTTCTTAGTGTGAAAAATGAAAGGCTTGTTAAATTCCAACATTATTACAATGCATAACCAGACTTCAATTTATTTTGTGTCACTAATTAGGTTTAATACAATATAAAACTATCAGCTATTTAAATTATTACTTTTCAGCTATTTAAATTATTATTTTTGTTTCAATGTGGTCATAAAACAATGGCCTCACCAATTGTCTGACAATAAGCAAGTAAACAAATAAACCTAAAACTTATGAGTCAGGATGAATGCTGAAAGCTTGATGTGACTAAGAGCAAATGGACTACAGTTACTTAGATAGGGGGTTGGGGAGATTTTAGTTAGGAGAATGACATTTAAATTGCAACCCAACTTCAAGGAACACATATCTGGGTGTGGAACACAGACCAAGAATCAATGACGTGTGATTTGTTTGATAAAAATTACCACTAATCTATGAGTGTGGTGATAGGAGACCAAAGAGGAGAGAAAATCTTTGCACTGGAAAATCTGCACAGACTTCATAAATATTTGGGCTGGGACACAAAGTAAAGTAGGAGTCTGCTAGATGCAAATTGTATGTTCTCTGTAATTTGCTAATGCCAGAGGGTTCCTGGAGCAGATACACGGTATGTTTTTCAGTCCATGCTGTGCTGTGTCACCCAGACCGTCAATACCACTCAAATGAGTCACTCTTTTTAGAGGTTCTCTCCCTAAAAAGAGCCTGTATTCAGTAACTGGTCAATCCGGGGCAGTGGAGGCCCACAAGGGCTGGCTTCCTAGCCTCCATCTGAAGGCTGCTCTTCAGAGGTGAATGTCCCTCCAGCTCCAGAGCTAGCTGCAGAATTTATGCTTAGTTAAGGCCTTACTTCTGACTTCATGGAAATTCAACTTCTCCCTCTGTCCAATCCTGTTGCCTTTACTCCCTGACAAGTGTTGATCATCAATAAACTCTTGCAAGCAAATATCCATCACAGAGTTTGCTTCCAGGGTAATTAAACTTACAATCAATCCTTAACAGATACTTATGGATTGGTTATTGACTGAAATGTATTTAGGAATGAAGAGTGCAGTAAAACATGTATTAATAATTATGACTGACTGCTGCAAACATCAGCAGTCACATGTTTAAGAATGAGATCCCTATCCCTCAGTAGCATTCTTTTGTAGAGTGGGCTCTGTAGCACATTTTTATAGTGTTTTGAGTAAACTTAGGCTCCCCTATCACTTGTCAGGTTGAGGTTTAAGGATAAAGTGAGTGACTTCCATCCTGTACATCTCCCACCCCAAACAGAATTGAGCAGAATTTCGGGAGCAGCAAATGGCAAACTCTTCTCTGATGGATAATTTGATTTTATGCATTATCAGTCATTTCCATGATGCTGTTGGCGCATAAATGGAATTTATAGTAAAGGGGTCATCACGGGCCTAAAGGTGAATTCCAAACTACCAAAATGTGAGGAGGGTGAATCACATAATTGTAGTTAGATGCAAGTACAGATAAATGTTAGTAATTGGTCACCATTCTACATCTGTATTTTTCTGGATCTTTTTTTGGTCATGATTTTGGGCTGTCAAATGCTTGAGTCTGTGTTCCAGGTTTTGAATTCTGGGTATCCCATTGTAACTTCTGATTTCGGAAGTTTTACACTGCCTGTTATTGTAAAATGTTAGTGCTGATGCTTTTGATTGTGTAATTAGAGACACCTCACCAAAGCATTGTTATTTGACTTTCCTTTCCAGCTTTCTGGAGATTTTGGGAGATGTCTAGCCTCCCCTAGGTGTGTCTATCAAATCCTGTTTGATTGTTATTCAGTGTAAGACAGAGACGGCTGATAAAATAAATGAGTAGAATAAACAGCAGAATTAGTTTTTAATTTTCGTTTTCCCTTGATTGCTCACAGTGTGTGTTTGCAAAGGCATGAAATTATGGCACCTCTTTTGTATGAGAAATGCCAAGAGCTTGTTTAGTTTGCAGTGCTAAAAATGATGATTTTCAAGAGCCAGGACAATAAAGGTAAAATGAAAGAGGAACATGTTAAGGGGGAAAATGAAAACAAAATGGTTTCAGCTTTGCTTTTCTTAAGCAGTCTCTTGGACAGTTACCTTACATTTCTAGTGAAAAACTTATAATGATAGGTGGGATGTGAATTCTCCAAAGCCTTAGCTGTTTTCTTCTTCCTCCCCTTGTTTTCTGCCCCTCCTCCTCCTCTACTTCTCTTCCTTCTCTGTCTTTTCTTCTTTCTCCTCCTCTTCCTCCTTCTTCTTCTTCCTCATCTCCCTCTTCCTTCATCCTCCTTTTCCTCTTCCTCCTTTTTGGCTGGTATTTTAATTAATGGTATTTCCATTAATCAGGTTTAATTATGTTAACAACCAAGGAGACTATGGACATGCATTTTGCAGTAAAGATATCATTCATTTCCTTTCGTTTTACCCAGTTCATATTCAACTCAGTTCATCCTCAATATGTTAATGATGAGACGAATCGACTCTGCTAGAAAATTTTTTCTGAGTTTTTGATTTGGTCTTTTCTTTTTATTGTACTAAGAGCCTTGGCCAAGTCACTTAGCTACTAATCAATCACTTAATCATTATTTATTTGGTGCCTCCCAGGTGCCAGGCATTTTGATACTCACTGAGAATAAGATGGTGAATGCAATGGCCTGGCAGTACCCTCATAGAAATTGTAACCTAGAGAGTATGGGAAATGAGGGGGTAGATTAGCTAAGATGAGGCTGATTCTATGGTTGTTTCAAGGTATGTTCAGGAACTTTGATCTTTATTCTAACAAGATTGTGAAATCTTGGGAAGATTTTAAACATAGGAATGACATGATCAGATCTATGTTTTAAGTAAACGTGGAGTCTGGGCTAGATAATGAACAATGAGAAGACATTAGATCCATAAAGAATTACAGTGAGAGATGAAGCCAGTGTAGACTAAAATCTGGTAGAAGCAGTAGAGGTGTTATTGAAGATGGAGGAGAGACAAACAGATTTTAAAGATTTGAGGTAACATCAGTAAGACTTGTTGAAGGAGAAGGGGGATTAAAGAATAATTTATAAATTCCTAAATTGGGCAATGGGGTGGATAGAGAGTCCTGTCACTTGTTGAGGTGGAAAACAATGGGAATAGGTTTGAAAGGGAAGAAGAATTCAGTTCTTAGCATGTTAAATTTGAGATGCCACTGATGCATTCAAGTGGAGATGCCAAGGAGTCAAGTTGTAATATAGCCTTGGACCTTAAAAGAAGATTGGAACTGGAAATATAAATTAGGAAGTCTATGATATACGGATAGTAATAGATGCTCTGGGCATAGGTGAGACAGTCGTGGGAAAAAGTATTGTGGACTGCTTAGAAGGAAGGAAAAGTAGGGAAGGAGAAAATCTAAGGCCAAAACTTAAAGATCATAAACATTTAAGGAGGTGTGTGTTTGTATGTGTGTGTCTGAGTCTGTGTGTGTGAGAGAGGGAGCGAGAGAGAGAAGCAATTGTGTGATTTAAGAGATAAGGCTACCTACTAAAGGGAAGAACTGAGATATTCTAAGGTTTGAAGATAATTGACGAAGTCTGAAATAGTTCTTGAAGGAAATAGGTGAAGAACTATCTAGAGAAACACAGCATAATCGTTTAGGTATTTAGAAGACTGACTGAGGTTATTATCATAAATTTAAAGCAGTTTCGAAGTATCCTCTTAAGTAATTTTCCAAAGCAATGTTTGATTTTCTAGGTATAGAAATGGATAAAACAGGTATACATGGGGTGGGATTTTCTACATAGGTTTGATTAAAAAAAATAGATGGGGAAGAAAAGGTTAAGTTTGTCAAGAGAGTTTTAAAATGAAGACTAAGAGTTCGAAACTCAGAAATAATAGGAGGCAGGAGGAGAGTAAAATGGTAGGCAAACATATAAATGAAATCGAAGTGCTGATGTCATGAGTCACATGACTTTAAACAAGCCAGACAAGGAGAGCATGGCCAGAAAGAAGGAGGCTTGAATCAGTGGTTTGGGGCAGAGAGATGTGGATGCTGGAAAGGCACAACTATGACTGTGTGTGAGTGGCTGAGGTGACTGGAGAAGGCTTTAGGGCATTAGGAGATCAACAAACTGAGGTGTGTGTAGATATTAGAATCACCTAAGATACTGCAGGAATTGGCCAGGGTACCCTCTAAGTCCCATGCTAGGAGCTTTATGAATAAGGGGGAATGGCATGGAGGTAATTCCTTTGCAGTAATAATATTTCAATAATTATAAGGAAAACTATAATATGAATAAGTAAGATCTACTGATCACTTTTTCTCTGCCAGGAGTTAATAGCTTTATATGCATTATCTCCATTAACCTTCACAATAAACTAAAGACATTGTTATCCCAAATTTAGAGCTGAGGAAACTTAAGAATGTTACATCAAAACAAGAATCTGTCTCAATAGGGAACACAATATTACCCATTATTTTATACTGCTTATTCAATAAGCTATTGCAAGGATTAATTGTGATATGTTCACATGAAAAATGTATGTGGTTGTTAAAACTCTAGAGTGAATACAAATGTGAGAACGCAAGGCATTGTTAATATGATTACATTTTTTGCTTTTACAAGCTAATTTCTCCTCTCCTGAATGCTCAGGTAATTAAACCCATGCTTGGGTGACCAAAATCATGGCCTATTAGTCTGCAGTGAGAACATGGGCTTTGGTCAAAACAAATAGAGTGCCTGGATTCATAAAGAGAGTCAATGAGAGTGTCTATTACATTCACCCCAATAGTGTGCTCACAGGCTTAATTCACATGCTGGGCCTTTTCTTGTGATGCCATAGAGCTGGGGAAGATGAACAGACCCTGAGTTGCAGAGAACATTCTCTCTCTCTTAAACAAACGAGCCAGAGAAGCAAAAGTAGCCTCTATGAAAAACTGGAAACCAGTAAGATGCCCACTGTGCTCATAAGCTGTAGGCAGGATTGTGATGCAGAGATGGCAGATGGGGGTGGGAAGAAGTCTGGAAAGGCTTCATGGGTAAGATAGATCTTAAGCTGGACCTTGAGGGTAAGAAGGATTTCGGTAAGTCCTGAGAAGCAAACAGGGCTGTTAAGGCCATCAGTGAAATGGTGCTGTGTTTTTTATCATAGAGTATCTTTGGTATATTCTTACTGCTATATAGATGAAATGAGTACTGTAACAGTTTCTATGGAATATCTAGATATTCCCTAAGCTCTTGTAGAGGTTTAATAAATAAGTGAGACTACACTTCTGTATGATCATTAGAACTCAATAGACATTGCGTCTATAGTGGTATCCTTAGTTTAAATAGTATATGATAATGATATGCAGTTTTGAAAGTGGAGAATAGACAGAGATGAGCTGAAGCCAATAGGCATTTTTTTGTGTCTAGACTCTGAAACTGTAGGTTATATTTTTCCTTCAGACCGTCATGTACGAGAGGAGATATGAGAGACGGAACAGAAGAATGGCTTGAGAAACATGGAAGTGAGTTCTTACCCACAATTTGCCTATTTCTATTTGATTTTACTTTTTCTTGCTAATTCTACTTTTTATTTTAGTTTAGTTCATTTTTTAAATTGAAGTATAGTCAGTTTACAATGTTGTGTCAATTTCTGGTGTACAGCATAGTGTTTCAGTCATACAGATACATAGTACATTTGTTTTCAGAAGAGGCTGGGCAAGTCCCATGGCCTCTCTGGTCTCAGGTTCTTCATCAGGCAAATGAAAATTAAATCTGGACACACAGTTACATGGTTTTGATTCTGTGTAGAACATCTGTGAGCCTGGAGTGAGGCTGGGAGGAAGCAACCCCTATAATTGGTTTCATATAATTTTCCTGGGCTTCTGGGATATTGGACAAGGCATGTCTGAGACATACACATTCCCTCCTTTGTTGAAGACTAATGGACCATAGGTGTATGGGTTTGTTTCTGGGCACTCTGTTCTGTTCCATTGATCCATATGTCTGTTTTTGTGCCAGTATCATGCTCTGCTCTTTTGATTACTGTAGGTCTGTAGTATTGTCTGAAGTCTGGGAGGGTTATTCGTCCACCTTCATTACTTTTATTCAGTATTGCTTTGAGAATTCTGGATCTTTTGTGATTCCACATAAATTTTAGAATTATTTGTTCTAGTTCTGTTTAAAATGTCCTGGGTAATTTGATAGGGATTGCATTGCATTAAATCTGTAGATTGTTTTTGGTAGTGTGGCCATTTTAACAATATTAATTCTTCCAATCCAAGAGTATGGGCTATCTTTTAATTTCTTTAAGTGAATAATCACTCTTATTTAAGTCAACAACCTGACTAGGGTGAATCTACCACTTGATTGACTTTCTGTACAGAAAAGATGTGTTTACTGTGACATTGTTTGCTCATTATTGAGAAGTCTCTTTCATGCATATAGAACAAGATCACTGTGATGTATGATTGCAGCTTTATGGTGACAATTATGCAAATTTCCTTTATGTAGCTTATTTTTCAAGGGATTACACCTTTTCAGGTCTACTCTTAGCAAATCTGAGACATGGGATCTCAGCTAAGGATATTTAATTTTAGAATGTTGACAGAGAGCTGCATGGTACTCTCACCTTCTCTCTCTGTCTCTGTCTCTGATTCTCTCTCTCTCTCACACACACACACACACACACACACACACACTCCTAAACAAATGCAAAACAAAAACATGAACCCATGGAGGGTGCGAGAACTAATACGTTTGTACTACAGCTGCACAAATAATTTAAATTAAACTGAAATTTGCCAAGACCTTACTTCAGAACAGTTTTAATGATGATGGACACATAAATGAATATGACATTTGAAGAATTCAAATTTAAACATTCAGAGGCTTCATTCTCTGAGCTATTATTTTACTGCAATTTGAAGCATGAAACCTAAAAAAAAAAAGTGTTTCTTTCTCTTTAGAAACAGACACATTACTCCCATTAACTTCAGGAGAAATTAGACATGAGAATGAGGACAGACGATAGACAAATAAGAATGCGTGTTCAGTCGCCAGATTAACCCACTAGCCAATGGTAGATCTCTGAGAGCCTTTAGAGTCTATGAGATCAATAATCCATTAGAGCTCATACTGGTGACTAAATGACTTTGGGGATTGGTAATGGCATCTGAAGTCTTTTACCTTTAAGCCATGGCTTGTAATAAATCCTAAATTCTGAAGCATCACTGCCTGGTTGCAGTAAGGGTATATTAGGTTCTGCACTTCGACGCAAATAATGGCAAATAATAGGCACTCAATACATATTTATTGAATGAAAGGATCAACAAAGAAAAAATATTCTTTACTCCACACTCAGATCTCTTCTGATCCTCACCTCTTTCTGGGCTTGGCGTGTTCGAGTTCTGCCTGATACCTGCTTTCCTCTTCTCATCTCTGACCCTATTGGTGCTGGTTATACCTGTTTCTCTTCTTCTCTTACTTCTATCATCATGTTTCTTCTGATAAAGCTCAATAGGCTTTACAGGTATCTGGAATGCTAATAAATGGCAATTTTTGTATATATATATTTTTTTATTGAAGTATATAGTCAGTTTACAATGTTGTGTCAATTTCTGGTGTACGCATAATGCTTCAGTCATACATATACGTGCATATATTCATTTTCATACTCTTTTTCACCATAAGTTACTGCAAGATATTGAATATAGTTTCCTATGTTGTACAGTATAAACTTGTTGTTTATCTATTTTATATATAGTAGTTGGTATCTGCAAATCTCAAACTCTCAATTTATCCCTTCCCACCCCCTTCCACCCCTGGTAACCATGTTTGCTTTCTGTGTCTGTAAGTCTATTTCTGTTTTGTAAATAAGCTCATTTGTCTTTTTCTTTAGATTCCACATATGAGTGATATCATATGGTATTTTTCTTTCTCTTTCTGGCTTACTTCACTTAGAATGACAATCTCCAGGTCCATTCAAATTGGTGCAAATGGCATTATTTTATTCTTTTTTATGGCTGAGTAGTATTTTATTACATAAATATACCACAGTTTCTTTATCCAGTCATCTGTTGATGGACATTTAGGTTGCTTCCATGTCTTGGCTATTGTAAATAGTGCTACTGTGAATACTGGGGTGCATGTATCTTTTTGAATTAAGGTTCCCTCTGGATCTATGCCAAGAAGTGTGACTGCTGGATTATATGTTGAGTCTATTTTTAGTCTTTAGAGGAATCTCCATACTGTTTTCTATAACAGCTGCACCAAACTGCATTCCCACCAGCAGTGTAGGAGGGTTCCCTTTTCTCCACAGCCTCTCCACCATTTATCATTTGTAGACTTTTGAATGATTGCCATTCTAACTGGTGTCAGGTGATACCTATTGTAGTTTTGATTCGCATTTACCTGATAATTAGCGATACTGAGCATTTTTCTTGTGCCTATTGGCCATTTGTATGTGTTCTTTGGAGAATTGCTTGTTTAGGTCTTCTGCTCATTTTTGGATTAGGTTTTTTTTTTTTTTTTAATAATTAAGTTGTATGAGCTATTTATATATTCTGGAAATTAAGTCTCATCTTTTGCAAATACTTTGTCCCATTCCATAGGTTGTCTTTTTGTTTTGCTTATAGTTTCCTTTGCTGTGCAAAAGCTTGTAAGTCTAATTAAGTCCCATTTGTTTAGTTTTGCTTTTATTTCTGTTGCCTGGGTAGACTGTCAGTGGGTATTTTTGAGGGCGAGAGGGTTTGAGGGGTTAAATCATCATACTCTATGGAAGCAGGCCATGAATAATGGCTCTTAGCATTTGGAATTACCATTTCTAAAGTATGGGTGAGAGGAGAGGAAAGGCCAGTGTCCCAGTGTGTTGCATGAAATCTGGAAAATAGCAGATGTTAAAATAAGGTTTGACAAATGTATAATTGAATAGAAACAGGAATAATAAACCAATATGCTTAGAACATCTACATGTGACACAATATTAAACATTTCACTCACATTTCTCATTAAGTCCTGTCAGGAGTACTAAAAAGTATGTCTCATCTCCATTTTTAGAGATAAGAAAACTTTGAAAGAAGTTTAAGAACTTTCTCCAGACCACCTATCTCAGGTATCACTGAGCCAGAATTCTGTTTCAGGTCAGTCTGACACAGTTTTGGTTTTGCTGCTGTTATATTGCTCTGGATTTTTTTTCTCACACCGTTTTTGTGTTCTGACCTTGGAACGGTGTTGACACCAACAGCAAGAGGCAGTGCCTGAGCCTTACTTGTACTTTCCTAGTATTTATGATCCCAGGCCCAAGCTATGCCGATTCATAATGGCAATGGCTAACAGGCTTAGAGCTATCGTATCCATTAGCTTACATTTATATAGTTTAACACACATGATACCATTTGATCACCATGACAAGCCTGTGAGGAGTAAGGGATGCATTTCTCATCATCACCCTCTTCACAGTTGCAATGACAAAACTGAGGTCCACAACACTGACAAACCATAATCACCCCAAATTCATAATTTACGCTAGGCTTATTCTTGATATTATAGGTTCTATGGGTTTGGACAAATGTAGAGAGGCATGTATCTATCATAAAAGTATGCAGAATATTTTCACTGCTCTAAAAATCCTCTGTCCTCTGCCAATTCATCCCCTGCCTTCCAAACTCCTAACAACCTCTGATTTTTTTTGTCCATGTAGAAGCAGAAAATACTCTTTCCAAAAATTGTACCTCTGAAAAAAAGAGAGATACGAGTACTGAGGTCAATGACAGATCTTTATTTTTCTTTATAATAAGATAAACTATTCTTTGTTTATATGTTAAATAAGAAGAATTTGAATATACGGAAGAAAATAGCTAATGAGTAGAGAGAGAGTGCAGCAGAAGTAGAAGGTATAGAATTTGTATCAGGAAGTCGAATTATTCTTTATCAGGAGTTTACTGTGAAGAAAGAATTTCCATACTAGTCATTTTCCAGACCCCCCCCCACCTCTCTCTCTCATACACACACACACACGGAGTCACTTGGACCTTCTGTCAGAACATGACATTATGTTGCCACATTTTCTAAAAACATCTGAAGAATTCTTTGATCTTTTCGATCTCACCCCTCATCTGATGATGGAACAAATAAAGCTTGGTTACAAGCTTCCAGCTTTGTTCTCCATTTTATTCCTGTGATTTGCAGAAAGCGACATGTAATCCGGAGAGTATCATCAGAGCCTCTCAATAGAAAGATAGATAGATAGGTAGGTAGGTAGATAGATAGATAGATAGATAGATAGATAGATAGATAGATAGATAGATAGATATTATATATCTATTATCTAGATATTATATATCTCTATCTATTTTCCTTCTCACAACAAAGGAAACCATCACCAAAATGAAAAATCAATCTACTTAATAGGAGGAAATACTTGCAAATCATATATCTGATAAAGAGGATAATATCCAAAATGTATAAAGAACTCATAGAACTTAATAGCAAAAACAAAAAATCCAATTAAAAATGGACAGAAAATCTAAATAGATATTTCTCCAAAGGAGACAGACCAATGGTCAAGAGGTAAATGAAAAGATGATTGACATTATTAACAGGGAAATGTAAATCAAAACCACAATGAGACATCATGTCATACCTGTTAGAATGGCTGTTATAAAAGAGATAAGAAATAACAAGTGTTGGCAAGGTTATGGAGAAACGGGAACCCTCATTCACTGTGGGTGGGAATTTAAATTGGTGCAGCCAATATAGAAAAAAAAAGTATGAAGGTTCCTCAAAAAATTAAAAATAGAACTACTATATGATCCAAAGATTCCATTTCCTAGGTATTTATCAAAAGAAAAAGAAAATGCTAACTTAAAAAGATGTTCACATCTTCATTATTATAGCATTATTTACAATAGCCAAACTATGGAAACAATAGAAGGGTCCATCAATGGATTAATGGATACAGAAATAGTGGTATGTATCTATATATCTGTATCTATATATACAATGGAATATTATTCAGTCATAAAAATAATGAAATCTTGCCATCTGCAACAGTGTGGATGGACTTTGAAGGCCTTATGCTAAGAGATACAAGTCAGGCAAAGAAAGAAAAATATTGTATGATCTCTTTTTTTATGTGGAATATAAACAAAATAAAACAAAGCAAAAACTAAACTCATAGGTACAGAAAGTGGACTGGTAGTTGCCAGAGGTAGGGTTAGTGGGGGAGAAATGGGTGAATTTTTTGAGGGGTGGTTACATTAATTGAATAACATTTGTAAAAAGATAAAAAAGAATGCAATATAATACAGTCACTTTGGAAAACTGGACATTTATTACAAAATGAAAGATTTACCTACCATATGATCCAGCAATCTTACTTCTAATAGTTTATTCAAGAGCAGTGACACCATCTGTCTACACAAAGACCTGTATGTGAACATGCATAGCACCTATCTGATGAGAAGAATGGGAAACAGTCCAAATGTCCACCAACATATAAATGCTTAACCAAATTTTGTAATATGGATACAATAACTGGTACTCCACAATAAAGACAAAGTAACTATTGATACATAAAATCACATGGATGCCGGCAAATCATTATGCTAAGCAAAAGAGGCTAGAAGTAAAATGCTGTATGCTCTGTGGTCTCTTTTACATGGCATTCTACGAAAAAGAAAAACTGTACAGATGAAACACAGACCAGTGATTGCCTGGGATTGGGTTTGGGAAGAGGAGTTGACTATAAAGGGGCAATGTGAGGGAATTTGGGGGATAATGGAGCTGTTCTATATGGAACTGTGGTGATGGTACACAACTCATTACATTTATTAAACTTATGGGGGAAGAAGGTGTAGCTCAAGTGGTAGAGCGCATGCTTAGCAGGCACAACGTCTTGGGTTCAATCCCCGTCACCTCCTCTAAAAATAAATAAATAAACAAATTCTACCCCCCCCCCAAAAAAAGGTTAAATAATTCCTTTTAAAAACTTATAAAACGGGGTGTCACAATGAGTAAATTTCACTGTATGAAAATTGTAAACTACCATATTGTGGATTGTGAACAGGTACTAAGATGAAATTCAGACTATGACATAGGAATCTAACTATGTTACAAATAACTGACATAACCTCACTGAAGACAGTCAGAAAGAAAGGAACCAACCTAAATAACTTTGAAAAACAGTGTTTTGACTGGAAACTGAGGGTTAAAGACAAAAAAGAACTGTCCACAAATGCTGTACTCTAGTTGGTACATTTATTTTTCAGAGGTGTATGGTTTAGCAATTCTGAAACTACTTTATCTGTGTACTAGGATTGAATGAATGAGTAAATATTGTAGATAATAAAAGCCACATTTCTCACTGTCTGAGAAAGAAATTACAAACAAGGATAGAGGTGAAGGTGAGAAGAACCTTGTAGTGCTGGGTTGGAGTTATCAATAAAGCACATGGGTATTTAAAAAAATATCTAAAAGGTAGATGGAGTCAGAGATGAGTATATATATGTCTGCATGAGTTAGTTATCCATACACATAGGTCCTAGTTCTGCCTACTGACAGAGCCTAAAAGCAGTCACTCTCCAGTAGAAATGAGCACTCCCAGGACACAGACTTTGGTTTTTAAATGCCGTTACCCATTATAAGAAATCAAGGCTTCTTGGAGAATTGATTGATTCCCTGGAAGAATGGAACCTCTTAAGCACCTCTGGGCTAGGTAGCTCCATCAGCCAAGGGCGATTCTGAAATGGGTGCAAATATGAAAAACAACCACCACCATCACCACTCATCTGTTCTCTGTACCTATGATCTTTTTGTTGTCTCCATAGTTTCTCCTTTTCTGTGATGTCATAGAGTTGGAATCATACAGTATGTAGTCATTTCAGATGGGCTTCTTTCACTTAATAATATGCATTTAAGGTATCTTCATGTTTTTCACAGCTTGATAGCTCACTTTTTTAGTGCCTAATTAAATTCCATTTTCTGGATGCACTACAGTTTATCCATTCACCTACTGAGGAGCATCTCGGTTGCTTTCAGGTTTTGGCCATTATGAATTAAGCTGCTATAAACATCCTTGTGTAGGTTTTTGTGGTCGTAAGTTTTTAACTCTCTTGAGTAAACATCAAGGAGCCTGACTGCTGTATCATATGGTAAAATTATGTTTAGTTTTGCAAGAAACAGCCAAACTATCTTCTAAAGTGACTATCATTTTACTTTCCCACCAACAATGTGTAAGAGGTCCTGTAGCCTACATCCTTGCCAGCTTTTGATGATGTCGGTGTTCTGGAGTTTGTCCATTTTAAGTGTGTAGTGATCAGGGCAGTTTATTTTCTTATCTGAAATGACAGAGATAAGAAGTGGTCTTCTGACAGTAGTTGTTGTGCTCATTTTACTACACCAGACCCTCCCTCTGGTAGGTCCATGGTCACTGGAAGTACTATATCTCTTGATAACCACATCTGCTTCTTATTTGCCTCCTCCCTTTTCTCCCTTCTATAATCCAGAGTTTGAAATAACTTTTCATTATCATATTTCTGAGAAAAGAACATAAGTTAAGTAGCCAGAGACTTTAAATATGACTCCAGATCATGCAATAATAACCTGCATGATTCATTTAGAGAATGTAACCCTTCTGAGGCTAGGTTTCTCCACTTGTTAAATTTTAAAAAAGAGCATTTGTTCCACCCAGTAGGGGTGCAGCAAAGATAAAATGAGGGAAGACATCAGAATATGCCTTCAGGTACTGGAATCACCATGTCAATGTAAGATATTGTCATTATTTTCAAAGGGCAAGAGCAAAGAACAATGAAATGTTGTTTTAGTTGGGGTACCCAATATCAACTCTTTGTTATAATTTAGATTTCCTGTCCTTCCAGGCAAAGTCAGGTTGTCTCAGGCTGGAGCTTCTGATGATTCCCAATGTACAAGGTTTTTAAAGGCAAGGAATGTGTCTGGATCATGCCTGTGTCCTGGACTGTGTCTTGTGTACAGAGGGGACTAAGTAAATGTGTGTGGAATGGAAGGAATTTGATTCCCTAGAGGCTGGTTCTATTTTTGCTAAAATAAAACAAATGTTTCTCAACCAGATTCTAATCCAGATAATGGGTGATGTAATAAAAAATGGGAAGAGGGGGAACTCTATGGAATAGAAATGGAGAAAAAACACAAAAGGAAATAAGCTTGCCCTCCATGTTAACATTTCCATATTGATATCATTCATTTATGCAGGAATTATGGACCTAGTACACACTACTTTCCTACTAAGGGGGTTCACATCTCAACAATCAGCCCTTTGATCCTACAGAGTTTACAATTTTGTTACAGAGATAAGATATGATCACATGAAGCCAGGAAAAAAGCAAGATAAATAAAAATTACTGTTTATTGTTTACTGCTGAAATACTGTATGAGCTCTTATATACATGCGCACACGTATGTATACATGGACACAATTTCTAAGGTAACTATCCTAGTTACACTAATCAATATCACAATTGCGCTAATCATACAGATGGAGAAACAGGGTAAAAAAGGTTAAGTGATTAATCCACAATCACTCAACTAGCAGATGGAAGATCTGAGATTTAAATCCAGGCCTGCCTGCGACCAACTTTGCAAGTTCTGCTACGGTGAATAAGTCTCACATTTTGTGTTCTAATTAAAATAACAGTGACAGTACATGGTCTGAGTCATCAGTGAATGCTTTCAACTTAAGTTTGTCCCTAAAGGAATAATATATTCTGGATAGGCTGGTAAGAACATTCATATTGTGAGGGAGGGTCATGAGAACATCCTTTCAAAAGAGAAAATTGTCAGACTGTCTAAACATTTTCAAACTAAAGGTACTTTTTCTGAATTTAAATGATATCATTTGAGTTGGCTTTCTTTCTTGTTTAATATGTATCCATCCAATCATCAAATCAAGAATAACCATGTACCAGCCAGGCAGACTTCTAGGTGCTTGAAACCCAGCAGCGAATAAAACATAAAATCCCTGCCCTGTCATAAAGAGGTCCCACTTCGGGGCAACAGATGTGCTGAAAGTGATCAACTGACCTTGGGAGACAGGTGGGAAACATCTGTCTCCCTGACTCTTCACTCCTAGGAAACAGCCTTAAGACCCTTGGGGGCCGGTGTAGCATGACACATCCTTTTACCCCGAAGGCCATTGGAGAAGGGATAGATGCAAAACTCATGTGCTTCTGGGGACGGAGAGAAAACATTCCATGTTATACCTGCTATATTAGAGCGTTCCAAATATAGTTGATATAAGAGATATAGAGAGGTATTGGACTCATGCCTGCAGAATTCACAGGACTTAAGTGTACCCTCTTACCCCAAAGCAACTTTTGAAGGCACGGTGACAGCTCAGGTGGTGTGACAACACCTTGCAGAACTGTGTTGTTATATAATGTAGTCAGCCACCTATGTATGGAACCATTTATCCCATTGCCAAAATACGAGGATCCAGGGAACAAGAGGTAGAAATGAGAGTGGCTTTTCTCCCTCTTACCTCTAATTGATCCATTTGCACAAGAACTTATGGAATTTAAAGTTGTATTAGGAGAAGCCATTATTTCTTGGAGAAATTATAGGCAGATTTGTGAGCAGCTGCATGAGTTTTTCAGCAGCTGCTTGCCAAGGTCCTGCATATCACTGGTGTCTATACCACTGGGACCCTTGGTGGTTGTTTCCTGGAGACTCTTAACATTTGCAAAGCCTTGTGGGAAATATTTTGAGAATTGCCCACTTCTGTGCCACAGGCAGCTAGGATCTTTGGGAGCCACTCTTCCAGCCTTTGTTCTCAGCCCTTCCAGTGGCTCTATTTCTGTATCAAATCCCTTCTGCTTGGAACACCTTGAATGGCTTACATTTTTCACCTGAACTCTAGTTCGTATACGGTCTTTATGATTTGTATGTATTCCCAGTCAGGGAAACAAACTGCCAAAGTGGGTAGAGATTAGGGGATTGGTGTGAAATGGTACATGCAATGAACTGGGAAAAAGCAAACATGTTTAGGTAGTCATTAGAAGCCTAGTCCAGTGGAATGACGTCTTAAGGAAATCTTCATATCCTGGATAGGATAACATCTTTACTTATATGAAAGTTAATAGTAAATTTGGCCTGTAGAGAGCTATTTAGTTTACAGCATACTTTCACACACATTAATCCTCTTGGATCTGGGGAGAGATCTCAGAGTGGGAAGGTGAAATGCGTATCCTCTTTCACCTGAGTCTACCTACCACTTAATTCCAACACCATAGCAACCCTGTAAGTGGCAAGGCAGGCACTGGTATTTGCCCTTTACAGGTGATGAAACTGAGGCTTTGAACTATTACGTTCATTTCATTCACTTATTTATTGAAAAAAAATGCACATTAGTCATTTACTGTGTCAGGCATTGTGTTAGGTTCCAGGGATAAAGGAATAAACAAGACAACATCTCTTGGCCCCCATGCTGCTGCTTTTTTTTTTTTTTTTCTAATTAAAGTATAGTTGGTTTACAATGTTGTGTTAGTTTTTGGTGTACAGCATAGTGATTCATATATATATACATATACATATATACACACACACACACATACACACACACCCACACACACCCACACACATACATATTCCTTTTCATATTCTTTATTTAGTGAGGAACACTGACATTAAATAAATGACTTCCAGTGTGATAAATGCTTTTACAAAAGGGAAAGCAAAGGGTGCTGTGGAGACCTCAGTTTAGTGATACTCAGGGAAGACCTCCCAGGGGAGCTAATACCTAAACTGTTACTAATGTATGAATGATGACTCAGCAGTGGTGACTGGCAGGAAATGGAAGAGCCTGGAATGTAATTTGGATCCCCTGACTTTTGCTCCAGTGTTCTCTTCACTGCATAGGGTTTGGGTTTGACTACTCTCCTAACTTGGAGGAGGGAGGTTGGACAGTATTTGTACCAATCTGAAAATAAATAACTTACCTAATCCTCTATGGTTCTGTTGGTTTAACTGTTGCTTCCTTATAGGGTATGAATCTCAACAGAATATTTAAAATCCATGTGGCAGGGCCTAGGCAGTCCTAATACTTCATAAACTCTCATTTCTTTTCTAGGGTATATAGAGAAACACTAAACTATTAGACTGAATCATATGGAATTGCTGATGTTTAATCATTTTGACTTTAAAAATGACAGTTTCATATGGCTCTTACCCAATGCTGACCTACAGACCCAGTGCAGGGTTGGAATATTCTAGGTAATTCTTTCAACTCCTTTGCAAACACAAGAGATTCATCAATAAAACATAATTGCTATAGACAAAAACAGTGTAAGACCCAGATAACCATAAAATCTGGGAGAACTCACAGCAGTTCAAAAGCTACCACTATAGTTATGGAGAGAAAGCACTTTTTAAAAGTTGTCTAATTACAAATTGACTTTACCAGATCAATAATTTGAGAACTGAAGAAGATCTGCAGAATATAATTGACTATTCTGGTTGAATCAATAGCAAATTGACTTAAAAACAGTCTAAATTATAGTGAGAACCATGATGACACTTAGAAGCACACTTTCTAAATGTAAATTGCTTGAAAGTTTTGAAATGAGCCATTGTCCATTAGTAATGGGACAAAGTCTGAAAGAAGTAAATATTTTCATTCCTAGCATTTGGTGCCAAGGAATGTTTATAAGTAATATAAGTAATTTTAAAATTTTCATTGAGAAACTTCTATTTAAAAAATTTTATGTAGTTATTTTACAAACACTATGGTTGCTTTGGAGTGAAGAAACTTACTTCTGCCTGTCACTAATGAACCTTGAAATTGATAACGACTTTGAGGAGGAGACTTTGATAATGTGTACTAAAAACCAACGAATGTTTACATCATGTGTTTATTTTTAAAATTTTTTGTTTTCATTTTTTGTTTTTATTTTAATTTTTAATTGAATTATAGTCAGTTATGAAGTGTCAATTTCTGGTGTACAGCATAGTGTCCCAGTTGTGCATGTATATACATATATTCATTTTCAATAATACATCATGTATTTTCAGTAAGGGTGATAACACCTCGAAGGGGGAAACAAATTGGTTGAGGAGGCATCTTATTCTTTTAGTGTATAAAGTATATTGATACCCAGTTTCCAAAAACAGAATATGATTAAATAAATTGTGGTATATTCCTACAGTGGAATGATGTGCACTCACTGCTAATGTGGAAGAAACTTGTTTGCTATAGAATATTTTCATAAGTTTATAATTGGAAAAATTGGATACTGTTATCACTTTCTCAAAATGTACATTAGCATTTATATATAGAACAAAATTGACCAAAAGAATTCACACCAAAACATATTGATTATCAATGAGTGGAAAATTACAAGTAATTTTTTCCTTCTCTTTTCTCACTCTGTTTTCTTTTCACTAAATATTTATTTCTATAAATTCAATACCTGTCCATATAAAATTTCAAACAATACTAGATGAATTAAAAATTTTTAAAAAAAGAGTTACCTTACCGACTCCCTTAATCGATTTCCCTGAGGCAACAACTTTCAACTATTTTTTCTCACGGTGACATCCATGTAACCTGCCTAACTTACTGTATCTTATCTTGATATCTTGATTTTTTTTTTGCTGATTCCAGGTGTTATCTATTGACTTCTATAATATATTAGGATTTACTTTTCTTATGTTTCCCTCAACAATGAGAAATATTTCCCTTTCCATCAATCATAACAGCATATTTATATTATATTGTAAATTTTGAATGCTCAGTATTCTGTTTAATGTATTATATTTAAAAATATTTGATAAACTGCATACTTTACTATGATTATATTTTCTTCCTTATTCATACATTTTTCTTAAAGCTAATAGTTGTTTGTTTTATTAACTTTTCTTGAGCCTAATCATTGAAATTCTCTGATAGAAATATAAAACTCCAGTTTATATGATCAGATATTATTACATATCAGTTTTACTTTTTTCTTGCAGACATCACTCTGGAATCAGCCATCTTCCTGTATTAATTGCTATTTACAACTTGGCAATTATTCATGGCTGTTGTCTTAGAACTTCTCATTATTGGTATCATCGAAATTCTCTTTATTTTCTACTACTTTAGTTTTTTTCTCTCCTTTCTTACCTTGCTGTTTGTGTTAGTAAAGCACAAACTTTAGTTGTTTTACATCAAAGGACACATAGGAGGTAAAACAATTTAAATCTGACAGTGCTGTGATTCTGCTCATATTCTTGATTGATAGTTTGTCTGGGTATAGAATTTCAGATTTTCAAATAATTTTTCCTCAGAAGTTTGAAGACAATGCTTAAGTTTCTTTCAGCTTCCATTGTTGGGATTGAAAAATCCAATGGTATTATAATTTCTCATATGTTGCCTGTAATTTTTTTTGTCTCAGGAATCTTTGGAATATTTCTTTTGCCTCATATTCTGGAATTTCATAGTTGTATATCTGGATAAGAATCTTTGTGCTGTTGTTTTCATTTACTATGTTGGGTACTTTGTGGTCCTCTCAGTCTGAAAAACATGTCTCAGTTAAAAGAAATTTTCTTATATCTACCTTCTCTCTTTCTGAAATTGTTACATGACTTAGATGATGAACCTCTTGAGTTGAGTCTTTAATTTTCTCTAATTTTCATCTCTTTTTATTTTTTCTGACTTCTGGTAGGTTTCTTCAAGTTTATCTTCTAATCCTCTATTGACTATTTTAGTTTGCTCTCATAATTCTTAATTCAAGAGCTCCCTTTTTATGCTGTATTTTTTTAAAAATAGTATTTTCTTTTTAATTCATATATGTCTTTCTGGATATATACAGAAAATAACTTTGGAAATTATCTCCTACTATCTGTATTTTTTTTCTTCCTTTCTTTTCATTTTTGTTTCAATCTGTCATACGTTAAAGACTTTCAGATATTTAGGCAATATGCCTATTTATAATTAAGAATTATTTTCTTAAAAAAGGTCATTGTAAGATCTCTACACTTTGACAGAGCTTCTATATTCATAGGCTTCCCAGTGAATAAATGGATGGAGAACTGGCCATTTGTGAAATCACTTCTAAATGTATGGGCGGGTAACTTCTTGATAGGAATCCTCCAATTTTTTCCATAGGGGAAAGTAGTAGCCAGAGATCTTGGAGGAAGTAAACTCTCTGTTCTTTATTCAGGTGGGAAAAGGGACCTGGTTTCTAACAACCCCTTATACAAATTTTCAAGCTGTTCTCCTATTTATGATCTCATGAATTTCCATTGCATTGGGAAATAACTGAGTTTCAGTTTCTGAGTTTTTTTCTAGTATTTAGCAGAAAGAAGTTAACTTGTTTCTTGCTGGCTTCCCCACTGCTTATAGCAAATCCAAGAAAGTTAAATGCTAACTATACACTGGTTTCATTTCTTTTCTTTCAAAATTTTATTTAAAGTTCTGCTTTGCTATTCCATTCTTTTCTGTTCTCTTTACCATTGTGGAGTTATACTGTTGAAGTTTCTTTGTAATTTTAGTGAAGTTTAGAGTGAAACTAAGATAAGATGCTGTGTTTATCGTACTACATTCAAGTTCCTCATTAATATTTTCTTTATATTTTCCCCAAGAAACATGTTCTACTTTGGTAATCATGATGATAACAAGCATAAAGAAATGTTATCCTGTTTCCCTTTTTATAGCCCCTACTACCACCCCATGATGTCAGTGAAGCCATAAATAAAGATTCTCTGAACATGGATCCTGTAATGACCAATTTCTTTCTCCATCAGAACCAGACCCTTCTCTTCATTCACCCTACCCTGTTTATATCTCTCCTACCAGAACAATTAGCTATCCTTGAATTTATGAGCAGGTCCACTCTCTACCTCTGCCTCTCCTAAACTCTCTGTAGTTGCTAACCTTCTATTATCGCTGTCTAATGATGTCCTCCCTTTCATCACTTTTCTTTTCTTCATCTCAGATCCCTCCCTACTTACAATAACTCTGTCACTTCCCTTGCATTACAATAGTATGTCTGTTAGTGAAATTTCTACTAATGCAGAGTAATAGGAGGCTAATGAGTATAAGAGCAACATAGAAAGTCAATTTCCCATAATGTTGTTTTATGAGAACAGTTATATACCACTAAACAGTTGTTCAGGAACACACATACAATCATATGTTCAGAAAAGTACCATAATTATATCATTAAACTCTGTATCATTTTTGTTGTCATATGTACTACTTGTTAAGATGTAGTATTTTATTTGTATATGTTTTCCGTACAGTTAGGAAGATTACTCATTCACCCACTTTTCATGAAGTACAGGCTTATTAGAAACAACTATGAACTAAGTTTTATAAAAGTATTTTATTTGAAATACATTAAAATATTAAACTTCTTTCAGTGAGCACAGTTGGGCATGCTTTAAATTGATTTCCAAGGATTCCAAATGCAAGAATATCTTTGTATCTGCCTAAGTTTAATAAGAGAAAAAAAAAGAATCCCAATATCATTTATTAAAGAGAACATATTTTCTTCATTGCATGTTCTTTGCTCCTTGTTATAAATTAATGGTCTGTATATGGATCGGTTTTTCACTGGGCTCTCAGTTTTGTTCCATTGAGCTGTGTGCCTGTTTTTCCGTCAATGCCATACTATTTTGAATACTATAGCTTTACAGTATAATTTGAAATCAGGGAGTGTGATACCTTAAGCTTTGTTCTTCTGTCTCAAGATTGCTTTGGCTAGTCAAGGTCTTTCTTGGTTTCATATAAATTTTATGTTTTTTTTTTCTTCTGTAAAAACTGTTAATTGGGATTTTGATTAGAATTGTATTGAACCTGTAGATTGCTTTAGGTAATATGAATAGTTTAACAATGTTAATTCTTCCAATCCATGAGAATGAAATACCTTTCTGATTTCTCGTGTTTTCTTCAATTTCTTTCAACAATGTCTTATAGTTTTTGGTGTACACATCTTTCACTTCCTTGGGTAAAATTTTTTCATGGTATTTTATTCTTTCTGTTGTGAATATAGGTGGGATTTTTCCCCTTAATTTCTCTTTCTGCTAGTTCACTGTTACTATATAGAAACACAACTAATTTTATATTGATTTTGTACACTGTAAATGTACTGCATTTGCTTATTACTTTTAATAGTTTTTTGTGGAAACTTTAGGGTATATAAAATCATGTCATCTGCAAATAGTGACAGTCTTACTTCTTCCTTTCCGATTTGGATGACTTTTATTTCTTTTTCTTGCCTAATTGCTCTGGCTAGGAGTTCCAATACTATCTTGAGTAAGAGTGGAGACAGTGGGCATCTTTGTGGTGTTCCTGATCTTAGAGGAATACCTTTCAGTGTTTCACTGTTGAGCTTGATGTTAGCTATGAGTTTGTCACATGTGGCCATTATGTTGAAGTTCCTTCTATACACATTTTATTGAGAGTTTTTATTATTAACTGGTGTTGCATTTTGTCAAATGAGTCTTCTGCATCTATGTAGATGATCATATGACTTTTATCTTTCATTTTGTTAATGTAGTATATCATAATTGATTTGTGACTATTGAAACATCCTTACACCTGGGGATAAATCTTATTTGATCATGGGGTAAGATCCATTTAATGCATCGTTGTTTTTGGTTTGCTAATATTGCACTGAGGGCTTTTGCATCTATAATCTTCAGAGATACTCGCCTATAATTTCCTTTTTTGTATTGTCCTTGTCTGGTTTTGATTCCCTCCTCTTTGAACTTTTGGAAGAATTTGAGAAGTATAGATACAGACAGATAACAGGGACATGAAAAGATGTTCAACATCACCAATTACCAGGGAAATAAAAATCACACCTCATGCCTGACAGAATGGCTATTATCAAGAAGGCAAGGAATAATAAGAGGGGATGTAAAGAAAAGGGAACCCTTGTATACAGCTGGTGGGAACATAAATTGCTACAGCCACTGTGGAGAACAGTATGGTGGTTCCTCAAAAAATTAAGAATAGAATTATCATATGATTTAGCAATTCCACTTTTGAATATTTATGTGAAGAATATAAAAATACTAATTCAAAAAGACATATGCACCTTTATGTTCATTGTAGCACCATTTATAATAGATAAATGGATAAAGAAGACGTGAGATAGATATAGATACAGATATAAATATAGATATCATGCCATTTGCAACAACACAGATGAAACTTGAGGATATTATGCTAAGTGAAATAATTCAGATGGAGAAAGAGAAATACCATGTGATCTTACCCATAAGTGGAATGAAAAAAAAGAAAACCTAAATTAACAAAGAAAACCAAACAAAAATGAACAAATAGATCCAGAGAACAGAGTAGTGATTACCAGAGGGGATAGGGCTGGGGAGAGGGCAAAGGGGTAAAAAGGGTTGGTCCACTCTTTGTGATGAATGGAAATGAAACTTTTGGTATGAGCACACTGCACTGTATACAGAATATACTGTACACATGGAACTTATATAATGTTATAAATCAGTGTTATCTCAATTAAGGAAAAGAATTCACAGTAGGCATTTCAAGTAAAAATTAGCTATTGAAAGTTGTTGGAAGGAAAAGGGAAAGTCTACAGCAGATTTCAGAAAATCAGGAAATTTCAGGGGTCCATTGTGTACAGTATTGAAGAGGATAATACACAGAAGAGTACCCAGAAGACACAGTCGAGACTCCATGTCTACATTTTGTGAAGCCTACAAATCTGTTACCGTTGTCAGATGAGCAGGAACTTTTGTTTCCAGTTGTCTCTTCGGTAACTGTCTGTGGAGGAACCCTTAACTCCACAGTGTTCCTTGTACTACCTTAGGGAACTGCCTATTGTACAAGGTTGGGAACTTAGATTTTCATATCCAAAACTTGTTGCTATCACAGTGTTCCAGAAGTGGTCCCCCTGTGGGATAGTGGCTTTTGATAACAAAGCTCTCAGAAGACTGATGTATCAATCAGAATGCCAGACTCTTAAATTACAATGAAAAGCTGTCTGCTCAGGAGACTAGATAATAGCACCACACTGAGCTTCACCTTCAATCCCCATGAGCAAGCCACTCAGAAAGCCGAATTATCAGAAGGTTACTGGCTGAGCATGAAGTCAACAAGGGGAGTTAATTACAGGATTTGCATGTTCTAAGGGCAGGAGGCTGAGATAGTCTGATGTATCTATTTTAACAGTAAAGATAGATCTATGCCTTCCACAAAAATCTAATAATCAAACTGACTCCTTTGAACAGTGCCTGTAAGAGGCCCTGCCAACATTAAGTCTCAGAAGCAGCTTAAAAGTCTCATCAAGCCTCCGTCTGATTGACACATTTTTTTAATGTTAATCCATTGAGTAGGTTGATGTCAAGTAGGTTTGATGAGAATGTATTTGGGACAATTACTTTATTTCATTCTCATTTCCTCCCTTTCTTAATTAAAAGAGAGAATCCTCGTATCATCTGCATCTACAAGAGATACTAAAAATGAAGTTTTATATCTAGTATACCCCATAATCTTTAATAATGGCTTTTGTTACAAAATTTAACTTTTAACCACTTTATAGGCCTCTCTTCTCTTGCTTGGATATTTGACGAGGAATAAGGTCCTATTTATATTCATTTAGCACATATAGGTGTCAAAAAAAAAAGTTGATTCAATGAATGAATAGTGGCTGAGTAACACTCAACATCAGTAGTTCTCACCAGCTAATATGGTCCTATCTTTGCCTTGCAAGTTTTCTAAGTAGAAGCTGGATGAACACTTGTTAAAGATGCTGTAGGGACAATCCCAATGTCCATATTCATGTCTAAATTTTTTAAATATTCTCAAAATTTTTACTTAGGAAGTTCAATAAAATCTAATAGTCTTAATAGTTTAGTTGGGGATGGTGGCTGGCAAGGGACAGTGACACAGAGAATAGCTAGTAGGAGAGAAGGAGGTAACTAAGATTCCCAAACAGTAAGTAACTACTTCTTTTTTTAAATTTATTTTAAACTTTTTCCAGTTTTTTTGGTATATAGTTGACATACAGTATTTTGTAATTTTAAGGCATACAATGTGATGATTTGATACAAATATCACATTGTGGGGAAATAATTACCACAATAAAGTAAGTTAATCTATCCATCCTCTCATACCATTTAAAAACATTGTCATTGTTTTGTATGTTTGGTAAGAACATTTAGGATCCACTTTGTTAGTAACTTTCAAGTATACATTATAGTATTCGTAACTGTAGTCGCCATGCCATACATTAGAGCACCAGAACTCACTCATCTTATAACTGAATCTTTGTACCCTTTAACCAGCATCTCACCATTTCCCCCACTCTTCAGCCCCTGAAACCACTGTTCTACTCTTTGTTCTGAGAGTTTGGCTGTTTTAGATTCCACATATAATTAAAATCACACAAAACTTGTCTTTCTCTAACTTATTTCACTTAGCATAATGCCCTAAAGTTTCATTCATGTTGTCACAAATGGCAGGATTTCTTTCTTTTGGGGGGCCAGATAATATTCCATTGTATAACTGAATAACATTTTCTCAATCTAGTCATCCACTGATGGACCCTTAAGTTGTTTCCATGTCTTGGTGACTGTGAATAATTCTGCAATAATCATGAAAGTGCACATAGAGATTCCATTTCCTTCACGTATAGGCCCAGAAGTGGGATTGCTGGATATTCTGATAATTCTCTTTTAATTTTTTGAGAAGCTTCCATACCCCCTTCCATAGTGGCTATATTAATTTACATGCCCACCAATTGTGTAGTGTTCCTTTTTCTCTACCTCCTCACCAGCATTGATCTCTTGTCTTTTTGATATAACCATCCCACAGGTGTGAGATCATGTTATTGTTTTGATATGCATTTCCCTGATAATTAGTGATGTGGAGCATCTTCTCGCATATTTGTTGGCCACTGGTATGTTTCCTTTTGAAAAAGTTCTCTTCAGGTTGTTTGCCCATTTTTAAATCAGATTATGTATTTTTTGTTTTGTTTTTGCTGTTGAGTTGTATGAGATCCTTAAGTATTTTGAATTATTAACTGCTCATCAAATTATTAGTACTATTATTATTGTCATTATTTTCAGGTTTGGAAATAACTTGTCTCTTTCTGTAGGTTGTGGGCTTTTTCTTTTTTCTTTGATTGTTTCTTTTGTTGTGCAAAGCTTTTTAGCTTGAGCTAGTTTCACTTTTTGAGTTTTGCTTTTGTTGCCTGTGCTTTTGGTGTTAACTGCAAAGACCAAGTCAACAATCCCTGTTTTCTTCCAGGACGTTTATGGTTTCTAGTCTGACATTTAAGTCTTTAGTCCATTTCAAATTAATTTCTGTGAATGATGTAACATAGAGATCTAGTTTCATTCTTTTGCATGTGAATATAGTTTTATGAACATCATTTATTGAAGAGGCTATCTTGTCCACATTGTGTGGTCTTGGATCTCTTGTAAAATATTTGTTGATCATATATGTTGGAGGGTGGGGCAGATCATGCAGGGGTTATTTTTAGTCTATTATAAAAAATAGGGAACGTTAAAGTGACATGATTTATGCTTGAAAAGATTTATGAATTATGGTTTTAAAGTAGAAGTTATTAGAGTTTAATTCTTGTTTGATGAAACTCTCCTAGTCACATATAGGCATACACTCATACCCACATATGTATATGCACTGTTCACTGAGTCTCTGAAAATTTGAACTTCCTGTTTTACCACATTGAATTTTTTTTTTTTGCCTCTGCCTCCCAAACAGCTATAACCAGCATTCTCTGAATGCTGCCACCCAGACCCCATAGATTCAGTAGCATCATCATTTACATAATGTCAGTGGCCGTTTTGACAACAAGAGCTCAGTAGATACAACAGAGACCATATGGAGTATAAAACTGAAAATATTTACTCTCTAGTCCTTCACAGAAAAAGTGTACTGACTCCTGAACTAAAGCAAAGTGATAATTTCAGTTCTTGCCCTCAAGGTGAGATTACTAGCAGGATAAATGGTTACAGAAACAAGGAGTAGGTTGAGTAGTGACTATATGCCTGAGGGGAGATGGAGCTGGCTTCATTAAGCAGACCAGTGTCCTGAAACACAGTTCTACAGAAAAGTATGCCTCAGGAGATGGTGACGTTCCAAAGAGATGATAGGTCACTGGAATGGTTTAGGATGTTTTTATGATGGAGCATGCAAACTCTAAGAGTGGTGGCTTAAGGAGTTAACTTAGGAGAAAAAGGGAATCAGAGAAGGGTCTAAAGTCTGCAATTCAGGTTTTTTGGGAGTCTTTTGAAGATGCATTTGCACATTTGAAACAGCGAAAGCCCAATGAAGAGAGGATAACAAGAAGCTCAGTTAGACGTGAAAGCTGCCTGGACTTCAGGCTGGAATAATGATGTTGAAACTTACTAACTGTGAGACCCTGGGCAAATTATTTAACCTTTCTGAAGGTCAGTGTGCCTGTCTGTAAAGTGAAGACAATTACAAAACTTCATAAGGTTATGATGAGGACTAAATGATATAGAAAAAAAAATCAGCGAATTTATTCCTCTCACATCCTGCCTCTCTTTCTCCACCCTCCTCTCCTACATCTTTCTTGCCCCTCCTTGCTATCTATACTTTTCCCCATCTATTGGGGCTGGGAGAGCAGTGTAGACACCAAAACAGTGTCGGATGCTTTATGAAACGGAGATCCAGAGGGGATAGCAAGAAAAAGAGGTGCTGGCTGACCCAGGGCCATTGTGGAGGGGAGGAGTGGCTGTAGAGCCTAACTCAAATGTCTCGTTTCCCTGCAGCTCTGCAGTTTCTCCTAACTGACTTTCTGCAGACTCTGTATAGTCTTACTGCTAAGTCCTGTCAGTTTATTCCCCGTTACTAACTGCAGGTTTTATTCCCTGATACTGTTTGTAAGTTTCTTTACAGCAATTTACTAGCTCTGTTTTAGATTACTTCCCCTACCCCAAGGTACATCAACTCTCATCATTCCCCAAGTTGAATCTTGTTATTGTAAGGTATGCTGAGGATAAAATGTGCATTCTTTCTTAGATAAATGGTTTTGTTTCTCTTGTGAGACACTATTTGGGCCCAAGACAGTATTTCAGATAAACAGTCTTGCTATTTCTTCTGATTTTGGACAACATTCAAATTTACAGCTTTGTCACTGAACTACAAAGAAACCAAAAGAAGTTACCTGGATCTTAGCTTTATCCTTTGGCATTTGCTGCTGCATCTGCGAAGTGTGGTGGGTCTGGCAGAGTTGCAAAGACTTCCACTAGGGTTTTGATGAGAATGAGGACCAGGGGGTTATTTTTAGAGTCTAAAATTAATTTCATCATCAAATGATTACTGTTTTTAAAAACAATATTTAGAGTCATACTAAGATACAAGGAAGGAAAACATGTCCTTGTTGTGTATTTACACAAAGTGAGAAATATGTATACAGAAGCAGCTTAGTTTTTTAGTCTGTTTATGGAAAAATCCAGCACTAGTCTTCTTTTTCAGCTATTTACTATGGGCTAACTTCAAAAACATTTTCTTTCACCACAAAACCCACTGGGGACTTTTTTTTAAGGTCCATAAAAATGAAAGAGTTATGTTGGAGAATAAGGATATTCTGGCTTTTCTCCTTAACATCTTCTTTTACTTTATTCATTACCAGATTATACAGTGGCTCCCAGTCAATAATTTTTTTTTTTTGGTTCCTACTATGTGCAGGACAAAGTGAACACAGATCTCACTTTCAGAGTATTTGAAGTCCAGCAGAGTAGACACACATGACACATAACTCATTCTAAACATAGCCTAAGTACAGTAGATAGGGGAGCACATAACAGGGAACACCTACCTCTTCCTGATTGAAAGAAAGCTTCCCTGAGGATATGGTGTTTAAGTGGAGCCTGAAGGATAAGCAATTGGTGATAAGGACATTTGCTGGGAAGCAGCTTTCCAAGCAATGGAAAGAGTAACATGTTCACGGGCCCACTGGAAGCCTGATGTGTTCCACAGTGGGGCGAGTGGCAAAGGAAGAGGCCAGAGAGGTGTGGACGGCTACGCAGGGAATTTGGGTTATTTGTTATTTTGTCATTACCTTCCATATCCGTAGTGCTTTGCCACTTTCAGAGTACTTTCACACAAAATGCCATTTGGTTGACCCGGATCTTGTGTGTTCCAATGGGATGATCGGAGGAGACACAAGAAGCAATCTATATTTGCAACATGAATCTACTTACTTGAAAGAACTTCCTGGTTGCCAATTTATTTTTAATATTGAAATTATTTGTTCTAGAATATGTAGAATCTGGTTTAAGTCCTAAATTAGTGCTCTATTCTCTACGATAATAGTTAACATTTATGTCTAAGTACTTTATGTCTATTAATGCATTGAATCCTCTTTTCCTTACAAAAGAGTTACTATTATTATCTCACATTTGGAAGAATAGAAAAAGAAGGCAGATGTTTGGCTCTAGAGCTCTCATACTAAACTATAATGTGATATAGCCCTATCTACATTTTTGGATTTTGCTCCTGTTTAAACTCCAATTCTTTGTTTTTTTTTTTATTAGAAGCCCTGTTTTTCTGTCTTGATAAAAACAAAGGATTATTCTAGGCACTTCTGTAAAAGTCTCAGATGTCCTTTTAGAATGTAGTTTTCAATTAACCCAAAGAAAGAGAAGTTGACATATAATGGATATATGCATATGTGTATATATATATATAGTCACATTAGTATCGAGGTGAATTATAGTTGGTTTATTTATTGAAAAGAAGACGTATTTTTGTAAATGCCAAGGTTAAGCACTAGAGAGCTGTACTTACAAATTTAAAATTGATTATTCTCCCTTCTGAACTATTCTTTTATGTATAGAACCACAATATTCTTTTGTTCCACGGGTCTCTCTGAGTCAGAGGTGAGTCAGATATGTCATGGATTTTCTATTTTGGGACACTTTAGAACATACTTCTAAATAGTAATAAATCATTCTTCCCACCTTCAAGTGACTTCTTCCAAACCTGCCAATTTTTGTATGTATAAAGGTCAAAAGAATATATGTTTTTGTTAAGAGTTCACCAGATTAGAAAAAGGGTGTGATTGAAAATATGTATTATTATGGGTCTCCGAAATTATAGACACTATTTTTATGTTTATGTGGTCAGTCATTATTTGATCAATAGATATTTATTTATTAAGCAACTACTATGTTACAGTGTACTTTGAAGATATTGGAGAATTAATGATGATCAAAATAGTTATGTTCTATCACATTATGAAGATTTAAATGCAGTAGAAAAGATAGATATTAAACAATTATAATAACCAGTAAACAGAAATATACAAGAACACACTAAATACATTGATCTCCAGTTTTTTTTTTTTTTTTTTTTTTGGTTCTTTTTAGCTCTCACATTCTGTCATTCTACACCTCAGCTGAGTAGAGTATAAAGAGATAAGAGTTTTCATCCTGGGTCTGTTAGTATTTGTACAACCTGAGGAAAGCCAAGGAGTCAGACTATTCAAGACATAAGTGATTGTAATATCTCTCTGTACGTCATTTTCCCCCAATTAAAAAAAAATAGACAGGGAGTGTGGAGGACGGCTTAGACTCTGTAAGGGTTCCTAACCTTGAGTGCATCAGAATCACATGGGAGAGTGTTAAAATTAACGAAGGATGATGGATTCCCTTACCTTCCCCTTGGAATTTCTGATTGAGTGGGTCATCTGGGGATGCTACAAATTTGTCTTTCTAACAAGTTCTTATGCTAGTCTTGCGACCACACTTTGTGAACCATTGGCCTAGACAATCTGGAATTGATACTTTTATCTCTGAAAAGAATTCTGAAAATAATACTCTTCTCTCTGAAGTTCTATGCACTACAAGAAATAGGACTATCTGAAGAAGCTTCCCAAAGCTAATTAGTATTTTGGTAACTTTTTTTTTTTTTTTTGGTGAAGTGAGTTTATTGTGAATTATTCTTGTGTAATTCCATTCATATTTTAAAATATTAGAAATAATTACAGAAAGCCATGTAACTCAATGCCAATAACACCTCCCCCTCAAAGCCTTGAACTCATAAGTTCTTGAAGAGGTATTTTGGAGGCACTCCGACTAGAGTAGGGTCAACATAGGTGAATTATAATTATAATGTGAAAATTGTTGTCATAATCGTTCATGCTAATGACGATGAACAAAAACCCAACATCTGTCAGATTCATGGAAAGGGAAGCAGTTAAATTAAGGAAAAACTTTTCCAAATTGATTCAGAAAATAATTTTTAAAATCTTTGAGTCAGAGAGTATTCCCAGTGTCTCAGTATAAGTTTTTGAATCTTCCTTAAAAATGTATGCCAGGATGCTATACTAAAAATTGTGAAGCAGGAACAAAAATAAGCTCTTATAATGCAAAATATACAGTTTGGCTAAAATAGTGAAAGGGAGCCACACATCTACATAGACCTAAGGTAAACGTTCAATGGTAGGTTCTAGGTAAAGGAATTCATGATCAGTGCATATTTATTAGAAGCATACTATGTTAAAAACAAATAATATGGTAAATTGCCCTTTCTTTGGATTCTAATTTTCTGTTTTTAAAATAAGAAGTCTGGAATTGATGACTTCTAGTTTCTTCTTTCTGGCTTTAAATTTCTACTTCTATTTGTGCTAGACATCAGAGCACTAATATTTATTTATTGAATTCTGTCCTATTTGATGATAAGCGTGCTGGCCAGCAGCCTTTGAATGAAACGTATTTGGCCAGAAGACAGGCAATGTTGTACAAATTGTTGTAAATTGCCTTCTCCTGCTGAGATAAAGGCATCATCCCTGCCCTTGTTTCCTTCACGTTGAACTTTCTTTCTGTTTCTACTTAGCTATTACATGATCCAAAGGTTTTGTAGGACAGATCAAAATCCAAGCCAGATTTCAGCTAGGGTATTTTGTTTGCATGACTACGATGAAAGCCGCAGTTGTAAAAAATAACTATTTTTTGTAATTTCCAAAGAATAGCATGGACCTCTGATCTCTCTTTCCATTTTGGGTCATAGAGTTGCTTGGAATATCAGGGCGTTTACATTATTTCACAGGCTAGCCTAATGCAAGTTAGAGTAAACGAAGGACTTGGGCATAGTACAAAGCTAAATAGAAGAAGTAGGGGACCATAGAATTAGTGATCATCATAATCACACACTTATCTGAGGCAACTGAGGTTCATGAAAGTTTTATTATCTTTCTGGAACCACAATTATATGTTTTATTGGATTGACTTGCTTTACCTATGCACATAGATTGGAGGCAGAATTGTAATAGTTTAAATCACACTAGCCAAAAGGAAGATGGTACAGCTTAATTAATTTCCAGACAATAGCCTTTAAGACAAAGTTAATTCCTAAATATTGTGTCACCATGAAGTTACATGATTTTTAAATTATACACAGCAGATAATATAATTTTAAAATGAATAAAGACCTTGCCAAATATACATAGAGAGAATGACAAATCTACCACCATACTGGGAGATTTTAATATTCCTTTCTCAACAATTGATAGATCAAGTAGATAAAATCATTAATAAGAGTAAGAAAAATTAAAACAAAGTGTCTTATTCAAAAGGACATACATAGAACATTTTACACATTTTTTCAAATTTAATAGAAAATTACATAAGTATGCCACCCATGTTCTATGCCATAAAGCAAGATTCACCAAGATTTAAAAATTGCTGTTTTAACACTTTGTTTTCTGACCTCAAAGCTATTAAGTTGTAAGTCAATAATAAAAAAAGGTAACACAAAAGCGTACATGGGAAGATTATAAAAGCTTACTTTAAAATTACACATGGATACAGAAGTTTTCTACCAATTTTTTAATGATTAATCTCCATGTAATACAAATACTTTCAGAGAATAGAAAAACTGAGAACATTCATGTTTTAACAGAATCATGAGACCTTCAAAGCTAAATCAAAAAATTAGAGGACAAGTAGGAAAAATGCAGGTCAATCTCATTTAACAAACATATATAGAAATCCTAAAAAAGAATCAGCAAAAATATATCAAAATATGTCATTATTATATTGAGTTAATTTGAGGGATGCAAGAATAGTTACATATTAAAAAAAATCTGTTATTTTAATTTTCTACTCTAAAATCTTCTTATCTTAATACATATCTAAAATACAAATCGACATTTATTAATGATTAAGTACTCTTAACAAACTAGGATAAGAAGGAAGAAATCCTTACCTTGATAATGGACATCTATTATAGCCCATAACAAGAATCATAGTCAATGACGAAATATAAGGAGCGTTCTCTTTAAAATCAGAAAGTGGCCTGCTATTACTATAAGTAGTCGTGGTAATGGAGGAACTAGGCATTGCAGTTAGACAAGAAAAACTGAAACACAGAATTGAAAGGAAGAGACAATGGAATCTATAGATAAACTCTAGAAATAGAGAGCTCAGCATTGTTCCTGGCATCTCATTATATAAAAATCAGTGCCAATCCTACACACCAGAAATAACCAATTTATGGCAGGAAAAATTCCATCCATAATAACAACAAAGAAGCCTTAGGGTTAAGGAATTTGTCTAACAAGGACACATTATTTTGGAGAAAGTTACAAAATAGTACTGAGATCATGAAAGAAGACAGAACAAAATGAAAAGATAATTCATACCCATGATTGAGAATACTTGATATGTCAGAAGATGACAGTTCTCCCAAAATTGATCAATACATTCAGTGCAATGAAATTAAAACATTAACAGGTTCTGCTTTTGTGGAATTGGACAAACTGATGGCAAAATCAGTATGGATGAGGAAATAGTCGAAAACAAGAGTTATTCAAGAAAAACAAGAGAAATGTGTCCTATGAGACACCATGCTTATTATACATTTTAGAATTCAAACCATGTGGTATATTTGTTCATATATGTTCACTTATACACAGATTTGTTAGCAGGACAGAAAAGAACAATATATAAATATAAACCAGAATGGGGGACAGGAGCAATGGGAGCAGTTCATCCTGGCAGGTAGCAGTATTTTGATGTTGCTTAGAATTGCTGGTACATAATAAAAAGAAAAAGCAGAATAAACTATAGTCAGTTTTAGTTTTAAACATTTTCTATAGACGATACTATCCTCTTACTGCCTTCTCCTAGGGAAGGCTGCGCCCACTGTCTCATTCTGGTACAATCAGAAATATAGTACTTATACCTACGTAGGGAGGTTTGGTATAAAGTCAACTTGGTCTGGTGAAGTCTTGTCCAAGAAGACCACCTGCAGAAAGAACTAGAGAGATAAGGTTTTAGAGAGACAAGGAGTCAGTAGCAAGGAAGTCAACAGCAGGGAATTGTTGGTCAGTGAACGAGTACGGTGACACAAATGGGAGGCAAAACAATCACAGTTTTGAAGGGTGGAATGTGGAAGTTCAGAGTCGGAGTAATGTCAGATATTAAGATACACAGTCCAAGACTCTCCCTGAGAACAGGACTTAGCTACCCTGTGAGTTCTGTGAAGAGGTAGGCTTTGTTAAGAGATCCTGGGCTGGGGCAGGTAGAGATTCAACGTCACATTTTCATCCTGAGTCAAGTGGTTTCTATCAGAGCGTCTCAGAAATACTTTGTTCAGCAACCAAGTTGCCATTCTTAGGGGGATAATTAAGATGGATGCTGAGTGATTCTCACATGTTCAGAGCTCTCAGAAAAAGTGGCAGTGACGTGATTTTCTGTCTACTTAAGGCACAGGTCACTTGTTCCCGTCAGACAGAATTGGCTACAGTGCGTCGGGGTAATCATGTTAGTTTGTCAGCTGCCTCTTGTGGACTCTGAGACTCCGCCAGTCTGCTTGTGGTTGCCTGTGCTTTCCTGACATGTTCAGTCTTACTCCCAGGTAAGAGTGAGGTCATTTAGTGAGCAGAATCTGAGTGAAGGCTGGAGGCTGAAAGGAAGTTGTCCATTTTCTCTCTCTCTCCAGATTTTTCTGAGGATTATGTTGATCCCAAGAGGTATGCCCAAGGGGATGTGAATTATTGGTGAATTACCAATCAAGGTGAAGAAAGAGAAAATGTCAGACAAATGTTATCTGTGTGTTGTTGACTTAGACTTTTCCCTGAGGGAAGAGGGCTAAATCATTGAAATGCAGTGAGTGGTTTGCAGGTCTGTAATTCCTCTCTGCTGACAACTGTCATTGTAACCTTGCATTTGACATTTACAAAGCAGAGTGCTGGAGAAACAGAGTGAAGGTTCTAGAATGACTAGTGCTGCTTTGCCCTATGGACTGCCTCTACCTGAATTTATCATTAATGCAACGTGTCTTCTTTTCTGCTGTGATCCAAGTTTTTTTCCCCCAACTTGTGATTTTCCTCTGTGGTTTTTCACTGATGTTTTTATTGTTATTTTATTAAGGTATGCAGCCTCAAGCATGTTTGTGAAGCAAAGTTCCCATGTCCTAATCCTTGATATTATTTTGGTGGTAGCAGGGAGAGACAGTTCTCTGTCAGCAGTGTTCTCTTTCTTGTGGGCTGGGAAAAACTAGTGGCTTAAATAGCTATCTGAAAAAGTGCTGTGACCTACCTGTGGGTCCTTCTATGCTAGTTTTCACTCACTAATGTATTAATTCATGTAAATATTTGTTCCAGATTTATTGAATAACTACTACAACCGACAATGTCACTGTAGTATGAATAGACACTGATTTTCCATACAAAATACACATACATGAAAAATGGAACTACCTATTTTTACAACTCAAAATCTGGGGAGGAGAAATGTTTAATAATTCTAATCTATAAACCCTTTCAGATTGGAGTAGATTAGATTAGATTTCAGATTAGCTGGAAGTTGCTTTCATAAAGAACAGATGCCCAGGATGAAGGAAGCCTGAGAGAGGTACGCCTGGCATCTCCAGGTCTGTGGCGTTTGCCATGTAGGCTATCTTTATAAGTTAAAATATAAAATTCAACACAGGAAACTTCAGCTTCTAGGAAGATGATGTAGATCCCTTTTCCCTATTCCTCTTACTGAGTAAAACTAAAACCCTGGCTATTTTATACAAAACAAGCATAAGTAGACTCTGAAAAGTGGTTAAAAAAAGGCAGACTGGCTGGGTACATGGGGACCCAAGGGAAACATGGTGGTGAGTTCTCTGAGTCTTCTTTTTGTCCCCTGTAACATAGGCTTGGGGCTGAAGAAGCTAGCACCTCAGAGTCACCTGTGGGTGCAGACACAAACAGTCCCAACTGCTCTTCCAGCCAAAGGGGCACCTTAGCAAGACAAAACTTTTAAACAGTAACTTCTACTGCAGCCAAACACCAAAAAATAAACTTGCCCCTACTCCACCCCACCCCACTCATGCCAGCAAAAAGTAAGTGGAAAACCTAGAATTCTATCCTTATTAGACTGTAATGCGATTGCTAAAAAATGACATGGGTCTTTCCCTCTGAGTCCAGATGTAGCCTCAAATTGCTCAACATCACACTGCCAGGTGGTAATGGAGTATCAATGGAGAGCATCTGGGGAGCCTGGATTTTACCCCAACTTGGCAGTAAGAAGTGAGAAGTTTCTCTCTCTGCCTGCTGGGTGGTATCAGAAGAGACCTAGAGTCAGGACTTTGACCGCGGCCCAGTGGTAATGCGTCAGCCTGGGAAGTGTCATGGGGCCTATGGGCCAAGTGTCATTTAGCATGCTCATGCATTACAGTGAGCTGATAATGAGGCTCAGGGTCTACCAGAAGATGAGCCTTCCACCATCTTGGGCTGAGTTGTTTCTAAGCAGTTAATGTAATATCCTCAATTGCTGTGTCACTTTTTTCTTTAATGGCTGTGCCCTGCCTTCTTCCCTCCTGTCTCAGAGGCTGCAGGGAGCACAGTGACAAGTCAGTCCCACCCCGTGAGCCGGAGAGCTATCGGTGGAGGCCCAGCGGGGAGCCGGAACTCCTAATGCAGCCTGGAACACTGTGCTATGTCAGTTTCCTGGTTTTGGTATTTTACTGTAGTTTTATAAAATGTGTTCACTGAGGAAAAGTGGATAAAGAGTACAGGGACCTCTCTGTACTGTTTCTAATTTCTCATGAATTTGTAATTCCTTCAAAATACAAAGTTAAAAAGGAGAGAAATAGATGTATTGCAAGTTTAAATTTTTGTCCTCAACTTGACTTCCAATGAATCATTTCCACTTTTAAATGAGAAATCAAGGCTGACTACATAATAAAATTTCAAGGCAAAAAGTATGTGCATTTTTATATCTGTTTTTCTTACTACTCTGAACTTCTAGTAAAAGATTGATCCAAAATACACATGCATATGCACACAGAAACTAATTAGTGACCGTTTCCCAGTAAAGATTCTGCAAGATGATTGACTTTTTGTGGCAAAGTCAGGCTAATTATTTACTTAACCCATATTTCCTTTCCTTCTGGATAATGTATTGCTAAACCATATTGCTCAGGCTTTCTTGTAGTTATGTGTGATCATATGACGGAGGTCTTGGCAAGTGGAATATTATTGAAAGTGATATATGTCTCTTACAACCCTGGCCTTTAAATGTCTCCCAGGTGATCCCTCACTCGCCTTCTCCATGTGTGGTTGAATGGAGGGCACTCCAGATGTCCTAGAGGAGACCTGAGCCTCAAGGTAAAGGAGCTTGCATACCAGAATGACTCTAAGGAACAGAGCATCTTTTTCCCCTGCAACCAACTGGACTTTAAGTAAATGACTAATAAATTCCAGTTCTTAAATCCATTTAGACCTTGGGAACTTAGAGTTTATCTGTTACTGCACTTTTTAGTGATATTGGGAAGGAATGGTAGTGGCGTTTGGGAACTTCTCTAGCGACCAACGAGGTTGAGATTCCAAGTTATTTTTCAAACTTGGTGCCTGACACCTCTTTTGGAGTTCACAAGGAAGTGAAGGCAGGGGACCAGGTGGTTCTAGCTTAACCTGTCTCTTCCTCTTGAAAATGAGATAACTGGATAAGGCAATCTCCAAGCTTCAGTTCCAGCAGCCTTGAATCTGTTAGTCTAGATGAGATACAGAAAACACTTGACGCTGCTCCTCCTCTACTCATGAGAAATATTGCTAAAAAATTATGTAGGTGATTCCTTAGGAGTCTAGATGTAGCCTCAGACTCCTCGATGCAGTGCTGCACGCAGCTGTTGTGAATCTGTGTTGTACTGACCCAAGTGGTGGAACCTGTTGATCAGTGCTGCTCTGTACACCAACCTAAAATCTGCTGTTGGTTTTAGCGACTACACCTATCCCATCTAGGAAAGCAGGCCATGTAGGTGGCATAGCTCGTATCCCCTAGCGTGCACACCCCCGTACCCCACTGTCTTGGTCTATCTCTCACACCTATTCTCATTTGTGAATGAAGTTATGTTTTCAGGGAAAATATCTAGATTTTAATATTACAAGGCTGGAGAATTCATATCCCAGAGGCACAGAGGAGAAACAATCTTTAGGATACTTTAGTATTAGGTGAATTTTAATTTTTGTTATTACAAAGAGATACTTCATTTTTCATGATTTTAATGGGGACTTTAGAGTCAGAGAAATCAATTTTGACATTTATTTAAAAACGTGTTGTGAGAGGCCCCTATTTCTTGATTATTCTCTAACTCCTGTTGGCTGTATGAAAACTGTCCCTGCCTCATTGTGCAGAAAAAGTACTAGTGGTTATAATATCTATTTATTCCTCCTCTTCCTTACCAACAGAAATAAAATCTATCTGAGTTGGTAATGAATGAGTCAAACTGAAAATCCTTGCTCTCCCAGTCCTCCTAGCATGCAGCCTACAGGATGAGCAGGGGATACAGTCACCTCTGATGAGCTGTATATAGGATAACACTGATTCTTCTGAGAAAGAGTGTTCTTTCTGATGCAGGTACTGGCCCTTCTTCTCCCTCTTCTTCTTGCCTTGCATGCAGTCATGGTGGCCTCATCTGCAGCTACCACTTAGAAATCATGATGGAAAGGACAAAAAAAAACTGAATTGCAGACACATTTGCCTAAATACAGAGACACTGGGCCAATACCAGCATTCACTTATCTCTAGATTTCATTTTATGAGAAAAACAAGCCCATAATTTTTAAGCCAAAGGAGTCAGATTTTTTTGTAGCTTGGAGTCAGATTTTTTTGTAGCTTGCAGCCAGATAATAGGCTGGGTTTACCATAAATAGCCACAGAAGAATATACTCTTTTCCAAAAGAAGGAAGACTATATTACCTTAGTAAGAATTGGGAAAAACATTAACAAGGGAACTTTAAGAATATAATTATGAAGTTGGAAGAAAGATCTAAAATAACCCTAGGTCAGAAGTCTGTAGACTGACTCAGAAAGTTATGTAAATCATGTTATGTATGTGAGTGTATAACCTCTCTCCCATCCCTAGGAGAGATTCTAAAATTTTTGTCAAATTTCAAAGAGTTCTGGGTCTCAATAAATTTTAAGAACTGGAGTTTGGGTTATACACCTTTAGAAATAATTGATTATTTATTCAATATTAAGTCCTTTAAATTAATATGTATTGAGTATTTACTCCCTTTAAGCACAGTGCTGAGGGTAGCATTTGTCCCTCTATTATCTCACTTACTCCTCACAACAACTCTGTGAGGAAGGGATATTTTTACTCTCATTTTATAGATGAGGACAGACATTTTAAGGAATTAAATAACTTGCCTCTAATCTTCAAATACTTCTATTTTGTCTTATTCATGACATCTAGAATAATACCTGGTAAATAGTAGGTAGTAAACAATATTTCCAGTGAATATGAAATGCATACTTCTGCTCATGCTATCCTGCTTTATTGAGCAACTACTACATTACAGCCTCATTCTGAGGTCTTAGAACATAAAATATCCATAAGAGATTCCTCTTATTATCAAGGAGATGACAGTTTCGTGCATACAGTTTCATGTAAATAGGTAATTTCAATGCTACAAGCAACATTTTCTTTCTCAGGTAATCAAGAATGAATTCAAAGTTGATGAACTTGGAGCTATGAGCCTAATAAACAAAGAAACTAACAAATGGAAAGGCACAAGCCTATTAAAAAAGAAGGATAAATAAGAATGTGAGAGTGGTTAATATAAAAATATTAGGAGAATGGTGGCAGGAGATGAGTTAGGTTTAGATTAAATTTTAAAGGATATTACATAGCAGCTGAGAAGGTTGGATTTTAAGATTTGTTCTAAGGTTAATGAGAAATTAACATGGATAGATAAGTAGTGAAGCAAAAGCTCAGGTTTAGTTTTTGGCAAGATAACTCTGGAATCACTGTGGAAACAGAAAACAGAGGATGGCTGTAGCTGTCAAGGCATAAAAGCTGAAGGCATTTGGCTTGAATGGTTAGATACAGAAGAGTCCCAAAAAGGGACAGTGCATGGAATTCAATGAGGAATATAAAAGGAAACAAAATATGGTTGTTGGACACAGAGATTTGTAATAACTTTAATTATAATTACAGTCATTCCTTATTATTTGCAGATTCTGTATTTGCAAATTCGCTTACTCACTCAATTTGTTTATAAGCCCAAAATCAAAATTTGCAGCACTTTTGGTTCATTCGCAGACATGCACTGAGTGGCAAAAATTGAGTCCCTCAGTAAGCATGGTCCCAGCTGAAGTGCCACACGGTGATGCTCCGCCTTCCTTTCTCAGCTCTCATACTGTAAATGAGTGTCCCATTCACAGTGTATTTAGCGCCATGTTTCTCACATTTGGTGCTTTCTGTTGTTGATTTCACTGTTTAAAATGGCAACCAAGCATCAGTAATGCTGCAGTGCTCTCTAGGGCTCATTTAGGCCTTAGGGAGAAACTGTGTGTTAGGTAAGCTTTGTTCACACACAAGCTTTAATGCTTTTGGCCATAAATTCAACGCTCATAAATTAATACTATTTATTAAATATAGTGTCTTTAAACAGAAAGACACATTAAACAAGGTTATGCATTTGATGAGTTGACAAAAACATTGTAACCAGAGGCTCTAAGGAACCTAACCCTGTTTTTCTCCTAGGAGCAATGCTAATTTGCTAATTAGCACTTGCTGATTTACTGTCTGTAGCAATTTTATAGAACATAAGTAATAAAGATAATGAAAATGATCTGTACATGTCATAAAATGTTTGACATGGAGGAGACATATGAAATAATCAATTCAGTGCTGTTATTGCACAGAAGAAACTCAGGTCCAAAGGTAATACAATGAAGTGCCCAAGATTACATACTTATTTATTACTGAGACAGGACCAAGATTAGGAATCTTCTTTTTTTTCCAGGGCTTTTCACACTTCCCAAAAATATAAACCTTTAAACAGAGTACTGTCATGGATGGAATATTTAAGCTAAATTATTAGGTAATTAGGTTTCCTCTTTTTAATTAGAATAAGTGTCTGTGATGGACACACATGATGAATCGTACGTACGTTGCGTAGTTTCTGTTCTGCTTTCCATCCCTCATCAAGGCTGATCCTAAACTTCTGTGACTCCAGTCTAAGCCTACTGACACTCAGAACCCAAAGATGACTAGAAGGATCTCTCATAAACACACCTGTGCTGATGGGAATACCACCCTTCTCACACCAACCCTCAACTTCCTGGGAGGTCATAAACTAGCACAGAGGTCAAGAATCTATGACCAAAAGGTCAAATTTATCCCACTGCCTGTTTTTGTAAATAAAATTTTATTGGAACTCATCCATGCTTCTTTGTTTAGGTACTGTCTATGGCTACTTTCACACTACAACTATCGAGTTGAGTAGTTGCAGCAGAGATTGTATGGATTATTACATTTTCTGTCTTGCCCTTTGTAGAAAATATTTGCTGACCCCTGGTCTAGCATCCTGCATGAACTTCGTTGCCAGGGTTCCATGTAAATAGTCATGATGACAGTCTTTGAAAACATTTCATTAGTTGTTCTGCCCTTAACTCGTGATTTAAGATACTGCACTGAGGAGCCTTATCAAAGTGTCTGGATGACATGACAGGATTATCTTTTGCTATTTGATGTCAACCAAAAATCTGAATCAATTTTACAAAGTGATCCATAACTCATTTTAGCACTTACTGAATTACATGTCACCTAGGTTTCCCCACTCAAGGACTAGCGTTAAGATTCTGAATCAACAATGCATTGCCGGCTCCAGCCCATCCTCACCAGCTGTCAACACTACCTGAACCAATTTTTATTGCAGCTGTCAAAGGTAACTGACATTTGAAATCAGCAATAGGACCAAATTAACTTCCCAAGTGTCTTTCCTGTTGCACAGGCATGTGTAAGAAATGTTTTTATTTAGCTTAGTGACATTTGCTACCCAAGTACTGACAAAACATCGTGTCTAAACAAATGTTGATTGCACAGATTCATTTTCCCATGATAATGAATGTTAAATGCATAGAGGCAATTATACAATAATCTCAAAACCACACACAGTGACTTTTGCTTAATGGAATTACTTGGGAAAGAACGTTTTAATTTTACAACCTGACACTTCAGTGGAAAGAATACTGTGGTAAACATTTTAGCAGAACTTCTACTGTATTTTCATTCTTGTTGAAATGGGCACTGTATGGAGGCTTCATTAATTTTTTAAAATTTCTTTTCGTGATTAGTATATTATAGCTGAATTAAGACATCATTGCAGTTTTTCTAGTCTCATAAACGTCTTTAGTAAAGAAGAGTTAGTGCCCCAATTAAGAATTTCATAAATCCTTTGTCTCAGAATTTGCTAGATGTGATGTAGAGAGAGGTGGTAGGGATTGGAGGAATCAGAGAAAGGATGAATAAGTGTGATTCCCTCCTGGATGTAGACCAGAAACTATTTTTTTCATGGACTCTTTTTAAGGAGTATAGGGTTAATATAGCAGAAATGAAAAGAATATCATAATCACAGATGAGGAATGTAGAAAGTTAAGGACAGAAGTATTTGGAGTGTGAGTTGCACATACATCTAACTTCCATAATTTTATCTTGGGTCAACTGGCCTATGGTTCTAGTCTCAATAGGAAAAATCGCTGTGAAGTGTGTAAAGACATGAGTGGTGATCAGAAAGCACTGGCCACTTCACAGTTGTTCTTTGGTTTCTGGTCTCAGCTGACCTTAGCTAAGCCTAAACCTTTTCACCTATTCGGAGGCCAGTTGTGAGACCAGTGGCAATCCTACGGGGATCTGTGGTTTGGGGCTTATTAGCATCTTGTATTTGACTGTTCGAATCAACTAGCCCAGAGTATAAAGGCAACAGAGCACTGATCTTCCAGAGATCCATTACTCAGTCCCAACAGCATGGACTTTAAAGTCAGAAAGATGGGAATTTTGTATCTATCTTTGCCATGTTAGGTGTGTGACTTTGGACTCTTAAATTAACTCTTTCCAAAATACTTTAATACTTTAATTATGTTACAATGGGAATAGTAATTCACAGGATTGGTATTTTTATTAAATGAAAAAATAGCATCAAACAAGTTATATGAACAGTTTCACTCTTTGAATGTGATCATGGGCTATATTAAAAGCTAAATATTCTGTATTGTATAAGCAATATGAGATAGGCAAAAATGACCAGAACCACCTGACTATCAAAGTGCTGTTTGCAGGCAGAATAGAACAAACATTTATTTCTTAGGTTCTAATATTAAATTGATGTTCTCCTGGCTTTAGCCGAGATGCATTGCTTACATACCATAGCATTTCACCAGATACAGATTTAAAATCCGTGGGAAAACCCAAACAATGGCTTTGCAAGGTGCAGATTCCCAAGGAATTCTTAAGTTTCTTTTCTAACAGTTTACAAATAGAACCAAGTGGAAGCCTCTGACATAGTATTTTGCTCAGGTGAGCTTTAAAACCAACGTTCATCACTCCTCAGTGACAATACACTAATACATTAATTTAATATTGCTCCATTTGAGGAAACAAAATCTGTAAAGTTCAGCTGGAAGGTTGGGACTCAGTCTCACAAGAGTAACGTCTATAAAGTAATTCCTTGAAAAGGAAGTAAATAAAAAGACTTTACAGTCAAGGGTAGCACCAGGTTTCTAGGAGATTAGAACTCTGTCTGGATTCCCAAATATTTTTAGAAAATGTTCATATCTACATTGAGTAAAAAACAATTTCCATCTTGGCAGTCCTTTGTTTGCCTTAGTCTTTCAGAGCTGTTTAATAATGTTGCCTTCCCTCTGTTTCCTTAAGAAGAATCTTCTCCAAACCTTCACGCTTGAGTGAAACGATGATTTTCTATAATTTTTTCAAAAGGAGAAGCTATAGGGTCTGAGGAAGATGTGTTCTCAGACCCCCTTCTAGGACAGAGATTTGCCTGCACCAGGATTTTCAGAATTGATCTCTATAGAACTCTAGATGCTCCTTAATGTGCCCCATAAGAAAAAAGCTGCCGTCATCAAATTTAAGTTAGTGATTGTGTTAGAGATTCCTGTACAATCTCATAAAAATTGTGAGAAGATTCACAACAGAGAAACTTATTTACTATTGTTTAACCCAACGTTTCCCCAACATAACCTTTTCCCCCAGCTTCAGTATATTGTCATCTGTGGAGCTGTTCTGTGGACAGCACCTTGGGAAACACTAATATACCATCAGTGACAAATGGTCGCAGGAATCTGACACTTGGTGTTTAATTAATGACCTGATCACTTCTAATGGGCCAACACCCTTAATTGATGTTAATTTTATATTTACTTTTGGTATCATTGAAATCCTTCTCTCTGTGCCGTGTGCTGCATTGATGACCCTTCAGAAAGGGTGTGCCTTGTTCTAGTCTTCCTTGTAATGACCCTTTTTACACAGAGAGACAGACGGGAGTTGTGCTTTTAGGCTGTCTCTAGGCAACTGTCCATAACTCTTCCATCTCCTTAAGATTTCCCTTTAGTTTTTTTTTTTTTCCCCCCCTCTCCTGTGATTTTCTCCAGGTCCTTTTTAAGCAGGTACTGAAGTTCTCTATTTTTTCAATATCTAGGCCCATCTAGGTTATTTTGCATATTGTTTCCAATATTATATTTAGATGGTTGCTTTTAATTTCCAGACTGTATCTTACGATACTATTAGCGTGTCTGAATAATTACTTTATCAAGTCTGCTTTGCATTTAGTTTCTCTCTTTTCTGGTTTAATTAATTTTTTAAAATTGCCACTTTCTGCAAACTTCATGAAGGCATCCTTCATCTAAGACACTGATAAAATTTTCAAACAACCCAGACCCCAGATTCCTTTCTCTATCTCTACTCACGTTTCTGAAAAATTTCCTCAAAGTGGTCCCACTCACCCACTAACCAATTCTTAGGGTCCATCCAGATACTGAGGTTCCTGAGTGCAAGTTGTGAATATTACTCTTCCTGCACCTTTGATCCAAGCACAGTGTCTACATGTGGTATCTTTTCAACAAATGTGTAAGGAGAGCATCATGCCGTTCATTAAGCTGTATCAGAATCGTGTTGTTTGGACCGTATCTTCTGCGCTTACTAGTGAAAATATCACTTGGGAAATAAACAAATGCCTTATGCAGATCCCCCAAATTATATCTATAGTTTATTTTTTATTTACAGGGTTTGTTTTCCTATGATAACAAGAAATTCAATTAGCTTGTCACATACTTCCATTTCCTAAGGTCATGTTATCTCCATACCGAATGTGTACTCAGCTAGATTAATGCTAGCTCACAGTTTTATAAAATGTATTTACTTTTTCATATTTTCACATTTCTGAAGTCAGGGTGAATCTTACAACTGTTGGTTTTCTAGCATTGTGTTGTAGTTTAATTGGCAGAAGTTTGTCTTTGTTAGTGATGCATATAATAATGATGAATCAGATTCATTGAAGAAACTGCTGAAGCATATATTTAAATGCTCCCAATATGTAGATTACAAGGCTCTGTGACTGGAGATGGTGAGAATCTTAGAGAAGAATTAAAATAATGTGATATATCCATTGTATCATGTTTATAAAAAGTTCCCGTGTGTGTTGTATCACTTGATTATCGTAATAGCAGTGTACTTGTTATTAGCCTTAATTTATACCCGAAGAAAAACCACAATGAAGTGACTTGCCCAAGGACACAGATTCACAAGACAAGGAATTGTGTTTACTATATTTACAGAGCATAATATGGTGCTTGGCATATAATAGGAACTTAATACATATTTGTAGAAAGAAAAGAAGAATTTGTGCTGAAGTTTAACTTATTTCCATGTAAATCCTTTTCCCTCTGGTTATAACATTGGTCCATCCTTGTCATCTCTTTCCAGTACTTTACTGTTTTGCCTGGATAGTAAACACATTAAGGAGCAAGACCAAGTGAAAATTCATTTTAAAAAATGATTGTGACAATATATAGAACCTCTAGAATTAGAAGGATTTTAGAGCTCACATAAACCTTTCTTCTTCATCTTAAAAAAATAAACCAAGAACCAGAGAGATTAAATGTCGTACTTGCTGACCTGTGTGTCTTTCCAACTAGACTGAGTTCCTTGAGGGCAGCAACCGTGACTCTTAACTGTATTCTGGAGTCCAGCATGGTGCCTGGCATAGAGAAGGCATTTGATAAATATTTATTGAAATACTCTAAAGACCATGAGGGCAGGATAACACTACTGTATCCCCAGAGCCTGACTTGCATAGAGTAAGCAAGTTGATAAATATCTGTTGAGTGGATGAATTAGTGAATGTAAAGATGAACGTGCCCTTGGCCAATTTTCTTTTTCCATGTGTAGGGGAGGAAGAGGTTTTCCTTGACCCTCTTAGGGTCCTTGTCTGGGCCTGGAAGTTAACCTGGCAAAGACAGATTAACAGGAGAAAATCATGTAGATTTATTCAGTGTAAGTTTTACATGGCATGGGAGCCTTTGCAAAGAAATGAAAACTGGAGCTTTTGTTTACTGGGTTTGATGAAGAATGGTTAAGTCATGGAAAAATGTGATAGGAGAAAAGAATATGAGCTGAGAATAGTAAACTGAAGGAAGCTTAACAAAGACCTTTTGGTTCATCTTCCTCTCCGTGTCCCTCCATCTTCAGAGATAAAGATGCTACTTTCCTCCTGGTGAAGGGAGTACTTCTCTCACATGAGGTTCTTGGGACCTGCTTCCAGGGAGGAGGGAGGGGTCGGACAGTCCTTCCTGCACCTGCTGCTTCTCAGAGTCCTTCAGCTCATATTCCATATTGCCAAGGTGCCATATTTTGAGGTAGTGTGTTCCTGACCCCTTCAAAGGACATCTCAAAAAAAAATCACTCTGCTATCAATCTCTGACCATCCACATTCTCCACTTCATGGCAAAATGGTTGTACAGATGGTTTCTGGGATCTTCGATTACTCATATTTTAGGAAGTGACTGACATTTCTGCCTGTGACGTTACGGCAACAACCTTGTGTCTTTCTTACATAAAGACGGGACCGCTACATCAGGAACACTGGGATGTGCACATGAGACACTCCTTCTCACAGAACTGTTCCTCCTGTCACTGCACTGTGTTTCCTGCCATACCTTTGTGTTTTCCCTGTGACCTCATCAAATAAGCATTCCACCTCCCTGATTCTTCAGCGCTCCTTGAACTGCTCCCAGGCTCTACCAGATGTTGCTTTTGGTGCTACGCCATTCTAGAAGCTGGCTCCATCTGCCAGAACTCCTTCTGTGAAAACCTGCAGGTCAGGTTATTTACATGAAAATATGCTAGAAGTACAACTGGGATATTCTATATCAAAGAATGATTTGATGCTGTAGCACGGCGTGGTCTGTGATAGCCACCCAGGACCAGTGACCTCCTCTGGTCCTGCAGGATTGTGTGTCAGTCTCTCTCTTGCCCCAAATCATTAGATCTCTTCATACCTGCCTGGTTTTCGCAGTCTATTATTTTATGAATATCTGTGTTTTTGTCTTTTTTTTTTTTTCCTTCTCTGGCTCTGAGTCTGTCTCTTCCCCTCTGTTTCTTACACGGGGTGACTGTCAGAAGGTTTTGTTTTTTGTTTTTTTTTTTTTGTGCCACTTAGGGTATTGCAGGTGACATATTACAGCTTGCATCGAGATTTAGATCCTTTTATAAATGCATGTATAGGAACTGGGGCCAAAATTGTAAAATCCCTGGAAACTTGAGACAACAGGTTATCTCAAAACACATGTTAAAACAGCAAATATGCAACATTAATTTCTTTTGCGCTGTGATTCTATAACATTTCTCTTTTTTTTAACCCTCATTTGGTAACCTGCTAAGTTCTGCCTTGAATTACAAAAAACATGAGAAACTACTGGGTGTGAGGCACGGGGCTGCACAGCTCGAGAAGGTGGTGGAAAGTTTTGCATTAATATTTGCAGATGATTGACTTTATGAAATAACACCAAACCACACATTCCATCTTTCTCTGCCTTCTTTCAGCCACGCAAACACCAAACTCTTCATGATCTCAAGGCCTGTGTATGCACTGCTATTCCCCCGGCAGGCAGGGAGGTTCCCCCGGCAGGCAGGGAGGTTCTCCCTGCCACTCTTAACTGATAATCAGTCACTTTCTTGACTATTATCATCCCAGAGATTTCCCTGGGTGCTCTATCTAAACAAATTGCCCTTCATCATTTTCTATCACAACTCCTTTTCCTCTCTCCTTCACGAGCCCCCTTGTAACATGTGGCTTTTTTATTTATTTGCCTGTGTTATTGCGGTTTCCGGTCTGTCTCTTTAAATACAATATAAGCTTCATATATTCTGCTGAGGAAGACACTGTGAAATAAGAAGACAGATGTAGATACAGGTACAGATATAGATACAGATACAGATATAATGTCTCTGCCCCAGTTCCAGCCACTGTTTGGTCTTTGAATCTGGTTCTTGACCAAAAGCTCCTAAACCCTTGTGATTTCCCAAGTGATAAGGGGTCTGACACAGAGCTTCTAAATCCCTGGGAATTTCCTGGGTGGTATAGGTATAGAGCATCTTTTGTTCTAATGAGGCAGCTCTTGGTGGGCTCCTGGCTAGGGGCTGGTCATCAGGAAGACCAAGCCATAGTTAGAAGCTTGGAACTTTTATCCCTACACCTTATTCTCCAGAAAGGAGAGGGAGACTGGACACTGAGTAATAGATCATGCCTATGTGATGAAGCCTCCATGAAAAACCCCCGAAGCACAAGGTTCGGAAAGCTTCTGCGTTGGTGAACACATCCATGCACGAGGAGAGTGGGGCAGTCCGATTCCATGGGGACAGAAGTTCCTGCACTCAGGACCGTTCTGGACCTTGCTCTATGCATCTCTTCATCTGGCTGTTCATCCGTATCTTTTATCACATCCCTTACTGTAAAATAAACTAATAACCATGAGTAAGTGTTTCACTGGGTTCTGTGAGGTCTTATAGCAAAGGATCAAATCCAAAGAGGGAGCTGTGGGAGCCCTGATTTAGAGCTGGTGAGTCAGAAGCACCAGGGGACAACCTGGGACTACCAGTTTACATCTGCAGTGGAGGCAGTTCTGTGAGAGTTGAGCCCTTAACCTGCAAAATTTGATGCTAACTCCAGGTAGATAGTGTCAGAACTGAACTGATTGTAGGACACCCAGCTGGGTGTCAGAGAATTGGTCATTATGAGAATAAACCCCCATATATTTAAATAGTAGTGTTAAAAAAAGTGTATTTTTCCCTTTGCAGGATCCAAATCTCTTTTCCTCTCCATTGTATTCCTAGTGCCCAGTCCATAAAATAAGCTCAATAAATAATATTTAATGTGCCACATACTGTTCCAAGTGCTTTACACATACTAACTCACTCTTACAACAACCCTGTTGGTGGATATTATTATTATCTCTATGTTGCAGCTAAGGAAACAGAGGCAGAAGGATCAAATAATTTGTCCAGGGTCACACAGCTAGTATGTGAATTAGTTGGAATTCAACCCCAGGAAATCTGGCTCTGGAATCCCTACTTTTAATGAACACAGTCACAAAGTTACATATAAGAAGTTAAGTAATAAAGGAAAATATTCTAAGGCAAAAGTAGGCTATGCACTCAAGTAATGGTAAAATGTTCCCTAATAACTTGGAAACACAAGCAATAATGTTGTCCCCGAATGTCCTCTGAAAGAGAAGAATGATTTTCCAGGCCAGCTAAACTATACTGTTGTAGCTTTAAGGTATTGTTAAGATATTAACATATCTAAAGAAAGAATGTGTCAATCATAAGGGAGATTATTCTGCAGTGGAAATAAACAACACAAAAAGGAGAATTAAAGGGGTGTTACGAGGCTAAGGAGACTGTCATCTTTCCCTTCTTCTCAGTCTGGGATGGAAGATAGCAACTTGATAAACACCCTACAGGTGTTCTTTTTCTTTCTTTTTCTTTTTTTTTTTTTTTTTGTTACTGCAGTAAGATATACATAATATCAGGTCTACATTTTAACCATGTTTTCAGTGTTCATTTTAAAAGCCTCAGCCTCAGATTTTTGTGTAGCTAATGAGCAGCCATAAGGATGTGTATATACCAGTCATATGCTTATCTCTTAATTTCTTGTTCTATCTAGACTTCAGCAAGCATAATTTGAAAGATGCGGGTGGGAACAAGGATTGGGTGGAGAGGTAGAAGAAAGAAACTAAGCTCTGCATCGCTCTGCATGGTGATCATACAAGCTAACTCCCGTGCAGAAGCCAGCAGGGCTTGCAAATAACAGAAGAGTTAGCACCATGCTTATCTTCCTAGAATGAATGAATACTTCTTTTTGGGAGGAGTCACTTATGTCCTATCCAACAGTGAACTTTTGTGAGAATCAGAAGGCATTTTGTGCCCATGTTAGTATAGAGATTTTTTAAGTAAACATTAAATATGTTTGTGTGTATTAGAGTTTCACTTCCTCCCTGGACTAGCTTGCTTAGTATCTTTAAGGTAAAATAACAGACTTGAAGAAATAAATACACTGCAGGGGAGAAAGGTGCACGATGAATTCTGGACAAGAGGTGTGAGGTTTTCTAACAGTCATCATGGGAGACCTATGTAGCTTTTAAAGAATAATGGATCCAAGGACAAGAAAGCAGGGGGAGGGAAAAACTGAGATGCCAGGCAACTTTAAATGGTATAGCTTTGCAAAAGAAAGTGAGGAACAAACCACAAAACTAAAGGATAACTCCTGGCTCATCACCACCCAGAGTCTCCCAGAAATCTTGAAGTATCACCTTGAGAAGGTATTTCAGGCCTTGAACTCCAGGATAAAAGCAAGCAGCTGGGAGGTACATTCAACTTAAAAGCCAAGGGGGTGACTTGGAGTAGATGAACTAAAAACTCTCTGTAAATATTAGGATGAGGGCTTTGCAGAGGAAGGTGTAACTGCCCACTGGGGCTCTGGTCTTCCAAGCATGGTCCAAGGAGAGGCTGCGCTTCCCAATATTCCATCTGTCTGGTCCCCAGGGAGAGTGGATCAGGATACCCAAGCCTGAATCAATCAGAATTAAAACTGCAACCATGTCTTTTGTTTCAAGACTCTGATACACAAGCAAGCATCTGATTATCGACTAGGTTGCCGTGTAATTTGTGTATATGAAGGCAGTGTACTGCCAAAGAATTTTTATGTTTGGCCCACATGGCAATTAGAATTCTTTATCAATTAATAAACTGGCATTTTGATAGTAATTTGACGTGTTATATAACTTGCCTGCTAGGAGAGGCTGTACTGGCTGTGATCTCCATACATCTGTTCTCTTTGGATATTGAAGTTCTCATTCCATGCTAAGCAACTACCATTTTATACCTCAGTACATATGGATCTGGTTAATAGGAGTCATCTCTGAAAGATGGTTTCATTCTTAACGTGCTCAGCAAATCTAGTTTCTGAGACAGGCGGTAAGGGCAGACATGGACTGTGATTAATTTATCATCACCCTGCTTTGGTGTCTTGGTTGTCAGTAAAACTGAGCTCCCCAGCTGAACTTCCCTCTGTATTACTGTGACTTGCCATTCCGGTGAACCTTCTATTTCTCGTATATTGGAAATACTTCACGTGCGGGTTCATATGTTGTATTTCCACATTGAGGTTTCCTGAACTACAGCAGCTTTCGAGTACCCATTTCTGACATTTACGAATAAAACTACTGAGGACTGTGCTGCTACCTCACTAATTGTAACTGTTTGAGTGGGATGGATTCAGTGTAATTTTCTCCATGCCACACAGGGTGGGGTGTTCCATAAGCAGCAGAACCTCACTGATGCTAAACAGAGGAGCCGTCATCTTGTCAGTCTCTCAAGCTATTCTTTTTGCTCTGCTCCCGCAAGCTGTTGGCTTTGCCAGAGCATGTGACTCACTTGCCATAAAACCTGTGATCTTGTCGTTGCCCTGCACACATGTCCATTTGAAATTGAGTTTGAGAATATAGGAATCAGGATCTTAGAGTGCCACTCTTAGCTTTGAACTCCAGTCATTTTTCTTGTTGTTTTTTGGTTTTTTCCCCTGGCTGGGGAGGTAATTAGATTTTTTTTTTTAACTGAGGTGCTGGGGATTGAACCCGGGACCTTGTGCATGCTAAGCATACACTCTACCACTGAGCTATACCCTCCGCCTACAAACTCTAGTCATTTTTGATTTTGGATAATTTATTTTCATAATAGAATTTCTAATTCATTATGAAGAATCTCTATGATAGAAATATATTTTCATGACTTTGTAATTTAAATTCAGAGGAATAATATATGAAGAAACATTGGGCTGATACTCTTTGAACACCTGCTGTTAAATTTGCTTGTGACATTTGTGGGACAGAATAACACAGCAACTTCACCGGAATTACTTGTATATTTTAGTCATTGTTTATGCATTGATGCATTCAAGTTAACTGCAATTCCAATATCTCGTGGGCAGGCAGAACAGAGTTATTTAGTCATTAGAGTGCCTTGTCAATTCAGAGTTCTTGAAAAATTAGGCTTTTTTTTTTTTTTTTTTTGCAGGAAATCCTTTATAAAACTTTAAAAAGTTATATAGAAGACTTAGTTGGGAAATTATCCTGCACCATGCTTGTAAATATATAAAAAAACATTTTGAGTATGTACATAAATATCTGTAAGTTAATGCTCTGAGGTCCTGAGGTGAAATGGGGAAAGAGGCATAAAAAGGAAATGTGTTTAGTCTAATTATGAAAATCTGTTTTTTCAAAGCTATGTATTTACAGCCCATGACACAAGTTCCTATTTGGAATGAAAAAAAAAAAATCTTGAAATGAGGTAAAATAAAACGGTTCCTGGTATATTTTGATCAGTGAGGTATATGAGGTATATGAGATATATGAGGAGGTCATGGAAACGCCTTAGAGTAAGTTGGCTCCCACATGAAGGATCTCAGAGCAAAAACGTCCCTTCACAGTCTAACTTGTGTTCCAGATATTTATGTACTTGTTTTCTCTTTATTACTAGTATTTTTCAGGAAAACTGGTTCTGCTTCATTTCTACGTCTTGCATGGAGTCTTAGACAATACCTTGAGTTGAGCTGATTTGGAATGTGTGGGATTGCACAGAACCTCATTCGTATGCTTGTGCCACCTTTAGAGCACAGCTGGGGACCAGGCTCTGCGGATATTGTCACAGGGAGGTGACAGCTGCTTTTCAAAGGGAATACTTCTTGTTAGTAGTAGTAATTAGAATGAAGGAGTATTTTCATATCTAACGTGTTCTCCCAGTCAAAAACCACAAGATTGGTTTTTCCATGTGTGAAAAACTAATTTTTAATGACAGATAGTGTATCTACATGAGTACTTGAATAAACATTTTTTTCAATGTTCCTGGTTGGGTGGGGTCTCAGGCTGTACTCCCAGGTTGGATGGTGCTGTTGGCTGGACTTGGGTTTGGGTGTGGCTGCTGGCAGTGCTTTTCCATAAACAGAGCCTCAGGCTGGTTTCCACCATCAGCTGGGGCCACAAAATGTGTCTGAAGTTGGGTAGGGCTTCAGGCTAGTCTTTGTAGTTATGTAGGCCACTGGCTGGTCTCTGCTTTGGGGGAAGGGTGCTGTCGGGGCTCCCTGGCTCCATGGGGTTGTGGACTATGCTTTGTGATTGGGCAGAGCCACTGGTTGGGCTCCCTGCCTGGGCAAGGCCACAGACCTTGTTCAGCAGTAGGACAGGGCTACAGGCTGGACTCTACTGCTGAGAGGTCCCCCAGCTGGGCTGGGGGTCCCTGGGGTTCCTTGTCAGGCTCCCTGGTTATGTGGTGCCAGAGGCTATCCTCGGCTGCTGGCGTGGCTCTCAGCCTGAGTACGGCCGTGGGATGGGCTCCAGTGCTGTCCAGGTTCTCTAATCAGGCAGGACTGCAGGCTACACTCCGCAGCTGGGCAGGACTGCAGATCAGCATCCTTTCCCACGTATGGAGGTAACAGTCTCCATGGCCAGTACGGCCTGTTGACTGGGGACCTGTATTAGGCACAACTGAACTTCCTGGCCAGACAAGGCCACCCTCAGCTGTGCAGATGGGCAGAGCCAGTGGCTGGGATTTTTGCTCGGGTACTGCTGTTAGCAAGAACGTGGTCCACCAAGATCTGAGTGCTGGCTGCTGCAAGCCCCTTCTCCATCACCATCTAATCCTCTAGATTAGATAGTGGTCAAGTCCCAGTGATCTCCGTGGGACGAGACCTGATGGGCCTCTCAGGAAGCTTCCCGCAATGCAGGGCACCTGGGAGCCCACCTGGGCTCTCTTTTCTCTCTGAAGAAACCATAAACTCTGGGGACCTTCTCAGTGTGGCGCTGTGCTGGCCTGGGGGAGGGGCGGTGGGGCCAGAGTGCAGCTGCGCCTCTGACCTGTGTAGGGCTCCTTCTTGGTCTCTGTGGTCCGGCGGATGCTTCAGCATCGTTCCCAGCTCTGGGATTTTCACAGTGGTGTCTTGTTTATGGATATTTACCTGTTGTTCTTCTTATGAAAGAAATGAAGTCAGGAACAAACTATGTCACCATCTTGATTGATAAGATTTATCTTAAGGAAAGCAGTATTCCCTGGGCTTTCTCCTATCTCAGCTGCAGAAATCACACCTCTCACTTTGACAGAATAATTCTGGGTGAGCCCAGGCAGCATTTGTAAATGCTCATGGACCAATTCTCTCAACTGTCTACCATGTCCTCCTCTTTCATTAAACTGTGCGGCAGTCCTTGGCTTTCCCTCTGATGGAAGCTCAAAGAACAGTGTTCTCTTTTGTTTCAGATCAGCTCCAACTTTTGGGTGCCTAGGCTGCACTGCAATCTCAGGAAGTTCTTCAGAACCTCAAGCAGATAAGTTCTTGGTGGCATTTCCATATCCCCTTTTGAGAAAGGCCCAGGCACGTCTAAGGCGATTATGCAAGTGGTTTACTACAGAACTTTCTCTTTTTTACAAAAATTAATTTTTTTAACAAAAAAGTATTAGATACCTACTACACAGCAGAAATTTTAACAGACTCTGACGATACTAAAAGAAATATGATACAGTTCCTATCTTAGGGGAAGTACAGTGCAATGGCAGAGGCAGGTAGACATATTAATTTAAGATCTGTTTATAAGTTCTATCTAGATTTTTTCAGAATTGTTATATGTGCTAAATATAAAAAGATATTTTAAAAAAAAGATATTTAGCTCTTTTTTCCAATTCCCTCTAGTAGTTATTTCGTTTCTCCAATCTCTATCACTTACCTCCATACTGACTCTTGGCAGATAATTTACTCCTTTTTTTAAATGTAAAATTGGAAACTTGAGTCAGGAAATCTCGTAGTTTCATGCTGTCTCTCCATCTCCTCGCTCCCACTCCCAGTCCTGCCTTTGCCCCTATCTTGACTCGTCTTCACTCCTATGTTAGTTCAAGACATGTTCTTGCTCCAGGCTAATCCTTTTATTCTACTTTCTCATTTCTCTTCACATCTCCTCAGACTCTTGCTCAGTCAAGTACTTCCTTTCCCAGTTTCAGCCTCTCTGTATCCATGAATTTTCTGCCATAGTCACTGCACCATGGTTTCCCTCAAAAAAAATACATCTCACCCCACTCAATTCCTTTCTCTATCCACCACAGCTTCTAGAACATATAGGGACATTCAGATTATACCACAATTAAATATTATTACACAACCATCAAAATGGCTGCAATTATAAATGTGAATAACACAGATATTGAGAGGCATATGGAGAAAAAGGGACTCCCAGACACTGCTGGTGGTACACTGATGTTGGAGAGAAACTTTTAGCTTTCTAATACATTAAAGATAAATACACTCTTTGACAGTGTAATTCCGTTCCTGAGAATGAACATACCCACAGAAATGTGTGTATATATTCACAGAGAGACATGGCGAATGTTGTTACGAAAGCACATTTATAGAACCACAAAACTGAAAAATAATAAAATTGCCATTAGCTTTGGAATAAACCATTGTGATATATTTATATAATGGAGTATCATATAGTGATGCAAACAAATGAACGAAAATAACCACAGCAGGAGTGAGGCTCACAGACATCGTTGTGAGCAAGAAAGGAAAACGTAAAAGGCTACATGTGGCATAATCCCATTTACATAGCTGGGAAAACAAACAAAACTAAAATTCTCTTTAGGAATGCATGATTTGGAAATGAAACTCCAAGGAAAAAGAAGGAAGTGATTATCATAAAAACCAAAATAGTGGTTACCTTTAGAGGATAAATGAGAAAATTATTGAGAATGGGCATCTAGGGCCTAGTTCTTAGTAAAAATAAATTAAGCTGTAGCAACAAAAATAATTTTCAGATAGTGAATAGTATTTTCATAATAAAAAGAAGAATCTTGCTCATCTTGGCTCTCCGTGGAAGACCACAAGGTTCATGGCCTTGTCTGCCGGTAGCCACTCTTCTGAACAGCAACCACAGGCCCTTTTAAGAGGTCCAGGGACTGATCACCAGCCCATGCTTGTGCAGGACACCTAAAACTAATCTGAGCTTTTCCCCCAGACTCCTCAGTGCAGAGGAAGCTTTACTTGTATCGATTAAAACATTCTCTTTGGCATTAAAGCAAATTAAATGCCACTCAATTTTACTTATCTAGAATCTCGCTTAACTCTTACTGTTTTGCAAATATTAACTCATTTTAAGCTCAAAACAATACTCGAGTCAGATATTATTGTTATTTCACTTTTTATTGAAGAGTAAACAGGCAAAAAGAGACTTGCTCTGTATCACGTATCTTGTATTGCTGAAGGCTGGTTTCAAAGCCAGGTAGACTAGGACCAAAATGGGAACTCTTAAGTAATATATCATATTATGCTGCTGGAGTATGTGCAACTATTTAGATAAAAAGACATCAAAGGTAAAAATACACAAAGAAACAAACTTCAGAGGCCTGGAAATGAAGCACTGGTGTGGACAGCTCCGCTGCAAAATAGAGCTATTTATTTCCATCACCCCCCCTCCACACCCCTCTGCCAAAATTTTTTATTTCCACTCCCCCACACCGTTTTTCCTGTTTCCATCCAATTACTTTGGTTAAAAATTTGAACCATCTTCAATTTTTCTCTTTTCTTTATTTTTTCCATCCATCCAATCCTTCATTGAGACTTTCTGCTCTACTTCCAAAATATATTCTAAAAAGCACACAGAAAACATACAATGGAAGCTTTTACTCCAAGGGTCAGCAACATTCTCTGCAAAGGGCCAGGTAGGGAATATTTTTGACTTTGTGAGCATGTGGTCTCTGTCACAGTGACTCAACTCTGCTGCTGTGATGTAGAAGCAGCCCTATTTAATACGCCAACAAACGAGTGCGGCTATGTTCCAATATAACTTTATTTATAAAAACAGGCAGTAGTTTGCAGATCCCGATGCTATTTTAATAATGTTAGGTGACAAAATTTTGTCCTCTGTTAACTTACCTGCTGTGGGGTTCACTGTACATAATTAATGCTCAATACAAAATATCTGAATAAAAGACTTAAATTATTGTATCACATTCATTTCAATCAAACTACATGTAATGCAAGGAGGAGGCAAACATTATTTCAGGATAAATTGCTAACCACTGGGTTTCATAGTTTTTTCTTTTTTTTTTTTTTTTTTTTCATTTGTTGTGAATGTTTCCTAAGTCTGAATCTGGAAGCACAAAACTCTGATTGTCTTTATTTGGAGTGAATAGAAACGGCTGTGCCTTCTAATCTCTACCATAAATTGTAGATGTTAGTTATTTTAAAGAGTGTGGATAATATAAAGAGAGAAAACCAGCTTTTGACGTCTCATCTCTGTTTCATTTTTCTCCAAAGGAAAATTGGTTCTGGGTCAACCAGTGGTAGAAAGTTCTGTTTTTCTGCCATAAACTAGTAGTGATTTAATCACCCTATTTGAATTATTGTGTGACTTATTCATGCACTGACATACTGATGTGTGTGTGTGTGTGTGTGTGTGTGTGTGTGTGTGTGTGTGTGTGTGTGTGTGTGTGTGTGTTTGTAGGATGGAGTGGGAAGTGGTAGTGATTATTCATAATAGAAGGCCGTGCTGGGTACCCAGAGATTTAATTAATCAATTATTGATTACCTTACTGGTTAAAAAATACTCTCTTCTTTGAAATTTCTAATTACTTAACTTGAACTGTACAATTGAATACTCTTAGAGGCTTGTTAGTTTATGTTCTGTGCATGTTTTCTGTGTAAGGTTTTGTTTATTCAGTACTGTTTTCTGAAAGAGTTTTTAGTTGTCACCTCTAATTCCTCTCCTTGCCATTACTCAGAATACTCTAATCTGATTGCTGACTTTGCCTGTCCACTGGAATTTCTCACATACATTTACACAAAAATGTGTAATAAGTAAGTCTCAAACTGCATTGGCTAAGAATATGGTGAGAAATTAAGAAACCCTGGAGGAAGAGTCTACAGCTCAGAAGGCTGGCTTAGGGCTGTTTGGGTTGCTCGCAGGGGTAGGTGAAGAAGAAATGATCCAAGTTTGTGTCCAGCAAGATCTGGAAGAGGAAACAAATGGAATGAATATTGAAGACACTGATGCCAATTGTCTCCTTCTCTCCCTTAGGAGTTCTCTCTTAGATAAAATCTAGTTAGTGCATTGTTTTTAGGGGAATGGACTGTTTCAGGACAGTGGAAGCTGTAATGAGCCTTGCTTTAAGACTGACTTAAAAACAAGGGAGAATGAAGACGACACAAGCTGACAACACCTTGTACCTGAGTTAGACAATCAACAAGGGTTATTCACTATGTGGGCAAAGTTTAAACCCTGATATTTAAAAAATAGGCTTACCTAACTGATAATGATATTCATGGTATTAGAGTGTAAATTACAAGCCCACAGTCTGGAGAGAACATATTTTTTGACCAGGGTGGGCAAAAAAAAACTTGTTTAAAATCACAGTGGAGCTCTGTGGGGCAATCAGAACACATCGAAGCTGAAAACATTAAATTGGTCCCTACCATCAAAAAAAAAAATGAATTTATATCCAGTAAAATTTACTTTCTGGTGCATGGTGATATAAATTTTGAAAAGTGAATATAGTCATATAGCTATCCCCATAATCAAGACACAGGGCAGTACCATCAGACTCCAGTTCTCTCTTGCTGTCCCTTCCTACGCAAACCATATTCCAGGCTCAACACCCTGGCAACCCCTGATCTGTCCTCTGACCTTTAACTTTTGCTTTTTCCAGAATGTTCTATATGTATAGAATTGGACAGTACGTTGCCTGTTGAGTCTGGCTTTTTTTCTTTAGCACAAGGCATTTGATGCATCCTCATTTTGCATGTTTCAATAATTGATCCAGTTCTTTTTATTACTAAGTAAGAGTCCTATTGATGATTATGTCACAAATCTTCTTTAAAAAATCTATTCACTGGTTGAAAGGCCTTTTGGTTGCTTCTACTTTCTGGAGATTGTAAAATAACAACAACAACAAAGAAAGAATAAAGATGCCATAAACATCTGCATTCAGTTTTTGTGTGGACATGAATTGTCAGTTCTCTTGGGTAAATACCTCAGCATGGAATTCTGGGTCATGTGATGGGCGCGTGATTTATTTTAGAAGAAACTGCCAAACGATCTTCCAAAGTAGCTGTGTTAGGCTGCAGCCATGTGTGATTGTTCTAGGTGCTCAACTTCTTCATCAGCACTTGGTATTGTTAGGTTTTATTTCTTTTTGACTTCTAGTATCTGTGTGGTGGTATTTCATTATGGTTTTAGTTCGCATTTCCCAACTGGTAATGATGTTGATGATTTTTTTCATTTAAGTACTTGCCATCTTTATTCATTTTGAATACGTTTCTATATATTGTTGCTAAAACAAATTACCATAAATGTAGTGGCTTATAAAGCAACACAGATTTACTATCTGACAGTTCCGGAGATCAGAAGTTTAAAATCAGTTTCACTAAAATCAGCAACTAAAATCAAGGAGCTGTCAGATCTGTGTTCCTTCTGAAATCTAGGAAAGAATCTATTTTGTTGACTTTTCTAGCTTTTAGAGCCTGCTTGCATTCCTTGGCTTGTGACACCTAGTGACATCTTCCAAGCAAGGTGTATAACATCTTCTCTCCTCTGTGACCTCTGCTTCCCAGCATATCTTCTATCTCTGACTCTGATCCTCCTGCTCCCCTCTTATCAGGACCACGTGATTACATGAAACTTACCTGGGTAATCCAAAAACCAATCTCATCTCAAAATCTTTCATGTAATCACAGCTTCAAAGTCTGTTTTACTGTAAATAAAGTAATATAGTCACAGTTTGGGGGGAGTAGGATGTAGACATTTTGGAGAGTCATTACAGCTTCCCAAACCATCCATATATCTTTTTTGGTGAAGTTACCATTTAAATTTCTTGACCACTTTTTACATTGGGTTGCTTGTTTTTTATTGTGTTTTGAGAATTCTTCATGTACTTTGGATGCTAGTACTTTGACTGATAGGTGATTTGCAAATATTTTCTCCCAGTCTGTGCCTTGTCTTTCCATTCTTAAAAAAGTGAATTTTGCAGTCTAAACAAATTTGACTATTTTTCCTTTCAGTTCTATGAAGAGAGAAGAGAGGAGATTTTTGCTTCATTTATTTACAAACTCGGTGTTTAAGAGCATTAATATTTAGAGTTTTATTTCTTGCTGGAAGTACCTTTCTAAAATCATTAAGCGTTGTCTCTGGCAATTTTCTTTGTTATAATATCTAGTTTGTCTTATATTAATGTAGCTACTGTGGCTTTCTTTTGATTAATATTTGCATAATATTTTTTCCATTGCTGTACTATTTATATCATTATATTTAAAGCATGATTCTTATAGACAACATATAGTTGGCTATTGATATTTTTCTATCCAATATGACAATGATTTTTGTTAAGTTTGTATTCATTACATTTAATGAAAAAGACTGATGCATTTATTGGATCAATAAATGATCCAATATAAATAGATTTTGGTCAATGATTTTCTTTCTGTTTCTTCCTCTGTCTCCCTTTTTCCTACCTTCTTTTGGATAATTTAAATATTTTAATATTCCTTTTCAGCTTATTTACTGACTTTTTAGCTATATCTCGTGATATTTTTAGAGGTTATTTTAAGGATTAAAATATACACGTCTTACTTTTAACTATATAATTAGAGTTAGTATTTTATCACCTTGAAGCAAATATAGAAGCCTTATACCCATATTTCATTAACTCCCTTGTTTTATAATTCTCATATGTAACATATGTATGTTCCTTGAACTAACCATCAGACAATAGTATTTTTTTTTTTTTTTGCTTTCAATAGTCATTTATATTTTAAAGAAACCAAAGGGAAAAGAGTCATCTTGCATTTTCTCTCATCTTTACCATTTCTTTAGTTCTTCCTTCATTCCTGAAGTTTCAGATTTCCCTCTGGTGTCATTTCCTTTCTGCCTGAAAAAATTTCCTTTAGTATTTCATTTGGACTAAGTACTAAGACAAATGCTCTCTTTGTTTTCCTTCATTTAGAAAAAATTTTGTCTTTATTCTATAGAAGATTTTTATTCATCATAGAATTCTAAGTTGACAGTTTTCTTTAAAGGTATTGTTCCACTGTCTTCTGGTCTCCATGGTTTCTGATACGACGTCCAGATACATTTGAATCATTGTTCCTATATATATATAAGATAGATAAATTTATATATATAAACATATAACATCATTAACATGTATATGTATATATGTACATATATGGTCATTTGTTTTCAGCAGCTTACTTATTTTATCGTGTATTTCTTTGAGTCTGTCTTGTTTGGCATTTATGGACCTTTAAAAATCTATACATTTATATCTTTCAGCAAATGTGGGAAATTTTAAGCTATTGTCTCTACATATATATATTTCAAATGTGTCGGTGTTCTTCTTATTTGGAGGACCTTTTTTGGGACTCCAGTGATATTAATATTAGCCCTTTTACTATTTCTCACAGGTTCCTGAGGCTGTGTTCTCATTTCATATAGATATTTCTTGTCATTGATTTTTAGGTTGGATTATTTCCATTGCTCTATCTTCAGGTGCACTGATTCTCTTCTCTGACCTCTTCATTGTTCTATTTATCTCATCCAGTGGATTTTTAATGTTTCAAATGTTGTATTTTTCAGTTCTAAATTCTCTATTTTTCTTTTTATACTTTTTTATTTTTGTAGTGAGAACTTCTGTCTTTCAAATTTGTTTTTAGAGTGCTTATTTTTACCTCAAAGAGTCTGCTTATAATAGCTGATTTAAAGTTATGTATCTCAGGGTTGGCATCTGTTAATTATCTATTTTAATTGGTCACATATTCGTGGTTCTTTGTATACCAATTCATTTTGGATTGTATCCTAGACATTTTGAATATTACATGCCAAATTCTGAGCCCTGTTAAAACCCTCTGAAAAATATTTTTTGTTTGTTTTAGCAGTCAATCATTAAAGGTGGGTTCAAATAACAAGTTCCATCTACTCTTCAATGTTAGTTTAGTTTTCAAACCCTTTGCTCTGCTGTTTTAGGTCTGCTTTCTGTGTGTGCCCTTCAGGTCTTAGTTTGGGAGATGAGTGGTGGTTTATAGTGTTGTTTAATTCTCATAGCTTTCACTGTGTTTCTTTGGGCCCACTCCATGCACACAGAGGCTGGAGATGAGTCTGGTACGTGTGTCAGTTCACACGCAGAATTAAGCGATCTTCTCTCCAGTTTTTCATTTTAGAGAATCTACCCCCCAGCAAGCAGGGCACCTCTTTCCCCAGTTTTACTGGTCAGAAAAGTGGGGTTAACCTCTGGTGTTAGCCTTCTGTTCTGTCACACAGTGCTACGTGATTGTGGCAGTCCCGAGGGAGAAATGGCAAGAGGAAAAGAAAAGAAAAGTAACAAATTTTATTGGACTTTATATACACAGGCCCCATTTTCTGAGTTTCTCTGGACATTTTTTTTTTATTAAAGTATAATTGATTTACAATGTTGTGTTAGTTTGTGGTATACAAGCATAGTGATTCAGTTATACATATATACATTCCTTTTCATAATCTTTTTTATTATCGGTTTTACAAGATATTGAATATAGTTCCCTGTGCTATACAGTAGAATATTGTTGCTTATCCATTTCATATGTAGTAATTTGTTATCTATTAATCCCAAACTCCTAATTTATCCCTCTCACCACCCCTTTGGTAACCATAAGTTTGTTTTCTATGTCTGTGAGTCTGTTTCTGTTTTGTAAATACGTTCATTTCTCTCATTTTTTAAGATTCCACTTAGAAGTGATATCACATGATATTTGTCTTTCTCAGTCTGACTTACTTCACTTAGTATGATAACCTCCAGGTCCTTCCATGTTGCTGCAAATGGCATTATTTCATTCTTTTTTATTGCTGAGTAGTATTCCAGTGTGTGAGTGTGTATGAACCACAACTTCTTTTTCCATTCACCTGTTGATGGACATTTAGGTTGCTTCCATGTCTTGGCGATCCTAAAATATCTGGAATTTTCTGTCTTTTTTTTTTTTTTTTTGGAGTTTTGAATGCCCATACTAATGCTACAGCAGTGAAGCATGGTGACTAGGGCTGCCCATGAGCAGGACATGGAGAGAAAAAAAAATTAAGAAACAAAATGTGACTGCTGCCCACACTCTTCAGCCCATATGGGGATCCTTTCCTGGTCCTCTGGGCAGAAATGAGGAGTTTCTCTCTGGTGTTTCGGTACTGCTGTGCTATTCCACATCTGGGGCCTCCTGTTCAAGCTGGTAGACAAAGGAGGGAAACAAATTTGAAAAATTATGCCCTGATGGGTTCTTTTTCATGTTTTGATTTTCTTCCCCACTTTTCTTACTGTTATTTATTCTTCAGCTTTCTCAGGTCACTAAGCTTTAAATTCTGTCAAAGTTTTTCATTGTATTCAGTTGGAAAAATAGATAGGGTGCATCTTGAATTGCATTGTTAAGTCTGGTTACTACTGTTTTACTCTGTTTCCCTCTTTTCCTTCCCACAGAGGTAGCAGAGTGCAGGGGTTATAAGTAGATTCTTGGACCAGAAAGCCCTGCTTTGAATTACGGTGCTATCCCTTACTCTGTAAAGTAGGACTTAGCCTTTTTAAAAAAAATAATTGTCAGATGGGGACATAATAGCTACTTCTTCACAAAGTTGTTGAGGATTCAGTGAGTTAACATATAAAAAGTGATTCGACCGGTACCTGGCACTGGGATCATGCTGTTGCACAATTCTAAGGGGCAACATTTACAGTATGGATGCTCACAGTGGTCAGTGAGCCTACGGTTACACAATGTGATGGTGGTTTCTGAGTCAGCTATTAATATTATTAATTGTTATGTCTTTTCTTTAATTCCTGTGTTGTCTTATGCTTCTAACTGGAAACTGTACCTTTACTTACTTAATTTTTACACAATTGTCCTCTGGGATGGAAGATAGAGATTGAATAGACGTGGTTAAAAAGATCATCCCTTAAGTGCCAAAAAAGAAAGTGCATAAACATTCTTCAGAGAGATGAACACTTCTACACACTTGTGTTTGACTGATTCAGTCACCGGCAAAAGAGGAAGAAATGCTGATTCTCCTCTTGGCCTGAGGCCTCCTGCCACGCCAGCTGAGGCAGGGCATTCTTTGGAAGGTTGCTTCTGGAAGGTTGCTTCTGCAACGTGCTGCCTCTCGTCACTGATCTTTTCTCTTCCTAAAGTGACTTATCACCAAACATCCCTAAGCCGGAGCCCAGTCTGTGAGGAGGGTTTACATGCCATGTTCCCCAGGAGAATTTTATACCCAAAACATAATTACACATTGATCTGGTCACAAATCCTTATGTCAGTGCTCATTTCCATCTCAGATTCTTTCAAAACCCAAGAGAACAGGACAGAGTGATGGAATTCAATGTTGATTTCTGGTGGGAATTGTTTTTATTCAGATTAGAGAATGAAGGAATTTGAAATGCCTAATTCTAGAATTGTTTTAAATTGTTTGATCTTCAGGAAAGATTTATGTATCATCTCCCTATATACTGCAGTCTTTTGATGATTTCCTTCTTTATGCTCCAAAACATAGCATCATGACTAAGAAGGCAAGTTTAAGAATCCTGGATTTGGATTCTGGCTTTGCCACTTACTAAGTGTGACTTCTCATTTTTGTACCTCAGTTACCTCTTCTGTCAAATTGGGATAATAATATTATTTTCCTCATAGAATAGTTCTATGAACAAAATAATTTAATAGGGCTCAGAACATCTTCTGATGTATAAATATGTCCTACTTTATTCCTATTTTACAGATGAGGAAGCTGATGTATGGAAGAGTTAAACTATTGATCTGTATGCTCTTTGGCCTCTCCATTCATTTATTCATACATCTTAGATATAATGTTAATAAAAATTTTAATTCTCTTTTCTTGGTGATTGCATTATGAGAAAACTGGTCTTCCAGGAAAATGAGACATCAATCATAGCAATGTTTTTGGCAGTGAATTAAATGTGACAGAATACCACAATGTTAAGTACTTACCCATAGTCTCCTTTCTGTGTGTACTTAAAACACTACTGGATAAAGGAAAAAATAAAGGGGGAACTCAAACATTTGAAGAAAGTAATGTTTGCAGCAATAATGCCTTTTAGAATGCTATGCTTAGAGAAATTGGACCTGAATATCAGGAAAGCTTATTTTATTAATTGTTTGTAAAGTCACTAAAAATTTTTGAACTGACTTTTGTTAGCAAAAAATGAAGTGATATTTTTAACAAAAATTACCTTTCCTGAGATTTATTACTGCAATATTTGAAATTCTACTTAGAATACTTAGCCGGAGGATTCTAGATAAAACAAATATTGTAGGGAAGGAATTCACAATTCCTTGCTGGGTCATGTTAGTTAGGACCTTATTTTCATCTCTTATCAAATACACATTGTTATATATAAAAAAGATAAACAAAAGGACCTACTACTGTATCGCACAGGGAACTCTATTCAGTTTCTTATAATAACACATAATGGAAGAGAATTTGAAAAGAGAAAATATATATAGCATGTATATGAATAGCTGAATCACTTTGCTGTACACCTGAAACTAACATTGTAAGTCAACTTCACTTCAATAAAAAAATAAAATTAAAAAAGGCATCCTATAGTAAGTCCTCCATTTCTCCATTCCTCTCTCTGGCTACGTCTTTGCTGGGAATGCAGCCAAGTAACTGAAAACCGCTAGAGCAGCAGGACCGTTGGAACATCTGCACCTGCCCCCCTGCGCTTCCCGTCCTCCCATGCCAAGCCTGTAACCAGGCCTGAGTGAGGCCGCAGGAGGAAATTGTTCCTTTACTTACACTGAGATGTTTCTATGCTTATAAGCGTTTTTAAAGACAGTCCTGAGATTCTTCTTAGCCTTTGCTATTCTTACCTTTACCTGCTTGCCATTTGTGTTAGGCTGCCTGATCTCTTACTAAGGCTGTATCTGAAAAATAAAAAAAAAAGAAGAAGAAGGAAGAAGGAAGAAGAAGAAAGAAATCCATGCCACTTTTCAGATTACAAGCGTTTTCCATTGTGGTCAGTTGCAATTGACTTATCAAATGAGTCGCGTGGACTCATCATTTTAGCCAACTAAATTGTACTGCTTAGTGTTTGGTGTGAGCCATGAACTGTGCTAAGTGCTTTGTGGACTCATTTAATTCTCACAATGGATCTGTGAGTAGATACTGTTATTATTATGATGATGATCTTCATCATCACTATTCCCATTTATAGGTGAGGAAACAGCAGTTAAGAGTGGTTGCATAACCGAGGGCGCCCAGCTAGTAAGTGTAGTGGTGGGAGCCGAACTCTGAGGTCTGACCCAGAAGCCTGTGCTCTCACTCACTCAGCTCAAATCTCCAGCTCTGCCTCGCTGCCACCCCTGCCTCCGTTTACTTTGTTAAGTCAGTTGACATTCTATATCACGAGTCATCTTTTGGAGCCCAATGTATCTGACACGAGAAACTTGTGATAGAATGAGTAGATATGTGAACACTGCTTCAGGTTTTTCCTGCTATGAATGTTTCCTATTTATATCTATAAATAACCTTGGAACAAACTCTTTATGCAGAAACCATTTCATGAATAATTGATATGATATGTAGGTAAATCCCAGTGCTACCTTTGGGGTCAGAATAGTTTAGTTATTTTTGAGAGTCTGAGGAAGATTAGTTTTTCAGTGGAGATCCCTTGATCCAGGCACAACGTGTCCTAGTCATTGTGTGATCTTGGAGGCACGTGCCTGTGACTGGCAATTTACTTAGTTTGGTGCTACAATTATACTCTGCCTGATCTGGATTAAACAACTGGTACAACACACATGAATGTAATTCCAGTGTGTACCATTCCATATTCCTTTAAATCTCGAAGTCACGAGACTGTCAATGCTCTTTTAAGAGCTCAGCGGTTTTCCACTCTCTGGCATCCTCTGCAGGCAGGATTCAGGGCTAGCGGGACTGAGATGGGAGCTCAGGAGAGGCAGGTACTGATAGCATGGCAGGTTGTGTGTGCGTGTGTGTGTGTGTGTGTGTGTGTGTAACTTTTGTCATATTGTTTAAGAATTTTGGAAATTATCTGCTCATTTATATTATAGAGGCTTTTTGAAAATCCAGCCAGTATTGTGGCTTAACAAGAACACATTGTATCTAGCCTTATACCTGCTGAACCAAATAAAAAGGAAAGGAAAATGCTTTTCACCCAGATGAGGCATTGAATTTCAAAGGGTATTTTTGAGCCCAGGTTTTACCTAATATTAATTGTTTTCTGTTGCACCATTTTGTGTCACAAAACACAGAAAGTAACAGATGTAGATACCATTCAGGGAAACAACTTTCTAAAGACGTGCACGCATTTATGTGCTCACTTGTTTACTCACCCGCTTTATTCTTCAGCAACACATGGAACCCGAATTAGATTAGTGTTCCAGTTATTCCTGATAAGAAAGATAAACAAGACAAGATACTAGACTGTGAAGAGATTATGGTTTTATAAGAGACCAGACATGTAAGGAAACGATTGCAACGGGATGTGATTAGTTACAATGCCTGTCTGTACAAGATACATATGGGAACGTTTTTCCCTGTCAGTATGAATATTTCATAAACGTCATTTTCCATGGTGGCATAATACACTTTTAAGTAAATATTTCATCATATTCCCTACCATTTCTAAACTTTTGGAAAATAATGTTTTTACCCTAATTTTCTACTGTTCTAAATGGTGGTCCAGTGAATATTTTTATGTTTTTTCCCCTGCATCTTTCCTTTGCAGAGATAATTAGAAGTTACTGAAGTCTCAATGGATATCAAAATTTAAAGACTCATGATTCATGTTATAAATTGTTTGTCTTAAATGTTATGAATTTGTGTTCTTCTAGAAATGTATAAATCTGCCCATTTTACTGAATCCTTGACCAACTTAATATACTGTATTATATATACTATATATTATAGTGTGGTTTGGAAAAATCTTTGCAAATTAGGTAAATGAAAAATGGGATTTCGCATAATTTTCTATTTCTTGGATTATTGACGTTTTCACATTTGCTGTTATTCAGCTACATTTCCTTCTTGCTGAATTGTCTGTTTTCCTTTGCTGTATATAGCATCCCTCAAAGTAGTAGTAATTTTCTTATCGATAGCATGAATTTTTCACGCATTAGCAAAATTAATCTTTGACCATCATATGTGCTTCAAATGTGCTTTTATTTTCTATAAACCCCCACAAACAAAAGCACACCAAGTAACATACTTATTTCACCCCTAAAATGTGCCAAGAATACAAAGAAAGAATAAGGCATGTTCTAAAGCAAAGTCCTGTTGGAGGAGGGCAGAACTCATCACTATTCGTGTTAAAATGTGGTATGTATTCATGAGACAATTTTGAATATAGTGTTCTGGGGGGAAAAAAGAAGGAACACACTGCAGTGTGTTGAAAATATGGTTTTGTACTCAACACTCATTTCAGTTTGACTTAAATACTTCACCATATCTGAATGGTGTCCTTTGTGTGGATAAGTGTGACATAAAATGGGAGGGAGGTTCTTCACGTCTGCATCAGGCTCACTTTTTGTCTACTTAGCATATGAACCCTCTTTTGTGTTTGGGGATTCCCCTGTCTTTAAGTCTGCGGATGAGTGGGGAAGGAAGCATGCATTTCCCATTCAGTACCCTCCCCATCTTTACATGGTGGCTTCTAACCCAGGCTTGGCCCCTGGGGCTCCTGCTCCCAGGAAGATGGGTAGTTAGTGTGGAAGCTCGTTAGGCAGCGGGAGTGACAGGGGCCCCGGCGTGTCCCCAGAACCATCAGCACTGTCCAGCGTCCACTGAAGACTGTGCAGTAACCCAAGCTGTGGAGTCCCAGGATCAGTGGTAGCTGCAGATTCTCTGGCATGATTTAGGCTGTAATTCAGGTGTCATGGCTTTTTCTCTCTCCTCCCCCTTTTCCTTCTGTTTCCTCCTGGTAATTCCAAAAGATGCCCAATAGCCTTTGCTTAAGTTTCTTTTTCATGATTTAATTTGAATTGCCAGGTGTTGATTTTTTGTAGCCTTTGAGCATCTTGACCAGCACAGTTATCATTGCGAGCTCTGAAATAAATATAGATGAGAAGCAAGTATGACTCGGAAAGACTTGTCCAACTTAGAGGCTTACGGGCTTGCTCAGATCTGTTTTCCAGAGGTGGCAACAGAGGTCTAGAGAAAGCTAGCTGGTAACCCAGTGCTCTCTTGGAGCAGCATGGTGGCAGAGCCAGGGCTGGAACCCTGTCTCTCCATGGCCAGCGTTCCCCTCTTTGCATGTTTCCTCAGTCCTGGCACATCGTGTGTTTCTGTGACTGGTCCCTGTCTGCTTATGTCACATCAGTCAGATCTTGTGCTTCTTAGGGACAGATCTTTTGTCCTCTCTTAACCTCTATCCCCACCTCAGACAATGTGGTCGTGCACAATCAGAAACACAAAGGGTACCTGACTAAGCACCTATGGGACTGAAGTGAACTTCAAAGGAGTGCGTGAAAAATAAGCACAAAGTAAAGCCAAGGCAATTCAATTAATCACATATACGGTATATTACACTAGACCACAGAGATAAATGAGACATCATTCCTACTATTCAAGGACATATATGTGTAAATATATAGTTTGTATATTTATATACATATACAGTTTATTTATTATCTATTATCTGTCATCTAGTTTTATGGCATGGATAAGTAAGACTTACATATAAAGCAGATAACAAATGAAACCACTGAACTTTTTTCTCCAGTTTAATATACTTCATATGGGTTAGTTCATTAGAAGGTAGTGAGTCTGGTGAGTCCCTTTACATTCCTCTTTCTAAAAATCATTAAAAACATGATTTGTGATGCCTTTAAGAAAAAAATCAATCAGGTTTTTAATCGTGCCATAGGATTGATATATGCAACATTTCTGTCTAAATGTAACATTAGCTCAGTCCGACTGACCATTTGGGTAATAACTCAAACTGAGAGAAGGAATACTAAGGTTAATTATACACTTTTTCTACATCTCTGTAATTGCTTCATTCATTTTAATTTTGCACCAGTAGGTACGCTTCTGGCAGTCTGAATCCCATGGCTTCCTACTGGGTGTCAGGAATGGCTCATACTTCTCTGGCTTCCCCTAGAGAAGCCAGCCCAGGATTTAAGCCTAGGAGGCACACCAGGAAGCCATGAGTACTTGCTTGATTAATACTAAAGAAAAAGCAGTTGGGGATGTCTTTATCTGATAGATTCCCTTCTGGGCATGTATTCTTTTATGGCTATGAAAATGCCAGCAACATTTTTATCATAGATTTCAGTATTCCTGTTATATGAAAATATCAAATATGAATTGATGAGTGCTTTGAGGTATATACAAATTTACACTTAACATTTTTTTTACCTTCTAAAATTTAATATACGGAGTATATTGACAGAATTCACATAATATGTACCCTAATATCTTCTTTTTATATTTATCCTGAGATCCACAATCTAAATATTTATTAGCCTAAGTTTTGGATCACATGTGAATTCATTTGAATGAGCTAACTCAGTGTATCTTCTTGGTATGAAATTTCAATATACAGAAGACTTATAAGAGAATATTACTTACTAATGGCTGTTAATGACCCCTAACTGCAGTCTTTAGAGGAATAATTACTGCCTTGTTTTGAAGAGTAAACAGAAGATTATCCTTTCATATGTAAATTGGCATTTTCTGCTTTGACCTAGGTAGTTTTCAATTTGTGACATTCTACAGTTCTCATTCTTCCCAGGTCATCATATTAGGACTCAGTAGGCCAACAGGCAAGTGTGGAAATGGACTGACTCCAGGCTGTTGGTTTTCTGGCCATGCCTGTAAGAGTTCTTTGCCCCTTTTGAGTTGATGAGTAGCAGTTAAAAGCCAAGGGCAACAGCAGATTAGCTTAGTGGTTCTTTTACACTTATCTGCTAGGTCAGAGGGAAGAGGTCTGTGTGTACAAATAAGCTACTTTAAAAAAAGAAAAGAAAATTTTTTAAAAAGAAGAAGGAAGAAAGGCACCCAGAATCATCAGTCCAAGAAGCAGTGCCTATATATAACCAGGAGACACTATGTATCTATTAAAAGGCCCAAACATATATTGAAAAAAAAAAGCAGCTTAATGAGATAAACACGTGGCTTCCAAAGATGGCCACTATGAGAGAGTCAGAGCTTACCTGGTTGTATAAACTAGCATGGAGTGGTGGTTATGAGTGCAGGCTTTGGAGTGAGACTGCCTGGAATGGAATCCTTAGCTTCACCATTTACTGTCTAAGTGACCTTGGATACATTACTTAATGACTTGTTGTCACAACTTGCTCACTTTGTGACTCTCATAATTATTGTACCTAACTCATAGGCTGGTTGTAAAAACTAGATGAAGTAATCCATGTCGGGGCTTTGAAAAGAACCTGACTTAGTAAGTGCTGCTAGTTATTCTCTTTATTGCATATAATATAAAATATCATCACTCTAATTAACCACATAAACTCCTTAATAGTCTTTTAAAGTAATTAGATATTAAAAATAAACAAATAGATCTTGCGATGACAGCAACCGAGAGCTATGATTAGGTTTGCTTTGGTTCATCTTTCCTTCTCTGTGTGGTGTGTTGGAAAGAAAATGGAACTTAGGTTTGAATCCTGGTTTTGTCTTACTGCTTACTAGCTGTGTAAACTTGACTGAGTTACTTGGCCTTTCTTAACATTGGTTTCCTCATTATAACTATAGTTATGATTCTACTTTTCTCAATGTTTTGATATGAAATCCAACTGAGCATATTATACGTTTGTAGACCAGAATGGCAACTTAACAGGTACCTGTTCTTTTCTCTCTGGATCAAAGCCAATACAATTTGACCTTAGTTTGACACAATAAATACCAAAATTATGCACTGTAAAAAATTAATTTTAGGTTTATTAAATTAAAAAATTTCAATGTAAATATTCAATGTAAAAACATAAGAAAATTATATAAAGATGTAAAAATAAAAGTTACCTAAAATTCTTTAAATTTTTTAAAAATTTTAGTTTCTTTTTCTTGGGGGGGGAAGTAATTAAGTTTTTGTTTATTTATTTATAACGGAGTTACTGGGGATTGAACCCAGGACATTGTGCATGCTAAGCACATACTCTACCACTGAGCTATATGCTCCCCTCCAAAAGTTACCAAAATTCTAATATTCAAAGAGAATAATTTCTCACATTTGGAAAATAGTATTTCTTCCAGATATTGCTCTATTCACCTATAAATATTTATAATTTATGTGTAGACTTTTATATAAATAGATCCATAAAAGACATGTGGTTCTGTAACCTGTTTCTCCCTCATGTACATATTTGTGGACAGCTTTCTCATTCAATACCTCCAGATACACAATATTGTTTTTAATGACTATATAGATTCCATTTTAAATTTCTTACAGAATTTACTTAATTAGCATCAAACTGATGTTTACTCTATTTCCCATTTATCTCTTTTAAAACAGTACTGCAATGCTACATGTATATGTAACACACATGTACATATATTTTCTTCTGCTAGAACAATTGTCTATAAGTTAGTTATGAAAAGTAGAATTGTTACATCATGGTGAACACACAGTTTATATTTTGATACATTTTTAATTGTAATTGTTTATGTTTCTTGGATAATTAGAACACCATATTTTATGAAAATGTTTTTCTTTGTGTCATGAAGAGTTAAAGGGCTTGGGGAGGAGTCAAAGGACCATGTCCCATGCCTAGTGTCCACTGCCCCATGGAAGAAGATTGAAGGTGCCATTGTGCTAAGGTAGCCTCATGAGAGTGTGTTCCGAGGGAGCCAAAAGACAGGTACTGTGGTTTCTTCCTAGTGCAGATGCTGGCTACAAGGGGTTACACAGAAAGAAAAAGGAGGCTACATTTTCTCGAAATATTTTCTCAAAATTTTTTCAAAGTGTTTCCAGATTTCTCTAAATACTGCAATCTTTTTCAAAGGCAACCTGAAAAAAACTCCAGAGAATTTCTTTTCAACTTCAATATTTTTATGATTGTGCTTTTTAACATTCTGATTATTTCAGAAAATAATGTCCAGGATTATAAATAATACACAGTTTATATCATATTCTAGAACTGTATATACACATTGAATAGTTAAAGCCACAATTATTAGGCCTTTATTATGAGGCAGTAGTGTAATTAGTTTAATTATCTCAACAATCATACAAGCTTAAATCTTTATTCATATTTACAGATGAAAAAACTGAGGCTCCAGAGAGTTTGAGTAACTTGACCAAACTCATACTAAATGGTACAGTCACTTCTTCATAGCACATAACAATTTCCCTGTAATTTGATTACATTAAATTGTGACTGTGTTTGTCTATTTATTAAAGCACTATATTGTAGAATAGCAGAGTCGATTAAATGTGACATTTGTAGAAATTTTTATTTGAAATTTTGCCATAGGGCTTTGATATGACATGTAACCACTTCTATGCCATGTTTTGAGGCAAAAGCAGATTCAACTGAAATTGTTAGGCTTTGTTTCTTCCTTTGTAGATGTTGCCCAGTGTATGTAAAAGGGTAAAGGGATAAAAAACAAACTTATGATTGCCAAAGGGGAAAGCAGGGGCGATGATAAATTAGGAGTTTGGGATTAACATTTACATACTACTATATATAAAACTGATAAACAACAAGGACCTACTGTATAGCACAGGGAACTATATTCAGTGTCTTATAATAACCTATAGTGGAAAAGAATCTGAAAATAAAATATGTGTGTATAACTGAATCACTTTTCTGCACACCTGCAACTAACATAACATTGTAAATTAACTGTACTTCAATTAAAAATGGTTTAAAAGAAGGGAAAGGAAATTATACTTGTGTGGGTAAATAAGTGTATATTTTTATGTGTACATATGAATATGCATATGTGTGTATATGGACATACACACAGATATTAATAAAATATACTGTGTAAAAATAACCCATCTTATGATATGATATGACAGACTTCAACTAGCTTTATAGGATCTGTATTTGGTAAAGGCAGGAACACAGCAGAGTCGCTGAATAAACATATTGAATTAAACTGTACTGCACTGCCAGTGAGTGAGTTGTCAAAGAGATATCTTCTGTTCTCTATTTAGGTAAAGTTTAACCTTTAGTTATAACATACTAACTCTTAGAATTGTCCTTGTTCTGTCAAAAAAAATGTCTAATTGATAGTGTGTAAAATTGGAAATTCCAAAAGAAGTATTTTGAAAAATGAATTTCTATAAGCCATCTATAAGCAATAAAAATGAGTTTGACTTGTATAAGCAAATATCAGACTGAGATCTGTGTCACCATGTTCACTGATTTCTTGTCCCTGATGTTCTTAAACTTACTGTCACTTGTGTGTAGTCATATGGGAGGCAATATCGGGTGTGAGGTGTATGCTCTGGAGTTAGACTTCCTGGATTCAGATCTTAGTCCTGCAAAAGGGTTGTATGGATAAATTGCTTCACCTCTCCATGCCCCATGTTAGCTTTAAAAATGATGAAAATAATAGCAATCACTTTATAAGGTTACCGTGAGGATAAATGTGTTAATACAGTAATGTGCTGAGAACAGAGCTTGGCCCAAAGGGCCAGTAAAAATTAGTCTCCTAAAAGACATTCTTCCATTTTTCCTCCTTTCCTCACACTGTAAACTTTAAAAATGTGGTCTGTGAAACACTTGCAAAGAGTTATATTTTTCCTTCTTCTGCACATTGGTAGAAATGTCTTTGAATCTCATTATTGCAATTAAATTATTTTCTTTGTATGCTAATTGCATATGTGGAGCGAGGTATAGGAGCTTTAGAATCAGAAATAGTTGAGTTCAAAATCTGGATGATCATTTACTTATTCTGTGACTAGGGAAAGTTACTAAGCATAGCTAAGAATAATGTCTAATAAAATGAAGATCATTTAGACTTTACTTTGTACCTATTCAGTATCTAAGTACAACAGCTAAACCATGATAGATGCTCACAGGTAACATCGGCTCCTCTAATAAGTGGAATTCTTCACGGTAGGCCCATGTGATTTATCTGTGAGTTCAACTGGAGTTTAGCTCAGGACCACACGTGTATTCATTTTACTTAGTTATATTATGATTTAAATCAAATCGATACATTCACCCAGGTCATCTGGCATAGAGCACTGCTGGGTCCTGGGTCTCAAATGATATCTTTGGTACACTGCCCTGCTTTGTGTCTCTCAAGTCACACTATTTTCAGGAATGTATGCCTTTCTGTGTGGTAAGATAATTGCTGGCAAATCTAGGCTCTTACAGTTTCCTGTCAACAATCACAATGGGAATAAAATGCCCCTTTTCCAAAAACTCCAACCAATGTCCAGACGTGAGTACCATTGGCTCTCCCTAGAGTCAGAAAGTTCTGACCCACAGTGAGGATGTGATTTCTCCCTAGGAAATGGTGGTGCTCCAATCAGAAAAAAGCAGGAGAGGGTGCTGACAGGATGTTCTACAGGCCCTAAGTTGAGACTTGGGTCATGGACTGCTTCTTCTGCTAGTACTTCTTTATTATTTCATATTTCATCTTAATGTCCTCAGAGAAAATTTCCCTCAGCCCCTCCCAGCCACTGGCCTTTACTCTAAGAAGACCAGCTTAAATAGATGGAGTTCCATTTGTATGGCAGAGGGGCCATGGAGAGCAGGTCCGAAAGGCACTGGAGGAATGGCTTCCATAGCTGTAGCTCGTGTAAAGTTCAGAGAATATTCTGGGTGTGCCACTTTCACATAAGTCAGTATTACTCAAAGAGCAAGAGGGTTAAAGGAAGCTGAAAGAGAAAGATTATATATATATATTTTTAAATATAGTCAGTTTACAATGTGTCAGTTCCTGGTGTACAGCATGATGCTTCAGTCATACATATACATACATATATTTGCTTTCATATTCTTTTTCACCATAAGTTACTACAAGATATTGAACATAGCCCTATTATACAGTATGAACTTGTTGTTTATCTGTTTTATTTATATTAGTTAGTATCTGCAAATCTCACACTCCCAATTTATCCTTTACCACCCCTTCTTCCCCCAGTAATCATTAATTTCTTTTCTGTGTCTCTGAGTCTGTTTTGTTTTGTAAATAAGTTCATTTGTCTTTTTTTTTTCCCTTTAGATTCCACATATAAGTGATATCACATGGTATTTTTCTTCCTCTTTCTGGCTTACTTCACTTAGAATGACAATCTCCAGGTCCATCCATGTTGCTGCAAATGGTATTATTTTATTCTTTTTTATGGCTAAGTAGTGTTTCACTGTATAAATATACCACAGCTTCTTTATCCAGTCATCTGTTGATGAACATTTAGGTTGTTTCCATATCTTGGCTGTTGTACATAGTGCTGCTGTGAACCTTAGGGTGCATGTACCTTTTTGAATTAAGGTTCCCTCTGGATATATGCCCAGGAGTGGGATTGCTGGATCATATGGTAAGTCTAATTTTAGTCTTTTGAGCATTAACGCTACTGTTTTCCATAACAGCTGCACCAAACTACATTTCCACCAACAGTGGAGAAGGGTTCCCTATTCTCCACAGCCTCTCCAGTACTTACTGTTTGTGGACTTCTGAATGATGGTCTGAGGTGATACCTCATTGTAGTTTTGATTTGTGTTTCTCTGATAATTAGCAATACTGAGCATTTTTTTCATGCGCCTATTGGCCATTTGTATGTCTTCATTAGAGAATTGCTTGTTTAGGTCTTCTGCTCATTTTTGGATTGGGTTGTTTGTTTATTAATTATTAAGTTGTATGAGTTGTTTATATAAGCTGGAAAAGAAACAAGATCTTTATACTACAAGCTGTTTTAAGTAGTCGGCACTAGAGGGCATTTCATTCATTCAACACAGATTTGAGTACCTATCATCTGCTGGACCTTGCTCTTTTTTGTTGATCCCATGAACAACTAGTTCTGTGTTACCTGTATGTTCTATTAATTCTTACTCTTTTCATCAAAGCTCTTTTGACAATATTCTGTTATACATGTTTTGTTATGTATTTATTTAGAAGTTTAAGACTGTCAAATTCCACTTAAGACTGTCTTAAATAAATTTCACTTTCATTAAAGAGCCTGTCTACTTGTTCTTCAATCTATAACTAAGTTTCTTAACTTTGGCATTAGCAACATTTTGGGCTGAATAATTCATGGCTATGAGGGCTTGTCCTGTACATTGTAGGATGTTTAGCAGAACCCTCGGCCTTTCTCACTATAGATACCCACTAGTGTCCCACCTTCCTCATTGTCCCCAGCTATCACAAGTAAAAGTGTCTCCAGATATTGCCACATGTCCCTCGAGAGGCAAAACTGCTCCTGGTTAGGAACTATTGGTCTGCACTCAGCACCCGGCACAGAGCCTGGCATGTAGTAGGTAGAGACTAGTATTTATTTGAAGAATGAGTCTTGTATCCCAATTCAGTACTGTTCTATTATGCAGTCTGCTTCCTGCTCTTCAAACTCAATAAAGGTGAATACCCAAGGATGAAATACAAATGACGATAAAATGAAACTCTTAGCAAGTTGTCCTTTGTGGCACTTTATTTTATTTTTTGTTGGTTGTGTTTGCTTGTTTCTCTTTTTCTCAGGATTCCTGATGTTGGTCTTTAGGCTATATTTGATAATCTTACTCCAGTCACTATTGTTTTGCTTGTGTGCGTGGCATCTCAAGTTGTAATTTTCTCTAAAAGAGAGCTCCGAAGCTTCTTTGAGGATTGGACAAGGAAGTTTTTGTATCTGTAACTTGGCAGGAATTCATTTTTAGACTTTATTTCTGATGAGGCTGGTATTGACACACTCAGAGATAGGAATCCTAAATATTGTAGCTCATTTTATATTTCATATTTAATGGACATCAACAGTCAGCAGAATTCTGGTGCTGGACTGGTGCTAAGCTGGTTGCTTCAAAATCTTGGGAAGCATTTAAAATGCAGATTCCTGGGTCCTGGTTTCAGAGTTTTTCATTTAATGGTTGTGGGCTTAGATCTGGAAATTGGTGTTTATTAAAAAAGCACCCAGGGGATTCAGGGCTATGTAGCTTACTTTGGGAGACATTTTTGTAATAGAAAGACTCTCCACAGAGACACTGGTTTTCATCTGAGGTCTTTCACTAAGGAGGTGTTTTAATTTCTTCTGTGACCTTCAGCCAGTTCATGGTCAAAGTTGTGTTGTCGATTCCTGGCCTGCTGGGAACAAAATAAGTGCTAAAACATGTTTGTGGCCTATTGAAAAATCAGTTTGTTTCTCCCTATTTGCCATTAACATTGCATGTTTAATTATGTTTTTATGACAATGGCAGTCCATGCCCCTTGCTTCCTTTAATGGCTGCTGGAAATGAATTGTAGTTCTTTGTGGCTCTAATTGGATCATGGACAGAACAATTACCTGCCTGGTGACTATTTTCCAGTGACCTCTTGGACTGCCTTCAGAGCTGTTTTTGGCACCGTGGTCACTAAGGTTTGCAGATGCAAGCCACTAGTGCATAGAAGAACAAGTTCCTTTCAAAATTTAACTTCTCATACAGCTATTTTTATCGAGACCAGTCTGAACAGCAGAGACAAACGTTTATCCTCATTTCTTCTAGGATGTCTTCTGAATCACAATTGTAAAGCTGTTTGCCCTCCTAGAGTATTAATCTAGCTGTACTCAGACACTGGCCTCCAAAGCTGAATATCTGACATTCTAAAAGGAGAATACTGATTCACATATTTGCCTGAGTAACTGTAGCTCCTGGTGGGTGCTCTGGTCTCTTAGTTCATCTAAAGAGGCTGGCTCTTTCCTTGAATGCCATGACTCACTTCTCATTACTTTTCTCATCAACTGTAATTTTATATTAGAACAACTTCTATAAGTAGTCTGCCTGTAGTGTTTATTTTTTCTTTTCCAAAAAACCTTATGGGAGAAAGATGATTATACTCTATATCCTTACCATGAACCTGCTTTTTCTCCTTCTCAGTCTGATGAAATGTAATATCCAGTTACTTTGAAGTCAAGACACCTGGCAATGTCTATCTAGGAATGTTCTAGGAATAACAGCTGATGTAACCACTCATTTCAGGCTCACATGTGTTAGTGTTAATACACCAGGGGACCTGTCTGTCTGAGGAAGGCTAATGACTTCTCCCTGTTCATGTTGCCTGTCCAGTTTATCCTCATGGTCTGTCACATTGGATCATCTAGATCATTTTATAATAACTGTAATTGACTTTTTGGCTCAAGTGTCCCAAACTCTTTCTCCTCTAAATTTATTTAATACATATTGTCTAATCCTGGATATTTTGGCATTTACTGAGACTTGTTGAATTTTACATAAATGTTTATATACTTGACCAATTCCATGTGATAGGATCTCGGGGTCTTCATGATGCAAGGTACTCTTAAGAAGTGCAAATTCTGCCACGTTTGTGATATTAATCAGGAAACTAACACCCAGGGAAATTAAATTACCTGCCCCAGGCCACATTACCAGAGAGTGGCAAACTCAGGTCTCTGTTGCCTCTTGGTCCAATATTGTTTGGCCGATATTTAAAATCTGACCAACATTTATTCAACGTAGGCTATGTGCCATCAGGGACTGTTCTGAAACCCAACAATTGTGCTTCTTGTCTTCCTCAAATGTAGTGGAAGCTCTATTATAGATTCTATGCAACTGGAGTTGTGATCTCTGAAATTCTGACTTCAGGAGTTACGGATCTGAGCTAAGCTTTGCTCTAAGTTCTGGGAATGCTAAACTTTATAAAAACTTTCTGTCCTTAAAAGGTGTCATGTAGTGAAAGAGATGGATATGTAAGGGCCTATTTAAAATTAACAAGTATTATTTAAATGGCCAGTGGTAAATACATACTGGTTTGAGAACACAGTTGTTGAGAGGCAATTAATTTGGCCTCCCCTGGGTTGGAGGGTGCAGAGCACTAAGGGCAAGGTATGAAATTGAACCTTGAGGCCATAAGGAATGAAGCAATGGGTCTGCCTGGTTGACCAGGTAGACACCATAGAGAACCCAGCACACTTCAAATACAGGGCACAGAATAAATAAAGCAATCGAAGGTGGAAGTGTAAGGTTTTCCTTGAAGACAGATGGAGTCTGAGGCTACCTTGTTTTCTCCATAGCACTTAGCATAGTGCTAAAAACACACTAAACACTCAATAATGCTTATTAGATGAAGGAAATGCAATTTCTACTAAGTGTCCAAATTTAAAGAGGCAAGGAAGCCATTTTTCCTAAATTGGCTTTTAAATAAAGATGAAGATCTACAATTAGGAGGGTAAAGGAGCGTTTATTAGTAAATGAGTAAACCCATTGATTATAGGGAAGCAATTACTAACCCAGGATGCCAAGCCAAGAGAGCAAAAGGTTGTGCCAAATTAACAAATTTACTACCTAATAAAACTAAAAGAAGGTTAACTAAGTGCCTTCAATGAAAGCCAGTAAACTACCACATAATTAGACTCCACAGTTAACAAAAGCCAGTAGGCACTTTACCAAAGTTAATGAAGAAACCGTTTATAAACTAAGACTGATGGGGCCCAAGCATTTTTATGTGCCATTTTAGTGGTAGGGTGGGCAGAAGGTGTTGGTTTCCAAATGCAGAAGAAGGTCAATAGGAAGAAAGAATAATACAATTAAGAGAAGGGGTGGGAATAAAGGAATAAAAGAAAATGACAGAAGGACACTTTAAGGAATGTGCCAAGAGTCACAGCCTAGGCAGCAGCAATGGCACCAGAGTGGTAGGAACTGGGCTTTCTGTTGAGTCCTTGAGGAGGAGGATGCTGCCTTTCAAGTGGAAGAATACAGCCCAGTGGACGATCTTCTTTGGATACTTCAAGAGAATCAGGGTAGGAAATTTAACAACTGTCAAGAACTTACCTCTACATAAATATGTTCTCCTTAGGCTTCTGGGAATGGCAGTTATTTAACAGTGTATTAAACAGACATAATTTTCATGGTAGCAAACAAAGGTTTGGGGCATAAGGAAGAGTAAACCAATATTAATCTGAAGTAATAGAGAAGAACAAATCTGACTTTTAGATCTGTTCCTTTAGCTCTAAGCCTGTGCTGTTTTCTGGGCTTTGTCGTGCTAGTTCTGCACCCTTTGTAAAAGAAGGTTACCTAGAGCCTGAAATATACAGGATAGCCCATTCTCAAGGCTCTGATCTTTAAGAGTAGAGTGCTTTTCTATTCATATAAAGAGAAAAGTTTCATAACAGAGAACAACATTTGTCCTGTTGGAGGTTTACAGGAACATCATGACCTGACCCACATGGACAGCTCCAAGAACAAAGGGTTCTGACAACAAGAAGTTTGCAACAACCAATTACACCCCATCCCCTTTTTAGTACAAAAGGAGCCTGAATTCCGACTTGAGTAAGATGGTTCTTTAGGACACAGTCCCCCATCTTCTCCTTCTGATGGCTTTTTGAATAAAGTCATCATTCCTTGCTCCAAAACCTCGTTTCCATAAGCATTGGCCTGTCATGTGGTGAGCAGAACGAGTTTAGACTCAAGTTAACACTGGTAGTTGGTTACTAAGCATCCTGCACTTAGCTTTGCCTAGCTTAAACCATAACAAAAGAAGAAAGAAAGAGGAGAGAGAGAGAGAGAGAGAGACAGAAAGAAAGAAAGAGAAAGAAAGAAAGAAAGAAGAAAAGGGAGGGAAGGAAGGAAGGAAGGAAGGAAGGAAGGAAGGAAGGAAGGAAGGAAAATTTGGTTATAAAGAAATAGTCCAGATTGCACTCACTGGGCTAATTTGGTCAGCTATGGTTATGTAATTTCTTTTACCATACAAGCTACAGATCTGGTAGCACAAATGAAGGGGTTTGTGGGTTCACTGCCGGATTATATTTAACATAACTAGTAAGAAGATCTTTGTGGGTATCTACACACAACCAAAGAATGTTTTCTCAAGGGACTGTGGACATTTTTTTTCAGTTTACTTTTTCTGTTTTTTAACTTAATGCCCCCTTGAGTCAGACAGACTTAACTAGTAGGTTCTAGAGGGCTCTCTCTCAGTTGTGTAACAGAAGGCATGTTATTACGTGTAACCACACAGAGTTAAGGTGACATTTTAAAATTGTATTTAAGTTATAGATTACATTAATTGTGATGTGTTAAAACCATGTAGGCATACCAAAGAAAGCAAACATAAAAATCCACAGTTTTATTTTTGTGCGGATGTGTGTGATGAGTTTACTTTGGTATCTTTTCAGAATTATTTTAGAGCTGAGCTGAGTTACTCAAGTCTTTTGATTCCTCAGCCATTTGCGTGGCTGGGCTCTTGTCCCCTCATGCTGTGGGGCATGATAGATTTTGATTTTTAGGCTGGACAGTTTAGCCCCTACATGGTCTTAAGAGGGAATAGTTTCAATACAGGATTTCTGTGTTCAAATATAGAAGGCTGTTTAGATTTCAGAACCAGATGGGTCACGTAAAAATGGCTGTGAAAGATCTCAGACTCACAGTGAAAATCTGGACATGAATTCTTACCATGCTGCCTCTGATCAGCCAAACTGCATTTAGAAAACATGTTCATTCTTGATATTTCAACAAATAAAAACTTAACAGAAATGGTCTCTTGAACCAGAGAAAGGAATTCTTTCTGTGCTTTCTTAATGTGACTCTGAATGATAATACCTTTTATGAATTTCTGATTTCTTTTAACATGAGTCTTGTGAGGAGATAGAATCGGCTTGGAATTAAAAATAAAACAAAATTGTGGAATGAATCCTGAACAGCTAGGAAATGTCTTAGAACGTTTGCATTTTAATAAAAGAGTGTTAAGAATGTGACCATTAATAATTGAACATTTAACTAGAATGTTTATTTTAAATCAAGTCCAGTATCTACTTTAACAGAAGACTGTTAAGTATGAAGCTAGTATTATATAAACGTTTAACAACAAGCCAACACTTACCTTTAAAATACATTCACAGCGGAGTATCTTCTCACACTTTGTAGTTTCAAGGTTTATGGGCTATGGAATGGGGAAAATCTGAAAACGTGAATTTGACCACTGGAGGGCTCTAAGTTTACCAGGAGCACAGTGGAAGTCTATGACATGGCATAGGGACTCCTAGTTATAAATAAGCATCCTTAGAATACAATGTTGGGGATTAATGTATTAACTAATCTATTCGTTCAAAAATGTTAAATCGCCTTCTATGTATCAGGCCCTGGCTACAAATGGGAAGACAGGAAACATACAAGCACTAAGTGAAGAGTGTTTATAAAATACTCCTGTAGGTTGAAAATTCTCCCCAAATGTAAGGAATGATGTTCCTAATCACCTGGAGAAGAAGCATTGTATTGCTAATTTAAGTCATTTCACAAATGTCCTCCAACATTGGGTGAAGTAAACAGAATGCCAGATTCCTAGAGTACAGTGGGGACCAAGACAGATAAACCTCATGCCCTTACAGAGAACATAGCCAGATGGGGAAGACTGACAATTAAACCCACAATTAAAATCACTTGTGAGAGGGAGATCACAGGGAAGCTCAATATTGTGTGCGAGATCATAGCAGGGATATCTGCCTCGTCCAGGGAATGCCAGGGAGGTGGGGCATCACCTTCCAAATTCAGGAATTCCACATCAGGTAACTTTACATCATGTTATGTAGTCCACTAAGCCCTACATTGACCTTTGTTAGGCTGCGCTATTAAATATGGTGTAGAAGAAAGAAATTAGCAGCTGTGTCGTCTCTCTAGAGGGAATCACAAATTTGCAGAGCTCATACTGACAAGCAGACTCTGGTGTCAGTGAGGCAGGACCTACATCAATCACAAGGTCTCCAAGGGACTGGTGAGCTGTAGCCTGCTCCATGGACTGAGAAATAATAAAATAGATGGTGAAGTTATGCCTCTTAGGTTTGACTTCCAAGAAATGATAACCTATGCCTTCTATATTGATATGAAATAGAGAGATGGCTGACACCTAACATTGTGTCCTGACCAGGTAATGGTCAGTTGATGATGACGACGAGGGTGATAGTGGTCTTAAGGGTGTATATTATGTCAAAAAAGTGACCGGTATCTGTTTGTGGCTCTTGTGTGCTGCCCCCACCAAAGAAATTTCTAAGACATTTCTTCAAGGTATTTTGAGCCTTCAAGAAAGAGTTTATTAAGCAAATTTAAATCTTTATCAATTCAGTCTATTCAGGCTCTTTCCTTTGCTGCAGCTCCTAGACCTTTCTGGATTGGAAGGAAGGCTATCTGTTTGTTTTGGAGCGCCTGGGATACTGACTACAGAACCATATCAAATAGAAACTCAAGCTTGCCGTGATTCTCAGTGTCTTTGAAGAACTCAAACCTGGCTCTCATTTGTGAATCCTCAATTCATTCTAAAGAGGGGAAAGGCAGTAGTATTTATTGTGCATGTGGTAAATGCCAGAGATACTGACTTGCCACCACATTTCTTCCTCAGAACTATTCAATGAGGCAAGTTGTCCTCATTTCACGCAGGAGTCAGTTAACTGAGGCACAGAGGAGCTAAATCACAGACCCAAGTCCAGACGTTCATATTTCTAATATACGGAGGAGTCTGGATGTGAAGCTAGGAAAACCTGAGTTCAAAATTCATTATTTTGCCTAAATTTGTGCTAAAATCTCATTTTCTATAGTTATTGTGAAAAGGGTTGTCAGTCATGTTTGCATTACAAGGCATAGCATAGTTGATGATGTTTTATTTTGTAATGTGGTTAAAGGCATGGCAGCTGGATACAATCATTGCTTAAGAGACTCCCTTTTTGCATATTAGATATGATTGGAGATTTCAACTCATTCAAGTTAGTGTGCTTTTTAGGCCGTTGCGTTAAACTGCGAACCTTTCAGATACGTAAAATAAATCATCGGCTTTAATGATGTGCTGCTAGGTAATGTTTATTACTGCAAATTCAGACATTTTGCTGCACTGCTTAATATCATGCATGGTTGGATGTGCATGAATATGCCTGCAAATTTGCCTATATGTAGTTCAGTGTTTTCTAATTATATTCTGACAATTTCCAGCTCTCTCTGTTCCGCGGCTAATGGCTGCCTTGAAAATAATCCTTTAGTTATGGACAAATAATTAAAAGATATATTAATATATGAATTATTCTGATTGTGCCAGTTAGAATACCTGTAATTTAATTATAACCCAAACCAATGGAAGTGTTTTCAAGCCATTGATTACTGGTATTATCTAACTAGGCAGTCCTGACTGATTTTCCTAGGTGACTGTGAGTGTCTTCCAAAGACATTAGGGTATAATTTGCAAGGAGTGTGTGGGAAGGATTGTATCCCCATATATTCAGTTACTAAAGAACTGGATTTCTGTGCCTTTTTCTAACTGCCGCTTTGACGTTCACTCTGTAATTTCTTTCTCCTTCCATCGTATGATTACACTTAAACGTCTGATTATGAGAGAACTTTGGAAACAAGTAAATGGTGTTTGATGAGTTGAGGCCAAATGTCTCTGACTGCGTCCCATTTCTCTCCCAGGTAAATTTGTTTGAAAGATCGACCTTTGGAATTTACAGCATAATTGGCAGTGGCTAGTCAAATGAAAGCCACATTTATGCTTAACTCAGTAATATCCCTGGGATGAGCTGGTTATAAAAACAATGAACCTAAAAAAGAACAAAAGAATCCTTTTGAACAAATTTTTTTCAGAGTTAGTTATAAATACATGTTTTAAAAGGATACTATTTGCATGCCCAAAAACCATGCATTTGGCAGAGTAGTCAAAGCCTGATTTCAGTTACAATAGCCTCATGTTTATGACACTACGTCTAATGCTAAAAACATGCATTTTGAACAGAAAGTTGATATATTGTTCCTCATCCCTGCAACTTTATTTTTAATTCAATTGAAAATGAACAAGCCTCTTTGTGTTTTGGTTTGAGAGAACAAAAATAGTTTGGAGTGGTTTTAAAAGCTTTTCTTCTCTCTCCATTCTCAGAAGGAAAGATTGATTTTCAAAACCTAAATTTCACTAACCATTAACATCATATAATGGCATGTTAGTTGTTTTTTTTTCCTACTTATTCTGTACTATAGGATGATGGCTCTTAAAATCAGTAACTGTGTATCTGCAAAAGCAATTGATTTAACTTTGAAATTATACAAAAGCATCTGGATTCTGAGGTTCATGCATTTGGGACAGAGTTGAGAAAGTAGAATGTATTTAAAATTCCCTTGGATTTATTTAATGTGGAGGTCTGTCCTTTCAATTTTATTCAGGTATACTTCAGGTTTCTTTAACACAGATACTTGCTTAATCTCAGATGCTCTGCGTCAGAAGCGCTTTCCTGATAGCTCTCCCTGAGGTAGTAGGCATCAGATGCGCGGATAGTAGCAGCCCTAACATGTTTGACTGGCCATACACTGATGACATATACTTACTTTTTTTTTTTTTTTTTTTCGCTTTTTTTCTTTTTTGGCTTATTTTAAAATTTTTCTCCAGCCCTATCAACTTCATTCTCGTAAGTGAATTAGACAATAACACTAGAAGAAGTGGAAAATGGAATAATTATTTTTCTTTTTTTTTCCTTGCAACCCCTTGGGAGGCACTGAGACTACCAGAGTTCGCAGGCACAGTGCGAATAGCACTTCAATACTTGTTCATTTGTTCCTCGTTTACCCAGGAGCTTAGTGAGGGAAACAGTTGTGTAGCTGTCCTCCATATTTGCCTCATTCTCAAACCATCCTTTAGTAAACATTTATTTTCTATCAGCCTTCCAAATGGGAACTTTGCTGAATGTGCTATGGATCTAGAGAGTCTAGAAGACTCAATAGTAAATTGGGCTGCTTATAAAACAGCAACAATTGTGGTAGTAATATCTAACCTTCATTGAACATTTTCTGTCTGCCAAGTATGAAAAATTTTTCTTTTAACCTTACAGTAGCCTTGTAAAACAGGTATTACTATTATCCCAAATTTAATAATGAAGAAATAATGCTTTTAATACTTCTAAAATTTGATAACTTGCTTTTTGTTATCCAAACTATAAGAACTGGAATTTTAAACCCCGACAATCAGATTTAGTCTTTGTTTTAAGCTCTATCCAAACTCTGAGGTCAATCATCAAATCAAAATTACTGGAGTTGAATTTCCTCTTTCTTTTCTCTATTCATTCAACAAATATTCAACTTATCCTGTACAATACAGACAAGTTCCCTGCCTTCATAAAAGAAAATTATGGTAGGAAATTATTTAATAAAGATATAAACAAACAACAGATAAAGAAGCAAGCAAAAAGAATTACTGAATTGTAATAGGTACTATACACAAAAGAAAGTGAAAAACCTGGTATTGTATAAGGTGATCAGAGAGGGCTTCTTTGAAGGATGACACTTAAGTTGATAGTTGAGTGATCAGAAGGAGCCAGGCATCAAAAAGACCAGGGGAAAATGTTACAGGTAGAGGGACAAAAAGTGCAGAACCACTGTCATGGGAATAAACTTAGCATATTCTAGGAACTGTCGGAATGTTAGCATGAGCTGTGCATAGTGATTAAGTGGGGAGTAATACCAAATAAAGTTAGAAAGTTAAGCAGGGACCAGATTTTTCTGGTTCTTAAAACTAAAATTGCAAGATAAAATGTAGAATGCCAGTTACATTTGAATTCCAGATAAATAACTAATGCCCTTTTTGTATATCTCAAATATTGCACAAGACAGAATTTTGTAAAATTGAAGTACAGTCCATTACAATGTGTCAATTTCTGGTGTACAGCACAATGTCCCAGTCATGCATATACATACATATATTTGTTTTCATATTCTTTTCTGTAAAACATTATTACAAGATATTGAATATAGTTCCCTGTGCTATACAGAATAAATTTTTTTTAAATCTATTTTCCTATGTGGAATCTAAGTAAAGAAAAAAAGAGGGCACTAATGAACTCATCTACAAAACAGTAACTGACTCACAGACACAGTAAACAAACTTAGGGCTACCAGGGGAAAGAGAATGGGAGGAGATAAATTTGGGAGTTTGAGATTTGCAAATGTTGACCACTACAAGACATACTTATACTAAAAAAAATTCATTGTTCACCTGAAATTCACATTTAACTGAGTGTCTTGTATTATTATTTGCTACATCAGGCAACCCTGTTTGTACATGATAACTAGGTAGAATTTTAACACAAGTGGTATGGGAAGCTACTATTTTAAGATAAAAGATGGTATTATCTAACTTTTTAAAAGATCCTTCTCGTACTTAAATAGACTAGAAGGAGACAAAATATAATAAGGGGTCACTTAGGAGGCTATGGCAGTAGTCCAAGGGAAATGTGATAGTAGCTTAAACTAGTAAAATATAGGTAGCTATGGGTTCAAAATTAATTTTGATGTTGGAACCAACTGCATTTGCTATAAGTTTGGTGCTGGGGTGAAGAAAAGAAAAGGGCTAAGCATAACCCCCAGATTTCCATGGAGTGTGATACTACGTGTTACAATGCCGAAGACCAGGTTGTACAGGAGAGGTGAATACCAGGATCATGTTTTTTTGAGGAATCTCAAGTAACAAGGTCAAATAGACAGCTTGATGGATAAATGGAAGTACCTCACCCAAGAGCATTTTTGTCTTAATGAGATAAATAGAATGCATGGCAAAGAAGGGAATTACTTCCCTGTGCCAGGACTTACAGAGGGTATTAAAGATACAGCAATGTTTAGAACGAGTTACTTTTTGGGAAGAGCTCATGATTAGCAGACATTTGGTTCTGTCCAAAATGTCCACTGAGACTTGGTCTATGCAAAAAGGTCCTGTCAAAAATGTCCACCCTTAGAAAATATCCTTGGGTTCAAATAGCCCATAAAGTTTATTTATACCTTTGGTTTACAGGATTAATACATAAAAATACTACCATGTTTTATTGGTCCAGTAATTGTATTGTGGTTGTATTGCCAATAATAACCTTTCTTGCCTCAGTAGCCTGATTGATAATAGCACATGGGGTTAAGATGTATGGATTGGAGTTCAAATCTTGCACAAGAGCAGGGATGAACTAAGTATATGGAGGAAGAGAGTCCATCACTTAGAGAAATGCACAGAGAGCAAGTTGAAGCTGGAGTCTCTCTATGCAAGTTGCATTAGTATGTCACTGGACATTTGATTGAATGTAGCAGGATTGTTCAGTAAGGGAGGAATTTGAAAGGAGGAGCTTGGTCAAGCCTTTATGTAAAATGACTTGGAAATTGTTGAGTAAACACTTTACAGAGCAGAGGATCTTGTTTGTTTGGGAGGGATGAAAATAGGTGTGACTCTCCTACCACGTAGTGGTTGGGTGTAATAACCTTAGAGGGGTTAGAGGGGATACCAGGCAGTCAGTTAGCCCCCTCTGCAGCTATCCCATTGCCCAGGGTTCAAGGGTGATGTTTCCCTTGAAACAACACCCTATAGAGGTATGATTGCATTACACTGAAGGAAGGGTCTGTTGCTATTTGAGGAAGTTTTAGTGGGTGTGACTCCCATGCTTACCTGGGAAGCAGCGTGGACCACCATGCCCTCAGCTGGTGCCCACCTACTGGCTGGTCCAGCTCAGGCCAAACCAGATGTTGAATCCCTAAGACATTAGTAAGATTTTCTTTACCAGGAAACCAGCAACCACTGGTTAGATGACTACAAAAGAAAAACAAACAAACAAACAAAAAACCTCTCTGTACTTGGCAATATGACAGCTTGATTTGAAAATTCTCAGTGGAATAATGCAGAAATAGTATACTCACAAAAAGAACAGTCCATGCTTTAATTACGATAGTTTTTGTTATTTACATTCCTTTAACAGAGATAGATATAAAAAGTACTGGCTCTAGGAAGAGAGGAGAATTTACAATGCCTGATATACAACTAGTTAGGATAACATTGGAAAGCATTACAACCATTCAAGTTGGGTTAAGATAACATGAGCACAATGTGGGTGCCAAAAGGGAAGTGAGGAAAACTATGAATATGTTAAAACAACATGCAGAGAAAGAACCAAATGCAACATCATCACAGGTACTTCGAAAAACTCTCCATGATATTTGTGATGAAAAGGTCCTGTTATTGCTACCAGAAGCTCATTAAAGAAGCAAGTAAACAGAATTCAAAGCAGACATTGAACTCCCAACCCAACTTCATTGCATGAAATTGAAATTCTAGAGGCGTATAAAATGATCAGACAGGGAGAATAATTTTTACGCGTGATTCCGGTGCACAAGATGACAAAAGATCTCTTACTTATACAACTTATGACAATACTTGATGTTTAAGTGTCAGAACCACATTTTTCAGTGATGACACCTTCAAGACAGCACCAGCATGGTTCAGTAAAGTTATTTATTGTGCATGGTGTAGTACTGGGCTATATTATGCCATTGATTTATGCACTAACAATAAAAAGGTGAGAAGATATTTACACATATATATATGAGAAAGTACTTGCATTTGCATTGTAAAGAAATCTGTCGTTAACGCTTCATTGTGCATGATAGATACTGAGATTGCAAACATAAACGTGTTTCCACTACTACTACCAGATGCACATGAAAGGATGTTTGTTACACTTTTCACAATCACTGTGGCAAAAAAACCCAGAACTTTTGATTTAACATTGAATGTATGACAATGGAAAGCAAAGCCCATAAGTGTGCCTCCATTTGTACCTTTGGAAGATGTAAATGAAACTTTTGAGAACATTGTGGAGAATGCAGAAGAAAATTTAGATGACCTAATGGATTGTGTTGAGAGAGTTTATGTCCATGAAAGGCATGGCAGAGGCAGAAGAACAGAAGCTCCAGAATTTCCACTAGAAACTTGGAATGTTTATACATCAACACTGAATGACAGTTACGGGCCAAACAATACAATGGAAGGCTGACAGAGCAAATTTCAACATTGTAGTGCATTATCCTTCAATGTGGAGATTTATTGAAGTGTGAAAAGATGAATAACAAAGCAATGAACAAGTTGTGACCCAGATTCTTAGTGATCATGCTCAAATATGGCCACCAACTTCATGATGATGTCACATTTGTATAACCAAAATTATTAACAGATATAAAAAATTTTAAAAGCCAATAATCAGGTCAATATTTGCTGGAGAGCAAATCCTCATCGACTTAAGAGTAACCCTGCTGAGTTTCATAACAAGGAAGAACAAGAATAAGTGTGAAATCCACAATTCATCATGAATTACATTAAAAATAATGCAAATAAAATTTTAATAAAGTTAAATATTTGTATTATTTGATGAGTCCTGGACTAAATGTCTCAATGAATGTTCTGGACAGGACCAAATGTCCTGCGAGGAAGATGGTGCTTTAATGGGAGACAGATAAGTAAAGAAGGACAATATAACTGGTGAAAAGAGGTATCTCTGTGGTTCTGTGTGGGTATGGCAAGGTGTGGAAACGGAGAGGGGATTAATTCCACTTAATAGAAGTTTATATTTGGATTGGGCCTTTAGGAAAAGTAAAAATTTGTACACAAAATAGTATAGAAAAAGAATGTGGTAGAGAGAAGAAAAAGCAAGGGAGAAAAACCAGGGATGAATAAACATGGCTTGTAAGAAGACCACGGAGAAAACTCATAACTGGACTCTTGTGGTGCTGAGAAAAGACAGGCTTTAGGGCTAAGAAGGTGGGTAGGGACTATATTGGATAAAGCATGGTGTGACTATATGTAAACCAATTCGACTGCTCATTTAGAATTACAAGTTTTTTTCAGTTTAAATTGATGCACTGATAAAATTAACTGTTAAGATACCGCATGCATATCTCTGTAGAACCTTTCTATTCTTCCTTATGTCATAAAAAGTCAATTTTTCATCATGAAGTATAATCAATTTTATATGCATTTTCTTTGCACTTCTCCCTAAGTCTGATGTAAGTTCGTCCTTTTTCACAGTTGATCGTACAAAAAATACGAGAAGATAATAATTAAATGGAGTAGCAGGAGATGTAATGTTCAGCAGGTTGTGATGCTGTATAACTGCATACAGTCACCCCAGACTTCTCTGGGGGCTTAAAGTTATCTGTGAGATTAGGATCCTCTTTCCACCTTTGGAAATTGGGTTGTCCTTCCTCTTGATATTTTTTCTTTACAAAAATACTCTGAGTCACAGATTCTAAGGGGCTGCTAATGTACTTTCAACACTAACAGTGTGGGAAGAACTAAGGACACATATTGGTTTGTAAATGTGTCTAAGTTCTAAGTTTTCTTATGGACAATATTTTGTTTCTTCTTACGGGGCCACGACAGAGTTGTGCTATGAACTTAAATCACTTAATACATTTTGAATGGTCTTTAATCGTTACGACATATTATTTCTTAAAAGGTTAATGCATTGAGTTTTTAAAATTAAACATTGACTTCTAACAAATTACATATAAATAATTAATCTAATATTAATGGAAATGGATTCAAGTGGGCAAAAAATTCCAGGACCTTTTTTCCCCTTAACTAAAAGGAAATTGAGCAAAATACGGGTGAATACTTGTAATGTGTGACTTGGGGGGCTTCCTATGTTTAATTCATCTTCCAGATAGAATCCCTGGCTGCTGATGGTGGCTTGGTGAATCCTCTTTTCACTCAAGAATCAGTTTCTGGGGGTAGTGCCTTCATCTCTAATTGCTCCTTGACCTTGCTGTTCGCCTTTTCCTGGTCAAACCTGAGTAACTCGTATTCTGAACAACTACTTGGCCTATTCATAGAGCAGAGGAAAGATAATGTGTGATGGTCTCAGGTATGGCGTGTGTGTGTGTGTGTGTGTGTGTGTGTGTCCTTCCTCAGATAAGTCCAATCAGCCATTTGTTTCTTTCTGAGAAGTAATTTAGAATGTTGTCTATCTCTCCTGAAACCTAGACCCCACTCAGTCTAAACTCAGTGGACTTGATGCCAGAATCACAACCACAATCACAGAATTACAATTTTAAAAGAAACACTAAGAGATCATGCATTGCACCCCCTAGCTCTGCTCAGGACCATGTGCAAACCATCCCAGGTAGAGATCTAGCTTAATTACTGAACAAGGGAAACATATTTTTGCACCTTTTTCAGTATATTTTTTCCTTCTTAAAATTTTTTTTCCCAGCTGAACAAGTGAAGGCTTGTATCCAGAGTCCCTTTGCCTCCAAGAAAGTTTAGTTCAACCAAGGTGACTTAGGGAAGAACCACAGTATTTACAGCCTTGTCTCATGAGCTGTCCTACTCCATTGCTCAGCGAAGCTTTTATCAGTCATCCTCACTTCTCTTCATGCTAATAGCTGGGCAAATAAAGTGCATCCCTGCTCCCAATGATAAGAGGAAAATTATTTTTGTGCAAAGAAATGAGCTTAGAAGTAAGATAAACCTAGATCCAAATCCTACCTTTTTCCCCATTCTGTTTCTGAAAATTTGTTCAAGTTTCTTAATTTGTCCTAGCTTCAGTTTCTCCATATACCCAATGGATTTAATAAAGCTTTCTTCCAGATTTCATGACTGGTTGCAAGGATTAGAAATGACTGCAGGGGAAGTTGTAGGGTTGTGGGAGAGTTACCAAACCTCTCCCAAAGCTCTTACATACAATGTATGTAAAAACCTCTAAATTTAAGAAAGTGGAGGCATGGGGGAAAACTCAGAGCAATGAAAATGAAAACCAACAAGTTATCAGTCACTAAGTGTGCAGTACAGTGGCAGACAAAAGGCAAAGGAATTTTAATGACCCCCCAAAGCCAGAGAACCCCCAGATTTCCCACAGATTCTCACTGGAACATGTATGGCCCATCTGAAAACAGCAGCCAAACCCGGGACAAAACTTGCTAGTTCAAACCCACTGATAGTGAGTGTGAGAGTTAGGTAACACGGAACAAGCCAAGGGAATTCTCCACGGAAAAATTGCAAACTGAGAAGAAACTTCCAGAAGTAGAACCTCAATTGAAAAGAACAAAAATAAGAGGGGAGAAGCAAGAAGAACCAGATAAAAGTAGGGGAAGGAGCAGCAGGCTCAGAGTTCAGAAAGCGCAAAGTCGTGATTTGAACCCTTAAAGGACATGTTAAGAGAGAGGGTCTGTGATTGTGAAACTAAGAAAGACAACGTGGCTCCCAGGTGCCTGTGAGGAGCAAAAGGAAAGTCATCTTACAGCAGCATCAGAACCAGAAAAAGATGGTAGTAGAATCCGTATGTGAAGTTTCTATTGAAAGAGAAAGCATGACAAGGGGAACGAATGAGAGACGGGGAGGGGGAGGGGGAGAGAAGAGTGGAATAATTCTTCTGTAGACAGTGGAAGCATTTCAGGATGCATGCCAGCAAAGCAAACACTATCAAATGCTGTGACCTAAAATTCTCAAACAAAGTAAATCACTAAAAAGTAATCAGAACTATGAAACAGCAGCATCAAATAATAAACTTAGAACTACTCAAGCATGAGATAACTGCAGAGGGAATTTCAGAACTTAAGAAAGAATTAGAAACAAAAGAAAAAGCCCCTTCCAAGAGGAAGTCTCAAGTAACAGAAAAGCAAATAAACACTTCAGGACAATGCTTTGAAAGAAAAAAGAGAGAGAGAAAGGAGAAAATACTTAAAATCTAAAGGAAAGTAAGAAAGAGGTAAAAAGGTTTCAAGAGAAAGTAATAGAGAAGTTGAACAAAGAAGACTTGCTCTATGCCTGGCAGCTGTCCCAGAAAAGAAGAGGGAAGCAATGCAGCGGAACAAAAGCCAGATGTCGTGATCAAGAATACTTCCTAGAAATAAAGATATAAAAGTGCATAGTAAAGTGGTAACCCACACATCTGGGAAAAATCCAACTGGAGCAGGCAATACCAAGACATATTCTAATAAAACTATGACTTAAAAGATATGATAGAAGCTAAAAAGAAATCCCTTTGCATCCAGGGCAAAAACAAAGTCAATTTAAAAAGGAAAGAAACGGAATTGTCGTCTGACTTTTAACAACAATGGTTTATGCCAAAAGACAAATGTAATCCAAGAACAAAAATGTGAGCTTAGAATTTTATATCTATCCAAACTAACCTTTAAATTTAAAGGCTCCAGAAAATCTACCATTAATTATCTGATGTCTTGGGAAGTAATATTACCATAAGGTTTCCTTGAGAAATCTACTAGAGAGTAAATAAAACAGATAGCATCATGAAAAATAATAAAGGTCTTACCGTGAGTGTATGTGTGTGTGTGTGTGTGTGTGTATCTTCTGAGAGAAATACAGCCTTCTATGACACATTATAGAAGTTGAACCAGAATTAATCAAACTATGTAGCTTAAAGGACGGATATACAGGGAAATCATGGGACAGAGAAATACGTTGAATGACAGTGTGGGATGCAATGGCAACATCCAGATGGAAGGATATTCTAGGAGTGTCCTTTGTTTTCTTCACCAAATAAAGTAAGAGGAGAAATCATTAGATAGAGATGGAGACGGACAGAGATAGAGACAGAGACAGAAACAGAGACACAGAAAGAGGGAGAGAGAGACAGGCTGAGGGGTAATCTATAGAGTCAAAGAGACTTAGGAGAGACATTAAGTAACTGCAATATATAGATTTTATTTGCATCTTTAGTTGAACCAACAGTAAAAATTATAAAATAATTTAGAATACTTGAACCCTAGCTTGATATTTGAGGACAGTCAGGAGTTATTAATAGTTCAAAGTGTGATAAAAGTATTGTATCTGTGATTCAAAAGACTTCTTATCTTTTTGACACACATATGAAGTATTCATGGATACATTGATATGGATGATCCCTGCTACTGTACTTGAATATCACATATCATGTAATTCCATCTCCATTAATATCATTCTGGTCCGAAGACCGTCATCTTCCAATTGCACTAATACAAGGGATTTCTCGTTGGTCTTCCCACTTCTACTCTTTGTTTCCTTTTAAAGCTTATCCTCAACACAGCAACCGGATGATCTTTTAAAACATATAATTCAGATAATAGTCTTGGCAAGCATTTATGAAGCACACGCTTTGTTTCAGGCACGATTCTAAGTGCTTTACATGTATTACTCATTTGCTTCTAACAGCAGTCCCGTGGAAAGTTGGCCCCAGTATCATGCCTACTTCATCGATAGGGAAACGGAGGCACATAGAAGTTTAAAATCCAGCCCTGGTGGGAGAGTCAGAAGTGGAAGTCAAGCAGCTTGGTGTCCTAACTGTATACTCTGCTGTTTTCATCACTTGCTCAAACTCTTAAGTCACTCTCTCCAGCGCTTGTAATAAAACTGCACTCCTTTCCATATGGCTGGTTGTACAGCTTGCATTTGTTCCTCCAGCTCACTGCTCCCCAAGCCCTGTCCCAGAGCCTAGGGTTATAGCAACAGAAGGGATGGAGCATCTTTTTCCAATTTTCCTGCCCAAAGAGAGCACTTTTTTCTAATTCATCTGCTCTGAGGAGGCATGCCTTTCCAATTTGTACAGAGGTGCCAGATGTGCTAACACAGCCCTGACAAGGCCCTGCACAGCCTGGCCCAGCCTCCCTCCTACCTCACTAGGTGCCCGTCTCTCACTCATTTTGTTCCAGTCGCATTGGCTTCTGTCACGTTCTCAAATGTACCAAGCTCTTTCCAACCAGAGCATCTTTGCTCTCTGCCAGAAATGCTATTTCCTGGTCTTTGTTATGCTGGTTTCTTCTCATCCTATGGTCTCTGTTATTTTAAATAGTTATTTAGAGGAGACATTTTTACCAAATTCTGTAATTCTCCAAAACAACATTCTGTTTATGTCAAAAACAAATTATATCAGCTCATTCTCATGCTAAACTCCATTTTGCTCTTATAATGAGTTTTAAGGGAAAAAAAATGATATTCATTCATTTCCCCACTGGGTTTAGGACTGAGAATTCTACATGAGAGACAGAAAGATGGAGAGCCAAGTGTCACCTTCAGCAGTGATGAGAACTGGAGAATGTATCTTAGCAGTGAGACCACAGTAGACCTGTGACTTCTCTGAACTTTACTTCAGAATTTCAGGCTTCTCTCTACCCAGGGAAAACCACCTCCAAATGTATGTGTGAGCAGGTCAACACATTCTCTCCTTGGTGCCGTGGTCACACAGATCTGAAAAATAGAGTGCCTGCACGTGCAATTCCTGTGCAAGCTGTACAACCAGCCACATAGAAAGGAGTGGGGTTTTATCCCTGTGCAATTGCACCTGGCACGTGCAGTTCCTTTCCCCAAATCCATCAATCTGGTGGGAGCAGAGGAAAGATGGAATTGTCCCTGTATATTTTTATCTGCTGAGAGACAGGATGGTTAGTCAATCTCCATTCTCTCCCTTCAGTGGAAACCAGTGCAGTGAAACCTGAGGAAAGTTCTGTTTGGGTTTTATCCCCAAACAAATGCAATCTGGTGTCCTTACTCTGCTGGCTTGACTCACCCTGGACTGTTGAATTTTCAGAATTTTGTGAGCTAGTTTTGAAAATTTTGATAGTGTGATATTATTTATGGTGGAAGTGTTCACACCATGAAAACTGAAATTTGTTGAGGGCTACAGATCAGTGAGCAAGTTGTTAGAATGTCCCAGCACACCCAGCGAGACCCTTTTCATGAGGTGACAATGAGGTGACACCCACCTGCCCACCTCTCTGTCCTTCTCATGTAACCTTCTCACCTTCCTCACTGAGTTCCAGTAATAGGTCTTTCTGGTCCCCAAAATGCTAAACTGGTTTCTACCTTAAGTCCTTTGCACTTGTTCTTGCCTGGAATGATCCCCTGCATGCCCCCACGGCTTATTCCTTCTCATTCAGAGCCCAGTGGGACACTACACCCTCCAAGAGGACCTCTTTGGTCATGCAGACTAAAGAAGTTTCCAGTTACTCTCTATCATGTTGGCTGTTTCTATATTTTCATAGTATTTCACCATCTAAACTTTTCTCAGATACATAGGTTGTAAATTCTGTGAGAGCAGTATCTTAGTATCTTTACCTTGTTCACTGCTGCATTTCCAATCCGTAGAACCATGGCTAACATACAGTCAACTGAATGTATTTAATAACCATGGTTCAATCCTAACTACAATTTTCCATGGGTGAAAAATGAAGTGGAGATAGGTCCAACTCCAAATCTGGATCAATACTTATTTTTTTCTGATACCACAAATGGTGCATTTCTTATTTTTGAAAATTAGACTACTGCCATACAGAATGAACTCTTTTTCAGAGTATTTACAGTATACCTCATACTTCATACTTGGGATTCTTTGAAGAAAACTGGTAAAGCAGTTTTTATATAAATTCTGGAATATTTCTTGAAGTCCCAATTAGAGAGGGACTTCAAGGGCTAAGCCCAGTGACTTATTTTCATGTAACTTCCAGAACTTTTTCCTACAATAAGAAAGCTAAAAATATGTCTTATTTTAATAGAAATCTTGATTTTAAATCATGCTCTCTTTTCAGTGAATTTTTGACATTGTTTTTCTAGGAAACTTTTTGCTAAATATGTTGTAAGTGGTGAAGTCTAAAATAAGTTGGTTAGTCAGAATGGAGAAGTCTCTTATTACCAAGCTTGGCATTTATTGTGAAATTGGCTTTTGTGTGTGTCTTTTTATTTTATTTATTTATTTTTATTGAGATTTAACTGGCACATAACATTGTATAGGTTTAAATTATACAAAGTGTTTATTTGATACACTTGATACAGTGTGTTGATATGATATATTGCAAAATGATTCCAATCTTAGTGTTATAGCTAACACATCTACCATGTCACATAATTATTATTTCTTTTTTGTGTTGAGAACAATTAAGAGCTAGTCTCTTAGCAACTTGGAAGTCTATAATACAGTTTATTGCCTATAATCACTGTGCTGTTCATTAGCTCCCAGGACTTATTTATCTACTGCTTGCAAGTTTGTGTTCTTAAACAAGTTGCATCTTTAATTAGTTAACTAAGCTGGTTTCAGATTCAAAAGAAACGTTGAACTCCTTAGAATCATCCAGTTTTCTTAAAAGCTGAGTGTGCTCAGCAGAATCTCTTAGCTTCAGAGAAGGACACGTTGTTCTTTTATAGGGACAGATGAGCAGCTAATAACTTTAACATGTTCATTAAAAAAAAATTCAAAAAATTAAAAAAAAAAACCCTTATGCTTTAGCCAATTTGAAATATAAAACAAACCAAAGTGGGAAGTCAAGACAGAGCAGCAAGCTTAACTGTCTGTTCAGATTCAGTGTGCAAGTCTCCTTCAAGGTGGCGGGAGCAGAGTCACCCTTTTCTATGGCTACAGTGTCTCCACTTGACTGCACACTTCATTGGCCGCTCTGACATGAGCCCTTCAGTGGACTGACACAGAGTCTCTCCTGGCGTGAGATGTTTTTCCTTCTCTGTAGACTTAAAGATGTTGGACCGAGACCTTTTTCTGTGATTCTGTGACCCCTGCCTCCTATCCAGGAAAACATGACATCTTATTTTATGGATGTTAGAAACACGCTGTTTATCAAAACTCAAGGTCAGACACAGATTTTAACATGGGAGATTTATATTAATGAGAAAAATACCATATGAGGGTGAGATGTGTGATGGGGTCGTGGGCTGCTGCCCTTGAAAGTCTTTAATGGTTTGGGTGAAACAGGAGTGGCCTGAAGCAAACCTGTCATTTTGTTGACAGTTTTCTTTGCTGCCCCTTAGGACCTCTAAGTTCCCTTCCATGCTAAGTGGTGAGTGGTAATAACATTCTCTTCTGGGGGGCTGGCCTCCATTCTCCCTAACCCTTCTCCCTCCCTCCCTGAAATGGAACATGACCTACCGCCTTGGGTTCTTGGCTCCAAGTTGCCTATAGGAGACATCAATTGAGATGCTTTGGATTCATTATTAATGACAGAATAAAATCAGTTAGCTATTGCAAGCATGATTTTACTTTGAACAGCAACACATGCATGACCAATTACTTAACTCTGTGATACAACTTTCCATTCATGAAATGTCCAAGTTACAAAAGTGGCACTCCAGAGTCTTATTAATGCCCCCTCGAAGCCCCTTAGCATAGATAAGCACCCAAGGAGTGAAAGGAAAGGAGACTGATATTTACAGAAAGCGTGTAATGGGATGTTTTTATATATTCCACTTTTGGCTAAGATTTTTAATGTCCCTGTGTCTATTTAAAAAAAAAAAAAATACCCTGATTAACAGCGTTCTAATTCAATTCTATAGCACCATGAAAAAGCAACAATGACAACACCACCCTCCTTATTCAGTTACTGGCAGATTTGAAATAATAAACAAACTGTAATCCACCATCCAGTTGGAATATATAAATATGAGGTGGATGGGTGCAGGGAATCCTATGTCATGGAAACCCCATGATAACAGGGCCAGCAAGAATTTAATGCTATTTGGATAACAGCTTTAGGCACAATAGCTCCAATTTTACACTAAAATATGACCACAGACTCAGGACTCAAATGTATGAAAATTTAAAACTTTTGCCTAGACCAGTCATTGTCAGAGTCTGAAAGAAATGTCTGCTCACTACAAGAACTACAGAACTGGGTTAAAAATTGTAATTCATAAAGATAAAATGAGTCTACCTGCCTCAAGTTCGTAGTTAAGACCTTTTGTTCTTTTCCTATTTTTGGCCTCCTGGATCCAAACGCATGTTGAGTTAAGTAGTGACTCTGTTGATTGGCAGTTACTCTTAGAGGGAAACAGAGCTCTGTTTTCTTTTCCCCAATGAAAGTATCTCTGTGTTTATTGGCTAGATTGGGAGAATACAGGGTGCTGGCCCCTCGTGGTTGCACAGTCATCTTAAAAGGTATGGATTCCTACAATTAAAATATCAACAGGCAGAATCAGAAAATAGCCTCCTTAGCCGTGTGTCTTGGAGATTTCGTTTTCCCAATTATTTATTACATTCTGGGTATGAGGAGGCTAGGCTGTTGCCGTGCCAAAGTCCCAAAGTCAATGAAAGCCCATGAGACTTTGGTAATTTCACCAATAATCATTCAAATGGACTGGTCAGACAGCTTATAGTTTTAAATCAGAGAGAATGAACAGAAACTCTGAACTATCGCCCTTTTGAATAGATTCTTCCCACCCACCCCCACTAGGAAAGAGTCTATGTGAAAACATTGGAAAAACAAGAAAAAAAGCATCATCTTCATGAACATTCAGAGAATGAGGTGATCTTTGCAACTTAGCTGAAACAAGAATGAATTTATAAAAGTGTTTAGTGTTCTTTCCAGAATATCATAATAGATGATTATGTGAATATGAATATGAATTTATCTGAAACAAGTTCAGAAAACTATAAAAAAGGAAACACTGAGATCAGAAGACAGGAAAAATGTGTAAGATAATGAGGTTTTATAAGGAAACTAAAAATGTAATAGCAGAAATAAAATTTTTAGGGGAGGTAGTCAAGAAGAGTTAGTTACCTTGGAAAACCAAATCAGTGATGTGAAAGATGAAGCTGAGAAACTTGTCCAGAATACAAAGATGAAAAAGAAAAAGCAAAAGTGAGAAGCCATTAAAAAAAAAACAACACAGAATTCATCTTAAGAATTATACATTTCCCTGAGGGTATAATCAGAAATAAAACAATTTTCAAAGATGTAACTAAAGAAGTCTTTCAGACTTTGAGATGTGCAAATCTATACTCACCCTTTCCAAAAAAGGTCAATGTAAAGAAAACCATACCTAGACTCATCTTGTAGAGATTTTTGAAAAACACTTATAAGGGGTGGGGGAGGGGAATCAAATAAAGGCAGTCTAAAGGTACAAACTTCCAATTATAAGATAAATAACTACTAGGAATGTAATGTACAACATGGTAAATGTGTTTAACTCTGTTCTGTTATATATGAAAATAATTGAGAGCAAATCCTAAGAGTTCTCATCACAAGGAAAATATTTTTTTCCTGTTTCTTCATGTTGTATCCATATGAGACGATAGATGTTCACTGAACCTACTGTGGTTATCATTTCATGAGGTATGTTATTTACATCATTATGTTGTACACCTTAAACTTAAGTAGTGCTGTATGTCGATTATATCTCAGTAAAACTAGAAAAAAAAAAAAAACCGCCAAAGTCATGAAAAATCAGAAAGGAATGAAACTATCACAGACTGGAGCAGTCTAAAGAGACGTGACAGCTTAATGCAATGTGAGGTCTTCCATGCAATCCTGGAACAGGAAGAGGACATTAATGGGAAACTGATGAAATCAAAATCAAGTGTGGAGTTTAGTGAGTTACAACGTGACAGTGTTTATTCCTTAGTTTTGACAAAGGTACTGTGGTTGATGTGAGATGTTAACATGGGGGAAAATTTGATGAGAAGAGTGTGCAACTTTTCTGTAAATCTGAAACTATTCCAAAATAAGATACACAAATATGTTTTTTTAAATAATTGATGAATTATGTTTTTAACCCTCCATAAATGGTGCTGAATGACAATTTTAACTCCAAGGAACTTCAGTGGAAATATTAATACTTTAAAACTATTTTTTGAGTGTTCATCATTTTAAATGAGAAATAATGAACAAGTGAAAATTTGTTCTAGAACGTGTGATTTGTAATGTGTTATCTCTTCTTTAAGATCTGCCTGGATAGCATAAACCCAATTTTACAAAAACTAACTATTCATTTCTGGGTGTGAGTAGAATTGTTGTATTTCTTACTCTTAATTTTTTATATAAATATTTAATAGCAACAAAAGAGTATGTGCATACAGAATACCTTCAAGCACACATCTATGCTTATAATTGAATTGAAACAATGGAATATTCCCAGTGCAGTTGAAATTCCTTGTGCACTTGTTCTGTTTATGTCTCTACTCCCACTTCCTGAAGGAGCAACTGTTTAGAATTTTGTATTTGTCATGTATTTGCTTTTCTTAATGGTTTTATCCCACCTGTTCAATATATTGATTAGTTTAAATGTTTATGGAATTAATATTAATGACATCATATCACACATAATCACCAACTTGCTCTTTTCATTCTGTTTTATTTTGGTGCTATCCATATGCATGAGAATAGCTGAAGGGCGTTTATTTTTCACTTATTTTTTACTGCTAAATAGTTATACATTACATAACTAGAATCCAATAATATTCATCTCTCTTATTTCTAGTTGCTTTTGCTTATGTGCAAACACAAATAAATATACTATGAACATTCTTGTAAATGTTCCAGGGAGCAAATCTGCAAGTTTGCCTAGGGCAGTAGTTTTCATTGCTAACTCAAACCTAACTTTGGGGTTTCTGTTTTATTTAGTCAGAGGTTGGCCTGGAATCAGTATTTGATGCATCTCCAGGTGTGGCGAGGGGCTTTAATTTCTTTTAGAATCTCTACTCAAAGCTATGAAAATCTGCACAAATAGACTCATGATTTCTGTGTGCTTCAGTTTCTTCATAGGAAAAGTTGGAGGGGTGACAAAAACCTCTACCTCACTGGTTTAGTAGAATTGCTGTATGTATAACATAGAGTTGCACTCAGTACTCAATAAATGGGAGCTTTTATATAAATTCACTACTTCCCTCCTCAGTTGTGTTAAAAATTGCCTCGAAATGCTTTTTTGAGGCATAATTTACATACAATAAAATAAACAGATGAATGAGTATTGAGAGCTATGTACATCTATAAAAATATCACCATAATTTAAACATAGAAAAGATGGCCCCCAGAAAATTCCTCCAGATACTTCTCCAATCATGCCTCCCCAGGCTTGCGGACTGTTGATCTGATTCCCATTGTGATGGAATATCGTGCCTGTTCTTGGACTTCCCATAGGTGGAGTTTTACAGTATGTACACTTTAGTGTCTGGCTTTGTCTCAAGCCAATGTTTTTTACTTTTACACATACTATTGCATATATCAGTAGTTTAGCGTTTTATTTATTTTATTTTATTATTTTGATCTACCATAATTTGTTTAGTGACTCTCCTATTGATGGAAATGGATGGCTTTGAACATTCATGTACAAATCTTTCAGTGGGCATAGTTTCCATTTCTTTTATGTAAATACTTTTGTTTATTTATTTAGCTTTTAACTTCAACAATTACATTTTTTTGCCCCTACTTGCCTTTGTTACTTTCTCAAATAATCATGGATAATTTTACATTGCCCTCTTTGGTTAATAATTTTAATCCTCCTTTTTTATTCCTGAAATTTATTAAAATATGCATTTCACATCTGTATCCAGAATTTCCAGTAACTGATACATTTCTATAGGGTTGGCTTTCCTTTCTGACTCAATTGTGGTTTTTGAAAATAAGATTACACTCGTTGTGACATTACCTGTGCAAATCTAATGAGGTCTGTTTAGAGGGTGTTTTCTTCCTGAGAGGATTTGATTTTGTTCCTGCCAAAACAGATGCCTGAAACTATTTTCAGTTAATTTATTTTGTATGATTACGGTTCTTCAGAGCTCTTGGTTGGTGTGATTTTGAAACTTACATATCCTCGAATGTCAGCTTATAAATTTGCAATCTTAATTTTTCCCTCACCTCAAAACCAAAGTTACATTAGATAGATTTTTGTTGCTATCTATTTTTATTGAGTGGGGTCAATTTTTTTTTTTTTTTTCTAGACACTCTTTCACTGAGGGTATAATCTTTCATGGATCCAAACCTTGTGTGTGGTACTGTTACAGTTTCCTATTTTGTACGGATCAAATTCCTTTTTAAAAAAATTGAATTTGGCTGTTAGAGCCCAACACTCTGAATTCCCAGCCACCAAGTTCGTGGCTTTCACACCACTCTACACACAAGACCTTGGTTTATTTCTGGTCTCTGCAAGCTTCTTCTCTTCTAAAAAACTACTTGCTTATAAGAATATGCCTCATATTTTACACATAATTGGAAGTACTTTGATGGGAAGAAACTTTCTGGAAAATGTTTACTAGAATAAAGTTTGTATTGATATTTAATGGAAAAATATATTTCACTTTCAAAAAAGTGACACGAAAGCAATCAGCCATGTGTGAGAGTCTATGGTTGAGAGTAAATGAAATATCGAGATTATTGACAAGATTAAGGTCTGAGTTAAGGCTGTAAGCAAGGAGAGGAAGGGATAGACTGGGTGATCTGTAGGATGTAGAACCCACTGGACCTAGGAATTGAGTGGATATTGGTTGAGACAGTGAGTCAGAGAATACAATGAGGATGGCTCTGGTTTTCTGACTTCGATAATGATGTCACTAAAAATATCTGAAAATTTGAATGGTTCATTCCTATTAAATGTGATTGTGCTGTGGACCTAATCTCCCCCTCTACCCTCCACCCCTGCCTCCATTGATATGTTAAAACCCTAACCCCTCAGGGTAATGGTATTTGGAGATGGGGCTTTTGTGATGTAATTAGAGTTAAATGAAGTCTTAAGGTAGTATGCCCATGATGGGACTGGTGGCTTTGTAAGATGAGGTGAAGAGACAGATTGTTCCCTCCACAATGTGAGGACACAGAGAGAAGGTGGCCACTTGCCAGCCAGGAAGAGAGCTCTCGCCAGGAACTGAACAAGCTGGCACCTTGACCCAGTACTTCTCAGCCCCCAGAACAGTGAGAAGTAAATTTCTGTTACATAAGCCACTCAGTGTATGGTGTTTTGTTACAGCAACCTGAGCAGACTAAGACTCATTACATGTGTATGTGTTTCCTCCTGTCTGATGTCCTGTTGTTTGTTTGCTTGCTTAAATCTCCTTACACGCCCATCCTACAAGGTGAATCTCAAAACATCTTTTTTTATGCAAACATCTTTCATACTTCCAGACAAAATTGCCACACACAAATCTCTTGCAGGATTTACTGGTGAAGCTCTCAAGTTTCCTCCCTCACCTTGTGCCCTGCCATTCTACCCTCTCCTTCCACTCCATTCCATTGAGGACCTGTTATGGATTGGTCATATTCCAGACTCCTGATTGGGACACAGCTGTCACCGAGTTGTCACATGCATTTGGCTTCTAGGGCAGAGTTGACCTAGAGCCTGCTCCTGGTCATCTTTCTGGCACTCTCCTCTCTTTGATAACTTTTCTTCTATTTACTAACTTGAGAGTGAGAAGAATCAAGCTTAGATCTGAGGGAGAAAGAAAATGTTTGGCACTTCTAGTCTGGGCTGCTTACCTCAATCTAGCTGACGTGGTGAATGCTAATCTGCCTCACATTACATTATTTCTTGTGGGTTTATTTCCCCTACATTCCTCATAGAGCACAAGGCTGATTTCCAGAGCAGAATATAGATACTGTAATAAAACCAGAACTATGTTTCAGCACTAACAAACATATCTGTTGAAGTCTTTATTACTTTTGATCTTTTCCTGTTCTTTATTTTATTTCTGTGAGTTGTTGCCTTACTAAGATTGTAAACTTATGAGGGAAAGGGTTATTCCAGACAGTCTGTATATTACCCAGCACCAAACACTTTAGTCATAGCCCCTCAAGCAATGTTTGTTAGGGTAGTCTTTATTGTGACCAATAGTGGTAATGGAAGCAGCAGTTCTAAATGATGCCTTTATAATTTGCCATATTCTAAAGTGATGATTTCATTTGTCCACAATTATAATGAAAGGATGGTTATAAAAGTGTGTTGTGTAGCCAAAATGAAGGCCAAAAGGCACATGCATAAGATCGTCATGTTAGTATCTTGTCTGATTTTTTGATCTGGACTTCAAAGGTATAGTGAAATGAATAAGTAAGCCTATCATTGTGAAATAATATATGATACCAGCTCTCAGGTATTCCCTTCTGCTCTCTTCAGAGATGTTTTCTTAAACTACTTTCTTACGTGGAATGGTCATTTTTCTTTGAAGAGAATAAAAGTCAATTGTGATTGATTTTTCTAAAGCAGAATTTTGATCAAGTATATCTCTCTCTCTCTTTTTTTTTTTTTTACTTTTTATTATTTTGTAAGATTTTTTCCTTGTTTCTACCTTCTACTTTTTAAAAATTTGGAGGGAAGGGGGGTAAATTAGGCTATTTGTTTGTTTATTAATGGAGATACTGGGGATTGAACCCAGGACCTCATACATGCTAAGCAAGCACTCTACCACTGAGCCATATCCTCTATCTAAGTCTCTCTCTTTAATAAAAGGCTCTGCATGGTTTACATTATACAATTTAAACTCTTTATAGCATCTTAGTTTGTGTTCCTCTAGGAGAAAGAATTCCAGTGCAAATAGTTTATTTGGGAATTGCAAGGAACACTGTTAGGGAAATGGCAAGAAATTTCTAGAAAGGAGTGTGCTTCAAGGTCAGCTACCACAGTAGACACCTGAGATTAGTTCCATGGGGAAACCCTTATCTCAGTCAAAGGGTGAGTGAGGTGAGACATACACCAGCTCCCATCAGCCCCTAGGTGAGGGGTGCTCTCCAGAGGTACTAGTTGCCTGGTCTGTCCAGCCGTCACAGGCTAGAGCAGAGCCGCCATCAGCAGTTTCAGAGAAAGTCCTTGGTCAGAGACACATACACTGGCAATTGGCATTCATCAGGATAGTCAGAAGTCGTAACGTCTGAGGGTAATGCTAAACCCTGACAGCATCTACACGCATCATGGTTTTCCAGGTTCTGAGCCCTCCCTGTCCCCCTCTGTATAGTGAGTCTTACATGAAAGATTTTCTAGAAGATTACATTAAGAAATGTTAAAACACTAAGCACAATTCTTGGTGTGTTTCAGATGGTCAAAAACATTGTTTTTATTTTTCCTTTCTTCTCAATTCAATGTCTGTGTCTTCCACAATTTTTCCCTAATCTGTTTACTGGAAACCATAACCATAAAACCATATCAAGTTTTACTATGTTCTATTTTAGATCTTGTCATTTTTCTATAGGTTTTATCTCCACCAGTAGATTTCAAATGCCTTGTTATTTCCATTGCTTTTGGCACCTTGTCTTGCATATAATTGCATTTACACAGTATTTAATAAATCTTGCATGGACTTGAAAGATGTGACTGATTTAATGACTCTTAAATTTACATAATTTTCTGATAACCAGGCATCTTGCCCAAATTCAAAACACAAAAAAATAAACAAATAGAAAACCTGACAGTAACAAGATTCAGTTGAGGTGCACCCCTACTTCCACCCCAAATCAGCTTTAGGATTAGTTAAGAGTAGGCACAAATTCTCTCCTAAGAATTGTAATTTCTACCTCTTACCCTGAAATCGTATCTAAAGTTCCTGATTTGAAAAGCCAAAGTTGAAATCCCATAAGCATCAGCACTCACAGAGTAGATAATTTAGTACATTATTTGCAGTGCAGATTTATACCTTCAGCCCTGGAACAGATATGGATTGTGAACTTATGAGGTCCTAGTGCTAGGCAGAGTGAGAGAAAAAAGAATGCTTAGGGCAGTCACTACTTCTGAGAACCTTTGGAATCCTTGTGAAGAGATAAATATGAAGCATAGGAAAATCAGTAGTGAGACTGACTATATAACTCTGCTAGTTGTATGACCAAGGACATGTAAACTTGACTTCTATGTGATGACCCCACCCTATCTTCTCAATGTATTAAAACTCATACATAATACCTTAGTCAAGTCTCAGGGGATTTGTGTATAAAATGTGGATAATAATGATTATCACAGACTCTATCTGGTCATCATTTAGTGAACTCTCTTTATATATCCATCACTTAATAAGCTCTCATTAAACAATAGCTTTTTAAAAACAATTGTTCATTAAAAATAAGCTGTAAATATGGGGTTAATATGGCTTTGGTAAAATAATGGATATTGTTGACCTGGATGTATATTGATATTTGAGAATGAGTCATCTGGAATCAAGAAAACACGACTGTTTTAGTCAACAGAAAGAAGTATTTACAGTGAATGACAGCTCACCACAGTCATCAATTTAATGAAAGCTCTGAAGACTAGAAAGGGTGAGAATTGATGAGGTTTTGAGGACTAATAACAGTAGTAGTGATAGTAACATAGTAATAATACTAGTAATTACCCTTGTCATTTTTTTCAATGAATTATCCAACAATTCTCTCTTCAATGCCCTTATTTTTCTAACCTGGATGGATAAAAACCCCAATCTTTGGGCTTCCTCTAACTATCCTTTCTATTCCTTTCTGGATGTGTGTGGCTATTTCCTCACTTCATATGGTTTCTGCCAACATTTGAAGTCTTCCTTTGAGGACAATAAAACTAAATCCATTAAGGTCCACTGGGGAATCACCTTTCTTCATGGAGAGTTTATCTTTCTTTAAAATGAACAGTCTGTGCCTAGCTACACTTAAATCTTGGGCTTTATAAAAAATGAATGTTGCAGAGGTGTTTACCACATATAAATGGTTTATTCTTTTTCCTTAATAGATCACGGGGCATGAAATTGTAAGCCTACAAAGAACATTAAAAACGATTTATGTATTGTACCTATCTTTTTACAAGCTATATTGAAACATATTTAAAGTTTTATATACATATTAGCTCTACTAAGTATGTATATATATTTTAACTTAGAATTAATATACCATATAGCTGTAGATTTTCATTGCTATACCTCAGTGAACCATTATGAATTTGAAAAAAAATTACAAGCAAACTCCAACTTATGAAAAAAGGTAATACCTAGTAGTGATTCTGAGACTGCACCGAAGTAATTCACTTATATGTTGCTGATGAGAATTTAAATTGAGACAACTTTTCTGGACATTGTATAAACTGTATCAAGCATTTTAATAATGTTGTTTAGTATTGCTCTATTAATATCATGTCTAGAAAGTGATCTTAGGAGATGGCTATTCAGATTTTCACTCTTCAGAGATTAATGTAGGGCGAAGTTTATCAGCAAAAACCGAATGATGACAGTTTGTTAAAAATCCTAAGTGTCTAACAAAAGGGGAGTGATTAAATACATCCTTAGTCTTAGTCATATAGTGCAATAATGAAACAGTGAAAAGAATCATGCTTTCAAAAATATTTAATGACATGGGGATGTAAATGAAAAAAATTGTGTTAGAAATATCTTGATTTTGTTATGTGTGTGAGTGAGCATATAATTGTATATAGAAGCACAGTATTAAAATGGGATTATTTCTGTCCCTGTTTAACTCAGTCATCGAAAGGACAATAATCAAATAATATGCTATACATACTCCTGTATCCCAAAGGAAGTTGCCACTCCGTCTATGAGGACTTGGAAAGAGTCGACGTGATGACATCGTCCTAGTACCTTTGTCAGCATGCATAATGGTTGAGATTAAAAGAGGCTGAAAGAGGAAGTTAGAGGGACAGCATATTCCCTTCTCTCCCCTAAACCCTGTGAGGGTGAGACAGGGGACAAGAGTGCCACCTTCTTACTTCAAGTGAACTGAGAGAAACTTTGAGAAATCCAGTCAACAATATTCTTACAGTTGCTCAAGCTAAGAAGACCATGTTTAATTTAACTCTACTTTCCCTTGCATGTCCTGCATGCAATCCATCAGGAAGTTTTGATATTAGTATATCCCAAACCTGTCCCATATCTGATCACTTCCCCCCCATCCTCACTGCCCCAGAACCATACACATTATTATCTCACAATATCTGTGGATCAGAAGGTAGGGCATGACTTAGTGGCTCCTCTGCCTCAAGGTCTCATCAGGCCAGAATAAAGGTGTCACCTGGTGCTGCAGTCTCATCAGAGGCTCGACTGGGGAAGGATCCATTTCCAGGCTCACAAGCATCATTCAGTTCCTTGTGGGCAGGTGGGTTGAGGGACTCAGTTTCTTGCTGGCTGTTGGCAAGAGGTCACCCTCAGTTCCTTGCCACATGAGTCTTTTGAATATGAGCACTTGATTCCTAAAAACTAGGAAGGAAGAAGTATTCACCTAGCAAGATGAATACAATCTGATAAAATGCTATCACATAAGTAATACCCCATCGTCATTATATTATATTGATTGGAACCAAGTCACAGTCCCCTTCTGCACTAAAGGGAGTGGATTACACAAAGCATGAATATCAGGAAGTAGAGATCATGGGGTCTGTCCCCCAACCACACAGCTATTACTAGATTTTGGTAACTGATCATCGAACCATGTATGAATCCAGAAATACATCATTTACCATCCAACCATAGAAAAAAATAGGGAACCATTAACTCCTCGTTTGTTCTTCTGACCTTGTTGAGGTGCCAAAATATCCCACAAATTTATTTACTGAGGATCTCAACTTTCACCCCTTTTCATTTGGACCCTGTGCTCTGAACACACATCTCTCTCTGCCATATCCCATGCCCCAGACAAAACTTCTCTCTGGTATTTGTCCTCTTAATTCCCCATTTTCACACTAAGTTACACAAAGGGATAGGTTCTAACATAACAAGTGCAAGTGTCACCCTCCTACGTAACACATTTGCATACTTATGTGCATTGTTTTTATTCAAAAGAATATCTCTAAAGATGACACTAATTATTGACATGACATCTCTGCTGATTTATAGAACCATGGCATGGTGAGTAGCATGTAAGATTTCTGAATCACTCCCTTCTCTACCCCTGCATGCTTTCCCCATCTTTCTTCTCTGTAATTCCGGGCCAAGAGGGTTCAAGACTGAAGTCAAGTGAGATGTTTTCCAGCATTTCTTTCTGAAACTCTGCTGTTCTTCTGCTGTTCTCTCTGTGTCAGTGAGGTCAAATAAGTCAAGCTAGGACTAAAATTGCTTAAGTGTTTCTCTCAAATGCTTTGGTCACACACTATTGCTTATTTCCTTCTGTGAGCCACACCCCAGTCCACAGCTAACAGAACGCAATTTGTACTGGGTTCTAAGAGCAACAATAAGCCACACAACGTATAGACTATCACACAGGGACTCCTGAAATGTGGTCATGCAAGTCCTGAATGCAGTCAACAGGAAATCTTTACTGTAACTTAGTCAAAGTTAAATTTCATAAGTAAATGAAATGCATAGGAAAAAAACCCCAGAAAAGTATCCAGAAAGATGAAATGAGTCGAATAGTCTTCAAGAGCCACAGAAGTTTGGGAATAGGGGAAGTCAGTGTGTTTTCCCATAAATAAAATATAAGCCAATCTCGCAGAGAACACTTTGAATGGCATTGCTTTTTGGCCAAGAAAGAATGTGCAACATTGTAAACATCGTGCTTATTGAATTTTAAACTCCATAAATTTCATAAAAGGTGGCTCTTCCCTCATCATCTCAAAGGAAATAGAAACGGTTTATATTATAAATACATTCCAGCATTCAAATACATTTCTAAAGGGAAAAAGATCTGGGCTGTGGCAATTTTCTTCCATTATACAGTGTTGCTTTGCTTATTGTTGTGAACTTTCAAAAATCTTTATACATTGTGTCTTTTGAATTCCATCCACAAAAGGGAAAATGCTTACTTTGAATAGAAATTCCATTAACTATAATCTGTTCTCTTTCTACCTTTCCAATAGAAGAGTATGCTTCTATTTCATACTCCCCACTATCTAGAAGGTAGTTCTAGATACATTGAAGTATCATCTGTTTTGTTGATTTGCCTTGTCTTTTCTACAATGCTTATCTTATCCCTAGCACAGTGCAAGGCACATGGAAATTACAGCTGTTTTACTGAATGCCTCAGGGCCATTGTGTCTTCTGACTACTTTGTCACATGTAAGTTTTCCATTTAAATCTTCCCAGTCATCTTAGACTGGACTAAAATGCCTTTTTCTCTTTGAAGCTCACCTCCCATTTGGGATCTTACTCTCTCTTCCATGCCCCACAGCATATATATCTTGATCATAGAAAGCATTTAATTTCCATTTGTGTTGAGGGAGCCCTCCACCAGAATTTGAGACACTATTCCAGAATTTATGATAAACTAGGAAGTGTCTGAAGTCAAATTGTGTTTGTTTAATATTTTTGGCTCCAGCATTGGGCCTCATATCAGCTCTCTATATTCCTTGTAATTCATTATGTATTTATCAGGATGATCATCTGTGCTCCCTTTTATCTTAAAACATGTTACCTTCCTCTTTCCCCAATCAGTGTGTTGGGATTTTTTGTAAAGTTGCTATTTATTTGATCTGCTTATGTTGGACATGAGAGTTAACTTCAGTTTTCTCCTAGGTGTAAAACAGAGAATAAATTCTCTTCCATTTGCAAACTTTGCCATGTTCATGAGCAGATAAACATAGGATACTGAGAGTTCACAAGGAAAATAAGATGACATTGTAACTCCCAAATTAGGGCCAGACCCTTCTTTATAATGTCTGCATAAGAAGCAATATAGTGAGTAATAAAATATCTGGGAATAAATCTAACTAAGGAGGTGAAAGAATTATACACAGAAAACTATAAACCATTGATGAAGGAAATTAAAGAAGACTTTTAAAAATGGAAAGATATCGCATGCTCTTGGATTGGAAGAATCAATATTGTTAAAATGGTCACACTACCCGAGGCAATCTACAGATTTAATGCAATCCCTATCAAATTACCCAGGACATATTTCACAGAACTAGAACAAACCATAATAAAATTTATATGGAACCTAGAATTGCCAAAGCATTACTGAAGAGAAAGAAAGAGGCTGGAGGAATAACTCTCCCAGACTTCAGACAATACTATAGAGCTACAGTCATCAAGACAGCATGGTATTGGTACAAAAACAGACATATAGACCAATGGAACAGAATAGAGAGCCCAGAAATGAACCCACAGACTATCGGTCAACTAATCTTCGACAAAGGAGGCAAGGATATACAATGGAATAAAGACAGTCTCTTCAGCAAATGGTGTTGGGAAAACTGGACAGCAGCATGTAAAACAATGAAGCTAGAACACTCCCTTACACCATATACAAAAACCAACTCAAAATGGATCAATGACTTAAACATAAGACAAGATACAATAAACCTCCTTGAGGAAAACATAGGCAAAACATTATCTGACATACATCTCAAAAATTTTCTCCTAGTAGAAATAAAAGCAAGAATAAACAAATGAGACCTAATGAAACTTACAAGCTTCTGCACAGCAAAGGAAACCATAAGTAAAACAAAAAGACAACCTATGGAATTGGAGAAAATTTTTGCAAATGAAACTGACAAAGGCTTGATCTCCAGAATATATAAGCAGCTCATACGACTCAATAAGAAAAAAATAAACAACCCAATCCAAAAATGGGCAGAAGACCTAAACAAGCAATTCTCCAAGGAAGACATACAAATGATCAAAAGGCACATGAAAAAAATGCTCAGTATCACTAATTATCAGAGAAATGCAAATCAAAACTACAATGAGGTATCACCTCACACCAGTCAGAATGGCCATCATTCAAAAATCCACAAATGACAAATGCTGGAGAGGCTGTGGAGAAAGGGGAACCCTCCTCCACTGCTGGTGGGAATGCAGTTTGGTGCAGCCACTGTGGAAAACAGTGTGGAGATTCCTCAAAAGACTAGGAATAGACTTATTGTATGACCCAGGAATCCCATTCCTGGGCTTATATCCAGAAGGAACCCTACTTCAAAATGACACCTGCACCCCAATGTTCATAGCAGCACTATTTACAATAGCCAAAACATGGAAACAGGCTAAATGTCCATCAACAGGTGACTGGATACAAAAGAGGTGGTATATTTATACAATGGAATACTACTCAGCCATAAAAACTGACAACATAACGCCATTTGCAGCAACATGGATGCTCCTGGAGAATGTCATTCTAAGTGAAGTAAGCCAGGAGAAAGAAAAATACCATATGAGATCACTCATATGTGGAATCTAAAAAACAAAAACAAACAAACAAAAACAAAGCATAAATACAGAACAGAAATAGACTCATAGACATAGAATACAGACTTGTGGTTGCCAGGGGGGCTGAGGGTGGGAAGGGATAGACTGGGATTTCAAAATTGTAGAATAGATAAACAAGATTATACCATATAGCACAGGGAATCACAGAGGAAAAAATGTGATAATGAGTGTGTATATGTCCATGTATGACTGAAAAATTGTGCTGAACACTAGAATTTGATACAACATTGTAAAATGATTATAAATCAATAAAAAGTGTTTAAAAAAAAAAAGAAGCAATATAGTGGTCCAGTTAGAAGTATGGATTTGAAGACAGACTGAATGTGTCTGAATCCCAGATCTATTATGTATTAACTGCATTTGATGGTTTTGTGCTGTGTCAACTTAGATAAGTTGGAATGACATTTCAAGAATATTTCCTTTTTTGTATATTTCTGGATTAAGGTTGGCCACAGGAGAAATTTGTGCCCCTCTCCAGTTGTAACAGGCATCATGGCATCACCACATCCTTAAAATCTCCTAGGAATCTAGGACCTAGAATAATCTGCAATCACTCAGAATCTCAAAGGGCCAAAGCTACGAAAAGGATGTAAGTGTTTTGGTAATAAACACTGCTGAAAAGTCATTTGTAATCATCAAGTTTGTGTATGTCTTCTCTACCATATAACATGGTTCTTAAGATCAATATATTATTTCAATTATTTTTCATCTTGTATCATTCACACTGCTCAGGATAGTGCTTTATACATAATAGTAATTTCATTGAAAATGATTGAATGAAAATAGAATAAAACTGCTACAATATTTTTAATGGTGTATCAATTATGAAAGTTTAAGTTAACTAGGAAAGAGTAGGGAATCTCATTTTTCTCTCACAACAAGAAATCTGAGATAGATCTGCAGTCCTAGGCAGAGATGCTCTTTCTGTCTTCCTGATTTTTCATTCTTTTTGTGCCATTTTTCACCTTCATGATCATCACACCACTGTATGATTGCGGCTCTACCTCCATTCTCCTATTCCTGTTCCAGGCAGGGGCCTAACAGGAAGGAAAGTAAGGAAACCTTTCATAGAAAAGCCAGATAAAACCAGATTTACTTTACCTCGTTGTCCTGAACTACAACATGCACCCATCCCTAGTTGCAAAACAGGCGAAGAAATGTAGGGTTTTTTACCAGGACACATCGCCATCTCGAACAAAATTGTGCTTCTGTTAGTAAGGCAGAAGGGGAACGCGGCTATTGATAGGCAAATGGCCAAGTCCTTCATGAGTAGGAAGAAGAGACTTGAGCCAAATGAAACATAAAGTAGAGCGGTTTTGCTTTGAACTCTCTCTTTGAAGACCTCAGGTAATGCTGTGAGGACATCTGTGTGGGGAACTCGGTCCAGACGGAAGCAAGCAAGAAATCTGTAGCAGTTAAGTGGAACTCAGAGGACTGGCACTGTGGCTCTGCTACCTGAAAAGGAGTGGAGGAGCCCATAGTCATTGTTCAATAACTAAGTCTGGTGGTGGCCTCATTGGAATCATTTGCAGCATTATCCTAGATGCGTGTTTAATGAATGAGGCAAAAGCAATGTCTCAAGTTTCCTGAATTTGGGAAGCATGACTGTAGTGTTTATAACATTCAGTGTAAGACTGGAATTCTGTGTTGACTTGATTAAGGACTAATTGTCTAGTTTTAGTGTTGCTCTAAATGTCAATTTCTTTCCCCTGAAGTGGTGAGTTTTTACATAAGGTTTGGATGTGATGATTATTAAGCTTTTGCTTGTTGGCTCAAAACTCACCCATATTCCATACTTTGCTTTGTGATCCTGAAACTCTGCAGACTACATTTCTCCTTGGCCAGCTTGCTCTCTGTTAGACTTCATTGATGAGAATAACAAACAGTGACGGGAAGAAAAGAGGAGAGAGAAGGGACTTCTTTTTTGTTGGATTCCTATCCCTGTCTGCACAACTCCAACATCATCTTCCTCTCTGGCTGCAGCTATTGAATCTAATAGCAGCCGTTGGTTCCAATTTTCAGGTTTTGTCCCCTCTACTCTTAGCACGACTTTAACCAAGTCACTGCACAGACAGTCACAGCAGCCAGGTGGCACCCCATTCTCAAAAGATCGAGTCGCATTTTGAGGGAAAGAGCACTCCCCAGAGCTTCTGTGTATCAGAGCCAACTGTGATGTATTTCCTTCTTAGAAATCTGAGTCTCGAATCAACAGGGACTTCTCCAAGTTTCTAAATCCTAGTGACCTCTTGCTGTTATTTGACGAGCTCTGGAGGTGGTGGTGGCTTTCTCTCGTTAAAATTTCTATATTATCTCAATGTCCCTTTTTTTGTCTTTCAGTCCTGCAATGCTTACTTAAACAATGCTCTAGAATAGGATTTTTGCTGCCATTAAAATAGCTGGTTTGGTCCCTGTTTTCTTAAGCGGGCTTTCACTGATAAAATGAGTGAAGGTAAATAAGTTTTAGTCCTATGGGCTGTCTTTAATAAACACGACGGGGAAGAAAGAAAATGACCTCCAGCCAAAGGGAAGAGTGAGGCCTCTGTTTCCCACACTGAGGCAGGCTGAGGTGCCTGCTGACAGCAGAGAAACAGGAGATGGATTTGTTCCAGTCGTTTGCTGGTTCCCAAAGAAGGAGGGTACTTCCTTCTGTCGTCAGGAAAAGAACAGCACTTCCCTAGGAGGTTTCAGCAGGGCCGATACAAGTGGCGTAGGCTGTGTGTGCCTTGTAGCTTCAGACTGTCCCAGACAGACGACTATGAGTTACTTTCTGTTAGTGGGGACAGCTGAGTGCTATAAGGGCTGGGTTATCCGGGCGCAGACAGTGGTTTCAGGACGGTCACACTTATATGTTTCAGGCACAGCAATAGATCCTAAAATCACATTGCTGTGCTCTGACTTCACTGCTCCAGCCAGACTATAAGCTTTAATAATTTAGGGAACATGGTGGTGTCCAAAGACAGTCTCATACAAAGTGGAGTCAACCCAGTCCCCAGTTGAGATTATTTCAGAAACACTTACCAAGACAGGCGATACCTGGTTTATCCTTGTAAATTGCTAGAAACCTTTCCCCATTAAGGTAGTGTATTGGCCATGTGTATCAAAAGGGGCGTTTTTAAGGTTTAATATTGTAATGAAATAGAGGACAGAGTATCTGAAGCATAGGACAAAACTAAAGTTATGGATATAGGCATTGGTTATCACCTGGTGTTCCAGTGAGTAATGCTTTGTCATAATCTTCATATAAGCATTTGATGCCTCTAAAAATAGTCATCTAACTCTATGGGGCACATGGAGTGTAAAATAGTTACATCTTCCTATTTTATAAAGGGAATGACTAATAATTCATAAAATTAAGAAAAATCAAGAAATGAGTAAAATGGTTTAGAGAAACTATGGTACATACCAGAACAAGAGGCCAAGCTGGACTCCTACTTGAGGGAGATGGGGTCACATCAGAGTGCTGCTGTTTTTCGTTATGATCCTCAGGACAACTTGATTGTATAAATGTAAAGATGTATTATTTTGACAAGAATAAAAATGGTAAAGCTTAAAAGGGCAACGACATCAGTTAGAACCACCCACACGTTAGTATTCCCGAAACCTAATCACAAAATATGTCAACTTTTCTTAGATTCTGCTGACACATTGCTTTAGATAAGTAAGTTAAATGTCCCTCGTGAAAAGGACAGCTTTGCGACTTTGATGTGAATATTTATTGGAAGACAAATGGTCACTTGGGGAAAGCTCTATTTTCTGATTACCACTAAGAAAGTCATTTAAAAGGCTATCAGAGTATCTATACGATGAGCAACAATTTCCAGAGCTTCCCCTACTGTAGAAAATACAAGGGTTCAAAGTGTAATTAACAAATAGAGGTAACTTACCATTATTTTTGTTGGACCAAATCTTTGTAATGATCCTATGAATTATATGTATTTAAAAATAGAATTAGTTTTATACATTGTTTATATTAGAGAAACCCCTTCCTCTGCCTTGAACCTTTGAGAGAAAAAGAAGAGTGGGAAAATTAACCTGGTTAGCAGTGATTTTTCAAACTATTTTTGTTTTCTATAGTGAAATTTTTCGAGCGGTGAAAAATGTGCAATATGCAAAATGATTAAGAGGCAGCTCTTCTAGGCCAAGGTCCAGGTTAGGTAGCAGATGGCCCCACGTCCACCTGGATCATTCTTCTGTTGTATCAGTGCCTGACTTCAAGCAAAGTATACAATTGACTGGTTTAGAGAATGATTTCTAGCTTCTCAATTTCATCTTAACCTTTGTCTTGAGAGGGGCCTTAAGAGGGACAGTTATTGTAGGAAAGCAATTCTGTGAGTGAGTTTAAAGCATACTTGTTGCATTGTCTCTGCAGATTCTATTTTTGTTTACAATATTAAAATGTATGCTATATAAATCAATAAAAAATGTTAAAAAAAAAATGTATGCTAGCAGAAATGGGTGGATTTTCAGACAAAATGCAGCGTACACACACACAAACTCTATAAAATTTTGGGACAGACATCTCTATAAAAAATACAGCATAGTGTCTGACTAATTTAAAAAAAAAAATGAAATCAAACCAAACCAAGCTATAAAACAAACTACAGATCCCCTGAAGTAAAATGCTAGCCTAATTTTTTCTTTTTTCAGATTATATGTGCAAGTCTATGAATCCAAAAAATTGTAAGAGTATTTTAAAGGTCATTTTTAATTGTATCTTTGTATAGGAGTGTGAGATAAGTTTTTAAAATTATTTATCTGTGATGGGTTTTCATGTAAAATCAAATAGAATTCCAATTAAAATTTAGCATTAGGCTAAGTTTCAGGATATTTTTAGAATATCTTAGGAATTTGAAAAATCAGAAAACAACCTTATTAAAAAAAATAATATTTCTCTCTCTCTTCATAAGCGAGTGGGACTATGAACCAAGCAAATGCCTCTACCATTACTTTTCTGCATGACTAAAGGTGACTTGGCATCTCAAACTTGAGTTTATCTAACGTAGGAGAAGATGTGCTGGTATTTTTGGTGCTATTCTCCTGCTCTCATAAGAAATAGTTTGTTGATGGCAGGAAGCTTCCCCTTACTTAGAGTCCTAAACTCTTCTAACTAGTCCCCAGGGTCGGGGCTTCTGAGAAAATCCCCTCTAGTTGGACTTCCCCTTGCTCCATCAGCATGTCCAAAATGTCTTATTTCTGGCTATAGCTCAGAAGTGTTCAATATATTCCCGTAGTACATATATCCCATCACAAATTCAAAATACTTATTGAGGACCTACTATGTGATAAGCACTGTATGAGTTGCTGGATTATGAAGGACCTAAGGAGTTTGAAGTTTATCTTTAAAGCTATAGGCAAGTTACTAGAGGATTTTAAGCAGAGTAATGACATGATTAAATTATAAAACAATTTAGGAGACCATTGCAGGTATCTACACTAGCAACTTTTAGACTGTAACTATAATAATGGGAGCATTTATAGAGAGAACTGATTGTAAAAATATTAAGCACATAGTATGTAGAGGACTAGGTGACTGATTTTAAAGTGTGGCAGTGACCCACAAGAGAGAGAGAAGCCCAGTATGATTCCCAGGAGACTAGGTTGGTTGAGTGGATGGATAGTGCCGTTCCGTGTGGAGTTGAAAAAAGAGAGCACATTTTGGGGGAAAAGATGCCGGACTTTGCTTTGAGCAAACTGGGACTTACAGGTAGAAATGACCAGAAGCCAGTTGGATACACAAGTCTGGGTCACAGCAGAATCACCCCCGTAATCTTTCTAGATTTGTCAGCTGGCAACAATCTTCTATTCCTCACACACCCATTGTCGTTTATATGTACTACCCTGTAGCACTTCCCACCACCTCCTATATATTTAAATTATTTGTATATGTGTCATGTCTCCCGTATTAGCAAGCTCCTTGAGGCAGGACCCATGACTGCTACATCTTTTTATCCACAATGCCGTCTAGAAAATGACAGGCATTCCAAATCATGTGCTCGATGATGGACAGACTTAGCCATCTCGCTGAAGATCTCCCTGGGAGGTTTTATGAGAATCACCCTCAGAGTTTATCCCCATTGTTATTCATGTTTGCCTCATTTCATTTTGGCTACAGGGATATTTTTATGAGATTGATGCTTTGCATTGTAATCAGATTCCCTGCCACCAGCATCGCTGGCAGAACCAGTTGTCTGGTTGGCTGAATTCTATCAGATACACAAATTTTTCTGTTGATTCTCATGCACAGAATCAGAGAGGAAAGGCTTTTTATTCAGTTGAGCCATCCTGGCCATCAGCAGTGCCACACCAATGTTATCAGGCTTTAGGACAGCCCATTAAAATCTCTCTCATTATAAACAATTCAAAGTAAGGGAGATAAATGTATATTTAAATGGATATCCGGTACACCTTTTTTTTTTAACAGTGATAATCAGGTATTTCTGAGTGGTAAGTTTATCAATGGTGGCATGCCAAGCCCAAAGCAGGATTAAAGTTTTATTTTTCTTTTTGTTTTTTATTTTTTAATAGCAGATACGCTTTTTGGATGAACCTTAGCCATCTAAATCCTGCCAACGTTCGGGATTCAGATGTGTCATTTACTTTAAGAAGGTTGACATGTAGGAGTTGATAGTTTAATATACACAGATTTGATGGTATATTAAACTGCTTTTATCACTGATTGCTTAATTAAGCATACCTAAAAAGTTATTGGTGCCACCCTATCACCCTGACCATCAGCCTAGTATTCTGTTTCTGATATTGGTACCATGGGATGTTCTGTGGGAAAGTGTTCTGGAACACACTTACGTCTCCACCTTGTTAATCTGACTCATCTACCCAGACCAGGTGCCACCCTTCCAGTAATCCATTTATTTTCCTCCAGTCTGGGTCAGACACCCCTCTTTTGAGTTCCTACAACAACTAGTGATTATCTTTCTAATAACATTTGTAGGCTTATTGGTCTTGGACATTGACTTATAGGAGTTTCAGGAGCTGGTGAGTGTCTTTAATGTTTTATCTCCAACACCTGGAAAGGTACCAGGCATAGAGTAGGTGGAGTGCTATCAAATAAATTAAAGAAAATAAACTTTCAGAAATTTAGAATGCACTTTGGTCTACCCAGATTTTCTTAGATACTACCGTTAGATAAAACACTTTCTTCTTGGAGAGGAATTGGTGAGGTTGAGAGGGTAGGAAACCAGATGCTTTTCGTGTGTTTGTTCCTATGCTCCTAAACTTATGAGGAGTGTAGTGCTTCTTCCCTTTTCCCATCCACTACCTACAGTTAATCTTACAGAGAAACCTGATTTTGACAGACTTAGCCTCTCCAGGAAGCAGGGAGTGGGAGGTGAAAGGGCTTTGGAATGAATTCTTCAGATACATTTGACCCTGAGGTAGAAATAGTCACAGTGTAAGGGGTAAACTGGGCCAGTCAGACAAATATATCTAGACGATGGTAGCCTCCTCTTGCACATCACACTGTAGCAAGCTTATGTATGTAACTTTTTCTTCAACTGTTCTAAAAACTCCCAGGATAGGACATAATGCTAAGAATTATCATTTAACAAAAGATGTAGAATGAACAAATTATTTAATAGCAAAGCATTTTAAGCTAGGAAATTTGTTCTTTGTTGCCATCATTTCTACTGTTTTGTATCTTTCTTTCTGTTTCATGATGTAATTGCTTAGTTAATTTTATTGAAGAATGACTGCCTGTTCCTAGCTGGTCCAAGGGAAAAAGAGATTTGTTCACTCCTCACTCAGCAGAACCACAGCAATAAAAGCACTGGGCTTAGCTGGTGTAGTGCTGGGTGACAAATTCCTGTTAGACTGAGATGACTGTCCAAGGACTGGTGGGTAATAGAAATGAGTGCCACAGACCAGATATAAAATAATAGGAAGAGGTCAGAACTCAGGCAAACTAGAAAGGACGTGTAAATTATTTCTAAAAGCATTCAAATTATTTTCGTTTGTAACTCTCTACAGTAGAGGGTTAAACACAAAACAAACATGTTTCGATACATTCAGATCTCTGGTCAACATTTCTGTACCTATTTGTACGGTTCATCTCTTAAGATAACACACTTAATATGACCTCTTAGGATAATACTGCATTAGTAATGCAGCTGTAACCGCAGTGTTCCCTAGGTCTCCATGGAAATTGCTGCTCCAGGACTAACCTTTCTGTTTGTAGCTCCATTGCCAAGGATTACTAACAGCAGGCGTCTGGAGCAGCTCAGATCCTGCATCCAAGATCATTACCTTGCTATCTTTGAAACCTCTTCTCCTCTGATCAGTCCTTTGCCAAGCACACCTAGAAATCAGTTCTCAGAAGGTCCAACGTGCTAGCCAGTCAGACACACCCTAATGTGCTGGAATCCCCGCTGAGGACCAGTCTAATTGCCACTGAAGACGTCTACTACATTTACCTAGCGTGCTGGGTCCCTCTAGTAATAGGTTGCACACATAGAAAAGATTGTTACATATTCTTTTAAACTATTTAATAAGTTGTGGGTTTTTTGCCTTTAAAAAGCATCAAATGAATTAATGTGTTCTAGCACATAGATGTCACTCAAATAAAAGTATTATTACATGTTAAAGTTACTATTTCCTGTAACCAGGATGAAGGAGGCCAGCTCTCCCTCCAGATTATATAGATTTTTTTTATGATTTTATGTTAATTCTTCAGAGTGAAATCATATCACTGGACACTTGGAGCGTCCAGCTCTATCATTTAACTTGTCAATTAGATGCTGCTCAATCCTTACCAAGAATAGCTGAACTCACACTGCTGGAATATTAGCTGTGGATACACACTAAATTATAGTCTACTGGAATTTGTTAATTAGAAGTTATATTTCACCAATCCATAATGAATTCTACTGACAATCCCATAAAACACTCAATTTTCAAGTACCAACAGAAAGTGCCTTGTATTTACTGGGTGCTCAGTTAATAGCTATTGATGGATTGAGATATACTTCAGTAAAGTTAATCAATTTCTTTTTTTCCCTTTTCTCAAGCCCATTTTGATATAAGAAGTTGAAAGTGCCCGATTTGAGGAGATTTTTAAGCCATGAAGATCCCTTAGGTTCAGCATTTACTGGCCACATTTGTCTTTTTCTTGGGAACAGATGGAAATGCTAATGGAATTGTGGGAGGGGGTTTAAGTTTGAAGTTATACCTGTGCTGTGTTCCACAATGTAGATACTTTTTTTACCCTTAAAGCTTCCCTGGAGTGTGAAATGGCATTTTCTGTATCACAGTTGGCTTTTGCTCCTTCACAGAACATTTTATTTGCTTATTTATACTATACCACCTCTCCCTTCTCGGTTTCATTTCTTTCCAGGTGCAGACTTACCACTACAGTCAAGCATGTCTCATTTCCCTCTCTCACTGTTGGGTCCGCCTCATCAGACATGGTCACAAATCATTTTCCTTCCAAACTGAAAATTGCCCTTTAGCCCAGGTTTTTAATTTCTCCGTGCGTGTGTGTGTGTGTGTGTGTGTATGTGTGTGTGTGTGTGTGTGTGTGTGTGTGTGTTTTCAGCCTGTAATGAATTTCTTGGGTAATCAAATAAAGGGAGCATCTGCCAAAAGGTGTTACTTCTTACTGAAATGCTACTTTGTGACGTAAATTTAAACAAAGCAAAAATCTTTTTTCACTCTGGTTTTTCCAGCTGGGAAAAAAAAAAATTAGGCTACTGTCATTGAACTTTCAGATTTTTTAAAATATTTAGAATTCTTAAAATTATTATCAATTCTTAAAAAGTCACTGAACTTTTAGAATTTCAAAAATCATTATAACAAAAGGGCTTTTGTTTGTTGGAAGTGTTTTGATTACTGATTCAGTTTCAACACTAGTAATTGATCTGCTCAGATTTTCTATTTCTTCTTAAATCAGTCTTGGAAAATCACGTGTTTCTAGGAATTTATCCATTTCCTATAGATTGTCAAATTTGTTGAGGTATAACTGTTATGCTTTCTTTTTTTTTTTTTACTACTTTTTTAATTGTTTGTATTCCTGTGATATTAGCTATAACTTCTCATCTTTCGTTTCTAATTTTGTTTATTTGGGTCCTCTTTCTTTTTTCCTTAATGAATTTAGCTTAAGGTTTATCAATTTAGTTTAGTTTAGAGTTTTCAACCATAATTTTATCAAATGTAAATTCCTCCCTTTTCTCTCTCCCTCCTCCTCCTACTATTACACTTTATGTTGTCCCAGAAGTTCCCTAAACTAGCCCCATTAAAGTTTTTTTTTAAATTTTTCATTTTGCTCTTCTAATTGGGTGAGTTCCACTAGTCTATCATCTAGATCGCTTGTATTTTTCTGTATCACCTGAGCTGCTGTTCATTCTTTCTAGTTTATTTTTCATTTCACTTATTGCATTCAGCTCTCACTGGTTCTTTTTATATTCTCTAGTTCTTTGTTGAAGAGCTCACTGCTTTGTCTGTTTTTTTTCTCAAGTTCAGTTAATCATTTTTATTACTATTGTTTTAAAGTCTTTATTGAGTAAATTATTTATTTTTGTTTCATTAGGGTTTTTTTTTCCCCAATGGTTTAATCTTGTTCTTCTATTTTAAACATGTTCCTCTGTCTTCTCATTTTGCTTAACTGTCTATGTTTTACTCTATGAAATGAGGTGAAACAGTTACCTATCCAGGTCTTGAAGGCATGTCTTTGTATGGAAGCCTCCCTACGCAGTCTGTGTGTGCTCGGTGGCTTTGATGGGGGAGCTGGATCTGAAGAGTGTGTGGGTCATGTCTTCTACTGGGATGTGCTGGTAGCTGCTGCCTTGGTCAAGGTAGGGCTGGAGTCACAGGGGCTAGAGGTGGAGCCAGGTGCGAGCTGGGGTTTCTAGGCGCAATTGCGGTCTCCATCCTACTGGGAGCAGGACCCCTGAGGGGGTTGGGCTTCTACCCAGTATGGTGGCCATTTTTACTTAGGTTGGGGGTGTGGCTGGAGCCCGAGAGCTTGGGGATGCATTTCTGAGCTGGTTCTGCTTTTTCCTCACGTGCCAGTTCCTTGGTTACAGGCAAGGTTGGGGACCAAAAGGTTGAAGCTGTACTACTGAGCTGGCTCTGCTCCTTCCCTGGTGCTGGTGTGCACATGCAAGATGGCAATGGTGGTCTTCTCCTTGGCTAGAGGCAGGGCCAAGGCCTAAGCTGGCTCTGCTCTTTCCCAAGTGTGTGTGGGCAACGTTGTCTCCACCTAGCAGCAAACAGTGTCAGAGCAGAGCCAGGTGCAGGCTGAGGGGGGCCCCGGGGTGGTCCTGGCAGGCCAGCACCATGCAGTCTTCAATCTCCTACCTCTGCACTGGAACTGGGAGCAAGCAAGTCTGTGTGTACCTTCTTCAAGAGAAGAGTCTCTTTTTCTTACAGCCCTCTGTTTTTTAAAAGCCCCACTGGTGTTCAAACCAGGTAAGGGGTCTTTCTAGTGTAAGACCCAGGGGCTGCAGTGCCTTATATGGGGCTTGAACCCCTTTCTCCCTAAGGAAGACCCCTGAGCCTGTGATGTCCCCCTCCTCATCTGGGTCACTTGCTAGGGATTCAGAACCCAACTAGTTTGCATCTCCTGTCTTCCTGCCAGACTCTTGAGTGGCTCCTTCTTTACAGCCTTGTTGTAGAAGAGCTGTTCTGCTCGTCTCTAAGTGGGTCTCCGGGAGTGTTGCTCTATTTGTGATTACAGCTCTGATGTGTTTGTGGGGGAAGGTGAGCTCAGGGTCTTGATCCCTACTCTGCCATCTTGATCCTGCTGATAATAAAAGGCTGTTTTATTAGCACAATATTGGAGCACAGGGCAGAAATGAATTTCCTACATAGATGACACAATATAGAGAAGGTGATTTACACTAACAGTCAGTAAACCAAGACAAATGGTTTGAAATTTCATCAGAGTGATTCTTGCCAGGGGGAGGAGTTTGAAGCAAAGAAAAAAAGTTACAGGTTGCAACCTTAACAAAGAAGGGGTGAAGTGCTTCCTGATAGCTTGTAGCTTTAGACATTTCTTTCACTCAACACACAACACACTTTTATTCTGTGTCTCATGTATGCCGAACTTTTTGCTAGGAAATGATGCCAAAAAATGAATTGTCCCTTCCCTCACGGAATTTATAGTTTAATATGGAAATAATTGCTAAGGATGCTGTGATAAAAGTATGTAGAGGGCAAAGAGATGACCTCAAGCAGGGATTGGGCAAATTCACCTGAAACACAGAGGGAAAATTCATGAGAAGCTTTGGAGGAAGGAACCAGTGAGTCTTACTTAGCAGCTTAGTAGATCATCAAGTACATATGGCATAACCCATATGGAATGAAAATTAATCTTAATTATATCCCTAATAAAACAAACTAGCCTGGTAGCACCAAATGTGTAGGACTTAACAAACGTCCTTTTTACATTTGACAAACACACTTCATTTTTATTCATGTTCTCCTTTGTCAAATTGTCATGCACAAGTTTTTCAATTTTATTTCTAAATTGTCAGGCAGTAAAATAAACTTTTTTGGTTCAGCAAATGTTAACATGTATAGATTAGTGTGACCACCAGTGTAGTGACTACAGAGAACAGTCCTGCTACTCGCAAAACACTCCTTGCGCTGCAATGACACCCTCTTTACCTTCCAGCCCTTGGCAACCACTGACCTGTTCTCTGTCACCATGGCTTCTGCTTTTGAAAATATCATTTAAATTGAATCACTGAGTATGCACACTTTTGAGACTGGCTCCTGCATTCAGTATATTGCATCTGAGTTTGTTCAAGTTCTTGTGGTATCAATAGTTTTTCTCCTATTTTATTGCCAAGTTGGATTCTTTTATATGGATGTTTCAGTTTCCTTATCTGTTTACCCATTGAAGGAAATTTCGGTTGTTTTCAGTTTTTGACGATGATGAACAGAACTGATAAAAAAAATCAAATACAGCTTTATGTGGGTGAACATAGGTTTTATTTCTTTAGGGCAATAGTTTAGAGTGGGGTTGATGAGTCAAATGGTAAGTTTATATTAAACATGTTAAGATACTGACAAATGGCTGTCCAGAGTGGCTGTACCGTTTTGAATCTCATGGCAATGTACAAGTGTTCCAGTTGTTCCACACCCTTGCCAGCACATGGTGTTCTCAGTTTTTGATTTTTAAATTTTAGCTATTTTAATAGGGTAGTTGATGGTATCACATCATGGTTTTATTTAGCATCTAATTTTAATGAAGATCAATTTGTCAGTTTTCTTTTCTTTGATGGATTGTGCTCTTACTATCCCGTCTAGGAATTCTTTATTTCACCTTCATTTCTGAAAGATATTTTCACTGAACATAGATTACTGAGTTGACAGCTTTTTCTTTCGGCATTACAAAGTATCATGGCACTTCCTTTGCCTTTCATAGTTTCTGATGAGAAGTCTGGGATAATTCAAGTTCATAGAAAATACTGCTTTTTCTTCTAGCTGTTTTCAAATTATTTATATTGTCTTTAGTTTCTAGCACTTTGATGTGCCTGAGTATGGACTTTTGAGGAATCCTATTTGATGTTTACTAAGCTTCTTCAGTCTATGGTTTTATGTCTTTTGCCATATGTTTAACAATTGTTTCTTCAAATATTTCTTCAACTCCACACTCTTTCTCTTCTCATTCTAGGACTGTGTTTTAAAAGAAAAAATTAGACCTTTTGTTATTGTTCCACAGGTTTCTGAGCTGTTACTCACTTAAGCTTCTTTTTTTTTTTCCTCTGTGTTGTCCAGACTGAATAATTTCTGTTAATCTGTCTTCAAGTTCTCTGGGTGCCTTCTTTGTAATCTCCATTCAAAGATTTAAAAATTTCAGTTGTTTTATTCCTACATCTAAAATGTCCTTCAATTTTCTTTATTTATTCTTTTGCTGATAGTTTTATTTTCTACTAATTTCAATAATGTTTATGATTGCTTTTTGGAGTAATTTATAGTAGCTACTCTGAAGTCTTTCTCAGGTAATTCCAAGGTCTGCATCATCTTGTACTGATGTCCATTGACTGACTTTTCTCATGAGAGTTGAGGTTCTTTGTATGCTGAATAACTTTGAATTGTGTCCTAAATATTTTGAATATTATATCATGGGTGAATATTATGAGTATGTAAGTCTTTTTTAAATCCTATAGAGAATTCACTTTTGCTGTAGCTAGCAGTCTGCTTAGTTAGGTTTGGACTGCAAGTTCTAGTTCACCTTCTATCAGTGGTGGTTCCTTCAGTTTTCAAAGTCTTTATTGTACTATTTGGATCTGTCCCCAACCTGGGAGTTAATCTATGTGTTAGTTTAGTTCTCTAATTGTTTGATATTTTTACTACTATAAGATTCACACATACGCAACTCAAGAGTGAGCTCAGAAGTTTATAAATTATTTTATACTATTGCTTTCATGAGCCCCTGCCTCTTTGCAATCTCTCTGGACGTTTCTGGTTCCCTGGGGCTCCTCTCTTAGGTCACATGGCCAGAAAGCTGGGGTGTTAGTTCGTGCTCTGTCCTTGCCTTTTCACAAATATGCTCATCTCTAGGACAAAGCAGAGGTAGGACAGAGTGAGGCAAGTGAGGGTCACCTCACCTTCTGGGGACCACAGTTCCACTGATGGGGCTGAATGTCCACCTGCTTCTCAATTTTGGTTCCTCTGGGTTCCTATTGCAGCTCTTATTTCCTCCTCTGAAGTATTGTTTGGGGCTCAAATGCAAGACAATGGGGGGAAAAAAAAGAAAAATACCACAAGGTGGTTTCTGCAGTCTATCTGAACATTAGGTGTTCCTTTTCCTCCTCGAGTCAGAACCAGAGGGGTCTTCCAGAGCACCCTCTGGCCGCACCTCGTGCCCACTTCAGGTTTCAGGCTGTACTGAACCTAGGTCTAGGACACTTGAAGGATATCCTGGTGAAAATAGGTAATCTCACCACTGGTTTGGTGATCCTTTGAATTCTAGTCTTCATACACAAGTTGCCTGTTACTTAATTTCCAGAATCTTCAAAATCTGCTCCATGCATTATATCCAGGTTTTATAGCTGCATTCAGTGGAAGAGACTGAGTAAAATGTGCTTGTTCCGTTTAACTCAAGATTGAAAACTCATATGCTATTTTAAAATATTTGTTATCATTTGCTAAGTCTGTGCTTTTCCTTTGAGGAACCGTGGAGAGCTTTTCATGTCTACCAGGCACATTTATGTGGAATCAAGAGTCCCACTTGTAAGTATCAGACTCTTTCAAAGGGCACTGAGTGAGGCTTGATCTCAGTAAGTGGAAAGTTACCATTTGCTATTTTGGAAATCATAATATTTATTTTGAATTACCTTAAATACTTCTGAAATGGCACAAATAATCAATATTCCACAATTGAACAAACACTTAAGTTTGGCTTAGTAATATTAGTGTATCTACAATTTTAGTTGACAACAAACTGTCAATTGTTTTTCTCTCTCTCTTCTTTTGAAATTTGAAGATATATACATATATTTAATAAATATCGGTCCACATTTTATATTTATCTGTCTTTAGCTATTTTAAAGCACTTGGACTGCTAAGAAGATGAAATATTAAATGGTAGAATTCAAATTAACATAGAACTTTGAGAACCTAATATAAGCTATAGACCTCTTTCCAAGAGAATAAAGCAGCACAAAATTTAGGGATTCACAGATGGATTACAGTTCATCTGTGAAAACCAGTTAAAAATCTGTTATGATCAACATACTCATTATTTTTCAGCAATCGGTCATTAAAGTCTAGTTAAAACTGAAATTTTGACTAGAAAAAGCTGAAGGAGAAGACTCAGGAATGAATATTACATATACTTAAAATAAGATAATCAAACGCTTTTATTTTCTAAAATCTGAAGAACTATAAGATATCTTCCTGTCAGAAAGGCTACTTCTGTTCAACTTGAATATTCTACTTTCATTTGATGCTATATTCAGTGTTCTGCAGGAGAATATTTTTTGGAATTTTTGCCAAAAACCTTTTCACAGAGACATACAACTGATCTCTTAAAAATCTGAGCTAAATCGTGTGACCAAATTGCTGACAGCAGCTTCTAATCCAGACAGTACATCTGCTGACCTAGAGAGAGGATGATTGGCTGGATTGGCATCTTCTCCTTCCATATTAGGTAAGGGGAGTTTATAATAGTGTATGTGATCGGAGCAAAAATTAGCGTTTGGACGATAGAACCATCGTTTTAATGTTTCGCCTGAAAAGACTGATCTGGAAGCAATTTAAAGAGTTTGATTTACAACCAACTTTGGAAAGAATAACACATGTTCTCAAGACATCTTGAACATGCAGTGAATAGGGAGCTGTCCAGCCACTTAAACTTGCTTTAATCTTACAGTTTAATCAAAGATTCCCTCACAAAACTTCACCCTTGGGAGACTAGGGACACTCCTCAGGGAGCCGTAGGTCAGAAATCAATGTGCAGTTTTACTGCAATCACCACATGTACCTCATGTTTGCAAGACATGTTTCAGTTTATGTGCCAGGTTGAACTTAATTGTTTCAGAACTGCAGACACCCCAGAGAGTGAAAATCAGAAACTGTGCACAGAATATTACCAGGGGACACAGCATGTCCTGGCATGCCTGACAATGAAATGAAAAGTATTTCTCCAATGATCCTGGGATATCCAGCATATTAGGTCTCTGCATGTTGAGGTTGAAGTGGCAGAGCTAAAACTTAAAAGACTGAGGCCTGAAACATGGAAAGACAGTTCAAGCCACACTACATACCCACTGACATCCTGTGATTACACCCTGGTAGGTACAGGAAGAGGGACAGTCCTTCAGGGAGTTCAGTGTCTTTTAATCTGTGATTTGAGGTATAGCTTTATAATTTTTGCTATATCCTCCTTGAGTACTTATTCATATACTGTTTCCCCCAAAATAATTGTATCTTTTTATTGTTGTTAAATTATTCACTCCCAGTATAATTGATTAATTAAAAACAAATATTTTTGCTAGAAAGTGATAGTAATTATGGAGAAATATAGGGAAATACAGTGAAGACAAAACATTATTAAACTATATTAACTATGTTAAAGTGTAATATTAAATAATACTATAAAATGCAAATGGAAATAAAGATGAATAAGGTAATTTGAATACTAATAAATTTAACTATTTATAAAATGTCATTCCAAATTAAAAAAAGAGGAATTCTTCTTCTGGAAATATGGAGTAAAGGTACTTTTCCCTGTTCCTCTTGCTAAGTACAAGTAGAAATCTTGAACATCATATAGAAAAAAACGTAAGAAGAGTCTGAAAGATGAAGAGAAGAAGGCAGAGCAGCTAGGAATCTTGGGACCTAGGGAATGACACACAGTATCCTTGGGTTTTCTTTTTGCCTCATATATCCCAGACTTGGAGCTGAAGACGCCAGCAACCTGCAAATTTAAAAAGTCCCAACAAAAGCCTGTCATATAATCAGGAAAGGACACCCTAGCAAAATAGAAAACAGATAACTGCCCTACTCCAGCCAGGTACCATGGGTTCTGTGGTCTCACCCCTGCCTGTGCCCACAAAGGCAGTGGGGAACCTAGACATCCACCCTCATGAGGCTCTAGCAAGATGCTCATCAGCCCTGAAAGACTGTGTCGGGGAAAACCAAACGGAGACACAGGTCCTTCATCCCTGCCAGCTGGTAACAAGCCACCTTTCCCTCATGATGTTGGTGGGGTTCACATGGAGAGCCTGGCTTTTTACCCCTACCTTGTGGTGATGAGGCCTCTCTCCTATTTGCTGGGGCCAGTGGAGATCCAGTGGGAGTCAGAATGTTCAACATCTCCCAGGGATGATGAGGACACCCTCAGGTAAATGTTAGTGGAGATCACAACAAGGACCAGAACTCCTGCTCAGTCCAGAAGTAACCAGGATCGCCCCTCCTCTCCAAGTGTCAGTGGAGGCTGACTGGAGTCCTGCATTTCTCCTTCTGTCTGGCCGAACAAGGCAGCACTCAGCCTTCTCCTGATTAAGCAGTGTCAGAGAAAGCCAGTTAACAGAAGAGGTTTAAATAAGGTCTAGAGTTTGTTAACATAATATGAAAGTGTTCAGGTTTTAATCAAAAATCACTTGTTATATCACAAATAGAAAGATTTCAAACTGAATGATAAAAGACAATAGATGCCAACACTGAGATGACAGAGAAGTCAGAATTATCTGGCAAATAACAAGGCATCCATGACAAAAATGCTTCAATGAGCAATTATGAGCAAGCTTAAAATAAATGAAAGACTGGAAAGCCTTAGGAAAGAAATAGAAACATTTCAGCAAAGGCATAAAAGATATAAAGAAAAACAAGTGGAAATTTTAGAACCAGAAAATACGAAAAGCAAAAGAAAAACTTAGTGGGTAGGCTTACAGTGTAAAGGATAAGGCAGAGCAAAGAATCAATAAACTGGGAGATAGCACTATCTGAACAGCAGAGTGAAAATGGAAGGAGAAAATGAACAAAGCCTAGGTTATCTGTGGGACTATATCAAAAAAATCTAATATCCATGTGATTAGAATCCTAGAAGGAGAGAAGAAAAGAAGTTAGAGTTGGAAAAGAAAATGGTTACAAACTCCCAGATTTGTCAAGACATACATACCTATAGATTGAAGAGGCTGAGCCAGCCAGGTGTAGAAAGACAAATACTGCATGCTGTCACTTGTATGCGGAATCCAAAGAAGTCAGACTCATAGAAAGAGAGTAGAATGCTGGTTGCCAGGGACTGGGGAAAGGAGAAATTGGGAGATCTTGGTTAAAGAGTACAAACTTTCAGTTATACGATGAGTAAGTTCTCAGACCCTAATGTACAGTGTGGTAAGTATTGTTAGTGATACCATATCATATACTTGAAAATTGTTAAAAAGTAGAACAAATGTTCTTATCCCACAAGAATGTGGTAACTTTGTGAAATGATAAATGCATTTATTAACTTGATTTTGCTAATCATTTCACAGTGTATACATGTATTGAATCATCATGTATTTTAAAATGATTACATTTAAACAAAAGAAACTGAGTGAATCCCAAACAATATAAACCCAAAGATATCCATGCCAAGACATATCATAAATAAACTTGTAAAAACTGAAAACAGAGAAAAAATCTTGAGACCAGCCAGAGAAAAACAGCATCTTGTTTATACGGAGAAACAACCTGAGTGACAGCGGATTTCTCATCAGAAACTGGGGACCTGAAGAAAGTGGCACAATGTGTTTCCAGATGCTGAAAGAAAAGAACTGTCAACCCAGTTCTTAAACACAATGAAAATATCCTTCAGGAATAAAAGGGGAAATCAAGACATTTTCAGATGAAGAAAGCCTCAGAGAATTTGTCGCTAACAGTTCTACTATAAAGGAATGGCTAAAGGATGTTCTCTAAACAGAAAGGAGATAAAAGAAATAGAAACTTGGGAACATCAGGAAAGAAGACAGAATATGATACACAAAAATGTGAGTAAACACAGTAAGCTTTCCTTCTCTTGAGTGTCTACATTCTGCTTGACAGTTGAAGCAAAGATTACCACACAGTCTGATGTGGTCCCAAATATATGCAGAGGAAATCTCTAAAAAATCACAGTATAAGGCAGGGAGAGTAATGGCGTGTAAAGGGAGGTGAGGTTTCTATATTTCACTTTATCTGGTAAAATGATGACACCAATAGGCTAGTTATGTATATACAATGTAACACCTAGAAAAACCACAGAAATACTGTATAATGAGATACACTCAAAACACTAGTGATAAATCAAAGTCAATTATAAAAACATTCAGCTATTCCAGAGGAAGGCAGGAAACGGAAAACAGATTAACAAAAACTGAGAGAACAGAGAATAAAAAATAAAATGCCAGACTTTAGTCCAAATATAACAATAATTATACTACGTGTAAATTTTCTAAATAAACTAAATAACTAAATTTTCTAAATAATAAACTAAATAAATTTTCTAAATCTAAATTTTCTAAATAAACTAAATAACTAAATTTTCTAAATCTAAATAAGACAGAGCCTCAAAGAATGAACTGAAAACAACACAACCATATGCTGTCTATAAGAAACTCACTTCAAATATAAAGATTTGGTAGGTTTAAAATAAAAGGATGTATAAAGATACATTATGCACATTTTAATTCAAAGGAAGCAGGAACAGTCGTATTAATATCAGATGGAATAGATTTCAGACTGAAGACAATTTTCAAAGGCAGAATCGGATGTTATATAATGTTAAACGGGTCAATTCACCGAAAGGAAATAGCAGTCCTGTGTGTGCAGCATGCAACAGAGCCAAATATAAATAAAACAAAAACTGACAGAACTAAAAGGAGAAACAGACAAATCATCAACTCTAGTTGGAAACTTCAAAACCCCCTCTTAAGAATTGATAAAATAACTAGACAAACAATCATCAAAGATGTAGAAGAGCTCAATAACATAAACTATCAGGATTTAATAAACATTCAGAGAACACTCCACCCAGTAACAACACAACACGTACTATTGCCAAGTGCACACAGATCATATGCCGAGATAGACAATATCCCAGCATATAAAACAAACCTCAGCAAAGTTCAGTTACCATTATAGGTAGCATTACAATAATAAATTTTATGTTATTTATATTTTAACACCATTAAAAAACTATAGAACAGTAGTAATAAAATGTAGTGCCTTAGGCTGATAGAGTATCTACAAAATGCGTACAGCGTGTAGTAGTCAGGAAAGTGGATGCCCTTCAGGAGTAGAAAATAGAAAAAAGAAATCATAGAATAGCTTCAAAAGTGCTGATTTCTTTACATGGGTTCTTACAATGCAAATGTTTTCATTTTATGGGAATTTGTTGAGCTATGCAAATAGGATATGTGCACTTTATCTTCATTATTCTTCAGTTATAAATAAAAACTAAATATTTTAAAAATTTATAAAAAGTACGTTATCTGACTATGATAGAATCTAAGTAGAAACCAGTGATAGAGAGATTAATAGATAAATCTCCAAACATTTGTAAACTAGGTAGCATACTTCCAAATGATCTGTGAGTCAAAGAGGAGATCTCAAGGGAAATTGAAAAGAATACACTGAACAGAATAAAAATGAAAATACAACATATCAAAATTGGGGGAAATAGCTAAAGCAGAGCTGAGAGGAAAATTTATGGCATTAAAGGAATATAGCAGAAAAGAAGAAAATCTAAAACTAATAATCTGTTCTTCCACCATAGTAACCTAGGAAAAGGACAAAATGCCAATAGCAAGCAGAAGAAAGGAAATAATACAGGTAAGAGTATGAAATGAAATTAAAAGCTGAAAACAACAGAGAAAATCAATGAAACAAAGAACTGGTCTTTTGAAAATATTAATAAAGTCCACCAACCTCTAGACAAAAAAAGAGAGTGAGAGAGAAGACACAAATTCCAATATCAGAAATTAAATTGGGATATCACTACAGATGCTGCAGACATCAAAAGAATAACAAGGACAATACTATGAAAAACTATACAGAGAAATATGACCATTTATAGAAAATGGCCCCATTCCTTGAAAAAACAAATGTACCAGAAGACAGCCAATAGATAATTTGAATTGCCTTATAACTCTTAAGGAACGTTGGGGGATCTAAAGCCAGTCAAAAAATGCTTAGATTTGACCCAAAAAAGCACAATCTATAAAAGGAATAGTTGATAAATTATAGTAAACAAGCTAAAGAGTGGGAAAAAATATTTTCAAACCACATAGTCAACAAAGAATTTATGTCTAGAATATAATATTTTGCAACTCAACGATAAAAGACCAGTGCATCCAGTTAGAAAATGGGCAATTCATGAAATGGCATTTCATTGAAGAGGATATACAAAGACAACTAAGTACATATAAATGTCCAACATCATTAGCTATTAGGAAAATTCAAATTACAAGCACAGTGGGTTATCACAGCATGCCCATCAGAATGGCTAAAATAAAAAGTAGTGGCCTTTTGATGATTGTCTTTGAGCCCAGCTTATGGTTCTGCCCTCTTCTGTATTTATCTTCTTGGAGTGCTTTGAAGTCCTGTCCTTGAATTACTGTATTCCTCTAGAGATTCTTACGCAGTGTGAATTATACATGATCTTCTAGTTATAACTGGAGGTAGAAAGTCAGTAGGCGTCACAGTTTGGAGTTGGATGAGATGTGTGTAATAACATTGTTCCTCTCTGCAGAGGGTGGGATCTCAGCCTGTATGCACATGTGGTACTCAGTGAGATGCTGCTTTCCCAGATAACCAAGACCTAGCCCTCTTTAAGGTTAGAAGGGCAGGTGAAAGTAGGAAATGCCAAGTTAGACTTAAAGTGAACCAGTTTTACCAATGTGAGGGAAACGGCCATTGTGAAGAAAAATATTTTTCCCCTTTACAAGGGGGAATTTATTGGCCAAGAGGAGAGCTAACCTCACTAAAATGGTTTTTCTCTAGGGATCCACCACCCTGAATTCCAAAAAGAAAGTATAAATGATCTTGGGTGAGCTTTGGAATTTTGGAAGTTCCTGAAGATGTCATGAGAACGTTTGGCAGCATTTACATCCTTGAGATGCTGAGAATTATTTCAAGCTCTTGATTTAGCCAACGTTCCTTTAGGCAAGGCAATAAACGGGCAGCCAGTGGACTCTGGGGAAATTAAAACATGGGCATGGTATTTCCCCTCTTTTTATCCTGTATGAATTATGTCCTTTTGCTGTTGCTGCTGTTAACTGCCATCAACTCTGCCCCTGACCCAGCTGGAAACCAGAAAGCTTAAGCATTTACCATCAATGCAGCTTATTTTTCCAGAGAGAGAGCTTAAACCAGGAGAACAAAGGAAAAGGAGATAGCAGAGAGCCAGGCGTTGTGGGAAGGGTGAGCCCTTAAAGACAGACTGAGACTGAAATAGGAGTGGAATTCATTCTGAATGAAATGCTCTGGTTTCTAGCATCTTGATTCTCCCCTCCCCCACCATTTAATTTTTACTTCTGGGGGGTTGATGTCTGCCTTCTGTTGGCAGCTTTCCTCCTCCTGATCTTTTGCTCTGTTCAGCTATGACCGCTAATAATGTATGTGCAGAAGAAATAGAGAGATATTGAGGTGCAGAGGTGCATCTGGTCCTTCCATTCAGCACAGTTGTGTGAAACGTTTACTTACCCTATGATAGCTGAGTCCGGCTGTCAGTCAGTTAACTTCGTTTGCAATAACAATCAGAATAGTTATAATCTTATTTTGATCCATAATTGTTTCAATTAACTTGGTCCTTACAACACCTCAGTAAGGCAAATAGGGTAGACCTTATCTCCATTTTTCACAGTGGAAAATGGAGACGACTTTAATTGGTGCCATTTTACTCAGTGTCCAGTGCTTGCTCCATTCTTCTGTGTTGTTTCTGCTGCCTGCTCTCTGTGTGGCCGTCGTCTGCATGGCTACATTGCTTTGAGAGTTGAGTCTGAAGCCTTGTAACCCTAGGGTGTAGGTGTTATTGGCCCTGAAGTTCTTTTGTGGAGGCTAAAGTGAACCAAAGATACCTCATTAAACTCATTTATTCCAAAACAGTTGTTCTTTTGGGATGGAGTCCACGTTGTAATTTTGTTGTCTATCTGTCTTTCTCATTAGGAGCAATTGTATGTAAGCTTGGGAAAAAAATAACTATGGATAATAAACCTGACAAAATTGAAGAGAAAAAGGGCTGACCTAAAGCTAATACTATGTGAGGCATAGTCTTCTTGCAGGCTTTGGAAATATTGCAACTTACTATGGTACTTGAAAAGTAAACCTTCATATAATTGTGAGCTCTGTGCTGGCTACCTCTAGAGCCAGATCAAAGCTCTGTTTGGATTGCGGTAGAGCCTCCCGGGGAAGGGGTGGGTATCTGGGTATCTGACTTCATCACTCATTCATGTAAGATGTAGCTGAAATTGTTCAATCTTTTCTGAGTTTTCTCATCTACAAAGTGGGGTTTGTAATAATACCTATCATAAGGTTGAGAGGGATCCAGGAGATAGTACTCAGTTACTTAGGGCAATACCCAGGTCCTCAATTAGCATTAGCTAGATTATTACCAATCTTTGCTTTCTTCTGGCTGCTTGGAAAATATTTATTTTTTGTTTTCTGAGCTTTTGGTAGTAAATTCAAAGCTTCTGCATTTAGGAGGACTAATACTCATGCTTTTGTAGAAATAATTAAATAATATTAGAGGCAAGTCAATAGATGGATAAAGCAGTAGAAACCCAAAATTATGATCGTAACTTCATGTAGCAAAAAGTGGATTTGAGGTTGGTTAAGATCGTGATGCCATTTATTGACTATGTATTCTGGGCTATTTAAATACCTTTTTGATTATATAGCTTTGTAAGATGGAGACAATAACACTTCACTTCCTCCTTAGTTATTGTAGTGCTCAGAGATCATATTCAAGAAATGGCTTTGTGAGTGTCACATCACAGTAAGAAGGCAGTTTATTATGATTTGTATTTAGGTAAAACTTAAGGGGAAGATAGTCCCTTGGTGAGAGTCTGCTTTCAGGTCTGATAAATGAGCCACAGTCCTGCCTGTGGAAGTTCTGGCCTGCAGACTCTGCTTCCTAGTCTGCACCTAGAGAACCGAGATGTCTCTAACAACTCACTGAAATACATCAATTTCTTGACTATACGTGGAGGCACAGGCCATCTGTTTTAATGGCTGTGAAATAGAAGATAGAGAACATACTTGCTCAGAATGCTATTTTCTGTTTTTGCCTGTGATTCCTTTTTTCGCCTGGCTCTTGTGATGTCTGCAACAAGTGACTGAAAAAGGCTAGCAGTCTGTGGTTACTGTATTTCCTCCCTTCCCTCCCCGTCCCTGCTCCCTCCTTCTCTCCCTTCCTTTCTTCCTTTCTTCCGTTCTTGCTTTCTTTTTGTGGGTAGTATGGAATAGAATGGAGAATATTTATTCCACTTTGAGACTTTTTCAGAAATTAACCGTTTTAATATTTCCATTTGAAAAATCAGCTAGTTCATGAATAATTTCTCGCTATCTATTATGTTAAGCATTGAAGGGGATGAAATAAAAGCATGAGATATTCCTTATGCTTGAGAGCCTGATGCAGCTAGCAGCACGGAATATTCTCACAACATTTATTGAACATTTTTTTTGAAGATTACAGATTGTTTTTAATATGCACTATTTCGTTACAATCATGACATTACTTTATTGATAATAATATTACTACCATACTTAATGGGGCTCAGAGAATTAGGGACCTCAGATATTTAGTAACTAGTGACAAAAGTAAGAAGTTCAATAATAGTGGAAGAGTAGGGTATTGTGAGAAGGTGTAATAGGGGGATCTGTGTACTCTTGGGAGGAGGAGGCTGGTGTGCCCATGGGAAAACTCCAGAAAGAGGCGAGGAGGGTAGAGCTCAGTGGTAGAGTACATGCTTAGCATGCATGAGGTCCTGGGTTCAATCCCTAGTAATTCCATTAACCCCCACCTCCCACACCAAAAAGAAAAGACTCTAGAAATAATTAACTTCCAGATGATTTGTAATAAGCAAATGGGGTTAGGTTGGATGGGGGAACATCCCAGACAGAAGAAAGTCCGTGTTCCACAACTAGGAGGTGAGTGTGCATTTGACATATTTAGAGAACAAAAAGCAGCCTAGCAGAGCCAGAATAGGGATAACAAAGGGGAAGAGGAGCAAAACTTTAAGCTGGTAAAGCAGTCATGAACCAGAACCTGAAGAGCATTGTAAATTGTGCAGAGTGTTTACCATATAATTAAGGTAAAATATAAAACACTCTATAACTTTATAACTGGAAAGTTAAGTTAACTGGAAAATTATTAAGAGGTTTTGAGCAGAAGAATGGCCTGATTTTAAAATACCACTCTGGCTTAAATTACAGTATATGCTGGTATATTATTTAAGGACCAGCTGAGCAGAGATCTGTTTATTTAGGGTAGAATCTGACCTTTGGACTGGGGACATGGAGGGAGCTAACACTAAGAATTGTCAGGATTTCCAACTAGACAATAGGGAATAAAGAATTCTAAGTAGAGAAAAGAGCATGTGCAAAGGCCTAAGAAGAAACAGCATCAGTCCAGTGCTGCTGCCAGGGAATAGGACGCAGTGTGAGAGAAGGATTTACAGTGATGCATCTGTTTCTGGCCTTGGCAGGTGACAGTTCTGAGATCATCTGAATGGTAAGGCAGAGGCCTTTAATGTGCACCTTGTATTTGTTGGGATTAGAGGAGCAGTGTGATGGCCTTGATCTTGATAATGGGATCTGTCAGTAGCTTGACTTCAGGAAGCTAAGGAAAACATGTCGGCAGAATGGGGCAAAATAATAAAGCTTTGAGAAAATATGAGAGAGCTGGGAATTGGGAAAGATTTTTAAATTAGACTCAAAATGCCATAGCCACAAAGTAAAAAATGGTTAATTGGACTACATTAAAATTAGGAGTTTATGTCCATCAAAAGGTGTCATTATAAGTGGAAAGGAAAGCCACACAAAGGGAAAAGATATTTACAACATGTAAAAGGGATCACATTCAGAATAAGGAACATTCACATAAAGAACACTCACAAACCAAGAGGGAAAAGGGCCAAGCCAATACAGAAACAAGCAAGAGGCTGTCTTCTTTCGCTGGATTTTCTTCTTTCATCTCATTTCTCCATAACATTTTGGGGTATGCATTCTCCATAATTATCCATTCTAATGTTGATGGCTATTTGGGTAGTTCCCAACATTTGACTAATAATATCCCTGTTAACATCCTCACACGTGTCCCTTTTTGCATAAGCACATGTTTACGGGGTATATATCTAGAAGTGGAACTTCAAAAGAAGGCCCATTGAACATATTAAAAATTACAAAGGTGATTTGCAAAAGTGAGGGAAATGAAAATTCAACCATAATGGGCTTTCATTCTATACTACAATTAAAAAGACCCACAGTACCATGTATGAGAGATTCGTTGCAAAGATAACTGTCATATTCCGTGGGAGTTTAAGAGGGTACAGTGCTTTGGAGATGAGTTTTGCATCATCTATCAAAGGTGAGAGCACACATGTCATCTGCTTCTGGGTGGGATGATAATTGGAAGGGGCACAAAGGAAGTACTAGAAATTCTCAGATTCTTAGTAGTTGGTGTGGACAAAGGTGTTCATTCTGTCTCAGTTCATTGACTTATATGTTTATGTTTTGTGCAATTTTCTGAATGTGTTATACTTAAGCAGTTTAAAAATATAAAAATAATTTGCCTTACGAAAGTATTCTCCACAGTGTGCCATTTATTTGAGCTGCTACATTATATTTAACTTCTAATTTATAGACACATGAGCAGGCTAGCTGGATCAGAAGTTCCATAGCTGAAGTTTCCTATAGACCAACATTTCCCTATGGAAGAATTAATTAAAGAATACAAAATATTAGTGATGTTTTGGGAAAACCTAATAAAAATTACATCAACCCTTTTTACGCTACACAGGCCAACCCCAAAACATTTAATTTATTTATTCCTATGTGGCATAGTATTAGTTTACATATACTGCCCTTCTTATTTATTTCAGGTATCTTTAATAAAAATCTGAAAATAATTATTAATCCATTGGTTGGTAGACAGAATTCTTTCAGAAATGACTTTCATAAGTGAGAATAATGAAAGTTGTTCTTGCTAGTGAAAACACTGTGATTTTTGGGACTGGAGGATCTTTATAGTTTCCATGACTGTAATTGTGAAACTGAAGGCAAGTCAATTCATTTAGCGAATTCCTTCTTAAAATTGTAAAGTCTGCACGTTTTCTGAAACTAAGAAGTGTTCTAAAAAATTTTAATGAAACTTGCACACATTTTAGTAAAGCTGTTGCTTAACTTGCACAAAAAAACTTCCTCCGGGTTAGTACAATGAAAAGGAAAAAAAAAAAGGTTGCTCAGTAAAAGACAACTCAGAAACAAAAGAAGTAAAGAGTCAGGTAAAATATTTCCATATCATGTGCTTCTCTATTGTTTTACTCAAGTCTTTAATCACTTTCCCCTGAGGCATCTTAACTGGTGGCGCTGCCTTTCTGTGTAATATTCATACTCAAGGAGTCTCCTCTTAGCCTTGCTGTTGTGTGAATGACAGTCAAATTTGAAAAAGAAGAGTAACCAGGATGAATCCAACTTGATCGTGGTGTATAATCTTTTTCACGTGTTGTTAGATTGGTTGCTAATATTTTGTTTCTAATTTTTGTTTCTATGTTCATGAAAGATATTAGTCAATAATTTTCTTTTTTTGGTAGTGTCTTTGTCTGGTTTTGGTATCAGGGTGATGGTGGCTTCATAGAATGAGTTTGGGAGTGTTCTCGCCACTTCAGTCTTTTGGAAGAGGGATCAGTATAAATTCATTTTGTGTGTTTGGTAGAATTCACTTATATGTGGAATCTAAAAAAATGCTAAAAATGAATTCCTTCACAAAACAGAAACAGACTCATAGACAGGAAACAAACTTATGGTTACCAAAGAGGAAAGGCGGGGTGTAAGTTAGTAGTTTGGGATTAGCAGATACAAACTACTATATATTAAATAGAAAAACAAGGTCCTACTGTGTAACACAGGGAACTTCAATATCTTATAATAACCTATAATGAAAAAGAATATGAAAAGAATATATATGTATATAACTGAATCACTGTGCTGTACACCAGAAACTAACACACTATTGTAAATCAACTATACTTTAATTAAAAATTTTTTTAAAAATGAATAAGAGTGAAAGTAAGAGCAAGAGGAGACACAAAAGAAGAAAAGAGTAACTGGGGTTTAATTTTACAGTAAATAGTACATTATAAACAGTACCTCTACCAAAACCAAAAATTCACTGACTGGATATCAGATATAAACTGATGAGGTCCCCCTCCTCACTTTTATAAAAACGGTCAGATCTTAAGTTTTACTCATGACTTAATAACATGTATTCACCGTGTGTATCTTTGTGTATCTGTGTGTGTCTGTGTGTGTGTATGCACGTGTAAAAGTTCAATTTATTAGATGGTGAGCTCCCAGAGATTGGGAATCATGTTTCTCTCTCACGGTTTAATCTCCACACTCTGGTAACACTCATTTGCCCACTGTAGACTCTCAATAATTGTACATGTAATCAAGTCTGGTCTAGATGAATACTGAATTCCAGTTGTTTGTTCCTGGAAAGAATAATTAATAGTTTAAGCATGATTCTGATTACACATTTATTAGGAAGGGCCTTGTGCTTCAGTTATATGTTTCAGACAAAAAGAAGCAGAGTAGCTACATGGTTGGGTTTGTGCCAAATGAAATTCAAATAAACTTGTAGAAATCCAAACATTTTAATTTGCTGTTAGCCACCAGCAGATTTAATCAATGCATGCACTCTTAATGAAAATAAGGATACCTAGGCAATTAATAGAAGAGCTGTTAATTGTTCTCATTTTAGAATATTAGACTTCAGAGCTGACTCACAATTTAAATGCACACATAATGCATAGTGTTCATATCTGTCTTCACAGTATTTATTTTAATATTACTTAGGTTGACATCTAAGTTCTTATCATCCAAAACAAACTCCAAAACCCTCGAAAGTGTTATAAACAACATTTATAAGAGAATCATTTTAGAGCTATATATGACACACATATAAGTGCTGGGGCTTTAACATAATAAACCCATAAGAAGTAATTCCTGCCTTGCATGAACTTACAGTGTAATTAGAAATATGAAATACATAATACACAATGACAACAATGTAAAAATTCCTGAATAATCATGACAAATATAATGAGTGAGAAATCCCCATTAAACAGCCAGTTTCTTTCATATGTGGTTTTATCATTAACAAACAATTTTCAAAATATTAAAAACTGAATGATTTGCATATTATGTATAGCCTATATTGTTGCTAATGTTTGTTGATGCTCAAACAATGGTGAATGGTATTGAAAATCTCCTATTAAGATCAATTTGCAATGTGCGTTTAGTTGGTTTGAAGTCAGAGAGAGATTTTTGCAGGAATCCTCTAGTGAGCTATAAAGGAAAGGGAATGAAAGCTCAGAGAAGATGAACAGTGGACAAAGGCTGTGTTTTATTCCTAGATAAAAATGCTGTAATTTCATAGTTATGCTTCATATAGCTCCACATACACATTCATACATACATTTCCTATTCTCTGAATGGAATACCTATAATGTAATCATAAACATGATGTACTTATTTCATCATTTCCTTGATCCATGAAGACACTGCAGATGTTTCAGTGAGTTAGAAAAGACAATGTATTTCATTGACAAAAGCACGCTTACAGTGTTTTTTCACTTGATAGCCATAAAACATCGTGTTATAAAATCATTAATTTATTTTTGTTTTTAGTTCAGTTTACTATTTAGTTGATCATTTAATTCATCCAAGTGACAAAGTGATCACCGAGTGCTCTAGAGTTAGATCTAGAAGAAAATGTCCCTCTCTCTACTCAATGAGTAGATAAAAGTAAGATTTTAAAAATCCATCTCTTGTCCGGATAGGGAGGAAGGTGGGCACCCCTAACAGGCAGAGTTTGGGTAATAGATATTCTTGTTCCTGGTGAAGTGAGGTGCGTGGAGAAGGGATTTGCCTTGGCCCTGGTGGTGAGATCTGCTACTTTGTTCATTCAAGAAAAGGGTAGAAGTTCTTTTCAGAGTTTCTAGCGTAATAGCAGCATATACCAAAGTGCATGCCTGATAACTTCAAAATATCCCAGGGACCATAAAAATCAATTTTTAATGTAGTCATAACTCTTTTTGGGAACAGTCAGCAATTATGGACTGCCCCACTTCCCCAGGCACATGTAAGCCATTAATCTTTCTAAAAGATATTCCTAAGAGCCAATCACTTTCTAAAAATTAAAATATAGAAGTTGTGCCTACAAATATACCATAATGAAGGTACACCAACTTGATTATTAATGAAGGAACAGGCATCATTTAACTGAGGAACTACTCCCCTATACCCGTAACTACTCGACTTTGCTGCTTTTATTCTACTTCTTTGGATTTCCTCACAGAGCGTATCTGGAAGGAATTCAAAGCTAGCACGCAGTTACTATCGTTTACTGATATAATTGCATTTACTGAAGATTCACTTCTCACAACTGCGAAACAAAGCCTATGAGAAAATGATAATGGGTTGGGGGTAATTTAGTCTACTAAAGAGAAGGCCTGCTCTTAAAATATTTTCAGAATGTTTTCTTCCTATTTATATATCCATGATTTCCCATGTAATTGCAAAGAAATATAACATATTAAGAAATCTGGGGTGACAGTTGACCAAGGAAAGAAATTACCAATAAAAGGAAGCCTTTGTTTGGAGGTCCCTGGTTCCATGAAGTGGAAACATTCCCAGGACCTCTATCAACTCACCTTGTTAAGGTATTACTTTTGATATATACCTGATGGTCACATATGCAAATATACGGAGCCAATTAAAGAAGTACTTTCTAAATAAACTGACCGGCAATTTGTAACAGCCCTAATCTAATTTTCTACAATGCTTAGAAGGCCTCCTCCATATCCCCAAAGACCTTGAATGATATCTTGCACAGAGCAGTAATCGGGAAGCCTTTCTTGAATAATATCTCACTTCCCCTGAAAATGAAAGCAAAATTCTTGATCTGCAGGTCATCAGACCTTCAACCAGATGCAAAATGGAGCATCATCGTCAAAGTACAGGTTACTACCAATCATGTTTTCTTTTCATTGTTCATAGGTGCTCATTGATTGTTATATAGATCTGCTTCTTAGGGAGATTTGTGATCCTTGATAATTCATAAAACAATTTAACTTTGAACATTTTCCAGCAGCTCCCTTGTTTTCTTCCATAATGACGAGCGTTCAAAATTTTACTCTTTGGCATCTAAAATACTATGAATGGTATAAATCTACCAGTGTTGAGAAGGGCATGGAACTTTTACACATGGATATTTTATTGCCACTGTGTTTTCTATCATGGTGAGGACTTCCCATGGGTAGATCTGAAGCCAGGACCGCCAGGGGTTTAAGGAAGGATATGTTCTGTGAAGGCTTTATAGTAGCTTTCTTTCATGAGTTGTGGGGAAGGGAGTTTGCTATTTAGGTGTTATGTGAGCTCACTGTTCTGTGAGCTCAAACTCTGTGAGAGCTTTGTGTGTCCTAGGAGTCCCAATACAAAATGAGATGCTGCAAATCATTAAGAACTTCCTGAAGAAAATACTTTCAAAGCAAATATCAAAACATATCAACTAAAATAAAAATACTTTAATCATAAAGATTTTAATCTCCTGTTTTGCAACTATGAATTTTGGCTCACTAGAACAATTATTAGTATAGATGCCTGAGAGAAGACAGAATTTACGTAGTAGGAAAATCTCAGTAATAGAATCTAGTATCCTGAAATCTCAGGTTTTTGGACTGAGGTGTGATTTGGCTTTTGAATACTGCAATGCTAGATATGATTCTCCTTTTCTGGGCAAGAAACATGTTTTCATAAGTAAACTTGGAATTGTGGTGAAGAGTGATTTTCCCTCTGTCTTTCCTGCTTCCCCATTAAAAAAAAGGCAGATCTTTCTCTCTTTGATTCACAATTTCACATGAGTAATCTAAAGGAGCCCTGGGTTCTGCTGCAAACACCATGTCAAATCATGCCACATCCGCCATCTAGTTTGTGGCAGGGGCATGGTAATGTGAACTATGCCTCTGGCATCACCAAATTTCTCTGCTCAGCTCCTGGTGATGCTGAACAATATATTGAGTAGCCTAGATCAGGGGTGTAACCAGAGACAATCTCCTTCATCCCAAGTAGCAGACAGGATTAATGGGGCTGTTAGATCTTGGAATTTGGTAACTTGGTTCAATAGCTCAAATTAAGCCATTTGGCTATAGGCCTGATTCCAGCAAAGACCTTAGCAGTGTGCCTTGTAATGAGCTGAAAGAAGCTACAACTCCTGCACTTTCCATACCCCATTATGCTTTCTTATCCAGTTACCTTGGTGTTAAGGGACTAGGTATAAGCATTGTTGCTTCATTTGTCAAATTTCAAGGTAGAGGAAATCTCATGCTATTGCCACCTGTACCACTTGCCCTTTGAAGACAATTGAGGGTCCAAATCACTTAGCTAGAGCTCCATCCCCTAACCATCCACATACCTATCATAACAAAACTCAAGGCCTTGACCAGCCCGAATGCCCTGCTCTATGCTGCTTTCTTTGGTCATGAATCATTCATTTTAGCTTACAGTGGCATAAATTGCATTCACATATGTTTCCCTGCTAATGTATGATAAGCTATAGTCCAAAGGAATTGCAGATATAGTAAGCTTAGAGAATGGGATGGAATGAAATGAATGGCTGCATTACAACCTGAGAAATATAATAGAAACATCAGTGTTCTAAGGAGCAGTAAATCAGGGGTCTGTCCTCAAATAAGTTTTTCAAGAAGCAGCATGGCTAATGAAAAGTAGCTAAGATTTACAACACACCAGGCTTTAGTACAATAGTCTAATTAATCCTTACAACAGACCAATGAGGCATGTGCTGTCGTACTCATTTTATATTTGTGAACAAATATGAATGTTGGCACATTCAAATATTTTGCCCAAAGTTGTATGCTTTGCAAGTAGGAAAGCTAGTTCAGTCAGGTGTCTTTGACTCTGAAATCGCCATGCCTGTAACTACTAGACTTTGCTACTTCCTTCTATTTAGTTGGCTATTCTCACAGTACATAACCCAGAGCCAATTTAAACTGGCATTCAATTACATCAATTGAATTGCATTATTGAAGATTCATTTCAAACAATTGCAACAGAAAGTCAATGGGAAAATATGAAAGGATCTGGAATCGTTTCACTTCCCTGAAGAAAATATGTGCTCTCAAAATGTTCTCATATTTATTTTGTTCTTTTTATGCACTCATAATCTCTCCTTTACTTCAAAGAAATGTCATGTATTAAGACATTTCAGTAATTTCTTCTTCTGTCTGTCAGGTGGCTTTATGTTAATGGTCTTCAAATGGAGGTTTAACGGCCACCTAGTTTCCATTTTTATTGTTGACAGAATAAAGGGAAAGATACGTAAAACTGTACCACGAGATATCTGGATTACATCTAAGAAAAGATCTGAAACTGAGAATGGTGAAAAAGTAGGTAGGTAGACTGAGGGTGACGATGCAGTGGTCTTTAAGTACAGGAGTGATCCTTTTGAAGTTCATGTAGTCAAGAAAAGTTTGAGCATGGGCAACATGACATTAAGCATTTAAGGTGGTCTCATGCTTCTTGGCTCCTACGACTGTCCATATAAGTCAGATGGGATATGGAAGAAATTAACTTGATAACTCCCTGATACTTGTTGCTTGTCTACTTTATGTCAAGCATGTGCTTAGCAAAAAGGAAGTCATGGTGGGCAAGATAGACTCAGTTCCTACCCTCAGAGAGTTTACAATAATATGTAGTGGGACATTCAGGTGGAAATAATAATTTCCCATAAAATTTTGAAATAATTGAAGGAAAATTATATCAAAATACTAACTTATCTAATAATTAATTGTCTTCATCATATTTTTCAGCTATATACAGAATAAATTAAGCTCTTAGTGACTAGACAATAACGTCTTTCTCTTTCCATAGAGAAGCTTCTAGGTCAGGTCAAAAGAAACTTCAACCATCCATACTGGGTTATCAAAAGTCATATGATTAGTGTTTAGAAATCTCTCCAGTTCTAAGTTTATAAATGGAAAATGCTACCATATTGGCATGGGTAGAGAGGGGATAACCCTGTCAAAGAAAACTTGCCCTCTGACATATTTTTTCAAGTCAAATACGCATTGCTTAAGAGCTATTATTTCAAAAGTCTGCCCTCTGTATCATGCAATCAATATAGTTTAATTAAAGGATGATACTATTGATTCTAATTAACCAAAATTGCTTACCTCATTAGTTTGCAGTTTATATGTGTTACTCGAGACAGGATGATTTAGTGATTGTAATCCTACCCTCAATATATGGGATAGAGATGCTTACTTAAAAAATGCTAACTCTGGCACTCTGGTTTTGAGTTGCCTTTGCACTTGTGATGAATGAACAATTTTGCATGTATATACATAATTTTAAAATAATAAATTATGTAAGCATTCATCCTAAATTTGCAAACACTGGATTTTGGAAAATTGAATTATTAAATCCTGGAGTCATTCGATTACTAAAAACTTGGTGCCGCCATCAGTGCTAGATTCTAATACATTTTTGAATGGATATTTTTCATTCTAAATGATCTGTCAGAAGCCTTGTTTATATTTCTGTGGCCTGCCATCTGTTAAGCACAAGGTCTTAGAAGTATATTGGATCAATTGGTCTATTTTAGGGACTATATATAGGATTAAGTTTAGGTAATAAAACATAAGGGTCTTGTTTGCTTTTAATCAGGGAGATGAAGGCTGATAGTGATAGTTAACTGCTGGTAATAAAGGACAGTACAGTATATCTATTGATCATTTGAAGGTCATGTACAAAAGGCCTTCCTGAGGTGGTAGAAATGTGAAAATAAGGGGAAAGGAAGCATTAGCATACACTGAACATCTCCTTTCTATAAGGAACAGTACTTAGCACTTTGTAATCATGATCTCATTTAATCCTCATAAGATTCTGAATCAGGAGGTACACTTAGCTCCATTTTGGGTATATAAAAGAAAAGATTCAGGTTTGGAGCATAAGTAAATTTCCCAAAATTGTATGAGTGTTAAATTGTGATTTGACAATCTACCGTGTTGACTCTGGACAACTGCTTTCCTTTTTCTTTCAAGACACTGGCATTCAAAACAAGCTCAAAAGCAAAGGGTACAGGCTTTCTGCATCTGGCCAAGAAGGAGAAACATAAACGGCCCTAGAAACCTCCTTGTATGTGGATATACACTTGTCATTGTAACTAAAATGAAAAACTAGACAAGAATGCCTAGGGTACCATAAATAACTAACTTTTATTAAGAACTAGTCTGCCAAACACTGTTTAAAATGTTTTAATATTCTGATTCATTTATTCCTCATAGACTTTATAAAATAGATATTATCATTGTCACCATTTTAAAGAAGAAAAAACCAAGAGAAAGTAAAGAGGTCTATTTTTATTGGTATATTTTACCCCTAGGAAATCCAAGAGATTCTAGTTTAAAGCTATTTGAATTAATAAAGAAATTTCCAAAGTCTTTAGGCACAAGAATATATACAAATCAAGGTTATTTTTCAATTAAGTAAAAAGCAAGAAAAAAGACAAGGAAAAATATTCACATTGGTAACGAAGACTACATACATTTAAGAATAAATGTAAAATAAAACCGCCAGATTTTCAAAATAAAAAATTGAAAAGGCTCACCTATTATTCAGAAATAAGTAATTGACTTTACATATAAAATTAGCTTGGATGTATCTCAGAAATAAAATATTGAGCAAAAAAATTAATTTTCAGATAATAATACTATTCAGATAAAGTTTAAAAATGTAATAGTAAACCATATAGCTTAATGTGTATACTACATATACTAAAAATATGTATGAAGTAAAATATTAGAAAATGAAGGGAATAAAAAAACAGAAAATTTTCAATATTAATGATCTCCATGAGGGACCTAATTAAACTTACAGGCTTTTGCACAGCAAAGGAAACCATAAGCAAAACAAAACGACAACCTACAGAATGGGAGAAAATATTTGCAAATGATATGATTGACAGAGGTTTAATTCCCAGAATATATAAACAGCTCATACAGCTTAATAACAAAAAGCAAACAACCTAATCCAAAAATGGGCAAAAGACCTAAACAAGCAATTGTCCAGTGAAGACATACAGATGGCCAATAGGCACATGAAAAAATGCTCAGTATCACTACAGAGAAATGCAAATCAAAACTACAATGAGGTATCACCTCACACCAGTCAGAATGGCCATCATTCAAAAGTCTATGAATGATAAATACTGGAGAGGGTGTGGAGAAAAGGGAACCCTCCTACACTGCTGGTGGGGATGTAGTTTGGTGCAGCTATTATGGAAAACAGTACAGAGATTCCTCAAAAACCTAAACATAGACTTACCGTATGATCCAGCAATCCCACTCCTGGGCATATATCCAGAGGGAACTTTAATTCAAAAAGATACATGTACCGCAATGTTCATAGAAGCACTATATACAATAACCAAGACATGGAAGCAACCTAAATGTCCACTGACAGACGATTGAATAAAGAAGCTGTGGTATAGTAATAATATGATGGAATACTACTCAGCCATAAAAAAGAATAAAATAATGCCATTTTCAGCAACATGAATGGACCTGGAGATGGTCATACTAAATGAAATAAGCCAGAAAAAGAAAGAAAAAAACACATGATATCACTCATGTGAATTCTAAAAAAAGAAAAGAAGAGGATACTAATGAACTCATCTACAAAACAGAATCAGACTTACATAGTAAACAATCTGATGGTTCCTGGGGGAAAAAGGGTGGGAAGGAATAAATTTGGGATTGAGATTTGCAAATGTTACCCACTATATATAAAAATAGATGAAAAAAACCAATTCTTCTGTATAGCAGAGGGAACTATATTCAATATCTTGTAATATCCTTTAATGAAAAAATATGAAAATGAATATATGTATGTATATGCATGACTGGGACATTGTGCTGCACACCAGAAATTTACACATTGTAACTGACTATACTTCAATAAAAAAAAAATCTCCATGACGGAAAAAGGAAGGGTTCACATGGGTTTTAATAACCTTAGTAATATCCTACTTCTTAAGGGCAATGAAAAAAAGAAAAAAAAAAAAAGAATAAATGACATGAGAAAGATACAGGAAAGAAATTAAATCATCTTATTGAAAAACTAAAACAGTGCCTTATGTTTTTGAATGGGAATATTTAAATACAAAATTCCATCAAAAATTAACATATGAATTCAGTTATCTGTTAATTAGTAAACAGCAGATTTTCTGGGAAAGATGCATTATCTTTGAAAAGGATAAAATGATTTTAAAATTCATGTGGAAGAATAAATGCCCAAGAACAACAAAGAAAATTATAAAACTCAGGAAGGAAAAATGGGAGCAATTTGCTTTGCCAAATACAGGAAAATTTTGTACATGCACCGTAGTAAAATCAATAGTATACTGGCATGAAAATCAGCAAAACAACAACAACAACAAAATAGACTCTGGAAATAAATCTGATATATTTGAATATTTAGTATATGATAGACATAATTCAACTCAATGGGAAAATGATGGTTTAAGACATGATTATCCATTGTAAAAATAAAATTATATCCCTATTTCTTTGTACGAATGTAATTTAAAGTAAGTTATATATTTCCTTTTAATATAGTCATGTACATAATGATTATATTAGGGGAAAAAAATCTAAGAGATTAAATTCCCCGCCTAATAATATGTGACTTTCTTGACCAAATAAGACATTCAAGATCTGTAATAAAATGTCCTTAAATAAAGTAGTATAAAATTAAAAGTTTGTATGGCAAAAGATATCATGAAGAAAATCAATAGATAACTGAAAGAATTAGGAAGATATATTGCAACATTGATGGCACATAAATTACGCTGTAACAAATGAGTAGAATGAGCAATAACTCAAGAAAGTGGAATAAAGATTTTAATAGACTATTCAGAGTAGAATAAAATTAAATGGAGAGTAAAATTAAATACATATATACATATATAATATATACTTATACTCACTTTACACATACTGATATTCAGGGACTGTACAAATTAATGCAGAAAAGTAAAAGACAACTAAAAACAGTATTTCCCTTTATGTATGAACTTCTTCAAAATATGCAGCATTCTATTCAAAGGAGGATTTGAAACTAAGAATCCTGAACCCGGTCCAATGCCTGTACCAAAGAACAATTATTATTTTCAGTAAGCTTTGTTCCCTGTCTCAGTATTGATGAGAATAGTCTCTGATTATATAAATAAGAAGATCTATGCCGAACTGAATTTCAGTAGTTCACTGTCTTGTTCAGAATTAGTAGAAAGAAAAAAAAATCAATTGAAAAGTGTTGACACCAAGCCAAAAAAGAGTATTTAAGAAGTTCAGGCTCAGACGTGGCTGTCAATTTAACAGCTTCTGTGGAGAGTAGGCGTAACAGGCTGTAATGGTTATTGTGTGGAAAAGTTGCAATATTGACAGAAATAGAGAGAATAAAAATGATGGAAATTGACATTTTACAGAGAAATTATTTTAAAGTATAGTGATTCTTAAATCTATGTATTCAAGACCAGCTTGAGGTAACACTGGAACAAAGCAATGCATTTCAACCTATCAATTACTTATTCAACCAGAGGACTAAAGGGAGTAGAAGAGAATTGTTACATAGACGATACTTGTCTGCAACCCAGATCCTTTGCAGAAGGACTCTAAAAAGGAAGTGAATATAGTCGTCAGATGGGATGAGGAGATGTCGGGAACAGTAATCATATAGTTATGGCTTTCCTTGCATGGTTTGTGAGTATGATTTTTGAGTACTTGAGTTCTAGAAAGACAAGTAATTAGGTGAACAACTGGTTTGCATGGTCTTGTGGCATCTTAATTCGTCTTTAATTTGTTCTTTCTTTTAAATGTACAAGGAGTTAGGAAATTTGGCATCATCTATGAATTTGCCAAAAGCCCGGTTCTTGAATCCTGAAGATGTATGAGTTGACAAATAAACACAGAATGCAGTTAGTCTGGAGGAGAGATAATGAAGATGACTTAAGAAAGGTTTGCAGATTTATGAAGAGGCATTGTTAGGAGTACGGTTACCAGCTGTTCTACATGTCCAGGGAGACTCGAACAAGAAGCCCCTAACTGCAAGCGTAATTAGACACAGGATAAACTGCTGAAGGAAGACTGTGAAATGTCCTTTGGGGAGAGATTTCTGGAATAGGATGGCTATAGTTTTTTGGGTTGCTTGGAAACAAGAGGATCATGTATATGACCTCTTTAAGATCTCTTTTAGTCCAATGATCCCTTACTGAATTGATCTTTCTGAAGTATGACTTCAAAAATCCACAGCTTCCATAAGTATTTTCAGTGACGGAAATGCTGATTGAAGTAAAGACATGATTATTAAAAATAACGGTGAAGAAATGTTTAGAAAAGCAGTTGGGGCAGATTAACAAATGCAGTTTGGTACTATTGTTTAAAACGAGGTTGAGATTCCAGGGTGTATAAATGGGAGAATTATCTGCAGAAACTGTGAGACAATTCTCTATACTTAGCAGCCATCAGGCTTTTATTACACTGTTATGACAGTTGAGGGTCTCACAACTTCAGCTAAATGTGAGAAGCTTGGAGCAGCTCCAGCAGAATGAAGAAACAATGATGAAAGTGTTAGCAAAGAGCTTCTTTAACAGGGAGAAGAATGGGTGCAGTGCAATTTGAAGTGGGAAATAACTTTATTTTCTTTGTTACACGTCTTTCTTGCTACCTATATTTCTTGCTACCTACATTTTTTTTTTACAAAGCTGTATGAGATTTAAAATGATTTAGGAGGTTCCTGTGGATGTAAGTACCTTAGGATTAATTAAGTTATGTCTTCTGCCTAATCATTAGTTTTTCTGTCCCTATGTTGAATCTTGTCTATGCCTCTTTTCTCATTTTCTTTTTTCCTGGACAATCACATCTGATAAGGTTTTGATTCCCATTCATAACCTTCCTCCTCAATGTGTTAGGCAGTATTCTAAGGTTCCCTCCAGGATTCCTGCCCTGTGCACAGGATGCGCAAAACCCTGCATGATCCCCTCTTCATGGTGAGAGGAGCATGTGCATGTTACGAAATATCAGTTCTGTAATCACATTCCTTTGTATGGTAGAAGGGATTTTGCTGATATGATTAAATTCCCTAATCAGTTGAGTTATTTAAAAGGAGATTATTCTGAGAAAATAGTCTGTAAATAGAAGCGAGATATTCAAGCAGCAGCAAACGCCCTCCTGCTGGCTTTGGAGGAATAAACTGCTCTAGGAGCTGTGAGCATCTTCCCACTGACTAGCAAGAGAACAGAGACTTCAGTCACGTGGCCACCAGAAAATAAATTCTACCAACAACTCAATTTTTGGATTTTTTTTCCCCCCCAGTCAAGCCTCAAGATGTGGATACAGCTATCAGGTACCTTATTTTCAGCCTTTGGAGATCCTAAGCAGAGAACCCAGCTGAAATAGGTCAGACTCTTGACCTGCGAAAACTGTGAGATAATACATTTGTGTTGGGTTAAGGCGCTAAATTGTGCTAATTTTTTACACGGGAATAGAAGGTTAATACACCAAGCATTCTCCACCTCATGCTCTTTTAAACTTGACAAGGTGCATTTGGGCACATTAAGCATGTGGGTCAGCCCTAGTTCCCTTCACTCCTCTATCTAACCGTTAGTAAGAACTGTTGATTTCAATTTGTAAATATCTCTAAAGCAAGTGTCCACAACCTTCCAGGTCAGGCTCCTTTACTTCTCTTGAGTTACTGTGGTCATATCCTACTTGGTCTCCTTACCTCCAGCCTTGCTTCCTCTAATACTTGCACGTCTGGGCTGTCAGAGTGAATATTCTGAAACAAAGATCTGTTGCATACTGTCTCCATGAGCTTCGTAGTTCAAACCCTCTACCATAACATGAAGCCTTTCAGGACTGGTCCTGGACTGTCTTTCTGATCTCAGCTACTCCGGATGTTTTTCGGCCATCCTTTCCCACTTACAGTTCTCTGAACAAGTGTGCAGTTTCTGGTGCTGTATTTTTCTTTGCAGTCTTTCCACAGCCTGGAATTCTCACTGCTTGGCCAATTCTCACTCCATCTTCAATAGACAAGTAAAATGTCACCACTTTTGGAAATGCTTCTTTAACTCCCACACTCACTTACATGCCCTTTTCTGTGCTTGCTGCATAGTCTCTCTCATTTTGTAATAGTGGATCTCTTCGTCTGTCTTTTTCATTTGATTGAGAAATCCTCAAAGTCTGAAAGCTCAGCTCATCTCTGTAATTCTATCAACTTGCACAGAGTCCAGCATGTGTAAGGAGCCAATACATGCTGAATTTGTAAGTTGGAGATTGGATTTCTTAGTAATGAAAAAAGTTCAAAATACTTTGGCTTAAATAAGGTAAGTTTTTGTATTCTTTTCACGTAAGTGCCCAGAAGAAGACAGCAACTGAAGAAAGATGAAGACACTTCCAACGGGCAAAATATGAGAGTATTGGATCTAAGACTTGTCAATATCCTTCACGGCAATAAATAAAAAATTGAGGGTTATCATTGTACCAGAAATAAGGATTTATATCTGTATCAGAAAAAAATTATATATAACTTACCAATCTTCTAAAAGTTAACATCTTATGCTATAGAATCTGGGCCTTAATAAATAGCAAATAGTAAATCAAGTGAAGCTACCTTTTTCTATAATGCACTATGGCCTTTGGGTAGGTTTTTTTAATGCTATATGATCCAATATGATATCAAAAGGGCACATCATAATGTGTTTGCCCTATTTCCAAGTTTTGGAGAATTTTTAATGGCCTAGCCATTCTCTCCTCCAAATGTTTTCATTGCAGCTTTGAAAAAGGAGATAAAATCTATGTTATCGATGGAGGAAAGGAGGGAAAAGATGGGACTTATTTTCTACTTGTGGGTGGCAGCATACCTCTCTCTCTTCTTCAATTGTGCTGTATCTTTTTAAAAAATTAGGCAGATTTAACAGTATGGAATGTAACTCTGGCCACTTCTTTTCCTCTTACCTACTGAGTGATATTCATATCCTCTCTCTGATAGTGTAAATTTGCCCCCCTTCCCAGTCTGAGGTGACATTACAAGGCCTACTTCCTTTAAGTCAACACTAGAACATACTATGCCACATTTTCCCATTCCGCTTCGTGATTTTCCCTGATGCAGAGGAAAGGGTAAATTTACAGGATGAAACTTAGGAGTGGGACTAGAGGAGAACTGAGCCGCACAAGTTAAATGAGGGTGTTTTCCCTACAAGTTAGAAAAAAAGGACTAAGGTACATTGATGGATTAGAGTTATCCTCCTGTTTAGTTTGTAGAACCTGGAGTCAGTATCCATGAGTGGTTCTCTCAGGCATCCTTCACATCGCCCCTTTCCCTGCATATATATTCATTCCATTATGAAGTATTTGTATTCCCTGTCTTAAAAGTACTGTGTTTTAGTCTAGTAAGTTACATCTACAACTTAGGTCAATAATAGCCACCAACAAGATTGTATATTCTTTCCTCTATAGACAAAAGCTCTTAGACTTCAATTAACTCCCTCCTAAGGGGTAAGACAGTTCTGAGTTCTAATATGAAACAAGCAGAAAACAAATTGTTCTGATACTTATATATTAAGTTACAGAAAGCAATTTTGAGTCTTTGTAAAAATTCCTTTTTTTCTGGACAATTTCAAATTCTAAGTATTTTGTTTTAGTAGAAATCTTGGTTACTTATTTATTGTCTCAGATGAAAATGCTGTTCTATTCCACTCACCACTATGGTATTTGCATGTCAATTTATATTCTCTTCAGAAAAGTTGTTAGAACAAGGTCTCTTCCTCAATGTCCTCAATCATAAGGACTTATAATTCTGATGAAGGGGTGGATATTAATAATGAACAATTATTATCACCATAGGTCACACATATAATTATTATATGCATATATCTAATAAATTGGCTGGCTTTAAATTGCACTGGAGCAATGCTCTTTGGCTTGAACATAGAATCTGAATCTTACTGTGCAATCACCTATGTGCCATCCTAGAAGATATATGTATACATCAAGGCCAGTAAAAGTATACTCCCTATGATGAAGGTTTTTCCCAAAGCCTAGTGTATATTGAATTACACTGATCCAAATTGGAAACACCTTGTGAATTGACTTGTTTTCCCCTGACACTATATTTATTTCTGATTCCAAAGGCAACTAGAAGCCAATCCTGTGATATGCATGGAGAAAAAGAGAAAGAATGTATCACTAGATCCCTAGGACCTGTTAAGAAGTTGTTCTCTAATCTGCCATGCCAGTTCTTTCTAAGGCAGGCAGGATTTCCCCAAAGCCACCTTGAGAGAGAAAGGAGGGCAGTGAGTATCCCCCTATGTGGACTAAAAGCCTTATGACAGGTTCACAATGTGAACACCTCTAGTGGCAAGGCAGGTAAGTGAATGTGTCAGGTGTGTAGGCAGGGTGGGTTTTGGACAGTACTTGGTCTTTCTGAAGGGAACAGCTGCCCCGCGGAGCTTGTAATTATTGCCAGGAATGCAGAACCAATGTGAGCAAATTTCCTGATTTTCAAAAGATATTTTAAATCCAGATTTTTATGCAAGATCTCTTGGTAGAGAATTGTTTGTAACTTGGAAAACACTAAGCTGGTTCAACAAAATACGTCTCTAGTGACATATATATAGAAAGAAGATAGAAGATTATGAACTTTTTCAGGCCAGGAGATGATGTTAGGATTTGTTGCCCCAATAACATGAGTGACTTACAGTTTAAATTTGCGCTAGTGTATTCTGTGCATATACTTGTGCATTCCATCAAAAAAATAGTCCAACATAATTTTAATCAACTTACTGAGATTTTGGCCATCCATATCAAGGAAAGCTTCACTCTTTTAAAAACATATTATTTAAATGTACTCATTCTCAAAGGCTTTTACTAACATTTGAAGTTTTGTTGTTTTTGCTGTTAATTTTGATGTTCAGAAACATTTCTTTAAAGACCATTAGTATCTTTCTGTGTTAGACGTATTGAGAAAAGGAGCTGTAGAGAAAGTTAATTCTGTTGCTTTTCTATTGTTCCAATTTATTTTTATTATAAATTTTCACAGTTGAAATCTAAAACATAAGGATTAATTTTTAAAAGAAGACGCCTGACTAAAAATCAGAACATGTGGTTTAAAAATATGATCAAGGAAAAGATCTGGCTGTTGAAGGTCGTCATATGCCAAAAAGTCAGCTAGAAAATTAAATAGTTTGGGGAATATATGGTACAAGGGAGCAGTCGCTGTGACATAGATTAGAAGAAGGGCTTTCTGAAATAAGGAAGAGAGCTTGTAGAAATGTCTCACCGACAGAGGCACTGCCAAGCGTTACCAGGTATGCAAGTTGATAAATACCATGATTTAATTAGGAAGATGAACAGCTTGTGGTTTCCTGTTCCTTTTCACCAAAAATATTTTTATGAAAGAAATGAGTTGGTGTACTTTTCTAGTGAATGATGTTTAAGTAATTACTGAAAGAGTTATGGTCTTTCTTGAGTAGCAGTAGCAGAGCAGACTTAAGGAATAATTAATCTATGAGTCAATCTCTGGTTTGTAGATTCCACACTCATCTACTGAGAGAGGGCAGAGGGCCAAACTATTCATAGCTCCTTGGATTATGTTTTCATATGTCTACATTAGCTTCGGTTATTCACTGAGACCTCAGTGACTCAGTATAATAAGCAATTAATGTTGTTTAATTTTTAGCTGAAATTAAAACTAGTGAAAAATTAATTAAACAAAACTTTGATTTTACCCATTTATTATTGGATCTGAAAAGAACTAAATGGCACTGAAGGTGAATAAAAGTTGAGTTCACAATAACAATTCTTATTACTCACTTTATTTTTCAACTCACTCCTTTCTCATTTCTATTTTCTTGATTCTCTTTTCCTTAAATCATTAAAGATATATTAAAGGAGTATGTCAGGTAGACACTTTGTCCTTTGACAGGGTGCATTGTTTGGTTGGCAGATATTTTAATTGATCTCCAGGTATTGAGTAAAGTTAAGTTTATTTATAATAATACTGATCCATTAGTTGTAATGTCTATTATATGGGATAAGAATTTGTGTGACTTAATGCTGGACTCAGTAAAACCAGAGAATGTGGATCAAAGAAGTTGATGTGACCATTTGTATTTCCATGCCAATAATTTCCTCAGTGTGCCATAGATCTCAGGCTGCTGTGAATTTTCCTCCTTATCTTCTTAATTTTAAGTGCTTTTTAAATTTATACCTCTGCCTTCCCTCCGTGTTGTTGGTCTAGTGAATTTGTTCAAATTCCCAGTTTTGTAAATTATTTGTCTGATAAAAGAAAAAGGAGGAAGAATGTCTAAAATATCTAAGGACATCTAGCTCTTAAAGAAAGATAATTAGAATGATTAGAAGTTCAAAGGAACAATTAAAGTTAACTTCGAAAGGACCTAGGAATTAATAGCAGAGTTCAGATAGGGAGGTGCATGGCCAGTTTGTATGCAGTGGTCATAGTGGCAACATTAATGTATGTGTCCCAAATTCTATATTCCTAAGCAAACATACACATAGACACATGGATATAACAGTTTAACATATGTGGATAGAATGAGTGTTTTATTTTCTCAAGGAGTGATTATAAAATGGATTGTGGAATCTAATTGGATAAGGAAGGGAGTGAAGACATAGATGGAATCAGAGTGTGGGGCGTGCTAGAGAAAATGGCTGGATTAAGGGTGTTGGGAAAAGGGGCTTTTGGAGTTCATATAATTATTGATGTGAGTAGGTGGCTGCAAAGGAGTGCCAAAAAATTTTTTTTGAGCTAAGATGGCTAATGAAATGAGAGGCTAGGAAAGAGAAAAAGAGATATAGTAGCTTGGGCTTCCAAGAAGCCAGGTTCTGGTCACCTAGAAATATTTAAAGAAATTTTCAAGCTTAATTTTAACTTTTTCAGTTTTGTTTGGTGCATTTTAGCTTCTACTTAGCTCTCTTGTTTTTAACTAACTCTAGTTTTTAATAACTTTCTTTAGAATTTCTGATTTAATATTTTTCTTTTATATGTCCTATTAATTGCTTACTTTTGTGTTCTCCATTTAATTTTAATTATTTGATTGTGTTGTAAATTATATTTACTGTAAACCCATGATACATTTTGTGAGATGGGCAGAGGGTGCAGGAATAGTTGCTGATAAATGGACAAACATCCTGGAAAATACTTAACTGACAAATCATCAGTTACAAACTGACAAAACTTACCCAACATATAGTGGGAATAACAGTCATTGGAGTTTAGTGGTAGGATTTCTGAGTAAACAAGAAAATATAGGTTATCAGTGACAAACTGGAAATTTACTCTGCTGCCTTGTTTTACGACAATTAACCATGCTTTACATGCTTTCTCTTTGTACTTTGGCCGTATGTTTACGATGCCATCCTCAGAAAAGTCACCGAAACCACATTTATCCTTCACTTGAGTCCTGACCAGAATTCTCAGAATGACAGATTTACATTGCTTACTAACATGGCTCCTAGTCTCCCATATATTTTGTTCTATCTGCCTTTATATTCTATGTTTTTATTTTCCCTGTCTTGTAGAGTTATCTTCCCCAGGTTCAGGGCATCCAACCTTGTCTTCTGTCTAGACTTTATTGTTTGACTTACCCCTTTATCTAATTTTAATAGCCAAGGCTCTGCTTTAAAGCCAGGTTGTATTCTTAACCTCTATCCTTTGCCAATTCCTGGGTCTTCTGAAAGGACTGCATTCTCTTATGCATTTTGGCTAAATTTTTATTTACCTTATATTTTATTCTTAGTTCTTAGAAAATCTTATTCTTGGCTATCTCAGCTCCCTGTGTCTTTAACTAGTCAGTTAATGACCATTATAAATATTGGAGCAAGAGTCATTAAATACTCTTCATAGCTTCTGCCAATTGCTCCCTCCCTCAGTTCTTTAGATTTTAAGCTGACAAGCTCATACTCAGTGTTCTCTAAGTGACATGGATAAGACACGTATCCTTACTGTAGCTCTTAGAATTTCATACTTATTTTTCTGTCTTCCCCTTTAGAAAATGGGGCTATAATTAGGCTTTACTTTTACCATGAGAATGACTTGGCACATAATACGTGCCCAAGAAATATTTATGAAATAAATGAATGAATGAAAAGTTGCTATGGAAACAAGTAACTAAGATTGATCCTATCATCAATAAATTTACAGTCGATTGAGGGTTATATTTACAGCAACACATAATATCAATATAATTTAGCAAATGTGATGTTAGATAATTAAACAGAAAGCATGCTATGAGGTCAGATATGTAAGGCCTGATTTGTGTTATCTGGGAAGACTTCCAAAGGGTGGTTCCATCATTCATTCATTCATTCAGCAAATATGATTAAGCTCTGTGATTCAAGTTTTGGGGGGGTTGAGGATATAATAGTGAAAATAACATCAAGGACTTTGTTCTTGAAGAATTCTTAAAATATGAGTAAATAAATAAATGAAAATGAAAATTTCAGATAAATGTTACTTAGAACAAAAATGTAGAGTCATCTGTGAGTTTTCCTCTTCCCTTCTCTTCACTTTAGTTCCGTCAGTAAGTTCTGTTGGTGCTATTTTCCAAATATATCCTGAAACTACATGTTCTCCATCTTCATAACAGCCAACCTATTAAAGATACCCTTATGCTCTTTCTACCGCCGGGTTATTTGCATTCACTATTCCTTCTTCTTGGAATTTGCTTCTTTCCAGGTCACTGTGTGGGTAATATCTTTTTAACAATGAGGTCTCAACTCAGGTGTCACTTTTTCAGAAGTGCCTTGTCATCCATCCTATTGTAAAAATACTCTAACTTAGCACTCATTAACACGTTACAGTGTTTGGTTTAATGGTTTGCATTGTTACCTTGTCCAGATTAATAAAACAACTTCCAAAATGCATCACACCCACTTTTTCCTATCTCCACTTCAACCATCCTGGCCCCAGCTGCCATATTCTCTCAGCTACTAGGCTACAATAAATTCTCCACATTGGAACCAGGGTAAGCATTTAAACTATCAGTCAGATCACTTGATTCCAGTTAGAATCCATATGCCAAGTCTGTATTAACTCTAGAAGAATTAGACACAGAAAATGGGAAAAACTATTCTTTATTTTAAAGCAAGATTTGTGAGGAGAGATGCTGTTGTAACTGGTGTGTGTCTGGTGAGGAGACGTGGTGGAGGGTGAGGCAATACCTTTGTCCTGCAGCAGCGAGCCGTCCAGCTGGGCTAGGGGAGGGGAAATGTTAGCATCCTGCTTTTGCTTCTACCACCTCCCATCCCCCATCACCATTTTCTTTTACTGTAAGAGAAACACCTCCATGCGTCCACACCCGCTGACTTAAGCATCCTGCCCAAGTGTCCCCAAGAGCAAAATCGGGGTAACTCAGAGTGCTGTGCTTGTGAGGAGCTGAGGAAAGTTGCTGCAAATAACCGATCTGGGCTATTTCTTCTCTAACTCTTCCTTCCCAAATTCCAAATGTCTTTAGGAAGATGTAGAGATGAAAAGGTATAAAAAATATAAAGTATTAAAAAAAAAACACTTGGTTCATGGCGGTGGGTGTCTTAGGGGTTGGGGTTGACAGCATAGAAGATGAATTAGAGATGGATTCTATGATTATATCGTGTCTTAAGTCCTCCTTTACATAATGGTTTTATGATTACTTATACTGTTAGTATAAATAAGTAGTAAATAACTAAAGGAAAGTAAGCCATGGAGGAAATTATGATAAGATTATGTTATAAACCAAAAATATGATTAATCCAATTCAAAAACCTTGAGATCTAACTACTTTTGAAAAATCAGATATTATTCATCTCTTCTAAATTTTCTAGACTTCCTACTGGACTTACCCCCCCCCCCCCAAAAAAAGGTAAAACCTAGTTTGTAACAATGCAGCCAGCACTTCTGGTGCTTTGTGTTGTATTCCCTCTGATTACCCCTGAATTCAGCTTCAGGTTGGGTGGACATTTCTCGTATCTGATGGCTACATCCTCCTGATGTGCCCTCTGTTTCTCTGCTTTTCTTTCTCCATGCTTCCTTTAAAACCTGGGATATTTCTTACCAGGAGCCAAGAAATACAGAGGAACTAATACCCATAGGACAACCCTCAACCAACGGTGGATGGGAATGTGTGATAATGTCGTTGCAGCCTCCTTTCCTTCGTTGCAGTTTCTAACTCTAAGTCTCTTCTACATCATTTCTCAGGGGCCTCCAGAGGAACTGAGTTTCACGCACCCTGGATGCTATCAGGTCAGTAAATACCTTTTATTTGGCTTTTTCTTCTTCCTGATCTTCCATTCTGTTCCCTTATTCCATTTTTTTTTAAATATACGTAACTCCCAAATAAAGTACCTGCATGCAGATCATGGTCTCAGGCTTTCCTTAGGGGGCTCTCGGACAAGCTGCAGAGGAGCTGCAGTGGTGCTGTGTGCGGGAGAGGGCTTACCATTGACAGGTTAGTTACCGTGGGAGCCTCTCAGGGGAAGCAAATGCACAACCAGGGAGAGGGAGAGAAACTGGAGTGTTTAAAGCTCAGGAAAAAAAAAACACCAGAGAGGCTGGCACATCCTGAGCTAGGAAGGAGAACAGAGCTGGAGAACTTGGTGAGGACCAGAGTGTGTAGGGCTTTATATGCCATATTAAGGGGTTTGAATTTAATTTCAGACATAATGTGAAGCAAAGGGTTGATGTGGCTTAGACTGGGGGTGTCAACTAGAGTGGTTGCCTCCTGGTACCATGAAGAACTTGTGAGTAGAAAGGAGTGGATGGACTTCCCATATAGTTAGAGGTAGAGCTGAAGCCACTTGCTAAAGGACCAGCGATGGTGGGTGATAAAAAGAAATCAAAGATGATACTTAAGTATTAGGCCTAAACAAGAGTTGTATGAGAACAATACATACTGAGATGGAATCAAATAGGAAAGATTGGGGAAGGTGGGTAGGAATCACGGGTTATTTTTGGAGATTTTTTTTCAATGCCTATTATATATGCAAGAAGAAATGTGTGTGTGTGAGTCTGGAGCTAAGTGAGCTATTCAGTGCTGAAGATGTGACTCTGGGAGAGATCATCAGTTTATACTAACCACACTTTCGGTCTCTGAAACTGATACCCTAGTATCTGCAGAGTGGCCACGAGATGTTCTCCGGTGGGCTCTGGCCCACCCAGAAACATCTGGAGGAAAATTTTCATTCTTAACATATGAGTAAAATAAAAGTTGAGATTTTAGGTAACCCCAAGCCGCATGTCTGACAGTAACAGTGAACTTGAATTTCATGAGACACCACTTTCAAACACAGCTAGCCCGTTTGAAGCCCACTTGCCTCGCCTGGCCCATTCCTGCCCATGGAAAGCACAATAAAGGGGCTCGTGCTTTCTCTCTCTCTCCCTCTGCCCCGTGACCATCCTGCTGCTGCTCCGCAGTAGCCTGCAGCCAGTGCTGTTTCTCCCTAAGGAGCTGTGGGTAACAGAGCTGTGAACGCTTTCCAGTTTCCCTCTGTTGAGCTCCGCCTGGCCTTACCATAGCTTACCCCATGGTAACACGGTTAGAACACATTTAAACATGATTTAAGTTATATATGAATTCTCCAATGTCCTTCTTGCACAGCTCTTTTTTTACTCAGTAAAGGTAGGGATATGGAGCACATCACTTAATAAACCCATAATCAGTGGATATTACATGTTAGGAAAGGCCGTAGTGTTTGAAAACAAAAGCATGAGAAAGGCAAGGTCCATGCCCTGGAAGAACTCATACATTGTTTACTGACAGTTTCCATCCAATCGTCTAGAAAGAATTGCAGCTAGGTCTTCCTGCCAAAAATTTTGACATCATGTCACCAGATTATGTCCCTTGAGTCTCCCTGTGACCGCGTAGTTTTCACAAGCCTGTTCTTCTCTTCACCAAGTTGGCCCAGTCTATGCATTTCTGTTTTGGCTTCTCTGACTTGCCTTAACTTTTCCACCAAGGTGGCTAAATTAACCCTGGAACTTTAATTTCATTGACTGGGACCATGATCTTTACTTACCCCCGTGCAGGCTCCACTACTTGGGAACTGGAACCTCTTCTCTGTAGACGATCACCATTTACTGGTGACTAGTTGCCTCTTTCTATCGAGTCTGTCTCCTTTTGTACAACTCCAGTGCCACTACCCTAGTTCAAGCTACGGTCATCTCTCACCTGGACCGAAGCAGTAACCTCTTTGTTGGACTTCCCACTTCAAATCTTGTAACCACCCCCCCAATCAGTTTGTGCAATGTAGCCAGAATAATGAGCACAGGTCTGTCAACGAGGGAATCTGTCATTCCCTCACTTTTAACCTTGCAGTGACTTTCCACTGCAGTCAGAATAATGTACAAAATCCTTTCCATGGTCCGTGAGGCTGGAAGTTCTGCACCCCATTCAAACGCATGGGGGGTTCCCACACCGACAACAAGCAATTCTATGGATACCAGCTGAATTATCCTACAATTCAACTCAATTCTGATACTATCTACCCAGAGATAGCTTCAGACTCCACAGGTAAAGAGTTCAATTGTACACAACTGCACCCCCATTCAGATGCCAGAAATCACAGTGCGGGACTGGAAGTCCCAGCCCTCTCATGACGCAGTTGGCTACTCTGGCAACCAGCCCCCATCCTTGGGTGCTTTCCAAAATTCACCTCATTAACATAACAAAAGATACCTTTAACTCTTTAAATAAGCTTTATTGCTTTTTGTATGATTATGCGATTAATGTTCATTTCTCCTTCTGGAATCTACTGCCCATGAGAGGAAGATTATACCCTTTTCCTCACCAGTTTATCCATTGTAGGCACTTGATAAATATTTGTTGAATGGAATATTTGTACTGGCCACCTGGCACTGTCAGTGTGCCTGATTAGGGGCTAGGAGATTCTGATAACTTACTCTGCTTACTGGTTTGCACTTCCTGCTCATGACGAATGACAAAACCTTGCACTCCGTCTGGGTTTCTCATCCACTAGTGATGCCCAGCTACTCTTTATCAGCAAGGTTCATTTCTGGGTGCTACAATCCATTCCAATTTCCACTTAATCCTGGCCCCTGGCCCCTGGCCCCTCCCATCAGCAGGCTGCTGAGGCAGAGCTCAGCTCAAGCCTGTATCTTCTTTAATTATGACAGTTTTGTTCAAAGCCTGGACTTTCATTACCCAAGGAAATACAAAAGTTGCTTTTTTAAGAACCATGACCCATATTCTTATCTGCAAAGTTACAAAGTCTGTGATCACTGATGTTGCTTGCTTTAGTTTCCTCTGTGTGTGTGTGTGTGTGTGTGTGTGTGTGTGTGCGCGCCTGCGCGCTCATGAGTGTGTGGGCATGCACACGCTCAGTGCATATATAGATGGCTAAGTTCATTTAGGTCCCAGGAAACCATCACTTTGAAGAGAAATACAAAATGTCCTTACGACTCTCTCTCAAGCATGGAAATGTATAATACAGTTAATTTGGTTATTTTTCCCATAATTACCATTAGCTAACCCTGAATTTCAATTTCACAATGTCAGCTGCAAACTATTAAGCATGTTACAGTGATTTTGCCCTTAAAATAGTATGGTAAATCATTTCTGCCCTAAAATATTTATGATACAATATACATGTTTCATTAAGTGCTTTGGCTGCAAAGCTCATTTTTAATCTTGGAACATTAACATTTGCATCATTACTGAAGTGGCAATCTTTTAGCCTAGTGGTGTTTTCAGTACCCGCCTTCTATGTAAATACAAAACTGTGGCTGAGAAATTATAAAACACCTTAAGTATATATTATGATTTACAGTTTTAGGATATGTTCTCTGCACATTTTCTTTTTTCTCTTTGTGAAACAAAAAAGACATAATTATGTCATTTTGTGTGTGGGGAAACTGGGCTTCTGGGAAGTGACGTGACTTAAGAAGTTCATGAAGCTACTGAAATGCAGAAGGAAAACTTGTCCTTGGAGTTAAGTTTCCAAAGGTTAGACTTCTTATATTTCTTATTTTCTGGAGGCCCCGGAATGAGGATTCTGCAGAAGTACTTTGCACTGCTCACACCTGGGTTTCTCTGCGCTCTCCAATCCTCATTCTGATGTTTTTTCGTGATCTTGGTGCTGACACCTCTAACGCCAAGGTCACCAGTAGAGATGTATTCCCTACAAAGCCAAGCTTGGTTATTGCTACTACTTTTTTTTTTTTCTCGTTTGAATCAATCAGCAAGTACCTTTTAAGTATCAACCAGCTTGGCATTGTGAAGGACACATTCAAGTAAATACAACCCAGAGACTGACATTTGAGAATTAGATAATCAAGAAACAAAATTAGCATGTGTGAAGCAATGATGAATAACACAAACACCGTAAGACTGGTACAGTTTTCGAGTGTCCTGGAAGGCAAACGGAAACTGACTGAGATACAGGGAGACACAGGGACTTATCCAAAGTCACACAGCAAACAGACTGGGCCAAGGATTCAGGAGTCACCTTTTGCCGTGGGTATGAGATGGCGATGTGGGATTTTAGAGAAAAAAGATAGCTTAGGACAGAGCCTCTTGGAGAAGACAGAGTAAGGTCTACTTTGGAAAGAGGGGATGGTGTTTATTTCACATGGAAAAATGTAAGTAAAGGCACCCATGGGGAGACGGGTATGGAGGCTTCTCAGGAGAGGGACCAAAGCATACCTGTTTATTAAGGTAAAATGTACCTGTCTTCCCAGGAGAGAACTGAGCAAAACAGAGATTTGGTTTCCTTTTGATGTCCGGTTGTACCATCCATTCTGTTAAATACTTTTGACAAATATACTTTCCCTTTAGTTTGATGGGGGATGTAAAATTATTCTCGGGCAGAATATAATGAACTGTACAGTTACTTTGACCTATTATAAAGGTGTCACCAGAAAAAGAAAAAAGAAGAGTTGTACCAAACACTGAGATGAGCGTTTTTCAAACATCATTTCATGTTATCCTGACAACATATCTGAAAAAAAGGTATTGATGAGGTGTTCTTCATATCCATGCTTTCTAGTGTACGTGATGGAACTTTAAATGTTGTTCGTTCAGGATGATTGCTTAGTGTTAGGAAGCACTTGTCTCCTCAGAGAATGCTCTTTAGCAGCAGCTGTGAAATCAGAAGACTTGACTGCATCCATTTCCTTTCAACGAATATATACCAGGCACTTTACAAGCTAATGAGAAGGAAAAATTCAAAACACCTAGTCTTTGCCTCCGAAAACTGAATCTAGCAGGAAAACAAAAAGAACTCAAACAATCATTATATGAACTTATTTACAAAGCAGAAACAGACTCACAGATATAGAAAACAAACTTATGGTTACCAGGAGGGAAACGGGGTAGGAAGGGATAAATTGGGAGTTTGAGATTTGCAGATAATAACTACTGTATTTTACATATCTATATGTAAAATAGATAAACAAGGTTATACTGTGTAGCATGGGGAGCTATATTCAATATCTTAAAATAACCTATAATGAAAAAGAGTATGAAAAGGAATATATGTGTATGTATATATATGACTGAAACATTATGCTGTACACCAAAAATTGACACATATTGTAAACTGACTATACTTCAATAAAAGACATAAAATAAAATAAAATAACCATTATAGACTAAGAATGAGCCCAGAGAAGAGATTAGTAATTAGTACAAAGTGAGCACCTCCTTCCTGCACACCGTACATATCAGACATACATCATCAGCATGCATTATCTCATTTATCTTCCAATAAACATCCAGAAAGGGTATAACTATGTCTGTGTTAAGAAAGAGTAAATTAAATCTCACAGAAATTCAGAAAATTGCCCTTAGTCACACAGCTGCAAGAACAGTTCATCTTGAAGCCAGATCTGTCAGACCCGAAACCCGTGTTCTTCACAGACTAAGTGCCTGATAAAAGGTAGCAGTTATTACTGTTTAGTATTTGTTTGGAATCTTTGTCTATTACACTACGCATGCACACACTTCCCTAATGGCAAATCAGAGAGAATATCATTTAACCACACACAATTAATCTCCGTCATTTTCCTAAGGGAAATGATTTTGTATTACTTTTCTTCTCAGATCCTGATTTCTTACCACATGCGTAGTCTTTTTAAGTCTAGTGAAAAAAAAAAAAAAAGACCCGTTTTAAGTGCTGTGTAAGTCTGGCGGTAGGAGGAAGCTGCAGAGTAGCAGCACTGACCCACATTCTGCAGGCGGAATCATTTGGAATCTTTAAGTGACAGCTTCGTCAGAGGTGGGAACTCAGGCTTAACTTGTGTACCAAATGCCTCTTTGCAGCCTTTCTGTGACTTGGGAGTAACTTCCTAGAGCTCTGTTCATTCTGATCTGCAGAAGGAACTCATTTCTATTCCCAAAATACGTAGGACGAAGCTCAAGTATGCTTCTTTGAAAACAAATCATTATTTAAAAAATAAAATAAAATTTGATGTTATGTAAGATACATTTAACTGGAAGCCGGCACATCAGCATGGCAACTCTTGTTCAAATGGATTTCTGAATCAGATAATGACAGGTACATATTTTGTGAGTATTGATATTCTGTCATAAATATATCTTTTTGATTAAAAGGCTTATATGCCTTTTAACTAAGTGGAAGATTTGTTGTCATCCTTTCGGCAGTTTTCGATGGGCTCTAATTTAATTTTCTTTTCCTGAGAACATGAGTCAGTACCACAGAGTGATGATGGAAAGTCCTGTGACTGGCAGTGTGGGGTGGGGAAAATAGGAGGGTGTTTTTGTTTGTTTGTTTGTTTGTTTTTTGACAAATCTAGGAACCAAAATCTCAAATTGTTTCTCATTTTTTTCTGTGTGACTTTGTTGAAGTTATGAAGACTCTGATTCTCCCCTCATTTACATGTTCAGTTATTTAGTTTGGGGATTAAATAATGTAGTCCTGAGTGTACCACAGACACATAGCAAAATTTTCATCCCCTAGCCTTTGAGAAATATACCTCATTAATATTTCTCTTCATTTCTTGTCCTGATCCCTAAATTTATGGGTGATTGGAGGGAGCAAGAAACAAAAGCATCCTTAAACAAAGAATGAAGATGAAATGTGTGAGCTGAAGTCCCTTAATAACTAAAGCTGAACTTTCAGGAATCGCCTGTCACTTTTATCAAAGACCCGAGAAGCTATGCAGTGAGAGCAAATAGGTAGAAGTTTTTCTGGTTCTTCCAGGAGGCGGCAGACCCACATTCTGAGAGATACAGACCAGGACACGGGGTCTTGTTCAATTTCCTAATTCATTTTGCTGCATTATTAACCTAAGTCACAAAAGATACAGGCTCATCAGTCAGTTCCTTTGCTCTACTTCTATGATTTAGGACTCAGTTTAAGAGAAGGTAGCTACCTTTTGTCTCTCTTCTGAATATGCAGGAAACTCCCTGCCTAAGAAACGGACAGCTCATGTTTGAAGGGATCTTGCAAAGTCAGCTGCTTCATTCCTGTAATTTAAGCATCTCATCCAAGTACCACCCAGACCCAGCTCTGGTTAGTGCCAAAGATCAGAATAGACCAAGCACGCTTGAGGTAGTCTGCGTGCAGTGTTCTCAGTTGCCACAGGGTTGAGCCTTCTCTGATTCTCTGAGTGCTGATGGGTCATTTATTTTAAATTCTTTGAAAAGATGTCACAGGATCCTGCAGAAATCCATTGCTGTAGCTATATTGTTTCATTTTGCCTAAAAACTCCCATTTGCTTCTACTACAGTTGACTCATGTAACACATTTTTATACATTATAAATCTCCCTGAAGCATCATTTTTGCTTTTCTTCCATAGTCTTATTCTATCAGCCATTTCCTCTGATTTCTCTGTAACAAGTTTATAGTGCTATCCAAAATTCACTTATTTATCAAGCTAACTATTGATATGTAACATAGAGAAAATATTCACGAATCATGAATACAGTTGCATCCGTTTTCACAAAGTGGACATGTCCGTGTTACCAGCATTCCCTTCATTCTCCATCTAGCGACTGTCTCTCCCAATGGTAACCACATCCAGTACAACAGCTAAATTTGGCCACGTTTTAAGGAGCTTAACAATTACAGAAAACAAAATTCTTTTTTACTTATGAACATTTTTCTAAACAAAAACTCCATCTCAAGATCTACATAAATGGGTGAAACATAATCTCAATTTATCTATTGTTATTGCCAGTAGCTTCTCCAGACCAAGTATATCCTTTAAAATATAGAGGTTTTAAAATAATAAGTTTTTATACTTAAAATTTGCTGTGTAGATTGGTATAATTTGGGGATAGAAGTTAATTGGACAGCATATATCAACTGTCAATATGTGTTTCATTACTCAGAAATTCTAGTTTGAAGAATTTAACATAGAGAAATAGACACCTATAAGCATAGATCCGTATGTTTAAAATTGCAGAATTGTTTAAAGCAGAAGATGTGAGGGCCCAAACCTAAACAAGATTCACTGTGGGAGGAACTTGGAAATTTGTGAATGAGCTATTCATTGAATACTTTCCAGCCTTTAGAATGAAATTAAGCTATGTAAACTAACTTGGAGAGAACTCTATGGCTATTGATAAATGAGAAAACTAAAAGCAGGTGTTATGATGACTCTTAACTTTGTATAAAAATCATAAACAAATTGTTAACGGCAGTTTCACCATGGGCATCATGGGTATCGCTTTGGGGGAGCAGAACTGCAGATTTCTACCTCTTTATACTGTTTTCTATTTTTACAATTTTTGTAACATTCATTACTTGTGTAACAAATATTGAAGATTAAAATTAAAAAGTTGTATTCCCTAAGGAGCATTTTCCAAGATACTTATCCAACTGCTTTGAAAACTTAAACCTGCATGCAAATGCTTGCAGGAATTTTCAGTCATAATCACCAAAAACTGGAAGCAACCAAGATATCCTTCAGTAAGAAAATGGATAAACAAACTGGGGTAAATCCACACAATGGAATATTATTTAGTGATAAAACTGAATGAGCTAACAAGCCATGAAAAGACATGGATGAAAGTAAGAAAATATTGGGTGAAAAATAATAACAATGACGGAGGTGTGTCGGAGCGACACAGTGGACAACCGAAAGAGTGCTGGACAATTTATACAGCAAAACACATAAGATAAATAAGTAATGTGTTATCACTCAGAGTGCAAAATAAATATCAATACATCCATACTCACCTGAATAAACTATTGAATAAATGAATACAGGAGAGAGAAGAGACAAATTTCCCATGCAAAAGATTCCAAATAATTTATTTTGATATTCTGACTTTAAGGTACTGGAGCATAATTTCTCACGCCACAAGTGCGGCCTGGCCATAGTGACTTACACAGAGTATAACATGGAAGGAGTTTGAAAAAAGAATAACTTCATATTGAAGAAATGTAACAGACACTACCTCAACCAGGTGATCAAGATCAATAACCAAGAATGTGATAAATCATGTTGATATTATGTACACTTGATTTAATGTGATGAAAATGGAACTTTACCTGTGTGGTCTTCCTCCCAAAACCCATGACCTTATTCAAATTATGAGAAAAAATCAGAGAAGTTTCAGTTGATGCACATCTGACAAAATACCTGATCAATACTCCTGAAAACTATCAAGGTCACCAAAAACAAGAGACGGCTGAGAACTGTTACAGCCAACAGGAGCCCAAGGAGACGTGGCAACTAAATGTAGTATGAATTCCTGGATGGGATCTGGAAAGAGAGAGGATATTAGGTTAAAATTAAGAAAATCTGAATAAAGTGGGAACGTAAGTGAATAATAATGTATCTATATTGGTTCAGCAAGTGTAGCAAATGTAAAAAAAAAGGTGCACATAAGTTATAAGAACCATTTTTCCCAGTGAAACCTTTCAATAAGAAATGTTGTATGCAATAATATATCTTCAAATGGATTTTACCTAATGACATTAAAAGAGACTTAAACAAACTCTTATGTGTTTTTGGATAAGAATACTCACATCATTAAGGCATGATTTTTTCCTTACTATGTTTTAAAATATGATCCCATTAACAATACAAGCAGAAATTTATATAGAAACAAAGCAAGCTAATTCCATAATTCATAATAAATAATTAAGCCAGGATAAGCAAGGTGATTATATAAACAAAGAGTTATGAGAAAGACTGAACTTTCTAGAAATTTAAGTAGATTGTAAAACCATACGAATCCTAGCAGTGTGTTATTGGCACATGGACTAACAGATCCAAAAAAAAAAAAAAACCAAAACCAAAAAAACCCAAAAAACCCAGTATAGAAGATGTAGTATTGTACTTTCAGCATATTCATTAGTTTAAATTTGTAAAGAACTTCTCCATATCACTACAGAAAAATGAAACACCCAATTCAAAAATGAGCAAATGATCCATACAAATAATTCACAAAAAATGGAAATACAAATGGATTTCTTAAAAATGTGAAAAATATTTGCCTTTACAAATAGTAAGAGAATTGCAAATTAGATTGCATAGGTTGAAAATTGTGCTGAGCTGATGAGGGAAGGGGAAACAGCCACAGTCATATGTGTCTTATTGAGGTGTAGATTAACATGGCTTTTATGGGAAGTACTTCATTAAATCTATCAAAATTTAAAATGTAGGTCTACTTCCATCCAGCAAATCTTACTCTAGTAACATTCAAGAGATATACTTGGTCATGTCTGAACTAATAAATGATGAAGAATAATCATTATGGCATGTTTTAAGTTGCAACAATTAGAAACAGAGTAATTTTACATCCATAGTGCTGCTCAGTTGTGTTTTCTTGAGTCATGAGGGGAGATGATAATGGAGCTAGAATTAGTAACCATGTTGTACGTCCTTCTGCAGGCTTTTACTTCTGTTATCTACACCAGTCATCTGTACAGCGGTGACAAAGGTCTACCTATATATAGAGGTCTCTAAAATACATTGTTCAGTAAAACAATGCAAGATACATAACAATGTACATTGTAAGCTATCCTGTGGGAAAAACAAAACTCACTCTACATTTGTATATAGGATCTTTGGAATGATACACAAACAATAGATAACAATGTTAATTTGAGGAGGAGAACATGGTAAGGGATTCAAAAGACTTGGTGGGAATTAGAGTCAGTTTTGAGTTTTGTACCATGTGCATGTATTCCTTATACATAAATAAACAATTGAGAAAAATAAGATTAAAGATTTTCTCCTAGTCTGTATTTGCGTAATCTTGATAGTCGGTACAAGTGAGAAATAAAATATCTTTTATATTATGTGTTTGTTCTTAGGGAACAACCTCAAACAACCTTTAATTTCTGAGTAAAAAAGAGTTAAAATCTAAAAGAAAGACTGGGCTTATCATAGTGAAAACAAATATTAAGAGTAAGGTGAACATGTCTTCAACCCAAAAACCAAAGGAACTTCTGTAAAACTTCCTTGTACTAGGAATGGAGGCTAACACTGCAGAGATTTGCAAAGCTTGCAATTGAAGAAACCAGGTTAAGTCCAAAACAGTAGCTGTATTACATCTACCTGCAGGCTCCTACTTCTCTGTTACCTGTAGCTGTTTGAGCTACTTCCTCAGACCTCTTTTGGCCTGACCTTATAGATCCTGTAGATACTTAAAGAATGTTAGAGCTGGAAGGATATTCAGCTTTATAATGGACACAACCTTTATAATTCCAGAAAAGGAAAACTGATGCTGCAGACAGTTTGCGTTTTCTTGAGTCGTGAGGCAAGGTAATCATGGAGCTAGGATTAATTAGCATGTTTACTGGCTCCCAGTTCAGGGCTATATTTGCCTTCTACATCTTGGTTGAATGAGCTGTTCTTGGGTTCAGTTCATCTACCAAGACAAGAACCCTTCAACGGAGAGTTGAAGTAGTCAATGGGCATATCCAAAAGCCCCAAGGACTCAGGGCATAGGTGTAGATTCATAGGCTCTCTTTTACCGCTGTTTTAATCTTGTAAGATTTGCCCGGTTAGGATGTCTGATCATGGCGGCTTTGAGGACCACTGGTAAGGTGGCCATGATTCTGTTTACTAACTGTGCAGTGTTAGGCCACAATTCTTGCTGCTATATCCATGTAACATTCCCTCTGGTTGAGCTTCCTGGATGCTTCCAGTGGGTAGAATGACTTTTAGAATCATTGGTATGTCCTTTAGGAAGTCACCTATAAAGTAATTAAGAATAAAGATGATGAACGTTGGTAGATACTTACCATGTTCCATATTCTATGTTTCATGCCCGAAGATTCAGATATTAAAATGATATGATACCTTCCCTTAAGAAGCCCCGTGACTAACAACGGAGACAGTTAAGTAAATAAATTGATGGAGAACAATGTCACATGACTACAGAAAATGCACCTTCACCATGTACCGTGAACACAGAATGGAGGCTCTAATTTCCTGGGGACAGGAGGAGTGAGTGTAGACACGGACTCAGTGAAAGTATTGTAGAATCAGTTATCTTTGTGACTGAACACACGTTCCAGACTAACAAGGAGCACAGAATAGCATACACAATGGCAAAGGCATTAAGAAAGGAAGATCTGTATGAAATTTCTTTTTATGAGGCTTCAGTTGTTCACTATCAGTATTTATTTTATGCTTAATCTGTATGCATTCTGTTTCTTAGAAATATGACACATCTAAAAGTCCCAGAAAAATTCAAAGTGCAGTTGTAAGTCTGTCCATAAACAAAATTTGAGTTGTAGTCTAGGATGCTATGAGAAAAATGCTTTCGTGCTTTTTGCTTTATGGAAATCCATTGTTATGAATTCTCCCAAAAAGTGGGTGAAAGACTTTATAAAGAGTAAAGAGCTAAATTCATACATTTGATTATGACAATAAGGATGATAATGGTGATGACAGTGATGATGGTGGTGATGATGATGAAGAAAACAAACCAATCTGCTGCAGTTCATGGCAGAAGAGAATTCTCTCGTATGATCAATGTATTGGTGAGTAAAGGCTGGTTCCCCATAAGCTAAACTCCTGAAAAGAGCTGCTGTCAAGAGAAAATGACTTGATACTGTCTTGACATACACGTATGCACTGAAAAGCAGATGGGTGACTTCCGCTGGCATCTGAGAGTGGGGAGAAGAGAGACTGTCTCACTAAGACCGCCATTTCTCCCAGCAAAAACGTCAACAAAAACGGTGTAATTTGAGGTTCTGCATGTGTCCTTAGTTGTGAATGAAGTCTGGCCTTTTTGAAATAATAGGAGTAAGGAGACATAAAAGCCAATGAGATTTTGTGTGAATGTGAATGTGTGTGTGTGTGTGTGTGTGTGTGTGTGTGTGAACACGTGCACACTCACACATTATACATGCACACATGCACATACACACAGACTTATATCTGGTGTGTTACCTGCAAGTGTCTCTCAGACCCTCTTCCATTCTGTGAGTTCATTTTTCTTTCCAAAGACATAGGAATGTTAATTTGAGCCAAGATGTGTTAACATCACTCTGGAAACTGATGCCATTATGGTACTGATACAGAATTCATGAAGAAATCGTCAGGAATGACTAACATCTAATGTAGTGCATGCTGCTTCTAAATGCATGAGTTCACGATCATTAAACCTGCTGTTTTGGATGATTTGACAGAGAACCTGAATTGGAAATAATTTTCCTCGCTTGCTTTAGTGTAATTATTTCAATGAGTGAAATTTTTAAACTTTGGGCTAATATTAAATATTTTCCTCAGAAATTAAATGGAGAGCAAGCTGCATAACTTAAAGTTTTTTCTTTTCTTCTGTTTATTTTCTCCTACGTTAACTGGTGCTTGGCATGCACAAGGTCCTGGGTTCAATCCCCAGTACTCCCGTTAAAATAAATAAGCCTAATTACCTACCCCAGCAAAAAAAAACAAACCAAGGAATGGAGTATACAGCTGGGCCTCATGGGACTGGATCTTGATTGTCAGAAGCTAATCTCTCTGTCTCTCTGTCTCTGTCTCTGTCTCTGTCTCTCTCTCTCTCACACACACACACACACACACACTGACTATGGTCTCCCTTCCTTCCTTTTATAACATTAGGTAGTACCTTCCTTCCTTCCCTCCTTCCTTCCTGTTCTATCACCTTGTCTCGCATTCTCCCTACTGGAAACCAGCTGTTCTACTTAATCTTTGTGTGGATCCCCCCATACCCACCGCTTGAATGTGGCTATGATTTGTCTTGGCACAAACTCTGCGAACTTGGTCTCAACACTACGTGGATTTTCATCTATAGAACACCATACTGCTGTGTGGATAATCTCTTTGTCTTCTAGTTCAGTTTCTCAAGAAGAATCCACTATGCCAATGGCAGCCTTGGTTCAATTTAGGTATTACCAACTGTGCTCAGTGGAGATGTGTGCTCACTTGGGTTGCTCCTTCCTGGAGTGATGTGGTGCCGGCACATGGACTCTCATGCCCTGGTATGTTACAGAGAGCTCATCCAAATAATTTAGGCATCCATCTGCCTTATTTACTAGTCCTCTGTAATTTGACTTCCCGAATCAAGTTTAATCAGTTAATTGACAAGTAGTTTTTGAGCACGTGTTATGGGTCATCATTACCTTAAACTTTGGAGAGATTACAAAACAATCATAAGATATGTCACTAGGTTTAAAGGAGTTTAGGAAATAGTTGGGGAAGAAACCAACAATGCATTTGAGATAATCAGTAAGTGAAATGCCCATTTCTGTAGCATAGATACATGCATGATAGTTAAACAACGGAATTATGGATGAGTAGAGTCTATGATTTCATAGACTGGATAGGAATTAATGTATGCCTGTAATGATGGGTAGGACTTCCAGAATTTAGGAGAAAGGACATTTAATATAATGTTAAGTCACACAAGATATTGTTCTTTCTAAGGAGAATATTTAGTACAAGGTGGAGAAAATTAGGTGATAGAGGGAAATAAGTTTGGGGTAAGATTTTTGAGGATCTTGTGGATTTAACTGAGGAGCCTAGTCTATGGTAAGGAAAAACAGAATGAAAAGGCGAGGAACAAAGTATAGGAGAAGGGTAGCCTGCAGTTAGGTGGCCCATTTGGAAGTGAGGTTAAAGCATTTTGGTTTAAGGTGATAGCTGTGAGTATGGGAAAAACATGAGCATATGAGATGTCACGAAATGAGTAATTCTTGGGAGCAGAAGTTTTGTTTGAGTTCTGGCCCTGGCTCTGTTCTGATCTGGTAATGTGTCCTGGAGCAGGCCATTTACTTCCTCTGGGACTTAGCTCATTTTCATGATGGCTAGCTGGAGGAGATCAAGAGAACCATCACCGCTGGTTGACCTGCGACTGGACCTGGGAGATTAGGGGCTCCTCACTGCCCCCGTCCCTGGATTCCACTTTCCACCCTCTGTTCCCACAGCGGAAGCCATTTTCATGGACGCAGCCTTAGGAGAGCAGTGTGTCCTTGATACCTCCATGGTGTACATGACTGTTCACACTAAGGCCTTTACATAAACTTTTAAGATTCTGGTGGGTGGGTGTGGAGATCTGCTCATCTGAGTCTGCCCAAGACAAGCCTGTATGAAATTCCCTTGTTTATTAAACCTGCCAGCTGCCAATCTGGAGTGGTCTGCCTCTTTCTTCAGCCTCTCTTTGCCCTCCATGTATGGGACCAGTTTCAGATTTCATCTAGGAAGCTCCTGAGGTTTCAAATCAACATGTCTGTCACAGTATTTTCTAAGTTTCCTTCTATCTTGAGCCTGATAAAGTCAATGATACATGCTGAAGAAAGTCCTTATTGTTGTACTTTGTGACAGAATAGAAGGGTAAAGAAAGAAAAATCAGGAGTCATACCAGTGCTTCGAGTCTAGTTTTATGAATTCAGAAATCCAAATTTTTTGTTTAAAAAATAGGTTGTGTTGAAGTCTGTGATGCTAAAAATTTAAGCCTAGAGCTGAGATAAATACTTAGTTTGTTTAAGAAAGGCGATTGCTTATCACAATTTTCATAGAGATATATATCTTTCATACGTGTCTTTATAGTAAAGCTAGAGTGGAAAGTTTTTATTTTTTTGTCATGGGCTAGGGAAAAAAAAAAACAGTTATATGTGATTTTTGATAAAGTAGTTCTGTTATGCTTTGGAAATTAGTTGTGGATTTCAGCAAACCTGATTCCCTGCTGTGTGAAATGAGAAACCTGGAGGAGAAGAAAGATCTGTCAGGAGAATAGTGATCTCAGTGCTTTGATTAACAGGAGGCCAGGTGTTAAATTTAATTGCCTCTAGAAAGAAAGAAAATTTTGCTTTTCAGCATTAGTCTCACACTTCCTAATGATGGTGGACTTTCACATGAGGAAGAAATGAAAAGAGAAAAACTTAAATTTTAAGGAACCATGTTTGTGGTAGAGATTTAAATTATTATTTACTCTTTGCTAATGGATTTTTTTAGTATAAAATCAATCATGTACACAATCAGTGACATACATAGTCATGTACACCGTCCATCTTTCTATGTGAATTTATAATTGGGGCTATACCAAAAAGTAGAAAAACCTATTTAAGTATTAATTATATTTATATTAATTTTATAAGTTAAAGGAGACAGTTAACATCTTAAAGACATCAGATACTCTCTTCAATGAACGTGATATGTATCTCCATTTGTTTACATCCTTTTATTTTATGTTCTTGAATAAAATCTTCACATCTTTTGATAGATTTATTCATGGGTATCTCATAGTGATGTTACTTGTTAAATAGGAATTATTGTTATTGCACTGGCTATTCATGACTAATAAGAATGCTATCAGTAGTTAAAGATTGAACTATTGTCAGAAAGGCTGGCGAATTCTCCCAATTTTATTAAGAATTAGCTTTACATTTATCTTTACATTATTTAAATAAGGATCATTTTTTTCTCTTTATTTCCAAGTATTATATATTTAATTTATCTTTTTCTTAGGACTTATAGTAGGATAAATAGGACTTATAGTAACATTGTATGATTTTTATTAGATTACTAGTTTTCCATATAGATATTTATATCATCTGCTGATGGGGACTATTTTAGTTCCTCCTTTCTGCTCTGTATGCCTTTTATTTCCTATTCTTGCATTATTATGTTGGCTAGTACTTCCATTCTTATGTTGAAAAGCAGTGGTGAGCATAGACATCTTTGCCTTGTTCCTGTTGTTGAGGGGTAAGAATTCAATCTTTTACAAATATGTATGATGTCAACTTGAATTTTCTAAAGATAGTTCTTATCTATTTGCGATATTTCCCTTATATTCCTAGTTTTCTAAGAGTTTTTATATCATGAATAGATACTGCCCTTTGTCAAATTATTTTTTCTGCATTAAGTGTTTTGTTCATGTAATTTTTGTACTTTATCTTGTTAATATGGTAGATTACATTGATAAATTTCAAAATATTAAAGCAAGCATACATGCTTGAAATTACACCAATTGCCTCAATATCTCTGTTGGAGAAAAAAGACTTTACTACATTTTCTAGCTTGTTGTCTTATAAGCATCTTCATAAAATTAAAAAAAAAATCACTCTTCACCAATGCAGAATAAATTAAATCAGCTATTGTATTGTTGATGAGCTAAGAGGCTTAGCTTTACAAATTCTATATCCTTGTAGCTTTTTGTCAACAGTCATTTCATATCACCATGATGTCAGTGTTCCTTTTGCCCATACAGAGCTATCGCTCTCCACTTAAGAATTTACCCTTCCTTCTAGATCATGTTGAATCTCAGCTTCTCTGAAGAACTTTTCGTGGTTTCCAAAACCTTGCACCCCTGCTTTGTTTATTGTTACACAATTTAGCAAATATTGAAATCTAGTTCTTTTTTGTCTTATTATTTTATGTGTTTAAGTGCTGCCTGACATCTAGTCTGCACCTGACAAATTAAATCAGAATGTGTAACCCAAGTAACAATATTGTTTAAAGCACTGTAGTTCTTACCAATACATAGCCAAGTCTTAGAACCACAGTTGTCCTAAAGCAGTGGTTCTCATACTTTAGCATATGAAAGAATCATCAGGAGGCTTGATAAAACACAAATCTAGGTTCAGCCTCCAGAGTTTCAGTTTTGGAAGAAACCTAGATATGTAAACAACAAGTTTCATTAAATAATTGCATAATTGCTAGCTCCCCAGTCCACAGATCGCTATGTAAATTACAGGTACACTCATGTTCAGTGAACAATCACCTCACTTCTATCAGGGTCTGTCAGTGATTGTTCACAATGCATCTGTTATCTGTACTTTCAGGGATGGAAAAATGTAGTTGTACTGCCTTCGCTTCTCCCAATGATGAATCCACATGCAATTTTACAAAAACACATGATTAAAAGAGGAAATTGGCCAACAAAGATTAAAGTGAAGCAAAAAAAAAAAAAAAAACAAAACCAAAAAACCAAAAAAAACCCCAGTAATCCTGAAATTGAAATTCAAATCTAATGTCAATAGAGTCATAGATGTAGCTGACTGTGGGCATGTTCACACTGACATCATGATGTATGCAGTGAGAGGAACTTAGTAAAGGGGAACTTATCACTTATCAACAGAAATAAAGAATGTAATAGTGATGAAAAGTTTGTTACTATCCCAGAGAAGACACTCTGGCATAAAACTTCATATTATAGGAAATCTAGGAGATTTTTCATGACTTTGGAGATGCAAAAGATGAAATGCTGGAAGCTAATTCAAACTTAGAAGGGATTATGACAATTCACAAAGGCATAGAAGAGGTGCTTACCTCGACTCATAAGTTACAGGATGAGAAGAAGGGAAGCAGTGCTTAAATTACTTTGGACATGTTTTTACAAAGAGATAAAACATTGATTCTCAATGTTTTTAATATTTTAAAATATAATGTACTAAATAAATATAATTTTATTTAAAGTTTTTCTATATATTTGTGATCTACAGAGTTTTAACTGTTTTGACAAAATATTTAAAGGTCAGAGAACAATTATAATTTTCCCATTGGTCATTAAGATTGTCTCACATGGTTTCAATTTGCATGGTTATGTTTATGGTCCCTTACTATTGTACACAGCGAGAGTTGCCTACCGTTAACTGCTATCAAAGAAAATCTTTATCCTTTGTAAAGGGAGTTCAATGTATTCATGACAGTCATTAATCTCTATTGGTAGGAAGAAGACAGAAGGGGTTTAATTTCTTATCAGAGCCATCTTATTTTCATTTTATGAGTAACGTTTTGGATTCCTGACATAATTTCATTAGCAAAGAAGTAACCAGAGCTTTGCCATTTATTAGTAAGAACACTTTTTAATGAAATACCTCAAGCCCACAGAAAAGAATACAACAAAAATCAGTTTTAAATACTAACATTGCACCTATCTATCTTATGCCATTACACTTTAAGAAAAAAAAAAATTACAGATAGTCTGTAGTGGCATATTCATCTTACCTTCTGCTTTCTTACCCGGACATAATCACAACCCTGAATTTGGTGTGCATCAAGATAGGAAAAATATTTATGATAACACTATGTTTTGAAAGAAGCATTAGCTTTAGAAATAGGTTGTGTTTATTTCCAGGATCAACCACTTACTAGCTGGAAATGAATCATTCAGCTTCTCTGAGGCTCAGTTTTCCCATGTATAAAAGGGGAATATTCCTACCTTTCTCTGAGTTGAGTAAGGATGAGAAATAATTGATACGAAGCCTTTCACACTTAGGAAGCTCTCAGTATGTTCTAGATGCCAACATTACCGTTGTTATTATTTTGTCTGCCGTCCACTCGGGAGAGTCCAATATGGAGAGACAGATGTAATGTTTCCTGACCGTGGATTATGCTTTCTCTTGAGCTAATCCACAGCTCTTCCCCTGAACTAGTGGAATCATTCCTCATTTTTATCTCATCTTTCGGTTTTTGAAAGCAGCTGTGGTTAAGCGGCTCACTGCAGTCTCGCGCAGTTCTGCCCTGAAGCCGACAGTAGCCCTACGGCAAAAAATAATGTAAAGTGAAGTTCTGGGGCGGGAATCCTACATTAAAGAGAAAATGATTCTGTATAGTCATTGGCGGTTGGAACCCTTGTCATGTTGTATACATATCAGGCAATTTACCATCTGCGGTATCGGCCCCCTTGCCTCCAAAGTTGTGGGAGATTTTGCCAAGTGCATTTATGTGGCATCAAATATTGCTCTCTTCTCGTTGCAACCCTATGGGCTGGTTTAAACAAAACTGAAAAGGGCATCCCAAAGCATCGCTGGCATTGGACAATTTATTTCTGCACCAACAAAACTAGGGGAGCATTTTTTAAAATTTCCTCTTCTGAAAGCAGGCCTCCTTGGTTGCCTCCTACAGACTTCATTGGCAATCTGAGCCCACTCCAACTAATCGATAAATAAGGCTCAGTTAAGCCACATTTATTTCTAGAAGCAAATAGCAATCAGTGTATTACTGTGGAAGCTCAGACCCTGTCCATCTGCTGAATCAGTAAACAATGAAGGTTGGGGCTTTGAGACTGCATTCCGAAGGGAAACTCCTGCCTCAAAGGCAGGAAAATGAACCTGATCACTTAGATTTATATGACACCCTGCTCAATTATCTGGAGACTGAAATCAGCCTTGCATTTCTCTTAAAATATACAGGCACCTCCTCCTTTGATCCTTTGATGTACTGTCTTTTACCAGGACTTTGTTGTTGCTGTTTTTTATCTTTTAATTATTTTTATAGCAATTAGTAACTTAAAAGAAAAACATTGGATAGTTACCTACTATTTCAGGCACTTTTATATATTTTATCTTATTTAATTCTCATACCCCTACTAAATAAAAAACAACCCAAGTTTACAGTGGCAATAAGCTGTGTGTTTATTATTCAATTCCCAGTTTGCTAAAATGGTTTGTTTCCTTGATTTATCCTTTCAAATACATTGCAGTCTCCTTAAAGGCACAGAGCAGGTCTCCTTCACCTTGTAGCCTTCATAGAACCTTGCTTGGTAGGTGCTCAGTAAATACGTATGTATTAAATGAATGGACTAAAGAGTTAAGATAAATTTAGAGATCCTCAGAAATAGTTGTTTTATTTCTTGCCTTCTAAAAGTAATATCACATGATTTTTATTTTGATGTCATGGAATCAAGAGACTTTGCTACAGAAGAGCTGAGTGTCCCTGGGCAAGCCATTTCACTTCTTTGAGATTCACTTACTTCGTGCAAAGGGGGAATAGATACTTTGCAAATGACCCTTTTATTTCTAAACTTCTGGGTAATTTGGGGGAGGGGAAGGAATTGGAATGAGTATTGCTTTTTTCATAATTTTACTCTGAAGTATCTTTTTCATTATAATGGTATCATGAGACACATCACGAAAGGATCAAATATAGAAATATAACAGTTACAGTAAGTCTGGGGAAGGGGCGATTATATCTTCTTTCTGTGAAAGTCCAGAATCCTTTGATCCCACCTAGCCACCGTTAACAAATACAGTAAAAGTCATGGAAAGCTTTCTTGTTCAGCATTTGCATTAGAAGAGAGTATAGCTGAGAGCCACAGTTTAAATGAGATCCTTCCAAGCAGTTGTCATTCAATAAATCATATGTACAGCTATTTGCATATAATAAACCTCCAACCCCAGGTTTTTGGAACATTTAATGCATTTATTGTGTGTGTATGTGTACACATATATGTATATGTATATATGATATGAATAAACACTCAAGGTCAAACGTCAATGTTTATCTACGTTTTTTGGTAGAAGATATTTTCATATACATTCAAATATTTCAACTTATATGTTATAGACACACAGTGTTGCTGGGTAGACTCATAAACTTCTACCTGGAGTTGTGTATCCACAAGCCAATGTACATCACCTCAACAGCAAATCAGTACTCCAAGCTGCTATGGAGAAAGGCTGCTTATTTCTTTGAGGTACCCTCAGGGTCTTCCCAACAGTGATTTTTTTATATATCATGGAGCCTGTTTTTCAAGTTAAAGCATCAAATTTCTTTCTTTCTTTCTATCTTTCTATCTTTCTATCTTTCTATCTTTCTTTCTTTCTTTCTTTCTTTCTTTCTTTCTTTCTTCTTTCTTTCCTTCTTTCTTTCTTTCCTTCTTTCTTTCTTTCCTTCTTTCTTTCTTTTCTTTCTTTCTTTCTTTCTTTCTTTCTTTCTTTCTTTCTTTCTTTTTTATTGGTTGAAAATCCATCTAGCCATTCTTTTCCACTTTATATGGATAAAATTTTCATACACAAGCCTATTTCTGTCTTTTATCATATCACAGGAAAATGGCAGTGAAGTGATAGCCTAGGATTTGCATTCTTTAAACCAGTTTGGCTTCAGTGAGGAGAATATTTTGGCAAGGGGCAGGTCAGAACGTTGGAGGACCTGGAGAGGAGACAAAGGCAGTAAGTGGTTCCCTGGAGAGCTGACTCTGGCGTGGGCAACAGTGTCACATTACTGTGAAGTGGGGAGAAACAGGTACACTGGAGAAATGCTTAAATTGTAGAATTCACTGTGCTTGCTGGTTGATAGGATGTGGAGTATAAGCAAAGTTTCAGCATATCTGGCTTGAGGTTTATAAGGGAAAATTCAGTTCAATTGGATATAAAGTTTGATGAATTATAAACAAAACAAAAAGACAACCCATGGAATGGGAGAAAATATTTGCAAATGATGCAACTGACAAGGACTTAATCTTGTTTGTAGAATATACAAACGGCTCATACAACCCAATAACAAAAAAACAACCCAATCAGAAATGGGCAGAAGTCCTAAACAAACATTTCTCCAGTGAAAACATACCAGTGGCCAACAGGCATATTTAAAAAAATACTCAATATTGCTAATTATCAGAGAAATGCAGATCAAAACTACAATGAGGTATCACCTCACATCAATCAGAATGGCCATCATTAGAAACAAACAATAAATGCTGGAGAGGGTGTGGAAAAAAAGGAACCCCCCCTACACTGTTGGTGGGAATGTAGTTTGGTGCAGCCGTTATGGAAAACAGTATGGCGTTTCCTTAAAAAACTAAAAATATGCTTGCTATATGATCCAGCAACCCTACTCCTGGGCATACATCCAGAGAAAACTCTAATTTGAAAAAATACATGTTCATAGCAGCACTATTTACATTAGCCAAGACATGGAAGCAACCTAAATGTCCATCAACAGATGACTGGAAAAAGAAGTTGTGTATATACACAATGGAATACTACTCAGCCATTAAAAAGATTAAAGTACTGCCATTTGCAGCAACATGGATGGACCTGGAGATTGTCATACTAAGTGAAGTAAGCCAGAAAGAGAAAGGAAAATACCATATGATGTCACTTATGACATCTAAGATGTCATATATGACATCTAAAAAAAATGGCATAAATGAACCTATTTACAAGCCAGAAATAGACTCACAGACTTAGAAAACAAACTTATGGTTATCAAGAGGGAAAGGGGGGTTGAGAATAAATTGGGAGTTCGGGATTTGCAGATGCTAACTACTATATATAAAATAAATAAACAACAAGGTCCTACTGTATAGCACAGGGAACAATATTCAGTACCTTGTAATAGCCTGTAGTGAAAAATAATATAAAAAAGAATATGTATACGTATAACTAAATCAGTATGTTTTACACCAGAAACTAACACAACATTATAAACCGACTATACTTCAATAAAAAAATTAAACTTATTAGCCTTAGCATTCAAATTCTTCATTCTTAGTTAATTTTCGTCAACTTAGGAAAAAAAAAATCAAAGACTTCGTATTAAGTCTGTTCCTTTTTCATCTTTGTTATATGGGGAGAAATATGTCTTTTTTTTACTTTTATTTATTATAAATAATCTTATTCTTGTTTGGTCAATTTTCTAGCTGGTTAAAAATTAATGTTTACTTTTTTTCTGTTTATTTTCATTTGCCTGAAAAAAATATGTGCCGGGTAGCTCTTTGATGAATTTTGCTTTTAATCATTTATATGAGAATCCTTGTTGTTCAACAGAAACATTTTATAAGAATTTTTAAAATTTTAACTGGTATATTTTAGTTTAGCTTAGATATATATTTATGTTTTTCCTTTTAGATTTTTCTACTTGTTTTCTATTAAAACTATATTTTCTTTGTTTTGTTGAGTGATTTTTAAATATATCAGAAATTACTTTTATTTTTTCTAAGATATTGTTTATTCTGTATTTTCTGATTATCAAAATAAAATAATAAAATGCACATTTTGAAGAGGAATTAACATACTAATATTAGTGTTTGTAAACCTAGTTCAGTTAGTAGAATCATCTCAAATGCTTTTAAAAAGTTTTAATGCCCAAGTCCCATATCAGAAACTCCAATTAAATCAGAAACTTGATGGTGGAACCCAGGTATCCACATGAAAAGAAAAAAAAAAAAAACAATCCAAGTGATTTCAATGTTCTGCTAAGGTTGAAATGAACACTCTGTTCCTCTTCTGTCTGCTCTCTTTACCGTTCTCTTCCTCTTATCTACCACCCAAGTTCAATCCAAGCGTTCTGTTCTAGCTACCTATTGGAATAGGCTACATCAAAACTTAGTACCGTAAAGCAGTGATCAGTCATTCCATCTCAGGATGCTATGGGTTAGGAATTTGCCCCAATTCAGTGTGGAAACCCTTCATTACCCGTAACATTGCAGAGATGACCTGGGGTAATTCTACTGGCAGATGGGCTGGTCTGGAGGATCCAAATGGCTTTACTCACATGCCAGGCAGCTTGGCAGTGATGACCGTAAGACTGGACAACAGGAATTATCTAATGTAACATCTAATTGTGGCCTCTCCAGCATGTTTTCTGTGTACTGTGTGTGCTTGAATAACAACTGTAGAATATTCTTTACTAGAATTATTCAAGTATTTTGCTGTAATTTTTAAAAACAAGCACTTTTTTTGATTTGCGTTGAATACCTCCATTGAAATGGAATAGATTCCATTTTTATACTCAGATTATTTTTGTTTTTTATTTCATATCTAGAAATTTTCTTAGAGAATGTCTTCATTACAGTTCTGCACTAAATATTCTGATATCTTTCTCATGAAGTCGTTTTTAATGGACACATTTAATTAAAATATAACATACCTAGCACAAATTATAAGTGTGCTGCAGGTTGGATTATCAAAACGTGAGTTACCCAAAAGAAAAGAAGATATACATCCATGAAAAGTTATGTACACAAATGTGCACAGGAGCTTGATTTGTAGTAGCCACAAACTGGCAACTATTTAGAGGTCCATCAGCAGGTGAAAGGATAAACAAATTGTGATATATTCATATCACAAGAGAATACTATTCATAAATGAAAACAATGAACTCTTGATGCATGCAACAACATGGATGAATTTCAAGGTAATTGTACTGAGTATAAGAAGCCAGATCAAAAAATGAGAGCATACCGAATAATTATATTTATATAAAACTCTAGAAAATGCAAAATAATTGCTATAGTTACACAGACCAGATCAATGGATCTGATCTGGTGAAGGGAAGGGAAGGACAAGAGGGAGGAGTGTGTTCTCTATTTTGATTGTGGTGATGGTTTCACTGGTCTATGCATGTGTCAAAACTTATCCAATTGTATGATTTAAATATTTGCATTTACTGTATGACAGTTATACGTCAATAAACTTATTCTGTTTTAAAATGTACAAGATTTGTATAACACACATCCGGATGAGATAACTTGTACCATACTATCCTCCCTCATGCCTTCTCCCAGCCACTGTCTTCCCCCACGTCATCAAGGTAACTGCATCTGGATTTTTAACTACATACATTATGTCTACTTTTGAATTTTATATAAATGGAATTATACCATAAGTACATTATTGTCTGGTTTATTTTGCTCAACAATATTGTGAGATTCATCTATGTGTTGCATTTGTTAATTCTCATGGCTGAATTTTATTTGATTACATTAATAAGCAAAATTTTCAGATCGATTATCCTGTTGTCTGACATTTGAGTTGTTTCTGTTTCTTAGCTTTTTTTGAATCTTGCTGCTGTGAACATTATTGTACATGCCTTTTGTATGTTTTCTATTGCATACATATCCATAAGTAGCATTGGCAAGTGAGAGTATGCGTGTCATATGGTATGGGTATGTTTTAATTTTTAAGAGACTGCTAAACTGTTTTCCAAAGTGTTCGTTATCATTTTTATTCCAGCCAATAGTGTTTGAGATTTTGAGGTCCTCATATCTCCAACACTTGGTCTAGTCTTTTTAATTTTTGATATTCTGGTAAGTTTGTGGTATTCTCTCATTATGGTTTTATTTTTAAGTCCTCTAATGATTAAAGATATTGAAGGTATGTTCCTGTGTATATTGGCTGTTTGTGTATCTTCTTTAGTAATGTGTCTATCAAATCGTTTGCCCATCTTTTATATGGATGTTTATTTCCTTATTAATACATTTGAGTGGTTCTGTAAATATTCATTATATAGGAATTTTATCAAATATGAGGTTTGCAATATTTGTTTCTCTGTTTGTAGCTTGTCTCTTTAGTCTCTTAACAGTATATGCTGAAGAATAGAATTTCCCAATTTTGATGAAGTTCAACTTACATATATTTTCCATGTATGGATCATGTTTGTAGTGTCTTTTTTTTCTTTTGAGTTTTGAGTATTTATTCCTTTGTTTTTACTTTAAGTTGATGCTCACCAATCAAGTAGGTGAAAAAAAATGTTATCTCAAAAATTTTTACTATACATTATTCTTTTTGAGTGAGGTTGACTCTTTTTTTTCCCCCATATGATTAAGAGGCTTTTATTTATTTTTCTCTAAACTTTTGTCATTTTTCTATTGGGTTGAAAGACTTTCTCTTACTGACTTCTGGAAACTCTTTGAATATTAAGATTAGCGCTTTGTCTATGATATATGTTGGAGCTGTTTCTTCCTTGTTAATCATTTGTCTTTTGACTTATCTGAGAAATCACTGCCTATACCATGATCACAAAGTTCTTCTCTTATGTTTCACTTGGAAGGTTTTTTAGCTTTAAAATTTACATTTAGGTCTTTAGTCCACTTTTTGAGTTAATTTTGAATACCATGTGAGGTGTGAATTTAAGTTCCTTTCATGTGGATATCCAAAAATTCTGACACCATTTATTTAAAAGAGTTTTTCCCACTGAATTGGTTTTGCACCTTTGCAATTAAGCACGTGTGTGTGTATATGTGCACTTCTAGAACACTGTGTTCCGTTGATCTATTTTTTATCTACATGCCAATACCACACTGATTGGAGTTTAGTAAGTCTTGTAGTTGGGTTGTGAAATCCTCCAGCAATATTTATCTTTTACAAAGGGGTTTTGGATATTCTAAGTCCTGTCCATTTCCAGATGAATTTTAGAATCAGCTTTTCAATTTCTGCAAAGAATTCTGTTGGGATTTTGACAGAGAAATCATGGCATTTATAGGTCAATTTGTGAAGAATCGCCATCTTACTATCTTAACAATACTGAGTCTTTCAGCCCGTGAACTCTGTGTCTCTCTCCACTTATTTAGGTATTCTTCAATTTCTCTCAGCAATGTTTTGTAGTTTCCAGTATATGCAAATCTTGGGTCACATTTATCCTTAAATGTTGTATATTGTTGATGTTCTTGTAAGTAGTATTTTTAAATATCAACTTTTGATTGTTCATTGCTAGTAATAGAAATATAGTTTACTTTATAGCTTGATCTCATTATCTTGCAACCTTGATAAACTCATTTATTAACTCTCTTGGCTTGTTAATGAATTTCATAGGATTTTCTACATAGAAAATAGAAACTGTAGATAGGGATTGACTTCTTCCTTTGCAATCTGGTTACTTTTATTTCTTTTTTGTACCTTATTGCCTTCATTGTAAACTGTAGTTGAACAGAAATGGTGAGAGCAGTCACACTTCTTGTTCCACGGGAAAACAGTCAACATTTCACCTGTAACTATGCTGTTACTTGTATGCTTTTCATCGGTGCCCTTTATTAGGGAGAGGAAATTCTAGTTATCTAGTCCTGTGTAACAAATCACAACAGACTTAATGGCTTAAAACAACAAACATTTATAATCTCACAGATTCTATGGGTTAGGAGTTTGGAAGCAGCTTAACTGATTCTGCATCAAGGTCTTGCATGAGGTTGCAGGCAAGCTATTTGTCTGAGCTTCACTGATCTTTTAATTTCATATTATTTCCATATATTTAGGTATTTTACATTATTTATTATATCTAGTTATATATTATACATTATTCACATATATAGATATGCACTGATAAATTCACACATATAAGAACATACATATATGTTATACACAGACATTTAGATTCACACTCATGAAAGTTTCACAGAATATTTCTTCTGATTTGTACTCTCATGATCAAATTAAGAATGCCCATGTTACCTCATTCAAATAGCAGTTTTAATAACAATTTTTTAATACTAAAAGGGATTCGCAGGACAGTTTTTTTGTCTAACAAACACATTCACATTTTTTTGGTTAATAAAACTGAAACTTATTGAGAATTAATGAGAAAGCATTACACTAGTTTACTATAAACCAGGAACAAGCTGATCTTTACCTGGACTTCTCAAATGTAAGTTTATTCGGATTTTTCCATATTTTCTTTTGATCGTACATATGTAAAGTTTTAAGGAATATTCACATCTTTTTCTCTAGGCCCCTTCATTTTACTATGAAGGAACTTAGAATAAGTCGTGTGGCCAAGGAGTACTAGTAGTTTTTCAGAAGCCTGTTAAATTTCTACATGTCGTGCATACATTCAGAGTTCTAGACAATTTATTTTGTTATCTTCTACTGTATATTGTACAAATGTAAATAAAGCCTACAATCAGAAAAAAAAAAACTCCTTCACCTGTCAATTTTATTAAATCCATTTTGTTTGATACTTCATAATTTTATTTTTTACTTCTTATTTTTGGAAAATAATACCGTAGGTTGTTTCTATGGATTGATAGGCTAAATAAGGCTTTCATAAAAGGATTTTATACTTTATCCTCACTCTGCAATTGTACTGCTGTAGTTTTTGCTGAATAATATATATATGTACATATATTTATTATTGGTGGATGTCATGAGAAATTAATGGTAAATATAAATATAGGCTGAAAATAAGATGCTAAGAGATTCCAGTCCTCATAATCAAGAGTTAAACCATACGTTTCACTTTATGGAATAATTATAATTCATGGGAATTTTGCAAGATTAGAATCATAAAGTTCCTTACCCAAATTCAACTATTGTTAATACTTTATTATACGTAATATTTTTTCCTGAACCAAGGTGAGAGTACACTGAGTACACAATGATCCTATACTGCTTAATACTTCAGACTTATTTCCTAGAAATAGATATTCTTTTACATAATCGCAGAATATGAATTAACTTGTATAAATTTAATGCTGATATAATGCTTTTATCTAATCCACCATTCACATTCCAATAATGTCCTTCAGAGCAGTTTTTCCATCCAGTACAGAATCTAGTCTAGAATCAAGTGTTCTATTTAGTTGCTATGTTTCTTTAGACTTCTTTATTCTAGAATATTTTCACAGCTTTTGTTGTCCTTTATGATGCTGGCAATTTTGAAGAATTTATAAACACTACCTTTACTTTTTTTAATTTTAATTTAGGAATAATTTCAGATTTATGGAAAAGTTATGAAAATGGTACATTCAGTTCCTACATAATCTCAACCAGCATCCCTAATGTAAACTTCAAAATTACCACAGTGCAGTTGCCAAACTAAGACATTATTATTGTCACAATACTGTTAATCGTATTACAGACTATGTGATTTTCAGCAGTTTTACCAAAAAAGTCCTTCTTCTGTTCCAAGATAACACATCACATCTAGTCATCATCTCCTTAGTTACTTATGGTCTGATACACTTTCTCAGTCTTTTTTGCTTTTCATGAACTTAATAGTTTTAAAGACTACTCCTCAGATGTTTTGTATAATGTCTCTTAATTTGAGATTGTCCAATATTTCCCGTAATGGATTAAGGTTATGGGCTTTGGGAAGGAATACCACAGAACTGTAGGTGAAATGTCCTTCTCATTGTATTATATCAGAAAGCACACATAAACATGAATTATCACCAGCTTTCATTAGATGTACCTTCCACTAAAGTAAAATCCCCATGATATAGCTCAGGATAAACTATCTTACAGATTTTAATCAAGAATAAATGTTTTCTACTAATAATTCCTTTGGGCCTGGGCATCTCAGATTAATTTAATTTCTTTATCTGCACATATTGCTATTGCATAGTCCTATAAGCATGACAGCTGGTAATAACAGCGCTTCTGCCTTTTGAGCATCTGGTCAGTTACTAGTAAAATGACTGATCTGGAATAAAATTATTCCCAGTAACTGTTAGGGGTTCTCTTCTTCTGTATCTTTAGTAAATTCTATTTCTATTTCTCATTTCTTTCCTTGAGCCTCAAATCTAGACAGAATAACTTAGACTTTGACTCATGTCTGGGTATGGATCCTATTTTTACAACTTGAGTAATTGTTTAACTTTTATAAACTTTAACACTGTAAAATGAGGATTCTGAGTGTACTTGGTTTTAATAGTGATTGAAGAGACACTAAATGAAAGCACTCAGAACAGTGTCTGATACACAGTAAAAGCTCAAACAAAAAAGTTTGTGATTAACATTTTAAGCAGAATTGAAAATGGATTGTACCTAAAGAATATTCTTGAGAGCTTGGTTCTCTGTCCTATTTGAGGAATGCCTAAAATAGAAGTAACTAATACTAATGGTTTTTTCCCTAAATCTTGAAAGGTCTAAATCTTGCAAAGTACTACATGAAGATTAGAATGCTCATGGTCCAGAAATATAATATACATAAGAAAAGTTTATGATGCATTATTTGTGGAATTTAACATATTTGGGATTTGGATAAACCTGTGAGACTTTCCTTATCTGCTTGTGTAGTCAGATTATTTTAAATAACAAGAATAGAGGAAGCTGGGCATGGACCTTCATTGTGATGTTTGATGGGGGAAAAAAATACTTATATAGAAAAGAACTTCCTAGAACCATAGAAAAACATATCAATCTAGCAGAAGCTGCGCTCAGTTTCCCAGAATGCTCGTCGTTCCACCTTGCAACTCTTAAAGAAATCGTTTTAACAGAACATAGAAAATTGTTGTAAAATCAAGCGGCACAGGTGTTCATAACAAGCAGGTTTTCTTTTGAAACAATCATTGTGAGAGGTATTTTTTTGAGTGAGTTCATTCTTGCTTCACTTTGCAGTCACTTGAAAACCGTTACCCTACTTTCTGGCAAGGACTGAAATGTGTGGAGGGCCCTTGAGTCTCATGAATTATCAGAATGAATCAACAGAAAGCTCTCTCTTTTTTTTGGCCCAGGTGTTTCCATAATTGTGAACCGTGGGGGACATAGCTATTGTGTTCAACTGCCTTCGCAGTCTCTTCCTACTAAAGTAGAACCCAGATTGTGTACATAGTTGTCAGTAACAGTTAAAATTTACCAAAGGGTGACTTACATTTTATTTATAGGGCATAAAGGTAAGCCCTGAATTTGCACTTCATAGTTATCCAAAGATAATACTCCCAGTATTCAAATTCCCAAATAATTTGCAAAACAGGTAATTTTGCTATAAGGCACACGGCTATTATAGTTACCCATAAACCATGAAGAGCATAAAAGTACAAAGGGCTGAGTGCTTTTCAAATTGCTTTCACAAATCTCATGTAAGACTCACAGTGGTGCTGTGAATTAGGCCCGTACCCTAATTTACAGAAGAAGAAATCCATTCAGAAAAGTCAAAATGACTTCCTGAAGGTCACTTGACTAATAAGTGTTAAGGCAAAGACTCAAACCTGGATCACTTAATTTCAAGGCCGCTGCCCTTTCTACAACCACATAAATTCTGGCCACATATTGCTGGAGGACATTTTTGTTTTTATTGATACATCAGTATTCCAGCTCTGCAGTTTACTTTGCTGGTATTGGTGTTTCTTAAAATAGGAACACAATTTAGAATGCCAAACAGAGTGAAATGAGATAAGAAGTAATGAAAGGACATTTTTAAACTGTTTTATCTTATTCTACTTTAGAAATATGATTTTAAGGTGCCACAAAAGAATTACATTTTTGTATATCAAATTCTGTATTTAAAGCAAAATTTGATATACAAAAACTCTTCTAAGGAAATCCTTCTTAATATGGTTTTGTAAAGCAAATATTATTTTTCCACACTTTAAATGAAATACAAAAATACATCTTTCCGAGTAGTTTATCATGTGTAATAATCTAGAAATTAGGTTTTTCAGGTATAGGCTCAAATAAATCTAGTAAGTACAATTGGCATCTTGAATCTCAATCATGGATCAACATTCCCTGCAAGAATTCTGACAAAAGTTCAAATTGAGTTTTTTTTTTTTTTTTTTTTTTTTTTTCCTCTCCTGATGGTTGTAGAGAAGCCAGCACAGCATAGAAGGATTTCTCTAATGTTGGTCATCCTTCACGGCTTAATCACAGGAGACACCTTTCCTGAATATCCAGAAAACCTAAGGCTTTTCTGTTACATTCTCCTGAAGCATTCTCCTTGCTCCTTGATTACACATATTATAAATGAAATAGTAAACAGCTCATGGGATTTTATTTATTTATTGTCTATTGTTAACTTTTACTGAGAGGCTGTGGGAGAGCAGTCTCTGTCCGCTTGGCCAGGTTGTCCCTAGCACTTAACACATGCATGAGGCAGATTAGGATGAAGATAAATATTCCTTCAATACAGAAGAAAGGCTTAAAAATTTACAGTATTATATTGTATTTCTAAACTAAATTGGTGTATGACTAATCTATATCTTTAGAAAAATACATACTAGCATTGTTAAAGAGATTATGTCTGGGTTTTGTAAGGTTACTGATAATTTGATTTTGTCCTTTGTTCTTAACTGTGTTTGCCAATTGTATATTATGTTTTTATTAAGGGGAAATAATTTTAAAAGTAAAATTATAGTAAGAAAGTAGTATCATCATAAATGAGAAGGTAGAAAAAGAAGCAGTCAATAATGCAGTGAACAATTTGTTGGTTAAAGGGAGAATTTCAGTTAGATCCTCATATTAAATAATACAGAACAATAAATTGCCCTATTAAAATAATTTTAAATGTAGAAGATTAAATGTAGCAACCAGCTGATGGCTCAATTGAAAGACTTCTGGATGTAAGTGGATATTAAAATCATAAATCAAGTGATGAAAAATTCCAAGAATATATAGATAGATTGGGTATATTAGAAATAAAAATATCCATATATTAAGAAACAATAAAATTATTTGAAAGTAAACTCCAGAAAAATGTTTTATATTTAAAGAATTATTATGAAAGAATAAGGAAAACATATGACCCCACATATATAAATAAGCAAAGAGGTCCTATTTGCCTACAGGAACTCTGCAAAGAGAACACTCGAATGGCTGATAAGCATATAGAATGTTGATACTCACTAGGAATCAAATTCAAATTAAAACATCAATGAGATACCAATTTTATATCATCAAGCTGGCAAAGATTTTAAAAATACACTTAATGTTGGCAAGGTTACAGTGAGACAGGAACTGCTGTTTTTATTATAAATTAAATCGACTTTTCTGGAAAGCAATGCCATATGTATAAGGAGATCTAACTCAGTAATTCTCATTTTAGCATTTCATCTAAAGGGGAATAATATGAGACATAGACAGGGATACGCATGAAAGGAGTATCACTGAAGATTTATTCATATGGTGAACAATGGGACAACTTAAATATTCAACAACTAGGTAATGCTGAAGCAGTTTACTGGCCTCTAGATGATTAATCATTACACAGGTATGAAAATGATTTTTTTTAAATAATGATAAAAAAATTCATATTATGATGAAATTGAACAGAATAGTCCGTATTGTCTTAAAACATATGAAATATAATGGAAATATAATTGAAAAACATTTTTTAAGAAGGTAATGCTTTCTTGCACTTGGATGAGGTCGTATCTGGTGGTGCTGAGGCAAGGATAACTGCTAGCACGTACTGATCTCTTGCAGACACGCATTGCCCTAAGCACACTCTGAGCCACCTGCTCTAATTCTCTTAATTCTATTAAGCGAGTACTATTATTTTTTCCATCTGATACATGAGACTTAAAGAATTTAAGTGACTCACCCAAGGTTGCACAGCTAGCAAGGAGTAAAACAGAAATTCAAAACAGACATGTTTTTCTACTGCACAGGTACTAAACTTTTAATCATTATGTCAGTTTGTTTTTGACAAACATTTAAAACAAGCATTTAGTAAAGTATTTAAGTAAAATATCATTATGAAAAATTACATCCAATTTGAAGCCTGATATTATGCTTTTCAATATATTCTAAATCTATTATAGGTTTAAACATTTTAAAAAGAAGTAAGAAAAAGAATAAAACTTATCTTACACAACACACAAAAGTCAACTTAAGATAGATTAAAGACTTGAATGTAAGAACTGAAACCATAAAACTCCTAGAAGGAAACATAGAGGGTAAGATTTTTACATATGTATTGGCAATGATTTTTTTTGGATTTGACACAAAAGAAAAGGAACAAAGCAAAAATAAATAAATGGGACTACATCAACCTAAAATGCTTCTGCACAGCAAAGGAACCAAAAAATTAAAAGGTAACCTAGAGAATGGGAGAAAAGTTTTGCAAATCATCTATCTGATAAGGGGTTAATATCCAAAATTAGTAAAGAACACATAGAATTCAATGGCAAAACAAACAAAAAAACTCCACATAATCTGATTTTTAAAAGGGGCAAAAAACTCAATAGATATTTTTCCAAAGGAGACATACAAATGCCCAACAGGTACATGAAAAGGTGTACAACATTACTAATCATCAGAGAAATGCAAATCAAAACCACAATAAAATATCACTTCTCACCTAGGAGAATAGCTATCATCAAGAAGACAAGAGAAAGTAAGTGTTATCTTCTGATAACAGAAGATACAATGGAATTTTATTTAGCCATGAGAAAGAAGAAAATCCTTACATTTGCAACAATATAAATGGAACTTGAAGGTATCATGCTAAGTGAAATAAGCCAGACAGAAAAATACAAATAGTACATGGTGTCACGTTCATGTAGGATTGAAAAAAAAGTCAAACTTTCAGAAATAGTGAGTAGAAAAATGGTTGCCAGGATCTGGAATGTGGGGGAAATAGGGAAAGGCTGGTAAAAGCACATAAACTTCCAGCTATAAAGTGAATAAGGTCTGAGGATCTATCATAAAACATGTCATATCATAAAATTATAGTCATATAGTTAATAACATTGTATAATTGAAATTTTCCAAGACAGTAGGACGTTCTCACACATAAATAAATAGACAAATATGTGAGGTGATAGATGTATTAAGTGGATAGGGCAGTCTTTTCAAAATGTACACATATATCAAATCATCATGTGTACACCTTAACATATAATTTAATTTATCAACTATACCTCAACAGAGCTGAAATTTTATAAAAAGCAATAAGACAATAAAATAGAATTTCATCCACATCTCAACTGTACTAAGAAGACATTTTAGGTTTCAAAGCTGATGAAGAAATTGTCACTGACCATTCACATAATAAAACATATGTATCTCTGATTATTTGTAAAATTAAGTAAAATAAACACAGCAAAATGTGAAAAAAAAGATAATGGGATACACTCTTCTAATAAATATGTGAGGGTCATATTTGGATCTAAAGTGTAAAACACAACCCTAGGGAATAAATGGTTAAAGAATTATTCATTCATTTATTTAATCATTCAGTTAACATTTATCACCTTATGTATGCCAGGGATTATGAATAGACAAATACCTTTTAAAAGTCCAGATATTTAATAAATTAACAAAATGCTAAAGAACACAGGAAATATATCATTCTGGTATACAAAACAAAAAAACCCTTTTTAATTGACAGAAACTTAATATCTACAGACTTGTTGGGAGTAAGTGGATTTCTACATGACTGAAGGCACTGTAAGCTGGTACAATATTTTGGATGAGCAGATTGACAACTTATGACACAAACAATAAAAATCATGTTTTTTTTTAACCTAGTAATACCATTTTTTAGAGCCTATCTCATGGGAATAATGCAAGGAGGGAGAAAGTCCTCTTTGTTCCAAAAATTCTTACAGCTTCATTATATATTATAACTGAAAACTGAAAAAAAAAAGTCCAAATGACCAATTGTGAGAAAAACGCTAAGCAGATAGTGCTATGTTCAATTAAAGAAATAGTGTATTGACATTGATGAATGTAAGAACCATGCACAAACTGAGAATGAGTGACATACTTGAAAAAACATAGAACTTGGAAGGCAGTATGCATAATGACTGCAACTCTAAAAATTAATCCACACGATCATAATAATAGGCACAGTATACATGATGAAGTTTGTATATAGGGATGGAAACGGGCTTTTCTAAGTTTTTTTTCCCTGATATGATTGATCTAGAGACAGTATAACACAGTAGAAGATGATATAATGAATTAGTAAAAACGCGAGGTTAAAGTCAAACAGACTTCTGTTCAAATGAGAACTGCCACTAGACTGGATGTGTTTACAGAAAGACTCATCTCCTCTTTCTCTTTAATGTTAAGAGGCTGCTGGGCACTTTCATCACTGCAATGAGAATGAATGAACCGTGGGTTCACCAATGGGAAGAAATGCAATAATTGTTCTAAAACTTCAGTCAGAATCTTTTTGGCAGCTTAGGTAGCAATGCTATTTAAGCACATGGTCCAGTTTTATTCTATAAAATGATAAATGGACCATAATGAAAGCAATAAAATGAATTATAGTAGCAGGATTAATCATGAGTGAAAATGAGTATATCAAGAATAATACAGAGAGGGGAAGGGAAAGGGAAATTATACCTCCCTCTGTTCAGCTGCTTGGAATTTAGTCATTTCTACTCTTAGCCCTCTAAATGAACAAAGCTCTCTGGAGAATATTTTGGATATCAAATAGTCAAAACTCTTTAAATATATTGCCCAATTTCTGTGTAGTTCTTGCTTAATTTTTTTTTCTCATTCCCCGAGAGTTTTGCCCTTCTCACATTCACTTCCACAAGGAAGAACTCAAAAGCAGATAAAGTGAAGCACTGTTGATTTTAAAACCCACTCTTAGGGTGTTACGTTAGCTTGTCTGTTTCCTTACAAGATCATTAACTCTACGAGTCCGGGAGGATGCTTACCGACCTTCAGTATCCCTAGAATCTAGCGCAGAGGCTCACACAGAGTGCAGTCGATATAGGTTTATTGAGCCACCTGAGAATTCTGGAAGTCACACAGAAATTTACTTGGTTCTCATTATCCAAGAAATGCATATTCCTGTTCCTCAGACAAACCAAATTTTGTCTTGCACTTGCCTAGTATGAACACAGACTATTCAGTGTCATCTCAACAGACCTTTAATAGAGAAGTTTGCATCTTTCAGATGGCAATAGTCTTAAATAGCGAGAAAAGGCTGCCCAAGAAAATTAAGTAAAGTTTCAGTTAAAGAGACAATGGCAGGGGGTGGGAGAGTATAGCTCAGTGTCAGAGTGCATGCTTAGCATCAACAAGGTCCTGGTTCAATACCTAATACCTCCATTAAGAAAAATAAGAGATGGTGCAGCCACTGTGGAAAACAGTATGGAGATTCCTCAAAAGACTAGGAATAGACTTACTATATGACCCAGGAATCCCGCTCCTGGGCATATATCCAGAAGGAATCCTACTTCAAAATGACATCTGCACTCCAGTGTTCATAGCAGCACTATTTACAATAGCCAAGACATGGAAATAGCCTAAATGTCCATCAACGGATGACTGGATAAAGAAGATGTGGTATATTTATACAATGGAATACTATTCAGCCATAAAAACCGACAACATAACACTATTTGCAGCAACATGGATGCTCCTGGAGAATGTCATTCTAAGTGAAGTAAGCCAGAAAGAGAAAGAAAAATACCATGTGAGATTGCTCATATGGAGAATCTAAAAAAAAAACAAAACATAAATACAAAACAGAAACAGACTCATAGACATAGAAATCAAACTTGTGGTTGCCAGGGGAACGCAGGATGGGAAGGGACTGGGATTTCAAAATGTGGAATAGATAAACAAGATTGTACTGTGTAGCACAAGGAAATACATACAGGATCTTGTGGTGGCTCACAGCAAAAGAGAACGTGACAATGAATATATGTATGTTCGTGTATAGCTGAAAAATTGTGCTCTACACTGGAATTTGACACAACATTGTAAAATGACTATAACTCAATAAAAACAAATGTTTAAATAAAATAAATAAAGAAAAAGAAAAAGGAAAACAAGACGGAGTCAGTGATACAGTACCTACCACCAGCAGCGCCTAATGCTAGTCCTGGCTAGACTATTTAGACTGGCAGAGGCCTGTCTATTTCCTTATTGCACAATTCTGTTTGTTCTCCTCAAATAAATTCAAAGAAAGCATATGAAAGAATGATCTGCCTTCTGTGTGATCCATCATATTGAAAATAGCAAAGTAAAATGAGAAAATTCTGGTAATAATATACATATATCAAAACCAAACTAATATTTCCATTGTTAGTTTCACCATTTCTAGTGATTTTCTTACTCAGTTACACTTAGGTCAACAATTAACTTCATCTCTCTGTCTCTCTCTTTTTTTTTTTTTAGATTTCAAATGTATTGGAAATATTCTTTCTTTTTTTTCTTTTTTAAAATTTTATTTATGCATTTATTTTACCATATCATATTTTTAAAATTAACATATAGTTGATGTACAATATTATATGCTATAGGTTTAACTTCAGTTTCTTTTATACAGAGTCTGATTGTTATTTTTTTCCTATTATAGAGACCAAATATACTCACTAAATATCTTATGAAATTTATGTTTATTAGTTTTTGATTCTTTTCAAGTAGTTTGGACATTTATTTTATAGTAAACAATAAAAATAGTAAAAAAAAAAAAAAATTTCCAGGAGAGGTCTCCTGAAACAGAAGTATGAAAAAATCTCTTTTGGAGGCTGATACAGTGATATTGAAATTATTTGATGCATCTTTAAGCATAGTATCTTATGTCATAAAACTTTCTCACAAACTAAATCCTATGAAGTTGTTTCTTAGAAGACTGTTCTCTACAGAATACAAAAGGTGTACTATAGTTCATGCAAATTGCACTTGGCTGATGATATTATATATTATTTTCCTAGATTTTGTTTCTGAGATGGGCAGATTACTTTTGCCTGTGAAGAACCACTTGACATTAGAAGAATCCAGATTTTTCATGAGTCATTAAAAAATAAATGAAACAGCTTTGAATATTATCAGCAAATAGAGTTGTGTTACTCCTCGTGAAAAACATGGGTGAGTAACAAACAAAATGTTAACTAATTTAAGTAAAATTAATTTAATTTAATTTAATTTTAAATTAAAAAGATACATATATATAAATTTGTTCTATATCTAAAAGATATATACACATATATTTATATTTGTTGACCATTCAATAGAAAATCATCATCAGAGAAAGACGATTTAAGTATATAAAGGCTGTGAAAGATAATCAGACATAATTTCAAGAAGTTTACAGTCTAATTAGAAATGCGAGATGATATCTCAACAGATACAGCTGCATCGGTATCTCTGCCTCTATGTCTATGTGTGTCTCTATAGCTACACACCTGCTTCTACACCTCCTGCCCTATTTCTGAGGCCATAGTACCAAATACCAAGTGAACTGCATAGATTCATTCATAAATTCTTCAGGGATCCACTGGACAGAAAGATTGTTGTAGATGGATGCTTTTGGAGAGGTGAGAAGCAAGATTAAACTGAAGAAGGGTTTAGTTCAATTTGAATAGCAGAGAGGAGAAAGGGCAATCTAAGAATGATGCCATAAACAAGGACAGGTAAGGAGATGTGTGGGAAAAGCAGAGTGGTTCTTCAGAAATGGAGTTCTTTAACAGAGTGAAACTGAGAGATGATGCTGTTGGGTTGGTGGCAACTGGGTTTCGAGGAGAAGTCATAGACTATAATGTTGATCAATAATATGACCCGATAGGCTGATGCTACTCAAATACACACACATCACTCATTTGCTGCAAGTTCTGCAATCACCTTTATCATATATTTCCAAGTTTAAAAAATTAAACAAAATTATAGCAAGGAGAAGATGATGTACAAACCTAACCTTCAAGTGGGCATCTATGCCTCTTGTATTAATATGAAGACATTCCCTGCTTGTTTGTACCCCTGCACCTTTAAACAGGCTATATCCTTTCCCTGTCCTTTTTCTAGTAGACTCCAATTGACTCTTGATATCTCACTTTAGGTGTTAGCGTGATTTAGTTTACCCTGTGCTCCAGTAACGCTCTCTGCTGATGTATTATAGCAGGCATTATTCTATATTATGATTGCTTCTTAACCAATTGATCTTTAGGTCTAAATCTCCTAAAGGCAAATTGTTTTCTCACATCACCAGTTCAGGTATCCATAGCACATAGTAAAGTACCTAATCCATATGTATTAGTTTGTAGGTCTGCCATAACAAAGTACCACAAACTGGGTGGCTTACACAGCAAAAACTTACTGTCTCACAGTTCTGGAGGCTGAGATCAAGAACTTGGCAAGTTTGATTCCTTCTGAGGACTTTGAAGGAAGGACCTCTTACAGGTCTATCTGACTGGCGTGTAAATGGCTGTCTTCATTTTCACACGGCGGGCTTCCTATATCTTTACACCACCGCCCTTCTATACATATCTTGGTGACCAAATATCTCCTTTTCATAAAGATATCAGTCATGTTGGACTAGGGTCAACCCTAATGACCTCACCTTAACTTGATTTACCTCTGTAAAGACCATCTCTCCCAATAAGATTATTCTGAAATGCTGGGGATTTAGTATTTCAACATGTGAAATTTGATGGGATACAATTAAACATGTAACACCGTAATAGTTATTTGTCAAATTAGTGACTGCATGAATGAATAATATTTATATAACTTATACAATTTGTTTTAAATAGCCAACTTATATGTTTCCCCCGAGACTGTGAGCTCCTTTAGAGCAAACTCGTATCTCATTGATGCTTGAATTTGTCGTGCTGAAAACAAAGACCACCACAGAGTTTGTGCTTAAAATGCTTTATTAAATGAGTGGTGATTAGCAAATCGTGTAAAAGTAGTGTCTGTAAAAATACCTCTGGAAGAATGTGAGAATGTTTCGTATGAGTACTGGCTAATGCTGTTTAAGGATTTTTTGCTGACCGCTGCAGATTGTAGTCTCCAGGCTTTTAATGCTGTAGGCAATTTGAAAAAGATCCTGTGTGTCATTCGGAGGCTGGAAGTCTAAATATTTCCATGACCTTAATGTCTTGTTGCCTTATTGGAAATCAGCTCTCCTCTATGCTTTTGTGGCATTTCCATACTGTGTTGGGTTTTTTTTTTTTCTGATTGATCAAAACACAATGCTAAAAATAAAATGTAAACTGACTTTCAATGGAACCTGTCAGGGAAATACAAAAGTGTCTTCAGGATGTAAATAGAAAGATAATGAAAAATGGAGAGCCCGAGTGTGGGAATGAGGCCCAGAGGAAAAACTTCAGATGCCAATGTTGTTGTCTAGTTCAGTATGACCACTTCCATTATCATCAGGATGAGGGAGTCGGGTCAAATGTTGATTAATTTCACAGTTTCTCTAATATAGGATGTATAATCAGCACCAGTAGTAATAAAACAAGTAGAAACAAAGCCACTCTCTGAAGAAATCCATGAACCTAAAGTAATCTAACAGGACAAACATGGGCTAATTGTATTTACTGGGAAACAGACAGCAAGGCTGGGTAACAACCAGGGTTACCAAAGGGATGGAAAGGACCACATCCCATGTGTATTCACGCTAACAAATTGCACTCATGTTGCATCCGCATTTTTCCGGGTGATTCTTGGTTAGAACAATCTACTATTGAGTCATTTTCTAAGTAACTCATGGTTTTAAAGGTAGGTAGCAAAGAACACAAAGAAATGTTAGAAAGCAGAATCCAAATTAACAGAGCCTTTGTGAGGTTGTGTCTGAAGAGATTTAAATGAAAAGAGAAAAGTCTTTTATATTTACCCCAGAGTTACCATTTCTGCCACTCTTGGTTCTTTTATGCAGATACAGATTGCTACGTCGTATGATTTTCCTTGTGTTTCGGAGGGTGTGTGTGGGGGGTTCCTTTAATATTTATTACAACGTAAGTCTGCCAGTGATACATTTTTTCAGCTCTTGCATATTTGAAAAATTCTTACTTTTAAGGTTTCTTTAGGATCTCAGGTTTTAAGTAATCTGATTTTTGTGTAATTTTCTTCCTATTTTCTTGTGCTTTGGGTTGATTGAACTTCTTGTATCTATGGATTTATAATTTTCATCAAATTTGAAAAACTTCCACCTATTATTTCTTTTCATATTTTTCTACACCCTTCTCTCTCTCCTCTCTTTCAGAGACTCTAATATACACATAATAAAATGCTTAAAGTCACAGTTAGCTGACATTGTATTCATTTCTTTTAATTATTTTTTTAAATCACTGGGTTTCCTTTCAGATAATTTTCGTTGCTGTATCTTTTCATTCACTAACATTTTGTAACATCTAATCTGCTGTTAATCCCATTTAGTGCATTTTTCATCTCAGACATTTTAGTTTGCATTTCTCAAAGTTCTAACTGGATATCTTTTAAAGTATCTTCCATGTTTCAACCTTTCATCTAGCTTCTTGAAAAAATGGAATATAATTATAATAACAGTCTCAGTCCACTTTTCTACTAATCGTATCATCTGTGTCATTTGTGTGTAGGTTCTGATTGAGTGATTTTTCTGCTGCTTATGGGTATATTGGGTATATTTTCATGCCTCTTTGCATATCTGGCAATTTTTAGTTGCTAAATATTGTAAATTTTAAATTTTGGAGTGCTAGATATTTTTGTATTCCTCAAAATATTCCTGAACTTTTTTTTTTCCCCCTGGGATACAGTTTAGTTGCTTGGAAACAGTTTGTCCTTGATTCTGCTTTTTAGTCTTCTATGGAGAAACAGAGGAGCATTGACTTAGGGCTGCTTTGCACCACTACTGAAACAAAACCTTTCTAAGTACTAAACCCATTGCCCCATGAATTATAGGATTTTCCACTACTGGTTTGAACAAGAGCTATTACCAGTCATAGGTGAGTGCTGGAAATTGTTTCCTCTAATCCTTCCAAGTGATTCTTTCTTGGGTGGATTCCTCCCTGATGCACCGAGTAGTCCTCTGACAAAGACCCTGCAGATCTGCAGAGTTCTCATCCTGGACTCCTGTCTCTTCCCTGTTACTCTGTCCTTTCCACTCTTGCCTGTGTGGTCTCCTTGGACTCCTAGCTTAATCTCCTCATCTCAGAGAGACTGGCTCCTGACTCAGGCTCCGACTTGGTGTTCCTTCTTCATGCCATTACTTGGAAACTGTCTGTAGGCGGTAAGTCAAGGCAATCAGACTTACCTGTACATTTCCTGTCTTTCAGAGATCACTGCCCTTTATTACTGTACTTTCAATGTCTAAAAATCTATTGTGTTCTATAGTTTGCCTTGTTTTTTGTTTTTGTTTTTGTTTTTTAGTTATTTTGGGTAGTAAGATTTTTTGTGAAAACGTTTAAAAATGGCAAATCTGTATGATAAAATACAGACTATGCAGAAAAACTCCTTATGAGGCTTCTAGTTGTCCAGGAATGTATGTTAACACTGAGGTCAGCATATCCTAATACGTAAGTTGTTTCAGTGGCCCCTGCCCTCAAAATAAATTTGAGTTTTCCATTGCAATTTCTCTTTTTTCCTATTTTCCTTCTAACACAGGAAGAACATGGTCTTTGCCAGATTGGTTCTTAGAACCTCTATAATATAAAATTAGAAGAATTTATACATTCATTTGTTCAACATATATTTATTAAGTACCCGTTCTCTGCTAGGTACTCCTTTGGGTATGTGAAATACATCAAGCAAACAAAAGAGAAAACATTCCTGCCCTCATACAGATTTTATTCAGCAAAAAGAAACTAGCATTAATCTATTAACTTAGAAAATAAGTAAATTGTATATCATAATGGAAGGAAATGTGTAGACCATAGAGAAAAGAAATAAAAGCCACAGATGTCAAATCAACATCCTTAATAAATAGCTGGGAAAGAAGGGAGGAAAAAAAGAGTAATCTGGAAAGTTTGAAGATTTATTATGAGAGAGGTTCTTAGCTCTTGAAGGATCTAAACAATTTGTGAAGAAAAGGGACCGTTAAGAAGAGTTGCTGGTTATTATAAACTGGAATGGCCTGCAATTCTCTCTGAGAGATTAAATTATAGAATGCAGTCATTTTATGACCTTTGAAATGCTGGAATACTCTTCCTTGAAAGTTACCTCATGTTGATTCCAGGAAAATGCACGGCCATAGTTCAAGTACAATCTACTTGTACATTGCCATCATTCTTACCTTTGAAAGAATATATTATATTTTTGTTTTATAGATGAGAGAACTAAAGGTCAAGAATTTTAAGAACTTGTTCAACTAATAAGTGATAATCAGAGCTGTAGTCCAAGTCAGCCTTTTAAAAAGTCAATGCTTTTGCTTGTACGCAAAACTACTCTGTAACCTTATTTATGATGTAACAAAGGTACATTATAATGCAGGATGTTCGACCAATGCTCAAATAATGTTTCCATGACCTTTGGTCTAAGTACGTCTCAGAGGATTCTCTAGCCCACTTCCATGGCTATGGTGACCCGTGAGCATCTCCAACAAAGTTTGTTCATTTTACAGCATAGAAGTTTTAGTTGGTAAGTCATTCTTTTTATGAAAGAGATTATGAAACAGAGCAGAGGCCCGCTAACTAGAGCCAGTGGACCAAAAATCGGTCCATCACATGCTTTTGTAAATAAAGTTTTACTCGAACACAACTCTGCTTGTTTGTTTTCTTATTGTCTGTGATTACTTTTAGTAGACAATGGCAGGCATGAGGCATTGTGAAAGAAACCCTATAGCTTGTAAGCCTAAAATAGCTACTTTATGCTTTTTTATAGACAAAGTTGCTAATCCCTGAATAGAGCAAGCATCTTCTCTAAGGTCTTAGTGGTTCTCAAATGCAGGATTTCAGATCTGTGCTGATTCTCACGTCTGGAGGATTAATTAGGCAATTTCCTTACCGCTACACTTTGAGGAATAAGAATTCTTAGCAGCCAGTCCCTGGTGAGACTCACCATCAGCGGGAGATCCCGTCCAGCTTTCTTCCTTGAGGAAGTGTTGCTCAGTCGACTGGCCAGTTACTACCCGCTCTCGTCTTACTGAGAGCAGTTTAAGGAGACAGTCAGAGGCCTAAGAGTCTTTGTACTGTTTTTTTCTTGGCTTCTAGTATATTCTGTATTGAATGAACTAACTTTAAGAATGACAAGTCCATGTTTTTCAGCATGTTTGGAACTGGATTTTCAGTAATGTCTGAAATAAAAACAATAAAGTCCACTAATCATTTTATGTTGCATTGCTGAATAAGACCTCCTCCAAATAATACATTCTGGTAAATAAAATATTTGCATGAAGAGTAAAATAAAACTTTATGTTATGATTTTAGCATTGTAGAAAATAATATAGAGTAACTTAAAAATTTTTTGATATGTCATTACAAGATTGAGAAATACCCATTTTAAGAAAGAAGATCCTATGCTTCATTTTTAAAAAATATTTTCAACCTTGAATTTTGAATGAATTTACAACTTACACTAAAGTGACAAGATCATAGAGTTCTTGTATTCCCTCACTCAGCTTTTCCTAATGTGAAGATCTAACATAGCCATTGTACAATTATGAAAACCAGAAATTATCATCTGTATTATGCTATTAACCATAGAATTTACTCTAATTTCAATGGTTTTTCTAATGAAAATTTCTACTGAGAATCTTTTTTTTTTTTTTTTTTCGGTTCCAGGATCCCATCTTGCATTTAATCCTCTCTAATCTGTATAGTTCCTGAGGCTTTCTGTGTCTTTCCTGACCTCGGCAATCTTGACGAGCACTGGTCAGTTATTTTGACATAGATGAATTTGTTTTCTTTTGTAAGTGAAATGATGGAAACCTGCTGTTCCTCCTGATGGGCAAAGAAATAGCCTGCAGGTCTTTGGGGAACTCCAAAAGCAGATGACTAAAATCATAAATCCACTGTGTCTGGAGATTTCTTCTCCCAAGTGGAGCAAAATGTATAATGAGACTGGAAAACTGAAATTCTTCCCAAAACTTACTTTGACACACTGTCCAGTATGTTAAGAGGGCAAGTCACAAACTTAGTTATTTTCTGCATCTGAGTTCAGCAACTCAGTACTGACCTGAATAAAAAGTGGACAATATTCTCCTAAGATTGAAATATAACAGCCTGATCAGAGAGCAATTCCATCATTTGAAAAGAAGTTTGAAAATGCATATGAAGATAATCATGTTTGCCTGTTCAGAGAATGACCCGTCTTATTATATTCATTACTCCCAAATAAATGGCAAAGTTATTTAAACCACTATCCTTTCAAGACTGAGATTTTAAAAATAGCAATAATGATGAAGTATAGAGAGATTTCCTCAGAGCACTGTAATCATTTTAACATTGAGATGGGAAGTGATCACCTATTAATAAAAACTAAATAGTAGCCATAGAGTTTAAAAAATAATAGCTTATCAATTAGAGAAAGACTGTTTTATAGAAAGCAGACTATTAGGAAACTGTTTTCAGGGAATTTTCGCTTTTGATTTAATAAAGGATTATCTCTTTGTTCACTGTCTATTGAAAAAAAAAATCTAAACAACACAATTTTTCCTAGCTTCATGTAAAATAAACCATTGCCTGAGGAAGCCTGTTTGCCTGGTAACAAACACTTTGCATTTTGTGCAATTAATCTTAATCTGTCAGGTAGCCAAATTCCTTAATCAGCCATTTTCCTACTGGAGAGCCAGGCTTTTCAGTGAAGAAAGAAACAACGGGATGATGTCACATCTGCCTCATTAATTTGAATCCCAGCTTGTCTGAAGAGAGATGTAATAGAAAACATAAAAGAAGTGTCTTAAAGAAATATTTTGTTATTTTATCCCATCCTCCCCAGTGTTGGTCGCAGGAGGTAAATACATTTTTTAAAAAATCTGTTCCTCCAGGCAGTTGATGTATATGGAACTTCTCCTGCTCTTGTGGAGGCTGTAGACAACCAGCAGACACAGACTTAAATTAACATGATGAAATCTAAAACGGAGGAGCAGACCGTGGTCAAGGAGCACACGTTGGGGCAGGAGGGAAACTAGAGATTTCACCTCCAGGTGGAATGAAATAGGGAAGGGAATGGGAATGGGAATGTGGTCAGAGGACAAGGCGAAAGAAGAGGGTTCTGCCCTGAGCTCATGCATATGTGTTTCTGGAAGAACAGCAATTTACTTATCACTGATGTTTAATTCAGAAGTCAAAATGTGCCAGTGCCATGTTGACACACTTTGAATGAAATGTGATAAAATATTATCTTCATTCTTATTGATGACAGCAGATCAGAGTAAACTTAGAAGGTAAAATTTTTAAAATCTCAAAACTTCATCTAAGTGAGGAATCAAAAAGATCAAGAAGTTTGTAAAGAAAAAGTGAAATATATCTTTAAAACTATGTTAAAATGTAATTTGTCATGAGAGATTGAAGGTGTTAGGGATTTTTTTTTTAAGCAGTCATTCAGAACTACTTTTTAAAATAACAAAGTTTAGAGTTGAAGGAAACATTTACTAGATATATTTATAAAAAACCAATTCACCTGTCACTAATTACCTTAGGAGAAAAATCTAAAGTCAGAGTGTCATTTTAGCATCTGGAGGCAAAGATACAAAAGCAGAAATCTTTAAATATTTTTAATAAATTGACAAATAGATGCAGGAAAACTCTTAGTTTCCTAAAGTTGTATGTTCCAGATAGAGGATATTTTAACAGGTTTCCCATGGATATAAATCTCTGATAGATTGGTTGATTGGCCTTTATTTATAACCTTTTTGTCTGTCACTACATATCTGTCAAAGTGACTGGTGAAATTTTTTAGTCTCAACCAAAGAGATTCAATAGTCCCTTATAATGGCAATCATAGCCTTCTGCCTTTACTGAATTTCTCAGTTTCTTGGGAATTTAAGCTTGTAGCATATCTGTTTGCCAGGTGTTACCAGCAGAAGGAAGATCACAAAGTCAACTCACGTAATTACAATTTAGGCAGTGCCATTTATAATCAATACTATCTCATGTCGAAGGAGCTAACTGATAGCCACAGAATGGCTTCAATGATAAGCAAATTTTGTTTTCTCTCTGGCTTTTCCAAAAACCAAGTTGTGTATGATCAAGAAAGTCTATGTGGTTCACTTCCCAATTTAATATTGGAATTGTCTGGGTCATATACAACATAACTGGACCATCTATGGAGTGTGTAGATCCTTTGTCTTCTTCCTAGGATTGAATTGATTTCCAGGGATATTAAACAAGCTCTTCAAATGACAACAACAAAAAATTGATCCTCAAATGTTGCTAACTTCCTAACAAGTGCCAGGAGTACTCTCAGAGCTGGGAATAGAGAGGAAGGAATACATTATTCTGTTTACAAATGTAAATTTTAGATCTGCAACACGGGAGACTAAGTGAAGTATTTTATTAACTCAGTGTTATACAGTGAGGGAAAACTACAATGTTAATTTCTTTATTAGAAACAATCACCAATCCTACAAACTAAATGTGTAGCATCAGATTTCAATGTCAGATAATTACTGACATTGTGAAGCATATTGCATGATCTTGACATGCAAAGGTCATAGATTAAAATATGAATCTATATGATTATTAGAATTAGTGACACTGTGGGAATATTAATGTTAGAGAGAGGAAAATGAATAGAGAAAACTCTTTATATGTCTGTAATTTCAAGGGGTACTAAAGCTAAGTGCATACAAATTAGAGCAAAATTGCTGGTATTTCTAATGTGACATATTAATAAAGCTCAAAATTTTCTCAGAAGTTTTGAAGTTGGTCCATACGTCACTTCCATTAATGTCTTTCACACTTGAAAAATTGTCAAATACTACCTAACTTTGCCAGAATTCTGCCTCATATCCTCATTTTCTAAACTTTGGGTTTGCCAGAATATATCATGTCACTGGCTAACTTCTGCTGAAATTCAGCCCTCACCATATCCTTTATTCATTGTTTCATTTGTAGATGGTGCCTTTGGCTCTAAGTGCTCCTGTTACTTTTTGGGAGCATTTACTATCACTTAACAAAAAATTTTAAACATGGTACATGTAAGTCATTTCAGTAAGGCTACTTTAACTAAGGCTAGTCTTAGTTTGCAGTAGAATTATTGGCATTAGGTTAAACATTTCTGAGGCCTCTATAGTATGGGAATATTACAGTCATGTAGTCAAGAAATGTATAAACCATCTAATGCAATGTGGGTACCAAACACTGCCAAGTGTCGATGAGCACATGTGTGTACAATTTCTGTAACTTAGGGGATGTGAATAAGAAGGGGCCTGGACGAGCAGAAGCCTTACTCGTTATCTGTCCTATCATTAGATTTCAGGTAATGGAAATAAGAGTCAAGAAAAATATAGGAAAGGAGAGCACAATCACTAGAATTTTAAAGAAAGATGACTCTGAAGGCTGCTCTGGCTATATCTGGTATGAAAAATATATTCAAGCACCAGTTAAAAGAACGGAACTGTAGGAGACAAAGAAATAGTGGTAGTTAGGGGATTTTGTTTTCCTTTTTTCCCTTTTTCTCTTCTTTTCTTTTTTCCTCCCTTTTTCTTTTTTTCCCTTTTTTCATTTTTTTCTTCTTTATTTTTTTCCTTTTTCTCTTTGTCTGATGGTGTCTGATAGCAATGTCTAAATTAGTCATGCTGCTAATTTACCTCCAGAGGTTTAGTTAGCACATCAGAAACATCTTTTCTCTTGACATAAAGAAATAAAATGAAATGTGCACAGGGAATTTTTTTCACATCCTTCCCTTTTCCCTAATTATTTTCAAGTTACGATGGGAAAAGCACCACATAATGACTGAGAGACCACTGTACAGTGATGACGTGATAAACCTGGAGGCAGACAAATCCGAGTTCAACCTGAGCTCGCTCTGTGATTTTGTGTAATATGAGGGTATGTCTCATTGGAGATCTCCAGTGGACATGCATTCTAATATTCACATCCTTGTGTAGTTCCTAATTACATTTCCTCTGGGGTTGCCCATATGACTTGCCTTGGCCAATGGAATGTGTGACACAAACAGGGTCTTCATAAGCACTTGAGTGCTGGGGCTTGTCGCCTCTGAAATCCACCCTCCCTGCAAAGAAGCCCAAATCTAGTCATGTGGGGAAACTAGGTAGATGTTCAGTCCCAGCTGCAATCTGACTACAAATGTGAGACCCCAGAGGAAAACAGAAGAACAACTACCCAGCTGAGCCTTTCCCAAAGTACAGAAACAGGAACACTAATACTAATTGTTATTTTAAGCCACAGCATCCAGAGCTAGTTTGATGTGCAACAATATATAACTAAAGCTGTAACCTAGATCAAATGACTTAAATTCTGTGAGTAAACCAACATTACGGCTTTACATTGAACAGATGAGGGAGGAAACAAATCTGGGCCCTAATTGCTATGTTTCTAAGCTGTATCACTGCTTTGTCATGCCCTCTTTTCTTTAACTGTTTGGAGAACTAGAAATGTGAAAGGCTGCTTCTATAAGATCTTAACTTGAGGCCAATTTTTTTTTCTGATGGTTTTCCTGAGACATCTTTACCTACATTTTGAAATCTGAGTTGAAAGCGTTATTCAAGAAATGGTCATCAACCCAACATTTGTTGATGAAAGTGTCAGATATGGTTCCTGCCCTTACAAGAATTTATAATCTAACAAGAGAGATGGCTTTAAAGAAAAATACTTAGAAATCTGTGTAATAACTTACTGATTGGACACAATTAGGATAAAGCTTTATTTCTCTCCCACTGCTGACATTAAACACATTCTAGTGAACAACCCTTCCCCCGTCGTTGGTAGCAGCATCTCAGGAAGATCCACACATTTCAGATCTCTTTAAGTGAGAATGGTCTCATTTCAGACATTAGAAAGTCAAAATTTCAACTCCAGTTCAGAAATCGTACATCTAATCTCATATGCAATGTGATATTTCTTCCTTTTCATTCACTCATATGTCTTTTTCAGTTTCTTTTTCTGCTCTGGATCCTCCCAGATCTGGGCTATGGAAGAGAGCATTTGAAGGGGAGGATTTATGCCCTCAGGGACTAAAGCTGTTGTAATTGAGTCATTGGGGTCCTTTGTTATGGAGATGCTTTTCTCCAAAGAAGATTTTGTTTGCTTCTCCCAGGAAAGTACAACCAACACAGGGCTGCCTCAGCTCCCCCACCATCAAACGTGTCATGTTTAACTCCTTTGGTTTTCAGAGGCCCCAAGTCTTACTGTCATTACTGTACAGAACCCGGCATTTATATGGAAACACGTAATTTCACTTTGGCTTTTGAATCACCAACTGTAACTCTGATTTCTGCTCCTATTCTTTTTTGTTTGTTTTATTTGTTTGCCATTAGAAATAAGTCTGATTTCTAAACTAAAAGAAGTACTTTTAAATGTGTCTTATTCATGATCCAGTTGTATTGCAGTGCTTGGTGCCTTCTGAGTACCTAATTCTCATTATTCTTGGAAGTCATCAAATGGTCTTTTTACCCTTCTTTTGACTTAGAGTTGTGGAACAAACTCCACCCCTTTATAAAGGAGGAAGCGGGACTCTGCTCAGTGAGCCTTAAAATCTTATTTCTTTCCTTTCTCTTCTTTTTACCCCTAGAGTTTGGTGATAAGAGTTGATGGTTCGAGAATTAATAGTAATAACTTTTAGTAGGTCCTGTAACTCCCTTTAGAATGTGAGGGTACAGTTTTATAATGCTCAGCTTCATTCTTCAGCCGAAATTTTATGGTTAAGTACAATCCAACATCACTTTATATTCTATTTAAGGGTCACAAAGGTTCTGTGAGATATTATAATGTGAAAGATTGAATTTAAAATGTGAGGTCAGCAAAGGTCTTTCTGAAGAAGTAACATCTGATTTGAGAAGTGAAAGGCAATGTTATCTGGGGAAAGAATGGAAAGAGGAGATTGACTGCAGAGGGGAGTTTTAATATCACAGAGAGAGTGGTATGAATAATACTTTGTAAAAACAACTCAGGCTGCTAAATGGAAGGGAAATTTAAGCACTATGTCCAAATAAGACATCCAGACTTGAGGTGCAAACAGTGTAAGTGCAATGGAAGTGAAAACAACTGTTAGATTCAAGAAATGTTTTGCAGGTAGAATTGCAGAGACATGCAGTGGAATGGACGTGGGATACAAGGAAGGATACATGTTGGGAATAACACCCCGGTTTCACACTTCAGCAATGGATAGATGAAACTGCCACTTACTGAGATGATCAAATTAGAAGAACAGAAAGGGAGGTTCATGGTCAAGCATTTGGTTTGAGAGGGCTGTGGATCATGCAGATGGTGGATTTAGATGTCTGGGGAAGAGTCAGGATTGTAAATTGTTACCACTTCCCAATGGGTTGGTGACCCTTCAGTGGGTCCTTTGCCTGGAGTTGCAGATGCCATTTAAACAAAACGAGGTTCGGCATAGCAGAGCAGAAACTTCATTCACTGATCAAGGAATGGAGAAGGGAGAGCTCATGCTCTTCAAATACCTTCTCCCTGCAGGGAGAGGAGCAAGGGAATTTCAAGGAGTAGGAGGCAGACGCGTCATCAGGACTCTAGGAAAGGGGTGGATACTTCCAGGGGCAGCTGGGGCATGCACAGTCTTCCAGGCTTCTTTGCACAGGGCATGAATTGTGCCCAGCAGAGTGCAAATTTCCTTCCTGGGGCAGAGATCTTAGCATGGTAATGAAGCAAAACTAACTTCCAGACACCTCCAGGCCTTATCTGTGCAGGAGCTGGAACAGGACAGTTGGCCACTGCCTATCTCTTCAAGCACAGCTGTAAAACATCTCTGTCAAATATCAGGTGCTTTTGAAACAAACAGATAAGTCAAGGCAAGGAGTCTTTAGCTTCAGGGGTTAGTATGGGTGGCAAAATGAGAATTTGAGGCCACTGAATCCTCCTGAGTAATTCCAGTATTTATTATTTGAGTTGCAAAGAGCTGATGAAGGTCACTGAGAATGAACCATTAGAAGAAATGGGGGAAACCAGGATAATGGCATGGATAAACAAGACAGGAACAGAACAGCATTCACTGGGCTTGGCCACACTGAGATCAGGAGTGGTCTTGTGGCTGGGAGATGGAGGAGGAAGCCAATAGTCTTAAGGATTGGAGTTTTGGAAGCTTCACTGCCAACACCATGGCAACTACTTTCTGATTCTTTCAATAAAGAAAAGTATGAATCAGAGAGAAACAGAGACCCTTCATAAATGTACATAATGAATTCACTCAGTGGGATAATAGACCCTGAAGGACCAAGGACACTCTTCATTTTATATTTTCTCTTTTGATTGCCCTTTAAATACAGGTGCATTTGTCAAAACACACATGCTAATTTTTGCTTCTCTTTGCATGTAAGATGTTAGTGGTGGGCTGGAAAGGTGACACAGCTTGTTAAATGTCTGCTAAATCTCAGTAAAAGTAAACTGGGTATTTCGAGGTCTCATATCCATGATGTTCCACTTGTCCAGCTACTTCTCAGCCGTATTAAAAAGCGCATGCCTCATTTCCTCCCTTAATTTGCTCAGAAGGATGAGTGGGAGTATTGCAATGCCTAGCATTCTCCAAGTTAATGAAGCACATTACATGACTTTAAGAAAAACAATCCACTGTCCTGCCCTCTAAACTAAGCCTCTGGGTTATGGTCACTGATTAAAACCAAGTGTCCAATAATTTGACTCAATTCGGACACTGTCACCCCAGAAATTGCATCAGATTTCACGGGTAAAGGGCTCAGCCCAAGACCGTCCCTCACTCTGGATACCAGTTGCAAGCCCAGGTTGTTAACCTGTGCTTTTCGCTCACTGGCTATATGTCAGAGGTTCTCGGGAACTCCCTCCTTGGGTTTAATGAATTTCCTAGAGTGGCTCACAAACCTCAGGAAACCTATTCACATACTAGATTTCCAGTTTATGACACAGGATGTTAAAGGATAGGAATCAACATCCAGATGAAGAGTTGCATAGGGTGAGGTTACATTCAAAGGAGCTCCTGTCCTCATGGAGGTTGGTGCAGCATGGTGGCACCTAAAAGTGTTCTGGTTCCCCAATCTAGAAGCTCTTTGACCCATCCTTTTGGGTTTTTATGGTGGCTTCATTACATAAGCATGGTTGATTAATTTAATTTGACAAGAAATAAGACATTATGAAAAAATTTTTCACCTTCAAGCTATAAAGCAGTTCTTACCAGTTTCCAAGATTTTCCACTCTTTAGGACAAGGTCCTTATGGCTTAGATGTTCTGAGTTACCCATCATAAAGTTATCTCATGCCATGGAATCTTATTATCTCCCTACACAGTTAAAATGAGCTTCTTATTTATGTATTTTTTTTTCAGAGTGTGCTGTTCAGGTGGGCAAGTGTAAGATTAATTACAATGTGAATAAGATGCATTTTTTATTTAACCTCAATACAAGGAGCATTTTTCTAAAACTGCAGAATAGCTGTACAAGTTGGTTTAGGTCAATCCCTCAAATATGGACAAATAAATTCTAGGAAAAAGACTAGGCAAAACCATATCGTATGCCTGAAGGAAGGCAAAGAGTTAGGGAAAACAGGTCCCTCCTTCAGCTGTTAAAATAAGCAAAGGGGAAAAGTTCACAGGGACACAGTTCCCTGCTTCCCTCTCAGCAACCTCAAGTATCAAGTGTTACAAACCTTTATCAGCTGATGCTGCAGCTTACTTTTTAAAGGAAGTTTTATGTGCTGTTCAGAGAGAAGGGACCTTCTGAGAATCCAGTCACATAGCAAGTGAGATGGACCTATCCTTATTCAAAGATAAGCAAACGGGGTGGGGGGGGGGAGAAGTAAGATTAATTTAAAGAGTTGCTACATTAAAAACACACGCCCACCCACACATATATGTATATTCAGAGCATGCAAAAGTGTATTTTTTAGCATTTTTCCTGTGAAACAAAAATCAAAATGGAGTCAAAATTGCTAAGATAGCTCTCTAAAATGGAGCCAGGAGACCATTAAGAAATTGTGACTTATACACATCTCAGCTTGGGTGGAACCAGATCTTTTGACCGCTGATTGGCCTAATGAAGTCATCTAGAGCATCAGTCAGAAACTCAGTGTATTTATTGGTCCACTTACCCTAAAATAACTAGGAACAACCAATCTACTTATCAGACCCCTACTCTAAAATACCTTGCAGTTCCTTAAGGACTAATATTTCCCGACTAGAGTCAGAATCAATCACATTTTTCTCCAGGCAACTTTTAGCAACATCATGGCTTTTTGTCTTTATAACACCCAGCCCTTTCGCTTCCCTGAAACACTCGTTCAGTTCTACTTCTATCTGTGTCTCCCGAATTGCAATTCTTAAATAAACTCTTTTCTTATTTGCAGCCTCCTGCATTGTTCTTTTACTGACACATCAAATAGAGAGGTTTGGGAGAGCAATTTTCATTCTCAAGAAAATTAATGAAAATAACACATCCATGTTCATGGCAGTACTGTTCAAAATAGCCAGAGGTAGAAGCAAACCAAATATCTATCAATGAAGAAATAAACAAATGTGCTACATACACACCATGGAATACTTTTAATCTTTCAAAAGGAAGTATGTTCTGATACACATTACAACAAGGATGAATCTTGAAGACATTATGCTAAGTGAAGTCAGCCAGTAACAAAAAGCAAACACTGTATGATTCCATTTTTGTGGTATCTAGAGTAGTCAAATTCATAGACACAGAGGTGAAATGGTGCTAATTAGGGACTGGAGAGAGGGGAGAAGTGGAAAGTTGTTTAAATGGGTAAGGAGTTTCAGTTTTGCAAGATAAATAAGTTCTGGATATTGTACAAAAATGTGAATATACTTAACACTACTGAATTGTACACTTAGAAATGATTAAGGTGGTGAATTATAATTATGTATTTTTTCAACCACCGTTAAAATACATTTTAAAAAGAAAGTTAATGAACATAAGAGGATGATATAATCACATATTGCAGAAACAACTATCAATTTTAAGAAGAAATGGTGCTACCACAGAATTTAAAAATAATTTAGAATCTAGACTACATAAAACCAAGTGAGTAATGGTAAAACAAACAAAAACAACAAAGCCCCAAATTCCCAGATTTTAAAACAACTTTTAAAAATTCTTCTAGCATTCAGAGGACAAAGAAAAGATGATAAAATTGATCGGAAACAAGTCCATCTAAATAATTGGCTTCCAATATGAAATCAAGAAGTAAATAGAACAAAAATATAGTAGATAGAGAAGATTAGCTAAACTGAAGAAGGGAAGGGCCTGAATCTGTAGATCAAACAGGCTCCTATAATGGTTATTAAAACAATGTATAACTAGATATGCAAAGATGAATTGTTGATTTTTTATGGTTTAAAAAAAGGGAGATCCTGAAAGCATTCAGGAACAATAAAAGAGAAACTAACAAACAGTTTAACAAAAACAAAAGCCTTCCTCCCTACCAAAGGGGAAAATCTTTGCCTCAGCAATGTTAAATTACTCTAGAAAAAATTGTTTGAAGGTGGAAGGTATGACCTAAAATCTATATGCCTAGCTGAGGTGAATGTGAATCAATCCTCAAGACATACTATAGAAATATGTATGGATTTAAACTTGCATTCAATTTAGTTCTGGTGTTCTAATTATGTTAGGCTAGCACTGATGAAATACATGAATTTATGTTAAGTGTAGTGATGAATTATCACAGAAAATAGTTTCTAGTTTAAAAAAAATCTCTAAAATCATAGAATAAATTAATACTATACTTATGCTCTCAAAAAAATAATAAATTGAGGCTGGTACCTATTTGAAAATCATCTCAGATGTATCATTATGAGGGAATTTTTTTAATTAGTAAACATTTTAGGTGCCTCTGAGCCTGACATTAAGACATCAGTCCTTGTAATACTGAGTGAGTAGGTGGATTCTTAAAATTCTTTGAATGTGAATATATGACCTGAGGGAATGCTTATAAATGTTTAAAGTATTATTTATGACTTAAAGGAATGATCTGCTAAATGGTATAATGCATTTGTTTATCTACTATTTGTTGATATGATTTTACTGTTCCTGACACTCTTTCAAGAGCAGAGTTCTCCTAAGGCCAATCAAGGAAACTGGATGAAGTCCAGGAAAGAGTAACAAGTAGGTTTTGAGAAGCTGTGCTTCACAGATGTTGAGAAATGGAGCAAATAAGATTATTTACTATGGAATGAAAGGAGGATATTGGCATCTCGAAGATAAAACCAAAATGAAGAGAAACAACACAATTAGTCTTTGCCAGGAGACAAGCCCAAAGAGGATGCTAGAGGAGTGCCCAGGTGGATACAGATGATTCTTCCAACAGTACAAGAAATAGAACAACAACAAGACCTAGAAGCCATTTAAGAGAACAGACGGCCATTTAGTCAAGTTCAGCTTCCAAAATTTTTCATTTTATTTTACGATGGTCACTATTAATTTTTTATGGTAGTTTCACAGTTTGCTAACTCCTAACATTTGAGGTTATTCAAAAGGTGAATGAGTCTTCTTCACCAGGGTTGGTGGTGGTTTGGGGATGAGAATTGGGAAGGTCAGAGACGACTGCCTACAAAGCAAGCAAGATGCCCAACCGCCCCACTGGGCGCACGTCTTCCCCACATTTCCTCTTGACAGAAAGCCTGCCAAAGGCAGGTTGCCGTTCAAAATCTATCAGGAGTTTAATCCCATATGTCAACTCCTATAGCCTATAAATTTTAGAACTTGAGATGAAGTTGGCTTTGGATAAGAAACTGAAAAATCTTGGGTCATAAAACTACTGTCAAGACAGTCTTCCAAGAACAGAGGATGCAATTATAAGTTTGAGAAGAGAAGGCTGAGGGTGGAAGAGATGCGGAGTCAAAGTTGAGATGTCAGTCTGTTTCCTTCAGACTTGAAAGATGTGTAATTCTAAAAGCAGATTTCTTCCACTAGGAAGAGTGTCCTATTGAGAGAGTGGGAGAGGAGAGAGAAGGGGAAAATGTAGCAAAGATGCATGGGGGAGTGATCAGTGGCCAAGGGCTGTCACTGTTCACAGAAACTGAGTAACTTATTTCTGAAATGGAATTTTAACTAATGGGTGGAATGGGCCATGGTGTTATTTCTCAACTCCTTGTTAGCATAGGAGAATGCGATGATAGTGACTGAGGGTCAGCCCAGGACCTGTCTCCTTTAACACAGTTCTCTCACTGGTAGATACAGTCCTTCATAGAAAGTATGTCTCAGATAACTTAATTATTTATCTGGGAAGACAAACTGGAATATAGTTTAACAACTTAGAGGCTATACCTTAATATAATTATATCATAAATAGTGAACAAACTAGACTGTAATAGATACTTTAATGGAAGTGCTGTGGGAGCCTAATAATAAATAAAAATGTATATATGCAAAAAATATTTTTCTTTAAAAGTCACTTGAAGAGATAATGCACTTATTCTAATTAGAAGTATAAATTCAAATTCATTCAGACCTTAAGCTAAAATCTTTTCAATTTGTATGTGTGTATGCATGTCTGCATTTCACTCTTACGAAGACTTCAAAACACACAACTTACCTGGACAGGATTAAGCCCACCCTCTCCTGCAGAATTCTCTGAGTAAGCTCTTCACCTGCTTTTAAATGTCTCACTTTTCACTCCGTTTGCTATTATATCCCCCAATGGCAGTCGTGATTTGTCTTTGTAACCCCAGTGTCTAGTATTGTCTCTGATAAATAAGAAGTGCTTAATGAATGCGTCTTGAACGAAGTTAATGGTTTGATATTGTCATTAAAACTTGGCAGCCACTATTCAAGGCCCACATTCCAAATGACTTTGGCATTCAACCTGAATAATAAAGTTAAGGGGGAGGATGTAGCTCAGTGGTCAAGTGCAGTGCTTAGCATGTTCAATCCCCAGGGCCTCCTCTAAAAACTAAACTAAAATTAAAAATTAATGTAAAAATAGATAAAGAAACCTAATTACCTCCCTCCCCAAAACAAAAACAAAAATTGAAAAAATAAAATTATGTTTTCCTATCTAGGTGGAATAAAGTTACAAAACAGATTTCCTTCTATGGTTTCTAATGGCAATTCCAAGTCTATTTTGAGTATTGTCAGTTGCTACATGGAAGAAATATGCTGAGAGTTTGGGATGCAAGATGTTTAGTAGGGATCAATACCTGTGAAAGGGAGAGAGGGCAGGGGAGAGGAGGATGGGAGAGGGCAGGGGAGGGCAGACTGAGAAATCAAACTGAGATGCAGACCTGACAAAGATAATTGTCCACCAGAGTGTCCCATGTAAGACTCAAAAGACTCCATACACCAGTCTTGCATGGTCACTAAATCAAGGCTGCCCTCGGAGAGAGCTAGGCGAAAGTTTGCTGCTGGGGCTGACCTAAAGGATCTGACGGTTGGGATTGTCTGCTGATCCTCACTCTCTACAGATGGACAGCAAATCCTTGCTTGAAAAGAAATCTGGGTATCTCAACTTCCTGTCTCCCACATTACCTTTATTAGCTGGAAAAAAAAAAATCTTGGACTGTGAGAATTAAAGTAGAACATATATATAAGTTGCTCAGCATAGTGTCTGCTGCAGTAAGCATTCAAATTTCTAGCTATTATTATTACCAAAATAAATTATTTTCTCTACTTTATCCCTTGAATTGAGAGTCATTTCATGAATCATTTGAAGGTTTCGTTCAGAACTATATAAAGAGCTTTCATATCCGAGTCAGCAGTATCCCTCATCTACTAAATATCTGGGTTTGGAATGTAAAGTCAGAGATGTGCTTCATTTCTGCCACTTACTGAAGTGAAAATGTGGGACAGTTATTTTCTCCAGACATCAGTCTCTTCTTCCAATGAAGGTGCTTACAATACCTCTTTGTTAGGATTATGATGATGAGAAAAATATACTTGAAATATCTAGTGTAGAACTGGGAAGACATTAGGGGCCAATGAATGGAACTGCTTTATTCATTTGCACTCTTTCAGGCATATGACCATCATTATAATATCATACTGTCCTGAAAATGTTCACTCTCCTAAAAATCCTCTGTGTTCTACCTGTTCATCTTTCCCCACTCCCATAGCCCCTGAAGACTGCCAAACTGTCTTCCAAAGTAGCCGGACCGTTTTACTTTCTCACTAGCAGTAAGTGACAGTTCTTGCTACCCTCCATCCTTGCCAGCATTTGGTGTTGTCAGTGTTCTGGAATTTGACCATTCTGTAGGTGGATTGTGGCGTCTCGTTGTTTTGATGTGCATTTCCCTGATGACATATGATGTGGAGTATCTTTCCATATTCTCATTTGCCATCTATGTATCTTCTTTGGTGAGATGACTGTGAAAGTTTTGGCCCATTTTTCAAACAGATTGTTTGTTTTTGCCAACCTCTTTTAATCCTTTATAATTTTTAAAACAAACCAGTTAGGTGTTATAATTATCTTCTCAAAATGTTAAATGTTTTTCCTAGAGCCATTGAGATCTTAGTCAGTTTGACCCTTGATGTTTTGAATCCAAACCCTTTGCCCTATGCCCTGGCGACTCTTAGAGGAAATTGACCACCAAAAGTGCCTTGAATAGTACAATGATCAAACAACTAAGATGGGCCAAACCTTTGCAAGTTCTTGTTCTGCTGCTTCACCTTCAAGCCATTGAGAAATTCTGGTCTACTGGGAACCACGCGTGATTGGCGCCTAGTGGGTTTTGGTGATCCTCCTGCTCAGTCTAGGGAGCACAAACATGCGTACTGTGCTCTAAAAAGATGTACTGGGAGCCAGGCTGGAGCTCATTGCTTCCAGCAGAGGAAGCCAAACAGCTGTTGCAATCGCTGCAGCTTGAGGCAGTGAAACAGACGTATAAGAGCTGTCAGTGAGAGCCTCACGAGTGTTGCCTTCACGGCCTTCCTTCCCACACTGTGCCTCCTGATCACAGAGGCTTTATTCTGATGATGATTCTATTTCTAGTGAGCCCGAAGAGCATAAGGGAGATTATTGGACGAAGCACAAAAGGTATACAGGACTTATCCATCAGAGGACCATTTCAAAGGTTTTGAGTTTCAACCGTTTTGATGCTTTAAAAATAATCCAGGGATTTGGGAAGTCTGAAAACAGAGTTGTGCTCAAGATACCAGTATGGTACACAAAGTCCTCGATTTATCACAAAGACAGCAAGAGGTCAGCACATAGTCTCACTCCCAAAGTAGAGATTTGGATCTACCAATGATAGTTTATGGCTGGGGTTTTTGAAGTGTCTGGTGTCACAGAATCCTTACATTTAAAAAAAAAAAAAAAAAAAGCAAGAGAGAAAACTTTTAAAAAGAAACTTGATCCTCTATAGGGCAGCGAATGATAGTTTAATATTTTGTGTCAAATAATCTGCAATAAAGCAAATTCATAGTATTTTGCAATAAAAATAATTGTAATAGGCAATCTTTCTATTTAAGAATAAGAATAATGAGAAAATGTCCATGTAGTAGATTTGAATGAATCACTGAGGGATGGCAGTCAATGTAAGTTTTATGCAATTAATATTCATCAATATATTTTCTCCCAATGTGGTACTGTTTGAATTGCTGCTTTTGTACGTGACTCTTCACGACATTTGAAATTCAATATACAAAAATGTGGTAAAGAAGAAAGTGTAATTTGTATATAGAAGTAAAAAGAAAAAATGAGAAATATTCTGATTTAAATACTTACACATTTATTAAAAATAATTTGTTTTAACAAAAAACATGGATCCCATTTTCACTAGTAAAATACCACCATGTCTTCAAAAAAGAATTCTTAAAAAAAAACAAAAAAACTGGCTATAGGTGAAAATAATAAGTACAAAGCAGGTAATAGAAATTATGGAAGTTCTTATATATCAAACATGGTACTGTTGTGGCTATGAAGGGAAAATTTCTCCAAGAAATAGACTCGGAAACATACACACTGAGAAATATTCACATTGTAGAAGTTATAGGAAATTTCTCCAAGAGATCTGGAATTCTCATCAGGAAGAATATCTTCATATATCTAATAGATATTAAGAATCTACATTTTTGTGTTTTAAAATAACTTTTCAGGTTTGCTGTAATTATAAATTTTAACATTTTAATTTTGCAACAAAACAAACATTTCAGAAACAAAAGTAATAAGGGAAAAGAAAAACATTCAAAATGGTTGAACTTCCAACACCCAGAAGGCATTGTGATAAATTTTTTAAAAAATTGTATCATAATTTTAACTGTTGTGTCTTTGCCAGCAGTTTGTACTGTCAAACTCTTTTAATTGTATCCATTATAATAAGGTATAGTGGCATCTCCCTTCATGCACACAGAAGAAAGTCCAGGTGAGGACAGAGTGAAAAGGTGGCTATCTACAAGCCAGGAACCCTAGACACCAACCTTGATGACAGCTTATCTTAGACTTGTAGCCTCCAGGACTGTGAGGAAGTAAACTTAGGTTGTTTAAACCATCCAGGCTGTAGTTTTTTGTTTTGGCAAACTCTAGCAGAATGCTAGTTCTGTTTGCCTTATCTCAGGGTTAGAATCTGTTGATTGACTTTTTCTCTTGACAGTTGGTCAGATGCTTCTGGTTCTTTTGTATCAAAAAAATTTTATAATTTATTCTAGATATTTTAAATGTTACTTCTGTTCTTTTGTATCAAAAAAATTTTATAATTTATTCTAGATATTTTGAATGTTACGTTGTTTATACTCTGAATTCTTTCAAAATTCTCTTGGAGAGTTTCACATTCAATAGCCTCTTAAGAGTGTCAATGCTGAATATACTTAGGTTTGATGAGTATATTGGAAAGGGGCACCTGAGAAACTTGTCTCGATATTAAGTTCACACAATAGGAACACTACTTTGACCTATATTGTATTATTTTACTTGGATGTGGTTTAGTGCAGCTGATGGATATTTAACAAAACAACAACTCCTTCTCTATCCAATCCCACCCTTGCTTCCATTACTAGCTTTAGTAGATTGGGACCAAAGGAAGTTTGATAATTTAAGATTTATCTGCTCCACAGTGACTTTGAAATATCAGTTGTTTTGACTAATTGTTTAATGTTTTTTATACACATTCTCTAAGGCATGAAGTGGAATTATATATTTATAAACAATTTAAGGAATAACTTTTTTTGGGTAAATAACACAAATTGGCTTCTAAAAATATGTTTAATTCTATCATTTATAGCAGCACAATGTTTATTATATGTAAAATGATATTATCTGATATGGAAACTTTTAAAAATTGTGTTGACTGTGAAAAGCCATTTCTGCTATCCAGCGTAGCTGATTAAGTAATATATTTGAAAATTATTGGTTTTTTTATGTGTTGTTAAATATGTAGAAAATCAGTTCATTTATGTTAATAAAGTAAGGTTTTGGTTATTGCAAATAATAACTGGCATTAACATAATTTTCCATGAATCTAGGTTTTTCTGCTGTGAACTAAAAATTTAGCTCTCTATTTAAGTTGCCGCTATCATTTAATATGTACATGTCGAAACCTCAACATTAGCCACAGAGTTATGAGGAGGAAAGTTCAGTAAATGGCAACAAATTCCTTTGCTTGTAACTAAAATGAATTAATAATCGATATGACAAGAACAAGTATTTTAACAGTTACACAAATTCCCAACCATGCCAAATGACACTGCATTAACAAAACATCAAATCGCAAGTGGCAATTTACAATGATTCAAAGGCCACACTTCCTAGAGTCTACAGAACTTACGATATTGTAGGCTCAGGCTAAAGATAACCTATTGTACATTTAACAAAGTGGCCTAGGAATGACTGCAGTGTGTGTGTGTACAAAGTAAAATAGGGAATCTTATTCCATAGAATTCAATGAGCTTTTGGAATGCAAATTTCAACTGTCAAATCTTAATTAAAAAGTACCAGTCAGCACTATTTAAAAATTGGAAGAGAACTAAGTGGTAGGTTGTTGGAAAATGTGCAACTTGCCTTCTAAATAGAGTAGGTAGGCTGACAGATATATAATTAACATCGCATCAAGTGAAGGACAGGAAGCCAACTGTAGTTCCTTAAAGGGAGGAGCTTCCGTGATTTTCAAGGGAGGAAAACAGTTCTTCAATCAGAGTTAATTTATAATTCCTTTTATTTCTAAAGAGAATCTCCGTTTTTATTTTTTGTGCTGAACTTCCCTGAACCTTAGAAAGCAATGACATTTGCAGAGTTGAGGTTTTATTTTAAGAGGTTAATATTAACATAAATGTTTAAGCACCTTCTATCAGTTAGAACATTTTCCCAGTCTCATTGGACTTCTGGTATCTTTGGGTCACTGTGCTTGTCAACTCGAGATTTTTTTTCCTGCTATACTGTTTCACTCATACGTAAGCAGGTAAATTAGGCAACTGTCATTTGGAAGAAAGAGATTTCAGACCTTAATGTTCTCTCCTATAGAAATACCTCTGAGCACTCAAAATTCACAAGAGGTAGAATACGTTCTGGGACAATGTTGTGTTGAAGAGGACAGGTGTAACTCTCCTAGGCTCAAACTGGTTTGCAGAGGACAGTAGAAACTTGCCTAGTTTGTGATTTTCCTTAGAATTGTGCAGCAGTGAGAAATTTTCTAAAGAGAATATTCATAAGAACTATCTCTTTAGACAGAGATCAATGGTTAACCCACCACAGGAAGAAAGATTACTAGTTACTTCTGAAAGAAGTCTTGCAACAGTTACTTTATGATTAGGGTCTTTTTAGTGAAGGATTAAGAGAACTGATTCATTTATGAAAGTGAGTGGGTTAAGATTCTAGGTATGGAATCTTGATGGGATTGGAGACTTGGTGTAAGTAGGAATTGTGCAGACACAGAAGAGGAGATGAACACTCTTTTAGAACATCAATCACTCTGAATTCTATTGGACATACTGGAAATTCAGGGTTCCTGTAGGGTATAAAGATTCACACACATCTGCGTTAGGATAGTGGTTTTGTTTTATAACTTGGTTTTGCCTCTATTTCCAGCAAATACAGAGAATTTTGACAACTGGGAACTCTGATACAGAAAGTTTCAGTTTCTGATGGCAAATTCATGGCAAAAGAAGGCAAACCTTCTCTCAGTTTCCCGTGGTACACATTGTGTCAATACAGCACACTCTGTTGATGGTGCCTATTAAGCTATCCACCAATGTGGAACTGCTCACTTGCAATAACACTGATTCTTGTTGAACTAGGGATTTGAAAGATAAAAACCAAACAAAACATAAACAAGAAGCTCACTGCTTGGCCACTTTACTTTCCTATTTCTCTTGCATGTGTTCAAATTAAAGCTGTTAAGTAGAGCAAATAATGAATGGCTTGCTTATTTTAAGCACTTACCATGGACAATGATGGAGGAAAACATCAGTGTGCTGCCTCCAGCTGCTAATTCCTACACACTTTCATTAATTACTCAGAATAATTCAGAGAAGTGACATATTTAATTATCCCAATTATCTCCAATTTCTCAAATGCAAAAAGATAACATTCAGCCACCATGCAGATGCACATCACAGTGGTAGCATGAGCATTTTTGACAGGAATCCTGTAGACAGTAACATGTCAAGTAAAGCAAAACCTTGACCAAATAAAACCAATATATATAACTTCTAAGGCAACCTAAAGTTACAGGACAAACAGCCATGTTAGTAAAATATGATTTTACTTGGGGGACCCATTTGGATTTCATCATACTAAGAGTCTGGGAGTTGCTACATGGCTCATTTATATCTGATGTCCATCAATGCTATCTTTGCAAACACCATATATGTATTCCCTATTTTCCTTCCATAGCAGAGATTTTTTTTTCATTCTTACTTTTTAGTGAAGTGCAATTTACAATGTTAGTTTCAGGTGTACAGCAAAGCAATTTAGTTATACATACATATATATATATATTTTTTCAGATTCTTTTCCATTACAGCTCATTACAAAAAACTGAATATAGTTCCCTGTGCTGTACAGTAGGTCCTTGTTGTTTGTTTATCTATTTTATAATAATATAATATTGTAATGTGTATCTGTTAATCCCAAACACTTAATCTATCCCCCACCCCCCACTTTCTGCCCTGGTAATCAGTTTGTTTTCTATGTGCATGAGTCCATTTCTGGTTTGTAAATAAAATCTGTATCTTTTTTTTACATTCTATATATATATAAGTGAAATCATATGATATTTGTCTTTCTCTGTCTGACTTACTTCACTTAATTTGATAATCTCTAGGTCCATCCATGTTGCTATAAATGTCATTATTTCATTCTTTTTTATGGCTGAGTAATATTCCACTGTGTGTGTGTACACACACACACACACACACACATATACATATATGCACATCACATCTTCTTTATTCAGTCATTTCTCGATGGACATTTATGTTGTTTCCATGTGTTGGCATAGCAGAGATGTTCGATGGAAGGTGGATTAGATTGCTTACTTGGGCAGCCTTTTCAAAATGTTCATGTCTTCTGACTACCAGAAAATTAATAATTCTGTAGAGGGTAAGGACTGTAGTGGAGAAGGAATGTCCCAAAGCTTTTGTATTGAAAAAATGTTCCTGGGTAAATTTGATACATGCCATCCCCTCCAGTTGTGAACAGTTCTCCAAAGAATCTCCCAGTGGTCATGGTAATGTAGTGTAGAGTTCATTGAATCATTTATTAATTAAGTCAATCATTTAGTCATTGATTCATTCAATAAATATTTACTGAATGTTTATGGGTGTTTATGCTTACTTCTGGTGAAAATAATGAAACAGAAATAATGATCTTTGTCCTTGGAAATCTTAGAATTTTCTGAGAGAAGGGAGAAAATGAGGTATAGACAGATTTCCAGGCAATTACAACATAGTGTGATAAATGCTTTGATGTGAGGAGACAGTGAGTATACGGTATTCTGAATACAAGGGGAGATACCTAACCTAGCTCTGTGTGTGTGTGTGTGTGTTAAGAAAGTAGATGATGCTAGGAAGGGCTTTCAAAGATTAAGTTAGGGCCTGAGAAAAAAGTAAGAAATAGCCATTCTGATGGAAGTGAGAGGAGAGTGGTCCAGGCAATACAAACAGCATTTTTAATGGCCTGAATGTGAAAGAAAAGATGACATGTTTATACCAGCTTATAGTCACTAAAATCAAATTTAGCTGATAATTAATATATCCTGAATGAAACTGAGGCAACTTAGCATGAAAAATGTTGACAGGCTATCTCCTGTGGCCACTGAGTGGGGCATATGTAAACCACGTCCCATATCTAAGCTTCCTAAAGGTCTTCTTGACCTATTTCTTTGCCCCTAATCCATCTTTCCTTTCTTTCCTCTTAAAACTTTCACCTGCTTCTCTTGCCCACTTACATAAATAACTTTAGCCTTTCTGAACTTCTGCAGGTTCCATATACCTAGTTCAGTGAGCATGGAACCCAAGCACAGATTTCTGAAAACTTATGAAAGAAAAAAATAGGAATAGTTACAAGGAAGGTGCCCTAAACTGACTCATTCTGTTCTCAGATTTTGACCATCTAAGGAATATAGTGATTTATGGCCATGGCATAGTGAAGGCTGATTTGCATGCCTACCGAGAGTTGATTGTATTTATTCCCCAAGCTGTTTATGGTAATTGTATTATAATATCATAATTTAATTGATAAGAAGATTTTTTTTTGTCCATGGCATATAAATAAGGACTGACAAGTAATCACTGAATTGACTAATAAAATATTTCATTTGAATAAGGGAAGTAAAAACCAAACGGTAATCAAGTTCATGAATAAATGTCAGACCAGGAAGTAGAGACGGTGAGAATAAATAACTCTTTCAACAAAATTGGCTGTGAAAAGGACAGCCGTGGAATAGTGGATAGAGGTGATGTGAGAGGGGTCAAGGGAGCGTTTTGTTATTAAATGAGAGATGTAAGTAAGCGTGTTAAATATAGATAAAAACAGATCCTCCAGAGACAGGCTGAAGACCCTGGGGAAGGAGGTGGCAATCACGAGCATATCCATGCGGAAAGGTTTGGCTGAAAAATCATGGGCTTTGGAATCATACGTGTAAAGCTCTATAAGTCATACTCATCATCAAACTATTTAATCTCTCATAGTCTCAGTTTCTTATTTGACAGTGGGAGCAAATAATGCCCTTTAATGAATATTATTAAAGTGAAATAAAACACACAATTATTTGTGTACACCTAGTCTTTGTGAATAACTTACGTCCAAGAAGCATGAAACTTTTTCTGGTAACTATTATATCCCCAAAGACAGGAGCAGTAGTTTGTATTAATAAATATTTGCTGAGTGAATAAATGAATAAATAAATTAATGAATACACACTAGTTTCCTAACTTCTTATCATAGACCAAAAAAAATTGAAAGTTAGCCAACTTTATCACCTTGGCACAAAAATGGAATAGAAATCTGCTTATGGCTTTTCTCCCTCTAGGCTTGACTTGATACTAAAGTGTCCTCAGGACTGGGGAAGAGGTTATCAATATCTTAACTGTGTGAATCTGTAGGAAGGAATTGTCTTGAATATCTAGTTTATCTCTTTTGTGCCATTTTCTCTCCATTCAAGGGTACTACTTTCTCCATGAACTAAGTAACCTTCTGCCTAATCCTGAACAAAATAGCTCTTACCACTTTTGTCTAAAATTTTATGAAATTTAAAAAATAAATTCTAGTTGTCCCTCAATCTTTCATGCCTACTGGTTTCAAAATGCCAACAAATCTTCTCACATGCCAACATTGGGCATACATGAACTCATACCCCTCTGAAGTAGGCATAGTTATTCTTATTTTAAAGATTGGATAATTAGGATGATGAAAGGTGAGATGCTGTGCATGAAGTCATCCAGGTAGTGAGTGAAGGGTCCTGTATTTAAACTCAGGCATCCCAATGGCACAGTCTTACTTGTTTCTACTCTCACGAGTTTGTTTTCTGTATCTGAGTGTCAAAGATAGTTGCTATTGGTCAGACCAAAGACATAATCGGATATATAGTTCCAACTTCAGGAAAAATGATGGTACCCTAATTCTCAAAATATTACTTTCTAGAAGAGTTTTTGTAAACTTTGAAAGTGACAGAGTATCTAGCAGATTTATTTCTGAACTTTGGGATTAAGTTTGAAAAATAGAGAAGTTAAAATTACATAGAAATTTTATAAGCCACTGGGAAAGTGAATTTTTTTAAGGAGTTTTATTGTTTTCAAATCTTAGGCTATTTTTTTCCCTAGAAAAATTCAGGTAAGACAAAAACACAGTTCTCATGGATTTAGAGTGTGTGTGTGTTTGTGTGTGTTTGAAACATTTTTTTAAATCAGTATTGTAGCTGAGAAAAAAACAATTTTTCCTTTATTCCTTAATACTCAGTAATATTTTGATTAATTCATAAATAGTAAAATATCTATTAAGTTGCCCTACCTTAAAGCACAAGAGTGACAATAAAGTTATCAAATCACTAAAATACAAGAAAAGCAATAAAAATAAAGATAGAATAATTTTAGCATATTTGACTCTTCCTACACCAGTTTACAAAATTAGAGAATTTTGAAAGTTAATAAAAATTACTTCCAATGAAAGTTGTATTGAGTAAATAAGAAACAATGGGACATTTTTCTTTAACTTTCTTGAGCTCTCAGGGACCAGGAAACACGATGGCCTGGAAAAAAAAAGAGAGAGAGAGAAAGAGGGGAACTCTATGAGTAAATTCAAATGAATTATTTAAAGGCACATAGATGAGTTAAGCAGAAAAGTCTCTGAAGGAATTAGAGAGTCCTTGGTCTCAGATATGCTAAGTTGCCTCTCATGGGTAAGAAATTTAATGTATTTACAGAGTCAGTATATTTTCCACACTCAGCCATTAAAGTAGTGATTTGCTTATGAAAAGCCTGTACTTATAAGAAATAAGACAATCGGGTAAGCACGTGCATATGTTACTTAAAGGAGTGCTCTATTTTTGTCTTCGGAATCATTTGTTATCCTTTCACCAGAGACTCTTGAGACAGGCTCCTAATCATTACATCCCATGTGACAGGCTCCCAGCATCCATCTAGCCTGGTGCTTGTCACACAGACGTTTATAACTGGCCCTTCCAGTCACCTGTCGTTCCTGAAATCAAACCCTGGACTTCAATGATGGCGCTTTATCTTGGTTCTTCTCCCTCTTCTTTTCAAGACTGCCTTCTCTTGTTGTCCCCCAAAGTAATATTCAGTCCTAACTCACTCCTTTGGAGATTCCAGCCTTTCTGTGGTATCATCAGAGATGGATTCGCTGTGATGTTTAAGCTTCTGTGCTTCTCACTTTCATGGGTCACTTCCAAAATCCCCAAAACAGAATTTTGTATTTGCAATATTCCTTTATTTCTTCAAGATGCCCTCCCCCCAGATTGATAAGTTTCAGGTCCACAGCACCTGTATCTGTCCATAATTTTACATATGTATGTAGTTTTTTGTTTTCCAACATCTTTTCTGAGTTCTATGCCTTGCTAGAGTTCACTAACTTCTTACATTTAGTATGATTAAAACCAGCTGTTCTTCCTTCAAGCTGGCCTCCTCTCCTGACTTACATGTTTCTATTAAGGTCAATGCAGTGTTCTCTGTCATCCTGTGTGAAAAAACTGAGAGTAGTGATTAAATATCCCCTCATCCACATCTTATATTTACAGTTAATAAGCCCTATCCATCTTCATTTAGTTCAGACCCATTTCTATTAATGCCATCCCAGTTCAGGTCCTTGTTACCACTTCTCGCCCCCACCACTGCTAAAACTCTTCTTCAAGTCGCCTCTATATTTTAACCTTTTGTTATTTCATTGGGTCTCCTGGCTTCTATCTGTGCCCTGCTCCTGTCTGACAGTCTCTTTTCAACATATCAGTAATAGTTATTTCTTTAAAACATGATTCTTTCTTTAAAACACATTTACTTATTTAATTAAACCATACGATCATGTCAGTCCTCTCTCAAGCCTTCCAGTAGCTCCCCGTTTCTCTCAGAGCAAAGGCAGGCTTTTGAGTGTCCCTAACACCCTATTCAAAGTTCTTCGTTCCCCTCCAATACCTCACTTTCTCCTCTTCTCACCTTACTCCAGCTGCACTGGCTTCCTGATTCTCCCTGGAATATTCCAGTACACTTCTGCATTAAGGTCTTGCCCCTGGTTCTTGCCTCTGCATGGAACATGTTTCTCCCAGATGGCAAATACCTATCCATTCAAAGTTTTCCTCAAATGTCCCTTCTCAATGAAGCCACTGTAACTTATTTAAACTTGTTAACGCCCCCATCTCCCACCCCATGCTTCTGATCTCCTTGCCCTGTTTATTTTCTCCCAGATCACTTAATGCCTCCTCACACTATCATTTATCTATTTATTACAGTTTTGTTTATTGTCTGGCTCCTGCCACTGAAATGTAAGCTGCATGAGGCCGGGGATCTTGTTCTGTTTTGTTTACGTCTCTATTCTGATCACCTTGAAGAGTACTTGGCAGATAGCAGATGCTCAGTAAATATTTGTTAAGTATAATAATTACTTCTGGACTGGACTTTTGTGGTATTTATATCACTAGTTCCCTGCCTTGTTATCTCTTTCTTTTCTCATCCAGCGTCCATTCTGTGGCAGGTTAATAGTTCTGGAGCTCAACTCTATTCATATAATTTTGCTTAAATCCTTGAATAACTTCAAATTTCCCAAAGTTTAAAGTTTACAAAAGGTTTAACTTCTTGGCCTGCAACTCAGTACCCTTCATGTTTGGTTTCCAAGCTTTGTTTCCCAATCTCAATTACTGTGATTCACCTACAATATCCTCTGCCTGACTCTTTATCTCTAAATATTCTTATTTCCTGGAATTTTGCTTTGCTTTTTTTCCACTCCTCATTATAGGTCTTTAAACTAACCCTGATCATGGAAATGTTATATGGACTTTGGTGAGACCTAACCAAGAAGCCATTGCCTGAAAAACAAACTTTCCTATCAGCTCAACTATCAGGGTTCTTTCAAATATGAGAGTATATTTATTGGAAGCTAATTTTATAAGTAATCAATTATTTAGTAAATTTTTTCATGTCTTGATAGCTTTTGTTTCCCCTTATAATTTTATTACTCTTGGGAAATGAACAATGAATTATCAGATAAATACCCCCACTACACCAACATGCTAGTACTATCAGTCTATGATAAAGTTGAAATGGAAATAATACAACACATGTACAAATTATGTAATACATAATGAGTATTTCAACTACTACTAGTCTGTTAGTTATGATACTTCTTCGAAAATTCTCACATACCTAGAAAAATCCAGTTAAAAAACCTGTGGCAAGTTCAATATATACCTATTAATAGTGTAATAAGATGTTCTCTACTGTTATTGAGGAGTATAAAGTATTCACTCTGATATGCTTTAATTTATTTAAAAGTTCACATTTGGCTTTCAGATATGATGCAATATTCAATTTCTTTCAGTCTTTATCAAGATTATTAAATACATGCTAACAATAAGAGTTTGAAAAAGCTAGTTGCCAATAACCATGTTTTCCTTAAAGTAGCTATTTTAGAGAGTTTTACAAAATAATCCTGAAGGAATTATTATTTTTTAATAATAAGAAATAAGAATTGAAGGAATCTTTCAGTATTTACATAAAGTTAACATGATTTTTGAACATTTTCTAAGACTAGTTTGGATCTCAAGCAGATTTTTTCAAACATATATAATAGTATAATTTTATTCTTATGTTGAAATAAACAAAACAAAAAAGAAAAAACCAAGCCAAAAACACCCCGAAACCCCAAGTCCCAGCTATTGAAGTTAAAGTGTTTTTTATGGTGAACTGACTTTTGAATCAGGTTTGCAGGGTAGTAGTTGAAATTGAATTTTGACTTGTATAAAAAGAATATAGACTATGTTATTTAATAAGAAAATAACAAACTTGAAAAGTAAAGGTTAATCTAATAGTCTAAGCCTTAATGGCCAAATCAGACTAATTCCATAATTGGTTCTCTTAATTATGCAAAAATTCCTCAACAAAAGATGTGAATGGGGGAAAAAAAGAAAGCAACCAAGAACCAGTTGATCCCATGGCTACACTTAAACTTGAACTCAGAGAATATTAATATCAGAATTGTCTAACTCACAATCACTTAGGGGCAGGAAAAGTGGGCGGACATTTGTTAAACTACTTAGAAGAATATTTGAAATATCATTAAAAACTGGAGTAGTGCCAGGAAATTGAGGGAAAGCAGACAGGGTATAAAACTTCAAACAGAAGAGAGTAATCAGTGTGATATGATATGTGTAATGTCAGTATTATTTTCAAGTCCAGATATTGAAAAGGAATCTACAAACACCCAGAGAACAAACAGACTGATTAATATGACTAGATGGACTTGTAAAAAAATTAATGATGCCAAACATTGTGTCTGTTTGTGGCAGGACACAGCTAGTAGCATTGTGAAATACAATCCGTGTTTTATTGGAGTGACAGTTGAGCCATTTAGTGGAGTGTCCCAGAAAAGTTAGTATCCCAACCTGTTTCAAGTTGGCTTGGATACAAACACCATCACATCATTTTGCTTGCTGGCGGAGCCAGCGCACAGGAAGGTGGTGATAAATGAGAGCGCGTCCAGTTGTGAGGAAGTGGCTAGTAGGGGGGCTGTGGGAGCTTTGGCGTGAGGTCAGGTTTTATTTTCCATCTTTATTAATCATCTCCAGGGGGGAATAAATTGCCTGCTAATGAAATTTGCAGATAGCACTAAATTTTGAGGTGTTGCCAACACGGTTAACAAAGGAGAAATAAATATAAATGGACTTAAGCATGCTATTTATCACTTATTTGGATTTAATCAAAATTGTTCCCAGGATACATTTATAAGCGATTCCCCACAAATTAAATTTTAGAGGGGGAAATCTCCATCACATAGCAAGACAAATGGGCTGATGGTAGGGTTGCCCCTGCTTTCTGCTCAGAAGAAAAAGGATATTCTGCAGCAAAAAGGTACTGGTTAGAATGTCTTCCTTCCACGTCCACTGAGTTCCAATTTGGAAGTTTGGCAGGTTTCCAAGACTTGAAAAATCTCAGTTTTAAGAATGTAGCTAAAGTACAGAGATTAGTAATAGCATATATACTCTCTTAATCTTCTTATTCTAACTTGGCTATCCCTAGAAAACATCCTTTTCCCAGGAATCCTCTTAAGGAAGAGATGTGTTTTTCTTTTTTTTTTTCTTTTCTTTTCCTTAAGTCTCATATCTGCACAGAGCCTAGAGGTAAGTTTTGTATTTACATTGCTTCTCCTTGCTGTTCCCATTGACCTTCTCTATGAAAGCAAACAAACAAATAAACAAACAATTAAATAAAGGTAAATACATACATACATACATATGTAAAATACTAGCTCCTTTGAAGTTCATGCTATCAGATATTTTAGTTACCCTCTCACTCACGAAATTTTCAACACTTTACTTGATGTTTTCTCTTATCACTGTATCCATTTTGATCTCAATATGCATTTGTCCAACACTCTGGATTCTCAGCTCCTAGATATCCAATTCCTCGTGACCTCTTTGCTCATTCTGCCATCGTCACCCACTCTCTGATCATCTCCTGGTTCTTGTCATTAAGAATAGCTATACCATCGCCCCCAAAGCTTGATATTCTAATGTCCCACTTTCTGATCTCTGCCTCTTGCCTTTACAGCTTTCCAGTTCGAAGAATTAATTTGACTCACAACTTGACCTCCAATTGGTTGGCCCCTTCCAGTGTTTTACTCTTTATTATCTTATGTTCTCCTTTCATGTTGTGTAGCTTAAATTCCATTTGTCTGTCATTATGTTTACTCCCTTGTATAATCCTCAGCTCACTTGTTCTTCTCTCCTTCTTTAGTTCTCCCTTTGTAAAATGCAAGCTTGGTCCATTCCAGTTATATTCCACGTTGGCACAGAGAAGCTGAATATGGACACCTAGGGACTTCTACTACTTTACGTTTATGATCATAAGAGTAAAGAACACCCTTGGTACTGTTTAATAATACTACCACATTTCACTAGCCAACACTTTACGTTCTTTCTGAGAAGGCTATTTTACACTTTCTTCCATCTTCTCAAACTTCTTTCATTCTTTTTTATTTATTAATTCTCAGCTAGGGATCTAGTTTTTCTATTTCATGGAGAAAAAATATAAGCAATGAGAAAATAATCTCCCTATCTTCTCACCATCGAATATCCCAGTTGTTCCTCGAATCTCTGCTTTCCCTCCTGTTGGAAGAAACGAACTGTTCCTGTAGGGTTCAAAGCTTCCCCCCTGCACCAGCTCTAGTCCTTCTTACCTGCAGAAGGACTCCGTTCCAGTTTTCTTCTTCTGCCCTGCATTAGTAATAGTCTGCCTTCCTCGGTCATTGCCATCATCATAAAAATAGTTTAAATGACACCCAATATAGAAACAAAGCAAGACAAAATGTTTCAGCACCTCCATCCCCTGTAATTATGCTGCATTTCTAGTTCTTATTTATTTATTTAATTGAAGTAGTCAGTTTATGATGCTGTATTAATTTCCCATGTGCAGCCTAGTGCTTCAGTTGTACATATATGTATATTCCTTTTCATATTCTCTTTCACTGTAACTTATTACAGGATATTGAATATAATTCCCTGTGCTGTACAGTAGGACCTTGTTGTTTATGTATTTTATACATAGCAGTTAGTATCCATAAATCCTGAACTCCCAGTTCATCCCTCCACCACTCCCTTTCCCCCCGATAACCGTGTTTGTTTTCTATATCTGTGTGTCTAGTTCTCTTTCATAGAAAATCTCCTCCAAAAATTCTTTCTTTTCTTTCTTCTTCAGTTTCTATGCTTTTTCTCTTTGACCTGCACCAATTAGCTTTTAAAGTCCACTACTTCCCAGAAATTTCATTTGTCAAGGTCACACAGGAAGGCAATATCATCACATCCAGTGGTTAATCTCAATCCTCATTTTACTCAGTCTCTCAGTTACATGTGACATTGTGGCTCAGTCCCTTGTCTAGGGAAAAAAAAATTATTCTCTTGGTTCACAGGATATTATCCTCTCCCGAATTTTCTCCTCTTAACCATCCAATCTGTCTCAGTAGGAGCATTGCTCTTCCTCCTTTTTCTAACCTTTTTATAATGCCATTGTTCCCTAAGACTTAGTTCTCAGCCACTTTCGTCTGCCTCTATAAATTCTCCTTAAATGGTCTCACAAAGTCCTGTGGTTTTAAATATCACCTACATGCTGAGGATTACCAGTGTTTGTTTTTTCCTCCAAACATGCCTCACCTCCAGTATTTCCAGTCTCTGTAAATGTACTGTTATTTACATAAATTTTAGGTCCCTGGTTTTGTTATTTCTTTAATCACACATCTAGTCTATTAGCAAGTCCTTTCAGCTGTAGACTTTAAATATATTCCGTATTTGTCCATTTAACTTTTTATTGAAAGACAATCTCAGACTTGTGGAAATGTTGCAAGAAGAACACATGTATCATTCACTCAGATTTCACAAATGTAAACAGTATATATCATATATATTATTTATATATCTCATATTTACGTATATAACATATAATTCTTTTTTTCTCTGCTGATTGAAAGTTGAAGATGCATGACATTTTAGACTTAAATGCTTCACTGTGTATTTTCTATAAACAAAGACAATGATACTGGTATGTCCCATTACTGGTTATGTTAACTTGGGTTAGGTTGGTATCTCCCAGGCTACTCCACTATAAAAGTACAATTTTTCCACTGTAAAATTAATAAATAAATTAAAAGGAAATATGAAAATATAAAGTTACTCTACAAACTTACTCCAATTAGTTTTAACATCCATTGGTGATTCTTGCCTAAGTCAGCTCTTCCTATGATGGTTCCTATGGAAGAGGGAACAATGTCCTCACTTCCATGATGCCCATGTCCAAATCCACAGAACCTATGAATATGTTAGGTTGCCTGGCAAAGGAGAATTAAAGTTGCAGATGGAATTAAGTTTGCAAATCAGCTGACTTTAAAATTAGGAGACACCCTGGATTATGTGGGTGGACAGAAATTAATAGGAAAGGTTCTTAAAAGTAGAAGAGGGAGGCAGAAGAGGGTTGGTCAAAGAGGGATACGACTGTGGAAGGTCAAGTAATGCCATGTGAGAAATAATTGATTCACTTTTGATGGCTTTGAAGATGGTGGAATGGGGACATGAAGAGGAAGTGGGGGCATCTGAAATCTGGAAAAGGATAAAATAGATTCTTCCCCTGGAATCTCTAGAAAGGAATCCAGCCATCCAGACTCATTGGCTTTAGCTCAGTGGTATCCCTGTCTACCATCATCAGAGAACATTCATTGTGTAGTTTCAAGTCTCTTCAACGTATTGAGATTTGTTTTATGGCCTAGAACATGAACTGTCTTGGACAATGTCCCTTGTGCCCTTGAGAAGAATATGGATGTTACTGTTCTGGCAGAGTGTTCTGCATCTATCTGTGAGATCTACTTGGTCTATACTGTTGTCAAGTCCCCTATAGCATGGTTGATGTTTTGCTTAGTTGTTTTATCTGTTGTTGAAAGTGTGATATTAAAATCTCCATTATTGTTATTTGTCTATTTCTCTTCTCCTTTCAGTTTTGCTTCATGTGTTCAGGTGCTCTATTATTAGGTACATATGTGTTTATAATTATCATATCTTATTTATGGATTCACCTTTTTATCATTATAAAATGCCCATCTTTATTTTTAGTAACACTTTACTTTTCTTGTAAATTCTACTTTTTGGGATATGAGTGTAGCCAGTCAGATCTCTTATGGTTGCTGTATGCCTAGGGTACCTTTCACCATCTTTTCCTTTCAAGCTTTTGTATTTTTGAATATACAACTTGTTTTCTCTACAGAGTACAGAGTAGGATATTGTATACTTATTAGTTTGTTTTTAATCTAGTCTGACAATCTCTTCCTCTTATCACATTGATAATTCACATGGATTTACTTCTGCCATTTCCTTTTTGTATTAACAAGCAGATAGATGTGTATTTTCTTTTTTACCCTTCTTCATGTTTAAGTTAGCAGATTACAGATACAATATACCAGTTACATTTTTCCACTTAACAATACATATTCTGTGCATTTCAAATTTAACTGTTTTTCATGACTTTCTCCACTACAAAATAAAAACACTTTTTCATAATTTTCCTAGCCCTACTTAACTATGTAAGTCTGCCTTGTAGTGCTCTAACCTATTCTATATCACTAACCCTAGCCTTCTTTTTTTTTCCTTGAATAAGACAAGCAGAGTATCTTTGTAATTGCTGTACCCATTGCCTGGAATATTCTTACCCTGGATCTTCTCAGGGATTACCTCTTAACTCATTCAGGTCTAACCTCCTTAAAGAGCCCTTCCCTGATCCCATTGTGCCCCCTAAAACCAATCAATATCATCAATTTTAAAAATGCTTTTCTTGATAGCACTGATCATAATTTTACATAATCGTATTGCCTTTATTTCCCATTTGAAAGTATGCTCCTGCAGAATAGGGCTTTCTTATATTCAGGCCATATTTGCCGATACCTGGCATAAAGAGTAGTTAATCAATCATTTTTGTTTAATGAAAGTGTGAATAAATTACATATATATAATATATATTATATATACATAAATTACATTATTATATATATTATAATTATATATAGTATACATATTTAGAGAATCAAAACTGGCTTCACCAAGGATGTCAATACAGAAAATTAAGAGGATACTGTATCAATATATAAGCACTTCTCATATAACAAGGAGCTGAAAATAATTGTAGCAAGTTGAATAAGCAATAAATATTTTATCTAGTGTAAATTATATCTCCTAATTATTATATTTATATTGATTTGAAATTAATTATGGACAAATAAAATAATTTAATTGGATACTGGACATAGTTCTTCATCTCTATACTATCATTACTTGTATTGTCATCTTTCTTAATATTTTTATTTTTAACTAGGATGGGCTGGAGAAAAAACACTTAATGGGTTAGTTAGGCTTGGCTTTAGCTGAAAAGGTATATGAAAAATACAGAAAACTAAGAGAATTAAGGACTTCTGACTTATGTGATTTTTTTGACAGGGTACCACAGAAGAGGATTTTAGAAAGATGTGTATGGCCTGATTTTTTCATTACACTTATTTCCTATAGCCATTTCTTGGGAAAATATACAGAAGCTTTCTGTCATAAGAACAGTATTTTAATACAGTTCTTATATAGTTGTATAATTGTTGTTTTGTGTTAATTTTTATGCCACCCCTGTAGCAGACAAGGATGTGCCAGGCTATAAGGTGATTAATTGTTGACTTGAAAAGTTAATTGAGAGTAATCATTTTACCTTTGCAAAGTTAATTACAAAATTTGCTCTGATAAATTCATCAGATACTTTCCTTTTGTACCCTTTATGACTCTCTCAACAAGGAATTGTGTTTGAAAAATGAAAGCAACGTGACTGGTGTTATAAAAGTTGGAATCATTGGGAAAAGAACGGGAATGCAGCACTACAATGCAATGGCTATATTCAAACATGTGTCCTGGTCCATTTTACTTTATCCTTAATACCTGTAGTCTAAAGCTTGCTAATTCCTAGTTTTCTGCTTTGGAAACCAAATTGGCTGTCCAGGAGCAGTCTGTATGGAAGCTTTCTTTAGATAATTCACCAGAAATTGAAATAGAGGAGGAAAGTATAAATTAGAATGGGAAAGATGGAGAGTGGGGAGGAAACATGCTATGGCCATGCCGTCTGACCACATGTCTTCTCTTACACTTGGAAATATAAATGTAATGTAAATAAATATAAGTAAAACTTCTTTCACTTATTTTTCCTTCCAAATTTTTTTTATCTTTTCTGCATTCTGAAATTAGAACAAGTATTTTGCCTAAGGAAAAATAATGAAGCAAAGTTGTTCTTTACTTATACACTTTAACTTTCTGTGCTGTCTTTTCCCCTGTCGGGCCCCTCTTGTCCTGAGTGGCCTCTCACTCTCTTTCCTACTTCATTAATCAAAACTCGTTCTCAGGAAAGAAGTTGACAAATACATTCACGCTAAGGCAAGAATAATAAATAGTATCCTAACCATTGTTACCCGTTTCCAGACATTCTCATCAATCTTGATCATCTTTATCACTTATACTGGCTGTGTCCTCAAAATCCCTTTCAACTGAATACATTAGGCAAAATGTATCAATTGTTCATAGTTGATGCTAAGGAGAAAACCTATCTCTTAAGTTTACATTAAAATACAATTAAACTTTAGAACTAGATGACATCTTTTATCCTGAAATATTTTGAATTTTTATTGGGAAAAAATGCTGCATCACTTATAGATGATTATCACATGATAAGGAAGTGATAGAGACACATTTATAAGGTAAGAAGCTCACCATTCTTCCTGAACATTGAATGCTGGGCACTCCTCCTGTTGGTAGATTCGGTAGAATCTATAATATACTCCCGTGAATTTCTCATGTGTTTCTCCAGTACTTCATATGCTTAAGTATGGTTTTCTTCTCTAATCTGAATCTCTTTGAGGATAGGAGCTATTGTTGCTGATCTATTTATCTTCCTTAGCCCCAAGGCAGGGACGAGTTTGATAAATGCATTTTGTCTTTGACAGGCTCCAGTATTTACCTGAATCCACGGAAGACAGATCCAAGGTTGAATATCTAGTCAACATTTTAATGGTCAAAAGGAAAAGAGGCAGGAGATTTTGTTTATACTTTTTATTCCAAAGAGATAGAAATCCAGTTAAATTAATTTAAGCAAAAAAAAAAAAAAAAAAAAAAAAGAGTTTCCATAACTAGTTGTAAAAACTGTTCACATTGCTTTCTGGATCCAGGAATGGTTATTCTATAGGTTCAAGAAAGTTATTAATTCTCTCTCCCTTTCTCTCCATATCTTGACTCCACTGCTTTTACAGATTCTGTCCCTCTTGCAGCATGGCAGCAAAAATGAATCCTGGGCAGTTGTATTAGTAGAAAATCCAAAGGAATATGGGATTGTCTTAGTGTCAATTCAAATCTCTTGGAATACAACTGGCTGGACTTCTCGGAAATCAGCTATGTTAGAATGATTATTAACTTCATCCAACGGGTGTAAAAGATAGAAGAGTTAAAAGAGTCACAAAATTATATGTGGGTACTGAGATGCAGAATGCCCTCCTTGACATCACCCTAGGTGTAACCATAATCTGTCAGATGGAAGGAGTTCCGCATGTGACACACAGACTTTAGGGACCTGGATTTAGTAGGGTTGAATCAGGAAACACCATTATGTCAACACCATTTGGGGTTTTTAGAAATTGGTGAGACTACCGTTACTTATTTTGAAATCAGGAAAGAGTTAGAAAACATGAGTTCCTAGGAATACAACGTAAATAAAACAGATATGGACAGTGCTTCAATGATAGAGGTTCAATCAGACAAGTAGGGAGGCAATTCCAGTAAACAGTGTGGTAAGTGCCATGGTGAGAGAAGTGTAAGGCACTGGGGGCGCACTCAGGAGGGCATGCTCATCTCGTTATCCAATCGGCCATCCAGGACAGACGACTTTGGAAAGGTATGGGAACAATGTATGAGTCAGCAAGTTGTTTTTCAAAAGAAATATTTTGAAAAATATTCTTAGTTACTTGTATATTTAATTTAACCATTAAACTATTAAATGGCTGAGTGTCAGAATCCTTGAAGCAATTACCCTGTTTTCTAAAGAGATTGTGCTCCACCATCTGCTACCACCTTATATGTAGCTCACTGATATAACAAGAAGGAAATATTTCCTGCTCTGATTTTTGGGTCTCATTGGATGCTTCATTGAAAACTCAGTGATTTTGGATATAAAGCAGGAAAGTGGTTCCTAAAACAGCAAAAGGCAAGCTGTACGAAGCCTAGCTCTGTGTTGTACAAAGAATCCTTGAGGAAGCTTGTCAGGTTAGGCCCTGGTTGTAAAAGCAGGAAAGTCAAACAGATAATGCTTAGCAACAAATAAAATAAAAAGAGTTCAGCTTTGCAGCTAGGTAGACCTGGTGACAAGGCCCAGCAGTGCTGTGTAAGGAATGGCATCTTCTTCCCTGATACTCAGTTTCCTCATCTGAACAAAGGTCACCACATCCATTTTACGGGATTTAGACAAGGGCCAAGTGTTTGGTACATAGCAGATGCTCAATAAATAATGATTTAGTCCTTGATTATTAATAGGTAGTGATAGTTTTGAGATACAGGAGTAATTATCGATGCCTTCTTATTTGTCTAGATGGCAGTTTGCAAGTAAATAAGAAAGTGATCATTTATTGACTTTCTAATACAGGTCAGCTTAGTAGTTACTTTGTTCACGTTTATTTTCTTATATACTTTTCAATTATTCACTGTGGTATTTGATTTTATCTCTTGATTTTAAAGTAATGAATAAGTGAAATTCCACTTGAAGAAGAATGGAGAGTCAGTGTGGTTAGTGAGGTTGAGCAGATGTACGTTTGAAATGTAGCTTGAAAGGTCAACAGCCTCATGGGGGACTTAGCACAGAGTGAACCACAAATGAAGTCACCATGGTTTTTATTGTTCTGAATCTAAATATTATAAGTTGATTAATCTCATTGGGCTTCAGTGAAACACTTGAGTATTACATGGGGAATATAAAGGTGTTTAAGCAAAATGCATGGGGTATAATTGAAACTTAATAACTATTAATTATCCTCCCTTATTTCATATTTGGGGGAGAACCTAGCCCAGGACTATTGGGCAAAAATAAAGTGGAATTTGGATAGTGAGTATAATCTAGAGAGTTTAGGCCCTGAAGTTGATTGGTGAAGAAAGCATTCACAATATTTGATCTGAGTTTACTATGTAAGTGATTAGCCTTCTGCTTCATTTCTTCTGTCTTAAAATGGCTTAGCATAAAATATTTGGCTTACTAAGCAGGGCTATAGCAAAACCCCAGACAGTAAATTCAGTTTCACTAGCTCTCTGCATGGTTATCAGGAGGATTCAGGAAAAGCAGTATGTAGCGAATGTTCGATCAGGATTGTGTCACAGTTGAAGTGGAGATGCTGAAGTTTTTGTTGGTACATTTCAATTCAAACATCACAGAAGAGCATGAAAAAGCCAGAACGTACTGCAGTGAGCTGATAGCTGGTGCTCCAACACACATTCACGTGCACACACATACATAGTGTTGGGTCTCAGTTACTGGCAGCATCTAGTTATTCTCTGAGATGGCATCACAGAATTCACTTGCAGAGGCTAAAATTCTCTTGTGCACACAGAACTAAAAGCATTAATGAGTACTGCTGTCTAAGGCACCTTGCTCTCCAGGAAACAAATAACCTAACAATAATATTTGTAACAGTAGCTGTGGTTTACTGGGTGATATCTATGTTCCATCAGCGTACACAATTCTTAGGAATTCCATTTTACAGGTGAGGAAATCAAGATTGACAAAAGCTCACATAAATTGCTCAGAATTACACAAAATCTGAGTAAACATGAATTCAAATATATATTCTCTGAGTCAAAAGCCTGATCTCTTAACTGTCTCATTTATAACAGTGGGAAAGCTGGCCTGTTCTTAGGGGACTCAAAGTGATTAGTGGTCAAGAGTTGACTAGCTTTCTTCTCTACTGACTCTTCTTTTCCAATTAGTTAGCTCACTGATGCTCCAAACATTCAGCGGTTCTCTATTGCCTAGTGAGTCAAGTACAGATTCCTTAAGGTTTTCCACTCGCCTTAACCCGTGCTTCAGAGAAGCTCCCAGCGCTCCCCTGTGTGTGATAGTCAAATTGGATTACTTATCATTCTCAGAGACTTCTGCGGGCTTTCTCTTACTTCTTTTTTGCTGATGATGGTCCCTCTGCCTGAATGACACCATTCTATCAGGGTAACCTTTAAGCTACTTTTCGAATATCGGGTTAAATTCTCTCTTGTCTAGGAAGGCTTGTCTGAGCCCTAGAATCAGACGTTATCTCAGCACCCATAGCTCTTAACATTGCTTTGCTCCGTATTACGGGCAGAGGCGTTCTAATGTGGATGTCATTTGGAGTCCTGCAAATCCTCATTAGATATTTCATTCATCACTTACATATTGGCCAAATTATTTGCTTTTTTGGAGCCTCCCTATCTTCTTACATGTATAATATTACCAACCATGATAGGATGTTTGCAGTGATGAAACTCTTTTTTTTTTTTTTTCCAGCAGAATCTATTGGCTGTTTTTTTGGCTCTCAACCGGGTGCAGTACTACCTCCCTAGAGGACAGCTGAAAATGTACGAATCTCTTTGATTTATCACAATGGCAAGGGAGCACTGCTGGTATTAGTGACAGGAGGCCAGAGATAGTGTTATGTGTGTGACCGTACAAGGAAGGATTGTCCCACCCCAAGTACTAAACGCTCCCATGGTAAAGGGGTGACAACAAGACAACTCACCTTAAGGTAGCTATTTTCCATTTAGGCAAAGACCAAAAGAATGGACTTTCTTAATTATGCAGATATAAGTTGAGAGAACTACTCAAAAAGATGAAACTATATATTTTATGACCTGATAAAATTTTGATCCTCCCCAAATCCATTATTATGTGGAGCTGATCAGTCAGGAGGAAGTCGGTAACTTTCCTTAAAAGCCAAGTAGTTAGTAGAGCACTAACTTAGATAGACACACATAGGTTACAGTGAAACTAAAACCGAAATCATAAGAGAAAGCCAACCACTTAAGGAGACAGAAGAACATGTCAAAGGAATGTCAACTGTGAAAGTGGGAAAGCAGAGAGAAGCTAGACATATTCCTGGCGTGTAAGACCAGTGTGGCTGCAGCATCATAGGTGGAGAGGGAAGAGATGCAGCACGACATGAGATCGGAGAATAGAGTAGGCCACAGGTTTTCTTCTGAATCCAAAAAAAAGAAAGGTGATTGAAGGGCATGAAAACATTGGGAGAGCAAAATCTCATTTTCTGATTCAAATATTTATTCTTGTTCTTTTGCATAGAGTTAATTGGAGGAAAGGTAAATGGCAATAAAGCAGTTAGGAAGTCATTATAGTAATTCAGATGAAAGGTGCTTATACCTGGACCAGTAGAGTGTCTGTGGATATGAGGAGACGGGTGTGGTTCTGGACTTACAGTATTTTGGAGGTAGGCAAAAAGGAGACGGCAGGGATAGAAAGAATGTGTGAAGTACAGGAAAACCAAGAATTGAGAGGGACTTTTAAAGGGTTATGGATTTATCCATGTTGGTATCTGTACTATAGTGTGTTTTAAGTAATATGCAGTATCCTATTGTATGAATCAGACATGTGTCCCAAGAACTTTGCCTTTAGGAAGCCCTTCTTACAGGTGAGTTGATGCCTGGTTGGTATAAACCCTCCTGGAGGGAGGGGATGATTGGGGCCCAGGGCAGGATGTCCATTACATGATCAGACACAGCACACTAAACTAAGAATTAACCTCATAACTCACCCCCTGAGAGTGATCTGCATCTATGACTATTGCCTAAATGAATACTTCTTAATAAGCCTTTAAAACAAAAAGGTGTAATTGACATATCACATTATGTAAGTTTAAGGTGGACAGTATGTTGATTCGATAATTAATATATTATGATATAATTATCACAGTAGTGTGAGTAATTATAGTCAATGATACTGTGTTACATACTTGGAAGTTGCTAAGAGACTAGATCTTAAATATTCCCATCACAAGTTTTTTGAATATCTCAGGAAAACTATGGAATCTCTCCCCAGGGCTGGGTGAGGTGTACCAGCGGAGGGACACGGGACACAAAAAACAAAATTCTGCATCTAATTTTAGAGGCGTTTAAGAACCTCAGATTAAGAACTTTTAACCTAAACTTCTTATAGGAGACTAGAATTCAAGGATATTTCTTTACACAACTAATTTAATTACATTTCCTCATCCAATAGTTTCATTTATTCCTTTCCTATCTTATTTTTTCTCTTTAGCACTTGAGGGTTTATTCAAGTTAACTAAAAATTGATTTTTTAATTGTCATTTTAGTTATCAAAGCAGTCTTTCACTGCCATGTTCCAAGTTCTACTCTATCTGTTCCAGTATTTGGAAGGGCTATTTCATCGAATTATGTATTTAGCCATGTAAATCTTATTCAGCGAGTGGGAAAATAAATAACATAAATGTTATTTATATATACATATATGTGTGTGTGTGTGTGTGTGTGTGTGTGTGTGTGTGTGTGTGTGTGTGTAAAATATATATATAAAGATAATGCTTATTACTTGTCTCCTCTGCTTTCACGGCAGGAATTCTAATGAGTTTTATTCTTTATTGTATCTCCAACACCTAGAACATAATGCATGGCACACAAAAGGCACTCATTATATATTCATAGAATAAATGCCTTATTTAAAATAAAAGGGAATTTTACCATTGTATGCTTGAGTACATGGCCTTAGAATTTGTAACTGCTTCATTAGTATCGGTACATAGTTTTCATAGTTGCTCATGATAGGGACACTTTGCTTTCAGCCTAGTAACATTTACCTTTGTTAAAAACTTATTTGTACCAGGTGTTATTCCAGGTTCTTTATAAAATTATCCTATTAATTGTTCCAGCAATCTGCCAAGGGGGTAACATAATGCCAGTTTTATAAATGAAGACTGACAGTGCTACCAATATCAGTGAAAAGTAAAATAAGGTATTCAGAAGTTTCCAGTTTTATTTCTATGAGCCTTCACTTCAACCCTCATCTAAGTCCCCATGAGAACCTCAAAACTGAAAAACAAGTATAGTTCTGAGGAAGTAAACTCTTACAAACAAATATGAACCATTATATGCAAGTCAGTTTAAGGAATGTTATATGCAGAGCCAGAGTAACACTTGACTATAATCAGACTGAAGGTATCAAATTATCTCAAGAAAGAAGGTACAGGAGAACACAGGTGATCAGCAGTCATGAGGCTTACACACAGGATGGCTACAGCATCAAAGGCTGGCATATCTCTCCAAGGAGAGGTCTTGGCTTCCAGGCAGCTATCTCTCCAAAGCAGATATGGATGTGTATTTTCTGTACAATACATTTTTTTCTCATATTCAATGAGTAAAATTTCAGGCTAATGATTTCATTTCTGGAGACAGCACAATGAAAGGACCAGAGGAGAAAACCAAGGCAATGAAAGAGCAGGGAATGAAGTCTTTAGAGAGGAATGAAGTAATTAGCTGCACACTCTGAACACATTCTATGTGGTCAAAGGTAAGCAGTCATTATAACTGGGGACTTGAGATATTAGGTTAGATTTTGGACTTTGAGGACAGTATGAGGCTTGCATTACCTAATTCACATGCACAGGCAAATCCCTGTTATTCATTGTTTGTGACTGGGTTAACAAATTCAACCCAGGGAAAATTAATTTAGTGTTATTAAGTAAAATAGCAAAGTGAAAAGGAAGACAGAAGTAGACAAGATGGAAAAATTGATGCCAGGAACATGGCATATTAAATACAGTTCTCATTTGTTTGCTTTTTTTTCAGAGGAAGTAAGGAAGAAGTAGAACTGACTGTCCTGTACTATCTAATAATGTCTTGCCACGTTGCTACTTTTGAATTTGTTTAGCATCTCAATTTGCACAATAAATTTAGAATTGAGAGAGAGCACAGATTGTGGCTTTCTATATTCTGGCTTGGGAGTTACAATGTAACAAGGGCATTTTCTAGAGAAGAAAATCAAGAAGCCAAGCAACCCATCCTGAACTGGATTTTGTGAGATTAGCAGGATGAAAGGTATATGAAGAGGTCAGGAACGATATCAATCCTGGGATTAGATTTTTAAGGGAATGGAACAACTCAGCACCCAGCGGGGAAAGAGACAGGGGAGTTGGAAGTTACTGCAATGTGCTGGATTTTTTGCCAAACGTTGGGAGAATGAAAAAAGAACAGGGAAATGTAATCCTGGTATGTCTGTCCTAAGAGCTTGAGAATATAAATCATTTGAAAGTTATTCTGGTGATAAAACCCTAATCACCTGAAATGCCTGTCACTCGGTTCCAGGGGAAGCTTAGCCGTAAGTATCTCCAAAGACCTGGTTCTAATTGCTTTGATGGTTTCATTAAAAAGATCAGAAACCAAGGGAATGAGACAGGAGGGAAGGGGACAGGGCACAACCACTGAAAGAACGGCACAGCAGCTGAGGACAGGACAAACTGGTTACAACCAAGATGGCAAAGATTTGACTTCCAGTAGACCTTGAGCCTCACGGCACACCCATAGGCATCATGACAGTTCCCAGGCTGACCGTAAATGTCAAAAAGTGGCCAGGGGCCTGCCTGATTCCTAGAAATCCCTGCCCCTTCCCCAAAGTAGCTGGAATAATCTTCCTACTCATTAGCATATGAAATTACCGAGCCCATAAAAGGTAACAACTCCGCACCTCCTGATAACTCTGTCTCTCTTGCCTTCAGAAACAGCCCACACTCTGTCCATGGAGTGTGTATCTACTTTTACTTTAAACTAAACACTCCCACACTTCTCAGTTTCTCTCCCTCTCACCTTTTGAGATGGCTACTTTCTGTTTATGGAGTATGTATCTCGTAAGTCACTTTTCCTTCTGGGTGAGGTGGACCCCACTCTGTCTGTGGAGTGTGTATCTCTCTAAATAAACTTGCTTTCACTTTACTATGCCTTGCTCTTCAATTCTTTTACTGGGCGAGGCAAGAACCTATTCTCTGTTAGGCAGAATGGTTTCAACACCTTTCCCTTTAATTACGTTCTGTCATTCTGCTTTGGGTGGGGATGAAAGGCACATGGGAATGTAGTATATCTGAAGTCAAGTCAATGCCCAAGTTCTCAGGAAAACCACTAAGACGAGTTAGATTTATAACTAGAAAGAGCTTAGTTATTCCCTCTGAGTCCATTTCCTCATTTACTAAATAGCAATAACCCTACCAGCCTGTGTTCCAACAAGAAGAGTTCAGTGTACAGTACAAGATAATAGGCAGAAATATTTCTTTAAGAATAGTAAAGTTCTATGCATATGGCAGTTATTATTTCTAAATAAGTCAATAACTATCACTTGTACTAAGTACAATCAGGAGATAAAAAGCAAAGTGAAAATGCACCTTCGAATTCTTCTAGTTGGGGATATAAGTTGTCCACAGGTTAAGAGATGGCTAATAAACCAGGACACTGCTGCTAGGTTGTAAATGGGAGTGTAGCCACTCTAGAATTCCAAGATAAGGAAGAGGACTGTGGATTAAGGAGCCAGGAAAAGTTTCATGAAGGAGCACAGATTGGAACAGAGCCTTGACTACTGGGAAGGATTCAGAAACTTGGACAGGAGGGATCGTGGCATTATGGAAGGTGTGGAATTGCGTCCTCACTCTTGTCTGCACTGGCCTGCTTGATCTACAGCTTCACATATCGGGCAGGAGACGCTCTTAAATACACGGTACAGTTATTGCAGTCCTAATGTGACAATCTGAAATGGCAATTGTTGTTGCAAGAAATATTTGTTAATTATCTGCCAAAAGTAAGGCAGAAAAGGATGCAAATTATATGGGGCAAGGAAAACTATAAATGACATTAACTGAATGTCAATTCAGGGCCGAGCACTGGTGGACATTTTGCATATATACCATTAAATTATCAGAACACCCTGCAAAGTGAATATTATTGTCCTGAATGTAGAAATGAAGAACCTGGGGCTCAGAAATCTTAAGTACATATTTCAAGATTTTATAGCACAGAAATGGTAGAGACAGGATGTTTACCCAAAGCTATCCAACTTCAAAACCTGTGCACGTTTTACCAGTTCATTGTTCCTTCTCTTAAAAGATTTTACAAGCCGCTGGTGGTGAGAGTGAGGAAAGAGGGAGTAGAAATTATACACAAATAACAAAATGCAAGACAGTGTGTAATAAGTCTCCATTGCTGATATTTAAATTAGAATAGAAGCTCTAGCTGAAATGGACTTAAAGTGTATGGAGATGCACTGTCTTTGGTGGGATTAGATCCAGGATGGGTATAACAAGTAGCTTATATGTGTGATTAAAGACAACGCTGTTTATTTTCATCTCTACCCAGTCATCCTCAGTGTGGCCTTTAATCTCAGGCTAAGAGCAAGATGGTTCCAAGCACCATAGCCAGACCCAACAACGTGCAGTGGGGATGTCTGTCTTAGAAGCAAAGAAACTTACCGCACAGGCTTCCCAAAGTTCCTTCGTGTCTCTGTCCATACATGGGTCCCGTGCCCTCTCCTGAATGATGTATAACTAAGAGGAATGGGTTGCCCTGAATAACACGAGCAACATTTATTGAGCACTTACTAAGTGCGGTCAGTATTCTGTGTGGTTCACTTCCATTAAATTCTTAAAGCTCTATGATATGGGCGTTAATATTATTATGATTCACCACTTTAAAGTGGAAGGAACTCAGGAAGAGAGAGCTTAAGTACTTTTCTCAAAGTCAGGAAGTGAGCAGGTGAGTCAGCCAATGCAAGCAACTGAATCTGCACCCAGTCTCTGTGCTTCATGTCACTTTACCCTTAAATTACACAGACCACCTGCTGGAGCTGGGAGTGAGGTCTGTGTCCCCGAGGTGCACGGGAGGTGAACAAAACTGAGGAATTACCAGAAAGACAGAAAGAGGTACACTCTGAGAGATACCTGCAGGTAAGAGAGAGAGTCATTTATGCCCGAGTTAGTCAGTGAAGACATTCTGGAGGAAAAGTCATGGTGCAGCTTTTGGGTGGAGAGGCAGAACTTCTTCTCTTCCATTTAGATGAGTATGGGATGATTTTTTCTAAAGCTAGTTTTATTGAATAATTATATACCAAATAATGTGATTAACTGTTTCACAGGCAGTTTTTATTTAATTTTTACAGTACTATGAAGAATTGTTTCTGCTTTTACCATGCCAGTTTTGTAAATGAGGGAACATTGAGCTTGGAGGAGTTGAGAGCCAACACACACCACTGGAAAATAGTAGAATTAGGATTCAGACCCAGTTCTGACTCTAAAGTCTAGCCCTTGTTAACTACATGAGAGTTCATATATTAAATACATACTGAAACTTGAGAAAGGAAACCCCCACGATTCAGTGCAAGCAGCAACCCTGGATCAGTTCATGACTATAAACTCCTTTGACCATCTAGGCAGACATCCATGTAAATCCCTTTCAAACCTCCTGACCTACCGAAAATCAATAAAAGTAAATTTGGAAATCTGTCTTTCTCATCCTGCCTTGTGATCCCAGTTAAATCATTTGCCTGTCTGTCTCCAGCTGAGCTTTTATAGAAGAGCAGAAATCAGGACTTTGATGGAACTCTGGGGGTCTTTCCCTTCTCTGTGATTTAACCGTTGCCAGAAGTAAGAGTCCAGTCTTGCTAGGGACGCTGACCCCTTCCATAAATCCACTTTGGTTGTATTCATAAAGATTGAGGTGGCCTTGAAGGGCTCAAAGCATGGGCCCTACTACTCCATAGATGGCTTGCCAACAGATTTTAGATAATTATAGCAGGTAAGCTGTCTGGCTCCATTACAGACATTTAAGAATGGGCAAATAAATATTTTTATAGCTTTGGTCTTACTTTTGATGTTGAAACCAAAGTCCATAAAAATCTTTGGGTACCACATGTTAAATGCTATCAAAGAGAAGAAAAACTGGCAGGTCCAACTGTCAGTGACACAGTTGCCTGTAAAGTAGGGTATGTGCAAACTCAGAATTTAACTTTAGCGGGCATTCCTCTAATTTTAAATGGCAAATGAATACAGATGACACTAATGCAGTAATGACATGGCCATTAGTGCTGATCTTCAGATTAACGAATCTGTCTCATATCTGTTAGAATTTTTTGGAATACGCAACTTGAATCCTTTTAATGGTTACTTAATTAAAGGGAATTAGAACTCTAGCAGTGTGGCAATTTAATTTTTTAAAAAATTGAGAGAGAAGTGTCACAGCTACATCTTTCATTCATTTTAATTTGAGAAAAGGTATTATCTTCTGAGAGAATATAAAAGAAGAGCTGAAAAGCATTTTTTTTCCAAAAAGAAAAGTGAGCTATAATAATATGAATCACAAAGTTGCCTCATATTCAGTTGTCATTTTGTCAATGTTATTAACTTGGTTTTATAATAGCTTGAAGGGGTAGATTCTCTTAGAGTAATTCAATCAGTAAGAGCAAGTTTCTTAACCCCTGTTATAGCAAATCTCTTCTATTGATTTATAGGGCATGTGGCAAATGAGGATAAATGCAAAGCAATCATAATGCTGTATGGAATATCAAACCTTACAAGTGGTTGGTTTTATGAGCTCATGTTTGTGCATTCATTGCTGCAGGAGCTTTCTAGTCTATCCATTTCAAGGGCTATTAGGGTATTTCAGACACAGCTTCTAAATGCCACACACGATTTTAATTTCAATATCTTTTCATTTCTTGGCGTGCATTGTATGTATCCCTGGTAAGTCCGGTTTCCCAGCTGTACTGACATAGATAAGTGTAGTCCTCTGAATGGTGTATATTTGTGAACATGCACTGAGTCAGGGGCTCAAAACATTTGCTACTGTCTTTATTTTATTTTATTATTTTTAAAATTTTTAATTGAAGTATAGTCAGTTTATAATGTTTCAGTTTCTGGTGTACAGCACAATGTTCTGGTCATACATTGTACATACATATGTTCCTTTTCATATCCTTTTTCATTATAGGTTACTATAAGATATTGAATATAGTTCCCTGTGCTATAACTAGTAGTAGAAACTAGTTGTTTATCTATTTAAAATATTCCTCCTAAATCATCTTCTCCTTTGCTTCAGACTTCCGGAGTTTGATCCCAACTTTACACCTATTGCATCTTCCTTTCTCTTGGTTTTCCTTTTTTTTTTTTAATATATTAACTTCTAAGGAACCTCCTTCAATTCTATAACCAAGCCACCCCCTCCCCGCACTAGCAGCACCATTTGGGCAGTGGGTAATTAGATTTATTATTATTATTTTTTAATGGAGGTCCTGGGAATTAAACCTAGGACCTTATGCATGATAAGCATGTGCTCTACCACTGAGCTATACCCTCCCCCCAAACTACTTTATTTTAAAGAAGTTTGAAAATACATCAAGATATTTTATTAGAATGCCCAAACCCAAGAATAGGCAATGCCAATCTTTCAAGAGGCTAACCTAGTTGAGTTGGATGAGAATTATTTTTATGTCACTGGCAAACATAAATGTTTTTTATTCCTACCGTGTTTATGCCTTTAAAAAAATCTGATTCGTGGTTCAGTGCTTTTAAAGAGAAGCAGTGGTATCACTCCTTGGGGCTGAGAGACAATGAAGAACGGAAAGGGAATAAACAAGGATTGCAAAGGCCTTGGGCTAAGAGACAATAAAGGATGGAAAGAAATGAACAAGGAACAAAGTGGATCTGGGGTCTTCTGGGAATCTCCTTTCAAATCGTGTGTATTTGATTCAAACAAAATCTGCTACCAATTTCATTTAAATGTATTTAAATGCCCTTTATTCACCTTCTCCCCTAGTGTAGTGTATACATTAGGGGAAGAGCATTTAAGAAACAGTGAGAAAGACCTAAGATGGGACCATGCTTAGATCTGAAGAAAAACAAGGAGACTAGCGTGCCTGGAGTCGGGGAGTGAGTAAAGGAGAGAGGGACATGACCTTGGGAAGGAAGCCGGGGGCTAAGTAACAGAAGGCCAAGGAAGGACTTCAGATTCTTTCTTTATTCCTGACATGAAGTCATTGGGAGTTTTGAGCAAGTGGAGACATGATCTAACATTTAAGAATCAACAACTTTATTATATATTTTATGTGACAATATTCAAATACATACAAAAGTGGAGAGAATGCTGCATTGAATACTCATATACCCATCACTCAAATTTAATATTTATTAAGAAGTTGCTGTGCTTACAGTTTTATCTATCCATCTAATTTTTGGTGCCATTTTATTTGTATATTTCTTTTTTGCTGAAATAAGTGCACCCGTCAAATCTCGTATTATCTCACTTCCTCTTGCTGAATATACAATTCTAAAAATACTACTCCACTCAGCAAAATTAGTATTTCCTTGGTATATGTACTATTCTGTCCTTATTTAAGTTACCCATCTAAACACGGTCTCCTACAGGTACCATGTTGAACTGAGACTTCAAACCCATCACAGGCATCGTATTTGATTATTATTTCTCTTAAATCTCCTTTCACTGGGAGCAGTGCTTCCCCTTCCTGCTGCCACCATGTTTTCATCATCTTTTGAATACATCTGGTCACTTTTGCTGTAGAATGTCTCGTAGGAAGGATTTGTCCATTTGCTCTGTTGTGGTGTCGTGTGTTTCTCTTTTCTCTCTCTATTTAAATTTTTCTAAATTACTATTTTTTATTGTAAACTGGAAGTTACCTGAGACGTCTAGAAGTCTTGATTGGATTTTTTCCAGAAGAATGAGTGTTCTCCAGATTACATCACAGGATGTGGCACGGAGTGTCAGGCTGCCCCACTATTAGTTATGCTAAAACTGATCTGTGTGTTGAGTTGGTGACAGCCTTATCCCTTCATTGTAAAATCCTCCACCAACATCTCTCCTTATCAACTATTGGTGATGTTTGCCTGAATCAATTATTTCATTAGGGTTTACTAGGTGACAATTTTCTAATTTCATCAGTCTTTCCATATTTATCAGCTGGAATTATGTATAAAAGAATTTTCTCGAAATATCAAGGGCTATTGTTCCCTTTAAATACAGTTTGCCCAGGGAAGGCAAGATACACACACACACACACACACACACACACATGCACACACACACATATATATACACACACATATATATAGTCTTATATTATATATAGTCATATTTTATATGCATAGTCTTATATCATATATATATGTTGGTGTGTATGTGTGTGTGTGTGTATGTGTATATGTAGTCTTTTATTTGAATGGCCATTTTCAGAGAAAGGACTTTGTTTCCTATTTACCAGCAATGGTGTCTCTCTATCTGTATCTGTCTCTTTTTAAAGTATCAATATGAATCCATGGATTTTATATATTCAAAATGCTTCAGTCTATTATAATAATTATTGGTTTGATGCTCAAATTCTTTCCATTTAGAGAGTCAAACTCTTGTCCTTTTGACACTTTTTAGAAAGCTTTTTTAGAAAGCTTTTTTTGTTTTCTGGTACAACAAAATGCTTCTTTTCATCTATGTTTTCTGCCCCATCCTGGATTTAGCCAACCTTATCAAGAAACTGATTTTCTTTTAGTGAAGAATGATGGTCACTACTATCAGAGCAGTAGATTTATTCATTGCTGTGGCTTCATTATTGTATTTTTGGTGTTTTCAATGGCTAGAAGAAGGAAATAGGTATTTTTAGGAAAAATAACAGAATTTGTGCTTGTATATCTGAATAAAATGTAAAACACTTGAATTTTCTTATTTTATACCTATAACTCTTTTCTCTCAACTAGGAAACACTCGTTCCAAATGATTAAATAATGATCTAATTTTCTTTATTCTATAATGTATAAAATAGTTTCAAAATAGGTATTACTACTCAAAATAAGATTACCAAGTGAAGCTTAAGATTTCTTTCAGCTCTATTTGTCTTTTGAGTATATTCAATTTTGCATGTGTAGTCAAAATAGTGTGCTTTGAAGTCACTGGAAAAAGCATGTTTTATGTAGAGTTATGTCACCCACTTGATGCACAGTTAGGTTCATTCATTTATTTGCTCTCACTTTAGGGGTTGCTTTTTTACCTCTCAGTTTAATTTTATTTTTGAAACTGTGCCACCTTCAGATTATTCCAAAGTCAAAAGCGTATAACAAAGTATACTGAGAGGAATTTTGTTTTCATTGCTGATCCCTCCTTTCCCTGTGGATAACGCTTTGTTGGCTTGTTTGTTTATACTTCCAGGGTTGACTTTTGCAGATACAAAGAAACACATATGCGTATTTATGGCATCTTTTTCACCTTGTATCTATTCTGTACTTTGCCTCTCTCACTTAACACTGTATCTTAGGATCACGTCCTTTCAATGTATATGAATTCATTTTTATTCCCTTTTATTTATTGCTTCGTGTTATTCCATTGGTATGGACTTAGTGTGGTGTTAATTTCTAATTTGGTAGAATACTATACTGTAGGGTAGGGGTCAAGGGCAGAAGAAAGGAGACCAGTTAGAAAACTATGGCAGTTGGTCATGTGAGAAGTAACTTGGACTAGGGCAGTAGCAGTGGAGAGGATGAGAAGTGTTCAAATTAGGAAATATTTTGAGGGTGCAGCCATTTGGAGATAATGATAATTCGGATATGGAATGAGAGAGGAGAGTGACAAATTCACTTTTGTACCTGAGCATGAGGGGAGTGGAATGCCATACACCGAACGTGGAGTTAGTGCGTATCTGAAGAACAGCAGATGTTCATTTTGGGACATATAACTTTGAGATGCTTTTTTAATATATGCAAGTTGAAATAATGTATAGATAATTATGTGAATCTGAAATTTGAGGGAGAAGTCTAAGATGGAGCTCTAAATTTGAGCATTAATGATTTAATTCTATTATTTCATTTTCCATTTAGCATTGTGATTAAAATTTGAATTTTAATTTGAAAATTCAAAATTTGAATTCAAATTCCTTTTTTGTGAGTTTTTGGTTTAGATCTTGACTCTGGCATTTGCAATGTGATCTCAGACAAGTCGCTAGACTATTTGAAACTATTTTTAGTCTATAAAATGGTGATGATAATAACACCTACCTCAAAAGAAGTTAATGATTGGAGATAATAAATGGAAAGTACTTAGCATGATGTCTAGTGTTTTATATACTTTTAATTCATGTTGGATAGTATTATTTTTATTAGTCTCTCCTCAGGGCGATCCCAAGATGCATATAATTAATTCAGTAAGTGCTATTTTACTTCTTTATGTGGCACCTGTATTCATCTATCTGCTGGGTTTGGTAACATAAATATATAAAAATATATATATACACACATGTATATTTTAAGACATAGCCCCTGCCTTGAGAACCTCATGGTATCATAATTCTCATATTATAATTGGAAAATTTAGCTCAAGGGAAGACTTGCACTTGTTTAAATAATGAATTAGTGGAGTATTATTTTCCAAGTCAAACATGCTTTGAGCAAATTTGACCAAGCAACAATTGATGAAGTCTGGGAGCAAATTCAAATTAAAAAAAAAACACATCTGATTATATTTTCATTTTGTCTTGAAAAAACACAGATGGCCTTTTTGTTTGGGACACCAAACTAGCTTATTGATTTATAGAGGCCAACCAGTGTGTTCAGAGTCCTTGCCCGGCTGATTTTATCTTCATCTAATGTCAGCTGTGTGATAAATTGGTTGCTAGTTCAAATGGACAGATTGATCAAACATAAGTGGTGAAGCTAGAAGATGGTGGGCCAAGCAGACCTTCACTTGGCATGGATCTAAATGTATGAAGGAAGACGAGGTGAAGCACTAAAGGAGGGAGGTTTGGTTCCTGCAAGCACACAAAAGGGAAACCGAAGTCAAGTGTTGGAAAGGGAGCCAGAGAATATACGCAGATAGAAGGGAAGGCTTTCCTTGAGCTTGGCTTCTACATCTGTGTCTTCTCTCATAGTAATAGGAACACCAATAGCAATTCTACCAGGGTTCCCACTTTGTAGATTGAAAAACTGAGGATTTAGAGAGGATGAATTACTTGTCCAGAGTCACTCGCTAATTAGCGTGAGTCCAGATTCCCAGTCTTTGTCCAGATAGTCACTACCAAACTCCTGCTCTGCTTATAATGCTGCAGTGCAAGTCCGCTGAAGATTCAGACCTGAGCGCCTCCTTACTTCTGGTATCTTCTTTTACTTCAGAGAAGCTGTTCACTGCATTTGGCTGAAGGGAAAAGAGTTTAACTTTGAATGAATATCACTGTAGGTTGAGAATTTAATATGTATTTCCCTGATTAATCCTGAAATTAACTCAGTAAAGTACAAAGGATTACTCTTTTTAAAATGAAGAAATCATGCCTTAGAGATTAAGTAATTTGTCAAAGTTCTCACAGGTCACACAGCAATTAATGGAGCTGGAGTTCTATCTCAGGTTTACTGAATCCAAACTTTGTCCTTTTCCTCATCCAATAGAGCTCTTGTGTCATAGGCCAAATGAATGTAAGCTAAGTCAGCCTTTTATGACTTAGTTTCTGACTCCCTTTCTGCTTTATATTTATCTTTCATGATGGTACTAAAGCAACATCTCTACGAAGTCTCTTTAAAATGATCTAGCCGAACATGAAAAGATGCTCAACATTGCTAACTATTAGAGAAATGCAAATCAAAACTACCATGAGGTATCATCTCATACTGGTCAAAATGACCATCATCAAAAAGTCTACAAATAATAAATGCTGGAGGAGGTGTGGAGAAAAAGGAACCCCCAACACACACACACACTGTTGGTGGGAATGTAGTTTGGTGCAGTCACTATGGAGAACGGTATGGAGATTCCTTAAAAAACTAAAAATAGACTTACCATATGATCCAGCAGTCCCACTCTTGGGCACATATCTGGAAGAAGCTTTAATTCAAAAAGATACATGCACCCCAGTGTTCATAGCAGCACTATTTATAATGTCCAAGACATGGACGCAACCTAAATGTCCATCAACAGATGACTAGATAAAGAAGACGTGAAAATATATGTATATATACACACATACACACACATATACATACACAGACACACACAAATGGAATACTACTCAGCCATAAAAAAGAATGAAATAATGTCATTAACAGCAACATGGATAGATGTAGATTATCATACTAGGTGATGGAAGTCAGTCAGAGAAAAACAGATATCATATGTTATTGCTTATATGTGGAATCCAAAAAAAAAAAATGAGAGAAATGATCTTATTTATAAAACAGAAACATACTCACCAAAATAGAAAACAAAACAAACTTATGGTTACCCGGAGGGGGAAAGGGTGAGGGAAGGATAAATTGGGAGCTTGGGTTTGCAGACACACACTACTATATACAGAATAGATGAACAACAGGGTTCTACTGTATAGCACAGGGAACTATATTCAATGGCTTGTGGTAACCTATAATGAAAAAGAATATGAAAAAGAAAAAAAATGACCCAGCTGAGTTATTTATTCCCCCAATGTGCTCCTATGGCAGATAGTCTGTGATAGCTGTTTTCTTCCCTCCCATATTCTGCTGTAATCATTTGTCTTCTGCACTAGACACTGAATTCCTTGAGGCCAAGAGCTTCCTTAACATACCCTTGAAACTGGAATGCACTGAGTGAATTTCTCTCTAGAATCAAAACATCATTGTTATTTGGAAGATTGTGTTTTTCCCTATTTTGTAGTTTTTAAAAACACCCTCTGTTGCGTATGATGCATGAAGAGGATAACAGGATGTATTTAGGAGAAAGGGATATAAAAGCAACTTAAAATACCTTTGCAATGATGGAATCCCATGGGCAAAAAATTTTTTTAAAAAGTTAAAAATAGAGCCTCATATTTTCTCATATTTTAAAACTTAGTGATTTATTTGGGATCGGGTGAATATTGATGATTTTGCTTCAAGGATTGACTACCGGAATGTACAGATAACAGGGATGGTTAGGTAACTCAAGGTGCTAGATATATATACTTTTTTATTAAGAGCAAAGAGTTGGTTAAAGATAAGAAGAGAAGAAAGAAACTGGTATAAATGATTATTTTATAGCGTATGGGGAAAAGTTGAATGGATCCTCAAAGCTTGCCTTGAGGATCTGACACTACAGATCAAAAGAGATAAGAGGTTTACTAGCAGAAACACAGATGTGTCAGACTAACTTTAGAGACCTCGGCAGGGGAGATCAGAGAGCAGGGAGCACCAAGGAGCCCAGAAAACTGATCTCTTCTGAGAGAATCGTGAGTTGGAAAGACCTGAAGGCTTAGTAAGGGGGTTCCTTTGGGGCCGGGGCTGCCAAAGGGAGCAGACAAGAAACTAGGAGAGATGCAACATAATGACGTTTTACTCGAGGAACAGCTTCCTGTGTAGAGAAAATAGAGACTTGGGTATCACCTTGTCCTGACTGAAGTCTCTGTTCCAAACTCTCACTGCTTTTTAACTTCTGTAAACCGTACTTTCTGGGAGTGGCGGGGGCTGGGGGGCAAGTAGATGAAAGAGACACATCCTTAGTGGTTCTCCTGGAAGTATGGATGACACAATGCATGTAAAGAGCGTAACTTAGTATCTGGCACATTCTAGGGTATTAATTTATCTTCCCTCCTTACTCTGCACCTCTGTTTCCTTGTGTGTTGTTAAAGCCCTTTCCTTTTCATCCTCTTAGTATGAGTTTAGTGATAGAAGTAGATATTGAAATCTATTAGGGTAATACAAGAAAGATGAGATAAACAAAAAGGAAACGATGTAATAGAATGTCAGTAGAAAAATATAGAGACGTTTTTAAAAAAAAAAAAAAACAGGCAGTTCTTAGAATTACTTTATTGGCAAGGGAACAAAACTGGGATTTGGGTTCTAACAGAGGGAAAGTGGTGCACAAATGACTAAACCCTTCTGCTTGTTCGTCTTCTGTTCTTTGTAGAATAAGTACAATAAACCTTGGACAGGAATATAAAAACTTGGGGGAAGGTAGAATGTATGTTTAAGTCCATTAAAGAAGTTTAAACCTACAACCATCAAATTGATTGACTTTCATCAAATTAAAACTGAATTGGCTAGATCAGCCTATTAGAACTCTCTGATGTTGATTTTGTGTCCCAAAATTCAGCTTGCTACACACTTACAGGTCAGTTAATTTACTAGGTGTATAAATAAAACATTTAAATCATTCTCCTAGTATTAATGAGTAAGGAGCTAGAGAGAATATCTGAATATAACTAATTTAGATGCTTCCAAACAAAACAAACGGTTCATGAAAACATCGGTGCTGTTACTAATGAAACATTGCCATAGGAATTTATTTTAAATGACACCTAAATCAATAATAAAAATAGCATTCATAAATTCATAAATAATATTCATAAATATAAATTCATAAAATGTTATTCTTGTTGTCGTTATTAATCACAATACTAATAGTAAGTCTTTCTTTATTAAGCATCATACCTGATATTTTCAACAATCCTGAAAATTGGTAGTGTTACCTCACTGTTCACATTTAATGGCTGAGAAAGAAATGATGCTCAGAATAGATTGCTGGCTCTCAAAAGTCACAAAGTGAGAAAGCAGAACCAGGGTGTGAACCAGTTCCTCAGATGTCAAATCTCTTGTCCTACTAGGCAAACCTATGCTTTGAACATTTATATTCAAACAGACTGTTTGAGGGCTTCTGTGTGTCAAAGTGGGAAATGTCACTAACGGGAGTTAGCCTTTGGTTTTTCTATGATTAGAACCTGTATGCCTAAATCTCTTCCCGACCACTGTTCCTAATTAAAAGTCCCTGCCTGAATTTGCTAGGGTTGCCACTACAAAGCACAGAAATGGCTTAAAGAACAGGAATTCATTTTGTCACGTTTCTGGAGGCTAGAAGTTCAAGATCAGCGTGTTGGCCAGGTTGTGTTCTACCGAGTCTTCTTTCGGCTTTTAGATCCATCTTCCTCCAATGTCCTCACAGGGTCTTCCCTCTGTGAATGTATGTGTGCTTCTCTCCTCTAAAAAGACACCAGTCATATTGGACTTGGGCCCACGCTTAAGACCTCGTTTTACCTTAACTGCTTTAGAGACATTCCGTCTAAATAAGTCACATTGTGAAATATTGGGAGTTAAGGCTTCAATCTAGGAATTTGGAGAGGATACAATTCAGCCCTCCTGTTTTCTTCCCAATGTTACAGGAATATAATTGACATATTACATTAGCTTTAGAGGTACACTATATTGATTTGATACACAGACATACCTCATCTCATTGTGCTTTGCCCTCATGCGCTTTCCAGACATTGTATTTTTTGCAAACTGAAGGTTTGTGGCAACCCTGCATTCAACAAGCCTAGGGACCCCATTTTTCCAACAACATTTTCTCACTTTGTGTCTCTGTCACATTTTGGTAATTCTCGCAATTGTTCAGACTTTGTGATCATCATTGTCTTTGTTATGGTGACCTGTGATTCGTGATCTTTGACGTTACTACTCTACTCGCTGAAGGCTCAGGTGGTGGGTAACGCTTTTTAGCAATAAGGTATTTTCTTTTAAATTAAGGTTATGTATATGGTATTGATCTGCTTGACCATATCTCAAATCCTTTGAGTATTTTTTTCATTCTTTTTTTCTTTCTACTCCTCGAATGGATGCTTCCCATTGCCCTACATTTGAGTTGGCTGGCACTTGCTTCCACTTGATCTAGACTGCTGTTCAACCCCTCTAATGGAATTTTTCAGTTCAGTTACTGTATTCTTCAGCTCTTTAATTTCCGTCTGATTTTTTTTTAAATATTTTCTTTTTGTTGAAATTCCTACTTTGTTTTTACATTGTTCTCCTGACCGTAGTAAGGATTTTTATGGTCATTATTTTGAACCCTTTATCAGGTAAATCGCTTACCTCCATGTCATTAAGGTCATTCAGCCTGGCCCTTAGCTCTTGGTTGTCTCTTAAACCTTTATGATCTCCCAAGCAGCTGTTTTTGTTGTTGTTGTTCTTAGTGACTTCCAGTAGTTGAGGGTGAGCCAAGACCTTTCAGTGTCCCAAAAGGGGAGATCTCAGTTGGCACCTAGATGCCGGTTGATTGGAAACTCGATCCTTAAGCTGCGGCTTTTAAGGTATGCAAGTAGACTTCTTTAACAGAAAGGCTGGGAGCTGAGTGTTTCTGCCTGCTCCTTCTGTACTGAGTCCTGGGGGAACAGCCATGTAAGAACTATTTGTTTGCTACGGTCCTGTGGGACCCATGAATGCAAGCCTCACTACCAACAGAACAAGTTGAGACAAGAAAGGGGTAGGGCACAGCTATTCAAGGAATGCTATAGTAATTAACATCAAAATGGTGAAAGATTTGACCCCCAGTAGGCCTTGAGGCTCAAGATGATGAGAGATTTAACTTCTAGTAGACCTTGAGCTTCATTATACGCTCATTGTAATATATTGACATGCTGAATAACATGCCCACAGGCGCCATGGCAGTCCCAAGGCTAGCCACTAAAGGTCAAAGAGTGGGAAATGGTCAACTTCCTGGGAATCCCAGCCCCTTCCCCAGGCTAGTTAGACTGGTCCTTCCACTTATTAGCATATGAAGCCACTGAGCCCATAAAAACTGGCAACACAGCACCTTCAGGCCGCCACCTGTCTCTCTCTCTACCTCTGTTCTGGGAGGCCTGCACTCTGTCTATGGATTGTGTACCTACTTTTACTCTGAGCACCCAACCCCCACACCTCGTGGCCTTTCTCTTGTCTTTCAATGTGTCTCTCTGAATAAATCTACCTTTACTCAACTGTGGCTCGCTCTTGAATTCTTCCCTGTGCGAAGCCAAGGACCCACACTTGACGGGGCACGTCCCAGGGGGTCAGCCGAGGCCTGGGACACGGCCCTCCTCACACCCCACATCATCAAGGTGATTAAGAGGTGCATCTTCTGGGCAGCAGCTGCAAAAGCAGGGGCCCCAGATGTGTCTAAGTTCCTTCCCGGTGGATACTGGTGAACTGGAATGGGCAAAAGGGAAAAATTCTTTTTTCAGTCTACAACCCCAAGGGCTCAGAGTAGAGGCAGCAGTCAGAAATGCCCAGCTCCCAGTCTTTCCCTGAAAGAAGGCTATTTGTGTATCTTGAGGGTCCACTTGAGGGTCATGCTTCTAATTGAAGACATATCTAGGGAGAGACAGCAATCTTGTCTTGACACTTAGAAGGCCCCGCAGGCAACAAATCTGCATTTTTGCTCTTTCCAGCCCCAGCTTGCCAGTGTCGATGTGTCCCTGGAAAGAGCTTTTGCACGCATCTGGCACCCTGGCTCTTGCAGATGCCGTCCAGGGGACACACCCTCGATCACCTGCCACTCGTGGCTAGCGGGGCTTAACTTCTAAGCCCCACAGAAATATAGCAAATAAATACTTCCTAAATGGCTATCCCTCCAGGGTGCAGAAAGAAATGTCTGTCTCCCAATATTTTCCCTAAAAAGGTCTATTTGCATACTTTGACAGCTGCTGCCTGAGGGTTAGTCTTTTAATTTAACATACAATCAGGCATAGGCTTAATAGCTCCCGGAGACCAGGGAGGCCGGCAGGCACCATCAAGAATTATGTTTTATTTGGTAGCTTTACTGAGGACCTATGGTCTGGGATATTTGGGGGTTTTGGGGAAAAAAGAAAGAAAGCCACATGTAAACATCAAAAGATGACTGCTAATCACACACGCACACAAACATCCAAATATCTAAAGTTAATGATTTTAGTGCTGTTCTATGGGTAGGAAGATGCAAGAGTCTGGGCTCATTGAAATCATTCCTTTGATCTGCATCTGAACCACCGAGGGCCACTATCCTGTTTTTCTCCACCCTGAAATCCCCGCAGGGTGCACCGTGGTGGGAGGAGGGTTGGCTACTGTGGCTGATGGCTTGACTGCTGCAGTATCCTTTGTTTACTGAAATGGCAGGTGACATTCTTTGCCCTCAGGGATGGACAAGGCTAGTTCTTGTGAGTCCATTAAAAACGATTTCTTTGCTGTATTTTGGTGGGTCTTGTGGAAGCAAGTCTCGCTGGCCTTTAGAATTGAATGTTTCGGGGTCCCGTACCTCAGGTGGAAGACTTACAAATGGGGGTGCTAGATATTGGGTCCAAACTCTTTACTCCCCAGGGAGAAGTTAGGATTTGTAAATTTCCTCCCAATGTAGTTATATGTCACCGTCCCAGGGATGGGGTTGATGGCAAGACTGTGTCTCAGCCTCTCCTACCTGCTTCACCGTGGCCTTTTTCTCATTTGCCCAATATGTCAGCCATTTATAATGGCTATAAGCTATTTTCTGGATTTCTCTCAGAAGGAATTTTTCCATGCATAGCTGTAGATTGTATTTCCAGGGGGGAAGGTAACTTCACAAGTCTCCTATGTCACCATCTTGGACTGGAAAACTACCCCCTCACCTTATTTCCATGTGTTTCAGTAAAGCTCATCTACCTCTGGCCATGTGATCTCTTAGCTCTTTGTTGTGTGATGGTAATTCTCCCCATAGAGAAGCAGCCAGAAATAAACTGAACCAAAGCTGAAGAGAAATTTGTTCAGAGGAATTTGGCATCAAATAGCACAGATACAAGAACCAATTTAGAGTTTGTCCCCAAAGAGGGAATTAGTCGAGTCTTACAGTTAATTGGATTGAAGGGAAGAGAAACTCAATTAACCTAACCTAACCAAACACAGGGCACTGTAGGAACTATTTCTTCCTTTATTCAGTAATTGATTTATACATTCAATAATTATTTAAGGAAGGCCTTCTGTAAGCACAATTCTAGGTGGCAGGAAATAGAAAAGGGAACAAATCATGCTAGAAATCCTTACCCTTATAGAGACTATAGTGAAAGAATGGGAGGAGGCAAATAAATATGGCAAATAAATTAAATGTTTGGTACTTAGGTGATGAAATGTGCTATGGAGGAAAATACAAGGAAAGAATAAGTGATGGGTGGCTGAGAGTGACGGCTACGAAGGTGGTCAACTATTCCCCGTTTGCCTTGAATTTAGGGATTTACTGAGATGTAAGACTCAATGCTGAAATAGGACAGTCTGAGGCAAATGAGGATTGTTGACCAACCTACTGCTAAGTCAGGAATTATTTTGACAGGTAGCATTGGCTGGAAGTTGAATCTGAGAAAGGACATTTGACCAAAGACCTGTAGGAGGTGAAGGGGTGATTCAGGTGTGTATCTAGGAGAAGGTGACTCCCAGGCAGAGACTAAAGCAAATTCTGGGATCCTGAGACAGATGAATGCCTGATACGATTCAGAAATAACACAAGGGCTAGAGTGGCTGACGTCAAGGACGTAGAGGAGGAGAATGGTAAGAAATGAGGTCAAAAAAGTGGCAAGGACTGGGTCACAAAAGACTTTAATGGAAAGACATTAACTTTTACTATGAGCATAGTGGAGAACTAAAGGAGGATTTTAAGGAAAACATTGTCACAATCTGACTTAAATTTTAAAAGGATCATTCTTGAGGCAGCTGAGAATACACTTCAGAGGGCAGGGGTACGAGCAGAGGGACAAGTGAAAAAGTTGTTGCAGTGTTCCAGACAAGAAGTGATGGCCGTTCAGAGCAGGGAGAAGTGGTGAGCTGTGCCGTTCTGTTCATATTTTGATTTGTAAGCTGATAGGTATTGCTGATAAAGTGAATGTGGACTATGAGACAACAAGAAATGTAAAAGGAAACTGCTTTCTATGACATTAAAGTGGCGATATTGAGTAAGGGAGTTAGATATATGAGTCTGGAATTCAGGGTCTAAGAATGGCTGGAGATTTAAATTAACACAAGCCATTAGACCTTGAGTTGTTGAGAAGAGATAGGATATATTACAAAAAAGAAATCTACATTTTACACAGAGGAGAGGTGTGAGATATGGAACTGGGAGTTTCTGGAAGTTCTTTTGTAATTTTTTTTTGCTTTTTCAGGTTGTGGAAAAAAGGTTATCTGAGAAAAAGGATGGATGATAGGAGAATAAAGACTGGAGGTTTGAGGAGATGGAAAGTATGAAAACATCGTATTAAGGCTGCAAAAATAGTCAAGGGGAAGGTAGTGTGATTGTTGAGCAGTGTTAAGGCTAAACATTTGGGAATCACCAGTGAACTCTGAGCATCAGGTATTATGATCAGAATGGTGCAGAGGATGAGCTCAGCATAAGTGATAATTATCTAGTAGTTTTAAGATTAAAGATATGAATATGTAAGTAATTGAATGAATGACAAAGACTACTGTTTTCACTTCCTCCACAATAAATAAATAGAGAAAACCAGATGTTAAACAAAATGGAGAATATAGGTAAGATTTTGCTTTATATCCCAATCTTAGCAAGACTTTTATGTATTTCTTCCATGGGACTGGCTTCAATAAGCTGAGAAAATACAATTAAGAAATGCAGCTGCTTGACTCAGTTTTGGACTTGAGACCATAGTGTGGAAGATCCAAATGAGAGACACAGAGTAAATCTGCCCCAGTTTTCCCTCTGGCTCCATTCTGGCAGCACTGAGTGGGTGAGTATTTCAGAGGAGCCAAGCATCATGAGCTGTAATGATTCGATGGCAGCTGGGAGAACTCTGGCTGCTATTCCCTTACGAGTGGTAGGATGATGATTTTTCTAGCTGCAGCAGGAAAACCTGAGCATTGATGCTTGTGAGAGGCTGGAGGGAAATCTCCCTTTCATATTCCAGGACATCAAGGGCTGAAGTTCACAGCTCACAGCCTTGTATCAGGCAAACAGTGGGCCTCTGTGGTGTGTATGTCCATCAGAGACTAGTACTGCATTCTGAGAAGTAGACCTTCTGGTTTCTCCTTCCAGTGACGTTATATGCTGAAAATCTCCCATTGTTGTGCCTCCACCATCTAAATCAAGACTTAAACTTTAGCAGAAAACTTTTAAGACTTGGATACCAAGCATCTTATTGTACTTAAAATTTCTGGATGTTTGTAGAAGCCATTGTTGATGGGGCCATTGTGATTTAAGAATAGACTGGCTTCTCTATTGAATAAGTGAGTAAATGAATGAGTGGATGATGAACACAATCTCTGAATTCTTTATATTCAGTCAAGGTTATTTTTAATCTAGGATTCAGATATTTATATTACTAAGCAAAAAGCATATGACCCAATTATCTTTCCTTATTTTTGATTCATCATACACTACGGTATAAAATATATCTTGGTGAAGGACAGTCTTGGGTTTGAATTCTGGTACCAGGTTTTGTTAATTGAGAAGTTGATCAAGTTATTCCTTTCTCTTGAACTTAAGCTGTCCAACTGGATAAACTTCCCTAGATTCGAATCCCACTTCTGTCACTTACTAGCGTAATACTGAGAGAGTTCTTAACCCTTGTGCCTCAGTTTCCCTATCACTAAAATAATGATTAAGATAGCACTTAACTCATAGATTTATTGTAAGAATTAAATGTGTTAACATGTAAAACAATTAGAATATGACTGCTATTTGAGAAACATTCAATAAATATTATTATAATCTGCTGTTGAGATAAAAGTTTCCTTTCACAGGGTAGTTGAACAAAGTAAGGTAGGCATAATGTAGTGTCTGTGATGTAGTGATATATAGATAGATAGACAGATTAATCTAAATATACATTAGATTCGCATAGGGCAATATATAAAAGATCTTGTGGTAGCTCACAGCGAAAAAGAATGCGACAATAAATATATGTATGATCATGTATAACTGAAAAATTGTGCTCTACACTGGAAATTGACACAACATTGTAAACTGACTGTAACTCAATAAAAAAAAAGAAAAAAAGAAAAAGGAAAAAAGATTAATTTAAATCTGAATCTGGTTGGAACATATTTTCGTATTTTCTTTTGATGGATAAGCAGGATCTCAGACCATGGATTTGGGCTGAAGATGTCCTAGAGGTCTGGTCTAGGGTGAGGATTAACTGAGATACATCCTCTGTATGAAAGGTGTGAGGCTGAGATGGTGTCAAGGAGAAAAACTAAAAATAAAATGAGGCAGTAAGCACAGAGAGATCAAGAGAAACAGTATCTTGATGTCAGACAAAATTACTGGAGCACAGAAATTTTTGTAGGATGAGAGAGAGAGACAGAGAGAGAAATAGAGAGCGAGCGAGTGAGAGAGTGAGAGAGAGAGAGAGAGAGAGAGAGAGAGAGAGAGAGAGAGATAAAAGCACAGGGAGAAATCCCTTAGTTTACTGGCAAATCTGCTTGGACTTTTAAGGTGCCAGAATGAGGTACATACCATTGACCAAACAGCTGTTCAGTGCCTGTCCGCCTGTCCAATAGACTGTTCTGCTGTTGAGGAAGGGAAAGAATCTCCCTGATTTACCTACTTTTTTTCAAAAAACAGGTAGGGTGCTCCCGTTTCATCCCTGAGAAGGAAAAGGTGTTGGAAGACACCTCTGAGTCTCTCTAGCTTCATTGATCTCCTTCTCTCTATAAGGAAGAGTGATATTTCTGGTTGATAAAATTGAAACAGAGGTAAGGTATATCCTGGCTTTTTGGATCTTGCTCTTTCTGCCTTGGACCTGTTTGCATTCGGATCGGTTGAGTTCATTTTCGTTACTCCTGCTCACCAGGTTGGCCATCCGCACCTCGCACCAGACACAGACAGCAGTGGGGACGCTCTGCCGCCCTTTCGTCGTTCAGTTCAATGAGGGAGAGAGTACAGTGTTCTCTAATGCTTCTTTGTTGAGAAACCTACACTTCAGGTTATAAGGCTGATGTCTCATACCCTGGTTTAGTGCTGGTTTCTGTGTATCCAAATTTCCTATCCTTTGGCAACATACGTTGGGGTTTAGAATGCTAATTAAACCATTCCACCACTCTCACCACCTACTGATTTAATCAGCTTTAAAAGTCAGGCATAGGGGTGGAGAGTGGGACTGGAGGTCTTTCTGACGCTGTTCCCTACTAGGCATGGAAAAGTCTTTCTTTCCCCTTTATAAAAATGAGGAATAAAGTGTTAGGGTAAGTGTCATTCCCTAACAAGAACCAATATGAAATTATGGTGTCTGAATGTCATGCATAGATATAACCTTAAGTTCCCATCTAACCCCAAAGTTCTAAAATAGTGGTATTCAAACCCAAATTATCCACTAAATGCAATACGCCTAATATAATTTGAATGGATTGGAGACATGGCAGGAATTAATTTTAAAAAGTTCAAAAGATGCCTATTTATCCTTTTATGTACTAATCAATAGAGACATTTTATGCACTTCTATTCTCTAAAAATAAGGTCATGTTCATAGAGAGATGCCAGAGAGGAAATTGATCAAAGACTAACAACAAAAAGAATTGATAAATATAAATGCATCTTGTTGGGGTGCCTGGGTTGATGTCATGAGATTTGTATTAGATCCAATTTAATTAGCAGCTTGACTCACTCTTAGAATGGTGTAAATAGTATGGGAAATTCACAAATTGGGCCAATTTGAGAGATCTAGCACATACTAAGAAAAAGAGATAAATTGATTAGAAAAATAAGTAGGAAAAGGGCTGCAGAACAAATAAATTAAAGGGAAATACTCAGTAGACAGCATAAAGTGTAAGACCAATTATATAAACAGATTGAGAAAGCTTCTATAAAGGAGAATTATCAAAGGGTTCGCTATCCTGCAAACCTGGTCTTTAATTTGTGGACTTTTCAACAAAATTCTACAAAATTAAAGCTCTCTTATTCTAATCATTGTTAAACATCTTAACTGAAATATAATTCATAGTTCATGAAATTCACCAATTTAAAGTGTATGTATTATTTTTAGTACATTCACAAAATTTTGAAACCATTACCACAATCTAGTTTTACCTAATTTTCATCACCCCTAAATGAACCCCTACCCATCCCCTAGAAACCATTAATTACTTTCTGTTTCTGTGGATTTGCCTGTTCTAGACATTACACGTAAATGAAATCATATATAGTGTTTTCTGGCTGGCTGCTTTCACTTAGCATGACGTTTTCCTGTTATTCTATGTCATCAGTGCCTCATTCCATCTTATTGCAGAGTCGTATTCCATTGCATGGGTAGAAATACCTTACATTATGTAACGACTTATCAGCTGTTGAACAGTTGGTTGTTTCCTTGTTTTTGCTATTACAAATGCTCTGTTATAAATGTTCATGGAGTAACTTTTGTGTGGACACATGTTTTGACTATTCTTGGGTGTACACCTAGGAGTACAATTGCTGAGTTATGTTGGAAATCCATGTTAACATTTGAAGAATTGCTGAATTTATTTCTAAAGCAGTCATACAGTGTTATATCCACAACAGCAGGGTGTGAGGGTTCCAATATCTCCACATCCTCACCAACATCTTTTATTGTCTGTCTTTTTTATTATCACCATCCTAGTGATTGTGGAGAGGTATCTCATTGAGGTTTGAATTTGCCTTTTCCTGATGACTGATAGGCTGGACATGTTTTCATGTGTTTGCCACTGTGTATATTTCTATGACATTTTATATTCACACCCTTTGCTCATTTTTATAAAGGGGTTACTTGTATATTTTTGAGTTGTAAAAGTTCTTCACATATTCTGGCCTAAATTATCAGAGATGTGATTTTAAAATATTTCCTCCCTTTCTACACTTCTTCTATTAAATATATTCCTAAAGATTTTAATGTTTTGGATGCTTTTAAAAATGAAACATCTTTAAATTTTAATTTTTGAATTATTCACTGATATTTGTATATTAATCTTATATCCTACAACACTTTTGACTTTTTTTTTTTACTGGTTTGAAGAGTCTTTTTATGTGTTTCTTAGGATTTTCTAAATACACAATCATGTCATTTGCATGTAGAGATAGTTTTTCTTTTTCCTTCCAATCTAGATAACTTTGATTTAGTTATTTATTTTGACTAATTGCCCTGTGCACATAGCTTCTCCTTGAAAATTCATGTCCATCAGAACCTCAGAATATGGCCTTATTTAGAAATAAAACCTTTGCAAGTGTAATTAATTAAATAAGATGAGGTCTTTTTGCATAAAAGAGGACCCTAAAGGCAACAACTGGTGTTCTAATGAAAACCCATAGGAAGAGACAGACCAGACAGAGAGAATATAACAGTGGGAAGATGGAGGAAGAAATTAGAGTGATGCAGCTATAAGCCAAGGATGCTAAGGATTACTGGCAACTTCTAGAATGTAGGAAGAAGCAAGAATGGATCCCTCCCTAGAGCCTTCAAACAGAGCATAGCCTTGCCTCCTTCTTGACTTTCAGCCTCTATAATTGTGAAAGAATAACTTTTTGTTATTTTAAGCCACCAAATTTATGATACTTTATTGTGGCAACCTGGGAAACTAATGCATAACAGAAAGACAAGGCTTTGGAGTCGGACTGACTGAAGCTTGACTCAAGCCTTCTATCACTAATCAGCTCTGAGTCACAGAGCTAGTAAATTTTGGTGCTTCTTTCAATCTATGGAACGGGCATAAGGAAAACCACACACTGTGAAGTTTGAAATGGGTAATTTTTGTAATTTAGTATTTATAAATTTTTAAAAATCTTATTTATCATGTTTATCGTGGTTGTTGCTGTTAAGTGAAACTATACTGGTGGAGCTTCTAACTAAAGAGGAATCCTAAAAGAAGTCAGGTCTCCCAATGAGAAAAACATCATAGACAGTTAAAAACATCAGTCTGACTCCTTCTTCTGTGTGCTTTTGGCTGAATCTGGATTCTCCTCCTTGATTATAAATAGCTTCCTACCCTTCTGACTACAAAATGTAAATTAGACGATTCTGTAGGGATGACTACTTTCCTAATTAAATATCCGTCCATCTGGATCCCATCTTCTGCTTAACCCATCATCCTCTCCCCACCTTGCTGGGATCATAGAGATGACATCTCTTTACTTACTAGCAGAGAATTCATTCTACAGCATGCTAGAAACTGCAGCATAGCTCTGACCATCCCAGAATGGAAAATAGCCAACATCATTAGCAGGACAGTCTCCGCCACTAACAGCAGTTTTCTCCTGTCAAGTGTATAATTCTTAGGGTGAGGAGCTATGTGAGATGAAACAGAGCAGGCTTTTAGAAAGCTCTTGACAGATGGGTTCTCTGACTCTTTGTAGCCAAGGTAGGATCAATAGAAACTTGTCACACGCACGCGCGCATGCAATCCTGTTCAAGGGAATGAGCATTGACTAACACAATTTTATTTGTACCTCTGCAAAATGCTTCTGGTCAAAGGTCAGCATTTGCGGACAAACATTTGCCTCTGGTATTTACTTTCTAGTAGAGGCTTTTGGACAGCTCACCGCAGTGGGATTATGAAAACATATAAAATACACATACTATAATTTCTTCCCACCACTGCCCACCTCACACGTACACAGAAATACATACGTACCCAAACCTGTTTATCAGAAAACTCTTTCACTTAAAAAGAATGGGTAAAGAACATGGACTCTAAAGTCAGACAGATCTGGGTGTTCCACTCACTCGCTGTGTCACCTCCTGAAACCCCAAATTTCTGATCTGTATCAGGGAAATTGATAGCATGAATCTCATAGGCTTTTGTTGATTTATTACAAGTCTTTCTCTTCCTTGAGACTACCTCTTTAAGGATAAGTCCTTATGAAGTCCAAAATGAATAGACTATATGAATAGAATAAATGGATAGTTATAACCTTAAGTTCTCACCTAACCCCAAAGTTCTAAAATAGTGATATTCACATCCAAATTACCCACTAAATGCAATAAACCTAGTATAATTTGAGTGGACTGGAGACAGGGAAGAAATTAATTTTAAAATGCTCAAAAGATGCCTATTTATCCTTTTATGTACTAATCAATATATTTTATTTCTACATCTTCAGTATCTCGCATAGTACCGGGTACATGTTCAAAACCTCACATTTGCTGTACGAAGCCTAGACGGTGCTCAAATCAGGCTTGCTTCTCATACAGTGTGTGGTTTTTATCAAGTTACCTCACTTCTCTCAAACTGTTTCCATAATATGAGAGCTATAATGACTAATGTACAAGATAATGTCTGAAGTCTGACCACTGTTAATATTCATGGTGTCACTGATTGTTCATAGTGGGAGAAAAGGAGATGGTGTTTCCGTATGCTAGTTCCCTTATTTGGATTTCATTTCACAGCCATTGGACTTTTCCCCAACACTTGCTCATTTGTAGCCAAAGGCAGATACTTGGCTGAGTACGATGGAGTCCGGCAGAACACGCAGTACTAGAAGAATCTCAGATCTTTATTTGAACGTCTTGCTGTAGTCTAAGAGAGTCAAGAGTGAGGACTGCGTCATCACTCACCGCTTTGTCATGATCTACATAGTTGTAATCTCTGGATAGTTTTCACCTTTTTTTGTGGAATAATCAGATTTCCTAATCTTTTAGGGAAAAATCGGAGTGAGCCAAAGTGATACTGGCTTTAGGCAAAACATATGCTTTGTATTTATCAAACTTTTCAGCAATTCCCATGTTGTTTTCACTGATAATCCATTTTAAGCTATTCCTGGTTATATGCATTTCTCGCTTTAATCGTAAGTGTCGTAAGCAGAGTACTGTGGACTGGTTCTTCCTTTTCATCCTGGGCTGGAAGAATCAGGAAATAGCCATTCTGATATTTTCTTCTTTTCACACTTTGGAGACTGGTCAATTTTAAGTTTTTGTAAGGGAAAGCAAAATGAATAGAGGTATGCATTTTTCCTACCAGCTAACAAAGATGCAATCTTGCTCTTTTAGTAGGGATTCAGGGAGAAGGCTCTGCGGTGTCATGAGGTGTCATACACACAGGAAACACAAGTGGCAGCTGGTTGCTGTAGAGGTAGCTAATGTGCAAATTCACTAATTAGAGAAATGCAAATTTCAAAGACATTGTGTTGTACCCTGGAGCCATGTTGGAGCAATCAGCATAGGAAGGATCCTAAGAGTGCCCACCTTTGGGGGATCTTGGAGCCAGGATGTGGTTGGTTTACAGTAACTGGTACACATTGTAGCGGCAGCTACTGCTCTGGATGCAGAGAGGTTGATTACAGGGAGCTTCTAAATTGTAAAGGCAAAGAGAGGAATCTGATGGAAATTTAACCTGGCTGACATACATTTGAAACCATTTGCCACCACAGAATCCCCTATATTCCTGTACTCTGTCCTGCCTTTCAATCAGCCTTAGTACAAGTTCACAGTGCACTAGTGATATGAGGAAGAACTGGGTTAAATATGCATGTATTCTTTTCATTTCTGAGCAACTGACCAACCTTAAGAAAAAGAGGCTAAACTGCTACTAGAGACAAGAACAAATTTAAATAAATGCTTGATTGATCTTTATTGTGGTTTTGTTTTGTTTTTCCCCATGACCTGTAGTTTTTTTTCCCATACTGAACGATCTGATTTTTAATTAAATCAAAATAATTGGCTGACTGTTTGTAACATCAGAATGCCAAAATGTCTGTCTTTTCGTGTTGAAGTCCTAGTGATGCAGGAAAACGGATGTGGGGCGTGAGAAGGGCCATGTCCTAGGCTTTGGTTGACATGTCCCGCCAAGTGTGGGTCCTTGGCTTCACACAGGAAAGAATTCAAGAGCGAGCCACAGTTGAGTAAAGGTAGATTTATTCAGAGAGACACATTGAAAGGCAAGAGAAAGGCCATGAGGTGTGGGGGTTGGGTGCTCAGATTAAAAGTAGGTACACACTCCATAGACAGAGCATGGGCAGTCTCTGAATGGAGAGAGATAGGGAGGGAGGTGGCTGTAGCCGTGAGGTACCGAGTTGCCAGTTTTTATGGGCTCAGTGGCTTCATATGCTAATAAGTGGAAGGGCCAGTCTAACTAGCCTGGGGAAGGGGCTGGGATTCCCAGGAAGTTGACCATTTCCCACTCTTTGACCTTTAGTGGCTAGCCTTGGGACTGCCATGGCGCCTGTAGGTATGTTATTCATCATGCTAACATATTACAACAAGCATATAATGAAGCTCAAGGTCTACTAGAATTTAAATCTTCCATCATCCTGAGCCTCAAGGCCTACTGGGGGTTGAATCTTCCACCATTTTGATGTTAACTGCTGTAGCATTCCTTGAATGGCTGTGCCCTGCCCCCTTCCTGTCTCACTAGCTTAAATTCATTGATTATCAGACTGTAGGTCAGTTGTTCTTAGTTTCAAGTTTACAGATTTCATGGAGAATTTTAAGTTGACATAAGGATATCTATAAACATTCCAGAACCTAGGAAATAGTGTTGGTTAAAATGTACTTGTGTATTTTTCTTAAGAGAAGGTTTATGGCTTCCAACGTATTATTATAAGGGGTCAATCCCAGGCTCCAAATTTAAGAAGAATGTTACTGCAGTCTTATCACTCATATAGTTTAGGCGGCCCTGAATAAGCAGGTCAGTCCATCTCTCCTCAACTCTCTTTCTTTGCATTCACTGGTGCGGGATTTGGGGGAGATCACGTGACTTACAATGTATCACAAGCATAGATGTCAGACTTGTTCTTCGCACAGCCCTTAAGGCCTTAACCCACGTTTCCCTGTCGAGTAGGAGTCTCAGGTCTCGGCTGCCATTACTGGGTCCTGTAGGAATATCCTCTTTGCCCTGGGAAACAGGCTCTGGGGTGGCCTCTCCTATCCAAACAGACGTACCAGAGAGCTGAATGAAGACCTGACATTTTCCTGGACTAGGGAAATACTGCTTCTTCTCGTAGGCATTTTTGTGTTTCGTTTCTTTTTCTTCTTGTTCCATTGCACTCAATTCCAGAAGTGTGAGTGGGTTTTTTTGTTTGTTTGTTTTGTAACATAGGTGGACATTACACTGAATCTAGAACCTAAAGGCAGTTCTTTATTGTAGTTGTTTTTCTGGCTTCACCATCTTCCGGTTTTGTGACCCTGACTCTCTATTTCATGCTCTTGTACCTCTGTTTCCTTATTTGTAAAATGAAGGTAACAGTCCGCATGCTGTTTTCTTACAGGGTTCTTGGGACAAGCGAATGAGATGGCTGTGAAAACTCTTTTTGAAAAGTAAGTTTCTAATAATATTAGCACATTAGATTTATTTTAAAGCTTTATTATAAAATTGTTTACACGGGTGGAGAAAACTACTTTGGACCCTTGATTTATATGAATAATATGACTCTTTGAACTGTTAGGAAACTTGGTTCTCCATGTAGCTCTGTGTAAGATGCAAAGCTCATCTAGTGATAGGAGGGTGGGTATGAGGTTCAGTGTTGGTATTTGGGGGGCTGGGAAGGAAAAGGCTTCTGGTTTGCTCATGGTAATTTTGTGAGTGTTTTGTTTTTTATATTATGGATAGGTACATGTTATCTTATGACTATATGTATAGGCTAGTTCTTATGTATTTTAGGAGATGTTAACTCTATAACTTTGGACTCCTGAAAAATATTTTTTGAAAATTAAATATATTGAGAATTGGGGAAACACTGTAAGCCCAGTTTTAAGCCATCTCACAAGGTTTTGCACTATCTTCTGTGGAAGGAGAATGTTAGTGACAACTGTGAGTGGGGAACACACGGCAGCTCCCTTAGCAAAGATCCACTGTCCCAGCTTCCAACACACTAGAAGAGTGGGTTTGCTCCTTAGTGCCCACCAAGCAGCTTTCATTTGGCTTATTCTAAGAATTTTTTTTAAAAAAGAGTATCGCTTTTTTAATAACATACTTGCATCTGTGTTGTATAATCATAAAAATCTTGACAGAAATATATTTATTAAGTATAAGGGAAGTAGTAACCCAATGATTATTACCTCTTCATAGTGTTATCTCACCCATCTTGTTTGTAAAGTAGAGACACCTAACCCTCATTAATTCAGGGGCCACTGCTATATAATTTGCAATTATTGACCTGAATTGTTCCGAAGCTTACCTTTGCACTATCTTTGAAAAACAGACATTGTGAGATAATGGAAAAAATATATAAATGTTTATCCACCCCCAGTTCCTGGCAGAGAGCTCCTAAAACTCTTTCAGTTTCCTAAGTGATAGAGCCCTAAGAGCATCTTGTTTCAATACTTGGCCTTTGGTCCTGGTTCTGAACACAAAGTTCCTAAATCTCTTAGAATTTCCTGGGTGACAGAAGTGTCTGGTATTCTAATGAAGTGATTTTTGGTGGCCTCCTGGATAGCTTCAGGATGGGAGATGATCCCCAGAAAGACAAAGGCATGATTAGAAGCTTGGAACTTTCAGCCTCATCTTCCGTCCTCTGGGAAGGGGAGAGGGACTAGAGATTGGTCATTAATGTATGTAATGAAGCTTCCAGAAGAATTCCTGAAGTATGGGGTTCAGAGAGCCTCCTGACTGGTGAACATACCTGTGTGCCAGGAGGGTGGTGCACCCCAGCTCCTCAAGGACAGGCGCTCACGTGTTCAGGACCCTTCCAGATCTCTCCTTGTGTGTCTTCTCATCTGGATGTCTCTCTGCATGCTTCATTATAGCCCCTATTATATAATAAACTGGTAAATGTAAGTAAGTGTTACCTTGAGTTTGGTGAGCTGTTCTAGTAAATGATAGAGTCCAAGGAGAGGACTGTAGGATACTTCAGTTTGCAGCCAAGTCAAACAGAAGTTGTGCATCACCTGGGGACTACTTCTTGCAATTGCTGTCTGAAGTGAGGGGAAGTATTAAGGCTGAGCCCGTAGCCTGTGGGGTCTGCACTGACTCTGATTAGTGTCAAAATTGAATTGAATTGTAGGACATCCAGCTAATGTTGCAAAGAATTGTTTGATGTGGGGAAAGAAAATCTCCCATATCTGGTGTCAGATGCATTTTGTGTGTGTGAGTAAAGGGGAAACAAGAATGATTTTTTTCCAGACAGATTTATTTCAGTGTTTTATATGGCACAACAATAAAGTAAATCTTACACATAATAATTTTATATGTTTTTAAAAAAGATCATATAAGTTACTTATTTCCAGGTAAGTATGAATAACACCAAGTAAATATGTCTTATTGATTAAAATAGTCCAGACTGGACTGCAATTTATCAACAACTTGTTTTCAGTTATTTAGAGTATTAAGAAAAATTCTATGTCTTAAAGAAAAATTGTGAGATTCTATACACTGAGTTCCCTCCTAAATAGTAAGAATTAGTAAAACTTGAACAGAGGGATTTTATAAAGGAGATTAACATAAGCAGAGAATAATTTAATAAATGTCATAAAATCTCATATCAAAGTAATGTTAAACCAGAATAAGCCTTAAATAATAATAAAGTAATTTTATGTCTTGAACCATTAAATAAATGTTGGGATAAAGGAGAGCAACTCTATATGTTTCATACACTATATACGTATGGTTTATCTAAGCCAATGTTTTATATTTTCTTTAGCATGGTTTTTCCCAGCAGGCTAATTAGATAGTAAAGGAGGGGAGGAAAGAGTCAAGGAGGGCGAATGACTTGCCTGTTACATAGCCTCAGATTTGAGAGGAGTGAAGCTCTAAGTGAATTGTGCTTCCCATGTTAGTGAAGTATAAGTCTTAAGGGCAGTTGAAAAACTCTAGTTCTTGGATTCAGAGAGATCTATATTAAATCTGGTCTATTTCCTAATGGTGATAAAATTTTAGAAGAGGTATTGTATTTCTTCCCTCTGCACTTCCTCTTTTTCCATCTTTAAAAAGGAATTACTAATAAGAAACGGATGGAAGTTGGGTATATCAATAAAGTAACACAAGAAGATCTCTGGCATATGGTAGCCTGGTGATTGATAGATGTGTGGCGTGGTGTCGTGGAAGGAGCGTGGCTGTGCTTTGGATTTGGAGAGGTCTGACTTCCAGGTCTTGCTTTGCTGATTTCTCTGTTTGTGACCTCAGGCAAGTTTCTTCGTCTCTCTATAATCCATCTGTAAGATGCATACTTACTTGAATAAAATAAAATATACAAAAGTGATACATGATACCCAACATATGGTAGATACTGCATAAATAAATATTTCTATTATGCTAACCAGGCTGCCTCCACATCCTCACCTACACTTTATAATAAAATTCCACTACATGCTGGTATAGAGCAGTAATGTGACACTCTCACATTTTAATATAATTTATGGGAAAATGCAATATTTAAAATAGAAAACAAATAGTAAATTTTTCTGAACTGATAAAACTTCACTCTATGTTATTTGAAGTCTGGGAACTGATTCCTTGAACTCTATCCAGGATTGTATTCTCGGATCTTCTTAGGATTTTTCACCTGTCTTGGACTTAGGGCATGAGTTTAGCTGAAGTAGGATCCTAGCCTAAGACTAGGATGGTGATTTCAGTCTGATTCAGAGTTCACAGTCTCCAGAATTTGACTTTCATCTTCCCAAGTTGGCTGTGAGTTTTACAGAATCCGGGGATCATAGAAATCCACTGTAGTTTGGCCACAATAAATCTAATGCTGACTGTAACATCACAGTCACCACATTCCTGGGAAGATGACTCCTGTTTGGAGGTACTTGTAAATAATCTATTATAATGACACAAACATGTGAACATTCTTGGACAGTCCATAGTTACCTCATGCCAGTCCTTTCTCTGAACTATTTTAAGGTAGATGAGTTGGCTCCATTTAATTTTCACCCCAATCTTTCCCTTTTACATTCCTGTAATAAATATTTTACGTTAAGTTTTGAATTTCTCTTTTAATAAGATATTCAGCATTCAAAAATAAATACAACCTATCTTAGATATAGTGTAGAACATCACTTCAAATTTATGCTCAGAAACATACAGCCAGTCTAAGTTAACTCTCAAAAAGCATTTAATATTCTCATAAAGAATTCCATGATGACATCTACGAATCTGCTAGTAGTTCCATTGCTCACCTAATCCTTCTGCTCTTATCCAATCAGTCGACCATCCCATAGTTTGTCTGAGTCACTGCTGGCAGGACAGAGGGCAAAATCCCTTTCCTTCCAGTGTCTCCCATAGGTCTGTGTTTGTCAGTTTATGGTTAGTGAGTGCTGACCAGATACTTGTCTCTGAGCTAAATCCTGGGGATTCCCCGATAAAATGGATAAAAATTGGGAAAAAAAAATGGGTAAAAAGTTCCCTGCCCTTCAGGTACCTGCAATCTAATGAGAAGACACCTAGGAAAACTGATTAACTGGGCACACTATGATGTGTGACATGATGGTGGTACACGCAGGGTAGAGTGGGAGTTGGTAGTGAGAAAATGCAGGCAGATCTGTCATCACAGAGGAGCTCAAGTCAGTCTCTCTTTGATGGAGACTAAGGAGTCTAGAGTCAGACTAAAGGATATATTGTAAATACTATACATTATGTATGGTTATCAAGATTATTTCTTTAATCACATCCCTTCCATTTTTGAAATATACTTTGTATACTCCTCTTTTGAATACTTTTAGTTAAATAGGTAGATGGCTTTTAAGTTTTCTAAACTATGATCCACTCTGATAAATGCAATGAAACCCAGCCCATGCATATATATTTTTGTGTAGATATATACATACATTCATATGACACATTTCTGGGTGAAGCAGTCTAATATTTTCCATTTCATACATTTTAGTCTATTCTGTTGTTGATAACACCCAGAAGATTCCTTGTCACAACACACTGAATTTAACTTGATCTACTAATGGGCTGGGGTCTGTAGTTCGGACACACTGAAGTAACATGGCCAACCAGTTAAGAAGTTACATAGTGTAACAGGTGTCACAAGGAGAACATGTAAAGATGGCAAAGACAGCTGGAGAAGGGGGCCCTGAGAAGCACATTCAAGGCAGGTCCTGGGTTATGGTCATTTTTTAGTCTCTGTATCATTTAGCATCTGTTGGTTCTTAATAAATGCTTGTTAAGGTAATGCAGCCGCATGAAGGTAGCACCCCTTACAAATAACCGTCCAGCATGGCCATTGCTTCTTGCGGCTACAACAGAGGAGACAAGTGCAGGACACGTGTGTCACCAGCCTTGCCTGCTCATGGCAGGCATTATAATGACGTCCTTTTCCTTTGAACCTCAGACCGTTTCCCAACATAACGGTGCAGGCAGCTGCTACCAATCTCCTGTATCTTGCGTGGATGTTGAAATCTGCTTTAGGATATTCCTTTATAACTTTGTTTGTATGTTACTGACAGGTTGACCAAAGGCAGGTTCACTCTCTGTCTCTCCTTGGACTCACACCTTCCTTAAAGGCAAACACAAGATCTCTTCATTCACTTCAGCTCCAGAGAGTGTCTAATATGATTTCTGGTGCACAGTGGGTTCACATATTGAGATGATAAAAATTTGTTCTAAATAAATTCAATTCCACTTTCCCATCAAATGGGACTGTTAAATTGTGAACATATTTTTTGCTTCCCTGCCTCATAAAATATGAGCACTCTAATCCCAGATGGCATATCCTCCAAAAACATATGGACAAGACAATTTATAAGGAGTGTGCTTTCAGGAGCCGGTCCCACTTAGCCGAGGAGGCTGTGTGATTTTGCCAAAACCTTTCAAGCAACTCATTGAGAAGGAGAGTGAGCAGGAGGCCTTGGTCATGTAGCTCAGGGACTGAAAAAAGTTGGACACAAATCTCCTTTCTGAAAGGGTATGGGTTTTCATAATTAGGGAGGGAGTGGGGTAGATTGAAGTGGGAAATTCCTCTCCAGGGCACAAAAGACTTTGCAGTGAATCTGTAACAGGGCTCTGTGCTTTCTCTTGCTTGCTTGCTTGCTTTTTATTTATTTATTTATTTTTTTTTAAGATTCTCTACAACCCAAATAGGCTGTGCTGGTCATTCCAGCCCGTGCTGTGCTAGGGACATCTACAAGGAAGATAAAGGACTTGGCATTCACTTCTCACCTGCTACACACCGCTGTCTAAATGTTTGCATACATTTTTATGTATTAGGCGGGTTATATTCAGGATGGGGAGAGGTAGTAGAAAAGACTTTGCAAGTTAACGGGAGTCAAGTGATGAGGAAGTCTGTGTACTATGATACATCCACCTGGCAATGGGAGGATTCGGTGGTCTTGTTTCCAAGCATATAGTTTGCAGACTTAAAAGTTTGGTCCTCCCTTGCTGCATCACCAGAGATAAGAAGTCTCAAAGCAGAAGATTCTGTCACTGCTTTTGGGAGTACATCATCTCGATGCTTGCCAGAAACAAAAAGGAATGAGTTACGTCTAAATATGCCTGACCTCTGTATAAGCACTCAATAATCAGTAGAGTTGGAGCAAGTTTTTAGCTTTCCGAGCACACGCCAAAGTAACGCCTGTGAACAGAGTCCCAGTGACAGAGTCGGGACATCTGCCCTGATGTGTCTGACTCTGGTCCCCACAGGCTCGACGCTAAGCTGCGCTGCCTTTCGTGGTGCGCATCCTCTGCAATGCCGGATACGTACTGAGCTGTCAATAAGTGACGCTGGCGTGAACCAGCGTTGGATTGTTACAATGAGTGTTTCAATGGACTATTTCAGCGCATCCCTCCGCCACCACCCGCCCCCATGGCATCTGTGCTCCTAGCAGTTCCCCCTGACACTCCCTTTCCTTTTTGGACACTGACAGCTGGAGCTAGAGCTGGAGCAGTTATTTATAATCCTTTATGTTGCTTATTACCCCGCCTCAGACTGATGGTCAGGACAGAGCCCCAGACATTTTGCTCCATGCCAGATCAAACAGTCTGCTGTGGTGGTTCTTCCAGATCCCTGTAATCCGATGACTAGTGTTGGTAGGAGATTTAAATCATGTTTGCGTGGTTTTAACAAGATGGGATCAAAAAAACTGTTTAAAATATGTAGTGAAAGTTTTAGTGGCTTACAAATACATCACAGCTTTTATTTACTTGCTGTTAACAGAAGTTGAAGTCCACATAATCAGAAAAACGTCACAGAGGCGACAGACTGGGAAGAGTTGCCTCAGTACTTGTAACACTTCCAGCATGGTGCTGTGTGCATTGCTATATTAGCATTTCATCCTCATATTAATCATAAGATGTAGGGATTGTTAGCCCCATGTTTCTGATGATAAAACAGGAATACAGAAAGGTCAGATAACTTGCCCATAGTCTTGGCCTAATAAGAGGAAGAGCTGGGATTTGAACATAGATCTTACTGCCTCCAAAATCCTGTACAGACACAGCCTTTTTATTTAAAACCCAGCACTGAAAAAGCCCTGCTCATTCCTCTGTAAATTTCTACCATCTGCTGAGAAGCTGGAGCATCACCTAGCCCGAATACTGTCTTATTACCAGCAAATAAATGTCAGGGTAAAGACCATGAAAATCATCTGTTACCTTAGCCTTCAAGAAGTGTCTCCACTCCCACCTGACAGCACTTTCCAAGGATGCTGGGAAACAAACAGATTAGCGAGGCCAGAGTCTTAGGGGGTTCATAACCTTATGTTTCTGAACATTTAACTTATTAAAATTCACAAAGAAAGACCTTATGGTGCCATCATTTTATCCAACTAACTTCATCAGTACGGCTCAAGGGCTATGGCTTTGTACCGTCACCCTAGCAGCGGTGAACATATGGTTTTACTTCTCTCTAAAGCCTCAGGGCGTCTGATGGTACCTTTCATGGATAATGGATAAAGGCTGCCGTACCAGTAGGTAACTTCTGTTCCATCAGTGTTGCCTTCGTGCCAAGAATGCTGAATAAATTCCAGGAGGGTTTGAACTGACCCAGGTCTATTCTGTCAACAGTAACATCCTCTGGAACAGCAGGGGAAAACGCTTCCTGTTTACCTGTACTTTGGAGTTCCTCCATTTGCATGAGCTCCTGAAAGCAGAAGCCCTGTGCAACACAGTTAAGCCACAGGTTGTAGCTACCACAGTCTTTGTTAGCTGTTGCTTCGTTTGGTAGTTTGATTGCATCAGTTTGTTCTTTTGGGTACCTCCCCCACTGCTTCCAGGTGAGAAAATACTTTTTATCATAGCTGCAAGGATCTATTGCAAGTGTATTTTGAGAATAAATGCAGAGAAAGTAAGATAATTGAAAATGGTTTTGAACGTTATTTTCCAGGGTTCCCTCCAACCTCTAAACTACGAACAGCATCACCGTTTGTCAGTGTCATTAACTTCCTAGTGATTAAGTGCAATTCTGTCTAATCTGCGTTCCATTGTCAGTTGTTCAAGAGGGTCAACATCTCCTTTAGGTTTCCTCCCAAGAACTCTCATGATATTGACTTACCAAAGGGCTGGAAATGCACTAAACTCAGCAGTGAATTTTCAGTTATTTTGAAGAGGACACGTGGGTGGTTTTTACACCTTCAAGACTCACTGTAGTACCGTGAATGCAAAGAGAGTAGGCTTTGCAACAAGATCAAGCTGGGTCCAAATTTGAACTCTAAGAGTTCTGGGTCATCTTCTGCAACTTACTTAATGTTTTGCTCATTGGTACTCTCATCTCCTCCTTCCCCTTTTGCCATGTTTTATGCATATTCATGAATATTACCATCATTTAGACACTCGTTCAGAACCCCAAATTAACACTCATGATTGACTTCCTTATCCCAGTGCTGTGTGTTCAAAATCTATTCTGAACTTTACCTTCTCTGCATCAGTTCCGGAGCCCAGATCTCTTGTCAGAGGCATCGTCTTCCTTCACGTGGACCACAGCCTCCTGTTTGGTCTCCCTGCTCTTACATGTGTACTCCTTATAGTTTATTATCCACAAAATTTATCGCCATTATCACTGCATAGCCAGAGTGAACCTCAAAATTAGATCATATAATTCCTTAGCTGAAAGCCATCCTTGGCTCAATTTAAAATGATATACTCCTTAGGACTGCTTTCAAGACTCTACATTATCTGGCCCCGTACTACTTGGCTTTCCTCATCTTGTTCTACTTTTTTGCCATGACCACTCTGTGCCAAATAACCTAGCATTTTTGTTGCTTCTTGAACACATCAAATTCACTCCCATCCTATAGCGTTCACCCTTGCTGTTCTCTCTACCTGAAATTCCCTTCCCTGAGGGAATGTTAGGTCCTTGATATGACTGACTAAAGGTTCAGAGAGCCCTCCGGTGAGCAACATAGTTAAAATAAAACGTATCCTTCTCGCCACTCTCTATCCTGTAACTCTGCTGGTGAGTCTCCATTGGATCATCACTACCTGCCTCTGTTTTGTATATTTCGTTGTTTATTAGACTAGGGACATTTATTTCTTTTGTTTGATGTTGAATTCTCAATCCAGATAGGTGTCTGCAAATAACAGACAAGCATTACATATTTATTGGATGAATCAATTAATAATAAATGAATAAACTCTATATTTTCTAAAAATGATATTGACATTTCCACCCTTGCAGGGTTGCAGTAAGGATGGGAGTTAAAATATAAGGCAAATAAGCATGATGGGCACGAGGTTCTCATAAATGGTTGTTGTTACTACTCAGATTTGAACTGGCTAAATGATGAAAGACGGATCTCAGCGGCAAGTAGGACTTTCTGAGACTACATGAAATGTGATGAATTTCGATAATAAAGTGGAGTGCATGGGAGTTTTTGAATACTGACTTCCTGTCTCAGACACAGCACCCCTCACATGAGATTACTGAAGAAAATACATTCCATTAATTTTAGATTTATATATACATTAAAATTTTTGGACATACACAAAAAATGTAACATTCTTAGAACTATTTGTAACCTATTACTACTTATTATTTTTGATATCTAAAGAAATGCTGTGATCACCAGGCTGAGATTTGGCTGTAATTCACAATAGCTTTGTCTACCATTGTCTATAGATGTGTGAATTTAGTTATGTCATTGTCTGATTGTGACTTTTTCAGTATATGTTACATTGGTAGAACCATGTCCAGATTAAGTTTAACTTAAATTTCGATCTATCATTTTTGTTTAATGTATCTTCCAATGATTACACAAGGATTCCATATTGAAAATAATGATTTTGTGTGCATAAGTTGTGTGAGGCAAACATATGCCAATGAAGTCATATTTTTAGTTACTTTTTAAATTCATTCCCTGGATATTGACTTGTCTTATCAGTGGGGTTTTATTGCAGAAGGATTTAATGACTTGCCACACCACATCCATCCTCTCCTCGACTTACAGGACTTAATCAATCCGAAGGTCCTGGTCACTGACAGAGCAGAAATGGTTACAAGCTGGGGGATGGTGACTGGACTATCCTTTCAGGCTTTAGCCTAGTTGCTTTGGTCACAGTGGCCACCTTCACTTTTGAAGTTCAGTCCAACAGTGACCTCTCCAAAGAGGCTTATCTACAGCTGACTGGAAGCTTTCCCTGGTACCAGAGGGCAGCCTGCTGAGCTCCGGGGTTGCATTTATTTGAATGGTTCAGACTCATTTGCTTAGTTACATCTGTGCCATGGGCTAGGGCTCCCCTAAAAACTGAGGAACTTGTTATGCCTGTACCACTGTCCCCTGCTAATGCATTCTCCTTTGACCTTTGCAGAGGGGGTTTGTCTGGGTCACCAGCTCTCTTCCGGCAGACCTACATGAGCTACACTATGGGAAATGAGGCACTAAGTCCTCCATTGCCTCTCTGGTGAGAGCTAGGAACCCTTGTTTGGGTGGAAGGGGGCAGCCTTCATTAAACATCAGACTTCCACTCCAACATTTCCTTGGATTGTGTGTCTGTTGTGTGTCTACTGACAACACATGTCCATAGCTAAGTGGAGCTCTTCAAGTGACTCTTCTTCAAACATCAACATCTGCAGGAAGCTACTCTTGACTGAAAGAGAGAGAATGGCACCTAGCTATGTTTCGTTACGTTTGACTACCTACTCATTAACTGCAATTAATTAACAAACCGCAAGCAACAACAAAATTTACTGTATACATTTAATGTGGTATTCTGTTTATCCTGAAAAGTCAATCTTGAAGGTGTATCTTAAAATCATTGATAACTTTAGAATTGGGAAAAAATACCATATATGTACAGAACAATGACCAAGCGTAAAGTGAAACTATTATTACCTGGAATTTTGGTGTCAAACTTGGGAGGTGAATAGGTAGAACACAGAGCTTTTTAGGGCAGTGAAAATACTGGGTGTGATATTATAATGGTGGATACATGTCATTAGGCATTTGTCTTAACCCATAAAATGTACAACACCAAGAGTAAAACCGAAAGTAAACCATAAACTTTGGGAGAGTATAATGTGGGCATGTAGGTTCACCTTTGGTAAAAAATGTACCATCCTGGCCAGTGATGTTGATAATGGGGAAGGCTATGCATGTGTAAGGGCAGGGGACATATGGGGAATCTCTGTAAATTTTGCTGTAAACCTAAAACTACTCTAAAAAATAAAGACAAGGGAAAAAAACGTGGGGAAGGGAATGTGTGGCTTTGACCTCTGGAGTAACTCAAAGGTAAAAAGACAATAGCCTTGTGCCCTGTGATCTTTATCACCAAATAAGACTGTGCCCAGTATAAATCCTGGAATTTATTCAGTACAGGTCAGTCGCCTGCTTCTTAGGAAGTCTCATAACTTACGCTTGATTCTGATTTATTCTTGTGGTGTATGAGAGTTGGGGGAGTGAAACTGTTGGGCTGTTCTTCTAGAGGCTGCCAATAACTAGAAAAGACAGATCCAATTAGCGGGATTCTCCTTACTCCAAATAAATTATTGGAAGAATGGGGTAAGCTGTGGATTTTTCCTGCAGGGTTCTTATTTTATTAATAAAAGTAAATCAATAAATATATAACTCCATGTGGCTATTTTTTTACAGTTGTATTTGGAAAAAAAGTTCTCAGTATATTGCAAAACCACTTTTATAAACAATCAACAATGGCAGATATAAGATTTTTTTTTTAATCAAAAGAAGCTTTAAGCAAAGTTTAATTCTTCTTTTAAGTATCATTTTGAGTCATCCTCTCCTAGTTACAAAAATGTGGCCACCCATTGTCTGAGAGATAGAGGTAATAGAATCACCTTTTTGATTGACGGAGGTTAAATTTTTATTAATTCATGTAAGAAATCCTGGACAACTTGGCATAAGAAGTTCTGGGAGGAGTCCATTGCCTTTTCACCCAATTTAAAGTTAGGAAGATCATCTAATAAGACTAGGAGACCATAAAGAAGGTGTTTTTCTATTAAATTATTAGATTCATGAAGTTCACACTTTACTTAGTCTCTAAAGATCACATAGAATTACGATAACAATAATAATTGCCTCTAAGGATTGTTGTACTGATTAAATGAGACAATGCATGTAAAGTACTTAGGAAAGCACCTAAAAGCTCCTGTATTTGCTGAGACATCCACAAATGTCTTCTTCACCACCTTTTCTTCTTCAAGGACCGACCATATGTAGATTCAGCACGTAGACATCACCCAGTGACTGTTAATATCATTACTATTTTTATCAGCCATCACACTTCCACAATGTATATAACGAGCTCTATTAAAAATGAAACTTCATTTACATTTTTTCTGCGGTGGGGTTGATGATTCATTTGCATTTTTTAAAGGAAGCAAATGGCAAGATAGTGTGCAGACTTGAAAATTATTTCAAAAAGTCCATTTCCAGCCTGCACTAGGTTCAGTCCTTTATTTTTTCTATCGGAATTTAAAGGAAGTGATTGGAGACATGTTTGAACATGAAATTGGGCAAATTCCCATCCTAAAAAGAAATTTTAGTAAAACCTATCTTCCAGTTACCCAACTGCGTCTGAGAGGGGCCCAGGCAAAACTTGCCACCAGCTGAACTTAGATTGTTCTCTGTCTGCAGCCAGCCGTTACCGGGATCCCATGCCTTGCTGCTTATGGTGCATACATTTTCCTTTTCTTTAAGCAATGCTACAATCTCCTGGTCATTGCCACTTGGATGTCTGTTTTAGATTGAAAGATATCAGATCACTGAATAGATATAAAAATGACTGCATGCAGCTTATAGGAATACTACTTATTAAGCATAAACATGGCATGCAGATCCCTCCCCTCCGGCAGTACAAAGATCAAGGAGATGAACAGTGACACGTGACACTTGTAACAAAGATTTTATGTCACTTTCCTCTTGTGGGTTTTCTTGACAGTTTACTTTGCTGTTTTACCTAAGTCCCTACAAATCCCTCCCAATGTCTGTGTGTTTGCTGACTTCCGAGCGTCACAAGCAAAGTGTTTAAAGGAAGCAAAACCAACGGCTTTCTCACTCGATATGAAGAACCCGCTTGTGACGATATGGCTGGAAGGTCTCTTCTCTTCACAGCTGTGCTAACAGATTGCTGCTCAGTCGGTGACCTTTCTCACCAGAGCAGTTCAAAGCCTTCTTCCCAACTTTGCTTTTAATTTAATTATCATGTGAAGAGAGCGAAATCCTTTTATGCATCACTGAGAAAGAGATATATCTTGGGACTGCAGTGTCAATGATATTGCCTATTACAAGGCCTGAGAACTGTCTGATAAAAGTAAAACTTTGTTCCAGATCAGAGAAGCATTTAGTTAAAAAAATTTTTTTTGATAGCTCTTCAAATAATGCAGAACTTAGGTAGATTGAAAACAGGAAAAGCAAATGTCCTCTATGAATCACAGACCCTACTTGGAGCAACAAAATCATTTAATCTCAGGATTGTCTTAGTTTATTTGATTGTTGTTAAAAAAATTTTAGTTTATTCCAGTGTGAACCTTTTTAAATTGCTTTCCCATGTGAACCAGGGTAGAAAGTATCTCATGATCTTATTTATTTTAACACTGAAAGAGCATGTGTGAAAAGATGAATAATGTGGGCAAGACGAAGTGGCTTCTGATCAGGAGATTGATAGTGATGAGGTATTGAAACTGGAAATGTCCTTGGCTAACTGTGAAAGCAGGTCTCACACTCATAAGTCATCCCTCCCATCCCACTTTACTATGGCCCCCAGTTGCGTGGTGGATGGCCCAGCTGGCTCTCTACATTTAAATGAGCCACTGGACCACAGGCCACTGGACCATATCCATTCTAAGTCAACCCCTGACCCTGACTTTATTCTCAACCTTGGTCTTCAAAAATTGTAACTTCTCTGCACTCTGCTTCCCAGTCTGCTCTTGCTGCCTTCCACTTTTGACTTTCTCAGTTCAATTTAAACAAATAGTGTTAATTTTGATGAAACGTATCTGCTTCCTAGGCACCCATCCATAATCTTAACCACCAGGGGGACAAGAGTAGGACACACCCTCTTTCCTTGATATGCTTTGTCTCATGATAAAGATATGCAAAAAAGAAATCATTTTAGTAAAGGGAGATATTAATAGTCTTCCACAGGTTGATTTAGGGACTAAGCTCCTTTCATCTTGCAGCTCTACTGTCCCCAGTTTAGAGCCCACCTCTAAATTCTTGGCTTCCAACCGGTGGACACAGAACTAAAGAAGGTGAAGAACTGTGTGAAATTTTGTGGGCTAGATCTGTTGTTAGGTACCTGGATTTCACCAGCATTTCCTGGTCAGATCTGACTCACGTGGCCGTAGTCATCTGTAAGTTAGCTAGGTATGTTAGTTTCCTATTGCTGCTGTAACGAATTACCAGAAATTTCATGTTTAAACAGAATACAAATTTATTCTCTTACTGTTCTGGAAGCCAGAAGTCTGAAATCAGTTTCACTGGGCAAAATCCAGATTCTGAGGGAAGAAACCATTTCCTAGCCTTTTTCAGCTTCTCGTGGTTGCCTGTCTTCCTTAGCTCGTGGTTCCCTCCTCACATCGCTCCAGCCTCTTGCTTCCATGGTCATGTCTCCTCCTATTGATTTTTAATCTCCTGTCTCTTTCTTATAAGGGGCATCGTGAATACACTGGGCCCAACTAAATCTTCCAGAATAATCTCTCCAGCTTGAGATCCTTAATCACATTTGCAAAGTGCCCTTTACCTTGTAAGGTAGCATATTCATAGGGTTCTGGGGATCAGGACGTGGACATCTTTCTGAACCATTATGTATCACAAAAGGCAAACTCCAGCTCCGTGCCCTGGGGGAAAGGAAACTGGTTTGGAGAATATTTTTTCCAATTTATATAATAACATAAGTAATGGCTGTTACATGGTGTGTACTTGACTTTTTATATTCCCAATTCAGTATATTTGTATCACTATATATTTGTGTGTGTGCATGGGAAATTAGTATATATGTGCTAGATAAACACTTTATATGCACTGTATTAATGCATTCAACAATGCTGTGAGTGAAGTACTGCTATTTCTGATCTACTGAGGCAGGAAAATTAGGCTTAGAAGATTTAAATACTTGTCCAAAGTATCAAGGTTAGTGGTGACACTGGACTGAAATCCAGGTCTGCCTGACTCTAAAACCTCTCTCTTTATCTCTACAAGAAACTGTCAACAGAGATTTAAACACAGGATATTGTTGGAGGTAAAGAACGAATCCTTTATCTCAAAGCAGAGCCGCAGGGATGACTTCACAGAGGTCTTCGATCCATGGACTGGTACTGATTCTCTATTGCTGACCCTTAACTCCCTGGCACTACAATCTCTCACTGTCTTTTGCTTTGTGTCTCCTTCCAGCTGTTCCTGGAAACCCACTAGCTAATGCAGCCAGCATCTTGTCATCCCCACGAGTGCTGGAATCTGTGACTCAGACAGTACCTTGAGGCCTGTCATTTGGGCCTTAAGCTGATTCTGGCACTGGAGACAAACAGAAATTTTGACAAGATTCAGGCCAGGAAGAATTCAGAGACAAAAATGCAGGTCAGGAAGCAAGACTGGCTCAGTCAGCATGTCCCTGACAGAGGGCCTGGATGACTAGCACTGTAACACACTTTTCTGAGGCAGCCCCGGTTGGCCCTGAAAGAAGGGTTTTCCAGCCTCCAGATCAGTTCACCTCTATACTCACCGCCTCGTATTGAACCCATCAGAACTGCGTACAGCATCTCTCTACCAAAAAGATTCTGATTTGTAGCCACCCAAAATAAATTGTGGCTCCCGTATAGACTCTCTCATTTGGCAGAAATTAAGTTAATATGCCAGCACGTGGATAACTCAAATGACATTTTCACAGAAAACATCAAAGGGAACAATTGTGATTTTCCACTAACAAGCACTGAGAAGTGGGAATCATTCTTATCATCACTTTCTCACAATGACATCTGTTAACCTCTCCCCGACTTTCTCATAAGGTCTCTGCTATGGACAGAAGAGGGCAGAGTGGTACATTTTAGCAAGATCTAATCATCGGTGTCTCATATTTTTAATGAAACACCACAAAGTCCTTGTTGCAGGAACCTCCCCATTCTTACCTATCAAAGATGATCTAGGTGTCTAAGAAGTTGCAAATACATTTGAAACTCCCACCTGCTTGATTCGTAGTCAGATACTTCAGTTATCCGAATAGCAAAACCTAAAATCATCAGCTCTTCGAAGTTTTTCAGGGGACCCCACTGAAAAACATTCACACACAAAGTCATTGTAACAAGTGCAGTAGACAGAGCCCTCTAGCCTAAGACCACATATTCAATCATGAATATATTCAACACATATTCAGTAAGGACCTGTTCCTTACCAAACACCGCACTAGCTGATGCAGAAAATCAAGGTTCTTGTACTAGCTTTGTTAATAATTAGCAGTGTGACTTTGAGGAAAACACAATGTCCTAAGCCACAGCATTCTGATTTCTCAAGAAGGTATAATATTAGTTGTCTAACCAGCCTCAGAAGTGTGTTGTGAATTTCAAATAAGGCAATATATTGGCAGCCCTTTGTGAATAACAAGGGACTCTATAAACATTTATTATTCATATAAATGCGATGAGTTTTACTTTCAATTCAAACATAGTGAGTGTATATAGTTTTCAAAATTGATGAAAAAAGAACTTACTGTCTTAGCAAAGATTCTATGAAAATCATTGTTCCCCTATTCCCTCACACTGATCGGCATGAGATTTTCTATACTAATTTCTCGATAACATGTAGGTAAGTCATTACAATGGAAATGTCTTTCTGGGCTACAGGGCACATTATGTACAATACTAGTGTTGCCAGCACAGGAAGGCAGTACTCAGGAATACATAATATGTAGCTGTTCACCTCTGACGTGTTTAAGTATATGCATGTTGGGTTTCCTGGCAAAATTGCAGAGTACAAATTATTTCAATTAAAAATAAACATGCTTTTCATGAAATTAATTACACGTTACATTTAGATTTAGACATTGCCTGGTGAAATATGGTTGTAAACACGGCTATTAAAACTGCATTAGGAAAATTCAGTCTGTCCAAATTTCTCTCTCCAACCCATGTTTGAAACTTTATATTAAAGAATTGATTAACTTTTATTTCTTTACCAGAGAGTGGCTCTTTATAAAAGCAGGGGCATTTTTACGTACATTGAATTGAACTTTCTAGGTAAAATACTGATTGATGGAATGGTGTGTGTTTTCACTGGGAAGAACATTGGGAAAAAATTTTAAATACATAAACATGATTCTGCATAAGTGTATAACATACCCATATCTATAGACTCACAGCATTGGAAAGGACATAGGTTTACTGTAGCCTGAACTACCCTTGGGTAACTGATTGCTTACTTATGACATACTGGGTACATGCAAAGTGCTGCCCATCCATCCTTGAACATCCTAGCATGGAGAAGTTCGCTGGTACCCAAGGCAGCACATTCTATTTTGGGTAACTCTCTTTGTTTAAAGTTCTTTTTAAATTTTTAAAAGGTATTTATTTAGCTGGTACAATGGTAGGCTCAAGGATGAATGGATAATAAGAAATGTATAGTTCTTATCTTCCAGAAGTTTAGAAGCTAGATCAAAAATATGAAAAAATAGTGAATTTCTAGCAAATTCATTAATTTTCTTTAGTCACAAATGTGAAGATACTTATACAAAGGTAAAAATATTAACTGATTTAAAATTTATAGTATGCCTTCTTCCAAGATATATTAGAAATCACTTAAAACGTAGTTCTGATCACCTAATTAGAGGATCTACATACAATAATATGAATAGAATACAGTTTCCCTGAAATCAAAATTTGAATTCACAGAACATTGTTTCGTATGAAATATTAAACAGTATTTAGATGATAACATCCTCTATGATTTTGAAAAATAATATAAATCTTCCTTGAATGACCAGCCATTCTACAGTGATTAGATCAGTTCTGACCATCGGACAAAGTGTGCATGTAATTGAGAACAGTGCCTCACACTTCACCTTTCAGAGTGTAGAAGATTATTTTCTATCACAAATACCCTCCCTGGCTTTCCAACTTTTGAAAGCGATTTGAAGACATCAGTTTAATTTAAATTCCCGGTCCTCAAGTTAAGTAATTTTAAGAAAACTGTACTTCCATAGCTAAAATTTATGAGTTAAAGCAATATTACAATTAGATATCTAATGATAGAAATACATACAAAAATACACAAGTTTACCTTCCTGTTGCTTTGTAATTTCTGAGTTGAACCAAGACATCCCAAAATATTTTTTAGCAATATTTAATTTAAACATTACTTTAAAACAGTGAAGAAAGAATAAAGGAATATAACCTTTTAAAGAGGACTCATTGGAATTTATAATACACTAAGAACAGATGTGAAGGAAAATTTCATTCTGGTGATCATGGGTCAATAAAAATAGCCTTAACACATGTGCTTATTTTAGATTTTCATTTGTTTATTATGACCTACTTCATTTTATTGTGATATAATTAACATGTCATTCATGTGTATACCTTAAGTGTACAACAAAAATTTTTTTAGTACAGCCAGAGAATTGTGTGACTATCACATTCTATTTTTAGAATGTTTTGTCACCCAGAAAGAAACTCAGTACCCGTTATGAGTCACACCCCATCTCCCCTCGAAACTCAAGACAAACAATAATCTATATTCTGTGTATAGATTTGCATTTTGGACATTTCTGATAAATGAATTCATACAATATGTGATCTTTTGAAACTGGATTCTTTCACTTATCATGTTTCCAAGGTGTATCCAAGCTATAGCATGTACCAGCTCTTCATTCATTTTTATTGCTGAATAATTGTCCATAGATGGTATACTACACTTTATCCGTTTATCAGTTGATGCACATTTGGATTGCTCCACATTTTGGCTATTAAGACTAATGCTGTTATAGACATTCATATAGGCATTTTTGTGTAGACATATATTTACATTTATCTTGGGTATATACCTAGGAGTGGAATTGCTGGTTCATATGGTAACTCTATGTTTAACATTTTGAGAAATGGTCAAATTGTTTTTCAAGGATGTTCTAGTATTTTATGTTTTGCCAGAAGTGTCTAAGGATTCCAATTTCTCCTTGTCTTTGCCAACATGTTATTGTCTGTCTTTTTTATTTTAGTAACCCTAGTGGGTATGAGATATTATCTCATTGTGTTTTGAAACTGCTCTTACCTAATGGCTAAGGATGCTGAGTATCTTTATCGATGTAAGAGTTCCTTACATATTCTGGACAGAAGTCTCTTAATCAGATAATGATGTGAAAATATTTTTCATCCTAATAATTGACTTAACTTTCTTGATGATGTCATTTTCAAAACAAAAGTTTTTCATTTTTATGAAGTCCTAATTTTCTACTTTTTCCTTTTGTCATTTGTGCTTTTGGTATAATTTTTTTTAAGGCTTTGTGTAATCTGAGATTGTGAAGATTTACTCCTGTGTTTTCTTTTAAGAATTCTATTTTTTTATCCTCTATGTTTAGATCAATGATCTTTTTTGAGTTAAGTTCTGTGTATGGGATGATGAAATACAATTTATATTTTAAGGCAGGACAAGAAAATTTAAACATAAATTTACCTCTCTCTGTTTGGGCCTCCTCTCTCTCTCCTCAATGTGCAGTGTGCATCTGCCTAACACGTTTAGCAGACCTCTTCAAAGACAGGAGTGCCCGCTCCACCATAAAGATCGATTTTTTCTGACTCTAGCAATGCAACTTCTTAAAATAATAGCATTTTCCCCCCAGTTCTGTACGGAGTCACAGTGACTTGCTACTCACTTGGTTTCGTACATGCTTACCTGGACTATGTATCCTTGGTGAGTTTTATGTAAAATATCAGCGTGCCATTTTGATGTGTGCACTTTTGTCTAGAAAATGTAGGTAACTATGCCTTCGACTTCTAACAGGTGAAACGGTTCTCAGCTTTCTGAGAGTCCGTCTCCTGGGTTATAATCCTTACTTTGGCTCGAGTAAAATTGCCTTTTTTCTTCTTAACTTTATTGCTAATTGAACTTTCATCGACAAGGATAAGGAAGGAATCCAACTTCATAGTTTATGCATGTGAATATCCAGTTTTCCCAGAAAAGTTTACTAAAAAAAACTGTCATTTTCCCGTTTAAGCATCTCAGCACCCTTGTCAAAATTGAATTGGCCAAAATATTAGAGTTTATGTCTGGACTCTAAATTATATTCCATTTTTCATATGTCTATCCTTATGTTAGTACTACACTGTCTTGATTAATGTAGCATTATAGTAAGTTTTAAAAATAGGAATTCTAGGTCCAATTTTGTTAACAATTTGAAGATTATTTTGTCTTCTCTAATTACTAGAATTTCCATATGAATTTTAGGATCTGCTTGTTAATTTTTGCCAAAACAAAAGCCAGCTATGATTTTAATATTGTGTTGAAACTGTATTTCAAATTGGGAAGTATTGCTGTCTTAACAATTTCAATATTAAGCATTCTGATCCAGGAACATGGAATGCGAATTCATTTATTTAGGTATTCTCTAATTTCTTATAACAATATTTTCAGATTTTCAATGTAAAAGTCTTACATCTTTTTTCTTAAATTTATTCCTAAGTGTTTCATTCTTTTCAGGCCATTGTCAACGGAATCACTTTCTTAATTTCACTGTCAGATTCTTCATTGTGAGTAAATAGACATAGACTTACTTTTTCTAAAATGATCTTGCATCCTGTAAACTTGCAGAATTTTTTCTAGTTGTAGAAGTCACATCCCACCCCACCCCCGATGGATTCCGTAAAGTTTTCTACAAACAGGACCATTTCATCTACAAGTAGAGATAACTCTATTTCTTGTTTTCCAATCTGAATTTAATTCTGTTACTTGTCTATTTTCCTAGACTAGGACTTCCAGTACAATATTGACTAGAAATGGCAAGAGCAGACATTCTTGTCTTGTTCCAGATCTGAGGGCAAAAGCATTCAGTCTTCCACAGTTAAGTTTGATGTTACATGGTGTGTGTCAATATTATTAATCTTTTTTAAAAGTAACTTTTTGTTTCATTAATTGTCTCTACTGTTTTTCATTCCTCTGCTTCACTTGTTTCCATTCTAATGCCTATTAATATTTTTCTTTTACTCGATTTTGGTTTAATTTGCTCTCTTTTTTCCAGTTTCTTTAGGTAGTGTAGCTAAGTTATTGATCTGAGGTTTTAAAAATTAATATTATAAAATGTTTGGCTATACATTTCCTTTTAAGCACTGTTTATATATTACTATTATTATTATTCTTATTAATCATAGAGCATTTTTAAATTTCCCTTATGAGTTCTTGGACCTCTTGGTTATTTAAAAGTTTGCTGTTTTATTTCCATGTATTTCTTAATTTCCACAATTTCCTTCTGTTATGAATTTCTAATTTCATTCTGTTCTGCTGAGCAAGCACACTTGGTATGATTTCAGTCATTTTAAGGTTATTGAGGCTTGTTTTATGGCCTTGTATTAGAATTTGGTCTGTCCTTGAGAATGTTATGTTTGCTTGAGGAGAATACGTTTTTCTGTTGTTGGATGAAGGATTTTATTGATGGCTCTTAGGTCTAGTTGGTTTATAGCATTTTTGAAATCTTCTATTTTCCTGTTCACCTTCTATCTAGCTGCCCTACTTGTGATTTGAAGTGGGGCGTTTTAAAGTCTCCAACTCTTATTTTTGATTTGTCCATGTTTCCTTTCAATTCTGTCAGTTTTATTTCAGGTATTTTGGGGTTCTGTAGTTAGGTGCATATATGTTTATAATGATTATATTTTCAGATGGATTAACTCTTTGTCTAGAATGTCGTATTTTACATCTTGGAACTTTTTTTTTTTTTTCTTTTTAAAGTCTATTTTGTCAGACATGAGTACAGTTACTCCAGCTCTCTTATGGTTACTACTTATAAAGCTTTACTTCTATACAGCTTTAATTTTTCTTTTCCTTTCTTTTTTTGATGTTATTATTAGTATACACATGCCATCTATATACACATCCAACAATATTTATTAATAATTATTACTTTATATAATTTGTGTCTATTAAGAAAACTGAGAGATGAATGGAAAGCAAGTGTACATTTATGGACCCAGTATTATTGACCTCCCTCTCTTCAGGTGGATATTCCTCCTTAGAAGTGGGGGCTCAATGGGAGAAAATGTGCCCCAGAACTCTAGCCTGTACTGCCTGGAATAAAACTTCTGCAGCCAGGACTGATGGGGGTGGGGTGGTGAGGAGAGTGAGGGTTGCTGACAGTCTCTTTCTTCCAGTAAGAAACTATAGCACTAGACTAGGAGCTGGAAGACAAGGGAGCCTGTCCTTGGCGCAAGTGATTAGAAGGGAACTTTTGTCACTCTACGCTAGGAAGTGTGGAGTGAATGAATAGTAGCTGAAATGCCACACACTTGCTGTTCTTAGCAAGATTTTGTAGATTTTCTCTAGTAAATGTTTCTCCATTTTCTACATGCCCTTAGGACAATTTCTAGACACTTAATGGTTGCTGTTTCTTTATTTTTGATTTTGTCTGCTCTAAGCATGATTGTTTTACTGGGGAGAGTGTCTGATGGACTCCTCACATCACTGTTCCAGAAGTTGTGCCTGTGAGAGTTATTTATGTTATTGACCAAATATGATTTGCTTGCAATTATTGCTCTTTCTTAAGTTCGCATTTTTTCATTGGCAGACATTCTGTGCTACTGATCCACAATTTGGGGTGTGTACAGGTGCCCACATTCCCCAGAGAGATACGCCTGCTGTATGAACAGGGTGCTGGGTCAGGAAGGAGCCTCTCACATCTGCTCCTCTGGGTACCTCTTTCATCTGCAGTCATCGTTGTATCTTTCTTTCCTTTGACTTCACTTCCCGTAGCATTTGATTCCCTTACATATAAGCTCCTTTAACTGTTTCTTGTATAACATGGTTTTTTAGTTCACTATAACAAATACTATGAATGAATGAATTCCTATTTGTTGGTGTCTCTTTTTAGGTGTGGAGCCAAAATCTCAGATCACACTCAAGGTGTCATCTGAAAAGCGAGGCAGAAAGTGATCCTAACACCTCATCTGTTAAAAAACATATTTGCAATCCCTTCTGTGACTTCCTCTTCACAGTTGATGCATGAAGCTGTATTGTTAGCTAAAAAACGCATTCATTTTTTGTTCGCAGTATTCACTTCCATATCTTCCTCTAACCTTAACTTATGCAATATTATCAGAAAAAAAATCCTGGAGGAGGGTATAGCTCAAGTGGTAGAGTGCATGCTTAGCATACACAAGGTCTTGGGTTCAATCCTCAGTACTTCCTCTAAAAATAAAATAAATAAGTAAACCTAATTACCTCCCTTCCCAAAAATAAATAAAATAAAATATTTATTTTTAAAAAAGAAAACAATCTTGATTATCTGTCTACTACATCAAAGTTAGGGGTAGTGGTAGTGGAGTCTTGGAGGTCATAGCTTTGACCTCCTTGCTTGGGCAAACTAAATATACATAAGTTTTTCCTTGCCAAAGTAGTGGTAGCTTTTCCCCTCTACCTGGTCACCTCTTTCTTTGAAAGATGATCAGTCAACCTTTTAAAAGGCTACTCAACTTTTGTTAACTTTGATTTTTTTTTTTTTTCATACATTGCTTACTGTTCTCTCTACTCTGTATTTACACAGGGGTCTCCTGTGTTACATCAGCAGGATGCTGCCCTCTCCAGGGTGCTAGCCAGCCTGTATTTCTCCCACACTCTTCCACGCCATGACGTTGCCTCTCCTCTTTCCCGCCTCTACTTCAATAGGTTATTTTTAACGAGTTAAGATTTAAATAATCCATTTTAATTAATTCATACTAGCTTGTGAATGAATAATAGATTCATCTTCTTTCAAATGATGTTTGTTTGTTTATGTCTAACAAGTAAATAGCACATTAACAGTATTCAGAGGCTATCCGGGCAGTTTTTCTTATCCTGCTGCCTTCAAGGTATCTTTAAACTATATCACACAAATGATAGCTTATTTCATTTATATATAATTAAAGTACTAACAATAATATTACTGCTGATAATTAATATTTCTCTGACACTTTGCAAACCACATTTGTCATTATTATTTTATTTGATCTTAAAAATACCTTGTAAGATAGGTCATTCTCATCACTTGCATTTTACTAGTATATTTGTTTGAAAATGAGTGTGTGTCAGATTAAATTTGCATCATTACTGCTGTTTTATTGCAGTCACAATGGAGGGAATACTGAGTGACTTGGTTGAAATTATCTGCACTTAGTCTATATTTCTTATATTGAAAATTATCTTCTCATGGAAGATCTTGAAAAGCTGATTGTAAAATGTTGTTGCTAGCCTGTAAGGAAAATTGAACTGTTTATACCTTATTATTAGCAGCCAAATGATGCCGTATTACTAGTGATGTTCCCTCTCTCTCTCTCTTATAAGCTGGAGGAAGAATTAGGAAGTGTAGGTGCCCATTTGCCCCACGACAGGAAATGAAATTAGCTGGTTGATAAAGTTTCAGACTCACACTCACCCTCCTCCAACATCACTAAATTTTTAATAGCCTGTTTTTTAATTGCTTCTTCAGCTGTGCAAAGACAGTGTGGGAGTGAGAGGTGGGGGAAAAAAAGGGATGTGAGATGTTGAAAAAAATTTCCTTTGGATAGTGTTATAAAACAGTACACATTACTTAAAGGTTAAAAAAAAAGGATAGGAGTGACAATATAATAACATATTCTGTTTCATAGAAATTTACCACTTAAAATGTTTTACCAGCATTAATTTACTTATTCATCACTGTTTTAGGCTAGAGGTACAAATATTTGCATAAAATTTGGCCACTAACCTCAACTGACTCATAGTCAAGTGTCAGAGACATGTAACCAAGTGATTCTGCTGAGTGTTAACTAGAAGCCATTGTTAGAATTACTCAGTCCATTATTTCGTGTTATTCCAGAGGGTAATGTACACATGGAGAAATAAGAACTATACTTTAGAAGAAAAAGGAATCTATGTATGTTTCACATCTTTTATCCTCTATAATGGACAAGATAGACTGTTCTTTAACTTTCTTACATTTGGAATAAATGTAAAATCAGGAACTGCATTTTGGAGTGTCTGTGTGTGTGTGTGATTGTGTTTAACTCTCAAATGTTTTGATTGATGATCTGTTTCTACAAACGAGATTGGGACTTTACGAACGTGTGCAAAATGTTGCTTTCTGAGATTTAGACGATTCAATTTATCGATAAGGTTAGATACATTTAGGCGTATCTCAGAGATATTGCTGGCTCAGTTCCAAATCACCGCAATACACCACATCTTGGAATAAAGCAAGTTGCAGATATTTTTTGGTTCTCCGGCTCTTGTAATAGCTATGTTTATAGTGTACTGTAGTTTATTAAGTGTGCAATAGCATTATGTCTAAAAAATGTACACACATTAATTAAAAATACCTTATTGCTAAAAATGCTGACCATTATCTGAGTCTTCAGTGAGTCATAATCGTTTGCTGATGGAAGATTTTGCCTTGATATTGATAGCTGCTGATTCAGTGTGGTGGTTGCTAAAGATTGGGGTGGCTATGCCAACTTCTTAAAATCAGACAATAATTAAATTACTTTTTCTGTTAAGGATTGACTCTTCTTTTCACAAACAATTTCTCTGTAAAGTGTGCAATGCTGTTTGATAGCATTTTACCCACACAGAACTTCCTGCACAATTGGAGTCAGTCTTCTCAAACCCTGTCACTGCTTTATCAGCTAAGTTGATGTGCTATTCTAATTTTTGTTGTCCTTTCAATAATCATCTTCATCATGGGTAGTTTCCATCTCAGGAAAGCACTTTCTTTACTTATCCGTAAGAAGAAACTCCTCGTCTGTTCAAGAAAAGTCATCAGGAGACTGCAGCAGTTCAGTGATGTCTTCAGGCTCCACTTCTAGTTCTCTTACTATTTCCACCACATTTGCAGTTACAGCAAAGCCTTGAACCCTTCAAAGTCATCAGTAAGGGTTAGAATCAACTTCTTCCAAATTCCCTTTAACTTAGATATTTTTCTCTTCCTATGAAGAACAAATGTTCTTAATGGCATCTAAAGTGAAGAACCTCTTCCAGAAAGTTTTTGATTTACTTTGCCCAGATTCATCAGAGGAATCACTGTCTATGGCAGTTATCACCTTACTAAATATGTTTTTTAAATAGTAAGACTTGAAAGTCAAAATTACTCCTCGATCTGTGGACTACAAAGTGGATGTTGTATTAGCAGGCATGGAAACATTAATATTATTGTACGTCTCTGTCAGAGCTCTTGGGTGACCAGGTACACTGTCCATGTGCAGTAACATTTTGAAAGGAATCTTTTTTTTTCTGAACCGTAGGCCTCCACAGTGGGCTTGAAAGAATCAGTAAACCATATTATAAATGGATGCGCTGTCATCCAGGCTTTGTTGTTCCTTTCGTAGAGCACAGGCAGTGTTGATTAAGCATAATTCTTATGGGGCCAAGGATTTTCAGAATGGTAAGTGAGCACTGGATTTAACTTAACATCACCCACTGCATTAGCTCCGAACAAGAGAGTTAGCTTGTCCTTTGATGCTTTGAAGCCAGGGATTGACTTCTTCTCTCTGGCTATGAGAGTCCTCTATAGAAGGCATCCTCTTCCGATATAAGGCTGTTTCATCTGCACTGAAAGTCTGTTGTTCAGTGGAGCCACCTCTGTTCATTACCTGAGCAGGAGCTTCTGGAGAACTGGCTGCAGCTTCTGCATCAGCCCTTGTTGCTTCACCTGGCACTTTATGTCATGGAGATGGCTTCTTTCCTCAAACTTTATGAAACAACCTCCACTAGCTTCAGACTTTTCTTCGACAGCTTCCTCACGTGTCAGATTTCACAGAATTGAAGAGAGTTGGTGCCTTGCTTTGAGTTAGGCTTTGGCTTAAGGGAATGTTATGAATGGTTTGACCTTCTCTCCAGACCACTAAGACTTTCTCCATATCAGCAATGAGGCTGTCTTGGTTTCTTATCATTCCTATGTTCACTGTCCTAACATTTAATTTCCTTCAGTGACTTTTCCTTTGCGTTCCAGTTTAGCTGTGTGGTGCAGAAGGCCTAGCTTTCGGTTTACCTCAACTTCTGACGTGCCTTCCTCGCAACACTTAATCATTTCTAGCTTTTGACTTAAGGTGAGGGCTGTCCAACTCTTCCTTTTACTTACTAAGGGTTCACTTAGAGACTGCTTTAGGATTATTAACTGGCCTAATTTTAACAATATTGTGTCTCAGGAAATAAGGAGGCCTGAGGGGAGAGAGAGAGCTGGAGAAGAGCAGTCAGTGGAGCAGTCGGAACACACACAGCTATCAGCTAACTTCGCTCTGCTGGAGGCACCCCAAAACAATGACAATAGTAACATCAAAGGTCACTAATCACAGATCACAGTAACAGTGGTGATAACAATGGAGAAGTTTGAAGCATTTCGAGAATTACTAAAATGTGACACAGAGACACAAAGTAAGCAAACACTGTTGGGAAAATGGTGCCAACAGATTTGCTCAACTCAAATTTGCTTAAACCTTCATTTGTAAAAAGCGCAATAAAATCCAAATGTCGATAAAGCGCAGTAAAACGAGGGATGCCTGGACATTTACTTGCTGAGGGTACACAATGGCTCCAATATCCATAAGATTTTATCTTAATATGATTGAAGTTTTTGGCTCATCAGAAAATTTTTTAAAATACATGTTAATTAAAATGAAAAATTCAATAACAACAGCGTGGATAAAATAGGGCCTGAGAGTCAAGTCTTGCCAGTGTCCGTCAAAAACACTCTTCCATGAAAAAGCTGATCAAGTAGGACATGGTGCATTTTAGAAAGAGTAACATTCATATCCCATGTTCAGTCTGGAGAGTGAGTATCAATTAAATTTTAACACATTCTGTGACTGTATAAAGTATTCTGCTTTTGTAACTAGAGCCACTTAAATTAAGCATGACTATAATTTTTTATCACTTCATTTCTCCATTACTGGGGAATCATTTTCTTTGCTTTATTTTTCAAAATAACATCCAATGTCCTTAGATCCTTTCCTCCACCCCCCCTACTGCCCTGCCCACTGCTGCGCTACCCAAGGAGGTGTAATGAATTGATACAGGACTGTAAGATGATGCATTTAGTGTTGTCCTGAGCTGATGAAAAGGAGAATAATGGCCACAATTTTGTCTGGCTTCATAAAATGCCATCACTCTGCTACGCATTTTATATAAATTAGCTCATTTAATTTTCATCACAACCCTATGATATAAGCATTCTGATTTCCATTCTGTGGCAAGGTTAGCTAACCTGCCCAACACCACAGTTATCAATTATCCAAATTGTATTCAAATCAAGATCTGTCAGACTCCAAAGCTGGGGATTTTAACCCAATGCTACACAAAGTTGGAGTCTGCTTGTAATTTAAATTTTATTAAACTATTCACAATAAACAATGATGATGACATATGAGCTGAATTCTCTCTTTATTAGAGCTATTGTCATACCTAACTCAAACTGCAGAAATGGAGCCAGAAACGAACATTGTGCTTGTTAGCTTATAAGCTAGACTTTGGGGGCAAGGGTTCACCTTTTTAAGTTAACTGTTCAAATGCAAATGGAAATTTTCCTTGTGATAAGAGAGATTACAATTTATGTTTTTTAATGCATTTAATAAAACTGATGTCTAAGTATGTCCTTGGGTAAAATTTCACTGTGAGGAAAAATAAGCTTTTATGCCTTCCTCCTTGATTTTAGATGTCTTAAGTAGGTACTGAAAAAATACATTGTTTTTAGTTCATCATTGTTTAGTTTGTCATTGTTATACTCAGTTTTCTGCAGAAGTAAATTGTATATACATAATTACCATTTTGCTGTGATTTTTACATATTCTATCCTTGCTGCTTTTTTGTCTGCTTATTCTATTAGTTATAAAAAAAGGTTTTTGACATTCCCACCATGACTGTAGATTTGTCTTTTTCTCATTTCAATTATCAATATTTGTTTTATGTGTATTGAATCTATGTAATTGTGTGCGTACAGACACAATATTATGATATTTCTGTTGAATTGACTCTATCATTATGTAATGTTACTATCTATCTTTAGTAATCTTCTTTGGCAATATTCTGTTTTGGCTGATTTAGTGTTAATTGGTGTACAGCATAGTGATTCAGTCATATATACCTATATTTCTTTTCATATTTTTCATTATAGGCTATTACAATTTGTTGAATATAGTTCCCTGTGCTATACAGTAATACCTTGTTTTTTAATCTGTTTTATATATGGTAGTTTGTATCTGCTAATCCCAAACTCCTAATTTATCCCTCAACTTCCCCTTTCCCCCCTGGTAACCATAAGTTTGTTTTCTATGTCTGTGAGCCTATTTCTGTTTTGTAAATAAGTTCATTTGTGTCATTTTCTTTTTGCTACTTTAAAATTTAAATCGCTTTTTTTCTCTGTAATTTTTAAATATTTTAATTGAAATATAACATGTGTAAAGAAAAGTGCATATAACTCTGGCTGCTTTGAAAATTTTCTCTTTGTCTTTGATTATAGCATCGTAACTCTGATGTGTGTAAGAGTAAGTTATGTATGTATGTATGTATGTATGTATGTATTTAATTCTGCTTGGGGTTTGCAGAGCTTCTTGAAATTATCGGTGATAGTGTTCATCCGTTTGGGGAAATTCTCAACTTTCATCACTTGAAATATTTCTTTGCCCCATTATCTCTCCTCTTTCCATCTGTGACTCTAAGAAAACTTGTGTTAGACCTTTTCATATTGCCCATGTACCTCTAATGCTATTTTCTGTATTTTACATTATGTTCACTTGCTGGAAGTTTTTTTTGACTTGCTTTCCAATTCATAAATCCTGCTACCTACTATATCCACTCTTGATCCCATATAATGAGTTCTCAATTTCAGATATTGGGGTTTTTTTTTATTTTATACTACCCATTCAATTATTTTGTATAGATTTTATCTAGAGAAATTATACATTCTCTTATCATTTTTAAAATCCATTTTCCTGAGTGTAAGTCTTTGTCAACCAACTCCAATGTCTAGTTCACCTTAAGTTCTATAATTCTGTGTTCATTTTCTTATTTTTCTTGATTTTTAAAGTGGTCCTGTTTTCAGTATGTATAATAAGTTTTGATTGAATGGCAGGCATTGTATATAAAAAAATCATACAGGCTTCAGGTGATGTTGTTTTTGTGAGCACATCTTCCCGTAAGTGGGCTAATAGCATGGTCAGTCTGATCAGGGACTGTGCTGAGCTGAGGTCCATATGCTTACCTTTGATGTTCAATACTGACAAAACTTTTTGCTGTGCTTAACAGAGGCTGTTCACTTAGTTTTAGAAACTCTCACCCTTTATTATTCCAAAGTACTGCAAATGACCAGAAACAAATCAGGTTGAGGTATGAAGATTTCTATATACTTACACAAACAAATCATTCGGAATCAATAGCTCTTTGAAAGCATAAAGCAGAGATTAGCAATCTTTTTCTGAATAAGACCACATTGTAACTATTTTAGGCTTTGCAGGCCATGTAGTCACAGTCACGACCACTAAACTCTGCAGTTGTAGTGTGGAAGCAGCCGTAAACAGCATGTGAACAAATGAGTGCAATCATGTTCCAACAAAATTTTATTGAAAGATACTAAAATTTGAGTTTTATATAATTTTCAAAAGTATTATTCTTGTTTTGATTTTTAACAATTTAAAAAATACAAAGACCATTCTTAGTTGTGGGGCCATATAAAGCAGGCGGTAGCCAAAATTTGGTTTGCAGAACACAGTTTGTCTACCCCTGGTATGGGATGCAGATTCAGAATCTCTTACCTGCTCCCAGAAATAGTGTATCTGGGTAACAGTGAATAGCTATGTCAGCTTCCCTCTCTGAGTTTTTAACTCTCACCAGACTACTAGCCTCTTCTGATCTTCTTATCCCAGTAAAAGTTTTTTACTAGCTTCAGAAAGAGCATTTATATATTCTGTAGAACCTTTTTCATAGAAAAAGCATTAGTCTGTCACTAGCTACTCCATCTTACATGGAAGTGACTATGCTAAAGCTTTGCTATACATTTTTTGCTACTACGTACATATTGCTGTATACACACACACACACACACACACACACACACACACACACACACAGTCTTTAAATAGTACCAATAAGTCAATATCATGTTATTTTAGTTGAATTCAAAAGCATTTATTAAGTCACTGTGTATATAGAAATCTTTCTGGTCCAGGCCACCTATCTAAGTTATTTTGGGTAGTTAAGGGAGAGGTCAAAGTTTTTCTTGAGTCTGCTGGGTTTCAGTTGCCTTTAGCTCAAGGTAGTCTGCATGCCTAAGCGTCACATTTTGGGAAGCTTGTTCTGAATCCCTTCAGTATTTATCATTTCTACAAGAAAATGTACTTTCTTAATTCTCCTGGAATTGATCTGTATTATTTTGCTTATTTTTACTTCTTATCTGTCTCTTACCTATTTTCAATGATAGAAACTCCATAAAGGTAAGAAACTTATTCACCTTATTTATCATTTTATATCCAATACCTGGTAGTCCAGTGTCTGGAACACAGTATGTACTAAATATTTAGGAATGAATACATTGGGGGGAAAAAGAATTATTAAGAGAAATAGAATTTCATACAATATATAAAGAAAGAATATCTCACTGAAAATTTCAGTCCTACTTTACAAATTTACATGAAGTGACCACAAATTTGGGAGGGCAACAAAATGGAATTGTGCCACTTAGCAAATTTCCTATTCAGTGCAACTCTTATAAGTGTAATTAAAGATCAATGAAGCAAGTGTTTAAAAGGCAACTGACTTAATTGCCACAATTGTATGATCTAGATGAATAATAAGTGTGCTAATGGTAGTATAATATTAAATATTCAACGTGGTTATCAAAAGTCAATTAAGAGATAATTGTAAATCAGTATGCCACAAGTGAGGAGAAGACTCTTCCCTTTTGGAAACCTTGTTGACAAGAAAAGAAATCCCCAATGTTCTTGCTTCTGAGTATTTAATTTAAAAGTATATGGAAAGCATAGAAAATACTTAATTTATTTTGGTTGTATAGAAGATTGCTGCATCCTCAAAATTGATCTCACTTTATGGTCACAAAGCAATTTTTGCAACTCCAAGAGACTACAGCCTATTCTTGTTAGTTTAAAGAACAGGTATTAAGCGTGACCCTTCCCTCTTGCTTCCTTTCTCAATAAGATCATTTTCAAGTGGATTCTTTTCATTCCCTGCCTCTTTGTGCTCATTTCTGGATTTCTGATAGAGGATTTGCATTGGTCACAAACTTGAAGCAGAGCTAAGAATTGTTATTCGACCTACAGAATGAATATGCATATAATGATTTAAAATTCTACAATAAAAGCCTGTCTTTTAGCATTCCAGCAGAGAGTTTTGCCTTAATTTCTCTTTCTCTCTCACTGTAAAAAAATAAAATAAAATAAAATAAAATAAAATAAAATAAAATAAAATAATATCATTTTAGTCAAGGAACAGGGCAGTTTGAACTAGGAAATACTTAAGACAGTGGGATGTACCAACGTGAAGGATCACTCTATTGAGAGAATCTCTGTGGAAAAAATTAAGAATAGGCAAATTTGACTTTTATCAGAAGTTTGGCACCAGACTGAACACTACAATAAGTCAAAAATTTCTCTTTAGTGTTTAAATGATCTGAACTTGTTTTCCTTCAGATTTAAAGAAAAAACAAAGCAAAACAAAAACAAATCTCTATAATAGAATCTCATTAGTTTGACATTTAGCTAAGCAACTTCTCTTAGGTCACCAGTATTTCCTGTAGAACTTCAGTTTATGAAAGCAAATTTGGCCTTGCAACTAAGAACTTGAAACCTAGGTGAGTTGTGAATTTACAACATTTATTTTCTTTGGTATGACAAAGCACATTCTCTCCAGATATAACTTCTGCTCCACTATCACTAGAATCTATCAAAAGGCCACTAGAGACCAAATTTTATATCTCCAGAAAGATTGCTAGATTTCAATTCCTTAAAATAACAAGCTAACAGGTTTTATTGTATCAAATATTTATATAATTTCAATGTAAATATTTTACATACATTATTCTTAAAGTCTCCTTTAAATCTGTGAGATTGATGGCAAAAGAATGAGTCAGAAAGGTGAATGATGTAACTGTGTTCTAGGTGACAGAATGACCCTATGGATTCTTGATTCTCACAATGCACTTTTTATAGAAGATGAATGACACAAGTTTCTAACCTTGCAAAAAGATGATTACTCAGATATAGTCTGACCCATATCAAGTGACTTTAGCTCACCTGCTAATTGGGCAAGGAATTCTGAAGGAAGCTCTCCCTCTTGCACATATACTCAAACAAAAGCCCTGGATGGGTGAGGTCAGACCCTAGTCACCTGTACCCAATGACCATAATCAAAGATTACTTGGGTATCTGACTATATTCAATGTGAACTAAAAATATTCCATGTCCTACACCAAAATATAGGCTTACATGTAGAACTATGCTTTTAACTTTGCTTCTTGTTAAACAAGACATTTTGAGAAAAAATCAAATTTGGGACACAGTAACTCTTATTTTGGCAAGACAGCAACCAAAATGTAAAAAACATAAGGTAAGTGTCAAAATGTAAATGGCGTTAAATTAAAAAAAAATAATAATTTCAGGAGAGAAAACACACTTCTAGGCCTCACTCTTTGGTGAAGTCACTATTGTTGAGATTTTGGCCTACCTTGCAAACTCTGAAGCTTGATTTCCAGAATGTGTCAAGCAGTTCTGTCTCTGATACATTAGGGGGCTGAGAGGGGTTGGTACATTACATAAGCTCGCAGAGGCTGGGCTGTACATCAAGAATGGACTTGCATTCATTGATAATTTGTTTTCATTGATAATTCATTTCTCTGTCTTCAGGTTAAGGATCTGTAATTTCCTTGTCTCTCATATATTTGCCATCAGATTTTGATATAGTCAAACTCAGATTTAGATACAATATTTACAGACAGTGCTTTTTTACTCTGTGATTCTGTTGCCTTTAGTTGCCATGGATGATTGACTCCTCTGGCAATCCCTCTATTTGACAGATTCAGGGAACGCACAATATTCACCTGGTAGTAATTTGTCTTGTTGCAGTTTGGGGGTGGTAAAATAACGGATCGTCACATGAATCAGACACCTGGGCCTTCAGATCACCTTTATAACATACTAGCCATGTGATTTGGGGCAAAGTTTCCAAGTCTTGCTTTTCTAATCTTTAAACTTGGAATTATAGTGATACAAAGGTATAATGATATCCTTAAGAATTTTATGTGTACCACGTGGTAATTAAAAAAAAAGACATGGCTAGACCATACCAAGCATTAAATAGTAATTAATGTTAAGTCTTTGCATATCTTTGCACCAATAAATTGTGCATTATTTTCATTTTCCTCTCACAGGGTAATAACGTAATTTTTCCCTGAGTTTTGGAGGATGTCTCACAGTAGAACCCAAGTACTGACAATGGTACTTCTTTGTGACCTTGATAGTAGTTAATGATTTGTTTGTATTTCAGTGAAATTAGATATTGCCTTGTACTGATTACACCTTCTGCAGCTCCTTAAATTCTCTCAGTCAAATCTGTCTTCTATACCTTTGACCACTTATTCCCCTCATCCCATATAAAGTGTTGATGTCTTGTCCTTGCTTGAGGCTTTGTTTCTAGAGACCTCAACCTGTGACACACCTCCTTCTTCATGAGTCCTCAAACACAGTAGCATTCTTCTCATTCATTCTCATTCATTCATTCGTTCATTTCATCACAAAATCCATTACCTATGTTATTTAAATCACTGAGATCTGCACAATTGGAGATACGAAGCTGACCAAAGTATGTTTTCTTACTTTATGGAAGTAACAGTCCAACAGCGGAGATTCTACAAGTATCTATATTAAGATTGTAAAGTAGTAAGTGCCTTGAAGAGAGATACAGATAATGGGCAGAGTCTGAAGGGAACAATTTTAGCTGGAGGATTACAGAAATCAGATACTCTGCCGGTAACATTTGTTCTGGGTCTTTTAGTTCAAGTAAATATGTCACTTTTGGTGGAGTCAATGTATAGATAAATACAGTGATACTGTATAAATACTCTATAAGTTCTTTTGCCTCACTGAAATGATTCACTATGTCAGAAAGTTTGAGAACTCAAAGACATTGCTGCTTATAATGGGATCAAAACTATTATATTTAGTTTCAATATTTAAATAATTTTTATATTCTCTTGCGTGAGCATATAATTATTACAGAAAAAAATGAGTAAGCATAAAAAGATAAATAACACATAATTCCACCATTGTTAACCCTCTTAATTAACATTAACAGTTTAGATTTTTTTACATGCATCTGTAGATTTTTAAAAATTGGATCATATTGGATACAAAAGTTTATCATCTTAGTATTATTCTGTGAATATTTTTTAGTATCAGTAACACTAGAGCAGTTTTTAAATGATTGCATAGCTAATGTGTTTCATCATTCCTTTCTAGTACTGTGCCATTGTTTATCTAAAGCTTTCTCATGGTCATTTATTTTGTCTCAACTGTTTTTTAAGATTTAAAATTATTTTACAGTAAGTATTCCAAGTTAGTAAAACCTTTCCGCATAATCTTAATTTTATCCTTAGAATAAGATTTTAGAAACACAGTTGCTATGTTAAAGAGCACAAGCATTGTAACAATTTTTTCCAATTGTTGTTCATTGACAGCCAAATATTATCTTAATATATAAGCTTACCAGCATGACGAAATACTACCACTCTTCTAGCATAGAAAATGGATTTTATAATTTGAAATAGACATCATTTTGATTAGGAGAAATTCATGTCTCATCTTTAAACCAGAGATGACAATAACTATTTCAAAGATATTGTAAGTGAATATGTGAACATTAATCTGTTTTTTAAAAGATAGTAAAAATAGAAAAGATGAGATAGTGAAAAAGGACACAACTATAGATAAAAGAGAGGGTTAAAATTTTATAAGAGAATAGCTTTACAACTGTAAGACATTTTATTTCAAAACTTGGAAGTGAATGATTTCTAAGGAAAATCTAAATTACAAAAATTGATGCAAAAGAATTAGAAATCTACAATGGAAAAATTATAATAGATGACACTGTAAAGTGATTAAAAATCAATTGTAAAAAGGCAATAGGATCAGTAGGGTTTACTGATAAATTTTTGGTTTCCTTTAAGTACAGTTGGCATTCATGTTTGAAAAACTTTTCAGACCATAGAAACAAATGGAAATTTTCCAAGAACAGAATATTTTGGTAATAAAATTTGATAAAGATCTTACATGAAGAGGAATCCATAGAATGGTCTTGCATATACACATAGATGAAAGATTTCATTAAAATATTAGAAAATAAAATCCACCCATATCTTAGTAAGGATAATATACTATAGCAACCTGGGTTTAGTGCCAGAAACATGATTCAATATCAGGAAACCCATCTTCATTGTTCATTAAATAACCAATTAAAGGAGAAAATAATTCAGTCCTATGAATCAATGCTGAGAAGGAATTTTTAAGCAGTTTTTTTTTATAATAACTCTATAAGTAAAACACAAGCAATTACTAAAATATTATAATTACTGTTCATCAAATTCTACAGCATGCATTGTCACAATGGAGAAACACCAAATCCATTTCAATAAAACAATAAGACTGTAAAGAGATGCCTGCTGTCATCGCACCATTTAATATTACCCGGGGAATGTAGTGAGTCAAACGTGTAAAAACTATTATAAACATTGGAAAAGGTATAGGATATCCATTTTTTAAATTAACTTTTGGTAGGGGAGGCAGCTAGTTTTATTTATTTTAATGGAGGTACTGGAGATTGAACCCAGGACCTTGTGCAAGCTAAGCATGCAGTCTGCCACTGAGCTACACCCTCTGCCAGGATATCCATTTTTTATCAATATGATTGTATGTCTACAAAACCAAGAAAGTTCTAGTAGCATACTGCTAACATTGATTTTCTAAAATCTGTAAGGGGGCTAGAAATGAGTTAAATATTTGTATAAAAGTTCTATTGACAAGAAGGATACAGAATTATAAAATTTTTAGAAATAAATAAGAATCATAAAGGAATTTTGTGAACAGACTACAAATTCTTATTGAAGAAATAAACAGTATATGGACTAATGTAAACATATATACCGTCTTCTTGGATAGAAATTCTTCATATGTAAACACATCAATTTATAGAAATAGGATATAAATTTACTGCAGGTGCAATTGGAGTATTAACTTTTATAGAAAGAATTATTGTTGAAAAATAATAATGAAAAATTTGAAGAACAATAGTGCTGCTCTAATCAAATTAGCAGAAATAAGAGAGGGAATTCAGAAATTGATTACAGGACATATTGCTCATTATAATTTTCATTTTTATCTTCCTTCTGAGTTTTTGCATTTTCTGTTGGATTGGTGAGATTTTGATTTGCTCTTCTGTGAACTGCCTCTTCAAAATTGGATCTTATTTATCTTCTTGTTGGTTTTCATATTATAATTCTAACTTCATGAAATGAAGTTTCTTTAACTGTAAATTCTCTTCATTGGAATCAATCTCATAGAATAAATATTGGTAAGGATATAAACACAAGTACGTGCATCACCAAATGTCAAAGAAAACAAACTCTAAAAATAAGCAATCCTGGAAGCATAATGAGTGCCTCTTCTCTACTGGTCAATTTCTGACTAAACTGCGGAACACAGTGCAGAATGTCACACAGTCTTTAGAACAATGAATTAAAACTCTCCCAGTTCACTTGCAAGAATTTATATGAGCTATTCTTATTTTTTTTTAAAAAAAAAAGCAGAAAGGAGTGTGCTTATTTTATCTTCATAAAACGCAAACAATGATAGATATACTTCTTATGGATGTAAATGTGTGTATTTTCTGTATTTCATATGACAATACAGGTGTATATTTCGTGTGACAATATGATCCTGGAGGAAAATGTAAAAGTGTATAAATTATGTTTTCATGAGTTTGGAAGTGGGAGAAATGAAAGAGGGAAAAAAACAAACAATAAAGAAACAGACCAGAGTGATGATAAAACATAAATGTAACGCCTATATGTATATGTTTACATAAACATGTATGTATGCATGCGTATCTAAAAAATTAACGAACTAGGAGTGACAACTTTTCTTGAAGCTTCCAATCTCCTCTCAAAAAAAGTGAGCCCTTGATAGTTGTTTAAGGAGTATTAAACCCTCATAGTACTTTTTTTGCTCTATTCTACTTGCTTGCCTATACTAAATTTTCAACAAAGTAAGATAAATGGTGTAAGACAGACTGGCATACTATGACCTGCTAACAAAGTCTTGACCATGGTCCATTTTCTTTTTCTTTTTTCTTTTCTTTTTATGATGCAGTGGCAAAGACTGGTTTTCATATGTTTTAATGGCTATGTTATCTTGGTTATATAACTACCTACACATATTCTGTAATTTATTATTGGTCCACAAGACATAAAGTATTTACTATCGTTCTTGTTCAGAAAAAGTTTCCCAACCTGATACAAAGATCAAAGACTATAAGGCAAGGTGTTTCTAGTGGGTGAAGTATATGGTCAAATGGTGGGTGAGGGTTATCACAAGTTGTGGCAATCCAAACATACACCACCAACTGATGTAAGAAAGTTGGCCTGTGAAAGATAGACGTTTAATTGGCCCATAACCATGAAAGTAATTTAATCCTATCTTAGAAATGATTCCCTATCCTCATTAAAAATTTTGAATTAATGCAGTTTGGGGGCAGTTTCAACCATAACATCAAGAAACACACTTTCCTCGCTATTTTAACCATTCCAAAGCACACAAAAATGAAAAAAAAATTACTAAAATACTAATGTAATATTGACAACAAATGCTGATAAAAATGCATGCAAAAATAATATTGAAGACCTCTTAAATATAGATACTACAATCTCAAGTTAACTCCCATGGAATATTTACAGTTATCTCGATAAATATCTAGTATCTACAGTTATCTCAAATCTAAGTAGGATTTATTCCACAAATGTGAAGATGGTTAAAAATGAGGAAGTGCATCATTGTAACAAATTGCATTAATAATCAAAGGAGAAAAATGACAACTCAATGTTACCTAAAGGACATTTGATACTTAAAATCCCTTCTGAATTAAAAGATCTCTGTTAGAAATTAGAAATAAAAGGATGCTATGGCAACATGATAAAGAACACCTACAAACCTAAAACATTATTTAAAGAAGAAACATTAGAAATGTTCTTATTAAAGTCAGAAGCTAGTGACAGATGCCTGCTGTTCCTGCTTAAACTCCTAGCAGAGTAGCACTAAGTATCTCAGTGTCACTTGGTCTTAGCAGATGTTGTAGATACCTTTTATTATGTCTGCCAGCTCATCTGGTTTGTAATAATTCCTCTGAGAATTGTTTCCCTTCCCTTTCACATCTGTAGGACATAGAGGTGGGTCCTTGTGATAGACACACTCTAAGATTGCCTCCAATGCATCACACCATTTTATAATGTTATGGGAGACAGTGGAACTAGTGCCTTGCTTCTAATAGACTATGTTAAGTGTGATGGGATGTCACTCCCTTGGTTAAGCTTTGTTATATGGGAAAAGTAATGAGATGCCATTCCCTTGATTATCTGTTCTTATAGACTGTATCATAGTGAGAGAGACAGATTCTCCTTCTGTCCTTGAAGAAGCAAACATTCACATTGTGAACTTTCTATGGGTAGGGCCACCTGTCAGGAAACCGCAGGTGACCTCTAGGACCAGAGGGCAGCTTCAACCAATTTCCAGTAAGAACCTGGGACTTTCAGTCATACAGTCATTCAAGGAAATGCATACTTACTAGGTTTGGAAGCAGATTTTTTCCTAGTTGAGTCTCCAAATGAGAATGTAGCCCAGACAACACCTTGATTGAAGCCTTGTGAGGACCCTTGATTAAGCCTGTTCTTGGAATCCCAACTCACAGGAACTGTTAGATAATAAATGTGTATTATTTTTAAGCCTCTAAATCTCTAGTAATTTGTTACGCAGCACAGAAAACAAATCAGTCTCCAACAGCTATGTTTGTATCACATAGTAAGGCACTAGGTGTGAACTGGGTCAGGGTCCTTTCCCAGAAAATTTGGGATTAGGACTAAACCTTTTCAGTCTCAGCCTGAGCTTATGTCGTGAGCAGAAGAGATTTAGCAGGAGCTGTGAAGAAGTAATCACTTCAAGTGTGGGCTGAGCAGCAGGAAAGCGAGTCTACAGAGAGACAATAAAGTAGCAGAGAAAAAGAAGAGAAATGAGAAGTAGAAAAAGAATGTCTTCCTGGTTTTCATTTAGCATTCCATTTCCTGAGATTAATCTATTTAATGTAGGCTAGCTCTATTTTATTCTTTGACTTAGCTGCTATGTTATATCCTTGTATCCTAGTAATAAGTTCTCTTCTAAATAAAGTTGTCTCAAGTTAATATCTGCTATATGCAAAGAGTCCACAAACTATTCAAGTAACACACACACAGATGGGAAATGTAAACCACTCTTAGTAACACGTGGTGCTATTTGGCAATAACATCTCCTGGAATATCTTTTTTTTAGCTCTATTGGTTGAATTTATGTCCAGTTTACTTTGTAAAATGAGCCTTCTCTTTTCCAGGTGAAATAATTCAAATTCACAATTCCAGTTTTAATGAGCTAAAATCTTTAAGTGTCCAAAGGGAGAAAGTACATTTTATGGCTTTATTTATTTAATTTTTAAACTGATTTTTTTTTTTTTTTTTTTTGCAAGGGGATGGAGGTAATTAGATCTATTTATTTGTTTATTTTTAGAGGAAGTACTGGGGATTGAACCCAGGACCTTGGGCATGCTAAACATGCACTCTGCCGCTTGAGTTACACCCTCCCCACCATTTTATGGCTTTAAAACAAACTATTTACTCCAGTATAACTTCTACTTGGAATGAAATTCAAGCAAAATTTGGTAATAGAGGGAGAAAAGTGAATACTGTGAAGATAACTATGTCTGCCTCCTATAATCTTACTTTTAAATTTGACTAAAATGAATTGGCAAAAGTAGTGCCACATGGATTAATTGTTCGGTGACATCCAAAAATCACTGAAAAATAAGACAGGACATGATATTTTGATTATGGAATGGTATTAGCAAGGTCAGCTTCAGAGAGAGAAAAAATAACATTGATTTCACACACGATTCCAAATTGGAAGGTAACATATAAACCCCCCGTGAATCAAAAACAGCACTAAAATGCTGCTGAGAGTGTAAGGGTGTGAAAGAAAGCACATAACACAAGGGACTGAATACTGATTGAACTAGGAAAATTGTATATGGCACTATTTTTGAAATAAGAGGTTTCTGGCAAATGAGGAAATATAAGAGGGACAGTCAGCAACCTTTCAAAAACGATTGTTCCACGGTGACCACAGGTACGAGGTTGGTGATTCAGCAGAGTCCTGGTAAATATACAGGAACTCGCTCTTGTGGGGAGGGGAGGGAGACCTAATATGTAGTCTTTGCTGATTTCCATGGTGCAGATAACCCCGCCACAATTCACTTCAAGCTAGCGGTGTGTCTGTGAGCATGGAGCTGGGACATGATGGACACAATCAGCTCCATCACGGGTCCTTCCTCTGGGGGAGGCCAGCTAGTTCCCAGGATTCGGCCCAGTGAGGGGCTACTAACAAAACTAGCCAGATGTTTGTATTATAAATCGTACGATTCTCTGTCTCTTTACAGAGGGAGAAGGTGGAGCTTCAGACTGCTCTAGGGACTATTTCTGTCTATTGTGTCTGTATGACAGAAGTCCAGTGTAATTGGGAGCCACTGTGTATCAGGCTGCAGTGAATAAGAGCGTGAAAGGAACATGAAATAATTTCTAAGTTAATCACACACACATACACAGGATGAATCCAGACTTTCTCAGTATTTAGCGTGCAGAGAGAATCTCACAGTGGGGCATATGCCTCTGCTCTCCCATAGAGAACACGCCTGAGACGCCTGCATTTCTAGGCAAAACTCTCCACGGTGACCCAGCTGCGGTTCTGGGCTCCCAGAATCTGGAGATGAATTGGGAAGCAGAGCATGTTGCAAAGAGCTTAAACTCTGTCTTGATGCCTCTCTGCATTTTATCCTGAGCTCCACCATTTGTGAGCTTTGTGACCTTGGGCAGTGTATATTTGCTCTGTGAGCTTCTATTTCCTCATGTGTAAAATATTAATTGTCCCTTTAGGCAAATGAGATAAATCTGGAAAGTGCTTAGAGCAGTGTCCTGCACACTGAAGGGAACTAATGTTGATTTGCTTCTACACGAGTACCTCTCAGACTATTTAAGGATGTAGTCCGATAGAGCAACTATTAAAATGTAGACTGCAGATGTGAATGGGCTGCTCAGGGATGGAGCACGGAGAAAGTCTACCTGACTCAGTCAAGGGAGGTCAAGGGAGGTGTCAGTGACAAGGGTTTGTTTAGGTATTTTAACATGATTCAGGGGAATAAAGTTGGAAGAAGACAGAAGGTAATGAAATCAAATATAGGAATTTGTTGGGGGTTTTGTAAGTAAGTGCGTTTTTTGTTTTGTTTTGTTTTGCCTTTGTAGTTCATTTGGTAGTGTTTTGGGAGGTGAATTTGAGAAATATATATTTTTCAGAACTTGAAGGTATATATAATAACAAAGCTTTTGGTTTCATCTTCAAAATAAAAGGGAACTATTAAACTATTTTAACAGGAAAGTACCATGTAAAAATTTGTATAAACTCTCTCTGGCTTCAAAGGGAGTTGAGACTAGGGCACGATAAAGTCCATTTAGATGTTGCCAGAACAGCTCAGGAAAGCAGTGTTGGGTCTCGACAAGGTAGCGCAGCTGTTTTTAGGGTATGGTGGGTGGCTAGGTCACGCACCAGTGTGCTGGACCCAACTCCCGCTGGCTCATGAGAGCCCATTGTTAAATTTTCAGGAATTGTGCAAACTGGTTGTTAAACATGACTATTAATAAAACCCAAATGATATAAATTATATAACATTTTAATATACTATACTAAAAATAAAGGTAATAAATACTGATTACTCATAATTTCCTTACTATTTTTATTACATTTTATTACTTTTTTTGTTCTTGAGACTGTTTACATCTGTTGTATCCATATGGCAGAGATGCTGTGTAATTGTATATGCCACTATTCATGGTTTTCCAGTGCTCCATTCAGCCATGTCATATTAATAGCTTGGAACCAGGTATGGTGGAAGTATGTACACCACAGAAATCTGAAAATGCTATGAATCAGGCTTGATGCGTTCTTTTGTTATTTTCTGGACTTAAGAAAGCAGTGAAAAAAGAGAGCAAGTAAGGTTGAACATACAAGTATGTCATACCTGTACCATTACATTGCAAATAGTGCAAAAATCGAGTAATATTCTGCCAGTATTCAAAAACCGTCATCTAATTCAGCAAGACATCACTCACAGTATCTACTAATGAGTAAAGTTACCCTGTCCATCTTGGTTGCTTCACTTTTGCCTTCATCATTAATACAAATGAAAATATAAACCAACGTCTCTGTAGGAACTACAATTGTTCATCCATTTTCTTCGATTGCAGCCATAGATTGCCTCTGTATATTAAACTTGAGCAAAAATCAGTTAAAGCATTTGTGAGACGTGATTGGCTGTATGGAATTTCAGTAGAGTATTGTGTATTTTATGGTTATGTATAAATTGTATGTGACATATGCTCCACTTCAGTAAAATGTATAATACACTTCTCTACATACATATATACACACTATTTTTGTTTGTTTGTTTTTTTGTTTGCTTTTGTTTCCCCTTAAGGGAGGCACTGGAGATTGATGCTGGACCTTGTGCACACCAAGCATATGCTCTACCAGTGAGCTATCCCCCAACCCTATACACATTTAAAAAAAAAATCTTATTGTTAGATACTTAGCAACACACCCTTGGGATAGAAAAAAATTACTTGAGAATACAGAACTCTATGACCCTTTAACCCTCTTGTCCTGAGAAATAGTGCCTTGCTACCTTAATACTATTCTGTGTTATAGATTTTGACACTCAGAGAAATAGGAACGATTCTATGTCGTAAGCATGAGTGAGCTGCTTGACACAAATCTTTGTAGTCTTTAGAGAGAAATTGAACTGGATACACCAAGCACTTCATAGTCTCAGAATAATCCTTTTCCTTATATTCTGTTGATTTATTTAGAATAAAAAGATTTATTTCTAACAAACAGGGTCTTATTAATTTAAAACTAGAATAATACTAAACTTAAGTAGTGGAGAAAAAATTAAAAATTAAACACAAAGTATTTAATTTTTTATTAAAAAAGTGCCCTTATTCTGTCCTACTTCTGGTTGTATTTTGCTCATATTGCTCTTATCATTTGATAATCGCATAGATTTATTCTCATATTCTTTTTACCTCTTTTTTTTTTCCTAGATATGTTTTGTTACCTGTTTATTCTCTTTGTGGTTAGTACGTGTCCTAATAAAACCTTTCTGGCTAAACCATTAGGTGGACTGTGAGATATTTTTCCAAATAGTTTGTCTAAGATCTACATCTGGTTTGCTGGAAACCCTGGATTTGTTAAATATCTTAGATTTGATAATTGTATTTGTCTTCATTTTGATTGGAAACTTTTTATGTGGCTTTGCTTTTATTCCCACTGAGGTGTGTGTGTGTGTCGCTTATAAGTCATCCTTAGTGAAATAATTTGATTTAATTACTTGGATACCCTATAAAATCGTGACATTTCTGGGGCAGAGACAGGCTATAATAAGAGTAGGGAATGTACTTCTTATGAAGATTCTGGGAAAACAGGTGCATGGCATGTAAAACAATACCCTTGGAGAAAAAGATTCTAATGTACTCACGAGCTCAAATTCAAAGATTTATTTCTTTAGATCAAAGCACTTTGGCCTCTTAGAAGGCACTGCTGTTGCCAGCTGCTTATAATTGTTAGTCACAAAGGTTGTAAGGAAAAGCTATTTCTTGAATTCAATATAGTTCTTTTCCAGATAGCAAATTTCCTAGGACTGTCTCCACGTCACTTCCATTTTACATTAAATGTTTGGTCTGTGTCACTTTATTTAGCCTTTTGGCTAAACTCCACAGGAGTTGGCACAGAGAATCACATTAATTGTCCATTTAATCTAATGGTCCTCTCTGGCAGAGACCTATTTCTGCTGTTTCAGGGGCAGACAAAACATAAACCATAATGCATCTAGCCAATTGGAGATCTCAAGATTAAATTTGCTGAGAAAGGAAAAGTGAACTGAGAACTTTGATCAGCCATTAAAGGAGATTTATTCATATTCCTGGTATTTAAATGCACGCATGCAACTATCACAGCAACTTGGAGTGTCTGCATACAACTTAAAAGTAGCATGAACATATGATTTTCTTAAGCAATTAAACTCACAAAAATAAACCCTTATTTCCATTTGTGACATATTTAAGCAAATTATAATAGTCATACAAGACTAGTACCATTTATGTTATGATCTTAGCCTACCCTATGCCTTACCCTAGGCCTTATGCTAGTGAAGAACCTTGTGAATCAACGTATGGTTTATGGGTCAGAAGCATTAGCATTACCTGGAAGCTTATTAAAATTCAAAACCCCAAGCTGCACCTTAAATCTACAGAATCAGATCTGATGTTTCACTGAGATCTCTAGGTGGTTTGTATGTGCAGTAATGTTTGAGAAGCATTGGTTCACGGGATGTACCAAAAATGATACTTAAAAATAGTAATCACAGCTTCCCTACATTTTCAAAGAACTGAATAGATGTATAATTGCCCAATTCCTCCATAACTGGAAGTACATTCAAGTTCTTTTATTTCTATGATCACCAAGTCCCTCCTTATCTAACCACAATAAAAATATTCTCCCTGCATTCTTCTCAAAGCTCCTGGAAAAGTTAGATGAGGATGCTCTTGTCTCTTTAGGCTTCTTTAATCTAGAGCAATTCCTCCATCTTTCATTGGCTTTCATCACCTTGACATCATGTTGACAAAGGAAGATTGTAGATCAACTATTTTGTGGAATGTCTTTCAGTTTGTGTTTGTCTGATGTGTCCTCATAATTAAATACAGGTTATTTATCTTTAGAAGAAATAGGAAGGAAGTGATGCTGTATCATCTCAGGTAATGTATGATTTCAGTTCATCCCATTCATTACTGGTGATGTTGACTTCGATCATTTAATTAAGATAGTATCTGTTGAGATTGTCCACTGTAAAATTACTTATTTTTTCTTTTTAATTAATAAATATTTTGGGTGGAGATACTTTGAGGCTATGAAAATATACTGTTCCTCATCAACTTTCTATTTATTTATTTACATAAGTAGAGGCTCATTTTATTCTATAAATACTAATCCACTACTACCATTATTTATCTTGTTGCCTGGATCTTCTTAGACTTACCCACTGGAGAAGGTGGCTTTGTATTCTTTCAGCATGTCCCTATCATTCTTTGAGTACTTCCTTACTTTTTGGAACCAGAAGACATTCCAGGTTTATCTCATACTCATCCTTCCCAAGCCCCACAGCTACTTCCCCAGAAGCCATGGTTTCTGTGGGTGGAGAATGGTACTTGAAGCCAAGATCTGGGCTCCAGTTTGCTTACAGGTACTGGGATAGTTGTGCTCCCAGGCTAACTATGAGGATGAAGCTAAGGATCACGTATATACACAAAAGAAAACCCTTTCAGGGCATCCACTCCCACTGTCCCCCATATGGACACACTCATCTTTCTTCTGAGGCTTTGGTGTCTCATACTACACCATCCCTGTATCTACCGAGTCTCCCTTATAGATGCATTTTTTTACCCACACACAGGCCTTCCCTGCCATGCTGGGCCACTCTCTTGCACAAATACCTCTTCACTCTGCTTGGGCTCTAACACCCGGCTCTAGGAGCACTGCTGCCGCCACCCCCTGCAAGCTTTCCTTTCTTTCTCTGACTGGGCTCTGGTACCTCAAGCTAGATGGCTGTAGCTCCTCAATTCTGCCTTTCTGTACGGATCCCTTTCTTACTCAGTTCCAACCAACACATCCTGGACCCAGTATTTTACTAAGGAAAGAGAGGAAAAGGAACGGCAGGGAAGGGCAGTGTGATGGTCAATTTTATGAGTCCACTTGGTGATTCTACAGTTCCTGGCTATTCAGTCAAACACACATCTAGGAGTTATTATGAATATATTTGTTATATGATGAAAATTTATAATCAGTTTCCTTCATGTAAGGGATATTATTCTAGATAATCTGGGTGAGTCTATAAGCTGAAAGACCCTTAGAGTGGAAGTGAGGCTTCCCTGGGAAGAATATATTTTGCCTATGGACAGTAGGCTTCCATTCATGCTCCAGAATTCTAGCCTGCCCTTCATGACGGCCTGCCCTACATATTTGGACTTTCCTAACCAGCCCCGCAGTTACATACATTCATTCCTTGCAATAAATCTCTTTGTATATCTCCTAACTGTTTTGCCTCTCTGGTTTAACCCTGTCTGATACAGGAAGGAAAGGGTAGAGGAAAAGGAAGAGAAAACATGTAATTATTATTTTTAATGAAAATTCACTGTGAAATGTTCAACTTCAATTTCCTCTTTCTACAAGGGATGACAAATAGTGCCACAAAATATATGGCATGAGAATTTAAGTTAGTCACAAGGAAGAATTTTCTTACAGTGAAGGTTAAATATGAAAGCATGACACGATTCTCTTAATCATTGACATCTAAGCAACGTCTACTCAGAAAGAATATGAATTATTTTCCTGTATTCATTTGCAACCCTGCTCCAAGAATTCCCTTCCATAATGAGTAAACCAACCTTCTCTTTGAGTTCCAAAGTGAGAAGTCAGAATGCACATTAAGAGAAGGGTAAAATATTTTGAGATAAAAGGTTACAATAAATAGACATTTATATGTGCAGCTATAGTCAATGTGATGTTCTCTTCTGTGACTTTCCTATCACTAGGTTCATGCTAACTTCTCTTTCTAGAATACTTGTTCTCTGCCCCTCATCGAATTGCCTCCTCAATCTGTATGGCTCAGCATGAAGCTTTCTCTTCTTCTTAAAAGCTTTCTCCAAGTAACTCTGTCTTCTGCTGTTAACACCTATCTGAACACACATTTATTTTCTATTTATTTACATATCACAATTTCTTCCTCTTTTAAAAAATCTTTTTTTCACTTTCTTTTCCTCAACCAGATTTTAAACCCCATTAAAAGAGAGTTCATGCCTTTCCTGTTCACTTTCTCAGGTCCAGCACTTGAAACAGGTTTGTCGTCCAATAAGTATTTGCCAAATGAATGAATGTCACTGTGCCACTGTTGCTTACCAGCCCATGATCCCAACATCAAATTTAAAAAAAAATGTTTGATACAGGATCAGAGATTGTCTGTCTACTGATTAGATGCCACCCAGTTTCAAATCCCTAAATGGATAAATCCAAATAAAATCTATTTCAGTCCAATTTCACCATTTCAGTTTTATTGTGTACTATCATTCTGCATGGAAACAGTTACTACACTTTGGCTTATCTGAGTAGATACTGTGTAACTAACCTATTTGTCATTTAGTTTTGCATTTAGTTATGGTGAGGTTTACAACTGACTAGACCACAATCAGCATTATAAATGGATACATTTGAAATTAGCTGCTCCCATAAACTTGGTTGTGGAAGAGCCAGCGAACTAGTACAAATATGTAATAAATCAGACGGAAGGAGAGAAAAGTCCCACACACCTGTCTTAGATATACCGTGAAAAAAATCCAGTAATCTCCTTTTAATGCTGTTGGAAGTTAGAAATATTACGGGATCATCCTATGCACTCAATATAGACGATACAGACTAAGTTGTTGGGATAATTTTCTGTCCATTATAGTAATTCTTCAATAACATTTTCTTCATTTTTGTGCCATAGTAAAGAATAACCAAGAATGCTTTTTTCTCTGATTTCTGATTACTAAACCCACTCACTGATTATTGTTGTTATTTATTTGGCTTTTTTCTTACTTGTATACTTTGTGACTGTCACTGTAAATATCATTTGTCAATGTTTATGTAAAATAAAATAGCCTGATTGATTAGGTTGGTTAAATAGCCTTTTATTTTTTGACTAGTTCTTACCAAATTTTTTTCTTCCTTCAGCAAAGGACATAATCATTGTATAAATCAACATTGGTTGTTTTGGCATTGGAGTGCTTTGCTGATGAGGCCAAAGCATATTCACAGATGTCCTTAGATGGTGAGATACGATTTACAAATATGTAGATGATGCTTTATGGAGAGAATCAATTGGATGTGTGAATGCTTTGCTCTCCATGCAGATGTTCTGAACTTTTTGGTGGACAAGTTTTTGTTTTTTGGTTTTTGTTTCTTTGAAATAATGTGCTGAATTACTCATGAAGCAGTCACAAAATGCTGTGCTGTTCTAAGAGTAATGACTATGTTGAGATCATTTTTTTATTAAAAAGCATCAGTAAGTAGGCACATTCCCATTTTGGCTTTCTTCTTAAAAGACAAAATATTTAGCATAACATTTGTGACTTTCATTCCAAACGTGTTTGAAAAACGATCAGCTTAAGTCTGTATGTTTTTGTTACTAAGTATTTTAAAATACCTTGATAATTGATTATATTTTCAGTTTATATTTAATCATTTAGTTTTATAAAACTGAAAAGAGGGTGCTTTATATATAACTTAGACTTCTGATTTTCATAAATTATCGTATTAATAAGTGAGTGTTTTAAAACATGTGGGATTCCAAGAAAGGTTTTTGCCATTCCAATCTTTTTCATTTTTATATTCAAGTCACATACATAAGTTGCAGAAATGTTGAGAGTCTTCTCAAACCTTCTTTAGGAAAGTAGACAGATGGATTTGATTTTTGTAGGGAATGTAAGTGGTCAAATGCCTTCCTTCCAAATCCATGTATTTTCATTTTCTGAACAGCCTCTATTGTTTGATAGCTTGGTGTATATTTTTGTTTTTCTTTTGTGATGTGAAAACTTTACCATTCTAACTCTTACTATTTTGCATATAAATCATCACTGGAAATGAGAATCATAGCTTACATTTCATAGCTTGAGCTCTCAAAAGATTCAGCTGTGTGTAAACCCAACTTTGTTACTGAGCATTTCCTGGGTTTGATTAGATTTAGGCATCACATAAAAATATTGGAGGATATAAATTCAAATCTGGAAACAGAAGGCATTGAGCTGTTTAGAATTTGAAAGGACAATCAGCCTGAGATACGTATAGAACTTGCATTATAGTCTCCCTGGAATGTGAGACAATAGATGTGATGTGTGTGTTTTGGTTCAGAGTTCAAATGAAAAGGTGCACCTTAAGAAAGTTACTGAAAATAAAGAAAGAGCGTGTGTACCTGGATAAAACTGGATGGAAGGAAGTGTAGAAGAGTACTTGCCCCACGCCCTGTGTTATTACCAGAAGGTCGAAGTCAAAAGACTTCTCAATGTCATTTACTCTGTTCATTTTGGTTGACCTGGGAATTAATGATGAGCCTGCCTTGAATGTTCACACGATGGCAAGGGAATCATTTATTTTGTAAGTGGCACTGGAATCTGCTGAAACATGCACAATTTAAACTAGCCAGCCAGCCGTTCTGTCCTGCTGATGCAGTGGTAGCAAGGACACAGCATCTAAGTATCACATTTTGCTTGGCTGGAACCCTCTATCTGCATAGGGTCCACGGAGCATGGATCTTGGTCTTATGAAACAAATCTTTCCTCTTTAAATGTCAGTATCTCATTAGACCTTTGCTTTGGTTCGTGTTAGTGATGTTTCCCCCTTTTCTCTAGTGAAATGAAGTGACGTGGTTAACAGCCTCTGCGGCCTTAAAAGTACAAGCTTGTAATTTGACTCTAGGTAGAGTGTGTGACTCTGAAACAAAGACTGAACGTGCATTTCTGTCATGGAGGGATTTAAAGATCACAATAAAACTTGATAAAGACATAGCTTATAAGAGAGCAATGGTAATTTCCATGTTCTATAACGCTCAATTAGGCGGTTCCATTTGACCTCTAAAGACCTTGGATGAATTATAGTGATGCTCAATTGTTAGAGTCTAACTGTTTTATCTCTTGGGTGAGACTATATTTTGGTAACATATTCTAAAGGGATGCTATGCGTCTTGTTAGCAGACGGTTTCTATCATTCAATTTTCTGTCTTTTAGACAAAAACACAATTCTGATTTTATAAGATGGTTTTATGATACATCCGTTCAGAATGATATGGGGAAAATTTTCGGGGTCTATGTCAAATTGTAGAGGTATATTGACCTGCTAGTCTGTCATGAGCGATAACCAATTTTTTAAATACTGAGTGCTGTGGATGAGTTTACACATTATTTGGACAAAATTAATTGTTTAGTATTAAGCTGAAGGAAATGTCTCTTTAGCTTCACAGTGGCAAATAGTATTTTAGCCTGACAGTCACATTTCAGTCAATTGTTTTGAAATGACATAGAAAGACACACAACAACGACAGCAAGGACAGATGCGGTAATTAATATATTTTAAAAATTCTTTATTGTCTAATTGATCTATGTGTTAGAGTTAGAGAAAGAAATCCTACCAAAAGGTTTATAACACGGCTACTATCAGCTACTACTACTGACATTAATGATGATGGTATTAACAGTAACGATAACATAAAAAGGCTTCTTCTCCTCACCACCTTTCACAATATCCCCCCCTCCTAGGGACTGTCCTGGCTTTAATATCAAAAATCGTGTTCCCGGAAGCCCTTTAGCGCCTGGCAAACCAGGAGCAGTGATCACTCTAACTTAAACAAAGCACCTTTTCATGGTGTGTCAATACCATGACAGAACCAAGGAGCATTATGATGCTCCTCCCCTTTTTATATTGCTCTCTGGGCTTCTTGGAGACGATCATTGGTGTTTATCTCCACTTGCATAATTTACTATCCACATAGTCTTATTTCTTGTTTCAAATGCTATATCATTCTCTTAAATCCCCATTTTTAATGCAGACCTCCTTTCCATAATAACCCTTTTCTTTTTTCCTGAGTTGATCCACTCTTGTGGTTTAATCCTTCACTTTCTGAAGCACATTTTTCTTTCCTCAGAAAAAGTGCAAAAAAGTATATCTGTGTCCTTGTATGAAAAAAAAAAATGGAGTAGTATTCTACCCTCACTCTGAGTGGATATTTTGACTTGGCATAATATTCAAGGTTGAATATTATTTGCCTTCATAATTTTGAAGACAGCTCTAGAATCCGTAGTTGCTACTGAGAAATCTGAAGTCATGATGATTCTTACCCTATGTGTATGATGTTTTCCCCCTTCTCTTTGGAAGATGTAAAGATATTCATTTAATCTCTGATATTTGGAAATTTCAAGATAAGTGACCCTAGGTAGACGTTTTCTCTTATTACTTCAAGCAGCCTGTAGACATTTGTCCTTTAGTTCCAGAAATTGTCTCGGGTAATTTATTTTCATTTATTTAATTCATCTGTGCTTCCTGGGATATGTTTAGTCAGAAATTGTTCTCAGATTTGATCTAGTAAGTAAATTTTATTTCATATTTTCTAACTTTATTCCTTTTTATTCTACCTTCTAAAAAACCTTTTCTCAAATTTGTCTTCATAACATTTAGTTGAGCTATTTTTTATAATATTTTGATTTCCAAGAGTTCTTTCTTCTTTTCTGATTTTTACTTTCATAGCACTGAAAATTTTTGCATGCATTAACCCCTCTTTGTGGAGAGAGTAATTACTTAAGGATTTTTGTTTGTTTGATTATTTTGAAGAGTTATCTCTTTTGTTAAGTCTGAAATATCACTTTTCTACTTCTTTTCCTTCTTCCTCTCATTTTGAGATCTTTTAAGCTGTCAGGTGATCTTTAGCACTCTCTTCTTATATACGAGGGAAGCATTACAGTATCTGTTTGAAAGCCCTTTGTGCACTGGTGGCCAAAGGAAGGGGACTAGACCCAGTGATTGCTTGGGCAGCTGGCTGTTTCTCTGGGGTACTCGCTTCCAAAACAGGGACGTGTACACGTTATTTCTCTGAGGAGCCTCAGTTTATCTAGTAATGATGCTTCCTGTAGACTGTCCCAGAGAAGAATTTTGCAGCTACTGTTGTTACTCAGGCTCTTAGTAGGAGGCAGTGTCAGACCACACCACGTGCAAATGTTTATTTTCCTTCTGTGTTTTAAACTCTGTGCCTCACGTGCACGTTTCACCATATCAGCTGATTTTGAATCTTGTGCATCTAGATGAATTTCTCCAGAAAACAGTTTAAAAATTTCTCCTGTAAATTAAGATCTGACTGCTGACTTTCTTTTTTTTCTCACTTATCCTACCAACCCCCTCCCTCATGGCAACTACCTGTCTCTTCTCTGTATCTGTAACTCTGTTTCTGTTTTGTTTGTTCATTTGTTTTGTTTTTTACATTTAACATATGAGTAAAATCACATGGTATTTTTCCTTCTCTGTCTGATTTATTTCACTTAGCATAATACCCTCTAGGTCCAGCCATGTTGTTTCAAATGACAAGATTCCATTTGTTTTTATGGACTGAGTAAGTATTCCACTGATTGCTGATATTCTTTGTACTTGGTGGTGAAAGGGGTAAAGTCAAGTATTTATTATAGGGATTTTTCAAATGATCCCTCTGTTTTCGTTCCCACTCCTCACCTTTTGCTGGTTCTTAGAACTTTCTGAAGTTCTTCAGGGAAAATCAGTTCAAAACCCCTTCCCCCGAACTTTGATCTTCTTTCTCATTGTAAATCAGTGACTACTTTTTGACCTGCTTTCCATTTTTCAATTTTTTTTGGTTGCATTCAGTCACCACATTATATCCCATTTCTACTTCTGTATACCATTTTATTCCTTGTATATCCTATTATTTTGTAATGGGCTCTGGAGAAATGAGAGATAATCAAATGGCCAATGGACCATCTCTTGACAGAGGTGAAGATCACATTCATTAAAAAATGGCCTCAGTAGTGGCAGAAGTGATAGATGTAGCAGAAATAGGTGCAGTCATTAAAGGAGGAACAACTGACAGTATCCACAAGCCCTACACAGTTACTACCAGTGACACCACATCATTAGTGGCACCTCATAGTTTATAGATACTTTTAGGGACATTTGATTTTACTTCACTTAATTCTTGCAATAGCTCTGTGCAATGGAATGGACATGTATCATTAATCATTACCCACACATCTTACTTTACAGATGTGAAATGTGAGAATCGGGGGGAATAAATAATTTACTCAATTTTGCTCAACTAGTAAGTGCTGTAGGAAAGTCTACTCAGTCTACCTTTTTTTTAGTGTTCATCTCTCATGAAGGTAATTTGCAGAGGGATTTTGAAGCATTAGATATGAATTTGATTTTAAACACTTCCCAGATGCCTTCCAGTCTTGTGATTCTTGCAACAGTCATCAACCATGAATCTTCCCTTCAAGAATTAATTGTTTAGAAAATTAGGGTAGCTCAGACATTTCATTATTATTGTAAGTTCTGAAATAGAAAGGAATTTTGCTTATTAACAGGTTTTACCATAAATTGGATATCTCTGGTAGTCCTCAGATACAACATGACTAAAACCAAAGTAAATAGCCCTTTTCTGACCCTGGATTTCAATTTTTCCAGGCATCCAGGTTGAGAACCGAAGGATATTATTTGACTTCATATTTCCCACCAGTTCTTCTCTCTGCAGCCCCAGATGGATTTACAAGTTCTATGGATTTGATCTCTCCTCTTTTTCAGTCTTATTAATTCTACTACAGCTTAGGTGCTCACCTATACTTCCCATTCATTCCCTCCCGTCCATAGTAAGCACTGTGGCAGATTCACTAAAGCTCTGTTGAAGTCACTGTCTCTTATCAAACTTTCAGTTTGCTAACTATGGTGCAGCATTGTCCAGCATCCTTGTCTTTAATCCTCTTCATCAGATTCTTTGAACAATTTCCAAACACGTTTCTGCATCATTCCTTCTTCATTCCTTCTCCTCCAAATACCTTCCAAAACCTCTTCCTGTTAAAGTTTTATCATTATTCAGAAGCCATCTCAAAGGCTACTGTTCCTTGGCAGAGGTCTTTCTCACTGCCTTTCACAAATTTCATAGGCTATTTTTCTCATCTGAAATCACTTTGCAGATAGTTTTTCTCCGTACTACTTGAAAATAGAGTATATTCTCTAGTGTATAGCAGAGTGCCTTAGACAAGAAGTTAGAGTAAATGGAAATTATTTCGATTAGGTGCAGGGGAGGTATTTTACTGAGTCGTGTAAGTGAAACCTGTGGTTTTAAAATAATAGAATTAGAATGATGCCAGCAACTAGTCTTTTGTCCCTGTGCAGCAGTGCTTCAAGCTCCTTGTTGCATGAGTTTGACTCAATATGAAAGGAAGATTTTGAAGAACAGGAAAGTGACATGAAGGGCAAAGGGGAGAATAGGTAAGAAAGCCTACAGAGAAGAGAAATCATGAGCTTTCAGATGAGCTATAGAAGTGATAAGGAAAACTGGTTAAAGGATATTTGTGAACCCCTTCTGGATTATAAAAGAACCTCAAAGGCAAGGACATTATACTACGCTTTTCATCCCTTCCGAACGTGCACTGTTTAATTTCTGGTGGAAATAAGCCCGGTTTACCATGTTAATGCAGGAAGAATCCTTAGTTTCTTGCCTACACTGATCACAACGATTTTATATAATTCGATGCTGCTTCTCCTAACCTGGCTATTTTTCAAAACAGAACCATCATCTTTACTTTGGATCTTCCTGAAGGCAACCAAAGGCTATCTTGGAAAAGAGTCCAAACTATGGAATGAAACTACAGGTTATTTCTAGCACAGTCAATGCGAACGCGTCTGTATGACATGAATGATAATAGTCAAAGCGTAAGTTTCCAGTTTATCCTCAGTATAAAGCTGGGTGGTCAGTGTGGTTTAGACCACATTGACTGTAACTCTGTTCATTTTCGGTCCTTTGCCTTTGCCTTCAGTTTCTGCTAAGTCCCTTGCACATTCCCAAAACTGTGTTCACCTAATGAAGTTCTAGGCTGCAATGCCACTCTTTGTGCCAAAACCACATGATCCTTCCTCTGTTCGCTTTCTCAGACTTCTTTTACTTGTTTGGTGGAAGGCAATTTTCTTCTCTCCAATGGGTTTTGCGGAATGCCTTCTATAAATTATTGCTCCAGAAAGTGTTTTCTCTTCCCATTCGTAAGACGCTATCTATAGCTAATTCTCCCTCCCTGGTCTTACAAATTCTTTGACATTTTCCTTATATGCTGCTCTGGCTCTAGTAAAGAGGAGGATAAAACTAAAAATAGAACTACCGTATGATCCAGCAACCCCTCTTCTGGTACATATTCAAAGGAAATGAAATCAGTGCCTCAAAGAAATAATCTGCATTCCCATGTTTACTGAAGCATTACTCACAATAGCCAAGATATGGAAACAATCTAAGTGTCTGCCGTAGATATATTATATATAGATATATTACTAAGCCTTAAAAAAAGAAGGAGATTCTGCCATTTGCAACAACATTGATGAACCTGGAGGATATTATGCTAAATCAAATAAATCAGATACAGAAAGGGAAAAAACTGCATTATCTCACTTATATGTAGAATCTAAGAAAGTCCAGTACATAGAAGCTGAGAGTAGAACAGTGGTTACTGGGGTGGGGAAGGTGGGAGAAATGAAGAGATGTTGGTCAAAGGGGACAGACTTGCAGTTTTGCAGTGTGAGCATCTCTAGAGATCTAATATAGAGCATAATGACAATAGTTAGTAACACTGAAGTGAATATGAGAAATTTGCTAAGAGAGTTAATATCAGGTGCTCTCATCACCAAAAGAGGAAAAAAAAGGTAACTCTGTAAGAAGATATGCTAATTAGCTTGACTACAGTATTTATTTCACTATGTATATATGTCAAATCATCATGTAGAATTTAAATATATACAGCTTTTATTTTTTTAAAAAAGACAAGTACGGTATTTGACAATTCTCATATTAGAGAAACATTAGAGTTTTTGAGTTAGGTCTGCCCTTAAAATGGCTTTCCTATTGGAAGGTGACATGACACTTTCAGTGTGTCACCGTTAAGCAATTTCCTTTGATCAACAAATTAAGAGTTTATTTAAACCATCTCATACCCACTTCCATTCAACGTAGATACAAATAATGGACATTCAGTAAGTTTGTTTTAAAATTATTATAATCAATAAATCTAAGGTTTTTGGCCAATAGCCTCTACCAGTATGTGTCCAATGTACAAAATGGCTGTTCTAAAAACAAACAAACAAAAAACTACAGTTGGAATAAAAACTCAAATATTTATGCTTAGCTCAACATTTGCCTGACAGTAACATGTGCTTTATCTTTTTATTAGAAAGAGATTTACATTTAAATTCCCTGTCAATAATAGAACTTTATCTTAAGTCTAAGTTCCCTGATAGTACCTCTCCCCGCCAAAAAAAAAAGACAAAAAAACCTGAAGAACATCTTACCAAGTATTGAAACCAGACCTTCTGATTTTCTTTCCTTCCTGTTCTTCTTCCGTGAAAAGAATACATTTGGTCTGACTTAATGTCTCAGAGATGTGTCTCACCCCCAGATTACTGGCTGTTATCCAGGCAAGTTTTTTGCAACCATGTATGATTTCAGAGTTCAAATGCTCTCCTTGTCTGGAGGGAGATTTCATGGTCAAGAATCAAATAGTTCTTAATTCTTTCTGGGAAGACAGGCTTCTCTCCAAGTCTATTTCAGTTCTTACCCCCACCCTCTACCGCAAACACACATATCCATACAACTCCTGGGATGTATCATTCTTTCCCCAGGGTGCTGACAGGAGACTTGGATTACCTAGCACACTGAGAAGTAAAAAGATCAGGTACTAAGGTATTGCATAGCACAAAAACCATTCAGTGATGATTTATTTTTGTCTCAACTTGGATATGCTTGCTTCCATGAGTTGAGTTTTTAATAGCAAAATTTGTATGAAATATATTGAGAATGTCAACTCAGTTGTATACATTTTATCCTTCTAAAAGTAGAAAATGCTTACATTAGTGCCATGGCAATTTTCATAAACTCTGTAGAATCTGGAGCTTAGAGCACATTTGGAAACCCTTCTGGTTTGATCCCTAACTCTGTCAGTGAACAGCACGTCCCTCATGTGTACGTTGACGTCGTGTACCCAGCAGTGATGTGATCCTCTCCTAGGGGTGGGGAAGTGCTAGAACTATGCCCCTCCAGATGCCTCTCCCCAGACCTCAGAGCAAATGGGAAGAGCTATGGGGTCAGTTTGAACCCCAGCTCTAATAGATGTGTGGCTTTAGGTGAATTGAAGTTTTGTGTATTTTCACCTTACTACCTATAGAGTTGGATTAAAAACACAGAGTTCACAAACCTGTATAGATAAAGGAGATAACACAAAGTACCATTTAATAAATATTATCACCTCTTTTCTTTCATTTTCTTCTGGTTTGTTCTGCTCTCTTTCCCTTTTGATTTAAGAGGAGAGTAACTTCAGAGGAAGTTGTGGTTTTTCACTAGGATTAGCTTAAATGTATGTCCCCCCTTTAAGGGTAAACAACTTCCCTTCTTATACTAGATTTGTACAAGGAGAGATGCACCTTCTTGTACTAGATTTTGTCATCTGGCCATCAGCAGACCAGTGTGCAAATGTAAAATGGAACCTTGGCTACTTACAGCCAGAAAATGATGCACACAATCCGTATGCTGTTCTGGTCTGTTTTTTCCTGTTCCTCTACTCAATTGTGCCCAACAAGGAAAGCAGGGAATAAATTGATCCTGATTCTTACCTATTATAAAGTTCAAGGCAGAGTATGCTCTTCTGCTGGTCCTGCATCCAGTGTTCCCTCTTGAATGAGATGTTCTGTTTCAGCCTCAGAAAAAAGTCCTCCTGTAGTTGATTCTTTTGTCTTTTCTGTCTGTTTACCACTGTGAGGGTAAAAGTTAAATGTTTCTGGCATGAAGAATTGTTCTTTAATGGGCACAGAGTTTCAGTATTGCAGTATGGAAAAAGTTCTGGATCTGGATGGATGAGTGGCAATCAGGGCTGATATTGACAAGCTAACTCTCATTGCCTTGCACAATACGATTTCCCTACGAAAGACTGTAACTGCTACAGGAAGAAATGGTAGATTCTCCTCCTTTGCTGACCTAAATAGGAAACAACAACAACAACAACAACAAAAACCTCTCTTGGGCATCTTAATATCCAAAAGCACTTTGATTAATATGAAATCAGCAAAAAACTAATTGTGTATTAATTCACAGCTTTTAATATTCTGAAATGTTTTTCATGATCTCATTAATGCTAATTTAATTTGTATACAAATGAAATCAGTGGCAAAGGAAATACTTCCAAAACTTGAGCCTACAAAGATGAAGTGAATTTCTATGTAGCATAAAGTATTTTAAATCAGAGTAATTAGTAGTTTTTTTGAAACAGGAGAATAAATTGAGCTCCTTTACAACATGACCTATTTTCACATATGACTTGATTCTAGAGTTTGAAAGTTCTGATTTACTCATCTGTACCCAGCTTCACTCCCAAACAATGCTGGTCTCTTTGGAACCCAGGATGTCTATTGGTTTACCCATCCAGTATTAAAGTGCGATCTTCTTGCTCTTTTTGCTTCAAGTTCTTCGGTTTTCTTTCACTACTTGGCCCCTGGAACATTGTACGTGCCTTCATCCCTTCCTGAAAAGTTTCCCACGAGTCTCCTGCCAAGCTGCCTCCTTCTCATGATTTAGCATTTAGCTCAACTCTTACTTTCTCAGAAAAGTCAATCCTTTGCCATCTTATCTCATTTCTGCTTTCCGAGGCTTCCCTATTGCATCATGCAGTACTTTAGTCCCCCAACCCCTATTTTTGTTTGTTTTTTCATGCACATTTCCTCTATGCTCAGGCTAAATGTAAGTTCTTCCAGCTGCTTTTTACCCGATCTCATTTCCTCCACCTTCTCTAGGGCAGTGACTCTCCCAGCCAGAGCACTGTGGGACTGCTACTTCCTGAGATTTGGACATTAGTCTCTCTAATGCTGCCCGAGACGCTATTTGAAAGCACATCATCTCCTTCCTTGGCTCCTGTGAAGCCTATTCTCTGCTAAGATTTTATGTGAGTTGCTATAAAGACTATTCTCCCAAATTCTGTAGGTATTGGATTCTTTTTTAAATGAATTTAAATGAAGGTATTTCTATTTAATTGGCACCTGAATCACAAAAAAATAAACTATATTCTTTAGCCACGTCCTTTTGAAAGTCATTGTAGTGCTTCCCACTTCTTGAGAGAGCAAGCAAGAAGTGCAACATTTAGCTTGCATTCAGTTTGCATTCCTTCTTCCGCACTGAGCCTGCTTCATCCACTCTAACTCCCCTGTGTCATTAGGTTTCATGAATCTAGAAAACCTGCAGAAAACCAACACCAGGGATGCATTTTGAGTGGCTTGGGGAATATTTTTAGAATCTTGTGTTAAAAGGCACAAAATATAATAGTGTTACTCCATGTGGAGTGGCAAATCACTTGCATTTTGTGCAAGGGAAACTGCTGACATGAACTGGGTGGAATACTCTTTTAGCTATTTGCAAGTAAGGGTTGGCGTTAATGTATTTAGATATTTTGTCTTCCAAGCCAACCCCACGCCTAATTACACTGTATGGAAGGTTAAGTAGGCACTGAACTAAGAGATGTGGAATCACAGGCAGCGTAATCCTAGTGTGGTTTCCCCTAGCACCACATAGTTGTGTTTTTCTGATATTGTGGAGAACTTCATAATTATGCATTTTCTGCCAGTGAGAGATCCAGTGTGTAATTACACAGTTCAGATGCAGAACTTCTGGTTACTGTTCAAATACATGTAGCTACATGGGATTAAAATGTATTTAACACTAATTACATAGAAATGTGATGGGGCGTGTTACTGCTTTTACTGTGAGTACGAAACGTGCAGGTATGATTGACCCTATTTGTATGTGAGGATAGTGTCGGTCCCTGCGTGCAACTTTGCACAGCTATTCTGTTAGTGTAATGCTCTTGATAGTTTAACACCAACTTTACACACATTATAAAAGGAAATGAATGAAATCCACAGTGGGGTAGATTTTGGGTAAAAAGTGTATATTTATTATTTGTGTATTTTGGAGTTTCTTTTTGTTTAGCAAGCATCATCATGTAATCTCATCAATGAACACCAGATGGCGCTGCATTGAATGACATGGCGTTTTCAATTGACAATAAATGCTGGAAACATTTTGGAGATGGAGTGCACGTGAGAAATAATCATGCCTAGCGTCTCATTTTGCAAATGAAAGTACTCCAACTCAGATGGGTTATAGAATTTCTACAAGACCACGTTAGAGATAAATGTCTGACCTGGCATTCAAATCCCAGTGTATTTTAAACGTGCTGTCCTATCTTTCCATGTGATTATGGTTTTCATTGCATAAAAGGAAGAGGGGCACGAGGGTAATCGTCACATTTTAAATCCTAGCTGCGACACTTACTATCTGTGTGACACTGGACACGTCATTTAGCCGCTTCACACTTAGTTTCCTTTGTGGGGGGAAAACGGGATTAAAAACACACATACCTTATCGTTTTCTCTTAAGTTGATTGCTTTAAAAGCTCTATGTAAAATAGTAAGTAATTTGCTACATAGCAGACTCTTGAGACATATTGGTCCCTCATGAATTTAAGGGACCATCAGTGTTCCATCATTTTTATAATCCTAAAGTCTTTATTACCTGGCTCATTTTACCTTACTTGGTATTTACGATAAGCAGCCTTTGCTCTCAGGAGCTTACGCCCCAAGACACTCAAATGGAGATCTGTAGACAAACAGCAGAATGCAAGTCCTCCAGAGAATCACATGGGCCAAGGATGTGGTAGAGGGAGGTGGCTGTTCAGCTTGGCCAGGGTAGGCAAGGGGACACTGCAGGTCTGGTGGGGTCTCAGGCGGGCTACTTTAACTTCTCAGGACGGGACTTTGGACTTTTCTCTCTTTGCCTCTTCTCATTCTTCTTGAGTCTCTCTCAGCCCATGCATTCTTCTCAGATTGTCCACTATCACCTCCTGCGGCAAACTCTCTCTTAGAGCTTCTCCTTTGGATTTTGGTTTGATGTACGTTCTGAGGCTTGTCTTCATTAATAACTAGATCTGGGTCTTTAGCTCCTTTCCTATCGTGGCCCCAATGTATTTTTTGTGCAAAACGAAGGGCTGCACTAGATAGACCACTTATCTTTGGAATTCTATAGTTCTGTGACTTTTCCCTGCTCTTCTTTTGTGACAAACGCTCTCCCCTGCAACACATACATGCACACAAGTTGGGTATAATTGCTCCCCCGATGGAACTCATAGGCCCCTAAAATACCTGCGTTTAGACTTTGTTTAGTCCTCTCCCTCAGCGACTGTTCTTTTTCATGACTTGCACCTAATGAGACATTAGCAAACATGATGCAAGCAGAGATTTAAAAGCATTTTCCCAGTGGATTTGTCATTTGGCATAATGTCTCCAGCAACCAAGAGATCACCATGCAGAGAAGCTCACACCAGCCTTATGGAGAAATAGCAGGGAACCCACACAGTAGTCAGAATTCAGACACCAGACATATGACTCATCCCAGCCATCCCATCCAGCCCCAGTCATTTAAGCACCCAACCTGAGGCCCCAGATAGTGTGGTATTGACCGCACTATCCCTTATGTCCAGCCAAATCTCTGACCAGTAATTGGAAGCAAATAAAATGGCTGATGTGTTTAAGCTAGTCAGTCTTGCAGTGTTTTGTTACACAGCAAGAGATAACTGAAACACTGCGTAAATGTGTAGGTTGGCTTCAGCGTAAGGCTCTCTAAGCCACCATTCCCTCATCTGTAAGTGGTGCATAGTAATGGTACCAATATCACAGGATTAGTGTTATTAAAGGAGATAATACAAGAATAGTCATTAAGGGACAGTAATTGGCACAGAAGACCTCAGTGTTAGTTACTATTAAAGGAAAACACTGTCATAATTTGATAGACTTGGCCCCCCAAAATCTTAATGAAGTGAAATGAAGGATTGACTATTAGGAGGTTGATAAGATGATTGGAGTAAACCTGTACAGCTGGGAGATGAGAATTCCAAGGCAGCTGCAGTCATCCAGATATGCCCAGTTCCAGCTGCTGCTTTGTATACTCTTGTGGTGTTTTTTAGCTGTAGCTTAAATAATGAGGGGGATCATTCTGAGTCCTCTAGCTGTCTGGGACTGCCAGAAGCTTCATGGTTAGCTGACACTGTTTCCCTGGCTCTACTGCGGGAGAAGAAACCAAGAGATTGCTGATGACACAGGGAGAGTTTGACTCCTTGCTTCCTGAGAAAGGATCACCTGATATTATTTCTCATTTGGACTTTTCCCCTCCTTATCCTTCTTTTTCACTATTCCCTCCCTTTTAATCCCTTCACCCTAACCCCATTCTCTTCAATTACAAGGACTTTCGCCTGCTTCCATTTGCGAACTTGGGTTGGGTCGGGGAAAGGGGTTGGGCAGTTGCTTATCACATTTTATCCAAATCTGCCTTTTGGTAGGTTATGTTATCATGGTGTTCTGCTGTGCTACAGTTATTTGCTATCATCATCATAGTAGTACACTCACTATTTTACACACTATGTATTTCACACATTTTATGTATTGTACATACTGTATTTTTGTACTGTATACTCTGTATCCATATGCAATACAATGTATGCATTACAATTACACGTTTTACAAGTTAACAACTGCATCTCAAAAGGAGTTTAGTCATGTGCCCAAATGAGCTGGGACAGATCATTATCTATCACTGGTAACATTCTCCCCATCTGTGCAGTGGGGATCACTGTACATACCTTCTATGATCATCATGAGGATTATTGGTAATAATACATGCAAATAGCTTAGGATAATGTTTGGTATAGAACTATTACAACCTTACCTTTTCTTGCTCTGGAAAATACCCCTTATCAGAACTCCAGGGCCCTGTTAGTGGTACTGTTATCTATGTAGATGCTTCCATGATCAAATACCATGAAAGACCCCATACTGAATCCTTCTAACAACTTAGCTCTCTGCAATGCATACCCAAATTATGTAATATATATGCAATAAAATGAATATTTGCATTTTTATTTTCTGAGTTGAATGTTAAATTACTGACCTGGATATCTCTCCTGCTGCAAACACCATGCTCTGGAGTTCACCAAGTCTCCTGTGCATTGTCACTGCTCTATAGATCATTCTTGAGTTACTTTTTATTCTACAGTAAATTAGATTGAAAGACTGCTAGCACTGCTCAGCACACCCATGAGACAGCTGTAACTTGATCAGGGTCATGCAGCCAATCAGTAATGGAAGGAAGCAGAGGTAGGAGACCTCAGAGCAGAGGATTATTAAACCAATGATAAGCTGTTATTTGGTCCCAGGGGAAGCAGGTATTGAGGTGAGTAACATGATACACTTGTCTAAATCACATCACTGAGCATCTCTTAGGAAACCAAGCATCATGGACAATGGCGTTATGTAATATGGAAACCAACTAAGGCTGCACTGCTGAAGCCAACAGGGGCTCTTTCCTTCTTCCTTTCTTTCCTCTGTCTTTTGGTAGTCGGGGTCAGAGCTTAGTATCATATAGCATAATCATTTCACAATATTTAAATCCCTTTTGTAATAATCCTGTTGGCAAATAAACTCTACCTGAGCACGTTTCTTGTCAGGAAACTCATTACCACATAAATAACTCATTCATTTTTTTCCTCTTCCATTCCAGGTTATTACAGGACATTGAATATAGTTCCCTGTGCTGTACAGTAGGACCTTGTTGCTTATCTATTTTGTATATAGTAGTTTATGTCTGCTAATCCCAAACTCCTGATGTATCCCTCCCCCCACCATTCTTTGCCCTTTGGTTATCATAAATTTGTCTTCTATGTCTATGAGTCTGTTTCTGTTCTGTAAGTAAGATCATTTGTATCATATTTCAGATTCCACATGTAAGTGGAATCTACTCAGCCATAAAAAAGAATGAAATAATGCCATTTGCAGCAACATGGATGGACCCAGAGATCATCATACTAAGTAACTCATTGATTTCTTTTGATTTTTCTAGCTCAATAGATAGCTTGCTATCCTTAAATTTTATCCATTTGCTCCTAATAATAAGGTATTATTATTTTTTGTGTTAATGAGTCATCAGATGTTTGAGTCACAGAAGCATGACTTTTCCTTGTCTTCACTATGTCTTGTCAGCGCCACATCTTCTAATCCCCAGGGGAACCATCTACAGTCCTTACAGACATTTATTTCTCCTGTATTTTGGTTTTGAATTCCCTCATTAGTGTGGTTGCAGGAAAAGGAAAGAACACACAGCATTCGGAGTCAAATCTGGCTCCATTTTCAGCTACAGTAATAGATTTTGGATGTGTCATTTAAATTTCATGCCTGTTTCCTCTTCTGAAAAACAACATGATCTGTTTTATTGATGGATGCTTCCAATAGTGATCCGACTGGCTTGCTCCATTGTTCAAATCTGGACCACCAAGTCACATGGTTGATTGATCGAATAGGAACTTATATGGACTAAATACTATTTTTGCTTTCTATTTTTTGTGCTTAACTCTAAATTTCTCACCTTGTATTTGCGTAATTGGTAGTCAGACCTAAAGCAGGTCTTTTCACTTTTCTCAAGTTTTAACTCGATAGGCTCAGTCTATTCTTCCAGAAATAAAGATTCAAAACTTCTTTAGGTATTTCTGATCATATATGTATGATATTGACTCATCTTTCATTGGGATTATATGGTAGGTTGGCTCATTGCTTGAGAAAGGCCATGGAAACTAAGTGCAATCCTTGGGTGGGTACCTGGCGCAGCCACAGATTGGGCACTATGCCTGGCCAGTCTTCTTGCAATGTGCAGCAAAGGCGCTGGGGCAAAACGATGTGCCTGAATTCATAAGCACATCTCAGAAATAATTCAGGGTCTATTTCGTGTTTATGTGAAAAGAACAAATGCTTATTTAACAAGGATACTTGCTTGAGTTTGATCACTGCAGTCCTTGCTACTAAAATGGAAATTTCACCAGCTATTTTTTGGAACCCCTAGTATGACCCCTGCAACTCCTTAAATTTATAACATGGCAGCTTATTGCCACCCCTACTCCAGGATCAACCGTGTGGGAGTTACCAGACTGGCTGGTGAGAGTGAGATATGTTCCTGACTGTTCATACTCTTCCATATGACTTTGCAAATGACTTTTCTTGAGTTTCATTAAGAAATTTGAAGTGGCCAACACACTCCACAGGTAATTTCTAACTAAGATTCTGAGTATTCGTCTGACTCATTTAGGTTCTTTTAGGATAATCCTGAAGACAGCTTGCTTGCTTTTGGCTTTCTGCATCCCCTGGCAGGGTAGCTGTGAATACAAATATTCTCTCTAGTTCAATCAGCTGAGCTTGTGACACTGTGTTATGACATATTATCTAGTCTCATGATCTTCTAAAACTGTATAAGCTATTTCCCTATGATATCCTGCTTCTGGTCTGAACATATTTATAGTCCCCCTTCACCAACACCACTGTCTTTAAAAATGTTTTATACGTTATTTGGTCTTCAAAACCTTGTTTTCTCTCTGTAAACTTCAACAACTCATTTAATTCCAATATCTGGGAAACTGGCCATCCTATAAATTTTTCTTAGATCAAATTTATGGCATCCAAAAAGTGAGTTGAGTATTGAATTCTGAATTGACTTTCAATAACTTAAGTCACTTCAAGGAGAGGATTGGTTACTAGTTCAGAAGTTAACTGCGCGTGTCATCCCCAAGCTTCTCTCTCGTCTCTGCCCTTGAACACTCCTTGCCACTAGTTCTTCTAGATGTTTATGAACAGAACTTTGTTGGCTGATTCCAGTCTCATTTGCACAAGGATAATGATGCTCTCCGAAGTAGCCCAGGGTGTTTGGGGACAGGCGCATGCTATGCAAGGAGAAGGAACATTAAGCAACATTAATTCTGCTAAGACACAACACTCTAGTTCTCATTATTGTTACAAAAGACCTATAAGCAACTGCCTTTTAAATCTCGTCATGTGAGATTCCTTGGCAAAAGCCTGTCAGAGGAACCATTTCTTCAAGGAAACCGTCCTTGATAACCTATGAGCTGTTGCACTAGGCATATTTCTGTCATACTTTCTATGACAATATTTAATATGTTGAAAGATAAAATCTATAGAAAACAACCAGAAACAGACTGTATATCAGCCTGAGGGAGGTGATGCTTTTAGGACTTCTTTTGTGGATGTAAAGTCGTGATTGGAATGGCAAAATCTTTATTTGTGTACAAGCTAAGCTGGCTTGCCTTTGTGAGAAAATCTTGACTATTTTTTTTTTAAAGCTTTAAGATACTTTGTCAAAAGGTCTGTAGTATTTAGATACAATCTGGTTTCAATGCTTACCAGTATGTAATTGAACTCTCTAGAATGTTAAACACTTGCAAAGTAATTCTTTGCTATCTTATACATCTGTAGCTCTCTGTGCACTTGAAAGTGTTATTCACATATATTAACTCATTTGATTAGCATAACAACTCTGTAAAATGGTTATTATCACCTTCAATTGACAGATGAACAAAACCAAGTCTCAAGAGTGGTCAAGTGACTTGCCTGAGGTCATTCAAGTAATAAAGCAACTGAGTTGAGATCAAACCTAAGTTTTCTTGACTCTCAATTCAATTGTTACTTCAATTCCACTGGCTGTCTTCCAGTGAAAAGTCTTATTAAGGCCTTTAAAAGGCCTGAAGAAGAGAGTAGAGCAGAGAAAGAAAAAAAAAAAAAAAAAACCCCACATATAAATACAACAATTACCAAAATACCTGAGATCTAAGGTAGGGAGAAAAAAATTGGGAAGAGAGGGAAAACAAAATACAAAGAAAATGCTGTTATTTCTCCACTGGGACACTTACAGAAATGTATTTAATTTTGCGTTGACATTCTTCCGTCTTCTGGAAGACAGTCAGTTTCCTAGATTCACAAACTACTTCCACCTTTCTCACAGCTGCATTTCTGGTGGCTAGTGCTGTACTTGGCACACAGTATTTGATTAATGCATTTTGTTGTATGAATGTTGAATGTGTGCTGTGAAGGCTTATAGGACTCTCTTGTTCTCTGACTGTAGGGATGAGAAGAACATTGCAGGTGATAAAATCTGAAGCACCAAGGAGGAAGTAACCCAAGCTCTGCATTCAGCCCTAGTACCAGTATTGCCACCATCCCTTATTCCTTGAATGAGCATGGAAAACACATTTACTCTTCGTAAATCTGTTTCTTCATCTGTGGAGGTCAAACATTCATCAGAAGGTTGCTAGTGTAATGGGGATGATGGTTTGAAAGCTCAAAATATGTCTTCCGTTTAAACTTTTAAAAGACACAGACTCTGTCCTCTGCAGACCTAGGCACTCAGCTAAATGGAGAGACTTAAGAATTTTTAAAACCAAGAATACAAAGGAAACAAACAACAAGTATACTCAAGTTGTGACTTGTATCTAAAATTATAACTCAAGAAAATAATTTTCCATGTTTTACATTGAAAAGGGACCCTCTGGATTATTTTTATCTCTGCACATATTTCCCCACTTTAGATATCAAAAGGCAAGTATGAAGGGCTCAGATTTTAGTCTTAGCCATAAGTTTGGAATTAAGAGAGAAGAATATAGGAAAAAATAGTCTTTCCTGGACAAAGGGATTATGAAAAGGAGGATGGAGAGGTGAGAAAAAGCTATTCGTAGGATCAGATGTAAAGCAGTTTCCCCCTTATCTAGGAATGAGGGGATACATTCCTAGACCCCCAGGGGGGGCCTGAAACTGCAGATAGTACAAAATCTTATATACACTCTGTTTTCCCCTATACATACACACTTATGATAAAGTTTAATTTATGAATTAGACACAGAGATGAACAATAAATAGTAATAAAATAGAAGAATTTTTATAATAATAATTTTTATAATAATATACTATAATAAAGTTATGTGAATGTAGTCTCTCTCTTTCAAAATGTCTTATTGTACAGATTTAATGTGTTTTCCATCTTGACTAAGCACTTATGAACACCGTGGCCGTATCGTTTACGGTTTGAGGCACGGCAGCAAAACTAGCATGAGTTTCTTTTCCCTTCTTCGCAGATTCACAGATGATACATTCTCACGGTAGATCTCAGCAACCTCAGAATACAATTTTTCTTCCCTTTTTAAGTTTAGACCATTCACATTTTCAGTTAAAGGAAGCTCTTTATGGTTTCTCTTTGTCATAGCCAAATTGCCAGCATCACTGCTCTTGTGCTTTGGGGCCATTACAAAGTAAAATAAGGGTTATAGGCACATCTCACTTTATCGCATTCTACAGTTGTGGCTTTTTTTTTTTTTTTTTTTTTTTTTAACAAATGAAGGTTTGTGGCAACCCCAAGTCAGACCACTCAATGAGTACAATTTTTCCAACCGCATTCATTCATTTCATTTCTCTGTTCAATTCCACGAAGGCTGCGAGAGGTGAGGAAGTTGCAGAGGAAAAGTTTGAAGCTAGTGAGATTGGCTCAGGAGGCTGAGGGAAAGAAGCCATCTCCATGACAAAAAAAAGTGCAAGGTGAAGCCACAAATGCTGATGTAGAAGCTGCAGCAAGTTATCCACAAGATCTAGCAAAGATAATGAATAAAGATGGCTACAGTAAATAACATATTTGCAATGTAGATGAAAACAGCATATATTGGAAAAAGATGCCATCTAGGACTTCCATAGCTAAAGAGAAGGAGTCAATGCCTGGCTTCAAAATTTTAGAAGAAAGCCTGACTTTCTTGTTAGATGCTAATGCAGCTGGTGACTTGAAGTTAAAACCAGTGCTTATTTACCATTCTGAAAATCCTGGGGCCTTTAAGCATTATGCTAAATCTACTTTGCCTGTCCTCTATAAATCAAACAATAAAGCCTGGATGACAGCATATCTGTCATATCTGTTTACAACATAGTTTACTAAATAATTCAAGCCCACTGTTGAGACCTGTTTAGAGAAAAAGATTTTTTTTCAAGATATTACTGCTCATTGACAATGTACGGGGTCACCAAACAGCTTTGATGGAGATGTACGATGAGATTTGTGTTATTTCATGATTGCAAATTCAGTGTCCTTTCTACAGCCCACGGATCAAGGAGTAATTTTGAATTTCAAGTCTTATTTTTTAAGAAATATTTTTTATAAGGTTATAGCTGCCATAGATAGTAATTCCTCTGAGGCATGCGGACAAAGTAAATTGAGAAACTTCTGGAAAAAGTTCACCATTCTGGATGCCATTAAGAATATTTGTGATTCATAGGAGGAGATCATATTATGAAGATTTAACAGTTTGGAGGAAGCTGATTCCAACCCTCATGGATGACTTTGAGAGAGTCAAGATTTCAATGGATGTAACTGCAGATGTGGTGGAAATAGCAAAAGTGTTAGAATTAGACATGGATCCTGAAGATATGACCAAACTTCAGCAATCAGAGGATTGAAAAGATTGGCTCCAATTTTGAAAGAAATCCTATTGTGGGTAAAATGCTGTAAGGAGTATCATAGCTGCAAAAAATCATTTAGGGAAGGAGGAGCCATGCATGCAGCCTCCTCTCGCCTGGCTTTACAGAATTGCCACAGCCACCCCAGGCTTCAGTAACTGCCGCCCCAGTCAGCTGGCAGCTGGCAGCCATCAGCATCAGGGCACACCCTCCACCGACAACAAGATTACGACTCACAGAAGGCTAAGATGATAGTTAGCATTTTTATAGCAATAAATAATGTTTTAATTATAAATGTGTGTACATTTTTTAGACATAATGCTATTGTACACTTTATAAACTATAGTATAGCATAAACATAACTTTTATATGCATTGGGAGAACAAAACATTTATGTGGCTTGATTTATTGCAATATTCACTTTAATAAGGTGGTCTGGAACCAAACCTGCAGCATCTCCGAGGTCTGTCTGTACTTGAACACAAACACGACAGTACTGTGGCAGTCAATCTGATCACCAAGATGGCTGCTTAGTGACTAAGGAGCAGGATGCAGCGGACGAAAGGATGGTTCACGTCTCCGGGGGATGGAATGGGACAGTGTGAGATTTCATCACTCTACTCAGAATGGCGTGCAATTTAAACCAGATTAGTTGTTTATCTCCGGAATTTTCTGTTTAACGTTTTCAGACCACCGTAGACCATGGATAACTGAAACCATGGAAAGTGAATCTGCTGATAAGATAAAAGGGGACTATTGTTTCTGTATTTTCTTTTATTTTGGCTTAGGCTCAGGGAAAGTGGAGATGGTACAGGTACACAAGGACAGTTATCAGTAGTGGAGGGATTTTGGTCACTGCCGTTAGATTAGGATTCTGGAAATACTGTTTCTCTGCTGGTTCTGAGACCAAACTTGGGGGCAGACATCTCAAGTTGGCAGTTTGTGGCTTTTTTTAGTTCCCAATAATGTGAAAACTGGGGTAAGAGGCAAAGAGGACGGCACGGATGCTGCTCTGACGAGGAGAGGCAGCCCTTCCCAGCGACCAGTCAGCCCACAGGTCTAGAGAATAAAGAAAATGTGCAAAGGCCTACAGCTATCAGGAACTAGGGTTAGGCCTTCAAATGAAATAACACCACGCTTTTGATAAAACCACATAAGAAAGACACCGTTACAGAATCTTACATTGTTAACAGAGAAATCTGAAGATCCTGTGTCTCTCCATCAAAAATAAACCTTGAGCTTTCATTAGCCACATACATCTCTTCCATTAAGAAGCTGGTTGTCATCTTGTGGAAAGCATCAGGGGCCTGGAGAAATACTGACAATTTTTTACCATATAATAATATCACCTAGATGGGCTGTTTAAACTCCTTTAGCAGACTAAGTTTACCAAGTGGGACCAAATGAAGTGATTGATTTTCCAATTTGCTAGCCAGTGCCATGGCAAGGAATAGGAGATTAATTACACGTAGAATAGTGTAGCTTGTTTGTTGCTTTCTGTGTATCCCAGCTGTAGTACAATTGAATTTTGAGACTTTACTACATTAGTAAGGCATACGCATGTTTAAGTTCTGTTACTTCAACTGTGGGGGTTAGACAGCTGATGTTAGACACTCTATAGTTTGCATTTTATTGTCATAAGATTGTTAGCTTTTTCCAGTGTTCCCACTCCTTTGCTACTTTATAGAAGAAACAGACATGATAAATTGTTCAGGATTCAGGTATTAAAAATATTTCAGTCAAAAATTGGTAATAGGACTTCCTGTTTCAGGTCCAACATGTAAAGAGTCAGTCATCACTCTCACTCTTAAAACAAGGAAAACCTGAATAAACTGAAAACCAATGACCTTTCGTGGGCTTATCATGGAACTGAAGTTACAGAGAAAGCAGCACCATCCACAGTCTGAAAAGAGAGACAGCTGAGAGCCCCCTGTCCAGAGCAGGAGCTGCTGGGCACCATAAACTGTTAGGAACAGAGAAGTGGTCATTTTAATGAAGTGCTGAAGGTTAAGTGCAGACTAACGTGAGAATGAGAAATTCTAGGGACCTGTGGTCATAAGGGGATCTCAACATTTTCACTTGCTTTCACTCCAGTAAAACCCACCAGCTGCAACCAGAAAACAGTGAGTAAGCAGAGAGCAGCAGCAACAACAAAAATAGCAACAAAACGATAACAAAAATAGTTTTAAAAACAATAGTATCAACTGTGATCTTGGAGGAAAAGACTAAAATACTTGCAAAGGCCATACCCCTGAGACACTGGCCAATTACAGGACTGAGACTTAATCAGAATACTGTAGAACCTCCCTGTCATCCACACCTGCACCGTGACACAACAAGCCTCTAGTATAAAAATAATAATGGATTCCAACTGAAAGGGCTACACAGATCCTCTCAAAGCCAAGTGAGAAGACAAACACAAGAAAAGTAGAGGGATTTGAAGCCTCTGGAAGTTACAGATACAAAAACATTAAACAGAGCCAAACTCCCAGCCAGATTAACACTAAAGTTCCCAGCATCTGTTACCCAGTATAACAGATCCAACTTAAGCAAAACATCACAAGGCATGCCAAGTGGCAAGAAGAAACAGTCTAAAAAGCAAAGTAAGTGTCACAACCGGACTCAGACATGAAACAGATGTAGCAATTATCAACTAAGGAATTTAAAATAATCATAATCGATACATTAAAAGTTCTAATGGGGAAAGAATACAACGTACAAGACCAGGTGGCTACTGTCAAAAGAGACGTGGAAACAACAAAACAGAATCAGAAGAAGATTGTAGGGGGAAAAAAGTAACAATTGGAGCATGCATTCAGCAGTCTCATGAGCAGAGTCAACGCATCTGAAGACAAATTGGTGACCTTGAAGACAGGTCAGTAGGAATTTCCTAAACTAAAACTCAAAGAGATGAAAGAAGAAAGCAGTTAACAACAAAAGGATCAGAAGATTCAAGAACTGTGGGGCAATAACCAAAGGTATAGCACACATAACTGGAATACCAGAAAGGGGCGAAAGAGAACAGGACAGAACAACTAGGAAACTCAGAGAAGACCCCCCACCCCACACACACACAGAAAGCAAAAGCTGGTTTTTTTGGAAAAAAAAAAAAAAAAAGATCACTATATTGATAAACCTCTTTTCAGGTTAGAGAAAAAAGAAAGACACACATCACCAATATCAGAAATAAAAGAGGTATCATAATTACTAATCCCATAGACATTCAGAGGGTGCTAAATTAACACTACAAACAGCTCTGTGCCCACAATTTTGATCATTTAGATAAAATGGATCAGTTCCTTGAAAGAAACAAACTACCAGTACTTACTCAAGGAGAAATAGATGAACAAAATATCTTCCTATCTAGTAAAGACATTTAATTAATAGCTAAAAATCTTCCCCCAAAGAAAACACATATCACAGGTGGCTTTACTGATAAATTGCACCATGCATTTAAAGTAGATACAGGGCCAATATTGTATGTTAAAAAATCTCTTCCATAAGATAGAAGTTGAGGACACATTGCAAGTGACGTTATGAGGCCAGCATTATCTTAATAATAAAACTAGGTAGATATATTGCAAGAAATCTATAATCCAATGTCTTTCATAAACATAGATGCAAATATGTTTAACAAAATACTAGTAAACTGAACCCAGCAATACAGAAAAATAATTATATACCAAACCAAGTTTGTTTCTTTCCAAGAATGCAAGGTTATTCCAAAATAAACAAACAGAAAACTTCCCCCAAACCAGGAATAGAATGAAGTTTCATTAGCTTAATAAAGAGTATATTTGAAAAACTCTAAAATCATATACATCATACTTAATGGTGAAGGACTGATTTTTTGAAATTTTAAGATGGCAGATGAGGGCAGGGCATCCTCTTGCATTACTCCTGCTTAACACCATCCTGGAAATTTTACCTAATTCAATACAATAAGAAAAAGAAAAAAAAGAGAGATATACAAATTGGAAAGGAAGAAATAAAAGTGTTTTAATTTTAATATGATACAATGATTTGTCATCTGAAAATGATGATTTTCTACATAAAAACCAACCCCCCCACCCTGTGCAAAATCTACACACACACACACACACACACATACGATTGATCCTGGAACAAATGTTATTGTAACAATTTTGCAGGTTTTAACGTTGAAGTATAAAAGTCAACCGCTTTCCTATATACTAGGAGTAAATACTTAGAATTGGAAATAAAAAAAATAAAGCCATTACTGTAACACCAAAAAGTTAAATACTTCAGTATAAATATAACAAAATACATACACAATCTGTGTGTAGCAAACTGTGAAACTCAGATAGCAGAAATCACAGTTGGTCTAAATGAATGTAAAGATATTCCATGATCATATATTAGAAGCCTCAGTATTTTTTTTAACATTTTTTATTGATTTATAATCATTTTACAATGTTGTGTGAAGCTTCAGTATTTTTAAAATATCAATTCTTCTCAACTTTATCTGTAGATTCAACACAATTCTAATCAAGACTCCAGTAGCCTTTTTTGTATGTATCAACAAATTGATTCTAAAATTCATCTAGAAAGTCAGGGATCCAGAGTGGCCAGTGCATGTGGAGGACTCACATCACCCTATTTCAAGGCTACCGTGATCCAGACTGTGTGGTAATGCCATCAGAACAGAGATGTCAATCAATAGATTAAAAGTAAGATGCCAGAAATAAACTCAAAGAGATAAAACCAAATGGTCTTTGATAAAGGCAAAAAGGCAATTCCATGGAAAAAGGATTATCTTTTTCCAATAAATGGTACTAAAACAATTGGATGATATCTGCATATTAAAAAAGTGATCTTAAGCACAGTTCTTGCATCTTACATAAAAATCAGCTCAAAATGTTTATTCCACCTAAACTTAAAACACAAAACTATAAAATGCCTGAAAGAAAAACAGGAGAAATTTTATATGGTTAGTTTTTAGATACAATCCAGGAAAAGAAAAAACTGTAACCATAAAAGAAAAATAATAATAAATTGGACTTCATTAATATTAAACATGTTTTCTCTGCAAAAGCTTTCAAGGGAATGAAAGGACAAGCCATAGATTAGGAAAAATATTTGAAAATTGCATATTTAATAAAGAACTTATATCTAGAATATAAAATATAATATTAAAACTCAGTGATATGACACATGCATATGAAAAATAAACATATGGAAAGATACTTAACATCTTTTGCATGCTAAAAGAATAAGATATCACTACACATTTATTACAATAGCTAAAATCCAAAAAACAGATAACATCAATTCCTGCCAAGGATAAAGGAATTCTCATTCATTACTTGTAAGAATACAAAATGGCACAGCCATTTTGGAAAACAGTTTGGCAGTTTCTGAAAAAACTAAACAAATTCTTACCATACTCTTCATACAGCATCTTGCTCCTGGGCATTTACTCAGCCGATTAAAACACTTGTGTACACACAGAAACTTGCATACAAATATTTATAACAGATTGACCATAATCACCAAAAACTTGAAGCAATCACAATGTCCTTCAGAAAGTAAATGAATAAGCTAACTTTGAGAAATCCACATAAAGAAATGCTACTCAGTGATTTAAAGAAAAACAAACTATCAAAGCATACAACAATATAGATGAATCTTTTTTCTTTGCTGTCTACTGAGACCCACTTTATTTTTCCCAGTTTTATTGAGATGTAATTGACAAATAAGATTGTATTATTTTAAAGTGTATGACATAATGACTTGATAGTGTATACATTGCAACATGATTACTACAGTAAGTTTATTTAGCATTCATTATCTCTCAAAGTTCCATATTGTTTCTCTTGATGAGAAAATTTGAGATCTCAAATGCATGTAGCTAAGTGAAACCAGCCAGTCTGAAAAGGCTACTTTATATGATTCCGTTTTCATGACATTATGGAAAAGGCAAAATTATAGAGGTGCAAAGCATTTGGTGCTGGCCCAGGTTTAGATCTGGGAAGTTTTGAATAGATGAAGCACAGAGGACTCTGAGGGTAGTGAAATTTGCCCATGTGATACTGCAGCGATGGATACATGACATTTGTCAAATCCTTACAAGTACCTTACAGCGCAAAGAGTAAACCTTCATGTTCGCCAGTTTTAAAAATAAATGAGGAGATCCAGGAATCCAGGATGGAATGCAGACACTGATAAAAGAATCCAACCTTATTAAAACTGTATGACATAACCTCATTGAAGCAGGAAGAGTAAAAGGTACTGACCTCAGTAACTTTGGAAAGTAGTGGAAATTGTAAAGCTGAAGACAAAATGAACTATGAATGAGCACTATACTTGATTTGCTAAAGTTGTTTCCCATGGGATTACAGGTTAAAATTTTGAAACCACTATACCTGGATACTTGGATTGAACAAGTAAATTGATGTATGGTGTGTAGCGGGAGCCAAGGTTCTTATTGTTAGAATTCGGAGTTACCGATAAGCAAGGGGAGAAAGTCAGAATGAATCATGTGGTATTAGATTAGAGTTAAAGACATCAATATTTACTCCTGGTTAGCTTACTATAGATTCAGATGATGAAACATGAATAATCACAGATATGTGTGTATACACAGGTGATTAGACTCCCATTTATTAGTTAGCTCTGTCTGCCAAGAGGCCTAGAAGCAACGACATTCCAGCAGCAGCGAACACATCCCGTGCCCAGATCTCGGTTTCTAGTACCGTTCTCCAGTAATAAAAGAAACTTAGTTCTTTGGCGAAATGGCTGTTTCTAGGTCTGGGGCAGGGAATACGTAAGATGAATCTGGAGCATTTCTAGTGCCAGAAAGTAAGAAAGTGCTAAACAAAATCAAACAAACAAAAAATAAGGAGCTGACTTCAAAGAGATACAAAACACAGATGAAACAGCTCCCAGTGACCAAAGCTGGAACAAGTTGAGGGAACTAATAAATGAAGCTACCCTGAATTATAGCCCAACATATGAAGTAAATACCTAGGATTTTATATTAACATAAATAAATGTTTAAATAAATGAGTAAATGAGGGAGAAGAGGCAAATACCCAGTGCAGAAGAACTCCAGGTAATGTGTGTAGGTGCTCTCTCCTCAAGGAGATGGAGTCTAACTCATTACCCCTAAAGATGAGCTCCGTAAAGAGTAAACTCCTTAAAAGTGACTTTTTTCCTAAGGGTACAATATGGCAAAGGGGGAAGGAGTTACTTGACAGTGGAGAAATCTAATAAACACTTCCTCAGCCAGGAAATCTCGGTTATCAACAATAATCAGCCATACTGCTGGTATGTACCCTTTATATGATATGATGAGACTATGCTTTATGTCTGTGTCCTTCCTCCCCAAAACCCATAGCCCCAGGCTTACCACAAGAAAAAGCATCAGACAGACTCAAAAGGAATAACATCTTACAAAATGCCTGATCTGTACTCCTCAAAAGGTAACATCATCAAAAATAAGGAAAACTGAGAAATGATCTTAGTCTAGAGGGGTCTAAGGAGACACAATGATGAAAGGTGGTATCTTTACAGGCCCTTAAAACAGAAAAATGACATTAGTCAAAACTAAGAAAATATGAATAAAGTATGCACTTCAGTTAATAATAAGTAAAAGGCCGGTTCCTTAATTTTGACAAATGTGCCACACTACTACAAGGTGTGGACAATAGTGCGAACTGGGTTCAGCTTTTACAGAGAATCTCAGTACTATCCTTGAATCCTTTCTGGAAATCTAACATTTTTCTGAAATAAAATATTTACTTTAATATCTCATGTTGCATTATGATCATAATAATCAACAAATTCTCATTTAAAAAATTGGGAGCCCATTAGACATTATTTTTAACCTATACGGAGGTTGAAAAATAGTATCAAATTTGAATTTCAATGCCTGTATGTGATGCACACATTGTCCAGTTTGTTGTAGTCCCTGCTATTTCTTATTATCTTAAATATAGTCTCCTTAACACATTTATGTTATGTATCTAACCTCTTCAGGTATATGTTTACTTCTGCTGATAGAAAGTACATAACAACCTAAATGTGATTTTGTACTGATCATTAAATTCTCATCATAAAATATGTTTTAATTTGAAACTTTGAGTAGACCAGGAGAATTGACCTAGAGTCTCTGTGTTAAATTAGCCAGTAAAAATCACTTCCCGCAGATAATATGCCAGATGTGATACAGATACCTTCCATAGATTTAACAGATCCAAGCACGTAGTAAGTATTCAGAAAGTGCTGACTGGCTTTTCATTCTGCTGGGTAGTGAGTCATGAGGGTGGACTAGGGAATGTGGGATTGGAAGAAGGATGAACAGAACCTGTGGAAGAAACAGCAGAGGAAATCTGAAGTGTGAGGGCTGGCTGGCAGGAAAAGGGAGTTGTTAAGGGCTGCAGAACAGATTTGCCAAATATTTGCAATGTTGTTGTTAGAACTTCTTCCTGAATCACCTGGAAAACACTGAGAACAATGACAGCAACCACAGAAGTTTCACAAAATGTCTCACTGGTTTCACTTTGGAGAGAGCTGTAACTAAAGTATTTCAGGCGTGTCACTATGGATTTTGGCCTCATCTAAGGAACTGGCAGTTTTCCTTACAGGTTGCCATGGATACTGATGTCACATTACATAACTGTTCTATTTTGAAATGCATTTCTCTATGTATATATGCTAGTACAATGCTCTTTTTGTGAAAATAACAGACTTTCTGGAACCTCTTACTTTCAGTATCTCTATTTTATTAAATTTTTTATTACCTTACTTGAGATTATATGTAAGTGAGTAACAAAATTTAATGGCTGCTAATGAGGATACAAAAAGTAACTATTTAATTTTTAACTCAGTACATATATTTTTCCCAATAAAATAAATCTCAGAATCATTCTCTATCAAAATATTCACTTTTTGTTCAAATTCTCTTTGTAATCCACACATACCTTTGACTCTTTTCTCTTAGTTGGAAAAGAGTTTTTATTTGTTCTCTTTTGTTGGAAAGACACTGATTTTTTTTAAGTGTAATATAAGGAACAAAGGAAGGAAAAAAGAGCTTTCCTTACATGCCTGAGTCAGGGATCAAATTTATTCAAAAATCTTCTCCAACCATACCTCCTTTCCTCCCAAGTCTTTCAAAGTGTTGAAAGGGGAAAATTCAATAGAGATCTTGTTTAGTGGTAAGGCAGCCCAAACCAACAAATCGGACATCTTTTATCTCTCCCTCTCTTTCTTATTCATCAGTCGTGCCCATCTTAAAATGGACTTGATTCCCCTGAGACTTAGGAAAAGCAGGAAAGAAGAAAAATTTGCAGATCAATAAGACAGTTTTTCTCTAGGTGTGACAATTGTGTAAACAACTAGTTATAATTAGAGTGTGTTGGAATAAGTTCTCTGATATCAGTCTGGGAGCCCAGAAGAAGAAATACTTGATTACATAGGCGAATGCAGTAGGTACTAAGAAAAATTCTACAGGAAAAATATTGGAGTTGGCTTAGAATAGTAAATAAGAATGACATATTGGAAGTGAGAGAAATGATATGCCAGGCTCAGAAAAGAACTTGAGATAAAGAGCTGAAAACATATCTGATTGTGTTTGGGGAAAAGAAGTCAGTTCAACATGGTTTGACTGTGGTTTGTGTATGGAATAATATAATAGGAATCAAATCAGGCCAGAAGCACTGGCGATTTATAATTTGGGAGGATTGGTTAAGGAATTTAGTCTCTATAGGCAAAAACTAACTGCTGAAAATCCTGAAGGCAGCACTAAGCCATAGACAAGACAAATAAATAATTACCCACTTTTACTCTTAGGCAAGGCACACAGGATAAAAAGTTGAATAACACACCATTTTTTTTGCCTCGAGGATCTTACTTTCTAATGTGTTATACAATTAGATGTTTTATGATTTTTTAGCCTCATCGTAATTTGAAGGATGAAAGAACAACAAGAAGGCAGTTTTCTGAACCCAGAATTGGAGATTTAAAGTAGTTATGGCAGGAGACACAGAATCAGAGTGTGCTGAGTATGAAATATGGGCCCTGCACCTGAACTCCACGCCTCCCGCTGGTGATGTCATGAGGGAGTCCTTGGCCTCCACTTGCTCTGAATAAGTCAGAGATCTAGACCACTGGCTTCACAAGCCATCTTTGGCAAATTTGAAGAGGAAGCTGGAGAATGTCCCTGCACAACTCAAGACCACTGTTCCTCTCTCTTCCCCAACATACGTGCCTCACTACTGCCTTCTGCCTTGGGACCAGCAGAGCGAACTGATTTCATATTTCAGCCTGGCTTACCACCAGGAGCCCTTCACATCCAGGCCATGCCTCATCCAGGTCTGTAAACTCTCCTCTAGCACATGTACCCCCTTTTCCCGTTTTTTCTCTGTGGCTTTTTATCATCAGCTGATACACAAAAGATTTTATTTCTTAATTGTCTTACTCACTGAACTACCATATGTTCAATGAGGCAAGCAATTTGGGAGTTCGTTTATTTTTATTTTCAATTTTTCTTTTTTCACTGCTGTAACCCCCAAAAAGCCACATGACAGCTATTGGGGCACATATTAGGAAATCAACAAATGTGTTGTGAATGGAGGAATGTTCAGAGGTAATTAAAATTGCTTACAGTACCTCTAAGAATGTTGGTTCTGCATGATGAATATGGAACATAAGGAAAGTTGCTGGCTTGGGACAAAATCTTTGGACATGTTGATCTGTAGGAGGCACTGAAATTTCTCCATACTTTAAAGAGTGGAAAAGATGGGTCTGGAATCCTACGGAAATATCAGACCTCTAAAAATAGCCCCAGGAGAAGAGGTCTTCACTCAGTATTTAAACAAAAGAGCACTTTTTGTGAGAAACATGGTCTTTAATCGTGGAGATCATTTCCCTTGCTAATAGAAATATAAGCAGTATACTAACTCCTGCCTGCTTTATGGGAACATGAGGTATTACATACACACAGAATTTCTTCCATTCAGTTTTCCTAAACATCTTTCAGAAGTGAGATTAATGAGTCCTCTTTGGCAAGGCATTTATGTCAGTGGGTTAGGTGTCTGTTAATAGTTTTAAGGAGTGTGAAATGTCCCTCCCCTTCTGTAACAGAAAATGCCTACTCTCAGTAGACCTCTGGAAGGAGAGAGCCACGAACAATGCCTGGGCTGTGTCAACGTGCCTAAAAGCAACATTGTCAAGGGCAATTGTGATAATGCAGAGGGACAGGGGCCATTCCTCTGTCTTCCTTCTGTCAGCACTGTGGGTGGGACTCCAGGATTTCCCTTAATTGATGTGACGCTGTGTGGACTCTGCAAAATTCAAAATGAAATGAGGAAAGGGCACACTGCTTTTAACTTCAAATTTAATCATGTTAATTCTAGGTTAATTTCTAGCCAATTTCATCCAAATGAATGTTAATAAGCTCAGTTCCCTGAGCATTATATTAAAAAGCTAAATTTAAAAAAAATCTCTGTGACAAGCACTAAGTGTTTTATAAGGGAATTATGAATACGCATTGATGTTTTTTAATAAAAATATTGAGGGTCAAGTGTGAGAAGTAGAGAGAGTGCAAAAGCATGTGCTTTACGGTGAGGGACCATGATTAAAAGAACCAAGTCTCAGCTATTTCACTGTGAGACATGGAGTCTCATCTGCTTTAGATATTTCTTATGTGAAATGAGGGTCATTGCACCAATGGAGTTCTCTAGAGGATTAAATGAAATAATGGAGGTAGAATATCACATTTTCTGGAGTTGGGAAGAACTCAGTATATGGTAGCTATTAATGGAAATAGGCAGAGAAGGTGGCATTTTGAGACATGGAATTTCCTACGTTCACATTATTCAAGCTAAAAGCTAAAATTTCTGAGGCCAAGTAAGTGAGTGATTTTTCAAGGTCAGGTTTGAAAAGAAATGCATAACAGGATGCAGGTTACCTTTCTTATTTGTTAACAATGTGTTTTATTAACAAGGAGTTCCTTGGGAGCTGCTGCTGAGATCGCTGCAGCTTACGAGTGTTGGGAGTATAGAAAAAAAAATCACATCAACTTATTTTAGGCAATAAAACCTTTTTCTGGATTGTGGAGCGGGAGGGTTGGGTACAATTGTTTTGAATAGTCTATGAATTCCTGTTATAAAGGAAAGAGAATTATGTGCAAGTCTTTGATGGTAGGTTAGGAGAGTGTTCTTTGGGGGGGGGGTTAGGATATTAAGTTTGCTTATTTATTCTTAGAGGAGGTTCCAGGGATTGAACCCAGGGCCTCCTGCATGCTAAGCATGCGCTCTACCGCTTGAGCTACACCCTGCCCCCAACCCCAGGACTGTTCTTTTTGAAGTGCACTTGAGTTAGTCCTACAAGAAACTTAGAACTAAACATTTTATGGACTTAAGAGAAAGAAGAGTGTTTGGTACTGGTACAGCACTTTTTGGATCCAGGTGTCCCTGCATCCCCTGAGAACACTTTCACTGACCTCAAACAATAGGATGGATTGGACCAGTGGCCAGGAACTAAAGCTTGGTAACAAGGTTGACGGAGGCAGCAAACCATATGCGGTAACACTGTCTTTGAAGTCAGACTATCTGAGTTCTAAACCACCCACTACTTTCTAGCTGTGCCACTTGGTTTATGTTACTTAATCTTTCAAAGTCTCATGTTCTTCATTTGGATAATGGGGATAATAATGCCCTATTTCACGGAACCCCTGAGAAAATTACACTAGATACTTCATTTAAAGCATGGTTTATTCCCTAGCACAGAATAGCAGATCATTAAATGTTACTGGCTATTATTATGCAAATCAACAGCATTTAATACTTTTACTTATTAAAGATAAAGAAAACACAGAGCTGAGCATTAAATACACATCTTCAGATTCCCAATTACATTTAAGGATGGGTTGCTTTAATATTTACCTGTTTTCTTTTTAATGTTCTCTTCTGGCTCAAAGGTTTTTCTGTACAGACGAAATTTCAGGGAGAAGCATTTATGATGGGGGACTATATAAACTATGCAGGGAAACCATTGCGATATCTTTCAGATTTCTTGCAATGAGGACGGGACAGAAATACAACATTACATGAAACCGACTCACTCATCCCACGGGCTCTGCCAGCCTAAGTGAACACACAGAGGAGAGGTGGTGTTGGAGCTAAGCAAGGCTCTTGGGAACGCGGGGTCTCAGGGACTTCACCACAGGAGGGCACTTCCCTGAATCTTTGATCAGTTTCACGGAGCATTTCAGGTCGCCAGCCTCAGATTTTACAAATGTGAATTTACATTAATTTCCCCAATCCCTTAAAAACACTTTCTGCAGCTCTGTAGCTGATTTTAAAATAGTGTTGCCAGCACAGTTATTTGTAGACCAAATTCCTATGGGAAATAAACACATCCTTTGATATTGCTGAGCTCTTTCAATTCCTAGTGATTTTTTCCCCTCTCTTTAAATTTATTTGAAGACATGGAATCTCCTTTACCCTCTCTTTTCTTTTCTCTCTCTCTCATTGACTGGTTGATTGATTGATTGGTTCATTTTGTAACACAAAGGAAAAGACAGCTCTGGTAACCTACGATGCCTTACGTGGTTTGTGGTACGGTTCACCTTAGCGTTCACTTTACTGACACAAGTAATTATAGAATTTTTTTTCTTATTTTTCCTGGGTTTGCTATTTCTGAATCAAGGTAAACAAATGTCATTGCATATAAAAGTAAGAGTGCATTATTCAAAAGTTTCTAGGCTTCTTTTCAACAAGTGCCAAATGACACTTGTTGAAAAAACTAGCTGTGAATAACCTAGTTTTTATTATTGTCTGACAAAGCTACTGTGACAGTACAAAGCCCTGATACCAACTAGGGGGAAGGAAATAAAATTAATTTAAGGAAAAACTAAATTTTAAGGTAAGTTTCTTACTTAGACTTACTCTGTTATAGTAAGTTGAAGATGCGACGTAATACAGGGCCCCTATCAATCTCTGTGACATTACAAGGACTCATCTAAGAGAAGTGCAAATATCTACACAACAGTCTTGTAAATATTAGAGCGTATGTGGTGTCCCAGGTCATCATTCACACATTTTTGTCACTCAGTCACTCTCCTCACCTGTTTTTTGACATTTTTACCAGCTCTAATTCTTCATTTTATTTTTGAATCCACAAAACATTAGTTAACATTTGAGTAGTAATTTGCATAACGCTTTCACATGTTATATTTTTTTGAAGTAAATTTAACCACTTTGAAAGGACATATGAAAGGAATGCTGATTATCTTTAGCCCCATCTTGTAACTGGAGCAATAGGGAAGTCCTCATCTGCCAGAAGTCAACTGAATAACAAATAGCAGAGCTGACTCCCAGTTCTGTGCTGTTTCTACCTTGGGACCCCCGCGCAGCACTCAGCACCGGCGTCAGCTCGCGGAGTCAGCAGAGGCGGTGTGAGGCGGCGCGTGGCCGAAAGAGCCCGTTCACAAGCGCCGCTCGAAGCTTCCCGGATGTCCCGTTCTTCTATCCCAAGTGATTGATGCTTTGGCTTAGAGCGCTGTTTCTTTCCCACCTTACTCACCTGGCTGATTGCCCCTCCTCCTGTGCAACAAAAAAGGAAATCTCTCCTTTCTTTTCTGATCCCTCGATTTCTGTGGAAGAGCTCTTGGCTCTGATACCATGATGTTATCGTTTATAGATTCAGCAGTCGTAGAGCATTCAAGTCTTAGCAATTAGAAGGGAATCACATTTTAATCCTCATCTTTGCTCACATGTCACCTCTTCCCTGAAACTTTTTCGGAGACACTCCCTCTCTGGGCTGACATGGCTCTCCCTGCAGAGGACTGTACAAACGTTTGTTCGCACATCACTGTAGTTGTTCATACATGTACGCATCCCCCAACACACCGCAATGATGCTGAAGGTTCCGACTTGCATATTATGCGTCCTTATATCCTCAGTGACGGGAATATCTCCTGGATTTATTGAATACATGAAGAAGAGAAGGAAGGAAAGAATAGCTAAATAAATGAAGACTCTTAAGTCTTTGACCAAGTATATGCTTAATAGTCTATCAGGGTGTGTGAAGAGGCTAACTCTTCCTGTATCAGTATCAGCCGGAATAATCTTGTCCTTGGAACATCTCTGTAGAGCCAGGCTTGACTATTAGAGACAGCAATATATTGTCTTCATGATATTTGGTTGATTTTTAATAATTATGGTCAACTAAATCATATTATGTATAATTAAATATGTATGTTTAATACATAAGTATATATTAAAATCCATTCCCCTGTAGTCATTGTTTCCATAATTTCTCCTGGCTCCAGACAGTCTAGAATTGATTCAGTTCTTTTTTTGTGTGAAAGAAAAGCAAAACATATTTAGAAGAGGAATGATTAAAAATAAACTAACATCCTTCCACCTGGAGTTTATTTGTAAGACGCCATCTGGTCATACTTGGATCAATACTACCAGGAAGCTTTTGTAATATGAAAGCTGGTATGCTAACTTCTCTTGGTGACTGGTTATTAAAAATAAGGGAGTGCTTATTTCAGGGGGAGGGGGGGCTCCTTTTAACAGCAGTTTGTACTTCAGCAAACCTTACATGTGAAATGTTGATTTACGTTGGAGAACCGGAGGCTTTAGGCATGATCCAGGCCAGGTAGGAGATGATGTTACAGAATCATGTATTTAGAGAAGGGCACAGAATGTTGAAATGGAGTATACATAGTTTTATGAAACTTTGGAGAAGCCATTTGTAAGAACAGAGATGAGAAAGAAGAGACTATGTTTATAATGAAGATGATAATTTATTCAGTAATATTTATGGAGCATGTGCTATATATGAAGAGCATTGAGAAGATCTAGGAAAGATGAACCTTTCTCTTAAGGAGATCGCATTCTAGCCTGGCAAAGTGGGAGAGCAACGGGTAAAAAATGTACTTTAAAACATGTGAAAAGATAGTCTGAACAAGATACGTGTGAAGTGGGGTGAGTGCACAAAAGAGCCACACTGCTTTGTGTGAAGTAAGGAGTTCTTAGCTTTGCAGAGATGCTCATTCTGAGTGTCAAAAAGGAAAAGAAATAGGCATTTCCACCAGGTGGATAGGAGATTCTAGCAGAAGGAGCTATGTGTGCTAAGATAAAATCAAAGCATGATAATTTTGCAGAATGAGAAGCAATTTGAATCAGACCTCTGGAAGGAGACACCAGCTTTGCATACCGGGAGTTAAATCTGATCTTGGAGGATGTTCCAATTAACTAAGCTAAATTCTCTTTGGCAATTAATTTTACATACATAAATAAGAAGCAAAAACCACAGAGATGCTTAAATGCATGGAAATGAATTACTTCATTTCAGGTACATGGAAATGTCACTTCCTCCTTGTGATATTCATAGGGTAAGTGACTGGCCAATTGAGAGCATGGACTTTGGAGGCGGAAATACCTATTTTCCATCCTCACTCTGTTACCAATTATCTGAGTGACCTTGAGAATATTAAATAACCTGCCAAGTATCAATTTTCTTGAGGAAGGTTGTAAATAGTAAACTCATCTTGCAGAGGTGAGCCTGGAACCTAGCCGGTCCTCGGGGAATGACAGTTGTCTTCATTTTTATCACGTCACTAGATTTGGGCTGGGAGATGTGTCACTGTAACAAACCCTGGGTCTGAGTCATCACGGCTGGCGGATGGCATCGCGGTGTTTCCCTAAAGAGTCGGGTCACTGGGCGTGGCCTCTGTATCCCCTATGGGGTATCCTTTTTGCTAATAGCTCCTCAGGCCTTTCAGAAATACGAGACAAGAACTACTGTAATATGTGTATAACTTTTTGTGTCTCTTTCCCGTACTGGCTGCTACTTCCATCTCACTGGAGCTTTGCTTTTTTCGTGGGAGAAAAAGGCAATGTAAACAGGCCAACAGGCTGTATCTGTGGCTACAAAGAGACATAGATATTACAGAGGAATAGATATTGCAGCTGCTATCCGGTTGTATATTGAAGGCTTACCCTGTATCAGGCACTGGGCTAAATTCTGTTTAAAAAAATTGTCTTTTTATTTCTCAGGACAGGCCTGTGAGCTAGTTACTACTATAACTCATACTTTAGAAGCAAGAAAAATGAGGCTTAATATGGTTAAGTAACTCACCCAAAGTCAAACATGCAGTAAATGGCAGGCTATAGAACCTGAATCACAATACTTCCCAATATCATAGAACTACCTTGCACAGGATAAAGTTCTGTTTATCGCAGATATGGACTGTTTCATATAATTAACAAGGGGGGGGGCAGGGAATAAATGTCTTGATTTGCAGCTTCATTTTTCCAGCCTTGTTCTAGGATGTAAAAGCCTTAAAAGAATAGATGCTACACTGTGTCTTCCCCCAGTCTTTAGATCTCATATCCCCCCGATCCCTAATCATGTATTAAGGAATATCTATTAAATATAAGAATTAGGTACTGGTATTTCTAGATGCTTACAGTATGTTTGCTACCCTTGCATCCTTGCAGAATACACAATAATAAAAGAAAAAGAGGACTAACCAACAATTATAATATACTATGACATGTACTATCTAGCAGTGTAAGAAGGCATTGACAACTCTGCCTGGATTGGAATTCACAAGTTTCTTATGTGATAAACTTTATTGTAATGAACCAGGGCTACAGGAAGAAATAGAGTTGACTTTCTAGTTGGGCCATGAAGGAGGACTTGTAACATTAAGTAGTGGCCACATACATTTCTGATGGAATTACTCCTTAAGGCATACTTATGGGTTCATTTTCAACTATAATATGAAAAAGCAAAATGTCAGGAGTGCCTCCAATCTTTGAGCAAGTGCCAACCACAATGATAAGAGTCTCCCCTACAATTCTTTCTTTCCCTCCCAAGGTTCAGTGTTTGGGCCTCTTTGGGAGCCAGCTAGATCTGCAAGGTGGTCAACCACTTACTTCAGGAGAGGTCTGAAGACTGTTACGTGCCTTAGATTCAGGGACAAACCAGGCTTCCTGTTACCCCAGCAGATGGTGGTATGATTGGCATAGGTAGAGATTAACCTGAATCTTGCATAACTTACTGAAAAATATCATACTTGATGGTAAATATCCAGTTACTATAACAGGATGGAGTATCTTATTTAATATATGTGATAGCAAAAGTTGTTAGCATATTAATTTATGTTCTGTGTATATTGCCATAGAAGAAAATAATGATGCTCATTTTTAACTTCCTGTCCTTCTCAACTGAAATCAGTGATGCCTTAAATAAAGCCAGTACTTTAAAGAGCTGGTATTTACTTTGTATTTACCAAAGTAAAGAAGTATTTATGTGAACAAGACCAGAATTGTGTTAGGTGGAGGAGCAGGGGACGGGGGAGAATCAGGGATGTGAGCATGGCCTCTGGGCTTGGAAATGAGAAACAGTATGCGGCCCCAGCTGGCAGTGTCTCGAGACTGAAACTGGTTGTTTCTCAGAACCGTGAGTTTCTTGGAAGGAAATCACTGAGTGGTTCCCCTAGGGACACTGACCCTATTCACTGGGACTTCCTGCCTTAGCCAAAGTCTCCAAGATCCAGATTTAGGTTTTCACAGAAACACAGTTAATTTTCAAGGCACAATACAGCTGGGAAAAATGAACTTACAAATAGTCACCAGCATGGATCCAGGCCAGAGAAGATTCCGTAAATGTTTTGGACCATGTAAAACCTCATGGGCCTTTTTATAATTCTGGAAAGGCGGGGATTGGCTCCCAGATGACATACATGTCGTTTCTCTCCTGCCCAGTAGAGTGGAGGGGAACTGCAGATTCAATATTAATTTTTAGAATGAATTCGATCCTTCTTACATATTCTGTGGTGGCTTCAATTAGTATCTGCTATGGACATAAAACCTAAAGGCCATTTAGGTTATGATTCCCAGGGAAATCTAGAATGGAGTTTAAAACAGAAATTTACAAGCTTTAGGGATAGGATTTTTAAAAATGATTGATCTGTGCCATAAGTGGCCTTACCGATTGACTCTGGATTCATTTGGTTAAGTGGGCACATTTATGTCTTCCTTACTACTTCGTTCTCATCTCTTCTATAGCTGATCACTCTTCTAGAGAATGAAATTATATTTTTTATAGGGAGATGAGGGATTTTTAGAATCTGAGACAATTTTGACTTGAAACTCTTTTATTACCCACACATCAGACTCTGAGACATAATTAATTTTCTCTGCACGTGAAAATCACCATATGTGAGCATCAAATTTTAGTTAATGTCACTGATTGTACTGAAGATGGTGATAGCAAGATTAAAATGAACATCAGATAACTTCTAAATCATTTCTATTTAAGCATCAGTGTACATTATGTAATTTCCTTTGTAAACTCTCACTCTTGGCTTTTTTGGATAGACATACATTTAAAATAGAATGTCCGTTCAGATTTGCAAGCCCAGAATTCATCCGTGGTAGTCAGCCTCTAAAATGACTCTCAATAATTCCCGCCCCCAGTATCCACAGCCTTGTGCAACTCTCTGCCCTGGAGTGTGGGCTGGACGTCATGCTTCCCTGCTAACAAATGGAACATTGCAAAAATTACGGAATGTTACTTCCGATATTGAATTACAAAAAGACTCTGGCTTTCCTCTTTTATCTCTTCATTATTCTCTCTCTCTCTCTCTCTCATCGCTCAATGTCTCAATTTCTCAGTCTCTCTAGCCCTCCTCATTTTGGGGAGACAAGCTGCCATATTGTAAATAATCAAATGGAGAGACCCACGTGGCAAGGGACTGAAATCTCTGTCTGACAAGCATTGAAGACCTGAAGAACACCAGCAACCACACAAGTGAGCTTGGATATCGACACTTCCTGGGATGAGCCATGAGATGCCTGCATCCCTGACTGACAGCTCACAACTGTGTCAGAGCCGGAGGCGGAGGCATCCAGCCAAGCCAGTTGCCTGACCCACAGACAATGTGAGATTGTGCATATTAGCTGTTTTAGCCTATTCAGTTTCAGAATAATTGTTATGCAGCAATAGATAATGAACATACCAGCTGAGCTGTGAGAGAAGGGAAGTTGGTGCTTGGACTCATGGAGGAGAATGGAGAAGTCCATAACCGTAGATAAGTTTGAAAGGATTATCTGATCTAAATTGACTAATCCTACCTGAATATTTGCATCTTTTATATATAACAGTAGAAAAGACATACTAGAAACTATCCCATGGATGAAAGAAAAAATTCAAGGGATCACAGTTTTTCTTAAGCATATCACCTGAGTGCTGGACTCAGCTGACAAGACATCCCTGTGAATAAAGATAACTTTCCCATTTGCAGCCTCCCTCAGTTAATTCTGTATTGGTACCACACTGGCCTGCTACTATGAAAATACAAGTAATGATATTTCCTTCATATATCAGGGGTTATGTGTCTGAAACTCGTATCTGTTGAATATGGGAATCACACACTGCTTTCGTGGTTCTGAAAATCAGTTCTTGACTGCTCTTCTCAAAATTCAGGGAGATTCCAGAATAGATCATTCATGTCTTTGAGAATTGAATATGTTTTTGTGAAATTCTCTTATCATGAAATTCTCACTGTGGCTTAACTTTAATGTCCTGGGGTGGGGGAGGAGATTAAATAATATAAATAGGAATCAAAGGATTCTGGGAGTTACATACAAAAGAGAGATACATTGATCAGGATCCTGTGGCTCAAAAAAGACAACTGAATGTTAGGAATACATGACATGCTGATTTCTTGCTGCTAGATATAGGGTTACCATAGTGATAATTGCATAACATCTATATTTCCATGAAACCATCTGGGAAGGAATAGAACATTCTTTTTAAAAAGGCATTATACTGCTGGCATGTTATTTGTAGCTGGTTAAAAATAGCCCAGGCATGTGGGTGTTTGATGTTCTTGTCATATGCTTAGGCTTAGAAGAAATGCAAACCAAACATCCCCTCCCCCAACTTTCACTCGGTAAACCACACATTACTTTCTACTCTCACATCCAATCACAATTCTCTAGCTCCTTCCTACTCTGTGAGGAAAACCCAAGACCATACTCGGGTGCAGTGAGAAATTCCTCTCCCTTGAAACCGATGTCTTCAGTTGCTTAATAGGTAAAAACCCTCTCCCATCCTCCTAAAGTTTAGACTTGCCACTAACCCAGCAAAACAAGCTTGCTTGCAGACGGTCAGTCCCACCACCATGAGTGAGGCAGCTTTTCAGCACTGCTCTAAAACAGTGAAAAGCAGAGTAAGAAGATTGTGAGTTGCTGTGGTCTCAGTGATGGGGGAACCACAAGCAGTTTTAGAAGAGAGTTAAGTGTCCTTTTAGAAAGTGAGTTTCCTAAGGATAGAGGTAGTGGCATTTTCTTTTCTAACCAAAGTGCGTAGCACATAAAAAAAATTTTTGTTGCCAGAATTTTGGTTAGATACGCCCATCAAAAATTTGGTTACCAGGGGTTACCCATAGCGCCTCCTCTTTCCTAAGGTCATTGTCCGTTATAAATCCGTGAATTAATTTAACACGTACTAAGTCATGCACATCTTTTCTTCTCAAGGATCTTACTGATAAGGACAAGAAAAAACTTATATAAAGCAAATAAATACACCTCCAAATATATACTTATACTCGTGGACTTAGTTGCTTAGGATTTTCGCCTCTAAGGACACCTAGCTGTACTTAGGCTACGTGGCTGTGAGAATGTACACACAAACACTTGTGAGATTCCTTTCAATCTCATTGAACTTTGTATGTATTTATGTGATTATTATTTTTACTTTTCATTAGGGTCTTAGAATTGTTAACAGGTGGGTTAGTAATAAGTGATTCATGAATTGTAGATCCCTTTGTTTCTCCTTCCTATTTGACTACAGTTGTTTTCAAGGAGATGTCTACCTTTAAACCTCAACTTTCATTACAGATAAAGTAAGAAGTGACTAAAGGATGTGATTTGAGAAACACCAGGAAAGACCCTTGACCTATCTCCTTTTATTCCTTCTGATTTGCATCTTTAAATTCCAGTTTCCTAAAACATCAAAGACACCATTGAAAGGGTAAGTACTATCTGGACTGGCCAGAGTATCTGTTTTAAGTCTATTGTTATAAACTCGCAGTTGAATTACACAGTTGGTCATCTCCCTATCAGAGAGTAGGACATTGGGATAATAGTTTAAGGGACAGGTGGATTTGCAGTGGAACATTAACTTTTACTGAAAATGGGGATCATCTCAGAGTACTCCGTGAAACATGAGGACTGTGGGATGGGGCACTGAAAAGGAAAAGAAAAAAAAAAAGCAGCAAAACTAGATCTCTTGTTTTTCCCCCTTTAGTTAAAAAAAAAGAGAATGGTCACTAGACGTCTCTGATGCTCCATCATCAAGTAGAAAATCTAGTAAATGCCTGCATCTAGCAACACCAACACACCAACAACACAACAACAAATATAACAGTTAGGTTTAGAAGGAAGAACTCTGGTTTCACAAGAACCTCAGCCTGCTCCTGGACCCTCTCCGTCACTTTGTTGTGTGTCTTAGATGTAGCTCAAATGACTAGAAAATTTGGGAGGAATAACAGCAGGTTCTACTCGGGTCCCTCCACTTTCCTCTTTCAAGTGAATTCTGTAGGAAGCTTGCATTTTCCTTTGCTTCTTTTTGTTCGATGTCTCCTATAAGAAGACTTACTCTAGTTTGGCAGTGCCAAAACTGGGAGGGAGAAAAACTTGCCTTCTTTTGGGAATTCATTACTAGTAGGTCTATTTGCACTAAGACATAAACCATATCTTCTATCTTGATCTACACCAATAGTTAAAATACTTTATATACCTCAATATTTACTTAATTTATATATATATATATATATATATATTCAGAACACAGAGAAGCAAGATAGTGCTATATATTCTGAGACCCCTAATAAGCCACAATGAAAACCACATTTAAGCATCAAACAGTAACAGCTAATATTTATTACATGCTTAATGAATACCAGACACTGTTTTATGTGCTTTACAAATATCCTCTCATCTAATCCTCATAAAATTTAAGATATAGATCTGTCTATGAAATGTCTGTTATATATGGGAGATAGCTCATCTCTTAAACATCTCAAGATTATTATCTCCCCACAAAAACTGAAACAGATTGACTTACATTCTCACCAGAAGTGTTTTAAGACCCTCCTCCGCTTTGCCTTCATGCCAAGAGGCATTACGGTAAGACCACTATTTTTGCCAATCAAATAATAATTTTTTTCAATTGGTTTTAATTTTCATTTCTATACTGTTTATCAGGGTTAAGTAACTCTTCGTGTCCGTTCTATCTGGATTTCCTCTTTTGTCAAGCTCCTGTCTTGCCTGTTTTTCTTTTATATTATCTGTTTTATTCTTACTTATTTTAGGCTATTTTTACATATTCTGTATTACGCATTTTTACACTAGTCCTTTCTTACTTACGTATGTTGTGAATGTCTTATTCAACTGTATGACTTCCAGTTTTGCTGCCTGTAAAGTTTTCTTTTATAAAGAACGGGAGTTGCTAATTTAAATATTGTCAACACTTCATTCTCTTCTAATGGTTTTAATGAAATATAATGCATAAGCAATAGAATTCACCCATTTAAAGTGTACAATTCAACTGTTTACAATGCATCCATATAGTTTCACAGTCATCATCACAATATAACTTTAGAATATTTTTATCACCCCCATACCCACTAGCAATCACTACCCGTTTGCCCCACTACCTAGCCATAGATAATCACTAATCTACTTTCTGTCTCTACAGATTTGTGCATTCTCGACATTTCATGTAAATGGGACTATATAATATGTGATGTTTTTGTGACTAGTTTATTTCAACTAGCATAATGTTTCCAGATTTAAATGTGTTGTCTCACAGTTCAATACATCATTTCTTTCTATTGCCGAATAACATTCCATTGGAGGAATCTGCTGCATTTTGTTTCTCTGTTTATCACTTGAAGGTCATTTGTATTGTTTTGATTTTTTGGCTACTATGAATAATAATGGTATGAACATTTACTTATATGTTTTTATTTGGACATATGTTTTCATTTTACTTGGCTGCATACCTAGAAGTAGAATTGTTGAGTCATAGGGTAACTCTGTGCTTAACATTTTGAGGAACTGCCAACATTTTCCAAACCAGCTGTGCTATTTTTGCATTCTCACCAGCACGATATGATGGCTCCAATTTATCTGAATCTTCGCCAATACTTGCTTTTATCTTTCATTTTTATTATAGCCATCTTGTTACAACAGCATTTGAAGTGGTATTTCATTCTGGTTTTGATTTGTAAATCACTAGTGGCTAATGATGTTGCACATCTTTTATGTATTTATTGCTAATTTGTGTGTCTTCTTTGGCAAAACATCAGCTGAGATCTTTGGGCCTTTTAAAAATATAGTTTAGCTTCTTCAGGAGGGATTGTCCATTTGCACCCATCTTTTTTTAAATTGTATACATTTAGGATGTATAACTTAATGATTTGATATATGTATACACTAAGACTCACTAAAGTCAAGCTAATTAACATATACATCACCTCACATAATTACCTTTTTGGGTGTGTGGTGACATTTAGGATCTACCCCCTTCACAAATTAAATATTTAATATTATATATTATATATATATATATGTGATTTTTACTTTCATCTTGCATACAGTATTACATTTTGAGTGAGCTTCTTGTAGACATTATGGAGTTGGGTCATTTCCAACAATTGACTGTGCCAATCCCTATCTTTTAATTGACTTATTTCAATCTTTTACATTTAATATAGTTATTTATGTAAGGGATAATGTTCACCTTTTTTTGTTCTGCTTTTTATGCTTTCAGTTTCTGTCTGTTCTTTGTCCTGCCTTATTCTGAGACACTTGAATATTTTTTTAGAATTCCACTTGCATTATTCTCTAATGAATGTATTTATTTGTATATAGTTTTTGTGGTTGCTCTTTGTATGACATTATGTATATATAATATATCAAAACACAAATTTTCATTTCTATTGGTATTGTCCTGCTACCAGTTAAAGTGATATGTAGAAATATTTTCTCCCTTTCCTCCATTTACCCTCACTCATTTATATTTTAATTTTGGTAAATATTTCCTCTAGCTATATTAAAGGTACATTGTACAGTGTTACGATTTTTGCTTCAAACATCAAACATAATTTAGGAAACTCAAGAGAAGACAGCAAGTCTATTGTATTTGCCTATATCTTTGTTTACTGTATTTCTTCTTTATTTTTGATGTTCCAAGATTTGTTTTTATATTGTTCCTTTCAATTTAGAGAACTTCTTTTGTTTTAGGGGGCTAGGGGGAGCTAATATGTCTGCTGGTGAAAAAAATCTTGGTTTTGATTTCACGACCTGTGTTAAAAAGTATTTTATTTCTCCATCATTTCTGAAGGATATTTTTTCACTGGATATAAGGTGCAGAGTACAGCTTTGTGTCACATGCTTTCAGCCTGAAGAACTTCCATTAGTAAAAAAAAAAAAAAAAAAGTCTGCTTCCAACTATTAATCTCAGTTTGTGTTTATTTGAGAATGTCTTTATTCCACATTAATATTTAAAATATATTTTTGCTGGATATACTACTCTCCAGTGTAGTATTTTTCCTTCAGCACTCTGACTACGTCAGTCTTCTTCCTCTGGCTTTCATTATTCCATGGGAGAAGTCAGCTAAATTTCTTACTAGGATTTCCTTGTATGTGATGAGTCATTTTTCTCTTGCTACTTTCAACATTTTCTCTTTTAATGTTTTTCTTGAATGTGTTTTGCTGTGGTTTTCCTTATGTTTATCCTACTTGGAATCTGTTGAATTTCCTTTATGGGTAGATTAATATGCCATAAATTTCACAAGGATAAAAAATTTAAACCAGTCATACAGGTAGGAGCAGAATAAGAAGTGCAACTTTGTGAGGGCTTAAATCCAGCAGTGATTTCTTTCAGCCATTAGGATCTGACCCTTTCTGACTTATGAGAAACTTTCATTTCACCACCCCACTCTTTCTCTCAACAACTGCGCTCAAGACAGTGGACCCATTTCTTCTAACATCATGAGCTCTTTTCACCTGAAGGCCTTTGCCTCTCTCTCTACCTGCTAAGGACTAAATGTTTGTGTCCTCCCACAATGTTTATGTCAAACCCTAACACCCAGTGTAATAGCATTTGGAAGAGGGGGTCTTCGGGAAGTGATTAGGCCATGAGAGTGGGTAGTCATAAATGGGATTAGTGCCCTTAAAAGAGAGACCCCAGAAAGCTCCCTTCCCCTCTTGCACCATGGAGGGGCACAGGGAGAAGTTGGCTGAACCAGGAAGCAGGCTTTTACTGAACATCAAATCTGCCAGTGCCTTGACCTTGGACTTCCCAGTCTCTAGAACTGTGAGAAATAAGTTTCTGTTGTTTCTAAGCCACCCAGTCTATGATATCCTGTTATAACAGCCTGAAGGTACTAAGGCAACCTGCTGTACACTGCCTTTAGATTTCCACCTCACCTAATTCCTTGCCATTCAGGTCTGTGCTCAGACACCCTCTCCTCCTGCATTAGCTCTGCCAATCACTTTCTTTCAGATTTTCATTGAGTGCAGTAGTTTACAAATCGTGTTTCCATTATACAAGAAATATGAAAAAGAAACTTATTGTGAAATGATAATCTTTCAAAGTTTGCTATTCTTGTGTTTTTGCTTATTTGGCTTTATTAAAGTGCATAACTAAGGGTACATGAGCAAATGCTACAAAATATTTCAACAAAGTGTCAAACAATAATTTTGGGTTCATTTATTGTATAGTTTTTATAGTATATACAAATACATGTGTGTTATATCTGTGTCTTCAAATATGAACTTCAAATATATAAATACACTCGTAAGGAAACATTGTTTTTTATAAATTTAAAGCAAATCTACTCTTGTTATACTAAACAAGATACTGATAATCTTCTGCTGCTATAAAATACATATAAAACAGAATTTAAGATGAATGACTATAGTACATGGAAGAGGTGACAGATAAAACAATAAAGGAAATCCTCAGGAGTCAGAAATAAAAGGAAAATGTAAATGCAAGAAGTAAGCAAGCCAAAAAAGCAGATGGCTACCTAAAGGGACTTGATAATCTTCACTGTTCTCAGACTTTAGTTTTAAAAACACAGGATTCACTATATAAGAAGTAACTTGGAGAGTACTGTGTAAAATCAAGACCTTGACAAAGAACAACTTCAAGTGAAAATTTGGGTATGAAAAACAAATAGCAAGAAATGAGAAATAGTGAGGGAATATATCTATCTCCAACATAAAAGGAAACAACCAAAGATTCAGAACACGGATTCAACTACCTATATGACCAGGGGCAAAAAAGACTGAGAATGTAATTTAAAAAGTGGTCCTGGATGATAGGGCCCAAGGTGCATCTTAGAAACTAAGGTAAGTATTCTCTGGGCCATTACCCCACGGCTAAAACTTCAGAGGAACTACACAGATGGCATTTCAATGAATAAGATCTCAAAATAAAATAAAGACCTCAAACACATGACAAAACAAGTGGAATCAGAAGACATTAGAAAATGTGAAGCTGAGATCCATGCATATAACATTAGAGTTGCTGTATGAAAAATATAAAACATCATACAAATATAAAGCACAAATACATACTTAGAAGAATAAAAAATGAAATAAAATTATGAGTAATACATGAAGCTTATCACCAAAATAATCTGAGAAGAAATAAATAGAATATTTCAATGAGAAATATCCTAATTAAAATTATAAGTTCCATGGAGGGGTTCAAAGGACAATTAGACATAGATTGAAATTTTCTGAATTAGAGGCTGAGCTAAAAAATATCATCAAAAATGCAGCTTTGGGTTACTAAAAAAGTTTAGAAGAGAAATACTAAACAAAGAATGCACAAAAGTTAAAGAATAAATTGTTCTAAGTTTTTGTATTATTGGGGAGGAAGATAAATATAATAATTATAAATACTTTTAGTTTAAATATGCATCATATAATTTCTAGGAAAATCAAAGTATAAAAATGTTACATCTGACATCTATATTTGGGAAGTGAGTATTTGAGAGAGAATTAAGGGTAAAAGACACTCACTGATAAACTAAAAATCTCAATCTATCTAAAAGAAAGCAAGAAAAACTTTAAATGCATGGAATCAATTCAAATTTAAAAGGAAACAATTCCTGTATGCCTCTGGCAGTAAAGTAAAGCAAGAAAAATATCAAAGGATAAAATAATTGGAAAAGAAAAAAAATTGTCTACAAGTAATAACTAAAAGTACATAGTGGAAATGTGTTTGAATTAATAGGTTTAGTAAGGATGCTAGATAAAAACTTAATACACAAATGAAGTTTGCATTTCTACAGTATAGTAACAAGCCACCAATACAATGCAAAAAGATGCCATTTATATCAGGAGCAAAATTGTGTACAAAAGAAAATCAGTGTAATCTAATGTATGTGAAACTTCTCTGGAAAAGTTTATAAACATTTTCAAATTCATTAAGGAAGGTCTAAACAGAGAAATTATGGTTTTCTTAGGTAAGAAGATAATATCATTCAGATGTAAATTCTTCTAAAATTGATTTATAGGTTCAATTAACTTCCAATCAAATCGCAACAGATAATTATTTCCTTGATATTGATACATTAATTCCAAAATACATATAGAAGAGGAAAGAGCCAAAAAGAGCCAAGGCCACTCTAGAACTGAGCATCCCTGTATGCGTACACAGTGGTGGTTCAGTCCTGTACCTCTGTTGGAGAGGGAGGAGAATGCATCATGGAGATGGTTATGAAGATGAACAAAGAGGCTTCACGTATGATGTTTTATTTCTTTTTCTTTTCTTTTTTTAGGTTTTCTTTATTAATTTATTTATTTTTAATGGAGATACTGGGGATTGAACCCAGGACCTCGTGTATGCTAGGTATGCGCCGTACCACTGAGCTATACCCTCCCCCTGTGATGTTTTATTTCGCAAGTAGGAATGTAGATATACAGTCATATGCCTTATTATTCTTTAAACCTCTTCTATATCTTAATTATACTCCTTTGCATGTATGGGAAAAAAACAGATACCGTAGAAGAAAGTTATAGCTTTTGTAGATTTGGTATTAGAAATATAACTATGATGGACAGCATGAGAGTGCTGAGGGTGTGGTATTTCCCATATGCAACATAAATTCATTGTCTTGTCAACGTACTTAATTCATTAGCCAAAATAATGAACATGCTGCTTTAAGAAACTTTGGGACTATTTTTAGTTTCCTTTCAAAACTTCCTTCTTCTCCTTCTACCCAAGAATCAATTTTAAGGATGACATCAGTGTTTTCCTGCAGAAAATTAGGGAACAAAAATACGGTCTGGTCTTCTATTCTTTTATGTCGTAACTCCTCTAAATGCAGTTTGCGATGTCACTTTAAGTCCTATCAGGCCCCGAGCAAATCACTCATTTATTCATTCATTTTTATTCACATGATCATCTAAAAAAACATGTGTTGATGCCTACTCTGTGCCGGGCACTGTGTGTACAAGGACGGATAAAGCACTGATTTGCTGGATGTGGCTCCCAGCTGACCAGAAGAGGAGAACTTGATCTCATCAACCAGTGGGATTTGAATTCCTACTTGTTTCCTTAGTTCTTATTTACTTTTCTAGTCTAGTATGTGTCTCAAGTCTAACCTATGTCTTTGACTCCGGGTATCTTTATTGACATTCTGAGAACCTGATTTTCAAGAGATGTTTGTCACCGCCCAATCAGGAAAAAAGAAAGATAAAAGGAAGTTCTTGACAGGGCTTCTACTCCAAACGTTTCCCCAGAATTACATACGTGTCTGTGCCCAGGACTTCCTGCTGCCGCGCCCTCACTTTCCCTTTAAGGGTCTCTGGGGTATTCCTAGGGGAAGTCTTTGTTGGTCTGATGAATGGTAACTCCCATTAAAGTCTGCACATTTTCATTTATGCAGTTCTTTCTGTTTTCGCTTCCTCTCATTCACAGTATCAACCTTAAAAAAACCCCAGTATGCCTCATGATTAAACCCTCAGGATTGCAAACACTGTCTTCCTTTTAACTACTGAGGTCAACATAATGCCTGTGAGAAAAAATAGCCTGTGGGTAACTCCTGGGTTGGCTTAGCTTTGGGATGCTGTCCAGTCCTGGGTGAAGTCTTTCACAAGGAACACATCTCTGGGGAACCTTCCTCAGAATGTGGTTACTTAACGTTTCATTTCGGAGGCAAATGCTTCTTCGCTGAGCAAGCAGAATCGAAAACAGGCCAACTTGTCTAACTGAGGCTGAGGTAACTGACTTTTACCATTTGATCTTTGTTTTTCAGGACCCCATAAACACCTACTTGTCATTTTGTGTGGCTGGAGACTTCCGAGTTCTGTGATCAAACTGCTAGCCTGGCATTACTGAGATCTGGAGACAGGTACTTCATCTATGCATCAAGAACATGTGTGCTTTCCCCCTTAACTGCTGTGTCAAAGAAAAAATAAATTTCTCTAGAGAGAAATGGACAGGTCCTACATGAAATTATAGTAAAAGGATGTCATACCTTTTTTTTCCAAATTTTCCAAGAAAATTGAATATTGACTAGATTAATTAATAATAAAAATGAAACAAAAAATGAGGCAGTCATTACAACATTATTTAATAATAGTATTTTTTAGTAAAACATAAACAAATTTTTAAAGCAAAGCAATGATACTGCCAAATGGGAACATTTGAAATTATAAACATAAATTTTGAGAGCTTGTTTGGAGGGTCTAGCAGGGGAGCACAGCTGCTCGTACACCCTTGACCGAGAAGAGCGGTCCTCCGCTATCGGGGATGGTCGTCCCCTTTGACCGAGCGTGCAGCTTCAGGAGGGATGCACACGGAGCGGTGAGGGAGGAAGGGGACACCCTCCTAGCCAGCCAGATCAGCCGAATCAACCCTGACGATCAATGGGGTGACAGATGTCGCAGCCAGATCTCCCTCACATCCATCCCTTGTCTTCCTTAATTCCAGGTGTCATGGATCCACACCTGATCATCCAAGCACTTCTTTCAGCAGGTGAGAGACACTGATTTAGGCTGGTATATAATCCAAAATCTACCATATCAGAGACACAGAGACTCAATTCTTGTCTGTTTCTGTGCTACAAACAAAAAGGGGAAGTGGACTACTGTTATTCTTCCCCTGGAGAGATCTGGAGATGTTTTGAAATGATACTGAATTACTTGGGTCCTCTATCTGGGGACCAGAAATGAAGCCAGTGCAGCAGAATGCACAGGAGGAAAAGGGGGAGAGGAATGAGTCCTCACTGCAACATTTAGTCCCTTTGTGTAAATCCCTGTGTCTAAAGCCATTCCTAAAGCCAGTTTTGCCTGTGGGATTTCCATTGAAATGAATCTATGCATTCTTGTTATTGCCTGAATTTTAAATTGGGTTTTTTATCATCTGCTGAAGGAGTCTTAGATCATACGCAAGTCCCATAGAGAGCAAGGGAAACCGATTAACGTAAAATATGGGTTTTGAGACAGTGGAAGAAAAGGAGAGAATGGATAACTATATATATATATAAATTTTAATTGAAGGTAGTAACATTAGAACACCATCCTTAATAGGTAAGAATGCCTGCTGAATATAAAGGAGCAGCAAATTGGATTGGAGATTTGAAAATTGTGCAAAAGTTATGAGCCAGTTACTAGACAGAGTAAATGAGAGAGTCAATGAGAAATGATTAAGTAATTGCTGAGTTACAGGGGAGTTCAGTTAAGCTGGCTGCTTTTATATGATTTGGCTCAAATTAGGTCAATGTACTCTATAAATGTATAGCAGCTCAGAAGTAAGGATTAAATGGCAAGTAATGAAGCTTGTGATGCATCAAGACTGATAGAAAAATTTGAGGAGAGAAAATTCTGGGATTTTGAGGTGCTTGGATCAGTTATATGGCTGATGATGATGAAGTTCAGGTGCATAAAGAGAAATACAAAGTCAAAATAGAGACATGATGTTTACTACAAAAAAAAGTGAGCACTCAAGGGACAAGTCATTCAAAGTATAAAAGGAAGTTCCAACTCGAAGTGAAAAGAATTAAAAGAAGACACAGCATGGAGGTTGTTATCAGAGTAGAGAATTTTCCGTCCCCAGGGCTTGAAAGCTGCTGAAGGCTGTATCATGTTTGGGGTTGGAGCTCTTTCACTGGGCCCCTTGAATAGAGGTGAAGTTTCTAACAATGAGAACTTAAAAAAAAGTTGTCAGCAAACTTAAAAGAGTATCTAGAAGAGGACCTCACTGAGGAAGACAGCCTGGGCTCTGTGTAAAAGGCGTTTCTGTATGTCTACATTGGAGAACTGCTTATTTAGGTCTTCTGCCCATTTTTGGATCGGCAGCACGATTTACAGTAGCCAAGACACAGAAACAACCCCAATGTCCATCGACAGATGACTGGATAAAGAACTTGTGATATATTTACACAATGAAATGCTACTCAGCCATAAAAAAGAACAAAATAATGCCATTTGCAGCAACCTGGATGGACCTGGAGATTGTCATTCTAAGTGAAGGAAGCCAGAAAGAGAAAGAAAAATACCATAGGATATCACTTACATGTGGAATCTAAAAAAAAGACAAACAAACTTATTTACAAAACAGAAACAGACCCACAGACATAGAAAACAAACTTATGGTTACAGGGGGATAGAGGAGATAGAGGGTAGGAAGTAATAAATTGGGAGCTCCAGATGTGCAGATACTAACTACTGTCTATAAAATAAATAAGTTTCTACTGTATAGCACAGGAAATTATATTCAATACCTTATAGTAACCTATAATGAAAAATAATATGAAAAGGAATATATGTGTGTATATGTATGACTGAACTATTATGCTGTACACCAGGAATTGACTCAACATTGTAAACTGACTATATATATATATATATACACATTTTTTTAACCCAGTAGTAAACTTAAGCCCATGGTTATATTAAACTGCACTCAGCAAAAAAAAAAAAAAAAAAAAAAAAGATGTTTCTGTAAACAAGGCATAGAAGTTATTGAAGAAGCTAGGACAGGGCTCTCAAGGTTAGTAGCTAGTCTAGGTCTGTCTCAGGAGGGACAGAAGGTTTTATAAAATAGATGAGATGGATTTCAAAATAAGGGAGATTTCCTTATCTGAATGAGATAGCGCTGAGTAAGTGCATCTTTCCTTCTGTGCTAAAACCAACTGGGATTTGTTTTAATCGCATATAGTAAGACGTGCAGATGTAGAAATGACTGTCATGAGGGAAGAGGTTTGTAATTACAGATTCCTAGAAACAGGAGGCACAGCATGCCAACTGGGGCCACATGGGGATGGACCAGTATTGGTCAGGAGGCAGAGGAGAGAGGGGGGGTGACCATAGCCCAGAGCCTTCTTTGGGGTTTTCCCAGGACGAAATGGGTGGGGTAGGGTCGGCATGCTGGGAAAGCCTAATGGTTGGACAGTTCGAATAAGTTTGGCTGGCTCTGGTCTAGAGAGGTGGTCTCCAGCTGTCCCATACATGGCCCTGGGGTGATTTAGGACAGGAGAAATATTGGCCTGGTGTGTGTGAGTTTAATAAAAGGAGGTGGTTGGAGATGTGGGCTCTTGGTTGGCTAGTTTGTGTGTCAGAGACACACTCCCAGGGGAGCCGTTTGCTCTCTTAGGGTTTGGTTAGCCTCGGGAGGGGCAGCCTCTCCAGGATCAAAGCCCTAAATGCCAGAGTATCAAGAATATAGGCAATAAGAATACAGACAAGAATAGAGACAAAAAATTTTTATAACTGTGTATGGTGATGGATGTTTACTATACTGGTGATCATTTCGCAATATATGCAGATAATGAATCATTATGTTATATAGGTGGAACTAATACAATGTTAAATGTCAATTGTACTGCAATAAAAATATATTTGGTAATAAAATAAGTAAATATACTCAATACACCTTAGCATTCAATTAGCTATAAAAATAGAGAAAATGACTAATTGTATTTTCCCTTTTATTGGTTGACTTAGCTCTGAATGTAAATTTAACAAAATTTAAGACTCAATTAATTTATCATTTTAATAATAATAAAAGTGCCCATTATTTTGAGTGCCTGCTATTTACTGTGCTAAGAACATTACATTATAATATTTAATCCTCGTAACAACCATAATGAGGTAAATGCCATTAGTACTAAGCCTATTTGCACCTAGGAAACTGAAGCTTAGATAATTTAAGTAACTTGCCCAAGGTCACCGAGATATAAATTCAAATCTGCCTGGATTCAAAACCCAGGCTTTTCACGGCTGTATTTGCACGTTCCCTGTGGGATGTTTCACTTACTGAGGAGATCACCTACTCCATATCATTTCAGTGGAGGCACAGTTAAGATACAATAAAAAGAGTGCAGAAGTTGGTATCACCTCAGCAGTTTCTGATTTGCTTAGAATAGAACCAACTTTGCGTTAGTTTTCTCGCTCTTCATAAAAGCAGTCTTCGGTGATACACTGCACGCAGTCCATCTTGTGCTTTTATTTTGCACATGACAGTGGCATGTAATTTAAAGAAAAAAAAAATCAGCCTAACACTAAGTGTACGAGGCAATAAATCTCTAGTCCCCAGAGCAACATTTTTCTGCCACCCCCTTCCTTCAGACATAAAGGGATGCGGGACTCCTGCCAGAGAAATATAATAAAATGTAAGAACAGTTATAAATGAAATACAATCAGAGGCTTACAATCTGCTTCTTTGCTAGCTCGCTTTATTCCTTCCTTGAGGATTCTATTTCTTCCTCCCCTTCACCATGGTATTCCATTTCCCTGGCTTTCATTTTCCTTTTTTCACCGCTGTTTATAACATTTGCCCTTACCTTCTATTCTCTTTTATGTGCTTTCTTTCTTGTTGAAGGAAAAAAGAAAGAAAACTGTGATTATATTCCTGTGTGTATTCAGACATGGGGTTGGCTTTTTCTTTTGCCTTTTACTAGTGTTTTTTATATTGGATATTAATTTTTTTTCCTTCTGTGTCTTTTGCCTGTATTCACTTTGTATTAATGCTTTGATCTTACTTCTAGGTTGGAAGGAGCAGTTTCCTATGGACTGTCATGTTTAAAGAATTACTTTTTCTCTTACCAGAGCAAGTCTTTACCCTGCTCGTGGGATCAGGCATCAGAATCCTTAAGTCTAAAGAAAACGTCAAAGTATAATGAAGGAATTCACCCATTCACTTACATAGGCAAGAATGCATTTGTTCATTTACTCTCTTATCTGTCTGTCCATCCAGCCTCCCATCCTTTCATCAAGTATTCATTGAGCACCTTATGCTCATTTATTCATTCAATCAATCAGCATTTCTAGGGAACCTGTGATGTGCCAAGAGCCAGTGACAAGAGGTGAGTACAAGCAAAAAAAGTTGCATTGTCTGCAGAGAATTTAAAAACAACAATAAAATCAGCTTAAAGTCTGCTTCTTATCATCATCATGTGCTGGGAAATTTAAACCATGCTAAAATTCACCATGAAAAAAAAAATAACCATGATAAAAAAAATTCTCCCCATGGAGACCATCCACCCCATGGTTTCCCCATTTCCCCTTAGGTATGGCACTGTCCAGCCTAGAACAAGACAGATAAAAATCTCTGGCCACCTGGAGGTATATTCTAGTCAAAGAAAGAACGTGTGTTTGTGTATGAGTTTGTGTGTAAATATATAATTATGTATATCATAAAGTAAACATACAATTATATCAATTTAAGTGAAGATACAAATTATTCATAAATTTGAAGGCTATAGACAAATAGGAGGTTGTCTATATGCTAAGTCAAAAATCAGTAGAACAAGAGTTGATGGCTCCATCAAGGCATTGCCTTCTGATAGTCATGATTGGAATTAATTGGGTCTCATATATATCTGCTGTCAGTATTCTTAGATCTAACTGGGCATCAGAATCATTCAGGGGAGCTTTAAAATATAGTTGTTCTGGCTCCATTCAGAGAAATTCTGATTTCATTGCTGTAGAGGATAGTTTAAGTATTAGTGTATTTTTTATGTTCTCCAGGTAATTTGAATGGGCAGTCAGTGCTGAGAAACACATTCTGTGTGATCTAAATGGAACATCAGAGGGAAGTTAAATTAGATATATGGGTTGAATTGTGTTCCCTAAAATACATATGGAAGTTCCAACCTCTAGTACCTCAGAATGTGATCTTTTAGAAATTTTTGAAATAGCCAATGTAGATATAATTCGTTAAGAGGAGCTCATACCAGAGTAGGGTGGACTCTTTCCCACTTTCCCCTCACCAGCCTTTATCCTCAGTGTCTTGCTGTTTTCCAGGGTGGACTCATAATGCATTGTGTCTGGTGTCCTTAAAGAAGATGATGTAGAAACACAGAGACGATGCCACGTGGTGACAGAGGAGTAATATTGCTACAAGTCAAGGAACACCTGCACCCACCAGAAGTGTGGAAGAGGCAGGAAAGGATTCTACCCACAGTCACAGAGGGAGCCTGACCTTGCTAACAACCAGATTTCAGACTTCCAGCATCCACAGCTATGAGACAATGCATTTCTATTAAGTCAACTGGTTTGTGCAACTTAAGTACGACAACCCTAAGAAACTAATCCAGTCGGTATTCCCATGTGATTTAGAGCTGTGAATTCGTCATGAAAAGGTAAGAAATAGTTTCTTTGCTTTGAACAATATTTGCACCTATGCCATCCTTAATCAATTCTGTTGAAGGAGAACAGTGTACAACCCCGGGCCAGCAGGAGGAAACATGTCAAAGGGAAGAATTCTCTTCTAAAGAAAACACATCTTGAGCGGTTCACCGACATGACCTTTACTGTTATACAATGATGGACATTTCTTTACAGTTGTCAGCCAGTTGTTCAGCGTTGGTAGCTTGAAATTCACCATGGGGAGAGTATTATGCCTTGGAAATCTGCAAATGCAGCAAATCAGGCTTTCGTTGCTGTTTTTCCAGTGAGAATGTTCGTCAGCATACCATTGCAGGGCATGGTTATCCACATAAATGGGAGATATTTAAAGTTGTTAAAAATGATGAGAAGGACCATGGGCTTCCTTGGGCATGAGAAAACCTCTAGCTTTGGGTGATAGGGGAGCAGGAAGTGTAAGCACCCTTCGGCCAGTTAGATGGCAATGTAGCACCAGAAATCTCAATGCAGAATGACTACGAGTTCAAGACATTTCAGACAAACAGCAACACAAACAAATAGCTATATTATTATTAAATAAAATATACTTTAAGGCACAAAATTATTAAGGTACAGTATTTCACTCTAATGATCCAATTTTGATTTGCCAAGAATATACAGCTATTATAAGCACATATATATGTAATAAAATAACCTCAAAATAAATGAAGCATAAATTGAGGTAAATACAGGGAGAATTTGATAAATCTACAATTTTAGTAGTAGTTTCAACACATAGCTTTGTTTATTGGTGGTTAAGGATTCTAAATAAGCGGGGAGTGTATAGATCCCCACAACAGAATCAACAAGCTTGCCCTGATGGACACAGAGTTCTACGTAAAGCAATCAGTGAAGAGACATTTTTCAAGCACACGTGCAAAGTCTTTAAAAATTGATTATGTACTAAGTCACAGAGAAGATCTCAGAAAGCTTCAAAGGTAGGTATCACAAAGCTGATAATCTTTGACCATGGTATAATTAAGTTTGGAGTTAATGATGAAAATATAAATTAAAAAATCTCACATATTTGTAAATTGTGAAAATATATTGCTACCCAGTTCTGGTATCAACAAAAAATTGTAATAAAGAATACTTGGAACTAAACTATAATGAAAACACTATCTATCAAAACTTGTCGGATGCAGCAAAAATGCTTTAAGGGAAATAGATACTGTAATTGCTTTTATGATAAAATGAGAATATTTCCAAATTTATGAGATAACAGCTTACCATAATAAATTAGGAAAGAAAAAATAGATTAAACTTAAAGAAATTAGAAAATGATATAAAAATGTACATGTAAATATAAATGATGTACAACAGAACAAAATTCATTAAAATACAAATCAAGATACCGCTGGCATCAACAAAGTCAAATTAGTTCTTTGAAAATCAAAATTTGAAATTGAGACAAACTTTTCTCAAGATAGACCAAGAAGAAAACAAAAAGACACAAGTAAATGAAGTTCGTAATGAAAGATGTTTCACTAGAGGTAATATACCAACAGTTTTGCCAGTCATTTTGAAAACTTTTTATTAGGTTGAAGTTTGTAGGAAAGTATGTCTTACTAGAATTAAATTTAAATGGAAACTAGCATGAATAATTCTATAATCATTAAAGTAATTGAAACACTAGTTTAAAATATTCCCATAAGCAAAACATTTGGCTGAGAAATTTTTAGAGAAGTTACTGCAAATTTTCAGAAACATCATGCCAGCTTTGTTCAGTCTCTTACAAGAAAATGAGAAATGGAAAATGCCCTTCCATGGTATCTAGGAGATTATTCATCAACATTGTGTTCAAAACTATACAAAACTCTACAGAAAAGAACATTTACAAGCCTATTTCACTCATTACTATCGATGAAAAAATTCTAACGAAAATATTAAGAAATAACCTCCCCAAAATGTATAAACAAAAACATAATACATTGTAATAGTATTGATTTTGTCCCAGGTGTGCAAAAGTGATTTAATATTACATAATCTAGGAATTTAATCCAACAAAATAAATGATTTAAAAGGAAAAACCATATGATTATCCCTATACATACAAAAATTTTTTTTAAATGTAAAGCCTGTTTATGGCGAATATTATTAATAAGAACATAAGGAGATGTTTTAGTATGGGAAAAGGTATGAGAAAACTTGAGCAAAAATCATCCTGAATGAGAAGAAACATAGGGACTGCTTTCTTTAAGACAAGAATGTCCATTGTATCAGGTACCAATGCCCCACAACCTCTTGGCTCCCTTTTCACTCCAATCATTATAGCCATCAGCTTCACACGGGTATACACTGACAGCAAGTCACCTCAGAATCCCACACATTTTTCACTTTCTACCTCGCGATTTTCCTAACACCATGACTTGAGAGACCTGTGGAAATTTAACTGGCTCCGTGCATATAAAGCCTGGGACAATGAGTGAGTTAATGACTGATGGACAGTTCTTGATCAGTGGGGGACAGGAGTCAGAGCATAAATGCCCCTCTCTTTCTTCTTTCAAGTGAACAATCGTGAGGTGCCATCTTCACAGTATCTCATATAACCTTGGTGATCCCAAGTCCCATTTGTCACAGAGGTGATCAGTCCAGTTACTCACCCCTGTACTGGCTTTTCCTCCTTACACACTGTACTCTCATCAGTCTTCTGCTCCGCTTCCCTGTGATTTTCTTGTTAAATTACTTGTTTTCTTGGGTTAACCCTGGCTAAGACAAATGCTGTTAACATTCTGTCCGACATTGTGTTGGGGGCCTTAGACTATGATTGAAAATATAAGAATTGAAAGAAGGAAGTACAAGCCAATGGTACTTACAGAAGTTATAATCATTTAATTAGAAGAGTCAAAATAATCTACAGATAAATTATTGAATATAAAAATGCATTCAGAAAGCTGGCTGGATATATGATTAAAATAATGAAAAAAAATCTGTACACCAGAGGCAAATAGCTAGATATTTAAAAAGACAATATAGGGGAGAAGATATAGCTCGGTAGTAGAGCGTGTGCTTAGCATGCATGAGGTCTTGTATTCTAACCCCAGGACCTCTGTTAAAAAATAAATAAATAAACCTAATTACCTCCTCCCCCCAAACATGTTGTGTATTCAAAAAATAAATTAAAAAAACCAGGGAGCTATATTCAATATCTTGTAATAGCTTATAATGAAAAAGACTATGAAAAGGAATATATATACAAGTGTAACTGATCACTATGCTGTACACCAGAAATTAGCACAACATTGTAAACCGACTACAATAATAAAATTTTTCTTTTAAAAAGACATTATATATAACAGTAACAGAACATCTAAGAACATTTAATAAAGCACATTGAAGGCCTTTACAGGCAAAATATTTTAATTGTATTAAGGTATATTTTTAAAAGACTTAAATAAATAGGGATATCTACCATCATGAATAACTGGAATTAATATTATAGAGAAATTACTCATCCCCACATCAATCTATGAATTCAGTAAAATTCCAATGACAATTCCAAGTGTTATTTTTGGAACTGGATGATCTGAGTCTTAAATTTTATACAAGATTAAAGGGCCAAGAATGTTCAAGGCATTTCTGAAGAGAAAGACAGTGTGAAAGGGCTGTTACTCTGCTATAGATTAAAACTTAGTTTGAAGCTAAAGAATTACTTGAAAAAGAAATGAGAAAAAATTAAAATGTGCAAAGCTCCATTTGACTGAAGAGGAAGTCATATGCCAGGGCACAGGTAGTGATGTCTGGGATTTACCTAACAGTCATATTATGAAACATCTTGGAATGTAAGGAATTTATATTTACTCTAAGTTAGAGGAAACATTTTGAAACATGTCTAACATGATGGAATTTTAGAAGATATTCTGTGAGGTACATTAAGGAGGAAGAAGACTTGAGAGGCCAGGATGGGAAGATTTTCAGTTGCACAGAATGAGTAAGTATTTATTATAAGTAGAGTAACAACAATGGATAAGAGAAAGGGCTTAATAAACCCAACATATCCTTTAAAAAAAAAAAACCAATGAATTAAGACATGTAAAGTTTAAAATAATTTAAGACAATTTATTGAGCAGCCTTTATATGCCAGCCACCTGACATACATTACTTATAATCTAAACAATCCACAGAAGGCAGGTCTTATTATTTTTAAATAATATATAAGGAAACTAAGATTTAGAGAGGTTGAATTATTTTCCAGAAACACAGAACGAATAAATAATTGAGTCAGAAATATTGTTTTAGTTACCCTAATGCTCCTATAATGACAACCATATATATATGGTTTTATATATATGTATATATATGTATGTATATATATACCAAATTGTTGGTACCTTGGATATTTCATAGGGGAGACTAAATTATTTTTTTAAACATGAAAGAAAATACTAGGTAAACAATGGTTATTGTGGTATATGAATATGGTAGCAAAGAGATACAGCACTATATTTTATAGCCTCTTGCTGTAATATATAATCATTTCCAGAAGAATTTAACAGATTATCAAAGATTCAAATACTGCAGAATGGAGAATTAGATCCAGAGGGAACAATTTAAATCCATCTTCATATTCATAACCTGGAATTAGATATTACTTTGAAAGAGTACCCTCAGGGATCCTGGGGTCCCTTTGCCACATCACTGATTTACAATGTGATCTTTGGGAGATCAAGTCAGCAATCGGCCCTTCGTTGCTTTTTATCAGTAAGTGAAGATTGCAGTCCCAGCCCTGACTGTCTCACAGGACAAATCTGCTAATCAGGTGAGGCTGTGAATGGGTGAGAAGGCACCTCTACACGAATGGCCTACAAATCATATACCAGTCATTCCAAATATTAAAATATGAGCAATGAGTTAATTAACAAATAACCAAGCTATGCACCAAGAGTTAACAAAATGGAGAAAAAATATCCTGTGGATAAGAAGATAAATATTTGAAGAGGAGGTCTTGTTCCTGACTATCTTTAAATGAAAATGTGACATTAACTGGATTTGGAGTAAGAATGATTAGTAAAGAGCTGCTTTGGAAATCTTGCCCCTGTCCAGTGTCTGTAACTTTATTGCAATCAGGAATGGGGTGGATTTTTTAAAACTTACATGTAGTATATTTCAGAAGTGATCTAAAAACTCACCATCTTATATTCAATTTGAATGCATCAGCTAAATTAATGTTTTACAATTCCTCATACCCCCCCATTGTTTAAGACTTCATATTGATAAATTCTTTAAATAGATACGACTGTTCCCATCCATGTCATAGTACCACTCAGCTTCAATTAAACAAGTTACCATAAAAAAAGACATATATTTTCCTGAGGGTGGATGGATGAATGTATATAGAGGATAAATTTCAGGAACGTAACAAAGGAAGTCCTGACTAGAGACATGTATACACATAGATATATACGTTTCCTTAGGCTGCACCTATTGTAAGCATTATTGAGGAGAGCTTTTAAGCTACATTTATGAGGCTTGTTTCTGTAGAATAATGGTTTTAATCAAAACAATATCTGATATGCAAACAGAATTGTCACAAAGTAGAGAGACTAGTAAACCCTAAACATTTTCTTTTGACCAACAAACGGATCATTATGCATAACTTCCAGAAATAATATAATTGATTTGGATATCTATTTTTGTGTAACCTCTGTGTTTCATTTATTTCATCATCCCAGCTAATTGCCTTAGGAAACCATTCTGTTTTATGGTTCTCAGAGAGGAGTCAAGCAACAGTTTTATGCACTAAACACATGCACACACACGTGAATGTTTTTGTGTATACAGAATTTTGAATTGGAAATGAAGTGTGTCTAAAAAGAAGATAGCTTCCAGTATGTCCACTTTTCCATCCGTACATCCATCATCTTTCGTGAACGTTTGTTGCATATAAAATCAGATTTCTCTTCTCTGTGGTTGGCTGGCCATCTTTTTGGATATTCTTAAGGAATCTCCAATTTAACACTTTTTTTAACATTTTTTATTGATTTATAATCATTTTACAATGTTGTGTCAAATTCCAGTGTTCAGCACAATTTTTCATTCATACATGAACATATACACACTCATTGTCACATTTTTTCTCTGTGAGCTACCATAAAGTTTTGTGTATATTTCCCTGTGCTATACAGTATAATCTTGTTTATCTATTCTACAATTTTGAAATCCCAGTCTATCCCTTCCCACCCTCCACACCCCTGGCAACCACTAATCTGTATTCTCTATGAGTCTATTTCTGTCCTGTATTTATGCTTTGTTTTTGTTTGTTTGCTTGTTTGTTTGTTTGTTTTTTAGATTCCACATATGAGCGATCTCATATGGTATTTTTCTTTCTCTTTCTGGCTTATTTCACTTAGAATGACATTCTCCAGGAGCATCCATGTTGCTACAAATGGCGTTATCTTGTCGGTTTTTATGGCTGAGTAGTATTCCATTGTATAAATATACCACATCTTCTTTATCCAGTCACCTGTTGATGGACATTTAGGCTGTTTCCATGTTTTGGCTATTGTAAATAGTGCTGCTATGAACATTGGGGTGCAGGTGTCATCCTGAAGTAGGGTTCCTTCTGGATACAAGCCCAGGAGTGGGATTCCTGGGTCATATGGTAAGTCTATTCCTAGTCTTTTGAGGAATCTCCATACTGTTTTCCACAGTGGCTGCACCAAACTGCATTTCCACCAGCAGTGTAGGAGGGTTCCCCTTTCTCCACAGCCTCTCCAGCATTTGTCATTTGTGGATTTTTGAATGACGGCCATTCTGACTGGTGTGAAGTGATACCTCATTGTAGTTTTGATTTGCATTTCTCTGATAATTAGTGATATTGAGCATTTTTTCATGTGCCTTTTGATCTTTGTATGTCTTCCTTGGAGAACTGCTTGTTTAGGTCTTCTGCCCATTTTTGGATTGGGTTGTTTATTTTTTTCTTATTGAGTCGTATGATCTGCTTATATATTCTGGAGATCAAGCCTCTGTCGGTTTCATTTGCAAAAATTTTCTCCCATTCCATAGGTTGTCTTCTTGTTTTCCTTATGGTTTCCTTTGCTGTGCAGAAGCTTGTAAGTTTCATTAGGTCCCATTTGTTTATTCTTACTTTTATTTCTACTTGGAGAAAATTTTTGAAATGTATGTCAGATAATGTTTTGCCTATGTTTTCCTCTAGGAGGTTTATTGTATCTTGTCTTATGTTTAAGTCTTTGATCCATTTTGAGTTGATTTTTGTATATGGAGGAATAACTCTCCCAGACTTCAGACAATACTATAGAGCTACAGTCATCAAGACAGCATGGTATTGGTACAAAAACAGACATATAGACCAATGGAACAGAATAGAGAGCCCAGAAATGAACCCACAAACTTCTGGTCAACTAATCTTCGACAAAGGAGGCAAGAATATACAATGGAATAAAGACAGTCTCTTCAGCAAATGGTGTTGGAAAAACTGGACAGCAGCATGTAAAACAATGAAGCTAGAACACTCCCTTACAATTTAACACATTTAAGTTGAATTTTGTCATCCTTTTCTATTGGTTATAGGATACATAGGTATGCCACTCCATTAATTTACTGGGTGTGATTTCAACTTAAATATTCTAGCCAATAGTCATAAAGCATTCAACAATAAGAAAAAGTTATTTACAAACTGAAAATTGCCACTATAGCTTGAGTATATTCATGCACATTAACATATTTGAAATTAGCATTTCTAAATTGTATGCTATTGCATGCTTGTTGCTAATTTTGAATTTAATACAAGGTGTAAAAAGTGTTTATGAGAATTGTTTAGTTTTTGAGTCTGTCATAGGAAAATGTTTTAATCAAAGTCTTGTACCTTCCACAGCTATTGATATGTGTGACCATTTCCACCTATTTGGACTCAGTAATATTAGGTCCAAAAAAGGCAAAATTGTTACATGTATATGCAACCAAATAGAGAATGTTGAAATGTTACATGAAATTAAATTAATATTTTTGATACAGATGAAGATCTGCTGGCACAACACACTTTAAGCCCAGAATAGCTGTTCTACATGGGGTGTTGTTGCTATATTATCACTAAGTGTGGATTGGGGATTAAATAGTATCACCAAAGGAAAGGTAAATGTCACATCCTCAGCAGATTTTTTAGGTTTATCTAAGAGAGTGAACGGTACATGTCTGATTTGCTTCAAGATTTATCATAGCATCCTTCAGTTGCACTATGAGACGTAAAAAAAATAGGCTCAAATAAACTTTTTCATATTCATATTTAAGGGAGATTGAAAAACACTGTATTGTTTAACGTTTTCCTTTCTAAGACCAGAAATGATCATTATACTCAGTTCTAGGTGACTAATAGCAATATATTGGTGGTTTTCTTTAGAAATTTTTGAGTGTTAAGCTATATATTTTTATTTTTTTCTCTTGTTTATTTTGTGATTTTTTTGGTTGCTTTGGAGTAGCAAATGAAACAATGATGTAAATTGTGTCTTTTTTTTTAATATATGAGTGCAAGAAAGTTATTATAAGCAGAAATACTGAGAGTAGGGAGACCAACAGGAGATCAGTATTGGTATAATACAGTAATATTTTGCTATAATAATTAATATGTGTTTTTCTTGTAATTTCTGCTACTCAGTGACCCCCCCCATACAAGTAACAGCTAAGTCATTTTTATTTTTATTGTTCCAGGAATAGGATAATACAATAACACAGCAAAAAAAGAGACTACTTAAAACATTTGTTTTGTTTTATTGTTGGTTTTTTTTAAAGTAGCCATTTGAAATTTATGTGAAAGACAGCTTTAAGGTAATAAAAATTACAAGTTTTGAAAGCCTGTGTTTTTAAATCTTCTATGCCTTGAAGAATTTGGGATGTACATTTCTGTCATAAAAATAGTATTTTGAGAATATATATAGACTATGGGTGTGAAAACACCAGAAACCATGTTTTTTTGTTCAAGGCAAAGAAATCAGAAAGGTGGTGAGGTTTATTGAGTTGAGGGTTGCCATTAAAATTGACTTTTTTGTGTGTCTAGTTAGAGAGGAACTGGTACAGTGTCACGATTCTCTTGCGTATGGAAAGCAGCATACTGACCTCTCTCTCTCTTCCCTCTCATATCTGCCACCAAACACTGCCTCCACACACATGCAGTAACTCACGTGCAGCCATGTACACACATGCACATGTTCCTGGAGGAGGGCGTGCACAGAGTAGTGGTCTGTGAGTGTTAGCAACAAGAGGTAGGATGTTCCTGAGAAATGTTAATGTATTCAGGGCAGACTGGGTGTGAATGAGGATCAGAGCCCCTCCATCAGCTCCACCTCTCTCTATTACCCTTACCACTCTGCTTGGCAAATAAAAAAGAGGGTGCATAACCTTGCAGGAAAAAAAATTAAATTGAAATAGAATTTAAAATAAATTATTGGAAAGTAGATTTTGTTCACACCTGAGACCATGGACTGAGATTTTTGCCTTTTATGTTTGTATTATAATCTTACTCTTGCTTTCCATAACATTTTAGGCATATCTCTTATTTTCTCTCTGCTTTGATCCTCTGGGAAAAGCAGTTAAAGCCAAATCAAGTAGATGCAAATTTAAGTTGTCAGGTATCTTCCCTTCTCTGCTTATGCAAAATAGCTATTCTTTTCACATGGTGGTGAGGAAGAAACAAATATGATAGAAGTTGGATACTGTCATTAGAAAACAATGCAACAGATATCTTTTAAAATATATTTTTTTCTCATCCTGAAAATATAGACTGTCAGAATACATCTTTTTTAAAACAGGAAGGAAATATGATCATAAAGATTTCAAATACTATGACTTATTGTAGAATTAAAACAGAAAACAGAAATGTCACTTAGTCATGAAAGCAGTTGCAGACTGAAAAGATAGAATAAAGTTTAGACAAAGAAGTTTTAACACTGTTGTATGTTTTCTGAAACTCCTCAAAGGATAGTATCAAAGGGACAGCTCTGACAAAGAATACGTTTAATTGCTGGATTGCCTGAAAAAGGAAAAGGAACTAGGAGAATACACTGGTGTGTTTCACCGGGTTTGTGCCCTTTATATAATTAGTATGATTTATTGCCAGCAGATAGAAAATAACTTCCGAGGAACAAGCCTATCTAGGCCATGTCCCAGGAAGAGCAGTTGTAAACTGCCAACAGTGGACAGAGAGAAAGAAGAAGATAAGTAGGTCAGCCAGAGTCATGGAAAATGAGCTGGAGGAATGAGAGATGGTGGCAGCAGCAAATCTGGAGTGAGGTCAGGGTGTGGTTATCAGGACAGCAAAAGACAGGTCCAGTTTCCGAGAGGATAGTTATCAGTTTAAAATGTCAGAAGGAATGAACCTCCGGCCTAGAGGTGCTGGGTTTTGGCTTGGACAGTGTATAGGTTAGGGTGCTTTCAGATTCAGATAATCAAAACTCTAAATCAAACCGACCTAAAAACTAGGGAAACACATTGGTAAGTGACCTAGATGTACAGTGGTCTCCAGGCATTGGTTTGGGCAGGATACGGACTCTATTTCTCCGCCCACCTCTGTGTCATCACAGGTATGCTCCACCCATCTGTGTGTGTTGATTGGGACCCCAGACGGGCTTGCCTTCTGATCTGCAAAGTGGCTGGTAGCTGCAACTAAAGCGACGTAGTTTCTCAAGCATATCCAGCTGATGTGGAAATTCCTCCTCCAGTCAGAAACTAGTCTTTCCTTGAACTTGATTGGTTCAGCTTAGTAGAAGGCAGCCCCCAAATCAGTAGCAGCCCCTAGAGAAATATCTTTGATTGAGTGAATTAAACCTGAGTCCCACAGTCAATCACTGAAAAGGGAGATGAGATCATCCTGGTTAACTTAGGATAATCAAAATCAGCTTCCCCTGAGTCACAAGGTCGAGTAATTAAATTTCTGGAATGAAACTAGAGTTCTGCAGGGAAAAAGGGGAAATTAATTTATCCATTATACTTCTTTTAAAATAATTTCTATAAAATACAGTATTTCCTCAGTTCCAGGTGACACATTTTTCTCAGATTTTAATATTGCTAAAGTTACAATCAATAGCATATTAAGGTTGAATTGGCAGTGATATATGTTATCTCTTTCAGAGTGGTACAAAATATGTCACATGTTACAGACAATATTTATTATAGATCTTGGATAACAGCATTTTCTTTAAGTATTAAAAAAGGACTAGGTTTTTGTTTTAATTATTCCATGTGAAAAACAGATAAATTTATTGAAAAAAAAAAAAAAAAAAGAAACAGTCTCAAGGACTAGGAGAAAATAACCAGCAGTGTGTACTTCTGTGATTGTAGGAAAGAGAGGAATTAGGTCAGAATATTTGAATGAATAATGGAAAATTTCCCCAAATTTGATTCACACTGACACACATTTAAAAGTTTTAGTGCTAGTAAATTTTAAGCAAGGTAAATCCAGCAAAAAACCACACTTATGTCTATCATAGTCAAACTAATGAAAATTTAAAAATAAAGAGAAATATCTGAAAAATAACCAGAGAAAAGCAATATAGTATATACAGGAGAAAAAAAAAATGATACAACTGAAAGCTGATTTCTGTCACAAATAATGGAGCCCAGAGCTTTAGGTAAGAGCATCCTTAAAATGTGAAAGGAAAAAACAAAGCAAAACAAAAAATTCCTGTCAACCAGAATTTTAGATCCAGTGATAATATCCTTCATAAATATAGGCAAGGTAGAGACAATTTCAGGTGAAGGAAAACCAAGGTGATTAGTCCCCAGCAGATCTGTACTACAAGAATAAACAATGGAATTTCCATTTGGAATCAAAAGATGAATCTATAGAAAGGATGAAAAATGATAAACATGTTGTAAATACAAAAGCCTATATATAATTTTCTCTTACTTTCACTTTTGTAGCTATTTGTTGTCTCCTTCTAATTTCTTTAGCCAGATAATTAAATTTACCATCACCAATATTAAAAGGGGCTAGTATAAAGTATCTCGTGACATGGTGCCCTGAGAAGGAAACTTCATGACTGCAACATTTCTGCCAAAAGTGTACAACTTGAATCTAAGCATGAGCAAATATCAGACAAAGCCACACTGAGGGACATTCTATGGAGTAACCAGTTGGTGCTTTTGGTGAAAGGGAGAGGGTGATAATTCAGTGGTAGAGCACATACAGGGCTCAATGCCTACCACCCCCATTAAAAAAAAAATCAATGTCAAAAAAAAAAACCCCAATATAGCAAGAAATGATGAAGAATTCTTCCAAATTGAGGGGGAATTAAAAGATATTACAACTGAATGCAATGTGCAATCCTTGATTGGATCATGGATTTAGAAAAAAATTTCTAAAAATTATTATTGGGACTACTTGAATATGAATTGTTGATTGGATAATAGCATTTCATCAATACTAAATTTTCAGTATAAGTCTGATCATGTCTTCCCCTTACTGAAATTCTTTTAAGGCCTTACTCTTGGTTAAGAAAAATCCAGAATTATTTACATGATCTAAGTGGTGTGTTCAGTGTGCTTTGTCTCCCGACTACTTAGTTTCTTTCATATCAGCTTCTTGAACACACTTCCAAACACACAGACGTGCCTCACAAGTGCACTTTATCTTTCCCATTATTTTTTCTGTTTCTCAATGATTGGCATATTTCAACTGTCCTTTCCTATTCAGGGTGTTTGCTCCTATCTGGTCCTACTTGAAAATTTTACTCCCTAACCCCTACTAACTCTTCAGAGCTCACCTTAAAAACCTCTTCCACATAAAAATCTTTCTTCTTCCTTTTGTGCACTGTCCTAATATTAGATATTCTAACTTATAAAATGTAGAATAATTTAAATAATCAACTGAGTTATTAGTTGTATATCAGCCCTTCCCACCAGGGTGTACATGTCATCAGGGTAATGGATGGACCATTCCTATTTAGCACTGTATCTCCAGTACGTAGCTCAGTGCTTTGTATCTGGACCCCATACGTTTTGTTTTATGAGTGTACGTGGACCAATGTAAATGCGGAAAGGAACGAGTATAGATGAGCCCTGCAAGTGTACAGAGAGAAGCTGAAGAAGCTCTCATGTCTGCTGTCCTCCTAATTTCCTTTGGAGGAAAGTGGCTGCAGATGTTGACACCTAAGAAAAATTGGTCTCATTTTGCATCATGTGATTATGCTTCACTGGCCTCAGCTTATTGACCAATGGATCACTCTAACAAAAGGCAGGCACCTAGAGGTTAGAAAAAATTGAAAGTTTCTAATCTTTGAGTTGACCTTGAGTATGAATGCTGTATATTACTTCCCTACTGGATGATGATTGATTGAACTAATAAGTTTGTTTCTTGGGTGGGAGTTCAAATTTCAGACAGACGGGAGATCCTTTTAAAAGAATGGTAGTCATTGTAGAAGAAGATACAAAAAAAAAAAAAAAAAGAAAGAAAGAAAGAAAGAAAGAAAAAATAGAATAGCAGAGTACTGAGAACATCAGTCCTGAGAATGACAGTCCTGAGAGTAAGGACAAGCGGTGTCTTTCCTTATGGGTGACAGGATGGTACTACCACGGGATCCCTGGTCTTTCCTACTGTAAATTGAAAGGCAAGGATTCATCCTACTGTTCTACTTAAGACCTAGCTGTGTGGCTGCTGACATGATTTCTTTTGTTCCTTTATTTTATGTCTAGCCTTAAAATCAACCATCACTACCTTGGGTAATTTGACTGTGTGCCTCTTACTTCTGACACATCTTTTCTGTCCTTCTGACAGATCTTTTCACAGAGAAAAACAAAGATTGTAAACTGTATGTTAAGTTTTATCTTAAGATCAGCCAGGGAGTGTATTGATAATCTTAAATCAGAATATAGGTTATATTCCTACGGTAAAATTTTATTATTTATTTTAGGTAGGATTATCTTTAATGAACATCAATTCTTGCTCATAAATGAGTAAAAAAAGTGTGTTTTAATTTCCATGAGTACCATTCATATTTTATGTATTTCTAAGGTTACTACAGTTATCCAGACTTACAATACTAATGTAACTTAAAAACAATGATTGACCTGCACAAAATTATAAGCAGAGTTGTGTACATTCAACAGATTATCAAGGACTTTAGATAACTTACCTAACTAGTTGCCCTATAATTAAATACATGCTATAGTAAATTAAAATAGAATATTCAGTCTTGAAAAATCACATAGACATGTGCACAAGCACGTGCTCTCACAGTAATCTGTGATGTTGTATCTTAGATTGAAACATTACATTAAATTCACTCAGCTATTATTTTTTATCCTAAAACATTTGAAAGCTATAAAAAGTTTATCAAACCTAGCTCAATACTGTCTTAGAAGGACCCTACACATTTTATAAACAGAATTTTTTCACTGTTTTCTTTGCTCAGTACATGTCTTGGGAAGACCTGAGCAGATTTTATGTAATTTTGCACTAACACAATGATTTCAATTAAATACATTTGTTAGAACAATGACATCTAACATTGCCCTACATATCTTCTCATGAATGAAAAAGGTTAATGTTCAGGTCAGGGTCAAGACCTCTGAGGGCCCTGAAATGTGTGACTGGGGATTTATATAACCAGTGAAGCAGCAGTTCTCAGACATTAAGGAGATTATAACCCACCACAAATAACCTCGGTAAAGTGCCAACAATTAAAAAAAATCTTATCCAGGCTAAGGGCTTCAATAATTAATTCCATCAGACAACTAGCCAAGAAGGCCAAATTTCTAACATTGACCAAGTTTTATTAAAGTAGCCCAGACCCTCAAGTGAATTGCTGATAGAAGAGGATGTCTGGATCAAATAAGAACCCCTCTTATTTACCCTGTCTTATTTCCTCATTACCTTTGGGCTACATTCCCCTTCACGTTGCCAAGCCTTCTGCTGAGATGTGTCACTCCCTTTGGAGCCCGTCCAGCTGTCCCTGCTCGGCTACCTGATATCTATCGATTGTGTTTTAGATCCATGTCTATTTCCTTCTAGTGTTTGATCTTTGTATATTTCTTAGCTTTTTCTCTATATTATGATGCATCTTCATTGTGTGATTTTCAAATATTTTGGTGTATGGTTTCAAAGGAAAAGAAAAATGATAAAAATATTTTAAAATATGTTTCGAAACTTTGAGATGCTAACTTAATTATAATTTTTATAGCTATCCCACAGTGTTCTTATTAACTATTACATCTCAAAAAAATTTTTGTTTTAAGTACTAAATTGTCCATTTTATATCAAGTAATGTTTACTATATTTGGCTGTGGGTGGAGTATTCTGATGTCCTTAGCATGCTGTGGTTTAACATTTGTTAAATATGAAAGTTTTTAATAGAAATATGTTGGTATATTCACAAATAATATAAGAGGAATAATAGCTTAAAAGTTCTTTCCTAAAATATCATCATCAGATAATCATTATTATCATCGTAATCAAGAAATAGACTCTAATTATTATGTAGTAGAATAACATAGAAAGATTGAATAGGTAACAAGACATATTGGTGGATTTCTGTTTGTGGGTACAATGGAATACAAAAGTGTCATCATTTCAAAGAATCAGAGAGAAAGGTATGAATAGAAAGTATCATGGTGAACGTTGGTAAAGGGATTTTTTTGGAACATCAATTCATTCTTCCTTATTCAATGCTTTCCTTCTTCTACCCTCAGTGAGTACATTATCTGTCAATTGGGTATTTCTGAAAGCTCCTTTAAAAAGGGGTGTATTTTGTTCATTTTTATGAAAAGGAAGAAAGAGAATGAGATCTATTTCATGTCAGCTAATGTATTATATTATTTATGCATAGGATAGAGTGAACACCTACCTAATATTCTATTTCTGAGGATTAAAGGTGGCAGGATATACAACAGCCCTGTTTGTGGCATACAGTAAGCATTCAATATCTGTTAGAAATCAGATCAGCCAACAAATACAAAGCAGATACCTAATACGAGCAAAGCACTTTGCTGTGTGCTAAATATTGAGTGCAGAGCAAATGTGTATTATGAGTATTTTTATCTAATGCTTACAGTCTTCCTCACAGCAGCCGTAATGAACTGTTACAAATAAGAATGATGTTAAACATTGTTGAGAGAAACTAAAGAAGACCTGAATAAATGGAGAGCTGTAATAGGATTATGAGAAGATTCAATATTGTTAAGCGTCTGATTGCTTCTCAGAGATCACAGCCTCGGGTATTTCCAAAGTCACCCTTGGAGCAAAGTGGTTTTGATAGGGCTTCATCTGAGTCTCCCTAACGACACTCAGATGTTAAGCTCCACTAATTGCTGGATGATCGCTCTATTGCTTTCACCAATTTCCTGGGGCACAAATGGGTTCACAGAGTAATCAGAACTAAGTTCATCGCCTTTAAAAATAGCTCCTGAGGTCAATGTTTGAGATATTTTTCCCTACCCCACAAGCACTCACCCTAAAGCTCCCTCCTCATTTCCGTCTGAAAAATCAGCTGGTGTATAAGTTAGCCTCCACTACAGTGAATCTAGCAATTCTCTCCCAGCTGCTTTTCATCATAGCTTACACCGTTTTAGAGACTGTTCTGAGGCTTGGACTTCTCTACACTCTTGTAAAAGCGGTCAGTCCCTTTGGGTAGGGATTTGACACTCATCGTTCTGCAGCCATGGCTCTGCAGTTGAGGGTAGGGGCAATGGTATGCTTTTCCCTAAGTGACATCCCCTCTTTATGAGCTGTGTGCCTGATGGATGTGGGGGCAACATCTCCAGGGCTCCTCAGCTTGCCTCTCTTGGGTTTAGAATGCCCACCACAGGAGATGGAGCATAAGTAATTGGGGCCCAGGACTCCCAGCAGGGTCATGGCAGAGTATCCATTTAACAAGGGGGACTGAGTAGGAGAAGGTTGACTCTACCTGTCAGCTATATTCAGCCAGAAGAGAGCATCCGTAAGAGATAGCTACAAGCAGGTTGAGAAAAGCTGACATCCTGCCCCTCCTGGAAAGACAGCCTTCCAAATGGGATCCTGGGGAAGAGGAATCTAACCCTGTGTGATCTTGGCTTTACCCGTCCTAGTGGAGTTTTACGTCTTGCTGGGAAGGGGGAGGAGGGGTATGGGTCTCAGTTCAAATGTCATAAATTCTGGTAGTTCTTACCAAGGTTTAGTAGAATATCTTGAAAAAAATTTCCTTGAATAAATATTGCTATAAAATCATACTGCCATTTCCAAAGACTGAAAATAAGTTGTCTTTTTAAATGTTTTCACCAGTAGAGCGGGGGGTGGGTCAGTGGAATCCGCGTGCTTCCGGGCCGGAACTGGGGCTTCCCTAGCCCTCGTTTCTTGTTTGTCTGCGTGAAAGCACACACTCTCCCTCCCTGTTGTCTAGTCTCTCACTTGTGCTTATTGTGAAGGTATTTTGCAGTATGCCTGTTTCCTTTTTCAGTGCCTCTGTAAAAATGTGCTTGAAGAGTTACCACGAAAACCTTGATTCAACATCCACACACACGTCCACTCATCTGTAAGTACTGCAAGGCACTACTACGCTGGTTCTTCAGAGGCCGTCAACCATCTTTTCTGACTCTGAAGACAATGGTTAAAAATAGCTCCTAAGCAAACTGCAGGTGGCTCATAGCTGTTCATTTTCTTCTAGCATGCATGTTAGGCTGTAATAAATGATGTAGCACTAAAGAAAAATACATTGCCATTTTAAAAAGAAAAAAGAAAAAGAAAGTTACAGGTGCTCATCGTGGCAATTATGGTGAAGACAAAGTCTAGAAATATCAGTAGTAATCCCCTGACATAATCTGGAACAATGCAGCTTAAAGGAGAGGCCAGAGCCGTGCCCAGGACAGTCTGAAACAGTGACTGAATACGTGAACCCTAAGCCCCCAGTATTCTGATTGTATGCTTTATATTTCTGTTGACTTTGAGTTCTTTCCCTGGGATCTGGTATTTTTGGGGTGTTATCACTAAAGTAGGGTCTATACCCCAACATGCCTAGTGTCTCTCATGATGAGGTAAGGGTACTAGAGAAGAAAGTGGAGTGGGTAGAAAAAAACTTTTTAAATTTACAATTTAAGTATATATATATACACACACACACACATATATATGTGTGTGTGTAAATATGTCTGTGTATAATTTAATAATTTGCATAGATTTTCATAGATCATAGTTATTGATAAAAAGAAGAAGGTAAAGTTCTTGCCGTTATCTTTCTAAAGATTCTGGCGCTAATTATGCTCTGGCCCAGTTCAAATGCCTTTGCCTCCTTTTCTCTGTACTTTTCATTTTCCTCCCTCTCACCTCCTACATTGTCCAGCAGCTGCATCCCTCTCTCAGTTTCCTCCACTTTTATCCTAATAATGTCTTATGAAAACAGATCATCTGAACTAATGCAAGCTTTAGCTCTACATGCCCCGTCCAATTTAAGACGTGTGCTGTGGTTACTGGTGTGGTAACATGGAGGACAGTGTGGACTGCACTTATCATCGAAGCACGCTAGACTATAAACCAAATGAAGCAGTGTTGCCCTCTTAGCGTTTAAAAAGTCTACTGAATTCAAAAAAATAGGAAACTTTTCTTTAACACCGTATTTATTTGAGAGGAAATTAGTACACCTGGTGACTGTGACTCAGCTCTGATGCCTAATTCTCTGAATTCAAACCCCAGGGTTGACTTTAATGAGTTGTTTAACATAAGGGCGTTATTTCTCATGTTTATATCCATTTCTTCACTGGTTAAAATGGGGGAAAATAGCATCCCTCGAAATACTATTATATGGATTAAATAAATGAATTTACGTGCAAGTGCCTAGAACAATGCCTGAGACATAGTGAGGACTCAGTAAATGTTTGCCATTAACATAGTCATTCAATATACTGAAGTTAGTGTAAATTACCGTTACCCTTCATTCATAAATCTCTTTTCCATTTCATTAATTGAATTTGTTCACAGAACACTTTCCAGTTTCTTTTTATATTTTTAAGTGCACAGATCCTATTTAGATATAGTTCTTGCATCTAAATATAGCAGAGAGATTACTTCTAGTATCTATAACAAAAATCTGTTTCTACTGTTTTTTTTTTTTAATTGTACTTACTGCCTGGCAAAGTGTAGGCATTCAAATTTTTGTTGAATATATAAACGACTTCATGATGTGATTAATCATTAAAATACAAAATCACTTTTTCCATTTTCTTTTTTTTTTTTAATTTTGGCTTCACTTTTTCCTAAATGTGTTCATTATAAGGATGTATTATAACTAGTTACAAACAAGGGCTCTGTTTTATGCCTCACAGTGTTGCGTAAAAAGTCTGTTGATAATAGAAATAAGACTGCATAAGTGACAGTGTATCTGGAGTTCTGTAAAACCCACCAGTGACTAAGCCAGGCCTGATGATATCAAGGGATTTGGTGTTCTTGCTAAAACCTCATTTAGGTTGGGTCTGTTGCTCTTTCCTGTTTCCCAAGGTGTATGTGAATGACTCGTGGCCTTTGGGTTTGGCCTGGTCACAAAACAGGGCTCTTTTGGAGAGAGCTTTGCTGAGTTGTGCTTGAAATAAGAGACTCAAGGTTGTATTTCCATGACAGTGAAAGACATTTGTTCATATTGGATTTTGATTTTTGAGTCATGGATGCCTGGGAAGTGTCCTTCATCATTTAGTTTAGTTCGGGGACTTGGTTAACAGCGCAAAGCAAGGACTCTTCATATGCAAACATTTCAGAATAATTATTGGTGGTCTGAAAAAAAATGTGAGTTTTCTGCTAGAAATGTAGTAAAGAACAAACAGAGCCCTCTGAGTCAATAAAGAAATATTAAAATGATTACGTATGAGAGCTGTAGCATCACCTCCAGGAGTGAGGGTTTGACAGACTTCATTGATTTTTCTTGCAGTCTTGTCCAAATTGCCTTCACTCTGTGAACCATCTTGTGATGACTTGCTAACATTTTGAGTTCCACTTTGCAGAGACCATTATTTGCCTGACTTTGAGATCTGTACACAGCAAAACATTTTGCAAGTGAGAGGAAAGTCTGCCTTAGACTTTTATTTAGCTGGAGCTGGAATTTACTGTATCACAGATATGATAACATATTCCTTCTTGCAAAACAAGATTCTTTTTTTAAATCCAAGAGAACTGAGAAATTTATTTTACAGCCTCATTTGGTTGGCATAACAAACAAAGAAGCTTCACATTTCTAATAATAAAAACCGTAGATCTCTTACCTTATGGAAACTTAATGACTTGGACCTCATGTAAGAGGGATAATTCCAAAGAAGTTCAGGTAAATTAAATATTTGAGAACCTTTTATAATCCAAGCATTCTAATTCCACATAGACTGTCATATAATCTTAACAAAACTGTCGTAGGAAATGTTATGCTCTTTATTTTAAAAATATGGACCTCGGGCTGAGAATAAATGACAAGCTGACAATAATAAATCAAATAATTAGCAACTAGATTTGAATTCAGATATTTTGACTTTTTCCATTTCATTATCTTACTTTTACACCTTGTACACTTAGTACTCTGTATAGTGAAAGGTCATATTTATTCTTGCATACTAATCTATCTTGCTCTTCACAATGTTAATCACATAATTTAATATTATCATGGCATTTTACAAATCCCGTACTATAGTTTAGCAATACTAATAAAACCCCATAATATATTTGATCAATAAGATATTTTATGAAAGGTGATCTAGGTATGACATAAAATGCCTCAGGTATAATTTGCATAATTTATATAATCATTTGGTCCTAAAGTCCTCATCAACAGTTGAATTTCAAGTTGGACCATTTTTTCACCAAATAAATAATGTGGCTTGGAATTCGACATGTGATCCTGCCTGGGCTTTGACCTTTGACCTTATTTTCATTAGATATAAAATGATCTATACCTAAGTAATAATAAAGTTTATGTTAGCTTTTATTTGGATTTTGTTTACAAGGATCACTAAATCTCATTAGGTTCACAAATAGCATTTTTCATCCTGAGCGTGCCCATGCCTTAAATGAATTGCCTTAAGATATGAAATTGAATTCATGTTATACAGTGAATGAGAATATACAGCATAGAATTTTCTATTATTCTCTTTTTCATACAGTTATTTTTTCCTTGGGTTACCTACTTGGATATCAGAGCAGTTTCTCTGGGGTTTGTGAGTGGAAATCCAGATATAAAAAAGACCCTATTTAAAATATAAACCAGGTTATTGAAAGATAAACCAGTCATGTATATGACACTTGGATTTGCACTGGGACGACCTAGCAAATCCATATAAAAAGCCTTTTCTAAAATAAGAAGAACACCCATAATCACCACTAATTTATTCCATTAGGATGTAAACCATATGGTCCACGTTTATGAGTTAGCACTAAATACTCCCTCCGTCTCCTCGTGCAGAATACAGTGCAGGGAACAGCATCTGTACACAGCACTGAGCGTTTTTAAAAGGCAGTAGTCACGTTTAAAACGCACTGTAAGGGTCACTGCTTGGAAAGGAATAAATGTTGCATCCCAAGGTATGCTTTCTTTGTTATCTCCTGAGAAGCTCTTAAATGCAGTGTCTCTGTAAAATTTATAGAACACCTAATACCATCTTTCACAGAGCAAAGTTCATTTTGCTGATTTAAGTATTTTTCTTTGGAAATTTGGGATAAGGGGAGAAGCCGATGAGTAATCGGAAACAATCTAAAGAGGCTTGAGAAATTCCACTGTGCATTCCATAAAACACAATTTACATAGAAATGATTTAATTGAGTACATCTAATTAGGCATTATATATTGAAGCTATGCATCAGCGATTGGGAATCTATCAATGGACCATTTCATTTATCGAGTTTGACAATCTAAGTTCTTAACTAAAATGATAAATGACTTCCTTGCAGCCAAATGATACTTAAGCTTGCAATTCCTCTCTCCCTTTAAATGTTATTCCAGCAAGAAGGCGGAGACTGTTTGTCAAAAATATTGTTAACATCTACCACTTGCTTTGTTCAATCTCAGTAGTTATTTTCATGCAATTAGCATCTCATTTTCTGTCTATTATTACTGGCAATGATAACAATATTTTAAATATACAATTAAGGAGAACAAACACCAGATTGGCTAAGCGACTGCTTTAGTCCACACTCCAGTGTGTTTCTGAGAAGCAGGAATAAGCTTTAGTCATTGCTTCTTTCAACAAATATTTGCTGAAATGCTTTAGTGCGCCATGCACTTTGTTGGGGGCTTGCACTGATGACTCAGCTCAACTGGGCTGATTCAAGAAATGTATCTCTCTTAGTTCTGTCTTCCCTGCCTGTCTGTTCACATGCATTTGGCGTCCAGCTTAAGAACTCCAGAGACAGGTTTTGGAAGTTTTTTTTTTTTAACATTTTTTATTGAGTTATAGTCATTTTACAATGTTGTAGTCAAATTCCAGTGTAGAGCACAATTTTTCAGTTATACATAAACATACATATATTCATTGTCACAGTTTTTTTTCCAAAAGTTTTAAAGAAGAACCTCATAAAAAAAAATACCTTGATGATTGGAAAAGCTAGAACCTATCATGCTTCTTCCCTAATATAAATTATTCATTTTAACCTACAGAATTCCTCTGGACAGGACACTTGGGGCAATAAACAATTAAACAGCAACATAGTGGAGAAGGGCAAGTCTGATCCAAAAGAAAACCAATGAAGGCTGTACCTGTGGCTCCGTAGAAGAATGAACAAAAAGGGAAATCACTGTTTACAATGAGCAAGGGGTGGGGAGAAACTGAGATATAAAAGAATGAAACAGGAAGAAAATGGGATTCATGCCCTGCAGTTCTTAGAGCTGGTGCTATAGCTGCCTGCTGACCCAAAATGCGACAACGCTCACCCCACAGGGCACAGCGTATCAGGCCCAAGGCCGAAGTCACAAATACAGCACCGACTCTCTCTCTCTCTCCGGGAACCGTAAAACCCAACAGGGTCATGGGAAAGTCACACTGGTCTTTCTCCTGACAGCCAGTGCGGAGAGCACTTAATTTGTCCCCAGCAGTGGAATCCACTGAATGTCCGTACGTGAGGGAGAGGGAGCGCTGGGAGCCTGCAGAGCAGGGATCGCAGACCTCAGACCCCTCCGTCCGTGAAAGCGGGGCTCCTACACTGTGGCCAAAGAGGTCCTGCAAAGCGCGTGCTGCTCTGTTGGGGTGGGGAGGGGCACCAAATTTATGTTATTGCAACTATGTAATTGGTGGGCGGGACTGGGTCAGACTGGGTCACTGCCAAGAAGGAAAGCCACGTTGCCTAGACTGGTACACCTCCCTGCTGTGTAAATAATTCAGCAAGATAGGTGCTTAGCTTTCACGTGTCTTTTCTCCAACTGGGACGTGTCCGAATTTTTGGAGGAGACAAGCGGAAGGTGGAAGAATAATAAAAGTGCTTCTTAGAGGGTGGGGTGGGTAGAGCTCAGTGGTAGAGCACATGCCTACTGCGAGTGAGGTCCTGGGTTCAATCCCCAGTACCTCCATTAAAAAAAAAAAAAAATGTTTCTTAGGATTCAAAAATTTACTGGTAAGCATCTTTTTTTCCAACAGTAGGAATACAACTGAATTTTATTATCAAACATATACATAAATTATAATATCAAACATACACACAAAGCATACTACGTACCAGACACTGCTGTTAAGAGCTGTACGAATAGTGACTGCTTGAAATCTCCCAACAACCCTCTGAAGTGGAAGCAAATGAGGACATTATGAATCAGCAGAGGTGGCATGTGTACCCATGGAGGCTGGCTCTAAATTTTGTGTTCTTAAGCACACTGTGCTGTACTGATTCTCCAGGAATAGAGATGGAACTAGAAGCAGACAAGTGACAGTCGTATAAGTGCATGAGTTAGGAGTCCCCACTGCAAGCACGATGAAGAAACTGGCTAAGAGAGCCTGCAGGTTGTGAGGGGGTGAACCCAGAATCGATAGGAGGCTGGGGCAGCAGAGAGGAACGCGGGGACAGCAATTAGGAAGCAGGGGGAACAGTAGCTGTTTCATAGCTATTGCCTCCGAGATGACTAAGCAAATTTTGTCATGAATGTGCACCCCAGCTAAAGATTCGAAGCCTTAGAGTTGTCAGCGTTTAGACCATGTGTCCGCCCGCTGGTTAGAGGGCCTGGGAGAGGAGGATTTGTGTCTTTTTCTTCCATATCGCGGAGTTGATTTTGGAATCATATTTCTCTTAACACTAATGAGACAGAAGCTTTCTCAAAAGGAAATGAAGGCTGTTATTAGCAAAGGGAATGAAATTTGAGCAGCCAAGACAATCCATATATTCTCCGCGATGGACAAGTCGACACACATAAGTTAAAATTTTTAATTTTCTATGTTGTTAAGTGTTAGGCACAAAGCTTGATGAGGTGCAGCTCAGCATGACAGCATTGTGGGAAAAGAACAATTATTTTTTCTTTTTTAAAAAAATGTTTTATTGAAGTGTAGTTGATTTGCCATGCTAGTTTCAGGTGTACAGCAAAATGCTTCAGTTATACATACATACATACATATTTTTTTCTTTTCAGATTTTTTTCCATTATAAGTTACTATAAGAAATTGAATATATTGCAGATTAACAGACACACACATACACACATATATAAAATAGATAAACAACAAGGACTTACTGTAGAGCACAGGGAGCTATATTCAAGAACAAAATTTTAAATCAGACACACTCAGTGGATGAGTTATTTAATCTCTCTGACCTTGGTATTCTCATTTATAGTACAGTTTTAGTGTTTCTATCTATTTCATGGATTTGTTGTGGGGATTAAATTAAGTAATGTGTGAAGTGTCTGTGTCAGTATGCTCTCAGTAATTGTTGCTTCCTTCCTTCGTAGGTTCAATTTCTGAGTCCTGGTAAGCTATTAAATTTAATAAAACTAGCTACCTGTTATTGGTAGCTTCTGCATTCTGCTGGGGTTTTCAGCACTGTTTCTTGCTTTGACCTTACAGATGGATGAAGATGGACACCAGCATACTCATTTACAGATGGAAACACTGAGGCTTAAAGACGTCAATTAATTTTTTTAGTGTCGTGTTGCTTGTAAGCGCTGAGATTCAAACCTAGATCTACTCCTAAAGTCATTCTTCTTAACACTCCGACAGCACCATCTTAGAATTTAAAAAAGAAGAAAAGAAGATGAGATCGTAATGCTGTAGCACAGGATGATAGTGGTAATTTATCGTTTACTCGCTACATTTCTGAAAGGCCCATATAACTCACTGTTTCACTTAAAATAGTGTACAGAGTTTACTAAAATCAGTGAACTTGAAAGTCTAAATGATTTTTAAATATAAAACTTATGCACATAAAAATCACATAAAACTTGATTTATAGCCATATAAACATGCTGCATTCTAAAATAATCTATTAGCAGACAAACCTAGCAAAAATCTGCTTTTTAAAAATAACATACCAAACACAAAAATAAAAAAAAAAAAATGAATCATCCAGAATTGAAAATGGAATACTGTCATTAAAATCCTTCTGAACAAATTGTAATTATTTTAGTATTGAGACATTAACATATTTTGGACAAAATTTTCAGCTGCTGAAAAAGCTATTTCTCATTTTAAACTAATCTAGTACATTTGGAGTATCAGCTAACTTCAGATACTTTTCTCTGATTTCATCTTAAAATAATGAGACTTGCTATGTTAGAACTTCAGAATGCAAATACAGCGAGGCGTGGGGATTCGACAGAAATTCCAGGTATGGGTTAGTATGATTCTTCTCAGTTTCAGGTTGGTTTTAAGGAAAGGAATACAGGCTGGAAAGATGGAATGAAACTCCTGAGTCTCCAAGAGTTTGTGAGAATCACCAACCCACGTGGTCCTGGCAGCAGGCTCGGTACTGCGTGCAGCAAACAGACGAGAGAGGTTGCTGGTGGGGCAGTTGTGTCCCATTTGGCCAGGTTAGTTTGACTGAGGCCAGAGGGGGTACGTCCAGCCCTATAAGGACTGCCTCTCACCTGCATCTCCGAGGCCACTTTCCTTCCATAGAGAAAGAAGGGTTCGCGCTGAGGTCAGCAGGTGCTTTCATCACCTTTCCTCCCGAGTCCTGGGTGTCTGGCTCTTTACTCTCTCTGCAACTAATGAGCTGCAGTTTGGGTCACTTCCCATGTCACAGCGCCACCACCCAGAGTTAGTGACATATTACGTGAGGAGGACAATGGAGACAATGGTTAGCCCGGAAGAGCCCGTGTGGATGCCTGGGTCAAATCTGAGAGTCTCATTTTAGCCTCCTTTTAAACAGGAGCAACTACCCTGAGGCAAAATTATCAGGTGAGGCACCCAGGACATGCCTGACCTCTTTGGAAAGATTTGATCTCCTTTCCTGACTGGTTACTAAGATATCAGTATTTTAACCACAAATAATGCTTGTGTTCTGCCTTTAAAAATATATACTGTATAGTGGGAACAATACTACAGTCACTAATTACTTTGATTTATCCTCGATGCCTTCAATTCAACCTCCTGAAGTGAATAAACAATTAATAAACAAACAGATGAAATCCACTTGGCAGTTTACGATGCTTTTCTAACCGTGTACAAATCTAAAATCTCTCCCTTGTGAGCATATTCTCTTTTGTGTTTAGCTCGTAGAAGGATTCTTTGGCAACTTGAAGGCTAGAAATGATTTAATGAAACAGCTTTTCTCCGCCAGGTATAGCTGTGGCTCTTATTGGCCCTGTATTCTGGATCTTAACATTTGGGAAGAGGACATTGAGATTTATAACTTATTTATGTTAAAAGAGACTCAACATCCAGTCACCTGAGGCACAGATTCAACTCATACAAGTGATTGAAAGCGTGGATGTCAGCCCAGATCTTCGTGAATACATGCTGCGTTTCTGCTCACGTGATGTGGCCTGTCAGCCCTGTGAGGCGAGAACAATAGGCGAAGTTGACCATCACTTTAATAACTGTTTGATGCTGCCCCATGGAAAGCATCGTTAAACTTACAAGTGATGGGCCAGGCCGAAGAGGAGACATGGCACCGGCTGTAGAGAAACCATGCTGTCCAGGAAGAATTCCTTGGCGCCCTGGCATCTGGTTCCTTCATGTGTTGGCCAATTTCATATGAGCCCCAGAAGATGAACTGCAGGACACTGTATCATCCATCATCTGTAAGGATGATGAGACCATAAAACATTGAGTAGATGCATTATTTTCTCCAGAAACTATTTTGCCCCGATGGCTTGGATTATAATTATAAAAAAGGAAATCAATTATTGGCTCACTAATTGGGATAAAAAAACATTTTTATCAGAAACAAGGTATCTTGAACAGTTTATTGAACACTGAAAGTGCCTAACAATTATGTGTCTTTCCTTGTTCCCACTTTAGAATCACATCTGCCAGAAGAAGCATTCTCATTTCCATTGACTCAGAATTTTGGAGGAAAGCGTAAAAGATCTAGAAAAGTAGGGGATAAGTCAATGGAGGGTTTATCCAGTCACTCTTTTCTATCTTAGGTAATTACATAACCATCTGTGAAAACTTGAGTTTATCAGCATTTTTATTGAAATATCAGCAGGAAGATTGAAATGTGTGTACTTTCACTCCTAAGAGAGCTTTGGCAAGATAAACTTTTCAAGGTAGACTTACATTTTAAGGTTGGCTGATAACTTCAGAGATATGAAAATGTTTTCAATTATTCATTCTGAGAGTAAATTGTGCTGATGGTCTTATAAAGGCATACATAATTGTCACATTATAAACTCCATAGTCAAGACACTCACCCATTTGGCTGTATTTGTGAATAAGCAGATCTGCTGTAAGAGGGTGTGTGTGTGTGTGTGTGTGTCTGTGTGTGACTGTGTGTTTATTAAACTGTTGTGGTTAATTAGATTTTATACAGTAAATGATAACCTGGAAGACCACCAGATATGGAATGAAGAATACTTTGCTTAGGAAATGAATTTTATAGTTTACCTGTAATTCTGACATTGACCATATATGTAGTCTTAGACAAAATGCCTAGACTTTTAAAACCTTAATTACTTAATTTTCTTATCCACAAATTGTAATAATGTTTGCCTTCTCAACTTTTTGGGGATATTGTGAGGGTCAAATGAAGTAATATATGTAAAATTGTTTTAATCATGTATTGATATTATGTAGGTTTTAAAAGATTTAACTAAAAACATTTTTTCCCATTTTAAGCCATTTTGAAGAAAGTTCTAAAGCATATTTCTCAGCAGGCACGGATTAGCAAATAGAGTACTGTCGACATAAATTTCAGTTGAAGATTGAAAGTTGTTATTTGCGTGATTGGCTGTGTCCCCACGTGGCTCTCTCAGGTCTGGTTCCCAGGAAGGTGAGCCTGAGAGAGGGGTTCACATACAAGTGACTTACTGAGAGAGTGTGCAAAGCAGAATCAGCAGAGGGGGGGCTTCACTTCAGGGTTAACCTCAGACCGGAGCATGAATGACACTGGAGAGCTGTGTCACATTGAGGCACCGGGACTGGCCGTTTGTACCTCTGTGTCAATCAGTCCTTGGCTGAGGGCCACCCCCAGGGTTGGGCATAACCTCAGGGGCAATTCCCAACGACCTCCATGATGGTCTGTGCCAAGGAGACTTCCAGCTAATGGGGGCACATCCTGAAGAGTAGGGCCCACCTGCAAGCAGCCAGCAGCCAACCTGTGCAGCAGCGGAGGATGAGGGTGCCCGGATGCTAAAGGGGAACTGGCTGGACCACCAACAGCCTCTACCCATGGCACAGCCTGCCATCATACTCCCAGAAAACACACTCAGACCGCTTCTTATATACAGGACGTGTATAGCTTATTCTTACCCTCCAGGTCTGTCAGCCGTACCCAGACCTTTAACATTCTACTTTCTGCTTTCTAGAATGCATGATGAATCAATATCATTATAGACAATGATGCTCCCTGAATGGGAAAGTGGTCAACATCTCTGTCAATAAAATTGTGGCAAAGAATCAAAAAAGGACTGTATGTTCTGTCAAATAAACCTGTTAAGATGTCCTTTGTTATTGTAGAGGAAAAAATGTAGCCCCCAGAGTGGTGTAACATGAGTCAGAGATTTTTCTGAAAAAAAAAAAAAAAAAAAATACAGAAGCTGTATCTGGAATCCCATTTGATTAAGCTGAAGTCACTGCCTGCCGTCCTCCATGCACCACCGAGCTCTTGCTCTGATCATATTTAAGTATTTATGTATATTCCTGAATCTTTCAGATACTTTTGGTGACAATAATTTCTGTGATACCCCCCAAAAATCATAAAATTTCAAACATGATAATATCAAATTTATTTATTTTTTCAATAGGCAGTGGGGCACCTTAGGGACTTCAACATTACTCTTCCAAAGGTGGAGTGGGATGAAGTTAACCCTTCCACCTGAACTCCCTAATCCCCTTTCCAGTTTTTACTTTTCTCTATGGAATTTGCCATTACTCAAAGTTTTTATTTTGAGTTTATTTATTGTTCGTCCCTACCTGCAGAATTCTAAGCTCCATGAGGGCAAAGACAATTGTTTTGTTCACAGAAGGCATTTATATGTTGAATAAATAAATGTTGAATGAGTTCCTTTCTATAAATAATATATATGTTGAATGAGTTCCTTACTGTAAATTTTATGAAGAGACTTCTGCATTCAAATTTATTTAGCATGGACTAACTTTGAGCAGGCTTCAGGCAACCAATTGAAAGCTACCCAGCCTCTCAAGCTCTGACACCAACACCTAAAAATGTTTAGGTACATACATAGCATTATCAGCACTATCTGAATTTACATTCTTTACTTGCTATTCTAAAGCAATGACAGCCAGTTCCGATATAGGATCTCCAGATTTTAGAAAATAACAAATGAAGTCTTCATTTTATGGAGTTCTGTAAATCTTCTTTCCCAGGCTTTGGTTTATAATTGGTCTCTAGGACTTACAAGAATTCCACTCTAGGTACGTATCTATGGTCAATGAAGGGACACAGGGATGGGCTTAAAGAAAATTTGTCTCCCTTTACACAGTGAATTTCTCTGAAAGATGATCACAGAGTCTTCAAAATGGCCAAAACAGCCCCATTATGCAAAAGGAAGAAGGCTTCAGTTGGCATGGAAGGTTCAGGTGATGCGGCACGAAAGGCTTTGGAGTTAATTAGAATCTTCAAAATTCCTCTAATTTTTTCATTCCAATTCTTGAGGAAGATGTTTTCTTTTTCCCTCATAAATGTCCTGTGAATGTAACTGAAGCTTAAGTTCTCCCCATGCAAGATAAACTTTGCATTTGGTTTCCAGCTGTTAACTATGTCACTCCAAACTATAAGTGATGTGCAAGTACAGTGGTCAGAAGTCCAGAAGCTTCCATTTTTCATGTGCTCTGCATTGAAAAATACGAATTTTGTACTCCTTCTAAGCTGTTTAACACCACTAGAAGTAGATCCACTCATCACTACCACGATCTTTATCTTCCTTATGCCCATTAAGGACTATTCTCTAAAGCTTTAATTTCATTGGATGCTTCATTCTGGTGTCCACAACTGATAATTTTATTAACTGTTTTGCCATTGCTTACCAAGAGCTTACTCGATAAGATCTAGTTGAATTTTCACTGCCTTCATCCTAAGTGGACGAGATAACCATTTCCAGATTAAACCATTTTTCCAGAAATTTGGTACCTCTAAAGACTCCTGCTACTGACAAAAATTATTCTAGTCATTATTCTTGGTGGCTCATAATACAGAGAGCTCTCTTCAATGTGACAGAAAATAGTTGTGCGAAACGGTATCAAGTAGCACGAGGAATTAATTAGAAGGCTGGAAAACTGGTTCAGGCAGGAAGTGTGTGGACCCAGCTTTGTCATGTGAACAGTCACCCGAGGATGCTACTGTCGTACTGTCTGCAGCTTTCAGCCCTGGGCTTTTGAGGCAATGGTGCTAGATCCTGTTGAATCTGACCACAGACCACCATGTTACTGAATTTTCAGTTGCGCCATCGATGTCATTAAAAATAATCTCTTACGGAATCCTATACCTTTGTGTCAAGTTCTCAAGTTTAAAATCATGGTGGGAACATCCCCTTGGTCCTGTGTTTAACTTCCAGGGGTTGGGGAACCATGTTCTCTTCCTCGGTTGACTTCTCTGTAGGAGTTAAAGCTTTGCATTCTGACTGTCTTAGGATTCCTCCACAAATAGTAGGGAACCAACCCAATGTGACAAAATCTAATACAGTCATCCTGGTAAATGCTGAAGCTGATCACAGTAAAGCAGATAATATGTGACACAGGTGAAGGCTAGAGTCCAGATTTCCTAATTCGAATCCAGTGATAATTTTACAAAGTTAGGTCATTTCTGCGGCTTAGCTGACTTAACCACAGAATAGTTGACAGACTTCCCCACAACATGCATATGCACAAGCAGTCTTCTCCCTGTAAGTGCAGTCGTGTACTGTCAGAGCAGGCAGACAGCTAGATGTGAGCAGAGAACGGGGGACACAGGCCAAATGGCAGGAATTGGGCAGAAATGGAGAGGGTCACAGGCCCAATGCAGGAAACCACACATCATGTAGGTACCAGCAGTCCTTGGGCAGAGAAAGAAAAGCAAGAGCCTCCATACCCATCATGCACCGATGCTGTGACACTTCCCGATCCAGAATAAGGATCATAAATAGGGACACAAATCCCTCTTCTCTCGGGAAGGTGGAGTCAGGATGAAATTCAGGGAATACGAACCCAAGCCCCTCCCTCAACAATGAAAATTCCGCCCATTCATTTTTACACCCTATGTGACCAACCTGCCAAAGATACTCAGGGCAGCTGCTCACCCAAGCCTGCCTGCTCTCCCCTTGAGAGTGCACTATCCATCCCTTAATAAACCCCCACTTTAATTTCTTAACCTCCATGTTTCATCGCTGAATCAGCAGCAATAGTATTAACAATACAAAGCATTAAAACACTGTTACTTCGAGCAAATAGTTTTATCTCTCTGAGTCTAAGTTTTTCTATCTTTGACAAGTTACGAAATACACAGTGTAACACTCTATAGCAATACATGGAATGTTTTTAGCCTTGTATGTGGTAATGTCGACAGGAATGGTTTGTGATATAGGTCTAAACACTCAGCCTGTATTCAGTTTGGTAGTGCTTGTTTCTGAAATACTGAAATACTGAAATGTTTCCATACTGCCTCAAGTCATTTATGTGTCTTCCTAAGAAAAATTCATCATTTAAAGGAGTAACAGCTAGTCTGCAGGGATCCTCTATAACCCTTCTTGAATTCAATAACCAGCGTCCATTCTAATTGGTGTACACCTATTGGACTGATTATTAAATATTTTTACTATTATCCACATTAATTTTGTATTTCATATATACGCACATAAAATAGATGTTATGATATATATACATACTTGTATAAAACTATATACTACATGATACATACATTATATGTATGTATCATAAATATATACACATTTATGATAAATTAATACTCATCATCAACTCACACTGTAGATGATGGAGAATGAAAATAACAATGATCTGAGGAGCAACTGGCTTAGGAATTCCGTTTGTCTTTTTTTCTTCGGGTGAATTGTCTAGTGTTGACTATTTACATTGATCCAATTAGTTTTCTAATTGCTCTTCTTGGCTCCACTCAGCCAAGATGAAAATCACCATCGAACCGTGAGCTTTGCGGAGGAAAATGAAGATTGTGACTGTTGCAAATAGTAGCAGTTCCTTCACAACACCCTTTCAGGGCAGAGTTGTGTCCTCCTATTTTCAGATTGGTTTTCCCAAGTCAGTCATAGCATGTTAAGGGGCCGCAGCCGGTCTGACCACAGCTTTCTGTTACGGGCAGTAGAGGACATCACTGTTTATACACGTGGCATCAGGTTCTCTGAGTCTGGGAGGGCAGGGCAGAAGGAGGCACTCTTACCTGTCATTTTATTTGCACTTATAATCTGAATGAATCTCTGCATCGATCTCCTGTTTCTATAAACACATTGATCCATGAGTGACATGGGCAGCTGCCTGTGTTAGTGTCACTGGTGGGAGGGGATCAGTGGGCTGAAAATACCTGCACACCTTTCCATTTGGCCATGAAACCTGAATATCCTATTAGATGGCCGTGACTGTATCTGTTAAAACACTCTAAACAAACAAACAAACAAACAAAAATCTCTTCCCTAGCACTCCAGGCCTTGGAAGATTTGTAGATGATGATGTCAATAACAATCAGTTGTCACCATTTGAGTTATAGTCTTGGTGAAGTCATAATCACTGATATTATCCAAGACTGCATTATGAAACCTAGGGAACAGGACAATGTACTGAGAAGCAGATACCCAGTGGATCGGTTACTCTGGTCCTGATGCTAAACGCTCCCAACTTTCTTGCCCTTTATCTGACAATGGTTTATTATTTGTTCTCTATGGTCCTGGGTGTTGTGGATGCAGCTATTAAAAACACTGATGGGAGAAGCTGGAGCGAAATAGCAGACTAGGAAGCCCCAGGCTCCTTCTCCCCCATGGAAATGTCAAATAAACTACTAGTGGCTGGTTGATGTGACCTTGTAGAGCTCTGGAAATCAGTCACTGCAGTGGCCAAGTGGCACTCAGTCAAGCAAGAGCCACATTCCACAGGGTAGTGGAAAATTCTGTGGCATTTTTGCTCCCCCTTGCCCCACTCCCTCTCCTTCAGGGCACGGGGTGGACTGAGGGAAGCAGCAGCCCATGCTGGTTACCTTGTGCAACCCTGACAGAGCGGAAGGAGCCGAGTTTGCAGTGTTTCAGCCTGTTTGGGGGCTGCCTAATTGGTCTCCGTGCCATGTAGCTCGGAGCCAAATGTGTGGCCCAGATCAGGTGTCAAGCTGGGAGAAGACTCCAGAAACTGAGGGCACGGCTTATGACAATCTCTCAGGAGGGTTAAAGGCCTGCAGATGCCTGGGGCAAGGGGCTGCTGATCGGGAAATACAACTGAACAGCTCAAGCTTCAAGAAGAAGCAGAGGTGGGAATTCTACGGAAATGAAGACATTTAAAAGCAGCCATGTTTATCAGGGAACCGGTAAAAAGCACACAAAACGACCTAGGAAGAACATATGCTCAGAAAAGGCCTGAGAAAATGTTAGCCTTTACCATAGGCTGATGTCAAGTCACAGAACATGCCTTGCTAATTAGTGAAGGCTGTCCCCTGCATGGATTTCTTGTATATGACACCAAAAGTAAGGCACACAAAAATACACATAGAACTGGACTACATCAACATTTCAAACTTAAATGCATCAGAGGATATTATCAACAGACAAAAAGCACCCTGCAGAATGAGAGGAAATACGTGCAAATCACATATTCGATGAAGAGGTTAATATGCAGGACATATAAATAATGCCTACAAGTCAACTACAAGAAACCAAACCAAACCAAAACAAACAAACAAACAAAACAAGCATTTAAAATGAGCAAAGTACTTGAATAAACACTTCTCTAAGGAAGATACAAAAATAGCCAATAAGCACAAGGAAAGATGCACAGTATCCTTAGGGAAATGCAAGTCAAAACCACAGTGAAATACTCTCCACACCCGTTAGGAAGACTAGAGTCAAAAAAACAGAAACTAACAAGTGTTGACAAAGATGTAAGGAAATTGGGACTTTTGTGCATTGCTGTTTGGAACGTCTGATGGTGCAGCTATGGAAAACAGTATGGAGGTTCCTCAAAAAAATAAAAAAGTACTATATAATATTTATCATATGATCTAGAAATGCCGCCTCTGGTTGCGTATCAAAAAAGTTAAAGCAGGGACTCGAACAGATACTTGTACACCTTTGTTCACAGCAGCATTATTTGCAATAACCAGCAGTTGGAAATAATCTACGTGCCCATCAGCAGATGAATGGGTAAACAAAGTGTGATGTGCACTTGCACTGGAATATGATTCAGCCTCGTAAAGAGAATTCTAACGCTTGCTACAACGTAGATGAACCTTAAGGACATTATGCTAAGTGAAATAAGTCAGTCACAAAAGGACAAATAATACACATTCACACTTGTAGGTACCTAACATGGTCAAATGCACAGAGGCAGAAAGTAGAGTGGTATTTGTGAGGGGCTGGGTCCAAAGAATGGGGCGTTAATGTTTACTGGGTACAGAGTGTCAGTTTAGAAAGATGAAAAAAGTATGGGATATGGGTGGTGTAGACGTATTTAATGCCACTGACCTGCACACTTAGAGATGGTTAAAATAGTAAATGTTGTATATATTTTATCACCGAAAAATTATTTAAAAATTCACTAATAGTATGAACTCTACCTGGTCTTGAAGACAAGTTTGCATTAACGTGTGTGGGATTCTGATTGCAAAAATAATGCCGTAAGCAAAGAAAAAAAAAAACACAACACATGGAAGAAGTAAATCAGCCTAAGAAAATCACAGACACGTTGGGTAAATAGTAAGTAATTAGACTGGAATATGTGCAGGGGCCAGAAAATGACTATAAATTACACTAAAGAGATAAGATCTTAACCTAAAGGTAGTAGTAGTTACTGGTAGATTTGAAGGGAAGCAAACATGATCAGATTTTGAGGTTAGAAAGATCAGTCTGGGAGCTTTGTGGAATAAAGATTTTCAACAGGCAACACTAGAGGTAGGAAGGTCCTGGATCAGTTTTTACAGTAATCTTGGCAGAACATGATAAGCATGGAGGGAAGTGAAGGGACTTGATATTTAAGAGACGGATCTACAGGATATGGAACGTAATTAGATCAGATCTTGGGATGACAGAGGAGAAAGACAGTAGCTGATTTCTAGTTCAACCCACTAGATACAGTTTTATCTTTCACTAAGATAATGAATCACGAGGAAGAAAATGTGTAAAACTCAGAGTGGCTGAGATAACAAGGATAATGATTATTTAGGTTTAACTTGGAATGTCTACAGATTGAGGGACTTTGTGAGCCATTCAGGGTGGAACATTCACTAGGAAGTTTGTATGTGACACTTTGGGGGGGATGCCTATTTCGGTGAACTATTTTTGCCAGTTAGTTCACAAGTAGTAGTTGAAATCCTGAGTATGTATTTGATCATCAAGGGAGGGTATAAAATAAGAACATACTAATAAGGACAGAAGCTTTGAGAACACTTGCATTAAAAAAGGTCTCTATACATCCTCAATAATTAAAGCAGTACAGTACAGATACATTAAAAAACAAACAAATAAAAAAAAAAAAGGAAAACAAACAAAAAACAGTGGAACAGTATAAAAGGCCAGAAACAGAATCAAATGCTCAGTGAAACTTTAGTATATGATAAATGTAAATCTCAGAAAAGTGTAGAGGGGGTTAAACTTTTAAATACATTGCATTGGACCATTGGGTAGATCTCTGGACAAAACAAAGCTGGATCCTGTATTTCAATTTTCTCTAAGTTCCGGATCCATGCTTGTATCCTCTGCTCTAAAATTCTGGGCCTCGTTTTTGTAAATAAGATTAACCCTTTACCAGATGCTTTGTGTTAGGTCATATCAAGGGGAGAGGAGCAGTAGAGACCAGTAGGCAGGTGGAGGAGAGAGAGATTCATTCTTTACTTTTTATTTTTTTAAACCATTCCATCATGATTTTGAGTTTTAGTTTAATTCCATTATAATTTGAGAGCAGATATTACATGATTTCTATTATTTTCACTCTATTTAGGTGAGTTTTATGGCCCAGAATGTGATCATCTTGGGGAATGTTTCCTGTTAGATCGGTAAGGATGTGTGTTCTGCTGTTGCTGGATGAAGTCACCTTTACGTGTTCATCACGTCTAGTGGATTGATCGTGTTCTTAAGCTTGGTAATTCATTCCCATTGCATTTCACAACCATCAGCTACAAACTGGAAAAAAAAGAAAGAAAAAAAAAAAGCCCCTACCCTTCATCACACAGAGTTCAGGAAGTACTGAATTAGACTTAGGATCTGTGCCCCTGGGGAAATCCAGGTGAATGGGGATGGATGGGGGAGCTCAGGTGTGAGCAGAGAGGCCAGCACAGTGTACATGACCAGGTTTAATAAAGGATAAGCCTGCAGAATCTGGGAAAGTCTGAGAAAGCAATTCAAGAACCAGATACCAGGCCCCCTTTCCCAGCAATCATGAGCAGACTGTTTTTAGTATCTTGACATAGGGACACAAAAAATAAAGATCAGTATAGAACCCCTGTCTTCCAATTTTTGGCTACCATGTGGGAGGGACGTCCCTAGAGAACCACTGCTGAGCTCTCTGATTCTCTACCCAGTAGAGGAGGAGCAATTTCTTTTTGGTCTGGAGGGGAGGAACTTTGGGGCATGCCTCTTCATATCTGTGTAGGGAACCCCTTACCCTCCAGAAACACATAACCCAGGAACATTAAAATAATTTAAAAATGTGTATTGTACACACATTCTTTTTTGCTGTGACTTTAAAGGTATAGTTTCTCAAAGTGGGAAGCCTCTGATGTTACTGCCCTTACTTGAAGAGATAAGTTTATCTCACTCACAGATAAAAGTGTTTTCATGTCAACTCAGGCAACAGACATTAAGTCATATTCTCCTGTCTCATCAGTTTAATCAATATTAAAGGTGATTATTTGTATCTTAATTTGTCATCTTCCTGTACCTATCGTTCAATCAGTCTTTAAGTAGTTTATGGATCACAAAAGTCTGGAAACTGTTGCCTTAAAATGAGCCATAAATGTTTATGGCTCTTCTTAGGAGTCCACTTAGCTTTCTACTGATCAGTAAGGTATATCCAATTTCCATAGCTTTGTGCTTTCACAAATGGTTAGCCTTATCTACTGTAGGTTCCCGTCCGTTGAATTATCTGTCAAATAGAACAAATCAAATTCCAGCTTTGTAGAACTGTAACAGTGTGGCTAATAAATAGCACTGTGTCAGCAGAAAGAAAAAGTGCTCAGAAGTAAGAAAGTTATACTTTCATGAAGAGTAATAAATTCCTGAATTCACATGGTCATTTCTTAGCAGGATGAAAACTAATGTTATGCATTCGTGGTATCACTAAGGTGTTTGCTTTATAGCCAGTGATTAATACCCATTTTTCATCATTCATAGACTCAATGAGTTGCCATGCCTTTGTAAACTGACATGCTTTCCCAAATTTTGTTACTAAAAATTTATTTCATATTCGATCCAATTCTTCACAATTGAATTGCAGACTGTATTTCTTTTTCCTAAGATATAAGTAGATTTTAAAATATGTATTTTAATATTTTGATGCTGATAGACAGATGTTTTGAACTTTATACACTATGTGTTTCTCTTAAATACCTTAATGTGGCTGTCTGTAGAAATAGTTGGTTCATTAAGAAAAATAATTCGTCAGCCTGAAGAAGCTGCTTTCTAAAAATATTCCAACATTAATGCCTTTTCCACTAAAGCAACCATAAAGAAGTGGAAAGTGTTTTTCTAATACTTTTTTATGTTTTTACATAAATGCTAGCCAAGAGAATATTCTCACAGAGATCTATAGTTAATTAAGAGGCAGACTTATTAATGCAGAATAAAAGGAAAGCTACAATGTGGTGTAAGTAAAAAGACAACTCCTTCTAAGACTCCACTGCAAAATAGGGAAAAACCTGGTTATATTTTATAGTAGTTTGACCACATTATTCATTCATTCAACGCTCACTGGGTACTTACTATATGAACAGCCACTGGTAATATACCATGGTCTTTGCCTTGGAAAAACGTATGTTAAATTACAGACAAGATAAATAAACATACAGTTGAGAAATGCTGTAATAAATATTATAGAGGAATAAAACACTGTGAAAGCACAGAGAAGGCAGGACTTGATTTTCCTTATGTTTACACAGTACGGTGATATTTGATTTGGGCCTTGAAGAATGGATACAGATTTCTCAGAATAATAATTTCTGTAAGTGGGTTTTTCCAGCAAGTATCTAATTTCACAGGTCATGTTGTGTTATGGAAGCCAGAAATGTTTTCCATGTGAGTTGAGATAAGGAAAGAAGGACGTTTGAAGCCAGATAGTGAGAGAAAATTTGGTGCCAGATGAGAATATCTTATACTGGAATTCATTCAAGTGTGGAGCCAGAGAAATTTTTATGCAGGACCATAAAATGGCCACTCCTTTCTTTTAAGATAATTTTGTCAACACTGAAGATGATGGAGAAAAGTAAAGATGACCAAATTGTTGGGAATTCTGATAGGATATTTTTACAAGTGTCCACATAAAAGATGATAAGATATTAACATGGGCTGTAGAACGCATGCTTAGCTAAAAATAAATACATAAACAAACAAACAAACAAACCTAACTACCACCCCTCCAAAAAAAAAAAAAAAAAAGAAGAAAGAGAAGATGTTAACATAAATATGGTCAGTGGACATAAAAGCAAGGAACTGGTCTTCAAAAATACATTGATAATTATATAAATATGAGATCTTAGGAAGAAAAGTAAAGATAATAAGAGTTCTAAAAGTAATTTGATGCAAAGCCTAGAAAGAGTTTAGCTTTGAGAAGAGAACACCAAAAATAGTCTTTTCAGATCACATGGAGGTATACAGTTTTTGTGACCTTCATAATATAAGTAATAAAATAACTTAAAACTGCAATCAGAAAAGATACTTCATAGACTTACACAAAAAGTCTTAAGAGGATCCATGTGCTTCACAATGGGTATCTAGTTGGAAAGCAATCTGAATATTATGTGCCCCACCAGAAATGAAGGGTTTTAAACTTGAAACACAGGCAGAACACACAGGTAGCTGAGTGACATAAGTATAAAGCATAGAGCAGAAATGTAGTGTAACTGGCGTGGGCAGCCCTGTCCTGGCAGTAAATAAATAGAAGGCAGCGTCTTGCAGGACATTATAAAGCAAACGAAAATTCCTCAGTAATGTAAGTAATATGCGTTAAACCTAAAATGGATTTTGAACAATTGCTAATACATATACTTTTCAAGAAAGAGTGGGAAAGCCCTGAAACAAAGACATAATATCCTATCACAGATGACAACTGGAGTCAAGAAACATGATAGCAAAAATGTAGAACAGAAGAGAAAAATGGAAGAATGGTGACCCAGGCACTCCCTGGTTGTTCCTAACTAAAGAGTTCAACAAGCCACATGAGAAAGGGTCAGAAGATTGATGACTGACAATACACAGAACTGGTAAAAACCTGAGGAAGTGGCAACTTTGCACTGTCAAGGAGTGTAAATTGGCTCTAACTTGTTGACTCTGCAGTTTAGAATTATGTTGTAAACTTAAAAAAAGATAGCATATGTTAGGTGCTGAATTGTATTTCCTAAAAATTCTAATGCTGAAGTCCTAGTCCTTGGTACCTCAGATGTGACTGTATTTGAAACCTAATTATGGGAAAAATTTTTGGAGCTTTCAAGAGGAGAGAATAAATCTACATATTTTTCTGGGACAGTTTACAGACTAGAAGGTTAGAGCAGTGATCTTACCTAAGCATGAATCTGTCGGAAAGGGAGAGAAAATGAGATGTGAACAGAATAAAACTGAGTCTTAATGGCACTTACTCGTCTAAATCCAGCCATGGATGTATCATTGCATTTGAAAATTAAAAGAAATAAGAAATCTTTATTGTTTAAGCCTCTTGGAGTTGAAGTTCTGTCTCTCCCTGCTGAAGGAATACTTAAACATATATTCTTTCGGGAGAGCAAAATTATGCTATTGTAACTTTTCATTTGGGTATTTTTCTAAACTAGACTAAAAATTCTTTACATCTAAACCATGAATTCCCCAGATTTTGTGTGCATATGTGTGTGAATATATATATCTCAGATACTAGCAAATATTTGCCACATATTTGATAGATTAATTAATTAGTTAATTAATTTAAAAAGATAATTAAAAGACTAAAGTTGCATAGCTCAAAGCAAAAATGGGGGGTCTAACCTAGGTTACCTGATTCTCTGTCTAGCGCTCTTTCCATTATGCCTGATCCCAAAGATGAGAAAGGCAGAGATATTTCCAGAAGTGTGTTTTGTTCCACGGAACCAGAAGGTGGCCATGTTCATCACATGTGCCTTCTCCCTATTCTTTGCACTAATGCTAGCTACTCTCCTTGCAAAGCTTCACTCCATAAAAATCAAAATAAATGAAAACGCATTAGGATTTTTCAAAAGGCCTTTCCCTTAAGATATATTAGCCATAGAAAATACAAGATTACAAGAGTTCAAGGATAGGTCTATCCAATATATACGGAGATATACATATCAATATACCCATATATATAAATTTATATATTTATACACATACAGTGTATATGCCCATACACCATATATTTATACTGTAAATAGGCTTTGGGTTTGATGATTTTGCCCAGCTGTAGCTGTAGGCTAATGTAAGTATTCCGAACATGTTTAAGTAGGCGAGGCTAAGCTATGATGTACAGCAGTTTAGAAGTATTAGATGCATTTTTGACTTATGATTTTTTCCCAACTTATAATGAGTTATTGGGATGTAAGCCCATTATCAGTATATATGGATATAGCCATATGTGTATATATATGTATGTATGTATGTATAACAGAAGTTTCCTTCTTTAACTCATGTAATCTTGTATCTTTTTTACAGACTCAGACTCTGTTTGGTAAGGAAAAGACTCTCAGGAAGATCTGAAATACTTACTTCTCCTAGGAAACAAGTGCCCTTTGATACTAGAAAATGACCTGTTTGCCTCATTAGAGAAAATCCCTAGATCAGTTTATTGATGATTTTTTTTTATAATTAGGATTCAAAACATAGTCTTCCCCAAGGGTCACTACTGGGCTGACTGGGCATTGCTTTCATTTGATTTTTTTTTAATGTGACAAGGAGGTGACTCAAAGGAACAAAGACTTTATTGCCTCTGTAAGAGCATTAATTTGCTTCCAAAGACAGATGGTTCTCTAATCCACTTCCCTTTGTCTTAAAGTGTGGATAACACTGAACACTGAACATATCAAGAGAAGAGAAAGTTATCATCTTTATCTTTTTTTTTCTCATCCAGATCAGCAAGAGGCAAGTATATTAATCCTTCATAGAGTGATTACTATACAGCCCTCGGACTCTTCAAAAAATTTATACAGGTATTTCTTTTCCTGTATTTGTGCAGTTCATCACTGTCTTATATAAACGTTAACAGATTTCCTTCATATGTGTATTTATTAGTTCCTCATTCTCCTCCCTGTGCCAAAGTAAAAGTTATTGCCACCTTATAGAAAGATAATAAATATTTCATATATTGAAAACATTACCTCCATAGATGTTTCAAGTGTTAGGATTTTTTTAAGTGATATTTTTGATACTTGATTAAATACAATTGAAAATATTTAAGTTGTTTATATTATATTCCAAATTAAAATTGAAATATCTAAAGTTATTCATTTTTTCTTTTCTTTTTATAGTTTATTATCCCTCATAAACAATAATTAACTAATAGAGATATAGCACTTTTATTTTATTTTGCTCAGAAAGGAAAGTTTACTTATGGCAAGAAAAATAGTCTTTTAGGGCAAACTGAAATCAATACCCTAAAATTCACTCATCTGCTCTATTGATAAGAATTGAAATAAATTGAAATTAGAATCAAAGATTTCAGGACAGCCAGGAACCTTAGAGGTGGTCTGGTTAAACACTCTCACTTCACAGTGTAGAAAAATGAGGCTTGAGAATAGTAAGAGACTGTCAAGGTCAGGCAGACTATTACAGGCATTAGTGGCTTGAAAACCCTGTTTGCCTGTTCACTAGTGTCCCTTTCTTTATGAAATGCAGCCCTTTCGCAGACTTATGAAGGCTAAGAGGCCAGCACACCAGCTTCTATGGCTGGTAAGTAACACTTACAAGATATTGGGATATAGAGTAATCTAATCCATTGTGCATTGAAAGTAGATAGAAACCTCTTGTGAACACCTGGGAAGTAGACTTGAGTGAAAAAAGCAATTACCCTAGTTGCTGCAGCAGAGGGAAGAAAGAATGAAATTGGCCTTATTTATCTATTTAAAAAGTGAAGACGGGAACCACGATAAGAGGCAACATAGCATCACTGTTCAACCAAGAGCTAATGTTTGTCTCATTTTAGAAAAATGTAATCGCAGTTCGTTGTGGATGAGTTTTTTGCCTTCTGTGACATTTCTGACACTGTAGTCCATAAATAAAAATTGTGCTGACAGAAAGCTTATGTTGTAAATCATGTAATTTACAAGACAGTAAAATATGTCATGATACTGTATCCAGTACTTAGCCAAGAGCCTCAACAACACATAAATCTTACCATACTTTGATGCAATCATAGTCTTGTTTCATGCTAGGCTTTTCAATTGTAGCTGAACATTCATGATTGCTCTTATAATAAGTACTATTTTTTCTCCCCCATTTCACTCCTCACCCAAAGAAATGGTATCTGGAAAGTGCTAAAAATTTGAAGCCTTCAGGAAATTGTCCTGAAACTGGAAACCAGGAGGAAATTGACCTGAATACACTACAGGCAACCTTCAGAGCATTGTTTAAAACATATTCCTTTACTCTGGTCATTACATTTTTTCACAAGCACAGTAACATTCACATTCAAGCTACTGAACTCTGTACATAGAGGTTGGCCCGTTCTATAATATCATCATAAGTTCTAGCACAAGGAGGCTTTCGACTTTTTTTTTTATGGAATAAGGAGTTTGTCTTCACAGTATGGTTAGGATTATTGCTGAATATCACGACTGTTATTAAAAGCTTGCTAAGTGTCTGTGATGAGAAATTTCTACCGAAATCTTGATTCCTTCAAAAATCATCTAAAGATGTTTTTAAGGAAAATACTTTTTAGTCTACTATTTACTGGTCTACTGAGCTTTTCGCATTGATCATAATGTGTTTTTCCAACAGGCATCCTCAGCAGCGCTCCGATGTACAGTGGTCTCCTGTAGAGATGCTGGAACTGCTGTTTGGAGTTTGAAATATTCTCTCATGTAAATAAAGAGGAAAATGGCACTCATCAAGCCCTTTAGAAAATGTAACATACTACCTTCATTTTATTTGCTTCTTGAGTTAAATTGGTTAAGCTCTTGAGCCACCTTCCCTTTTAAAGCCTTGCATTTCACAGTCAGCCAAAGGCACGCGCTTGCCCTTTCTACACCATCTTCAGGTCGTGCTTCTCCAGATAGGATTTTTCTCTTCAGCCCTTCCCATAGCGTACCACAACCACACGCTCTGCTCTTTTATGTAGCTTCGCTTTGCATCTGCAGTCTGCTGCCTGCTTTGGCTCTCTTTACAACACCTAAGGGTGCATATGACTTTGAGTAATAACTTCCAATGAACTTCCGTCCTAAGATACTCCATAAATTAGAGGAAATGTAAATGTATCAGGAACAGGAAAGGAAATATATATCCACCTCAGTTATAAAAGAGAGGAATGGTTTATATAACCGTTTCCACATCCCTATAATTATTTCTATGTTCTAGAAATGCATATGTTCACTATGCACGAGACATACATAGAAGAGGAAAAATAATGCTTTCCCTCCAGGCCTGTATGCTTCTGACTGCAATAATACATAAAAAAGTGACTCTAAACAGTTTTTGTTTTCTGATTCTACCCCAGACATCAATCATGTTCAGCGGAGCATATGACAGTACTTTAAAAATTAGTCTCTAAGTAATTTCAGAGTTTTCTTACTTAATATTTTTTCACACTTTTTAGCATAATACCGTGTGTTATAAAACTTTTACAAAGTAAAGTATAGAGAAAAAATAAAACTCAAGTGTAATCTTAAACCATTTTCACTGTTATCATTTTTATGTATTACTGGAGGTATGTGTGCATTTAATAAAATTGTGAAAGGATTGTACACATAGTTTTGTTTTCCATTAGTTTTCCATTACAATATATCATAAGCTCTTTCCTATGTCGTAAAATAGTCTTGCATAATTTTCATGTTGTTTTCAGTTTTTTATTACTATAAGTAATGTTGTGTTAAAAGTCCTATGCTTAAAAAAAATTTCTATGCTTAAAAAAAGTTCTATGCTTAAATTATCTGTTTAGATTTGTTTTCTTAAGTGTGTTGACAAACTGTAAAGTTAAAAAAAACTTTGTTATCTAATCTATCAATGTTTCTTTTCTAATTATGCCTTTGTTTTTAACTGCATAATGATAAGAAATGCAACGATACGGAGAAAACAAGAACACTTAACGTCCTCACAGAGCTCTCTTGCAGACAGTAACGTATGCCCAGTTCAACACCTTGTTGTCCGCTTGGAACTAGGGGTATTGCGATTTCAACAAAGCACATGGAAATAATGCCAGGTGGTCACCAAAGCACCTTGTAATTTGAGAGGGTTCTGTTAGTGACAGAAATCTGAGGGTTTGGGGAACACCTAGGTGAACAGGGAAGCTAATTTGGAACACAGAGTAATTGCTCTGAAGCACGGAGGAACCAGTGAATCTGTTGCCAAATGGGGAAGGAGAAAGGGAAGAGACCGAGGGAGCCACAAGACAGAAGAAGCTGCTACAAATAGGACCAGGGATAAACTGGGTGCAGCTGTGAAAGTGCAGGGGAGAGAAATTAGGGAAAATATAAGAAAAGAAAAGTTGAAATGTGCCCAAGGCAGAGACAGAAACACCCCTTCAGAAAGTTGTAGGCACCTTGGGAAATAAGAGATACACACTCTGGTGGGGGGGTGGGGTGTCAATAGAAGAATTCTGGGCTAGGTTAGGTCCTCCTATGCTAGATAATTTTCTGCGAGGAAGAAGAGCCCTAGCTACCCAAAGGAACCACATTTTAAATAATTGGTGACCATAGCCTCAAAAGAGAAATCCTGAGAAGAGAAAAAAATATGTGAAATCATACCACCCCCATACAGATGTGTATATATATACACATATATATGTATAAATATATATATTTGTATTTTCCCTTTGCTTTATGGAGTAGTCACCAAAAAAGTTACACCCAGGTGTGAAAGTGCTCCCTTGAGCTCAGAAAGGGGAGAGACAGTCCTCTGTGCTTGGGAAACATGGCGTGTGTCTGTGTCTGAGCATTTGCAAAATATATAAGGACAGACATAGGACTGACTGATTAGAGCCTGATTTGGAAGGCTTTTCATATCAGGCAGACGTTTCACATCAATATTAAAGAAGAAAAAGACGAGAGAAGTAAGTCACCCTGAATTTCTATTTCAACTGAGAGGCAGCAAGCTCCATTTGAATCGGAAACCTGTTTTTGGTCCTTACGAAAGCTATGTATGCTCTCAGCCGAGTGTTTTGTTCACGGCATTCTCTAGGACTGGAACATCTTTATTCTATTCCTTCCCTTCTCCTCTTCAACTCCTCCTCCACTACCTGTCACGGCGGCACGTTATATAAGGCTGGAATAAAAGGCTGCCTTCTCTGTGAACCCTTGTTCTGACTTTTAAGACAATATCTCTTCTGCTCTGGGTTCTCAGAGTATTTTATACAGTTCTCTACTTACATATCACATTGAAGTGTCATCTTCTTATTTTTTTCTTCCAAAAATTTCAACGTCTTGAGAGAGAGAGGTAGGTCTTAGCCACCTCTGTACCTTAGTGCCTAGCGCTGCCTCTGACCTTTAAGAGCTGCTCTACAAGTTGTAGTTAAAAAATGAATGAATGAATATCCTCAATTAATTCATTCATTGGTCAAAACTCCTAGCCAGTTACTGCTCAGTCAGCCTGCACATAATACGAATAAAAAAGCTTTAGTTCCAATCCTGTTACTTTTATTCAACACTAACATGAACAATTGACTATTTTTCTTTCATTTAACTTCCTCTGCAACTGCTCCTGCCTTCTGTGATGCAGACGTGTGCTAATTCTTTCTGCGTGTCACTCGTCTGTATGCATTTGATCAAAATATTATTTTCTAAAAATCATTTCCAGGGCTTGATTCCTAATAATATAGGCACTGCTTGGTCTGCATCCTCTAAAAAAAAAAATAGTTGAGGACATAGGTGAGCTTTTCCTGTCAGTTTTTTGACTGAAACAAGTGTGGTGAGCCCACCAAAACCCAGCCAGCTGAGGCAGACTGCTTCCGTGCAGGAGTGGGATGAGAAAGGGCACCAGCCAGCTGGGTTTATGCAGCACCACTGAAGCTCAGCCCACTGACACCTAACAAGCAGACAGACTTGGTATGAATGGCTATCCCAGCCAAAGATTCATTGTCACGTTCTCTCCTAGCCATTACTGCCTTAGGGTTTTTGCTTTTCAAGAGCCATTACTGCTTCCATTGATTGCCTTTTCTGCAGACTTTGTATAACAGAAAAATGCATCTGAGTTATAACAATTTTCTTAGAGCTGATAACTCACAAGATAATGTTGCCATAGAACGGTTTAGAGATGGAAAAGGCCAGAACTACAGAGGGTTTTGGATGTGGGCCTGAACAGTTTGCCTGCTGGGGGTGAGCGAGTGTTAGGATAGGATGGAAGGAGGTTAAGCAGGGAATGATAATGTCATCAGGTCCGTGCTTTAGAAAAATTAACCTGAAAGGATGCACAGGCAATATCAGATGACATAAAAATTAGAGGCAGGAACACCTGCGTGGAGACTATTAAACTGGTCCAGATGAGAAGCAATGAGAGCTTAAATCAGGAGAATGGAAGGTAGGTTAATGTTTCTGATGGCTTGCTGGAACTTTCCCCATAATATCTGTAAAGCAAATCTTAAACTTAAATCCATCCCCAATTAACAAAGCCCATGAGGTAGGAAGGGACAGACTGGGAGTTTGAAATTTGCAGATACTGACAGGTATATAGAGAATAGATAAACAAGTTTATACTGTACAGCACAGGGAAATGTATACAAGATCTTGTGGTAGCTCACGGAGAAAAAGAATATGACAATGAATATATGTATGTTCATGTGTAACTGAAAAATTGTGCTCTACACTGGAATTTGACACAACATTGTAAACTGACTATAAGTCAATAAAATAAAATTAAAAACAAACAAACAAAAACAAAGCCCATGAAACTAAAACCTCTTTCATCTTCATCCCCAGACTACTCTTTCTCCCGGTTATTTGTATCATCTCCCTCAGTCATCTCATCCCATCAGTCACTTACTTCTGTTGATTTTACTTTCTAAATAAGTTTTAAAATCTACTCACTATTTCATTCCTATCATCGTCTGTGGAGAAAAGAATGGAAATATGTTTACTGGGCATAGATAACCAGGTACCATATGATCTGGTCCCACTGTGATTAAATTATTTTAGATAATCTTGAGTAAGCTATCTATACCTTACTATGCTTTTTACCCCCAGAAATAATATTTTTTATAATAATAAAAATATTATTATTATAAACTCAACGTGAACGATTAAAATCAATGTTTTGGCTTGTGGCTAGCATTACATATTTTGTTCAATATTTTCACAGAATCTGCCTGTACTTTATTTCAGTAGTTCTGCAACCTTAACGTGCACTCGGATCACTTGGAGAGCTTTTAAAGCACCATCACCAGAGTTTCTGATGTGAACCTACGCACCAGCATTTCCAACAAGTTCCTGCTGGCCCAGGGACCCCACTTTGAGAACCATTGACCTACTTGAGCTCTGCTTGAAAATTCAAATCAACTTAAAGGAAAATGAATTGATTTTATCCTCTTCTAACACTAAGGAACTGTGTAGCCATGAATATATTTTTTGACTTTGTAAACTGCAGTTTTCTCACCTGTAAATGAAGCAGCTGCATCTCCAAGGCCTCTATTTTTGGCTGTATTCCTATCATCCTTCTGAAGTGGGCAGGTATCTTGTAAGTGAAATAGATAAGTCATTATTTCTTAAGGAAAATATAACACCTAGTTTGGGTATAAATGTTTCTATAACAGAAATAGAGGAACTATTGTATTTAAATTTCCCATTCTAAAGTGTCCTTCTCAGATAATTTCTGGATCCGGAAGGTCTTTGGCTCAGTCCTGGTGAAGCAATGTTTCCTGGTTTGGGTATATCTGTAAATTTCATCATTAGAAATGTTGGCATGGAGCCTGAAATTTTGGAAAACATCCTGCTGTCACAAAATCATCCCTATGACTGGGAGGTACAGGAAACTGGCTGGTGACAATGCACCAGTAAGGTAAGATGGGCCAGCAGACACATTTCTTACCTAATTTCAATGACTTCTGAGTTGAAAACCTCAAGTTTTCCTTTGACTCTGCTTGAAAACAACTCAAGTGGGCTGAGGGATTCTGCAGTATAAAGGGAAATGCTCAACAGGCTTCGGTGCATTTAAGGATCACTCAGCCTGAGCCATTTTTTGATTGAGTGCAATAGATCCAGGATAGGATTTCACAGGTCAGTTTCTCTTTGCCACAATCTAGTGAAGTGTTATATACTTCCATTTTTCTCAACTACCACAGTGACACATGAATAATCTTCAGGAAATTACTGTTTATGTCATAAACTCAGAAATTAAAATGATAAAATCATGACCTATGAAAAAACTTAGAAGTTAATTTTAGGTTACACATTTCTTTCCCCTATATTCACTACATACATGGAGGGTATTTCAACAAAAGTCACCGTATGTTCTGGTGGGACACTGGTTTTCATGAGAGAACTAAGTAGTTTTATTATACCAGTCCAATAAGGGCCATGTTCCATATTTACCAAATAATAACATTTTAAAAGTTCAGTGATAACAATGTTTCCAATAATACACTTTTCATTGTTGTTGAATATTTAGCACACGCTACTGTTTATCTACACAAGAATCTGGCTTAGAGAGATATTAGATTAAGCTCACATATGTAGTCTCTTATTTGAGAGTTAAAACAGGTTTCAGTTTAAAATATAATACTCTGTTAATGGTACATTATTCCTCTAGGTACTCTGCTACCTGAACAAATCTGGAAACCACTATATTTTGAGATGAAGAAAAACAGGAAATAATAAAATAATAATAATAAACAATGACAAATAAAAATAAGGCAATAATTTTCATCTCATTTGACCACACTTTCTTGCCAATAACTCCTTATTTGAAAAACTTATGTGGAGAAGTTTTAAGTGGCAGGACAGAAGCTGAACATTCCTGGATCCTTAAACTAGTACCATAAAACCTCAACCTCATCTCTATTCTGATACAGCTCTTAAGTTGTCCAGACACTAAACGACTGTTTGAAATTATTCAAAATGAGTGTTTGAGGAGAAAGTGATATCAATGTAATCAGGAAACAGAATTAGAAGTCAGGAAATATTGGTTCTAACTGGTTTGTCTCATCTGATTCTTTCAGCTCTATCATCTGTCTCCGACTTTCATATTAAAAAAAAAGGAAACTAAACTATTTATTATTCTATGAACATCTTGTGTTTAACTCACTTCCCTTCCTTCACATGGATTCTTCCCTCCCCTTGGAATGTTCCTCATCAACTGCTGAAATCCTTCAAGATCTAGCTGATACACCAGCATTTTTGTTATGCCTTCCCCAGTAAACTCAAGTAGAATTCAGTGCTCCTTCTTCAGTGATTTATTTTGCTCTTGCCCACTACGCAAAGTAATTTATGAATATTTCTGACCTCCTATGAGATATCTAGTTCCACTGAGGTTAGAGTACCTTTACAGAGCCCAACACACTGAAAGGGCTCAATAAATGTTTCTGAGGCAAGTCAAAGAGTGAATCAATATATCCATCCTTGTAAACGACAAGCATTCTATTATTAATGTTACAAATAGCAGTGTATGAAGAATATCACCTACCGCTTACACATCTCGGATTTCTTTATGCTAATTCACGGAACAACATTCCTTATTTATGCTGGTAGTAGACTAATTACTGAGCCGCAGACCTACTTTCACTACCTTAAAATAAGTATGGAGTGTCTTATAGGAACAGTAAACAAAATAAGGAAATGCAGAAATATACCCATCTCTGAATAATCTGAGCACGTATATATGTATGTTTATTTCGAGGTCTCTTCTTGGAGCTATAAATACTGCTAAAAACAGTCATTGTGATAGGGCACCATCTGCTATGCAAAAGACAGATACTAACCCTTTCTTAACGGAAACCAAATGTGGATTGAAAATGAATTCCACTGTTTACTAGCTATGCAATGTGAGCAGGTTACTTAAATGTCCTCAGCTTCAGTTTTCTCGGCTGTAAAATGGGAATGCTAACAGCACTGATCTCACACGGCGGACATGAGGCTTGCAGGATACACGCACACACAGACACACGTACACATTTCCGGTCTTGTGTCTCTGGTACCTCATACACAATCAGTGATCATTAACTATTACATTAATGATGACAGTTGTTACTATTTTACTTTTGTCAACATAGACTGGAGGTTGATATTCTAAACGTGTCTTTCTTACTTTGTTCTCGAGGCAAATGATGACTTTGCAGTGTTTAACTAATAACTAGCTCACCTCTATTACAGATTATAGTTTTTTTCTGGGTTTTATTTAAATGGTAAAGCCAGCTCTTGAAAATAAAACATATTTATGAAAAGCTGAATTTATGTGACAACTAATCCTATGAAATTTATAACCCAAACAATAACGATTACTTATTCAACCATTGCCTGACTTCTATAATTTAAATTACAGACCAAGTGTAAGTGGACACTTTCACAATCTTGTTCCATTCTTTGTAGTTGGAGAATGTCCTAGGTTTGTTGTAACCAGATATTACTCAGTGAGCCATGCCAGCCACTACTGCATTTAAGATGAAATTCTCAGGACACAATAATATTGGGATTAACTTACTTAATATATATGGTCCAATAATATACAGTTTCTTTTTTTTTAATCTCTTATGATAATACCATTACTGTTCTAAAGAGAGGGTAAGTTCTCTCTCCTTTTCCAACAAATATTACTAAAACCCACCTTGATGCTTTCAGTTGAGTCTAACCTGGTTGTTTAATTAGACAAAGCCCCTGTCTTCATGGAATTAATATTCAACTTGTAGATAGAGACGTTAAAGTTAAATTACCATAATAGATCTAATATTATTATCTAGTGTTACCATTGTGTAGAGGAGAAAAGGACCTTGCAACTTATTTTGACTACAGTTTGCCCCCCATATCATTATTACTCATGGTTTCAGAATTAGAAATTTGACAGTGAATTGAAAACTGCTGGAATTTTTGTGAATGTGTAGTATTACAGAACTGTCGAAGATCTGGGTGGACAGAGTCACCTAGAAAACTATAAGATGTGGGCAAATTATGTAATCATTCTGAGCCAGAGTTTCTTTATCTGAAAATAGCAATAATCATCTCTTAGAGAAATTGTAAGAATTACTCAAAATAATATTTTTCAGGCGCCTAACACAGTGCTTGACAGCTTTCACGGTCAGTTGCAGGGTACCTTTTTGCATTAAAAAGTCTAGATAATTAAAACTGGATAGAAAATGCGATAAGCAAATTCTAAGGAATCCCATAATCCCCAAGAGTCCCTCTCCTGCTTAATCAATCAAATGTTGATCTAAGTACTGCTGTGAAGGACTTTGCAGATGTAAGTCAGTTGACCTTACAGAGTTTTCTCTAGCTGGTAGCAGAAGAGGCAGTCAAAGGGAGTTAAGGCATGAAGGAGATTCAACTGACAATTCAACGTTATCAGCTACAATTTTCTGGAAAGATCCTTGGCGAGGAACAGCTAGTGGTCTGAAGAAGAGGAAAGAGGCTTCTGGCCAATGGCCAGGAAATGAGGATCTCAGTCCTTTAAACACAAGGAACCGAACTGTGCCACAATATGAATGAGCTCAGAATTAGATTTTTTTCCCTCAGATCTTCCATAAAAACGCCCAGATGTCAGACTCCTTCAGTGTGAGACCCTGGGCAGAGAATTTAGTTGAGCCATAAAGGACCTGTGAACTATAGAAACTATGAGATGATAAATGGAAATGATTTTAAGCCTCTTTGTTACTGGAAATTTGCAATGAGGCAATAGAATACTGGTATAGAAAAATGTTAGTTTTCCTTTCTTCTTAATCAGTATGCATTCTTTACCTTTTATTGGTTTTATTTAATGTTTGCCTTTTTGCATTAAAAGCAAAAAAAATCTTACTTATTTGTTAGTAAGATAATTTAAAAATTTTTTAAATTGAAGTATAGTTGATAAAATGGTGTGCTAGTTTCAGGTGTACAGCAAAGTGAATCAGATATACATATATATATACATATATATACTTTTTCAGATCCTTTTTCATTACAGGTTACTACCAGCCACTGAATATAGTTCCCTGTGCTATACAGTAGGTCTCTATTGTTTATCTATTTTATATATAGTAATGTGTATCTGTTAATCCCGAACTCCTAATTTACCCCTCTACCACCACTTTCCCCTTTGTTAACCTTAAGCTTGTTTCCTATGTCTGTGAGTCTATTTCTGTTTTGTAAATAAGTTCATTTGTATCATTTTTTTTTTACATTCCACATATAAGTGATATTATATGATATTTGTCTTTCTCTCTCTGACTTACTTTACTTAGTAAGATGAGGTCCATCCATGTTGCTGCAAATGGCATTCTTTCATTCTTTCCTATGGCTGAGTAGTATTCCATTGTGTATATATATCACAACTTCTTTATCCAGTCATCTGTCGATGGGCATTTAGGTTGCTTTCATGTCTTGGCTATTGTGTATAGTGCTGCTATGAACACTGGGGTGCATGTGTTTTTTTGAATTAGAGCTTCTTCCAGATATGTGACCAGGAGTGGGGTTGCTGGATCATATGGTAAGTCTATTTTTAGTCTTTTGAGGAATCTCCATACTGTTTTCCATACTGTCTGCACCAATTTACACTCCCACCAAAAATGCAGGAGAGTTCCCGTTCTCCATACCCTTTCCAGCAATTATTATTTGTAGGCTTTTTGATAATGGCCATTCTGATGGTTTTTTTTTAAAAAATCACTTGATCTGTGTCCTTGACTTTCTACAGGTCTCCACCTACATAATCAGATACAGGATTATGTGGTTATTTTATTCATTCACAGAAAAAATGTGCTTAATGTTGCTGGAATATTTTGGTCAGTTGTACAACGAGTTACTGTCTTCAGACAACTGTCTACCATAAGAAAGAAACTCCAAAGGGCCTCATTCTCTTTAATATTGTGAGGCAGTTGGCTTTTACCAAGATGCTCCTTGGATTTTATATAACATTAACTCAGTTATCTTTCTTACTCTGTGGCCATGTCTCACCCCATTAAAATGTTTTCCAAAAATCAGTGTTTCTCTAACTGCTTTCTTGCTTTGATTATATGTTTTGATTCATGGATTTCAACGATCACCTTTCTGCTGCACCTAACACAGGGCTAGCAGCAGAAGCTCTGTACACATGTGAAAATTAGTAACAATTTATGACTCTCAACTTTGTACTTCTAATCCTAATCCTTCACATGCCATTGGAACTCATGTCCAACTACTTGCTAGATATTTTGATGTAGAGTTTCCAAGTGAAATATAGGACATCCTGTTAATAATTTTTAAATATAAGTATGTACCAAATATTGCATGGGACATACCAATGCTAAAACAGTCATTATTTATCTGGCAGTCAAATTAAACTGGACTTCATGTATTTTCATTTGTGAAATTGGCAAGCCTAGTTTAATGCACATTGAAATCTTGAAGTCAAGATGTCCAAAGCAAATTACGATTATCACTGCAAGCGACACCTGTGATGTTTTTCACTGTTAGATTACTTTAGCCAATCAGGCCTGACTCCTCAGGAAAAGCAAGTAGTATAACTGAGTAATGAATAAGGCCCAGACCCTAGCCTCCCGATTACAATCGCTCAGGTCTACTTCCTAGCTCCATCACTTACAAGCTGTGCAGCTGTAGCAATCTGCCAAACTTGCAAAAGACTCTGTTTCTTTATAGGTAACAACAAGGTGGTGATAATAGGAGCCCATATTGATAGCTTTTCATTAGAATTAAAATGTAGGATCATGTAAGCACCCAGGCAGGCAGGGAGGAACTACTCAATTCTGTCTCTTCCCCATTTGTGGTCCACAGGGCATAAGTTAGGGTGATACTGGGTTGTGGGATGAACTCAAAGACATCCAAAGAGTATGGGGAAGTAGTGAATATCTTGATTTTTTACAAATATTAATATAAGTATATATTTATTTGGTAGCTTTCTAGAGCAGAAATAAAATTATTTATCAAAATCATATCTATTTGTTACTATTTGTGTGTCTGTAGATAGGATCGCATTGGGTATCTCTATTACAGTGTTTTTCTTCCTGTAGATGAGAAAATCCTCTTTAGTTTTCTACGAAGCAGGCAGCAATGCCTGATTTTATTCTATTTTTTTTTGTATGAGCTTTGTGAAAGCTAATTTTCCTTTGATAGATCTTAGCAATTAGGCTGTTTGTAATAGGTATTTGGCTAGATTTTCAAATTCTGGGGAAAACATTCAATAAGGTGCTGAGCAACAGAAAACTTATTAAAAATGCAAATTGTTTAGCTTTAGGGAAAGGATATTGGTGAAAATTTGGATTCTTTCTGTTGTTTGTGTTTTCACTGACACTGGTAAATCATTTGGCGATGAGATGATGAAAAAGTTAACACTTTGTCAAGAAATTAGATAATATTCAATATTTCTTGTTACAAGGAAAGGTTGGTGGCTCTAAATGGTTAAACTTGGATCTGTTGCATCCTGAATTCAGCTGTAAAAAGACTTGGGCTAATTTAATATGGAAATATATTTAAATATTTCCATGTATTTAAATCATTAATTCGTCATTAGTAACTGAACCTAAAAGTCCTTGAGTGCTGTATATGAGTCACGGTACTAAGGACTATGTGACACTGGGAATTCTTCATTGAGGGATTGCAAGTGTGGAATCCATACCGGAAGGTGGGCAGACAAACTGATAGGTAGGATGGACTGGAGAAGGGATCTGGCGGCAGCAGTGGTAACAATCCACCTCTGTGCTGGAACGGGGTCAGTATAGAGTATCTCAAGTAGTAGACACAAGCCTGGGCTCAAACCACGGCAGCACAGAGAAGAGAAATTCGTGTAACAATCCATAATGTGTCAGAGTGGGACAAGAGAGGAGGAGACAGGAACTCTCTGAAAGACCTTTTTAAAAGAACACTTGATATCATTATTATTTAAAATATCTATTAAGGTTAAACATAATGATAATCATCAGCCAAGGAAAGGGAGCTAAAAGATCTGATATAATTCTCAGTGAACTGCTTATATGTGAACTGGGAACATTAGAACTCCTAAGTGATTTCCAAGAGAATCATTTGACAAAAGCCTCTTGACCTGGGCTGTGACACGTCACTCATCATGACTCCAGCAACATGAGTCTGTAAGGAACGAATCAGGCCGTGAGATATCATCAGGCCAGGGGTCAATTCGTTCTTTGAAAGGGTTTATCTGTTATCATTGGATAACAGATTGGACTCTGCAGCTCAGTCAAAGCTCGCACCCAGCTGCTACCACTCACCGCTGCCCTGAACCAGCAATTAATGTCAGACCGAGCATTCCTGGGGTTATCACAAAATCTGAAATTGGGCCCTGGCATTTGAATTCTGAACAATATGTTCCCTATTTGCCTCTTAACATGTTTGTCTATTTTAAGCATTCACACTAAACGTGTATTAAATCCTTCAGATTTTCTTGCGTGTCCTGCCTCAAAAGCTATACAATAAAGAGGGTGTTAAGAAGAAAGATTTGAGAAAGAATAGTCTTCCTCTATTTTTAGTTGTAATAATGGGATTTGTTGTGTTTTGTGTATCTTGTTTTCACATGTTTTCCTTTGATTTAGAAATCATCACGGAGAGATGTTAATTTTATTGGTGGATCTGAAAGTAAGACCAAAGCTGTGTGCTGGAGAGAAATTATTGACTCCTAGCCTGCAAATAAACAAGGCACCAAACTGAAAATGCCAGCTGTCAAATACTGATCCAAGTCAGAGGTGACAAGGAAACAAAGCACACGGCAAAGGCTACACTTTGGTGATGTAGTGATCATAAGATTTGCATAAAATTGCAAGGTTGGGAGTGTGCAGGAATCTCATCTCAATTTACAACCATCAGAATTACTGGCTATGAGATCATTTTATATAATAAAATATTTCTATCAGAAATCTGTCATGATTAGATGACCTGCCACTTAAGACTGCTAACCTTGTAAGGGTCATGAGATAAAACAGGTGTTACAATGCCTTTTCCCCGCTTCCATTATGTCTGGGTCTCTGTACCCCAGCCTCCAATCTGTCCCCATCAAAAAAGAAAAGAAAAGAAAAGAAAAGAAAAGAAAAGAAAAGAAAAGAAAAGAAAAGAAAAGAAAAGAAAAGAAAAGAAAAGAAAAGAAAATGGTGACCCAACATTGTGTCTCAACCTGGGCTATGTTGAGACAAAATATGTGACTGTTTTGTTTTTCTATTTTATCACATCAGTAACGAGGGTATTCTAGATAACTTCTCAGCCATGTGGCTTTTATTTAACAGTTAACTACTGCCTCACTCTTTAAACATGGTTCCCTTGAACTTTGGAGCAATATTCGGCTAATCGTAATTTCTCATATTTCTTTTTAAGCTCTTCTCCTTCCGTCTCTTCCTAGGTACACTGCAATCCTTCTCCTTACTCTCTGATCTTTCTGCTCAAATTTTCTTACTGGAAGATCTTAACCACTTTTATGATTTGAACAACCATCTATAGGTGAGAAATTCCAAATTGTTATCTAGCTTTGACGTCTCTCTGAGTTTCAGAATTATAAACCTAAATGTCTGTTTGACTCTCCTTAGACAGTTATACTCATTATAATATTCAAGATGTATACAGTTAGACAGATGATCATCTATCCACATATCACCACTTTCCCACACACAGTATGTTACCTCCGGCTGTAGAAGCCTCTCATTCAATATCACACTCTTTCTAGACACCACCTCCTAATTATATCTATTAGCCACGCTAGTCTGAGTTATTTCTAAAATTCTCCCTTCCTTTGTTTCCCTTTAATCATGGGCTTAGTTGACTCCCTCTTCATTTTTAGCCCAGGAAAAAAACTGTAAAATCTTCTTATCTTTACCATCACCTTCATCTTAGACAAATATGTAGTCATATTGCCCATTGTTGACTGACTAATTAATCAATTCAGAAAATATCTGCTAGCTTATTAATATGTACCAGTCACTGTTGAGTGTGTTGAGATTACAACAGTGAAAAGAGAAAGATACGATTGCCTTACCCCCGCTGAATTTTTGTTATGGGAAAGTGATAAGAAGGAACTTATAAAACTTAATTGAACAAGAAAATGATAATAAAATTACTAATGTTGATAAATGGTGTTCATGAAGGAAACAGACAAGAGGCTTAGACTGAAAGTGAAAGAACACCAAAGAAATCTAACTGAGATTTCAAAGGATACCTTTCAGAGGAAGTGACATATAAACCTGCAGCAAAACATGAGAAGGAGCTAGCCATGGGAAGTGTGTGTGTGTGCGTGAAGTGGGGCTTCGCTGTGGTGGTGCCGGACATTCCAAGGAGAGGAAACAGGATATGCAAAGACCCCTGGTGCCAAAGAGCTTGGCATGGTCAAGGAATAAAGAAAAAGAAAAAGAAAAAGAAAAAGAAAAAGAAAAAGAAAAAGAAAAAGAAAAAGAAAAAGAAAAAGAAAAAAAGCTACCACTGGGGCTAAGACACAATGAATAATGGTTAGAGTGATGGCAGTCAAGAATAGAAAAAGACAAAAGCCAAACCATCCAAACCTTGTAATCTGTGGTGTGGGATTTACATGTCTCTGACTTGCAATAAAGGCATTAAGTATTTACAAGTCTGAGTAATAAAGCAAATGGCCTGCAGTATGAAGTTTAAGTTCAAGCTTTCTGGTGTGATATATAGACCCTTCACAATTTAACCTCCATTTTCCTCCAAGCTTTGTCTCTTGATACTTGATGCCTTACAGTGTATGCGTTAGTAGTTCCTCCACCTCTAAAATTGCTAGTTTATCCTTTTGTGGCTTTGTTTGTTCTTTTTCCCTTTGCTTGGAGTGTTCTTCCTCAATTTCTTTGTTGAACTTCTATATAACTTAGATGCCAATTCCACTTAATAGCATCTGCAGGAACTTCAGGCCAGCTTGGCAATGTATTTTTTGTACTCTCATATGTATGACATATGAGTGATGTATCTGCAGGCCATGATTATATGCAAACTTATATATATATATACATACACATATATGTGTGTAATCAAGCAGGACCCTATGGGGCCTTCCTGGGATAGCCCCCTACCCTACCCCAAAATGTCCTCTACCTGCCTTTTGTTTGTAGAAAAGCTATAGTCTCGCAGGCCTCCCCTGAGTCACAGAAGCCTGGCTCAAGAGTTAATTATTGAAAGGATGTGAACATGTAGTGAGAAAAATAAGACTTCGGCCAGGAGAAATGGTAATAATTTACACGGCAAATTAGCCATATAGCAGTCACAGACTCTTTAGTTCCTCCCTGAAGGACACAGATAACGGTGCCTGATGCACATTCCCAAGCTGTTTTACAGACCAACTCTCCTGCCCCAACACACACACCAAATGCAAAAAGTTAGCTACATGATGACCATGAGCCTGTAGCCCCCAGACTAGCTGGAGCCTGAGGATTGAGGATGTTAACCCCTGTGACAACACTCTGTTACTTCGCCATCAACCAATTAGAGAATTGCATACCAGCTGGTCACGCATCCTGCTACCCTCCCCCACACCTTGCCTTTAAAAATGCTTCCCTGAAACCCATCATGGGGTTTGGGTTTTTTGAGCATTAGCTTTCCCACTCCTTGTTTGGTGCCTACAATAAATACTGCACTTTTTATCACCACAGCCTGGTGTCAGCAGACTGCCTTTACTGCCTGTGGGTGAGGGGACTCTGGTTTGGTAACGTACATAGAAATACAGGTATGCTCACACATACACATAAATATGTGCAAGGCATTTTAATAAAATATGTATGATACAATGAATAGTTATTACTAGTACAGAAACCTTCCAGTTTGTCTAGTGACTTAAAAATTAATCAGTTTTCTTCCATGTATTAGTTTTACATGGCTACCTTAAAAAATTACCACGAACTTGGTGGCTCAGTGCAACGCAAATTTATTACTTTTGGTTCTTTATGTTGGAAGACTGACAAGGTGTCACCGGAATAAAATCAAAGTACCTGTATTGCTGTATTCCTTGTTGAAGTTGGAGGGGAGAATTTATTTCCTTGCCTTTTCCAGTGTCTGGAAGCCACTTACATTCTGTGGCTCCTAGTCCCTTCTCCACCTTCCAAGGCAGCTGTGTTGTATCTCTCTGGGATCTCCTACAGTAGCCACATCTCCCTCTGACTGATTCTTCCCTTCTGCTTTTATCTTCTATATTTAAAGACCCTTATGATTACATTGAACTCACCAGGACTATTCCAAGACACACCCATTTTAAGGTCAGAAAATTAGCAACCTTAATTACATCTATGACTTTAATTTGCACCAAAATGACATAGCTCAGATTTTATCCAGTAGTAAATGGTGACCCCCTGACCATTATAACCTTGTAGAGGAGAAATACACCTGTTGGGGGAAGGGTTTTAGGAAGCTCTGTCTGGCGTCAGGATTATAGGGATAGATGGGAGAAGAAGAGACTGCTCTGATGAAACTACCCTTCTTTTACAAGAACAATAAATTTAAACTTTTTTAAGCTCACAGTTTAGAGATCCTAATGTCTTAAGTATTTCTGTCTCCATCTTAGCGCTGATAAAATGCTGAGAGTTAATAGAGGAATTGATAGCTGAAATTCAAGTGACTGGGTTGAATCACCCACCTTCTTTTGTAGAGTAACATTCTTTTACAGAAGACAGATACTTCTCAAGTATATTTGCATGTATTCTAAATACCGTATTCACTATTTCCATAGGCATCTTATAGTGACCCATCTTGGCTACAAAGGGCCATGTTGATTAATTGGCAATGAGGAGAATCTAGAGTACGTACTAGGATTATTGCAGACAGCACTCGACTAGATACAGTGTAGCTTGAGTTGCCATATTCAGGCTTGAAGACCACACTCAAGACAGTGTCCACTCAACATGAAGCACAGTGGGTCCAGATCCACTATTACCTCATCGCTGCACCTCTACTAATGAGACCTCAATGAGCTAATACAATGCTTCCACAGGAAGGGGATCTAGTAAAAGAACTGAGGAAACATGTCATGTAGGAAGAATGCAAATAGAGATAATATGTCTGAAGAGGATGTAACATAGGTATTTTCAAATATCTTAAATCCTGTCACGTGGAAGAGAAAATAAAATGACCTAATAGGTAGATTAAAGAGGAAGCAAGTTTAGGTACAATGTGAGGAAGAAATTGCTAACCGTGCTACCTAAGAATGAAATGGGCTGCTTCACTTTTAAAACAAACAAAACAAAATAAAAAACAGTTGACTATCTGTTGGAAAGATGCCTCAGTTGGTCCAAAACCAGAGTAGATGACCCAGAGAATTATTTCTAACTCTATGTTTCATTGAATGTAAATTATTCTAGGCATCACATCCATGGAGGAAGGAAAACTGGTTCTCTAACTGCTAAATTCTAAGCTTTCTCAGCAAATGGACATAAAGGCTGACATTATCTTAAAATTGTTGAATCAGAGGTAGTTGATTTTATATTGATGTTACATTATACTTCAGTCTGAAAGCCAGTACATTGCCAAACTTGGCAAGCTTTCCTACTGTGGATCTTTAAGAAAGAGAATCAGAATATCTAACAAAATATGAAAAACCACAAATGTACAGTATTATAAAGTATTATTCCCTAGAGAATTGAAATTGATTTCCCCAAGCTAAGGATAATATCTGATATCTGCTGTTGCAGTATGAAACTGAGAACATGGACTCTACCACAGAACTGTACCCTATAGGCTATTAAATTCAAAGAAATAAGTAAAATAGGTTATTTGTATATATGTTCATTTTTCAAGGGTCACAGTCTAATTTTATAAACACAAGAGAAAATGATGAGCTGCATTTCTTTGAAGTTACAAATACATGCCACTTTGACAGAAGAGTACTTGATACAGTTTGGCTGAATTTTAGCTTATTTTCTGGTTTGCCTGGGTGTTTTTAATTTATTAAATGCAATACCATAAAAATAGGTGCTTTCATATATTGCTGACAGGGCTGTAAATCGGTACAAACTTTCCAAAGGGCAATTTGATAATATGTTTCAAAAGCCTTAAGTATTTGACAACCCATGGCCACCTTTCAAGATTAATCACGAGAAAAAATCATGAATATGAGCAAGGATGTAGATATAAGGCTATTCATCGCAGCAAAGTCTAAAGACTGAAAAAGAGAAAGAATCCACACATCTAACATTAGAGTATTATTTAAAGGCTTATTCTTCCATAAAATGAGATAGAAAGTAATTAATTGGTTTACTGTAGATTAATATTTAATAATGTGGACAACTGTTTGCAATAATTGTTGCAAATACAAGTATGTTACAAAGCAGAATTTATAGTTTGATCTTATTTTGATTAAAGAGCAATGCTGTACAACGTTAACAGTGATTATCTCTGTACGCTAATTTTACCTAAATTTTCCTTATTGTCTCACTTTGCTTATTTTAAAAAATGTTCAGTGTTTAATGTGATTTAATTCAATAAGGAGTAAATATTTCTAAAACCAACAGAGCAAGTTAATTTTTTATCTGCTTGCTAATAGTCACTTGCAAATGTACCTGAAATGTAATGAACACAAAAATTAATTCTGATGGCTCATTGTGTGGTTGCTGTTGTCTATAAAAATGTGAATTTGGTAAGTGATAAGTTAAACAAGAGTGGGTTAGACCCCTTGTATTGAAAAAGCAACCAGGAGGGATTAAGCTAAAACACTGTCTCTTGAGAATTTTTTCACTTTCCAATTTGCAGTATATGCTTGATATTTTTATTTAATATTAAATACATATGAATATCTATATCATAATACACACATAGGCATAGACTATGTTGATTGTCCATGCTTCAGGAAAAAAAAATGTTGACAACTAAACATAAAATCTCTGAGAGAGAAAACAAACTAGCCAACTTTGCAGAGGCTATAATAAAATTTATTATTTTCTGGATCTTGAAAAACGATTCACCACTCATAAAGTAAGGACATACTCTTCCAAATGTAGATTGTTCTGGCTCATTTACATCATTATTTACCTTCTCAAGATAAACTCAAAGTAAAATAGCATTGAAAATATTGAAAATAAATGATTTAAAATTCATTAAATATCTTTACATGTAACGTTGCAGTACAACTGCTTATTCAGGAGGCCAATAATTTGTTTCCTGGAATAACACATTGGAAAGTCAAGTTATGCAGTGTGAGTCACATGTGTTCACATATGGCACCATTTTGTAAAGATCATTAAGCCAGGTGGATTCTCTCACACATAAAATAGTTACTTTGCATTTCCTTCATAAGGGTGCATTTGTGCAACCACTGGGACATGGGGTTTCTATTACACTTAATGAAGTGTACTGAAGTCAGTGGAAGAATCAAACTATCACCTTCACTCCTGATTTCTTTCTGGGGGCCTTCGTGTGCAGGTGAAACTACGTGTCACTGTGGGCTGAGTGAGCTTTAGCCATATGTATTTCCAGGAGGAAAGAAGAGCTGAAAACACTCCTGTGATTTCAGATTCAAAAATATGAAATTATTCAATTGATAGGAATGCATTTCTTCAACATTTTCCCATGAGGATGCAATCAGAAAGAAAAATGCTTTAATAAAAGGAAAATACCCTTGACAAAATCAAGCGTGTAAAATGAGGTTATGTTAAAATGCACCATTTTCACACAACCATTCTACATCAAGTGTGGTACTGAGGTTGAATCACTGAATGTGAAAATATTATGAAAAGCACTCAATGCAAATAGGGAAAAAGTCATTTTAAAATATGTATGAGCTGCTCTTCATAAAACTTTGCTCAATATATTAAATAAGAAAATTTTATGCCAAGAAGAATTTGTACTTTAGGAATTCTTTCTATTATTCTTAAATCTAAAATATATAGTTAGATTGCCATTGATGAGAAATTCTTTGCATACCAAATAGCTACTAAGCTCTAAAAATATGCCTGTTGCAGTTCTCAAAAAAGTAAAGTGTTGCACTTGATTCTGCTAATATAGTATATTATTTTAAATTGCCTGGTTGTCACACAAGTAGAAGATACAGTAGTACAAAATGGCTTACAAATAGCTTTTTAAGAAAGCTACCTTTGAGGTAAAATAATTTCCCCATTCATGTAGGTTCTAGTTGAATACTTGTATCTGAACAGAAATCTGTTTAAAAGTGAATGCTATAAGGGAGAATTACCCCATTTTTTCCAAAAAGGAGACGATGAATGAGTCCCTGTTCTTATCTCATAAATATCTCCTTTAAGATTATTTTCTCTTATGCCTTTTCTTAAGATCTATTTGAAACAGACAGTCTTTTAGTTAATGTATCTCAAATGGAACTCTGTAGAGCCCCTCTTTCCCTCCACCCATTCCTCATATCCGCAGATTCCACCAACATGCACCCAGGTGCTCAACCCAAACCAGGAAATGACCTCTGGTTTCTCTCTCTGTATAGCCCCACCTTCCCCTCAGCATCTGGCCTGTTAAGTCTGTTTTTCATCGACTCACTTCCCTCCATCTGTATCGTATGCCCTTGTTCATATCATTAGTGTCTCTGACCCAGATTACTGGTTAGTCTCTTGACCAACAGGCCTCCTAACAGGCCTCCCTCTTCTCCACACTCCATTCTGTATCCCAGTAGCTAAAGTCATCTTATTTAAAATACCTATTAGACCATGTCATTGGCCTAACACTCCCTAATGCTTTTATGTTGGATTAAAATCAAAATCTAAACTGTCTACCAGGGTCTTCTCAGGCCCTATGAGACCAGGTCTCTCCCTGTCTCTTCAGTGTCACCAGAGGACATTTTACGTGGTCTCTACTTCACCAACTTTGGTCATGTTGGTCCTCTCAAGCATGTCAGCTTACTTTGCTTCCGAGTCTTTGGTCTTGCTCTTACCTTGGCCCTTCTCTCAAACATGTTCACTGCTGCTTCTTTCTGGTCATTCCGGTCTCAGGTCAGATGTCACTTCCTCAAGGACCTTCTCTGTTCCCCTTGTGGTAAGTTTCCAACTCCCAACCCTGTTGCTCCATCACAGCATCCCATTTTATTTCAAAGAGTCTGTTTGCCTGAAAATTTGTTTTTAATTTTTTTTTTTGCTTACTTGTTTAGAGCTCTATTTCCTGTTTTAACACTTGAGCTTTACTATCGTGCCCTTTAGAACTGTACTCAGACAAAGTAAGTGTTCAATAAATATATGATTGAATAAGGTTATCTGACTCCATAGAAGCAAACACTTTTTTAATAAGAGTTGTTTGATGTATTATCTTATAAAGCTTAATACCTAATTGCTGAGTTGCCTTTAGACATTAAAGTCATCTTATAAGGTTTATTTTTATACACTCTGAGGTTTATCTTTTCAAAATTCTTTCTTTTTTTTCTGACTTGACATCCTCAGTGGATATAGCAATGTAATTTTCCTTTCATGGGTCTTTTTTATTTTAATTGTCTTTATCAATCTTTCATAGTGTACTCTTTATTGCTGCACCAGTTAATCTATTGTCACCTATCTATGTGTGTATCTATATGTATATATCTACATTTCAGTGCATGTATGTGCTGGCGTTTCCTGCTCAATGATCATTTCTTCAATAATTATTACTAAGCCATGGATCGGACCCCTATTATATAATAGAAAATGTTCTAAGAAATACTTGTATTTTATTCTGTGCCCAGTTATTTGGTATGAAGTTAACCTGACAATTGTGACGAGAAGAATAGCATATATCAACAAATCTCAATTTGTGTCACAAGATTCTCCTGCCCACATGAGGTTTCATCGACCTCCTGGAAGACGTTCTGTCAGTCCTAAGAATACTCTCTGATAGTTGGGTGTCTGATCTGTTGTGCTTTTTATTTTAGAAGTCTGAAAATCTTACATCCATGCCAGTATTCTAGGTATATGTAATACTAGCTATTGTTATATGACATAGATCTAATGAACTTCAAAATGTGTGGAATGGCAACAAAGCCTGGTAAGCACCCAGTGCTCATCATAACTAAGAAGCCCAGGAAAGTCGAGTATTGGGTTAGATGTACAGTGAAATCCAGTCTCTCCAAATACGGCGTTGTAAACATTATGAATGCACACATATCTGCCTCCATAAATCTCTCCTGTTTTCAGAGTCATGAAACCAGATGCTGTTTTTCAGTGGTCGTTTTTTAAAATTATTATACTGACATCTTACAACCAGGTATGATCTCAGTCATCTCCTAGACAAGCTTAGACACAGTGGGTTAAATTGACAGTGTTTCAGCCTTTCTTTTAAATCCCAATCTATTCTGCTTTATATTTAAAATACTTCAAACAGTTTTATAATACAACTTCTCTTCTCTCTCCCTAAAAACAGTCTAACAATAAGAATCAATTGGCTATCTTACCAAAGTTCCTCAAAGCAGTGGATGGACACAGAGATGTGTCATTCATGGATTCATTATACTTTTATTAAATGCTTACAGTTGTTTTTTTTTTTTTTTTCCAATCATGGGCTTAATTATGAGATTCCTAATTCCCATAGTGGGCCAGAGAGATATGCCATCTACTCTGAGAAAATAGTGGTTGATGGAGATGGTAATCCCTTGACCTGCTGAGTGTTATGAGAGGAGAAGGGTAGTAACATAAGGATTACTGTCCCGTTTGCTGTGGCCTTGTAATAGACTCAGTGCCAGCCAGATAATTTTCAGATTGTGGAATTCTGGTGGCAATCTGATTATATGATGAGGATGAAAGTGTCAAAAATAATTCTATGGCAGTTTACATCTTAAATACTCCTCTCATACACGCATATACATTTAATCTTTGTAACAACATTCTCAGGTAGATATCATTACTATCCCCGCTAAGTTGATGAGAAAGGTTAAACCAAGAGATGTAAATAGATTTATCATCACTCAGTTTATAAGACGGAGCCAAGGACTCAGACCCTAATTTTAGCACCTTAAGCCCTTGGTTTTACAGCTACAGAGTATATTCTCAGTACACAAAGCACATTAAGTGAATTTTCCTTTGTCCATTAGCATTTTATTCATCTATCTATTTATCTGTCCATCTGTTTCTGTGTGCACAATTTTATGTAAATATCCTTTGACTATGTGGCTTTCACTGTGTGATATATATATTTTCTCTATGCGTCAGTTGAAATGGGGAGCAGTATGCAACTCTTGACCGGTTTTTACTTCATAGGAGTTTTCCATTAATTGTCTTATCCTAACCGATGATCAGAGGGGAGCCAAAATAATATGTAAGAAAGTGTTTAACAGCTCATGTTTTATATATGTCCTTAAGACTAGACTTCATATACAGTCTTTTAGAATTTGAAGACCTAGGTGTTTGTTCAGTTTTAGATACAGTCTAGATCAGCTTTCAAAATATAGAAGTATGTACTTTTCCATATTTTCCATGGATAAAAGCTAATAATTTTATTTAACTTTTTTCTTTCCCAAAGACTAGAAAGAGAAATTATAAAATTCAGAAAATTTAACTTCGAGCACTTGTTTTTAATTATTCATGTATCATCTTAGTGACTTACGCGTATGCAGCGATGTCTGTATTGTTTTGTATTGCATTCAAAGTACCCAGTGCACGTACCTTAGTGTAACACATAGTAGTAACTAAACAAGTATTTTTAAACCTTCAGTATTTCTGAGATGACAATATGGAAAACTCAAGTCCCATTGTAAAAACCTACGGTAACCTTGTTTTAAGAATGACTGATCAGGGCAAAGTTCTAGAAAAACGGAACACTTAGCATAATCATTTGGGATTGACTGTTCCAGACTTTAAGATCAACGACATTTCTGTTTTTACTTACAAAGGAAGTGAAATGCCAGTTCTATTCTAATTCCAGCCAAGTTGAAAGTTTACTCCACATAAATTGGTGCAGAAAAAGTGCAACCTGAAAGTATCAATGGTCTCAGCGTTGATTCCAACTTGGATGCTAAGAGAACATAGTGCCTAGAATACAAAAAACTGCTTTTCATTTCTCTTTAACTGAAAATAGGTGAGATGAAATTTAGACTGTTTTTCCTTGAAATAGAGTCCATATTTCTCTCTGCCCTGGACCCACTACACTTACCTCAATCACCCAAAGGGAAATTTAAATATCAAAGAATATTGGTGGAATGGACATGTTTTCCTTTAAAGGGCAGTCTGCACTTCTTGTAGCTAAAATATTATTTGTAAATCCTCCAGGAAAGAGACTTTTGAACTTCTCTATTGCGATTTCTGATTCTATGAATCAGAATCCCATCAAAAGGAACCAGTAAAGAATATAGATTTATAGGTTAATTATTTTCTTAGATATGGAGAGAGAGGGGGGAAAAAAGCTACAACCTTCTTTTTCTTTGTCTAATGACTAGGAATTACAAAATCCCATGATCCCATGCAGACGCAGGCTAATTTGCAGTGTGGGGACTGGAGAGAAGATGACAGCTGCAGACAGTGTGGAAGGAGAACCACCTTGCAACATGTTTTGTCAAGTTGCAGCCTCTGGCTTTGACCTAGGGCCAGTATTCCCGGAGACATGATGAAGTGTGAAAAGTACTGGCAGGCATTTTAGCCTGGAAAAAAAAAAAAGTTCGGAGTTAAGGGAAAACGGGGATCAGGAGAGATTAGTATTTGTGAGGTTTATAGCAGAAAAGGCAAAGCAATAGGAAGTAAAGGAATCCCTGCGGGGAATTTCTTACAACAGCAGCAGATTAGAAACAGGATGGGCTGGAGCAGGAAGCTTATTTTTCCAGCTGGAGCCTTCCCGACAAACTTGAGGTCGATTTGGGAACAACAGACAAATGCCAAGCCAATGCGAAATCAAGAAATAATGATAGAATTTACAGGCCCTGGGAAAGTCTGGGAGCTGGGAAGAAAGAAGGAAAGAGGGAGAGAGAAGGAAAGAGTAGGGGAGTTGCAAAGAGGGGAAGGACTAAAATCCAGTAGAAGGCACTGGCATTCTGAACTTGGAACATTTTAGTTACAGAGCAGAAGAGCATTCCTGCTAGTGAATGCAGATTTTCAAGCTAGAAGAGTTTGAGGTGACCTAATCTAGATATTTTCAAGTTTTACAGCCACAGGAAATAAACTTCAAACAAATTCATGTGCAGAATCCCCATGTGGCTACAGAATTGCTGATCTGATTTAGGAGGAAGGGGCAAGCTTGGACTTGCATGCACTGGCCTCAACGCATGCCTGAAAATTGACTCCTGGGGCACTCAGAGAATCTTTGAGGCTTTTCAGAATATTTGGAAATGAACCTGGTCTGACCTACACCTTCATACATTAAGGAAACAGAATCTAAGGTCTTAGGGCTTGCAAGTATATTTTGAGAGTCTACGTGCTGTGAGGCTCTGTCCTGTTTCCTGATGCCCTGCGTTCTGAAATTTCAGGATCCCTCTGCTGGGAATACAGGCCCTTGAACCTCCCTCATCACATTGCGGGTAATTGCTACCCACAGTCCTTCGGGATGGACATGACAAAAGACTGATGAACTCCGCTGTCACTCTGAGAAACACGGAGGATGATCCTTCTCCTGAAAGCTGGCACTTTCACTGGAATGATGAACAAGGCAGAGTGTAGAACATAAGGCTTCCTTTGCCTGCAACGCCATCTGCTCGCCTTGGTGCCTTCTGCCATAGATGGAGTTTTCCAAGAGTTTTCCTCAGCTTCTGCAGCTTGTAATGACTCCTTTAATGATAATTTCCAACCACCGTCTTGCCCCTGTCAGCTTTCAGCAGTGGCAGGCTCTACTGGCATTAACTTTGCTTCAGGTGTTCAGGTTAGCAGCTTCAACTGGCTACTCTGGTAGCAAAATAGCATCCCAGCATCTCTCAGTACCCAGCAAAGAAAAATTCTCCCATTCTGGGTACCACCCCTGCCGTGTCTTTCTTAGAAACACTTCTGTGAAAACTTTTGACCATAGCTACCTGCTGCACAACTCTTTGAATGTCTGATTTCAGATATCCATCCAGTTTCAGTGGGAAACCATATCTTTGTATGTACACATGTTGTTAACTTTTATGTTACTTTTTTCTTTTTAGCTTTGCCTTGAAATGAATTCTGACCTTATTGGTAGAAGCATTGGTTAAGCGTTGTGTCTTCTGCTTTCTAAAGATGTGATCTTAGGAAAACCATAAAATTTCAGAAAAATCTCATGTCCCTCATTGATTCAAATGGAGATAAATCCTAATGACCTCCAGCATTACTGGAAGCCATAAATAAAGTCAAACGAATGTGAAATTGTTTTCAAAATTTTAAACTATTAAGTGAATATACAGGATTGTATAATCAAAATTGTAATAGCATCGATCTGTTTCCTCTGCCTTGAATGTCTGCCTCTTAAGAATCTCACTGTAACATAAACCCATTTCTTGAGGGTTCTTGAGGGAGGGTATTCGACTTGAGGAATCTAGTTTAGCCATATCTAAATTTAGACAACAGGGTACTTGGCAAAACCTCCCAATTTCTCTTCACATACCTCCCATGTACATGGAGGCAATTATTTTAAAATATTGAGTAATGAAAATGGTTCCCTAGATATCCCATAATTTCCTATATAAAAGATACTCAAGTACACAATGTGGGGGAACTTAAGACAACCTCATGTCTTTTTATTAGTGAATGAAATCAAGCAATCTGAATTGAATGTTTTCAGTGTTTAGTTATCTATTTGTCTATTAGGAATTTGTATTGATTACTGCACTGACAAACTCATATTTAATTTTTGTGCTGTATTTTGTTATAAAATAAAAATATACACACATCGTTAAATTTGAAATAAGTAAGTATTTAGCATTAAGTATGCCCTCTGTAATATTTGCAACCCTGTTTGCCTTTTCTCTGTTCCACCTCTCTTCAAAATAGTGTCTCTCTGCCTTTCAGTGGCTTAAGCCAGGTTTCAACCCTTCATACGTTGACTCCTTCCTCTTACGTTGTATCAATCATGGAAGACTCCTGATTCTATCTCCTGAATGTGTTTTACGTTTATCTATTTCTTTCCATCCCCACTGGCATTTCTCTATTAGAGGCACTGTTACCTCTGATGTTGAATTAGTTTTCCTGTCTCTGGGTTCCCCCTCCACCTCACCCCCCCACCCCGGTCACCCTATGACAATCTAAGTGCCATCTAAATGCAAATTTAGTTATGTAAAACAGAAAGCAAGCTCCATGAGATCAGGACTTGGGTCTTTCTTTCTTACCTCCACATCCCTATTGACATAGACTGATTTATTCATTCGACAAACATTTATTGTCGACTATCTGTTAAATAATGTTCTAAGCATTGGAAATTCAGTACAGAAGACGACAGACGATGGCTTTGCCCCAAAGAACCTTACATTTCAGTGAAGGAAGACAGATGCAAACATACAGAAGTAAACAAACAAGAAAGCATAAGGTAACGATAAGTGCTATGACACAAATAAACTTGCGGTGCGGCAAACAGTGGCCAAGGGGCTGCTTTAGGTAAGGTAGGTCGGGGAAGCCCCTCGAGGGAAGTGAATGAATGACTGTCTCTCTCCTCCTTATAATTTTTCCGTGGGTCATCATTGTCCTTGTTAGATAGGTAAGCTCATGATTTTTCAGGTTCTTATCTCTCATTTTGCAAGGCTAATCTTCAGCCACTTTTGAGCAGGCAATGTAATATTGCCAGTTGAATCTGAGTTCCTCTTACATCGTGGTTCTCACACTTCAGCTGACTTTAGAATCACAGGGAGGGTTTGTTAGAACACAGATGCCAGGCTCCGTCGTGAGGGTTTCTGATTCACTGGATCTGGGATGGGGTTGGAGAAAGTGCATATTTAACCCGTTGTTCCCAGGTGATACCAGTGGTGTTGGTCCAGGGTCCGCTTTGAGAACGCTCACGCAACCACTTCCCATCTTTCACACCTTTTTGACCTGTCTGTAGAGTTTCACCCTCTTGCCCTGACTCCTTTGCCTTTCTTGCATAATTGTCTTTTACTGATTTTTCATGTCTCAGTATATTTTTCATCTCCTCTAAGAACATTTCCCAAATATCCACTTTCCCTCTCAGGTGCTTCATAGTCATGCTGTATCCTGTTTCTATCACATTATATTGTGGTTTCCTATTCCCTCGTTTGTATATCTCATGCATAACTCCTTGACTGTATTTTTCACTGGTGTATCTTTATTGCCTAGAACAGTGCCTGGCACATTTTCAATCCTTTCTATTCAAGAAAGATCAGTGCTCTGACGATTGCTAGTCTGGTCAAATGATTTCCTGCAAATCATTCAGAATTGTAAGTACAGAAAATAATTAGATATGATAAAAACATGGTGACATATCTAATAACTGACAGATTAGTTTTTAAAAGAATAAAGATCGTGAATGAATGAATAATTTACATTAAAATTATGATTTCTGAATTAACTTTCAAGAAAATAATCCTTCTGCATCTTTTTTCCATCTCACCTTGAAAAAAAATGGCGAAGTGTTTTTTTTTTTTTAATGATGGAAAATACCAAGGGGATAAAGATAGTGTTGTATTTACTCTAAATTTGGGTAGATTGAAATAAGATATTCAAAGTATTCATAGAATCCAACAACACATAAAAAAGATTATACATCATGACCAAGTGGGGTTCATCCCAGGGACACAAGGCTGGTTCAACATACGCAAATCAATCAGTGTAATATATCACATCAACAAGAGAAAGGACAAAAACCACATGATCATCTCAATCGATGCAGAAAAAGCATTTGATAAAATTCAACACCCATTTATGATAAAAACTCTTGCCAAAGTGGGTATAGAGGGAACATATCTCAACATAATAAAAGCTATATATGACAAACCTACAGCCAGCATAGTACTCAACGGTGAAAAACTCAAAAGCTTCCCACTAAAATCTGGGACAAGACAAGGATGCCCACTATCACCACTCCTATTCAACATAGTCCTGGAAGTACTAGCCACAGCAGTCAGGCAAGAGAAAGAAATAAAAGGGATCCAAATTGGAAAAGAAGAGGTAAAAGTGTCATTATATGCTGATGACATGTTACTATATATAGAAAACCCTAAAAGGTCCACACAAAAGCTACTAGAGCTGATTGAAGAATTCAGCAAGGTAGCAGGTTACAAAATTAACGTTCAAAGTATTCAAAGAACTGGCATTTCACTTCCTTTGTAAGTAAAAACAGAAATGTCGTTGAGCTTAAAGTCTGGAACAGTCAATCCTAAATGGTTATGCTAAGTATTTTTTTTCTAAACAAATGCCATAATGTTTCTTTTACCTTATTTTAAAAGTTGTTTTCTTCCATGTATTTTACAATCTGAAAAATGGGATTCTGAGAAAACAAATGTAGTTGCCAAAGGAATATTATTATTGATCAATTGAAGAATAAGGCCCCTTGAGGCTTTTGAGAGCTGTTTTCTTAGATGGGAAATTATACTACAAGAAAAAAAATGAAATTGTACATTAGTCAATCAGGCCAATGTTAATTAAATTGGTGTGAATTGTATCAACAATTCAATCTTGGGTATCACTTAATCACAAAGAAAAATAACAAACAATATGGATAGTGTAAAGCAAATTTGAGATAAGAAATCTTCCAGACCATCCAATTACTCATCTTCTCAATTTTCTTTGCCATAAATGATAGCACATGCACTGTCATGGTCTAAGTTAATGAGAAACCAGGGACTAACATAGATCATTGCTAAAACTGAGCTTGCCAGTAGGGGAAATCAAAGTGGAAGACAGGAAGAGGAAAGGTTAGATTTTAAAGAGGAAAAATTGCTTCTCAGAGATGATGTGCATTTAGTAGAGCATAAAATGAATTTGATCTGAGTTGGGAATTCGAAACATAAGAGCTTTAAGGGATTGCTAGAATCCCAGTGCCTGCATTTAAGAAATCTATTTTCCACCTTGGAGATTTAGAAAATAAAAACTACATGTCAGTAGAGGACTGGGGATGGGGCTTTTTGGCTTCTGGAAAGTCTTGAATGAGTCACTTAGTGTCATATGAAAAATAGGTGTTATTCCTACAAAATCCATCATGCTATAAAAGCAAAGCACTGCAAAGGACCGTTAAAAGTCAGCCTAAGCGTCCCCCAGTCTGCATCCATGCCAATTTGAAAATTATTCCAGGCCGTTTTTATAAGGCCTTAATAAACATTTCTTCATTTTGTTAATAATCTGGGACAGGACTTAACAGTTTTCACCATCAGAAAATTCGCTCTTATATATTATTTAAATCCCTTCTATTTGGGTTCCTTCCTTCCTTCTATCCTTCCTTCCTTCATCTTTCTTTCTTTTTTTCTTCCTTTCTTTCTCTCTTTCCCTTTTTCAATTCAATCTTCCATAAAGATGGAAAACAGCTGGTCATCATGAATGGTATGTGTGTTCATCTTTTATATAATTGGTAAAGAGTAATTTCTGCCTAGTAGAATACTCTCAGTTATTCAATCTGTTATTCAACAATCTCAGTTGTTCTTTAATAAGATCTAATTTTTTCTTACCTAGATACGGTTGCTTTTCTCTACTACACTTACATTGTGTCAAAGCTTCTGTTTATTCTTTACGTTTTGAGTTATTGAAGTAAAGCAAGAAATGTTTTTCATACAGAATTTGGTCAGTTGTTAAAATAATGTGAACATCTCAACTATATTTCACTTTTAATATCTAAGTAATATAACCAGTGTTGAAAAATTAGGAAAATAGAGAAGAAACAAACAAAAAAGTCACCCCAAATCCCACTGCTCAGTGGTTACAATTATAAATATTTTGCTGTATTTTTAGACTGTTTCCTATCTAAATTACTTATGTTTTACATAATATATCATGATCGTTTTGCCATATTAATGAAAGTGTACCTTAGAAATTGTGTTACGTGTTGCAGAATTATTTTTCAAGTTGATCTGAGTAGGAAAGCAGACATATGAACATACCAGCAACTAGATTACAACACACAAAGAACTATAATAAAGATATGGTAAAATATTAGTGTAAAAAAGCAGGACTTTTTTTTGAAATAATAACAAATAGCGAAGACTCCATATGATATCATTGTAGTGACTACTGGAAGATGAATAGTTTCCTTTAACGGAAAATGGAAGACACTAAATACAGAAAAAAAAAATCATGGGTAGGCACTAAAGTATAAGAAAATTGTGTGTTTGGATAGAGCAGCTGGTATAAGGAATGCAAAGGCTCATGAGTCAAGCTTTCAACAAGGGATCTATTTTTCCTTTCTCACCTTTAGTTCTATGCATGGTTTAAAAATACAGTCCAGATCTTCCATGGTCAAGCTAGGGTTAGAACTCAGAAGATAAGTTTAGTCTCTTCCTCTCACACATGAGGAGCTGTAAGACTGTTTGTGGACATGAAGTTAATAAGGGCGCTATCACAGAAGACAATGAGAGGTAAAGTTAACTTTTACAATTATTTAATTTGTTTATGGACTAAGTTCAAAGAACACTTAAATTATAGAAACATTATTTTGATTCCAGGCAAAATACTTATTACTTACGCATGTGGGCTAATAAAAATACTGAAATTCAGAGGAAGGTGGGTCAAAGGCACAGGCTTCCAATCGTAAGGACTAGGGACGTCACGTGCAATGTGATGCCTGTAGTTAACACTGCTGCCTGATGTATAGGAAAGTGGTGAAGAGAGCAGATCCTAAGAGTTCTTACCACAAGGGGAAATTTTCTTCTTTTCTCTTTATCTATATGAGATGATGGATGTTAACTAAAACTTGATCATGGCAATCATTTTACAGTATGTGTAACTCAAACCCTCATACTGGGTAACTTACACATATACCTGAAACTTATAAACTTACACAGTATGTCAATTATTTCTCCTTAAAACTGGAAAGAAATGCTGAAATTATGTGAGCCTCCAGGGCCTGACCCCTTAAATAAGTTAATAGTAAGGACTATTTATATGAGACTATAAAAATTACAGTGTACCTGGTGACATTATGAGGAATTCCACTTGGACTCACTAATTCCATATGTGTTAGGTGTCAAGATTGTCTCTTCTTTCTCCCATCCTCACACACTGTGTCCAGGGATTGTACCCAACCATCCAGGAATTTACAAGCATCCATGATATGGTATAAAGGGTTTTAGTAGGTTTTGCTTTTCACAAAATACTCGGACAAAATCATTGATAAGTTATCTAAATATTTTTTTAATTTGGACAATTTCATAAGGGCTAATCCATCTAGGAATTCAGAATTATTTTAATGGCATTGTAGAGATATAATTGACATGTAACATTGCATAAGCTTAAAGTACACCAGGTGATGACTTGATATACATACATATTGTGAAACGATCACCATAATAAAGCTAGCTGACATCTCTATCCCATTACATAATTACTATTTTGTTTGTGTGTGTGTGGGTGTGATAAGAACATTTAAGATGTACTCTCTTAGACTATGTTCAAATATGTAATACAGTGTGGCTAACTATAGTCACCATGCTGTGCATAGATCTCCAGAACTTATTTACCTTAAGACAGGGGAGTTTGTACCTTTGACCAACATCTCACCCTTTCCCGCATTCCCAGGCCCTGGCAATCACTATTCTAATCTCTGTTCCCAGCTGTGAATCCTTAAGACATAAGGAATAGATTTCAAGCATCTTTAAGGAGGACAGTTTCATGTTTTTCTCTACTTGGGATCAGATGCGGCAGCTCAAGTTTTCTCCTTGAATATTCTTACAGATTCTCTTCTCCTCAAAGTCTCCTGTTCGACTCAAGAGAGTATGTTTGCTACTTACCTTCTGAAACCCTTCCGGAATGAAACCTCAGAACTGGATCCGAAGTGTTAATTATGTGTATTCCGTCTGCTTTCTCAAAGGATGTTTTATCAACACCTGCTTGCATGGATCTAACAGAAAATAATTGGTCCATTAATTGTGTTGAATATATAAAGCAAGGAACTGTATGCTTCCCTCTAGGAAGACCACAATAGAAAGAATGGAAATGTCAAAGTAGAGAGGTGCAAGTGCATGGCAGAAGCAACACTGAATGAGTAATTATTTGGCGCCATATTGTTCCAGGTAATTCAGTGCGTTCTGTCAACAAATTCTCACGACTGACCTAAGGCAAAGTTCTTAATATAAACATTCTGAGACATGCAGCATTGGGAAACAAGCCTAAAATCAAACAGCAAGATAAAGCAGGACTGATATGGCAAGATTCACTGTAGTGGGTCCTTTCTATAAGAAGCTGCCTCCTTAATAAAAAAGAACTCTCTTACAATGTAAAGACACTGAAAGTAAAGGGGAAACTGGACACTTCTCCAAGTTACTTTCAGTAGCATTAGAAATTTCTCTGCTGATCCCACTGAGTGAAACCTGCTCACCCAGGTTGGCAGCTTCCAGATACCTGGCTTGCTTCTCTGGAACTTTAACCCTTTTAAAAGACATGGTAATCATTTCAAAGACTGTTTTCCACGTGTATTTTCAGATATGCGATGAGCCTGGCCATTAGGCTCAGTCAGAGTCTGACAGAAAGCGTATACGGGGATAAAATGTAAAATGCATCTAAAGGTAAACTACTGTTTGGGTTATAAGGCTCCATGCTGTCAACTCACTACTAAATTTGAAAAGTGACTTGCTAGTTTCTCATCTAAGCTGCTACTTGCAGATTTCAGCTGGGAACAAAAAATGGCATCAACTTTCCATTATCATGCTTAGAACAAAGAAAGGTGGATTTTTTTTTAATGATTGGAATGTCTGGTAAATATTCATTTCATTGGTACTGCAGAGAGTTGATCCACATCTCCTCTGTGTTTCAAATGCATTTCGTTTAGTAAGGGAATAATCAAAAATAAATTACTCTTTCAACACAAACCTGCCTGAGACTTGAACTCATGATGTGTAAAAGCCTTTCCTCACGTTTAGTGGTATCTAGCGGAACGTAATAAAGCAGTGGGCTCTCTCCATCCTTCTTCTTTTAACGCACGTGTATTATACCTTAAGACAACAAGGTTGTCCATGCCTTGGTTACTTTTCAAAAGAGCCTATTTGCAAGGGGAAACTGTATCACAGTGCCCGTTACATTTTGAAATTGTCTGATCCATGCCTTACAGTTTGGTCCTGCACGTACAGTGGGGCCTGGGCTATGCGTGCGGAAAGGACAAGAACGAACACGCCGTTAAAACGGAAGCTTCAGGTCACCTGCTCTATGGAAGAGCTAGACGTGCTCTGCCTTTTGAAGGTGGATACAGCTGCATTCTAAACTACATGCTCACTCTACTTCCTTGAACATACTAGTGCTATTACTGAATAATAATAATAGAAACAAAACATTAAAAAATACTCTCCATGCATGTATGTATTTATAAACATGCACACAGGCACACACACATAGACCTCTTCCCTCAAAAAAATCTTCTTCCAGCTGAATTTTCATAATCATAAAATTCTAGGACTAAGACCATTTTTGTTCCCTTGTTTTGCGGGGCTTTCTTCGCCAGAATTCCCTGTAGCACCCACCTGCCCTAATAGCTTCTGACAGAGATATTTGCTCCCTTCACACTTCCGTGTTGCGACGTATCATATCTCCCACATGGAAAAAAGAGGATGGTGTTTCTCATGTCATATTATGGAGTTAGCATATGTCATATTAGTAGCAGAACCAGAACTCAAAATATCTTTTGACGCGGTCGTTCACTGTGACACAATGTTTAATTTTGGTTACTTATTTACCATACGCCACTCGTGTGGCTGATGTGATAGCCCGAGCAGTTCTCACAAATCTCTTGTTTAATATACAGATGCCCACCCCCAGCACAAACGCATCTCACAGTCGTGTAATAAAGTTCCCCGTCCTATTCCACTGTTCCCCAAACCCATCATAATAACCTGTTCCCAAAGTGGTAACAGTAACGTGCCTCATATATGATGCAGTATGTGAAATACTTAGAACAATGCCTAGTCTGTGCAATCCCACAACGAGGACGGGTGGGCTGGTGGGAGCATCACAGTCAAAGACCTTTAATAAGGCGGCTTCTCTCCTAGACACTAACTGTGTGCAGGGATGGACCAGGCCTCTCCATCCATTGTCTTTCCAGAGCTGACCAATAATCCTGTTACACATTTTGTTCTTTAAATTTGTATTAGACATGTTACTGAATCTTTCTACGCCTGGGGGAACATTCTGTCCCTTGAAAGTTACTTTGCACACTTGCTGTGAGCTATTCAGCATTGGCTTTTGCAGTTTAACTCCTAACAGAGCACTCTGTTCCCCCACTTCCTCCTCCTATAGAAAACCTTGTTGTATCTCTAATGCATAAAACCCAATGTTCTCACAGTGACAAAACATTTGGATAAAGTCACACAGTGTCAGTACAGACTTGAGAAGAGACAAAACGCTGCCAAGATAACACAACCACAGGGGTTGGAGAAAATGAATCTCAGATTAGTAAATGGACCTGAGCCAGTGCCTCAGTGGTCTGCAGGGATGAAGCGTAGAAACATTAAAACACACACATACCCAATCTTCTCAGTATGAGTCTTTTTTTCTTCCCAAATTATTAAGAATATTATGTTCTCCATAAGGCTGGCCCATTTATTTTTCGGCATTGTGTATTCTCATTAGCCATTTTGGTGAGAGCAGTGAATGCGTTACTTGTCATAACCAGTAAAGCTCTATGTCATAGATATCTTTTTGAAAACTCTTTTGAAGGTTGGAAATATGGCTGACAGGCTTCTTAACAGATTTAACTCACACAGGAGAAGTTGGCCATGTACGACGTGAGAGAACTCTGTAGGTCGTGTCCCAGGTCCTCCGGGCCCGGGATTTCAGGGTCTAAACCCTTCCTCTGAGGCAAGCAGACTTCTAAAATATCCACCAGAGTGTCTGCTTTGGCTTCCATGCCATCGGGTCTTGACTAATCAGTCCTGAAAGTGTGGGAGTAAGACCTTGGCAGATGTAGATACATTGATTAAGTGTCTCTGGGAAAATACTTGTTAATTATTCTCTCTTTGAAAAAACAGATGGCTGGATAAAGAAGCTGTGGTATATTTATCCAATGGAATACTACTCAGCCATAACAAAGAATAAAATAATGCCATTTGCAGTAACATGGATGGACCTAAGATCATCATAGTAAGTGAAGTAAGTCAGAAAGAGAAAGAAAAATATCAAATGGTATCACTTATGTGTGGAATCTAAAAAAGAGACATGAACTTATTTACAAAATAGACTCATAGACATAGAAAACAAACTTCTGGTTACAGTGAGGAGGGGAAGGGAGGGTGGAGGGATACATTAGGAGTTCAGGATTTGCAGATACTAACTACTACATATAAAGTACATAAACAACAAGTTTCTTCTGTAGAGCACAGGGAACTATATTCAATATCTTGTAGTAACCTATATTGAAAAAGAATATGAAAAGGAATATATGTATGTGTATGCATGACTGGGACATTGTGCTGTACACCAAAGATTGACATTGTTAACTGACTATACTTCAATTGAAAAGAAAAGACAATGATTCCAACAATAAAAAATAGAGATAGATGATGGATCTATACATAGATTGTGTGTATATAAAATTTGAATTTTAAAATTTATAAGTATACATGAAAATAATCCATCATTTCAACCTCTGCATTTCATATTTATGACCAGAGCTTGCTCTTTCCCACCTCGTTCCTCCACATGCATCACCACTATGGCATACTTCTCATTTGGTGCTGATTGAATTCTTGTCACACAGTTAAGACATTTATCGTTTCCAGGCTTCTGGTGAGTAAGCTGAAATTCAGAGAGTTTAGAAAATTAAAGTCCAATCTCTCAGAAAATGGCAAACTCAGGCTTCCCACCTGGGTTTTTTTAGCTTGGTGTTCACCATCCTTTTACTCCATCCAATGTGGAGATAAGTGTGCTTGCTTAAAAACATGTATTTTCATTTTCAACAGAGTTTATAATAAAGTGATGGTTGTGGAGGATGGGGAAAGGAACATATCGTGGTAGGTAGAGGATTAGTCTGCAAAGATATTTAACATTTTTGAAGGTTGGAGTTGAAGACGAGTGAGCATATACAGCTCATTTTCTAGGTAAAGTCCTCATGGGTTTGAAGAGGGTGCCAGAAGAGGAAATTAGGAAATAGAATTTTAAGAACCTTCACCAGAGCGTCAGACAAATCAGAGCTCGTGGTTTTGATGCCCAAAGGATTAAGAATGTAAACAAAGCAGTAGACAAAGTAAATGAGATAAGCGAAGGCTGTGAGTGGTTGCAACTATAATACAATGCTGCGTGTGTGCACGTGGGTAGACCCTTAAAGTTACTGGGAAATGAAAATCAAGATATGACCATCATTTGCATATTTTATTTGCCACTTTGGGCTCCATATAGTCTTTGTTGAAATTACTTCTAAATATATATAGTGAGATACCCACATTGCCTGTCTGTCATTTTGGGGTACAGAAATTCGTCTGAACTTGTTTTAGGAAGAGTGAAAATAGATTTTAAGTCACCTTATTTCATTCAAACAGCGTTGAAATTAAAAAAAAAAAGTTTAAATTCACTGCTTAGGGAAAATCACATCATTTTGAAACAGAGAGGCTAATAAGTGATAGAAACTAGTGGCTATCTCCTGGTTGGGTCATTTACATCTGAAGAAGTGCTGTGACAGAAATTTCCAAGAGTTTCATGTTGAAAATTACAATTGGGAGAAAATGGCTTTCACAAAAATAAAGAGCGAAAAAAAAAAGGGAAAAGGTGAAGATAACATGATGTTTCTACTCACTAGGTAGTCCTGTTGGGTCCCCTTCAGTGTGTAAATCTGATCACCAGTCTTCCCCTAATGGTTTTGAAATGAAGCTGTTGAAAGCTGTGATCAGCAAGCACCCTTTTACTCTCACTACTCATTCTGTTTTCTTCTTCTCTCTGCAGACACGCTCAGTTGCATCCTTCCAGCTGCTAAAGAATCTTTTTTTTTTTATGATGTTGAAAATGAATATGTTCTCTTCAAAAGAGGTGGAAACAAATGAATATATTCAGGGACTAGTGCACTGATTTGTGTGTGTGTGTGTCTGATTGAAAGGAAAATGTTTTCTTCCTGTCTGTGGGTTCATCTGTGAGAAATAGAGGAAAGATAATCAGGGAAAGTCCCTTAATGTGTTTTCAAATATTGCTCTCAAGTGTTTTACGACAAACGTGCACGTTGATGGAACTAAATGGCATTTTGGAAAACAATCTTGGACTTACACTTTTAGCGAACTTAATTTTACCTCTATGTAATATGCAAAGATTCTTATGCAAAGGGGATTCTTTTTGGTTATTATTACTGGTACCAGCATCCTTCCAAAAGCATATTCATTGTCAATCTTAATGGATTAGTTCAATACTAGGCTGAATGAGAAAATTCTGCTTTCAGAAGCAAATGATAGCTGCAACTAAATTAATTTGGGTAAGAAGCATAAATAGCATTAAACTTCCAGGTGATGATATTGTCCAGTGTAATCCTTCTGTGGGTAAAAGAAATACATAAATTTGGAATAACTGTAAAATGCAAAAGTCCTGAGGTCTAATTCATGTGATAGGATCTTGCCTTTCAAAATAAGAACTTGGTCAGTGGACTTCAAAACATAATAATAAAAAACAAAAATATTCCATGAACTCTTGGTTCTGGACTAGTTTCCTCCCTATCTGCAGCCAACTTTCATTGCCTGTGAATTCAGACCATCCTGACCATCTGTAAATTCCCGTCTTTTCATACTGATTTCTTCCCAATTAATGGAATTTTATTTCATACTTTCCCCTGTTTATTTGTTAGACCTCGTTTCAAAAGCCCAACAAAACAACTGAGGAAAAGAGATTAATCCCTTACAGTAAAATATATGGCTTTAGTACTAGGACATTTAAGTAACCAAAAATATGGAGTGATCATTTTTGTCACCACAAGATGGCAAGCGTCAAAATGTTTAATCTCAGTTGTAAGGCTCTTCACACAGGAACAATGAATTCCTCTCCTTATAAAATTTAGCAGGAAACGTTCTGCAGCCAACACACAGACTCTGAAGATGGAAGAAAGGAAAACAGAGGCACGTGGGCTACTGATGTGTGTCCGCTCTGAGGAAAGAAACGAAATTAAAGAATATTTAGAAGTTGAACTTCTTATTTAATTGGCTAAGTTCTGATTAAGTCTTTTAGGTCAAGTATTTACTAACTGATGAAAGAAAAGTGACATTAAAATGTGATTTATGAATTCAATTATTTCCAAGTAAAACATAGTAGATAGATAGATAAACTTGGAAAATTGTTCCACAGGTTTTTGTACACAAAAGCATATGGATATAAAAAAATCAATTAATATTCTCACTTTGGTTCAAGTTACTGAAATGGGGTGTCTTCCCCATAGTTTGCCTTCCTCTGTCAGGAGGACTTAACGTAGGTAAGATTAAAGGCATCACTTGGCATCACAGACTAGGTGAAATGGCTCTCTTAGGTACGCAAAGCAGAACTAAGAATTGGTACTCCAGCTCCTTAGTATGCCCTCTCTTTTCAAGAAATTGATAGTTTGCAGGGGAAAAAAAAAGATTTCTTATGTCTTGCCTGTGCTGCGAGGCTATCATTCATCTTATTAAAATGTGCGTGTGATAATGCAAGATGTGACTGAAGGTCACTCATTTCGATCCCATTGACCACACAGTGTCTGTTGGTCCCGGCGTAATTTGTCAAGGTAAGACACCCCAGTTTAAAGGTGGAAGCAAATGAGCTCAGTCATCTCACATTTCCCAAGGCCAGAGTCTGCTTTTTTAATTTTCTACACGTTATTGCTCCTTGTAGTTATTGAGCCGAATCCTCAATTAGCAGTCTGCTAGGTTTGGTATCATATCTGAAAACCCCATGTGATACAGCCGTGGAAGAACCCCCAGCTGGACCTCCATGTAACAACAACAACAAAACTAGTAGTTAGCTTCATCTGAATAAGTATTTTATGGGGCATTTTTAAAATATGTTAATCTATGTAATCTGCAACCATGAATTTAACATTTTGTTTTTGTTTTGTTCTTGCTTTAGGAGTAAACAGTAAACATTATAACTTGTTTCTTTATTTATTTTCCAGCAGTGGTCCTCATATGAAATTTTACTTTAGAAAAATTTTATTTATGAACAGAGGCTAGGGAGGGAAAATAAGAAACACAAAACACGATGACCAAGATCTTAGAAGGAGAAAGGTTTGAATCACAATTACAGCACATTCTGACTTGCACAGAAATGTTGGTTTTCCTTTTAAGATTTCTGATAACTCGGAGCATCAGGAGGGTTTTTTTCCAATTTACTGATGGAGACATAGGGGAAAGGATTCTGCAAGAAAGTGTGGCTATTTTAGAACATTGAATCTGTACGTCTCAGGAATCTCCTTAGATGTAGGTTTCAGGAACACAGTGCAGGGCTCTAGTGGGTTTGGAGCGAGAATCCTTTAATTGATAGTGAGGTCTTTAAGGCATTGAGCTTGAAAGCAGGGCCAGCGACACTTTGATCACAAAAAGGCTCAAAAAGGAGAGTCATGATGCCTTCAAATACAGTTGACTGATTCTAATTAAATCTTGGGCTACCGAGGGAGCTTTGCGCCCGGCTCTGAGTAAACACTGATGCTCAGATGCATTAAACTTTGAGGGACTGAAAGACTAAATAGACTATTGATGTGGAGTTCTCACCCATTTTGAAGGAATCCAAGCAAAGATGTACTTGGTAGAGACCTTGATGTATATTTTAACAAGTGTGAAAGGAAGTTTAGGTTAGAAGAAAGAAGGACAAACGTTTTTTCCGTTACACATTTCATTTTGGTAGTGAATCTATTTTAATCTTTTCTGTTAAAATAATCTTGCAGTTTATTTTGTAAGTAACATATGTACATTAAATATAATTGCAGATACATTTTGTGCTTTTGTTTCATTATTTTCTTCGGGAAAAATTCTGAAAGTGAAATGGGTAAATGAACGTGTTGATTAATTTAAGACTGGAAATGGCTTCACTGACCTCCAGAAAGATTGTACCACTCCTCAAAGATTTAGTTTTAAGTTTAAATTTGTTCCTACATTTAACATATTTCAATTTTTAATGTCTCTTGCTCTGGGTCCCTTGAATTAACACGTGTTCTTTCTGTCATGCATTCATTCCCTTATTCACTCCGTTACTCACTGATGGAGCCTAATGGTTGCTCCAGATTATTACAGCATGGGGTTTGGGGGGAGATAAAGAAGGCAAGTTTTTTATTTTTTTATTTTACAAAAAATATGATAGTTTATAATGAGTATGAGATGTTAAGTCAGAAGACTTTGATTTAATAACTAACTTCTGTCCTTCATTGTGTGCCATTTAACATTTTTGAGGTTCTAATTAATCGACTTTAAAGTAGAAGAAAATAGTAATCACTTTAGAAAGAGAAGCATTTACGCAAGTGTTTTCTAAACCAGAAAACCGTTTACAAATCAGGATTGGGATGTGGCTTTACAAAAGCAAGACAAAATTCTTTATACCCTCCATCACTTACGTTTACCTAAATTGATAGTTCAAAGTCATACTACAGTAATCTGGGTAAATACTGAACTTCAGCAGCGTCTTTGTCTAATATAGGATTGACACTATAAATGCATGCCTTTTTCTCCCTGTTGAAGGATTTCATCTGGAGGACGTGACTGTGGTTGACTTGCAAGCTGAACCGGGCAATCAGGGGCTCCTCACTCCCTTCCCTGTCTTTGGAATGTATGTTCTGCCCATGGTTCCCGAACTAAGAGCTACTTTAAGGACACAGCCTTGAGAGAACAATGTGGTGTTGAGGCCATTGAGACCGAATATGTGACTGAACTTTGTTAAAGTCTCTATATAAAGTCTTAAGATTCTGAAAGGCTGGTATAGAGACCTACTCAATCTTGAGGCCACCCAAGACATGCCTTGGGTGGAGGTGCCCTTGCTGGTTTAGCCTGCTGCCTACCAGTCTGGAGTGGTCTGCCTCCTTCTTCTGTCAGCCCGCACTCTCTGGGGAGGGGGCTAGTTTCAGATTTCACCCAGGGAACTTCAGAGGTTGTAAACCAACACCCTCCCTCCCCTCCTCTCTGTTTCTCCTGTCCCTCCTTGTTTCATGTTTAATATTTTATTTATGCATTTAATAAACAAATCATTTACTTATTTGATAGACAAAACACTCACTTGCTTAAAAATAAATTCAGAAACCATGAGACAATAAATTGTGAAAATTCCCCCTTCCACCGCAATGACCAGCCACGCAGTTTCCCCCTGTGAAGGCATTTAGTTTTCTAAATCCTTTTTTTTTTTTTTTAATGGAGGTACTAGGGATTGAACCCAGGACCTCATGCATGCTAAGCACACGCTCCAGGGACAAGAGCAGTGAGTCAATCAAAAACCACTTCCAAGCGAGGGTATAAGAGAAAGGGGGAGACAAGGAACACCGATTCCTTCTTGAATGTGCCTGCTTCTACCCCTTGGAGGTGTATCTTCTTTTCCTAAATAAATCTTTTAAAATCTTTTTTGCTACATAATGCTTTCTGTCTCCCGTCTGTAAATCTTATCTTTTGAGTAAGACCAGAATCAGATTTCTTTTTTCCATTTCTCTTTTGGGTAACAACCACACAAAGCTTAGTTCACATACTGTCTTCCTTACACAATTTCTTCAAACCACACATAGTGGAAAGTAATATAACAAATATTGTTGAATCTCTATGTCATAGATATTGTGCCATGAACTTTCACCTTCATGTGAATGATCACATTTCAAAACAACCAAAGAAATTAAATACTGTTTTCTTTCTCCTTCTCCTTCCTCTTCATTTTCCTCCCTTTCTTCTCCTTCCCTTCCCCTTCTCTTTCTTCTTCTTCCTCCTCTTGAGCCAAATTATCCCCAGAGAAATTAATCTCCTCAATTAAATTTTCAAAGAGCAACACAGGGTTAGAATTGCTTTGGACACAAAAATATCTAACTTTAAATTCCTGCTTTCCCCATTTCTTTGCATTCTCTCTACCTTCTGAAAATTTCTATCCCAACTTTAGATTTTTCTGTATCATGTAATGAAATTATTGTGTTTATATACCTCCTAACCATTTGCATGTATATCTTAAGTTTTGTTCTTAAGGGAAAAATCTGATTTTCTCAGTATCCTTTCATATGCTCTCAATAGGTACTGGATAAGTCATCATGCATCATCTCGAAAGTCATGTTATAAAAATGTTTAGAAGCCACCCGAGGGCAGGGTATAGCTCAGGTGGTAGAGTGCATGCTTAACATGCATGGGGTCCTGGGTTCAATCCCCAGTACTTCCTCTAAAAATAAATGGACTTAATTACCTCCCCCCCCAAGTAAAATAATTAAATAATACAATAATAAATAAACAAAATAATGAAAAAAAAAAAAAAAAGAAATTGCCCAACTATGTTTGGGGATTAATTATTCTTACACTTAAAATTGGAATTCAATAAAATACAGAAAGCTGTTCATTTTAAATTGGCATTTTAAATGTAAACGTTTTCTGCTTGTAAAAGAAAGTTAGCATCTACCTTTGAGATTTTCTTCTTTTAAAATAAGGGAAAAAATAAGGTCTTTGTATCTTTTTTTTTAAAGTACTCTCAAGTAGGGGAAGAAAAAAGAAACCAAAAAACCAACCCAGTAGATTATGCCTGAGGCTTTCACTGTAGCCCTTGGGGTTTAAATCAGAGGGGCAGCCTGAGATGAAAATGATAGCTCTGTGACTGGTCTCGCAGCATCAGTGACCTCAATGTAAATTGTTCCTTAGATGATGGGGAACAAATGAGAAAACTTTTAGGGAAGTTAAGAAAATGCAACTTTTTTCCTAGAAGAAGATTGTCCCTAGGGATACGTTTAAATCTTTCGAAGGCTATACCTGTCTACTGTTTATGGAACACGGAGAGATATGCCCCAGCTCTTCTCGTCTCTCCTTTTAATAGAAGTTACTCTGCCAGAGAGATGACACATTTGTATATGTTAGTTTTAAGCAGGGTCAGGCCAAATCTGAGTTTGTTCTAATAACACTGCTACATGCATTATCTGGCCAAGAGAGAAGAGAATGTCTACATCAGGAAAAATCCTATGGTGCTGCTCGCCTATTTGCTGCAGAACCCAGTCACTCACAGAACTGGGAAATAGTTGGGCAAACAGAATACAGCTAGAGAATCACGTGATACTAATAATAAAATTAAAATAAATATCCAGTTAGGTACAGGGCAATGATGAATGCTTTGCAAATAACTGGTAAGGACTTATACAAAAATTCAAGACAGTAAACTAACATTATTATGCACCAGTAATATTTCAGACACTTCAAATGTATCAAATTTTAGTTACTATTCCCACAACACTGAGACATGCATTGACCTTACCTTCCTAATGTTGTCATTGAGAGTCACAGAATTTGTAACATACAAATAATAATAGCATGTGGAAGATTGTTAAAACTCAAAAATGTTGGCTCCTTCCAGAGTTGAAAAAAATAGTCTAAAGATCTAAAAAAGGTCTTGAAACACTGAAAAGGATCAGATATGGAAAAAGACCAGAGATGGAATTAGGAACCAGGTTTCAGCCTAATGGGTGACCTTGGGCACTGACTTCCCCTCACAGAAATTCAGCTTCATTATCTATGTAATAAGGAGGAGGGCAGCTCATATCTCTGATACTGATGTACATGCATTACATATTTTTAGGAGAAAAGTATTGCTGTGTTTATTTTATAATTGTGAAGAATAAGGCTGAGAAAACTCCTGCAACTGAGTAAGTTGAGCTAGTCAGCACTGGAGGCAGGTTTCCAGACTAGGTATGTCAGAGAATAAAAGCCACATTATTTACATTACATCTTGTTCCTTACCAAGGAGATCAGGATTACTTCTGATTGCTTATGTAACATAGAAAATACATAATGTCAGCATGGGGCTTTGGGAGGCAAGCAGCAAATATACAGCTATGTTTGTCTGCAGTCTGGTGTTATTGGCGGGAAAATAAGCACCTGTTTCAGGAATTCCAGGAGCCTAGGTAATGGCAGTCATCTAAATCCCAATGTCTCCACATAGCTAACAAAATCATCAATAAAACAGACCAAAAAGAAGACCAAATAATATGAACAAAAAATATGAACAAAAATCCCACACTTTCCCTGAAGTAACGCTTTTCCTTGAACCATTTTTCCCCCCTGAATGCATGCAGAGTGAAAAGCAAGCATATTCAAAGGGGAGGGGAGCTGACTTAGAAGAGGATTGAGACAAGAAATGTTGCCTGGTTTATTTTGGAGGTGGGGTGTTACTCTTAGGGCAAAGCATAGTCCATGGTCAGAACTGTACAGGGCTCAAAATTTCTAATGGCAAAAACACAATCTTTTAGGCCCAAAGACCCAAGGAACAGAACTTGGAATATCCACAGTGACTAGAAAGTGAGAGAGAAGGGAGAGTCCTCCATCTCTTATCCTAAGGTTTACAGAGATCTCACAAGATTTTAGGATTGCCACAAATTACATATGCACGAGACAGAAAAATCCCAGCCCAGATGAGAATAAAAGAAATGCACTGAGATTTGAGTAGACATCCAAGTAAGAGCTTTTAATTTGAGTTTAAACAGCTTGATTGCCTGCCACACAAACAACAAAAAAAATCAAACTCTGATAGAATATAAGAGAATCCAGAATAGTCACTGTATAATGTTCACCATGCACAGACCTCAGGTGACCCAGGTGTTGGAGTTTCAAAGCAGCCAAAATGAACAGGCTCAGTGTTACAAAGGAAAATGTGATTTCAATGCACGAAAAAATATGGCACTGCAACAGGTAAATAGAAAATATTAAAAGTAACAAAATGAAAATTCTGCAACTGAAAAAATACAGTATCTGTAATAAAAAATTTAATGGATGAGACTAAGAACATAACAAATATGCCAGAGGAAAGAATCAATGCGCTTCAAGACAGATCAATAGAGATCAGTAAATTTGAACCAGAAAGAGAGAGGGAAAAGGGAAAAGAAAAAAGATTTAACAGTAAAGAAACCTAGACTCAGTACCTATGTGACAATATCACACTGAAGGTCTAGTATGTGAGTCATTTGTAGCCCAGAATAGGAGAAGAGACAGGATGGGGTTGAAAATATAACTGAAGAAACAATGGTAGAACATTACCCAAATTTTAGTGAAAGACATAAATGTATTGACTTAAGAAGTACAGCAAACTGAGACAGTAGGCGTGTTTTACTTTACCTGGTTGAGTTCTTTGTCTTCACAATATCGTGTGTAAACTCCTGAGTCCCCCAGTTCTCATGCTACAACTCCCTTCCAACTGCATTCCTAAATGACAGATCTGACAGGGTAACCCCTTTACCTTTACATGGAACCAAGGTTCCATGGCTATTTACTGCCAATGGAATAAAATAGTTAATGGTGGGTTAATCCCTTTCTTCCATCTGCTCAGGTGTTATTTTTATCTTCTTTTGGCCAAGTTTTTATTTTTTGACCCTGTACTCATGGCGCACTGTATTGATTTAAAAAGCCACTATGCTTTTCCTTGAACCATTTTTCTCTTACTTGTTACAGTCTGACATGATTCTCAAAATTTCAGTAGCTCTAAAACGTTCAGATTTTTTTAGGCTATTCAACATTGATAGAAAAATAATTTACATAATACTTAAGACTCTTCGGTAGTCAGTAAGGATAATTCTCTAGAGAGAATTTCAGCTTTAAATGATACAGCTGTAGAAAATGCCAATTATGAATGCAAGAGTAAATCAGAAAATGAGAAGAGCTAAAACATAATACAACAGAAAACGGAAGCATTTTGTAAAGGATACTTCAGAGTTAGTTTTTCTTCAAAGTCCTATAAGTACTTTAGGAAAATAGGATTAGATAAATCTGATTTGAGAAATTATATATTTATAATTAATTAGTATAAATATTCCTCTTAAAAGTACATAAACAGGTTTAGAGTTTACATCTTTAAAAAATTATTTCCCTCCTCTGTGGGTTTGTTAGACTTTTTACTCAATTGCATAGGGATGTTTTTCTCACCAAGAGAAAATGAATTTCTTCTTTTTTGTATTCAGGCCCTGTGGTTGTTATTTAGCACAGCCCTGCTATGGCCAATTAGTAAACATGAAAGAAGTATTTTTAATGGACTACTTTCCATCAAAGAGATCCTTTTGGGAAACTCCAAGTTCCCCAGGAATGTGAATCTGGGTCATTTGAGAGTACAGAGTGTATGCTTGTTCTTTCTGTCAAAGATAAGAGTCACTGCAGGAAAAATCCTAATAAAAGAATATGAGAAAAAGAACTAACAGTGGCCAAAATAGTATAGGAATCATCAACTCTCACCTAGAAAAGGGGAGATGCACGGCCCAGTAATGTCACGAAGGGGATGGAAGTCTTACCTTCATTGCTGCACAAAAGCACGAGCTGGGAGATCTTGAGAGAAATATTTGAGATGTGAGACATGGGGTACTTCCTTCCATTCCTTTCCAAATCAAATGCCGCTCGTCTTCCTTTTAATTATGCCGTATCAAGAAGCAACAGAATGGCATATTGGATGCACATGAGATTTTCACTCAGGAAACATGGACGTGAAGTCACCATATAGTAATCTTGTGAATTTTGGAAAATTGTCTGACATTTCTACGCCCCTGTTTCTTGATTTAGCAAATAAAAGAAATAGTCATTCCTTTCAGCTTATGTGGCCAAGTTATCACAATGTATGTGATTTTGTTCACTGTGTGTGTGCTGTTTTGTTTTGTTTTTTTTTTTTTTTGTAAATTTAAACCATGTATCACGTCCATTCTTGTTTCCCCTTTTGCCAGTTCAAGGTTGCCTACCTCCTACTAGAATTCCAAAATGCTAAGAGACAAAGTATTTCCTTCCTGCCTTGGCAAGTAAACATTTAAATATCAGTAAGTCACTCTGGTCAAAATACTAAAGGAAAGATTGAATGATCATTTAATTTACTCCTGAGAAACTTTGGAATCTTGGCCATATGGGCAAGTGATCAAATAATATGCAAAAAAAAAAAAAAAAAAGAAATCTGGAAAAATATATTAGAAAGGTGTGTCCAGCAGTCATTACTGAAAATACTGTATTACCATTCTATACTTCGTGACTGTTGTGGTATTTGTCAGTCTTTTAATTTCAAGAATCATTTTAATTTTTTCTCACTAATATTCATATCCCATACCTAATGTTGTGTTTGTAGTTTGTATTAGATTCAGGCATCAGTTCCCTTATGGGAGCACAAGAGTTTCTTTTGGAGGAAGTGGAACTTCTCTTTGGCCTAGGGAAAACTCATTATCTTCTCTGCTCTTTTAAAACTGCAAAACAGTCCCTTATCACTTCATGGGTTTGATGTCTGAATACCTGAAAAAATGAACAGAAGCCTTAAATCATTGAGCACATGTTAATCTTAATTCACGGTGAGGCTTAGCTTCAAATCTCGGGTTTAATTACGTCACAACATTAGCAGAAAGTCATGGATACGGGGAGTGCACTGTTTCATGTTAAACAATGGAACGTTCTTTTATTTTAATATGACTCTGATGGCTCACTGGCTGGGAGACAAGAATCCTGAGCTGGTTGTGCAGTGCTGAATTCCTGATATGTCCTCTACACTCTGGAGTCTCTGACATGAGCTGGAGAGACGGATAGGACAGGAATTATGCAGCCTAAGGTCATTAAACAGAGTAGAGTGAGGAAGGGTATGGATTCCGTGTCTTCTAACATAGACCATCAATCTTGACTATTGGCAAAGAGATTTCCTATATTCAGATGAGATGTCATCTGAAAGAAGCTTACAAATGTACTTCCTGTGCAGAATTTGTGGCAACAGATTACTCCTTAAGACTTCATAGTAGAAACTTCACCAATAGCAGGGATATGATAGACTTAACTGAAGAGAGGAAAGTAAATGACAAACATTCTCCATATTCAATGAATTATTGATAAAGACTGTACTGTCTGGTACGTGGAAAAAATGTAGGCAACTACTCACTCAGTCTCTAAAGTTTCTTGACTGCCTGGCTTTACAGACATGTATTATAACTGAATTCATGATGGAAAACTATTCCGCATGGTTTTAACAGCATCTTAGATTTGGAAAGGAAAGCAAGTCCATTTGCTTACTGTACCTCAGAATCATTGTTATCCTCTACAACTGTGCTTCATTGAATACTGGTATCGGATAAGATGCTGATAGGTGTTCCTACATTATAAATCAGGCCATTATGTGGTTGAATGTTCAGAATTCAATTAAAATTTTCTGTTTACTAATAGTGATGCAAAAATCCCGTTACCTGTCACTAATAATCATTGTTTTGTGTTTTGGAGTAATTTACAATTTTTTTCTTTTCCTTTGTCTGAAAACATTTTTGTGTATGCTATAGCAGACATTGGGGTCATTCCCTTGGTACATTCGCCCCATCTCATTGTGAAGTAACCAAACTCACTGGGTGAAGGTGACCACAGGTGGCCCCTGATAGTTGTAAGCCATCACTATTGCTCATTTTTGGTCTCTTACGATCAGTTGTCTCCCAGCTGCGTGCTCCCTGTTCCCTCTCTGCCCTTTCTAGAATCCACTCACTAACAGCCAGATGACCTTCAAAAGCAGTGATCATACTATGTTACTTCTTTGATTCATTTAAGCACAAAATTCTACAACTGTATTACATCTCTCTTTCAATAAAAACTAATATTTTTTCATGACTTACAAAGCCCTCTTGTGATCCAATTTCTCTTTACTTCTCCAGACTTATCTCATCTATTTTCACAATGGAATCATCACTCTCTGGCCACATCAGCTTCTTTTCCTTCCCTCAGACAACTACTTCTTGTTAACCAGTTTATTTCCTGCATAAAACATAGCATAAGAAGTGATGATCTCATGTGTTTCTTTACTTTTCTTGTGAAATATCTTATCCAGTGAAATGTGAACTTCATGAGGATAGGGGCTATTTTTATGTTCATCACTGCTTTGAAATAAGTGAACAGTGGCTTGTATATTGTAATTTCCAAATACATAATTGTTAAATGATGAATAAATGACTTGAGCTCGGATACAATATTATCAGTCATTTAAATAACCAGTATCAATTTGTAATATAATACAGAGGGCAATAATGATAGGAGAGAGTGTTTTAAATAACATGTTACAAATATACATTTCAATAACATCATCAGAGTAGGATTTGGCATGAAATAGTGAGACGGTCACTTGCCCCAGTTGGCTCCCCTGACTTAACATAACCTATAATCATCTCCACTTGCGAGGATCCCCAGCCTTTGGTGAATACATTGCTCATCTGACACTGACACAGACTGTCTTGTGAAATCGAGGACAGTAATTCAAATTGCTCTTTCGTTTATAATTTTTTCATGTTAATAAGATGTGATATGTGCATATCTTGATTCTCATGAACTATTATAAGCTACCAGAGGGTGCTGAGGTGTAGACAGTGCTGCTCACTAATTCGTAAATACTTACTGAATCAATGCATATTTACGTATTTCTTTGATTACAAAGAGGTATTCATAATTTTCTTAGGGACTTGCCCTCAGTTTTTTCCTTCATAGAACCTCTTCAAAGAAAAGAATTTTAATTCCTGGGTGTGTCCTGGAATCCTCCTTTCTTTCGTTTTGGTAATAGAAACCAAAAAAAAAAATAATAATAATAATAAATAAAGAAGAGAGGATAACTTAGAGTTCTTCATTTGACAAACATCTTTTGAATCACACTAGACATTGTGCTAGACTTTAGAGATAAAGCAAGGAACAAGTGGACAAGTTCCCTACTGGGATATCCATCATAGCCAGGAGATAGAAAAGAAACAGGTTAACACATAAATGAGATAAACAGATTTTTTAACGTATTTTGAAGGCAAACCTGAAATGATTCCTGTTGTTGAGCCGACAGATAGCGGGGAATCCAGGCTTTAATCAAATAATCCCACAAGGAAGCCAACTTGGCTTGTATAATAAAGACTGACCTAGAAGAAAAAGAAAATGTCTGTGTGGACAGAGTTTGTGAACAAGTTTAAGGGAACCAGGATGTGGGGTGAGTGTTTTTGATTAGCTGCTGCACTTGTGAGCTAGATAAGAACGGGACAAGGACCATGCATTTCTGACTTGTGCAGTGTAATGATAGAAGTATTACATTTTTTCTCCAGAAACTGCCATGAAGATTTAAATTTCTTCTTAAGTATCTCTGGTTGCAGCAGTGATGTTCTGTTGATGTGGCCCAAGCCGTAAATGGGCTACACTGAGTGAGGGCGTGCTTGGTGTAGTGGCTGCTAGGAAGGAGTCAATACATTGTTGCTTCTTCCCGTATTGCATTGCCCTGGCTTTGGCTGTGACCTAGATAACCACTCTTCCTCACGGTCAAAACTTGACAAGCCAGGTCCTAGACCCTTCCTACCTGGGGCCTTTTCTCTCTCCCTTGTTGATATGTTCCCACCTACTAGTCTCAATCCAGCTCTACTTTTCTTTATAATATTTTTCAAAGCTCTTACAATGGATAAAGCAACATAAATTCCCAGGAACATTGAAATAATAACTGGAATTTCTTCATGGCTCTTACTTTTGAATCTGCCAAAGGCTTTGCTGTTTCATTTAAACCCACAATGTCCTAATAGTCTCTCAGAGGTCCTGGTACTTTTCCTATAAACTGTGGAGTTTGAGGTGCTTTCTCCCAGCAAAGCTAAGCTGGTAAGTCTGTAATTTCCAAAGTTATCATTTCCTCCTTCTTTTATAAAGATGAATGTAGTATTGACCTTATTCCCTGCTTGATTTGATATTTTATGGGTTTGTCAATACATCCTGTCTGGCAGATCTCAGGAGCCCTTCTCTGCCTCACGACTGAATGTTTAAGATTGAACATTAAAGCTCTGTGCTCTCGATATAAATGTCCACGATTGGCAGAGGGAGATAGAAGAAAGACACAATTTAATATGATCTGACAATACTGTAGGCGCTAGACTGAAAATTTCACCCATGTCTATGTTTTCATTTATCTTTATAGCAACGTTATTTTACAGATGAGGAAAGGGAGGCATGAGGAAATTAGGCAATAAGGAATTATCAGTTAGGGATCAAGTTCATTTCTAAAAGGAAAGCTAATTCATTCCCCAATCTCTGCTCCCACTTTGTTAAAATAAGTGTTGCTCCATTAGCTGTATTTAAATAAATATAACCCATTTTATTAGTTTGCTTTGATCATCCTCTCACAAACAGTATCAAGGGTCTAGTTTGTAACTTATATTTGTTCAGTCCTAAGAGGAAATAAAAAGATAATGTGATAAATACCTTTGCCTTCTTAAGGTATCCCATCTTATTTTTCTGTATTTAAAGTGAATCCTATTAAAAATATTTCAGTGTGTGTGTGTGTGTGTGTGAGTGTGGTGTAGTGTTTCACTGTGGTGACTTCAAGAAATGCGAACTCCTTAAACTCTTCAAGTGCTTCCTTTAAGTGTCAACAAATGCACAGAGCAGTGGCCAAAGTACTATATATGAAGATGGTATAATGATGTTTAAGCCATAGATTTATCCCTGTGTATGTGGTATTGTAAGCCATGTAAACTCTCAAGCTTTGTTTTTCTTATCTCTAAGATAAAAATATTTTGACTGGATGATATTGAAGTTTGTTTTTTTTTTCCCCTAAGATTCTATTAAATTTTCTGCTATATCTAACTTTGATCCTACAAGCTTCAGTTTAGGTCAGGTTTCATATTAGTGTCTCCATGGAAAGATAGGACAGATCATTTTTCTTTTAAAACTGCAGACTTAGAGGAAAAATAATAACATGTAATTCTGAGGCCAGGATTCTAGACTTGGAAAGGAAATATACTAATCACCATAAGCTTTAATTAGTTTGGTCAATAAAATATTTCTTGAGTGGAAGATAATTTTAAATTTTAATTTTTTTCCATTGAATGTCTACAAAATCATCCCCCCAAAACTTGAAATTATCCAAAACCAAGTATTACTTTGCATTTTCCAGATATAAAATTAGCCTTTTTATATTTTTAATGATTTTTGAAAATACGTAGAGTAAATCTAAATTAAGTGCTGAAATTCCAATTCCTTGCATAAACATTCTTCCTTGAAATCAGAAACATCTTAGCCATTGTCATCCTTTTTGTCATCAAACTCTTATCCCCTAGTATTAACTTCCAGTGATGTACAATAAGGCTGAGAAACTGTCATAATTTAGAGACGTTTAAGGATACATGATGACTAAACGCAATGTTTTATCTTGGGAGATGTCCTGGGATGGGAAAAGGGCACTGAATAAATATGAAGGAAATCTGAATAAAGTATGGACTTCTAGTCAATCACAATGTTGTCAGTATTGGTTTACCAACTGTAACAAATATAGCATACTTATGTAAGATCTGAACAAAGAAAACTGGGTACAGGGTATGTGAGCTATCCCTATCCTATCCTCAAGTCTTTTGCAAATCTAAAACTATATTAAAATAAATTTTTAAAAAATATATGTCAAAGTCATGAAAGACACAGAAAGGCCAAAGAAGCTTCTAGATTAAAAGCTAGTGAAGGGCTGTGCAATGCATGATTCTGCATTCAAGTCTCTAGCAGGTTTTTTTCTCTTTTCCTTTTGCAGTAAGTGACATTATGAGGACCACTGGAAATTTAAATAATTTACCTGAAGTAAGTAATTGACCTGAGACTACCTTAGGACTTGAGGATGGAAACATACAAGGCAAACCCAGGAGCAGATTCCACCTGGCAATGCCTCACCTCCATCACAGTTGTAACCAAAACACAAGCAGCCCTAATTTGCCTTGTAAATGACTTTCTAGAAAAATCTTTGATTATCTAGCTTACTAAATAATTTTAAGTTAATCAGTGTAACTGAGATTCCAGAGAACACTTTTTTTTTTTTAACTTCATTGAATTACTGGAAAACTTCCCAGACTGAGAGTACACTTCTCTTTATGAAGCTCTTTTGTGACCACAGGATTTTCCTGAGTGGCAGTGGTGAAGTGAGAGGAACCTGCTCCAAATGCAGAAGTTTTCTCCCCATCTGATTCAGCATCACAGCTGTGGGAATGGGTGAGAAAGAGAATTTAACTCAGGTAGTTTGATTGAAAAAAATGTTTGTTGTTGTTGTTGTTTCTAAAGGCTATTTCTCCAGAACCATGATGTCAAGACATCGGAAAATAGCAACAAACAAATTTGATGATGTACTTACTGGCAAGAAAAAAGGAGCGAAAAAGATAAAAATGACAAGTCACGTGTCCCACACAAATTGACTAGCTCAGGAATAGGTCCACTTGAAAAACATACAGTAGAAAGTTAGTCTGCATTTGAAATCAGTTCATGAAATGCAATGCCTGCCTCTGTATTCTTCCCTATCAGTATAACTCTTAGAACTAAATCTGAAAAGGCAATTGTCTTATAAAAACAAGATCGAAAAGAATAAGTTTTATAAGGAGAAGTAGATTAAACATATTAGTTTCGTGCATCATGGGTATTCAGAAATGTTTAAAATGTTGGGCCATACTACCCACTAAATATATTTCTCAAAATCTAAGAGTGATTCCATTTCATTTTTTTAATTGAAATACAGTCAGTCATTTCATTTTTAATCTTTATATTTCTACTTGAAGGGCTGCCCTAAGCAATGCAGATGTATTGCTCTGATGGAACGAATGCATGTAATTATTACAGAGCCTCACCCAGAGAGATGTATAATTATTTGCCTGAACAGAGAGCCCTTGGAATTATTAATCTCTGATAAGTACAAAAGGAAAGCCATCTTCCAGGTAAGCCCTAGACTGGACTAGCCTCTGAATCCAATGCTTTTCAATTCTTCCGTTGAGCCACGTATGTCTCAGCAGGTTCCCTCAAATTCCATCATTATGGATATCTGGTCTTTCAATGTAGGAATAGCCTGTTTCATCAGAATATTCCCTTCTCAAAGGATTCAATGATAAAATATGGGCTATATTTTAATAGGAAAGATTATTTTTAAAATGTACGTGTTTTATATTTATAAGAGATTAAACCTGCAAAGTAAGAATTTTGTGGTAAATTGGATCAAAATTAAATAAGGTAAAGCCCCATTTTAGGAAACCTTGGGGAGTTTTTCGAGGCTAACTTTTCTAGGAGGCTTGTTCTTCTCGTTTCCCCCTTCCCCAGTCACTAAACGCAGAACATTTAATCTTGTTGTAGCGACTGGTGAAAAGGGGGCCTTCATACGTGGTGAGGATCACAGTGCTGTCTCTGTACGAAGGACAGTATCGTGAAGAATAGATTGAAGGTCACAAAAGCCTACTGCAGAAATCTACTGAATAAATTTAAAAGTAAACTTTGGACAAGAGAAAGAAAAATACCATAGACAAATGTAGAATATAAAGTGGTTGGTAATGACAGTCCTGACCAAGAAGCAGTCAGCTGGTTTCAGCCTATATTCAAATTGTGGTCAATAAAGATATGAGACTGACTATAGAAGGAGATCCAAGCTAAGCCAAAACTACTCATTTAGCATATTGATTGGACATATATCAGAACCCCTTTTGCAGCCTTGCTTGTTTTATACCCTGCTCCTCAGTGCACCTGATCCAGGATGCTAAATGTGGTCGACTGCTGTAGACTGGCTCTGCCATCAGCATTCCACCTCCTTTCTAATTGGAAAGATGAAAAAAACAAAACACCGCTTCCCAGACTGTTTTAGGGCTATGATTCTGGATGTGAATCAGATCCACCAGGTAGATACACTGACATGAAATCTGGAAGGCAGTAGGGAGGCAAAGTGGAAGCTAGTTTCCAGTAGCTATCTCTGCTGGCGAGCAGGTTTATAGATAGAGAAGTCCAGAGACAATTGAGAGATCTAGACTCAATGTTCCATGTTTTCATTCCTAGCTTTATGGGTTTAAGAGGCATCTGTGAAGGACACGACAGAAGCAGCAGCAGCCCCCTGACCTCTGGATGGTAGTTCCACTGGAATTCCCTTGAGCGTAATAGGACCGAGATGTTCCCTGACTTCTACCCAACTAGGTCATTTGATGATTTGGCTGGCCAGTGATTCTCCATGTTAATCCCCTTTCTTCTTGTAATACCTAAGGTAGCGGTAAGTCCTGACTAATTGCCAAATTGCTATACACCTATATTTCCATATAGGATTCTCTGTGGCATTCTCTTTGCATCGTGAAGGTCAGAAATTCTTATATAATTCCCTCTATTGCTGCATAAGGATCTGAGTTTTAAAAAGTCCTCAAATAATTGAAATTTGTAAATACCTTTTTGAGGAGGCTCTCAACTGATTATTGCTCTGAGATGCAGAGTGGGGGAAAACAGACACTCTTCTCTTGCACAATTCTGTGTTAATCTTACTTAATGTTCGATGGGCCCTCAGTTATAAACCCTCTGAAAATACCTGCACTGCTAGGTTTCCCTGCTTTGTAACAAAAATAAAAGAGAAGATCATCTCCTGAGTGTCAAACAATATTTACAATGGATTCAAACACTAATTGACCCATAGAGGACAGGGTCATTACTAGCACATTTGATGCCTTTGTGTGAATTTAAAAAGATGACACTCCCAGGACAAATGCAAATTCGAAACAGATGCACTCAGGATGCAGGAATAATAAGAGAACATGCCTCTTCCTCCCAGTTGGCAAAAAACACACCTGAGTTTTCAGCTACAGTTTGCCATCTTGATGAACTGCCCTTGTATGTGGCATGCATAATTGTTCAGATGCTTATAACACTGCCCAGAATATTGTAGGTGCTTAAAATGATTATTGAACTATTAAATTTGTCTTCTAAGAATCCAATAGATTAAATATGGCAAAAAGAGGAAAGGGTGTGCCTTTCTCTCTTTATCCTGTGCACCTAGCATGGCATCTGTTGTGTATTTAGCAACATTTGATATTTTCTTCAAAAAACCAACGTATTGGTTTCCTAGTGGAAAGGCTTACCTCCCTGAATAATAAATTCTGTGGAAAGAACATATAATACTGTACATTTTTCCAGCTCGAATTTCTTTTGTATTTTCTTAGAAAGCAAAATTGAATAATAAGAACTTAAGGAAGACTCAGAGCACCCTCCCTTTGAGAAGGTCATGCACTTGGACACACCTTGACTTCTGTGTGCTGCAGTCAGCGTCGAGCACGTGAAATTTTATTTTTGTTTCCATGAAATGCATTTCCCTCCTGTTTATATGGGTGTATGTTGTGTGTAGATCTGTCATATTTTTTGCAGAATGCAGAAAAACTGACATATTTTCTCCATAACAATATGTATGGGTGTTCTAGAATAAATCTGCTATCTCTACTGATCCATTTAGTGAAATGTGAGAAGCACATGCAATTGTGAGATGCCATTTCACTACTGTTACGGTTTACACAGGTTTTGTCAAAAAGTGTGAGGTAATTCTTACCTTTGCGTTCCTGTACGTAAAGAGGTAATGTCTTGTTTTTCTTTAACTTCATTAACGATCTTCTCTTAATTGAATTTCATCGACTTGATTATAATATGCTCAGTGTGATTTTCTTTCTTTTTACCATTGCTAGAATTGGAGACTGCTTTCTGGCTCTCTGAATTTACAATTTTTAAAACAAATTCAAGAACAAAATAGTGGTTATTTCTTCAAATATTTTTCAGCTTCTTTTCTGGAAATCTAACTACATGTGTGTTACACCACTTGAAACTCTACCACTTATAATTGAGACTCTGTTCATTTGTTCTGTCTTCTTCTCCCTTTCCTCTTCCTTCTTCTGTTTAAGATGTTTTTGCTTTTGTTGTTTATTGTTGCTTGTTTATATGTGCTTATGTGTTGCTGTATCTTGAAGGTCATTGTTATTCTCTTCTTCCAATATCCACTTTTCTCTCAAGCCCTTCTCAGTGTGTCCCAGTGTATTTTTTCACTTCGGATATTTAATTGTTCATCTTTTGGAGTTTCATTTATTTCCTTTTTGTATATTCAATTTCCTTATTACATTTATATTTTACTTTAAATGTGATAATGATCACATTTTTCATAGGGTTTTTTGTTTTGTTTTGTTTTTAAAGACTCTGTCTCTAATTTCAACATTTCTGACATTTCTGGATATCCTTCTCTGGATTTGAATTTCTTCCACTTATAGGTCACATTTTCTAGCTTTTTGCTTAGATATAGTGAAATTTATTAAATTTTAGATATTATCAAAGTTATTGAGAGTCTGAATTTTACTGCCTTCATTTAAAGAGTATTGAAGTTTATTGGGGGAGTCTGTTATTTGCAGATTAGCTTGAATGCTTTTGTGGCTTGTTTTTTAGTTTGTTAGGTCAGCTCTCCATTTTAGGTGAAACTGAGCCTCGCACTAAGTTCCTTCCACTACAAGATCTCCGGTGGAGTTTCTGGATGTACAGCAAGGTCTCTCTATTTCCACTGGTTAGACTTAAACAATTCCCAGCCCTCTGTGAGCTCTTTGAATTGCTCAGTGACATCTCACTAGTAGTTCTTTTTGAGGTGTCTTGGTGTTTTACCCTCACAAAAAGCACAATTCAGTGTATGACAGACTCATTCCTTAATGCTCTTTTCAGTGGAGTCCCTCCATTCCATACTGTATCCCCTACATTCCAGCATTTTCAACCGCCCCAAACAGCAACTTTATGTCCGCCAGTCAGCAAGATCACTGCGCTCTTCTTGTGCTTCTCCCCCCGTAACACACTCAGGAATGTGAATCATGGCGTAAAACCAGACCATTTGTAGTGCTAATTGCATTTTTCTCTTCTCTCAGGAATCAAATTCTTGTGATGATTGTGGTCCACTGTCTGTAAAAGTTTTTTTTTTTCATATATTTTTCCAGTTTTCTATTTTCTTACAGTAAGATAGCAAACCAATATCAATTAATGCCTCATCCTTTGTTAAAGCACTGTGACCTCCCCATATGTTATGCTAAATAAATGTTCTAATATTTAAATATTCTCTTTTACTGTAGCATTGGATTCAGTGGGCATTTAGTATTTATTTTTGATTGAGCCACTGGATGCACTTGCATTTTTATTGTAAACCATTTATTTGTCCATTCAGGGAATGGACAGCTTAGTCTCCAGAGGTTTAGATTTCAGCGAAAATAACTGTTAGATTGAAATTGTAGCTATAGTTTTTCTCTGAAATGTTCAAAAGGAGCTGACTAAGACATACTCTCAATCTCCTAGGTTTCATTGTAAGTCGAGACAAATCTATATTATACTTTAATTTATAAATCTTAGTAGTTTCATGCCCTTACCACTCATTTAAGAAACTTTGTTTCTTAAAGATTTACTTTCCTCTGAGTACTTCTGGGAATCTCCAAGGGGTGTTTTAAACTAGTCTTCAATTTGTTTCTGGTTATATTTCTTCTATAGCCTTATAGAATTCAGTTTCTACATCAGTAGAAATCTCTGCTGATTTACTTCTGATAATAAATGTATACCTACTGTTTTATTTCCAGGAGAAGATTGGGACTGAGTAGCCATTAACTCATGGTTTTGGTTGCTTGGGGCACAAAGGAGTGAACGTTCTTTCCTCTAAGATGAGTTACATTGTTCTGCTCCAGCTTTAGTCAGTACTGGTGCCTCAAAATAGCTCCAATATAGAACTCTGTTTCTGTTATTACTCCCTTATTGTGAAGTGTGCTTCTACCCCAGTATGGCCACCTTCCTTTTGAGAAAGATCTTCCAGATGCTCTGATGCTTGCTCACGTACAGTTAGATGTTTCCACGTGCTCAGCTTCGGCCAGTCATAATTTGTGATGGGAGCATTCTTTTGTCTCTCTGTGCTACATGTGGGTAGCAGGAGTCCTGCAGCAGAATCGTTCAGTACCATCCTGATATAAAACACAGAGCAGTGCCTCTCAGTTTAATCACACTGCTTTTTCTTTTTCTTATAGTTTATACAGGGTACCCATGTATACTATAGCAAAGGATATGTTTGGCTGGATTCTGAGATCATCTGCTACTGTTTGCAAAACAAAATGCTCTTTCTCTGTCTCTTTCTTTTGTTACTCCAAGCATTGTCAGCCATCCATACAATCTGGCGTTTGTGAGGGTTCTAATATTCAATATGTTGGTACATATGTGAACCTCAGGTATTGAAAGAGTTGAAATCTTCCTCCCTAATCAACCTCAAGGAATTCCTTAGCTTTCCTCCTCCATCCCTGTATACCAAAACTTTTCTAACTCTGCCCATAAGTTTTATCACTTGAGATACTCTATTACTTAAGTATAACAACCAATCCCTAAATGTTGGAAAATCTACTTAAAGCTGATTAAAACTCAGAGCTAAGTCCTCTCTGGTGTAATATGGCTATGTCCTTTAACAGGAAACAAAGCATATAAGTGTACCCTTAATTTATTGCTACATGATTCTTTGAATTCTAATGAGTATCAAGAGTGATTTCAGAAAGCCATAGCCCACTTTGTGTCAAATTATAAAAAAGCTATTGGAATTTTGATACATCTATTCATAACAATGTTCACCAATGATTGTACCTTGCTTCCCGTCACAAATAATCAGCAACAGATTGTCTAAGATGTGCAGCTGCTGGGCTGCTGGGCTGGATTCCACCCAAGCACCACAGCTCTTTTAATCACACTCTCTGACTCAGTGGCCCTTTTCCCAACCAATTACATCGGTACTCTTCAATTCTTCTTGGCAACTCTTACATTTTCCTTTTTTTGTAGACACGATTTTTTTTCCTCTTGAGATTGATGGAAATATGTTAACTGTTTGTATTTAAGATATGAAACTTTTTCATAACAAATTCATTATCTTGATCCACTTCCGTTCCAATTATATTTTTAACATGACAAGTAAAACGTTTCTAAGCACATACAAGACAACCACCTGGCAACATGTATTGCAAAAAATTTTAAATGCAGTTACAAGAACGTCTCACATCTTAGACGGCAGTAACCTGTAAAAGTGATAATTGCTTTTTTCCTGAGTAGCTGTAAAGATATGTTTTCCGATTTAAAATTCTTTAAAAATTGATTTCACATTGTCAAGAATTCTACACATAATGTCATCACATCAAACGTAAAATATCCCAATTGTTTTAAACTGAATTAGGGCACAGAATTTAGAACTTTTCCTAACAGCTCTCAAAAATGTATCTTGAACTGAATGTTCTGAAGTCCTTCTTTTATCTTATAAGCACAGAAATACAAAAAAAGAGAGAGAGAATACTATGAACAATTATATGCTAACAAAATGGACAAGTTTCCAGAAACATACAGTCCACCAAAACTGAATCAAGAAGAAATAGAAAATTTGAACAGACTGATCACTAGAGGTGGAATATAATCAGTAATAATAATTTTCAAATAGCTCCCTGAAAACAAAAGTCCAGGACCGGATGTCTTCACTGGGGAGTTCTACCAAACACTGCAAGCTTTAAAAGAAACTGGCTTGGATGGAGTGGCTCACTAGATAGCCCCCCAAAAGGCAGGATTAGAGTTTTCATTAGTTAGTTGTTCGTTGGGCGCACGTGACAGGCCGGGGTTGGGCCGGGGATGGCATCAGCCGGAAGCAGACAGGCACAGGCAGTGGAAACAGCACTGGGAAAGCAAATACATCACAAAATCAAATATAGTCCTTGGGTGAGGAAACAGGTCGCTCTGACAATTCTGGTCTGGCCAGACAGAGGGTGTGCATTCAAAAGGAGAACAGCAAGAGATGGAATCCAGAAAGTCGGTACACAAACAACTCTGCTGGTTCAGCTGCTGGAACGACAGACTTTGCCCAGATCCCTCAGGATATTACGTTCCTGCCAGAATTACTGGCACTCGATACCTTACACAGCATCTCTAGTAAAACTGAGTTGTACCTTCATCAGTGTGTTTTGTGGATTTTTGGTGTCTCAGAGTTTTCATTAATTGGTTTGTTCATTGGGCCCACATGATAGGAAGGGGAGGGGCTGATAACTGCATTAGCCAGAAGCAGGCAGGTGAACAAAGAAGAACTTACACAGATACTTCTCAGACTCTTCCAGAAGATTGAAGAGGAGGGAGCACCCTGCAAACTCCTTCTGTGATGCCACCATCACCCTGATACCAAACCCAGACAAAGCCACTACCAAGAACGAAACTTATAGGCCAATATCTTTGATGAATATAGGTACAAAATTCTCAGTAGAACATTAGCAAACTGAATTTAACAATACATATAAAGATCATACACTTTGAAACTTTCTTTTATGAAGTGTCCCTGAAATCCATGTCAATATTTAAGTGGTCATACAATATGTGGTCTTTTAGGAATAGATATACATTATTTAATCGCAAGACAAATGTGTGATAACAAATGTAGAATTAATTTAAATGGTACTATAAAAAATTTTTATCAAGAAAATAGTGAATGATATTAAAATGATAAATAAAAGATTACTGTGTCCTGTCTACCATATTCTTTCAGATTATCTCCACTTTTCATTGTCTTTGTGCTATTTACAACTCTGTAAGTTATAGAAAACTGGTAACACAGCAAATGATGTTCATCCATAGAAATATTGTCCCGTGGAAAATATTTGATTATTGCCCTGTGGATAATAACCTTTTTTGCAGCTAGTAAGTAAATTATTTTTAGTATTCCTGAATTCCTACCCAAGTATCTGTCATTTGTATCTGTCTTTGATCCAGTTGTAACATATTACCGGTTCCTTCATTAATTAATGAAATCATATAACATTTTTAACAAGTGTAAACTTGTATTTGTAGAAGAATGGTGATTTTACTTTAAAAATTACTCTTTTGACAACTTCCAGTGTAATTTAAATGCTTATTTTACTAAAATTTGTCATTTTTAATTGAATTTTTATATCAAATTATCTATCACTTGTGCTGTCTTCATTTTATCTGGGTTTGCACTTTGTAATATTTTTCCTTGTAATGCAAGATTGGAAACTAGAATTGCCAGTAAGATATTTTCTTGTTTTTTTTGTAAAGTAATACATATTATATATGAATAAACCATAAATATGATAGTGTAATATTATTTTACTTCATCTTCAATTTTTAAGAAAAATTAAATCAACAACTATATGAATACTCTTAGGACTGGAAAAGCATGTAAGAAGATGAGGTTACAATTTATGCAAGTCTATGCTGACTCAACTTCAGAAACTCTCATTTAAAAATGAGTATTCATATTTACACTAAGTTTGAGTTAAAATACGAAAACATTTAATTGTGTCTGTTGTCAACAAGAACCACTAAGCACTGAGGATACAAATTTGAGTAAGTTTTGGTGCTTGCTTTCAGGAAGCATGAAGTTTAGAACTAAAAATCGATGCTAAGGTATTCTTTCTGGCTTTAGTATTATACACAAACTGAACAGCTGATCTAATGCTGTTATCTAATGAGCAGTTAATGTGAGATAAATTATAATGGTCTCATTTTTTATAAAGAGGTGTTTCCAGTTAATAGTACATAGTCGTGACTAACGACTCCAAATGGAGTCTTACTTGCCATTTGAAAATAGATTTAGTCTAAGTGCTCAAAACATATGGTTTGTTCAGTTTAATTCATGTAATAATAATGTATTTAGCATTTACCATGTTCTATGCACAATGTTAGTAAAATTAAAAAAAAAAACATTTATTTGGCATAGATTCTTCCCTTAGCTGAGCAAATACAAATGTTGTTGGTGAAGGAGAAAGAAAAAACATAAATAATTCAGTGCATGAAAATGCCATAGGAATTACAACAGAATTATGAACAAAGAATTAAGGTAGTGACAATGAAGCAATTTAAGCCCAAATGGTGTACAAAAGTTTTCACCCAGAAGGCAACTTTTGAATTGTGGCTTACAGAGGTTCACTTGGCTAGAAAAAAAGAGAGGTATGCATTCCAGAAAAAGACTCAGTGTGTGCTGTCTTATGGATGCGTAAAGTAAGTGTAAATAATGCACAGGTATGCAGTGCAACATGGCGAGGAGGAACCTGGGTGACTGAGGGATGGAAAGCAAAATGGAAGGGGCTGAAAGTGTGAAACACATCAGGGGAATTATATTGAAATCTATTTATGAAGAATTTTGTATTCTGTTACAGAGTTAGCTAACGATCTGTAGGGAACTGTGTATGAAACAAAATAATTTAATCTGGGAAAGGGTAGGATCTAAAGTAAGGGGAGAGTAAAGGCAAGAAGTTCAGTTAAGAAGTCTGATCATTTTTAATGTGTCAATTTTCTTGTCATTTATTAAGGTGTCAATTCATAATTGTGTGTTATTTTTTAAGAGGGCATTCTAAGCCCAATATTAAAATAAGTCGTACTTCTTTAGAAACCTTTAGACCCCAGTAACTGAGACTTATACCTTCATCATGACCAGATGCCTTAGCAGCTCCCAATAGATTTGTGCTTTATAGTCATTCCATCTTAAAGCACATTTTCAGGAAAAAATACATGACAAGTAATTTACATTTTAGTGTGAATCAAACAAATTATTTATCTTTTCCTTTGTGTTTCACATTTGAAATCTAATCAATGAAGCTAAAGCTAATATTTCATTATGTAACATTCCAGATATCCATCAACAAGTTGCTACTTGTCCTGTGGCATTTGCTACAGCATGACAAGGGTACTGATTAATTACTCTACCGCCTGTATGGGAAGTGTCCCTATTAGAAGTCAAGATTAAGATCCGGAGATGACTGGTTTTTGTTTTTTTGTCATTTTGACATTATGGATTCCTGAATTCAAAATTGTATAGTCGCATACAACTTTTCGCATCCACACTTTGTTCAACGCATTGGTGAAAAGCAGGAGGCACCTAAATACAACATTTGACTGGCTGGAGCCCTGAAGTGTTTCCTTTGAGAGGTGGGCATTCCCGTGAATACAGCCAAATATTTTAGTAAAAGTGAAAGGACTGCTTCTCGCCAACATTTTCCTGAAGCTAGGAATTGGATACCTTCTATCAGATTTTGATTCTTGAGACTTTTGACTTGATTTATGATTTTACAGAATTATAAACCCCATTTGGAAAATAGTTTCAAAAATAATAGCTTCAACTTTCCAGCATCAGAATTATCTTCTATGCAACAAATAGCTTAGCCAGTATTTAAAAATGGGCTAACTAGTCTGCTTTCTGGGCCCCAGTATTGCCAATAATCTCTATGCTACAATATTTACTTAGCATTTATCTTAAAAAAAAAAAAAAAAGGTCTGGTTGAGGGGGGCAGGTAGAGCTCAATGGTAGAGTGTGTGCTTAGCATGCCTGAGGTCCTGGGTTCAATCCCCAGTACCCCCATTAAAAAAGTAATAAACAGACAAACAAAACCTATTTAACTTTTGTCCCCACTCCAAACAAATCTGGTTGAGTTACAATTTTGCCATAAATTTCACCTTTCTCTTTAGATATACAGTTCTACATTCTCAAACACACCGTCATGTGAACATTACCAAAATTAAGGCAATAAATATTTCCATCACCCTGAAAGCTCCTTCTTGTCACTTTATAATTATTCCTTTCTCTCCAGCAGCAGCCTCTGGCAATCACTGACCTGTTTGGTTTTTTTTTTTTTTTTTTTGTCTCTATAGTTTTGCTTTTTCCTGAAATATCATGTAAATGGAACAATCAAGAATGTAGCCATCATAATGATTTATTTTCTTTAGCATCTTTGCGATTCATCTGTGTTGCTGTATTGCTCTGTAGAATTTCATTGGAGAGATGCACTATGTTCTATCCACTCACCAGCTGTAGGCATTTTGATTGTTTTGAGTTTTGGGAGATTATGAAGTTAATCTCTGTAATATAATAGGCTTTAAACGTTTGTGAACAGGATTTTGTGTAGACATATGTTTTCACGTATCCTGCATAAACATCTAGAAGTGTCATTTCAGGTCATATGGTAACTATATAAGCAACTGCCAACATGTTTTCCAAAGTAGCTGTATCATTTTTCCATTTTCACTAGCAACATATGAGAGTACCAATTGCTCCACACCCTCACCAACTCTTGATGTTGACAGGTGTGTAGTTATATCTCATGTTACGGTTGTGCAGTGCTATCTCACTGTGATCTTAATTTGCATTTCTCTAATGGTGGATGATGTTGAGTAGCATTTTATATGTTTATCTGTCATCCTTAAATCTTGAGAAAAATATGTCCTCAAATCTTTTGCCTTTTTTTCTTAGTAGTTTGTTTCCTTATTATTGTGTTTTGAATGACCTTTATATTTTCGGAATGATACCTTTATTAGATATATGTCTTGCAAATATCTTCTCCCAGTATACAGTTGTCTTTTTAATTTTCTTAGTAGCATATTTGCAAAAGGAGAAATTTTTAATTTTGAAGAAGTACAATATAATTTTTATCTTTTATGATTTGTCCTTTCTTATGTCCCATTAAAAAAATTACCTTACCAAAGGACATATTTTCTCCTATTTTTAAAAATATTTGTATATAACTTCAATTCATTTTTTTAGTTAATTTTGTATATGGCACAAGGTAAGTATTAATATTTTTTGCATACAGATATTCATTTCCATTATCATTTGTTGAAAAGACTACCATTTTTCCATTCATTACCTCAACAATTTTACTGAAAATTATTTGATCATATTTGTTTGAGTCTATTTCTGGGCTCTCTCTTTTGTTTTATTAATCTATGGGCCTATTCTTGCATACACACCACAGTTTGTTGATTGTTATATCTTTATAGTAGGTCTTCAAATCAGGTAATATAATCTTGCAACTTTGTTCTTATTCCAAAATGCTTTGGATATTCCCTCTTTTTTTTTTTGCATTTCCAAATGCATTTTAAAAGCAGCTTTTTTGTTTCTACCAAAAATCATGCTGGAATTTTGGTTGGGATTTTGCTGAATAGGTAGACCTTGATTACTAGATTACCCAGCCAGTGTTTGTACAGCTTGTCTGAAGTTTTTTGTTTCAATAATGTTTTATACTTTACAGCATACAAACTTGCATATGTTTTTGAGAATGTGTGTGTAAGTATTTCATGGTTTTGGTGCTATTTCAAATTTTACTTTGAAAAATGATTTCCCATTGCCCATTGCCTGCATATAGAAGAATTATTGAATTTGTATCTCACGTTCTTGTGAAATTCACTTTTTAGTTCCATTAACTTTCGTTTTTATAGACTCTTTGGGAAAATCTATGTAGACAATAAAGTCATATAATTACTTGCATTCCAATCTATATAACATTTATTAATTTTTATTGTCTTTTTGCACTGGCTAAGAATCTACCATGATGTTGAACAGAACTGTTAGATACTCATCCTTTCCTTGTTCCCAATTTTAAAAGGAAAGCAACCTATTTTTAAATCATGAAATACAATATTAGTAATAAATTTTTCTACAGATATTCTTTATCAGAATTAGGAAGTTCCCTTCTAATTCCTAGTTTTCTCTGGGCTTTTATCATAAATGGATGTTAAGTTTTGTCACTTCCTTCTTCTGCATATTGTACACGGTCGTACGGTTTGTCCTCTTTAGTCTGTTGATACAGTAAATTACACTGATGGATTTTAAAATGTTTAACCAACCTTGCATTCCTTGGATAACTACCTTTACCCCCTCTTGGATGTGGTGTGCTATTTTTTAAATTTATTACTGGATTGGATTTGCAAATACTTTAATGAGGATTTTTGTTTCCATACCAATGAATAATAATATTGGTCTATATTCCTGTTCCTTGTAATATTTTTGTTGTATAACATTTTCAGTATCAGAATAATAATGGACTTGTAAAATAAGTTAGAAGTGTCCCCTCCTATTGTATTTTCTAGAAAATTTTGCACATAGTTAATATTGTTTTGTCCTTAAATGCTTGGTAGAATTTGGCAGAAGCAGCCCACTTGGGCTATTCGTTTTCTTTATTGGAGAAAGTTGACTAAGATGCCAGTTTACTTTAGTAGGTGTATAACTATCCAAGTTATAAATGTCTTCTCAGATGAACTTTGGAATTTTGTGTATTTTAAGGAATTTAGCCATTTCGCCCTATTTGACGAATTTATGGGTGTAAAATTGTTCATATTATTTTTGTATTATAGTTTAAGGTCAGTAGAATCTTTAGTGAAATATACTCTTTCTTTCCTGATATCAGTTATTTGTATAACCGTTTTCTTTTCAGTGTAGCTAGGTTTATCTAGTTGTTAGTTTTTTTAAATCTTACATAACTTGACATTTCATTCAAAGCTTCTTGAATATTTAAGGCATTTAGTAATAAAAACATGAACTACAGCAAAAAAAAAAAAGCCTCTTTTTTTCCTTCTTCCCTTTCTTTGATGTTTTAGTTTCATTCAAGTTGTATTAATTTCTGGATGTGCTTTTGGGCTGCTTAACTATTTTTGCATAGTTATCAATATTCAAATACCAAACATAATGTTGAAAAGGATGACATATTTTCCTGCATCTTAGATGTCCTAAGTTTAGCTCATTATTTCTGAAATTATTCTTCAGTGTCGACCTTGAATGCATTAGTCTTCTCTCTGAAATGAATGTTTAAGAAAGAAAATAATGATTACCTCTCTATTCATCTCAAAAACAACTTATCTGTAAGATGGTTACATTAACTAATATGGCCACTCGTAAAAAAGTCACAGACTAGATTCTTGCTATAACAATATAATCAGTTTTAGTAAAACAGAAATTATATCAGAAATCCTTGCTTTTACCAAAAAAGCTCTCTGGGATAAATATATCATGGTATATTTTTCACAAAATATTCATTAGTTTTTAACACCAGATTACAAAGCAATAGATAAGTAAGAATGATGGAGAAAAAAAAAGACTCCCTCTAGGGTTAACCCCGTCATTCACTTCTCAGCCTTCTTACCACCTCTTCCCTGCTTGTAGTTAATTTGGCATACTTCCAGTGCTTAGAAGGCACCATGCTGATTCGTACCTCCATGTGCTTTATCCATAATTCTCACACTGCCTGGAATGTTCTCCACAAGCCACCACCAGCTCGGTCCCCAACGGCAGAGCTCTTTCTCTTCTTACAAATTTAAATCAGTTGGTCCCACCTATGACCTCTTCCCTGATGCTCCCCTGGCTCTAGAGAAAACTGAAAATGTCCCATTTGTGTCTCACACATCCCATACAGGATTCCATCAATCTACCTATAACTAATTGTTCCATGTTTCTTGACAAGAATGAATCCCTCCAGAAGCATATGCTTTTTAAAAACAGAGATTGTTAACATATTTGTCCTTGTCCACTAGACTGGCAAGTTGATTATATGCAGGAAGTCATATATTTATTCTCTGAGTGAAGGAGTGAGTAAGTGAATGAATGAATGAATATATAAAATTATCCTGAATCCATCTTGAACCCAGGTACCAGTGGGATACCTAGGTGAATTTCTTATAATTGAATACAAATATTATACAAATATTACTTATTTCTGTGCTTTGATGTGGAGGAAAATGTTCATCTTTCATTACAGATCCCAGATCAAGGTTGCATTCCATCCTCATAGTCCACCATCACATCTATCCTCTCTCGGTTTCAAAATTACTTCTGGGTATAAGACCTATGCCTTAAGGCATGAATATTTCCTCATTTTGTACAACAGTATTTAAAAGGAGTAAATAAACTATTTTAATCTTTTCTCACTTTGCTATTTTATACTTTTGAATGGGAGATTCTATTTATTTCATTTATCCTGTAATAAATATTCACTTGTTTAGAATTAAGTAAATACCTAGCCATGTCTCCAAACCTTCCCCTACTGCACAATGCCCAAGTCGGCGGTATATTTGTAAGTAGCATAATGAATAGTCATATAACTGCTTGTGATTGATTTAATATGTGAGTAAAATCGAGGGTTTCAGGAGAGAAGGGGGCCCCTTATACTATCTCTTATCTCTCCAATTAAAAAAAAAGGTAGGTTCTATCCCTTAAATACTAGGTTTTATAAAAAAGGCTGATCACAGAGGGACTCTAGCCTTCATTTCTCCTCTTGCATTTTTTGTTGCTTTTTTCCTCAGGACTTCCCCAATAAAATGAGTGAGACATACCTGGCCATTGACTATTGAATTTTTTTGTATTCTTTATACGTGCGGTTTCAACCATTATTTTTGATTACCTGTTCTGGCATGATCACAATTTCCTGTAATATTTCTTTTCTCTCCCAGGGGAAATTAATGTCTGCTCTTAGCATTTGTCCCTTATTTTCTTTGTGAAAACTGAGACAAGGAAGCAAGAAATTAATTTAATATTTTAGCAATATCTATTTCAGTGGTCGATAATTTATTCTTATAATTTTTACTCTGTAGGCTTCTTCAGAGTGACCTCTGGTCCTCTCTATGCTTGAAACACATTTTCTATAATATTTTGACCTCCTGTGATATTTTTCATTCATTTCTCACCTTGCCTTTCCCTTTCATTCTGCTCTCACTACTGTGCCCTTTGTCTCTTTTTGCAATTCCGCATAACCAATATTTTATACTTCATATCTGAGCTCATATACTTGATTGCTTTTTACAAATCATTTTTCATCCATATTGGATTTCTTTAAATTTCTGTGATATTTGCTTTTAGGGTATACATAAACACAATCCTTCGGGAGCACTGAACATTAATTTACTTTGGAACATGCTCCAATTTTTCTTTTCGTCCTGTTTTAATCTATACTATAAATAAATAAACATCTCACTATTTTTTATTCCAAAAACAGTACTGCAGTTTACCGGTACCTATTTCCTTATTTGTTTTAAATTTTTATACTTTTTTTTTCCAGCTGTATTGAGAACAATTGATATGTATCACTGTACATTTTCTCATTTGTTAATTTCTTTATTCTCTCATTCATCTCAAGACATTCCTTAGCATTTCTTTATTTCTTGGTATTTCATACTTGTGTTTACGCATCTTAGGGTATGGCTCTGTCTTGTGTTAATCAACTTAATACAGTAACTATGCTCCTATACTTGGATTCTCCTTTAGCTGCCTAGCCATTCCCATCGCACAGAGGACACATGCACATGGATATGAATCTTCTTTCCAAATTAATGTTCTTCTTTCACATATTTTATACTTGCTTGCCATTTTCAATATTTCTAAAATAAAACCTTTGAACATAATTATTTTTATATCTTTATAAAATATGCCTTGTGCTTTTTAAAATTTTGTAAGCTGTGCCTTTTTAATTAAACTTTATTTTGAGGTTATTGTAGATTATTTTTGAATTTTTCAGGTATAAATATCTTCTGCTATAACTTGCACTCTGTCATATTTTTTTCTTGGCTGTAACTTATTTATTTATTGGGTACATTTATTGAGTCCTATATACATGTCAGATATTCTAATGTTGGGGATCCAATAGACTAATGGGTATGCTTTTTACATAATCATAATTCAACAAAAAATTTTTAAATAAAGTTCCATTAAAATTTGAGATAAATACTACAACTGTGAAGGGTGTACTGTGAAAAACTCTTTTAGAAAATTTTGGTTTGAATTTTGAGGAAGAGGTCAGAATGTTTTCTCCAAAGAAATTTATCTTTAAATTAAGATTAAAAGCAACAGTAAGGGTTACCTAATTACTTTAACCCAGGTTCCTCTCAAAACTGGAGACGGTTGGAGATTTTCCCAAGGATCAAGAATTTTGAAAGACTGGGGAAAATCATAAAAGAAGGAAGAACTGGTCTGTGCTATGAGCATTTAGGACTCAATTTTGCAAGAATGTTTTGAGGAGTGTATAGGATACTTTCTATAATTTTCCATCTCGGATGCCATAGGAAGAACCAGTGATTCATCAGCTTCCTTTCCCTGTTGGTCGAGGGGATATTTTTAACTATCAGCACTTCCAGGTGGCCCCTGTGTGTGCGCCACGCAGGTTCCCACCTGCCTCTACCTCATACGGCCGTGTGGAAAAAGCCCAGGGCAGAAAGTGAATGATGCAAGTCACAACCTTGAGTTGAAACGCTGCAGTCTGAAGGATTTTAAGTCTTCATGCACCTATTCCTTGAATCCAGGGATGGAATGAGAGATGTGGCCCAGCGTATATGAAGTTACCCTTAAGAGGCCTGGGTCTAGCCAAGAAACCATTAAAACAGCAGAATTTGCAAAGTCGAGAGGCAGGAATTAATTGGGCATATTCAAAGTAATTAAAGACGTCCAGTGACCTAGAGAAGAGTGGAAGGGGACAAAGGAGGAGTCTTGGAGGAGACTGAATATAGCCAGGTTAAATAAGCTGTACTCTATTCCTGAAGCACTAAAAAGTTTTTGAAATGTGCTACACAAGGGATATTTTCTGAATCATGACCTCCTATCTTCAGCACCCATTGTTAAATATATCATTTTCTGTACTTTTCCCAATTCACAATGTTTAGAGTCAGAATTAGACTGACAAGAGTGTTGTATGCAAAAATTATTATCCTAGATTGTAGGCCAGGCAAAAAGCTGCCTTTGGATCAAGAAGCCATTCCTGGTTCCCAGTCAGCTCTATCTGGAGAAGTCCAGGGTGTGGCAGGCACACAGGCTGGCATCTCTAAAGTAGATGGTGCTTGAGTATTTTAACATTCATTTTACCCATCAGATAATAGAGAACTGTGTACCAAAACATTCTTCTCCAACCTACTCTGGAAGGCAGAGAGGCACCTGCAGACACCAACAAAGCATCAGTGCCATCTTCACACTCTGTAGAGAAAGGAGGGTGTTGAATATTCTATCACTGAAAGTGAGGAGAAGGAAAAAGCAAGGTCATAAAGGTTCAGGAAATAAATAATAAGCTCTATTGGTTGCTAATAACCTTTAGTTTAGAAACCTTGTTGAATCCAGATCATTGTAGATTTTCAGGCAGCTATAAGATGTGTAAGTTCTGAGGACCCAATGTGCAGCATGGTAAATATAGATAACACTGTACTGTATGCTTGAAATTTGCTAAGAGAGTAAATTTTAAGTGTTCTGAACACACACACACACACACACACACACACACGGTAGTGTGAGGTGACAGATGTGTTACTTAGCTTTGTGGTAATCATTTCACGATATACATGTAAAATAAATGATCAGATTATACACCTTAAATGTGTGCAATCTTTATTTGTTAGATATCAGTAAAGCTAGGGAAAGGAAGAAAAAATACAGAAAGAGCCCATGCATTCTTTATCCAGCGCCCCCCAGAGGCAACATTCTGCAAAACTATGATATAATAGCACAACCAGGGCATTAACACTGACACAGTAAAAACACGGAACATTGGCAACCCCGCAGGGATCACTCCTGCTTCAGTTGTATAGCCACACCTACTTGTCATGTCAGGAATTATATAGAAGTAGGATGCAAGCTTGTTGGATTGGCCTTTATTTACTCAGTGTAATTCCCTAGAGATTCATCCAAGTCGTTACAGGTCTAAATAATTTTTTTCTTTTTATTACTAAGCAGTATCCCATGGTATATATGTACTACAATTTATGTAACCATTCACCTGCTGCAGGATGCCTATGTAGCTTCCACGTTTTGATTATTATGAATAAAGCTGCTACAAATATTCATGTGCAGGTTTTCGTGTGAACCTAGTGTTTCATTTCTCTGTGATGAGTGCCAAGGAATGCAATTTCTGGGTCGTTTGGTACTTGCCTATGAAGTTTTTAAAGAAACTGCCAAAATGGTCCCAGAATGGCTGTTCCATTTTATATTTCCACCAGCAATGTAGGAATGATCCAGTTTCTCTGCATCCTCGCCAGCATGTCACCGTTTTTCAACTGAGTCATTTTGGTAAGTGTTGTAGTGATATCTCATTATGGTTTTAATTTGCATTTCCCTAATGACTAATAATGTTGAACGTCTTTTTATGTGCTTACTTGCCATCTGGATAGCTTCTTTGATGTATGTCTTTTTTTTGTTTGTTTTCCTCCAGTTTTATTGAGATATAGTTGACAGCACTGTGTAAGTTTAAGGTGTACAGCTAATGTTTTGACTTACATACATCATGACATGATTATCACAATAAGTTTAGTGAACATCCATCATCTTATACAGATATAAAATTGAAGAGATAGAAAAGAAATATTTTTTCCTTGTGATGAGAACTCAGGATTTATTCTTAATACCTTTCATATAAAACATACAGGAGTGTTAATTATATTTTTCATGTTGTACATTACATTTTTAGAACTTATTTATCTTACTCCTAGAAGTTTGTAGCACCCTTTAACTGTCTTCATCCAATTCCACCTCTCCCAATGTCCCCCCAACTCTGGTAACCACAAAAATACTTGTGCCTTTTAATTTTTTTTTCCAATTGAATTATTTTTTACTGTTGAGTTGTGAGAGTTCTTTAGGTATTCTAGATGCTGGTCTATGGTCAGTTATGTAGTTTGTAAACGTTTTCCTCCAGTCTGGAGCTTGTCTTTTCAGCTTCTTAAAAGGGTCTTTCACAGAGCAAAAGATTTTCATTGCTTTCCTTTTGAATCTGGGCTGGTCTTACTGAGTGTCTTCACCAGTAAAATGTGATGGAAGTGAAACTTTGGGACTTAAGAAGGTAGACCATGAAATTTCAGGCTTCTTTTGGGTGCGACAGTTACTCAGATTTGCTGTGGTTTTGGGAACACTGATGGTTCTGAGGACTAGTGGTCATTTATTCGGTGGAATGTCACTCAGTCAAGATTCAGCTGCTGTTTTTCTCATCACACTGTGGTGGTGACTTTGCAGGAGGAAGACCACAGAGGTAAAGCACCATGCTTACCACATCCTACCAGGTGTACATGGTGATTTCTATTTGCTAACATTTTATGGAGGCTTTTTGAGTCTGTGTTCAGAAGATTTATTGGTCTGCAGCTTTCCTTTCTTGTAATGTCTTTAATGGTTTTGGTCTGTAGCTTTTCTATACGTAATGCCTTTATCTGGCTTTGATATTAGGGTAAAGCTGGCCTCAGAAAATGAAGTAGGAAATGTCTCTGGTGCATATACTTCCTGGAAAAGATTGAGGAGAATTATTGGTATCATGTCTTACTTGAATGTGTGGTAGAATTCACCAGTGAAATCATCTGGGGCTAGTGTTTTCTTTTAAGGAAGGTTTCTAGTTATTCAATATCTTTACTAAGTTTAGGCCTATTCAGATTATTTCTCCTTTTGGGAGTTTTAGTGGATTTTGTCCTTCTAGGAATTGGCCCATTTCATCTAAGTTATCAAATTTGTGGGCATAGAGTTAGTTCATAGAGTTCCTTTCTTACCCCTTTAATGTTCCTGGTTTCACTAGCTATGGTGGTCAGGAACTGAGCTGAGCTCAGGACAGCTGAGCTGTCCAGGGTCAGAGTGGTCGGTTAAGACAATAAGCCAAATTGAAGGCCAGAATCGCGCCTTCAGTCACTGACTGTGAAAGTGTAAGTAAGAGGTTAGACCCAAGTGCTAACTCTTCCCCATCCCCCGTGCAGTCTTCCCCTTGGAATGGTACTAGTTAAGGACCAGGTGAATCAGTACACATGTGGGAATGTGCACCTAACAAAAGACTTCTTTGTTTTATAAGACAGAGAGACTGAGAGAGAGGGGCGGGGAAGCTCAGACTGCATAAGCACTGACTACCGGATCAGGGCGAAGAAGAATGTCTTCAAGTCTTGTCCCCCATGAGCAGATGGGGTGGGGCATCTCAGTAGACACACCTCAGGAAGGCCTCAGCTGAAAGCCTTCGAAAATGTGGCCTCTGAGTTGAGGCATCTGAGCAAGTAGTTACACCCACGTCAGAGCACGGCCCGCCAGCGCAGCCCGAGTCCTTGACTGCAGCTCCCCCCGAGACTGAGCACCAAGTCAGCGAGGGGAGGGCAGAGCTTCACCATGAAGTCTGCCAGCTAAGCCTTGGTAATTGCCTACGGTTGGGCCTCAAAGATTACACAGGTTTTTGTTCAGGGTTTTGGGGCCTCTTTCTTGTCTGATACTGGTAATTTGTGATATCTTTTTCTTGGTTAGATTGACCAGCACTTTATCAATGTATTAATTTTTTCGAAGAACCAGGTTTTTTGTTTTGTTTTGCTTTTGGTCCATAGAATTCCTATTTTCAACTCCACTGATTTCTGCTTGAATTTTTATTATTTCCTTTCCTCTACTTACTTGGGATTTAATTTGCTCTCCTTCTGGTTTTCTAAGATGGAAACTTCAGTTATTAACGTTTCGATCTTTCCCCTTTTCTAATTCATGCACTGCCTACTAAAAACGTCCCTCTAAGCACTACTTTAACTGCATCTCACAAATTTTGATAAGCTATATGTTTATTTTCACTCAGTTTTAAATCATTGGTATTTTTCTTGAAACTTCTACATTGACCAATAGGTTACAGGTGTATTTTTAAATCCCCAACATTTTGGGATTTCCAGTGATCTTTCTGTTATTGACTTCGTGTTGAAAGGTGGATATGCTGTATTTGGTAATAGGAACGGAGGTTAAAAGGCCTTTATTACGAACATCTTTTAATCTGGTTAGGAGTCGGCTTGTGTTGAATGTTTGCTACAGCTTGTTTCCGGAGGACTTCAGTTCCTCTACTGTCTTGTTTTGTTCTCTCTTGTTGCCTTCGAGCTTCTCAAAGAAGTCCTCCTGAGACAGAGTCTGTCTTTCAGATCTTTCAGTTATGATATACTGATACACTGGAGCATCATCGGTGTGTTGGCAGGTTGTAGAGGAGGGAAAGCATTCGGTACTTGAATGATGAGATCTTAATCCTTTAATGAACCGTGTCCTAAGCTGTGAAATCCATGGATTTTTTTTTTTTTTTTTCTGCTAGTTTGTTCTTTGCTTTTCGTTCATTGTTTTAGCTCCCCACCTTCCCCTTTGATGCAGCAGGAAAGATAGAGGAAAATCAAGTTGAAGAAATACCCTTACCCTGAGCGTGGAAAGGCTGTTATACAGTCTTCCTCTGAGAGTAAGTCTTTGCCATGAGAAATACTCAGGGCATGTGTCAAAGTGGTTACTTTTCCCTCCCCCTGCAAGAATCAGGACTGGACCTGTCAAGGCTTTTGACCATGAGGGTCTGGTGGGTGTTTCTGAGATGAAGCCCATGGGAGTATGGGCTCCCCACTAAGCCTACAGCTCCCAGGGGCATCTCAGTCCTCGTGCTATCCCACTGTGAGCCCCCAGCAACTCAGCCAGATCACCTTGTGAGTGTTCCTACGGGTTCTTGGCTTCCACAGCTTCTCTTCCAAGTCTGCAGAGCTCAGTGGGGACCCTCTTAGCCTGTGTCTCCAGGTTTGGCATGGTGGGTTATTCTATTGAGTTAGCCAACAGCTCCAGTAAATCTGTTGACTTTCATTTTGTCCAGTTTTTCTTGTAAACTTGGGACTGACCACATCCAAGCTACATGCTGGGGTGGAACCAGAAGCCCCTGTGTTCTTTTTTGACAAATATATAATATTATTTTCCTTCCCAATCTTATATAGCCTGAGGAAGTTGAGGAGAGTGCCTAATCTTCTCCAGAAGTACTGTTTTCAGCTTGTATTCTCACAGTAGCTAAGATGGACTTGAGCTTAACTTTTAGGTCGTTTTCATTATAAGGATCTCTAAATTTATAAAGTTTATATCATGTATAAAAATCACTATTAACCAATACCACCCTCCCCCAAATCCTAACACCTATATACACAAGGAGAATCATTTTTTATGCATCTGTGTTTACAGACATCATTAAGATAATGGAGGCAGGGACAGAAACTACAATTTATTTAAAGCCAACTGTAGACTGGCCTAGGCTAACTTTTTGTATTTAGAGTTAATAATTTAGCTCTCACAACAGCCCTATCAGGTAGCCATTATGCCTAGAGTGCCCATGACAGATCAAAGATTTGGAATGCAAATCACATCCCCAAATTCATGTAGCAAAGACCTTTTAGAGTAAATGCTTATACCAAACTTATTTATCCCGGGCCTAATAAGAATACAAAAAAAGATTATTTTTTGTTTTGTAACAATGTCAAGCAATTGGCATATACCTGATCGATTATAAATGGGTCACAAAAGAAAAAGTGTTTGCTCTGCCTCTCTTCCTTTTTTTGTACTCTGTATCTTTTTTTTTTTTACCACATTGTAGATCCTCACCTGTTAGATTCTAATCACCTCCTAAAATGCTTCCTGCCTCAATATTTATTTTCTTCTTCGAAGTGCATTAAGATGGAGTATAGGCACTCTTGTGCTAAGACTGTAAATTCAGCTTTCTAGAAGCTCAACAAGTCAGCACCAAATATTCGTGTAATTCTTCGCAAGTGTATTCATCCACAGAAATAGTGCATTTTGTACTTTGTACAAAATCATCTGTTTCTTCTTGTGTTAGCTGCTAATCCCTCAGCCTAGCAAACCGTAATCCTACCTTCTCTAAATCCTATCTCGGAAAAGAAACTTTGTCTAGAGAAAAAGAGGAAACTTAATACAGCTTAAGGCGAACCAGTAAACCTTGACTTTGTCTACTCAAAATCTGCCCCAGCTGTAACATAGTGACAGTCGGGGCTTTAATGCAAAACACGTGCGTGCTTTATCATGCCAACTCCAACATCCTGAGAAATTTTGGCATTTTGATAGTTTTTTTTTTAATTTAGATGGTGACTTTTAAGCTTCTTAAACAAAAATAGAGTTGGAATAGCAATTAAATGGGGGTTGATAAAACCCTTTTCGTGGAAGTGTCATGTTACCAAATATCCTTAGACTCAGTTACAGTCACAGGTTCGTGCTATAGGAGATTTCACTCAGTAGGAAACGACCTTCTCCTCCCAGTAGGAAGTAGACTCCTTATCTGAACTTGAGGACTTGATTAGCAGTCTTACCTTTAGGAGTATGAAGCCTTGACGTTCAGCACGTATTTTGGAGCATCAGGTGTTTCCAAGTTGCCTGATTTACAGGAAAGGTCAGCGGCTCTCCGTGAGTTTCCTCCTCGGACTCCTGACTTGATCTGCGTTGTCAGTCAACCTGAGGATTAACTCTTCACCTCACAGCTTTTGTGAAGTTCTTCAGAATAAAAATAGTGTTTGATTACAATTATACTGATCTTGTACTTTTCCAAATATTAAAACCAAAAGCAAAAATACCTAGGCCAAACTGAATTTTGGTTCCAAATGGATATCTCGCTTTTTTCTCCGGGAAGTTAATTCTCTAAGATGCTATGTAGTCGCTCGATGGAAAACATATCAGGGAAAGATTTCTTTTCAGTATTTGAGATACTGGGCAAAAGTTGGCCTTGATGTGGTTTCCACTTTTTTATTTGGTTCTTGTAGACTATAGTTTCTAATTGTTGGGAATTGAAAATTTTAGCATATTTATATCTTACTACCTCTTTCTCTTCCATATACACATCTACTTTTTTGACTAAACGTCAAAGTGTTTTTGGATATTTGCAAAATAATTTCTTCAAGGCAGACAGCATGAAAACTGGGGAGAATAATTCCAGTGCATTTTTTCCAATAGCTCAGTGTTTCAGTAACCTGTTTAAAAGTAACAAATGTCAATGCTTAATAAAAAAAAATAGATGGTACTTGATAATACCAGACTGTCTTTCAATTATTTAGCATACTTCTGTGTTTTAGAGATATCCATGTACACCTGTTAATGGTTAAAAAATGATGTTAAAAGAACACAATTCATATTTTTAAATAAAGTTAACTGTAATTTGCAAACTCTAATGCAGTTAGTGTTGTAGGTTGGAGGTGATTTTTAAGCAGGGAGCACAGAAAAAAATGGAAAGCTTCTTATTTCTTGAAAAACAATATTCCTCTGGTTCTTTGGCAAAGCTAGGATAATATTATCTGTTGTCATATGTATATATTCTTTAGTTAACTAGGGTAATGACAATTTACATGTGTGTAACGCAATAAAAGAACTTATAGATGAGAAAATGAAGATGAGAAGAAGCTAAGAAGTAACAGGTTTATTCTGAATGAGATCTTCATGCTGCCAAGGCCAGCACTCCCATCCACATCCTTCTGTGTCTCATAGGAGAACATAAATATATATATATATATATATATATATATATATATATATATATATATATATATAAAGACTGAAAGTGATCAATATTTAAATCTGCTTTTTTTTAATTTGAGGGTCAAAAAAGTTGGACTTCTGGCTTTATAATTTTGATCCAACTGTTTTTACATAAAATAGTACTCATGAAAAATATGGGAATCTCTTCTCGCTTACAACCTCATAATTTTTCTAAAAATTGGGTTTGAAGCCCTTTCTCCAGAATAAATTGTATATCTAGTATTGTTATAATCATTCACTAGAAAGAGAATCATAATCCTAAAATCTTCTGGTTTTCTGATTTGTGAATACCGAAATGTTTAAGTGATTATACAAATTGCCCCATAGAAACTTGTAGCAAACTACTTTTCTCCATTTCAGGGGTCAGATCAAGAAGGAGTGTTTTTTGTTTTATTTTGTTTTGTTTTTCATATACTTTCAGCAACAGGACATTTTGTTTGTTGCTTTTAAATTGAGATAATTCCAAAGCACTAGATTACTATTTTATCATGAATTACAATTACATCAAGCTTCTAAAAGATATTAGACTTCACATCAATGTCCAACCCATCTGGTCCTCAAATTTTCCCTCTTCATCACCCTTTCCTTGTTTTCTCTTCCCCCCTCCTTGTACCTCTCTCTTCGTCCTCACACTTCCCCATAAACTGTTTCTGATTGTGAAAAATGATGAAACATAACTCTCACAAGTGTTATTTTAATGTGGCTTCATCACTGAGTCCAGGGCATTTTTACTATGTGACTTAACTATAGACAGACAGCTGTTCTGAATTAGATAGAGCATTTTTTTCAGTCCAGTTGAGTTAGGTCAAAGTTGTAAAAAAATCAATCGCAGATGTTTCAAATCCTGGCCATCATAACTCTTTAGCACTTATTGTTTATGCCATTCATTTGGAGCAAAGCACATGCTACCTTATATTTTAAATTATTTTTAGAATCCCCTTTCCCCTGTATTTCATTATAAGCTTCAGTGCCAACACAGTTCAAACTTCCTTGCAGACCTTGTATCTAACCCCGCACACATGTTTCATATGTATCTGTTAATTCAACATAATTCAAAACAACTAACATGTTTTGAGTACCTACTGTGGTTGACTCAAATAAGAAAAAAAGAATAGGTTGTTTTTTACATCTGAATCATAGAACCAATGTTCAAGGGGATTGTGGATCATTTGCGAGGAATCCTGTAAGTCCTATAAGTAATGCAAAGTTGTTAAGAATAGTGCTCTAAGAAGGTGCATGGTAGGACATGGAAGAAACTAGTTGCTTTATCCAGGTTGATAAAAACGTTAATAAAGCATTGCCATCTGTGACTTTTCTCAGAGGGAAGACATTTTAGTTGACTGGCATTGAAGGTAGTCCATGATAGATGAGCAATTGATCAATAAATACTGACTAGAAGGGATGGTTCCTGAACAAGCAAGGAAAATGAAAGGACCAAAATATTCAGGATTAGGAAGGGCCTAAGCAAATTATCTGATTTAATCAGAACACACTGAATATGAAGGTCAAAAGTGATAAAGGAGCCTGTGATTTTAACATGTAATCACTGGAAGGCAAGGTAGGCAGAAAAGTGGCTCCCAAAAATGTCCACAGCTTAATCTCTTAATGGGAAAAACGACTTTGCACATGTTACTAAAAGTATGTACTTTGAGATGGACTGATTAATCTGGATTATCAGGGTGGGTACAATTGAATCTCATGAAGTTTTAATATGATCAGGGAGAGATGTGATGTGGGAGAGATATGATGTGTCATTTTCCTGACTTTGAAGGTGAAGGAAGAGAGCCCTGAGCCCAGGAATGCAGACAGCCTCTTTAAATGCCTTGGAAAAGCAATGGAGTGGATTTTCCTTTAAAGCTTCCAGAAAGGAACATGGCCATGCTAACACCCTGAATTTAACCCAGTGAAACCCACGTTGAACTTCTGACCCACAAAACTATAAGATGATAAATCTATAAATGTTTTGAGGACCTAACTTCATGGTAATTGATTATAGCGGTAATAGAAAACAAATACAACGTCCTGTCATTTATATGGTTAAAATTAATTTATGAGGTTTGGGAGAGCTAATAAAGACTTTTGAACAAGGCAGTGATGTTGATTTATTTCATGCATATTAGGAAAATAAGATTTCTCCTCGTTTTTAATATGTAGTACAAAGTAAGTTAGATGTAGAAAAATAAAGTTTCCAAAAGAAATGGAAAGTAATGATTGTACACATGAAATTTCCTAGTCTTCAATAAGAAATTGGAAAGTCTAGGGTAACCTTTATAAGACAAAATAATATATTTAGTAAAATTCATAATTGCTGAAAATAAAACTTTAAATAGAAAAGGAAGGTATTTTGTCTTCTAATATTTTATTATAGTATTTCCAAACATATTGTAGAGTTTCAGAGTTGAAGCTTAGAATGAACGCTTATATAATCAAAACCTAGATTCTGTCATGGATATTATTGTACATGTTTTACCACACATCTGTTCATCTCTCCATTCTTCTATCTAGCCATCAATTCATGTCTTATTTAATACATTTCAAAGCAAATTGCAGCTATCAGTAGAATCCACTTTAAATATTTTAGCTTAATTTTCATTGGCTACAATTCCATATTTGTTTAAAATATCTTTTTGTGTAAATTTACATAAAGTGAAATGTACCAATCATAACAAGTTTTTTTCTAATGGCTGCAACTGTGCAACTGGACTTCTACCAAGATAAAGCCTATTACCGTCTTCTAGAGGCTCCCTCATTTTACACTGTGTGCTAGAGACAGCTGAACCAACTCACAAGAATGGATTATTGACACCTCTTCCCAGTTCTGTATTTGGTGACATTAAATTGGTAACGAAATTGGCCATGGTGGTAGTATTTATATCATGGAAATAGGTAAAAACTTCAAATTAAATCAAGACTCCCTTTCTGTCTCCCCTGAAGAGCTGGAGATAGTCAGATTTCTGATTTGTTTCCCCACCAAAAATTAGCTTTTCCTGTGCTGAAATTTCATAAAAATGAATTGCATAGTATGTATACTCTGCATAACGTAACTTAAAGTCAGCTGAATAATTGAGATTTATTCTTATTGCTGCAGGATCAGTAGTTTGAGATCTTTTTGTTTAATTTAGATATTTATTTATATATTCTTCTCTCTTAGAATTAGTTTCTCAGGATCTCAATGGTTTTGATATGTTGTGGTTTCATTTTTCATTTGATTCAAGTTTTTTTTTAAATTTCTCTTTTATCTTCTTCTTTGACCCATTGGTTGTTCAGGAGTGTGTTATTTAATTGCCATGTATTTGTGAATTTTCCAGCTTTCTCCTTGTAAATGAATTCTATTTTTGTGCCATTGTAATCGAAAAAGACATTTGGTGTGGTTTCAAACTTCTTCAATTTGCCAGGACTTTTTTGTGATCTAGCATATAATCGTTTCTTGAAAATGTTCCATGTTTTCTTGAGAAGAATGTATATTCTACTGCTTTTGGATAGAGTGTTCTATAATTGTCTGTCAGGTACATTTGATCTAAAGTATGATTCAAGTCCATTGTTTCCTTTGTTTGTTTGTTTGTTTTCTGTCTGGATAATCTATTTATTGCTAAAAGTGGGGTATTGAAGTCCCCTACTATTATTGCATTGTTGTCTATTTCTCCCTTCAGATCTGTTAGGATTTGTTAATATATTTAGGTGCTCTAATGTTGGACGCATATGGATGTATGAGTGTTTTATCTTCTTGATGAATTGATCTCTTTATCATTATATAAAACCTTCTTTGTCTCTTGGTACCCCTGTTGGCTTAAAGACTTTTTGTCTGAAATAAGTATAGCTACCCCTGCTCTTTTTTTTTTCCCCTTTGCATGAAAAATCTGCTATTCTTTTTTTGTGTGTGTGTGATTTTTTTAAGCTTCTTTTTTTTTTTTTAACTTTTTTTTATTGAGTTATAGTCATTCTACAATACTGCGTCAAATTCCAGTGCAGAGCACAATCCCTCAGTCACACATGAACATACATATATTCACCATCACCTTTTCCCTTCACTATGAGCTACCACAAGATCCTGCATACACTACCCTGTGCTACACAGTACAATCCCGCCTATTTATTCTACATTTTGAAATCCCAGTTATGAAACTGTCAAAATCACAAAAGGAGTAAAGGCAAATATAAAATTTAAAAAAATAGAATGTGTGTAAGTATATACATAAACAGAAGCATCTATGTTCACTGAAAACAAATGATATGGGTTGGAGAACTTTATAATATAGTTCTGCCTTTTAACAAATTCTTCCATACATAGACCTCAGATAAGCTGAACTCACTCTAAGAAACCCAAATTTAACTTAATTTGCTACTGGATCTCTTGGAACTGCTATTCTTGATTATATTCTTACCTTCACAAGTATGATTCTTTTATTGTTTTCAGGTTGCTAATAGCATCCTTTCATTTCAGTTTTAAGAACTGCTATTAGGATTTCTTTTAAAGGAAGTCTAATAGTTTCTCTCAGCCTTCCTTTTTGGTTCTGAGAAAGTCTTCATGTCTCCTTCACTTCTCAAGGACAGCATTGCAAAGTAAAATGTTCTGCTTTTTTATATTCTTTCAGATTTTTAAACTATATCATCTCACTCTCTTCTGTTTTGTAATGTTTCTGCTGAAAGTTGCCTTGGTAGTTTTATGGGGGTTCCCTTGTAGGTTACCAGCTTTTTTTTTTTCTCTTAACTGCTTTTAAGATTTTCCTTGTATTTTTTTTTACAGTTTTATTATATCTTGGAAAGGATATCTTTAAATTGATTTTGTTTGGTGATCTATGGGCTTCATGAAATTTAATATCTAAATCCCTCCCCAGATTTGGGAAGTTTTAAGTCATTATTTCCTTAAGTAAGTTTTCTGCTCCCTTATCTCCTTCTTCTCTTCTTCTCCTTCTGAAACACCAATAATTTACAAATTGATTCTTTTGATGGTATATCACGGATTATGTAAGCTTTCTTCACTTCTTTTTATTCTTTTTTCTTTATCCACTCTGAGGAGAGTAATTTCAAATTCTTGTCTTCAATCTCACAGATTTTGTCTTCTGCTTGATCGATTCTGCTGTTGATGCTCTCTGTTGCAGTTTTCATTTTATTCATTGTCTCTTCAGCTCCAGAATATTCATGTGATTTTTTAAAATGATTTCTACACTTTTGTTAAACTTCCCATTTTGATCATGTATAGCTTTTCTGATCTCATATATGTATATATATATATATATATATGATAGCTCATTGAGTTTCCTTCAAATATCTGTTTTGAATTATTTACCAGGTAAATTGCAGATCTCTAAGTGTTTGAGGTTAGTTACTGGTAAATTTTGATCTTTTGATGTCACATTTCCTTGATTTTCTTTCATTTTTGTTTAGGTGTTGCATTGCTGTCTTTATATTTGAAATACCACCTACCTCGTCCAGTCTAGAGTGATGGACCTCAAGAGAGAAATACTTTCTGTAGCACTGGTAGAGATTTTGAGGCCTTCTCAGATCTTCTATGCATACACTTACCCTCAAGTCATGTAGCTCATGACTTGATAATTGGGATTGTTGTGAGAGAGATGAGCCCTTTTGGAAATTCTATGTAGTTTAAAGAACTAAGAAAGAAAAAATGTTTACTAGACATTCAACATTTTTGATTCTCCTCATTTCCAACCTGAAGAACTTTCTTCAGAATTTCCTATAGTGCTGGTTCAATGGAAATGAACTCTCCATTGTTTTTTATATAAAAATTAATCTTTTCCATTTTTAGTGTCAATGGATATATTTATTCTTTATGAAACTATGGTTTGAAAATTAATTCCTCTCAAGACTGTAATAATGTTTTCCAATGCCTTCTAAACTTTGTTTTTGATAAAGTCAACATTCACTTGAAAATTATTCCCCTATATGGAAATATGTCACCCTTATAAAGCCTCTTTCAAGGTTTTCCTTTTATCATTGTTTTTCACCAGCTTGATTATGACACATCCAGGAGTGGATTTATTTGCTTTTAATAAAAATAAGTGGACATATTACCTCATGGGCTGCTTTTAGGTCTAGCGCAGGTGTCAAAGACTCAAAAAGTTTTTACAGAGAATTTGGTGATATCTTCTCTGAAAATTTCCTTTCTGGGATTCTCCTCTACTCTTTTGCAGCATTAGTTGCCCTGAACTTTTACCATTGAAGTTTCAGGACCAGAGCATCATTTACCACAGGCTGCCCTCAGGCTAAAAGACATAGCCATTGATACTTCACCCTTCATATTCCCATTTTTGGTATGTCAGCTCCCTCATTGATCAACTTGCTTTTGTCCATACTTCAAAGCATTTAGGTGGCGGTGTATTCTCTTCCCAGATTTTATAGTTTTTATCTGGTAGAGGGACAGGCCTGGTAGGAACTTCTCAGCCATACCAAAAGCAGAACTCCAAGGGTATGAATTTTTAATAAATAAATAAGCCATCAACATCTTTAAGTTGGATGAGTAAAATTCAAACCAACTGATTCCTGTTGTACTGCTCCTGGGCTCACTGATCTGGAAATACAACCAATTTCACACTCAACATAAAAGAACGATAATATGAAGAAACCATCTAGTGATTTCCTCTGAGAGGTTTTACTTTTCATAAAGGCAATTTGGGGGCCATCCTATATAATAGTATCATTTTATTTAATGACAGAATTTCACCACTTTTCCCTCCTACACTTTCATAAGACTTACAATATCTCTCATTTTTTCAAAGGAGAAACTAAGGCCAAGAGAAGAATGCTTTCACTAAAATAATATAATTATGGTAGATCTTATACAAATCCTGGTCTAACTAGGTCAAATCAATTCAACAAATATTTACTGAGCATTTTGCAAAGAGCAGTATATAAAGTTAAAAACTGTATGGTCTCTTTCCTTGAGAGGTTGACATTTTAGTAGTTGAAGGGTGACAGACATAAACAGAAATATTTTTAATTTACCAACTAAGTGCTATGAGAATTATAAACAGAATGCTAGGGAAACACACAGATGGGAAGCCAAACCCAAGGCTGTCATGAAAGGAACAAACTGTGTGTCATTCTTTTATGTCTGACTCTAGTCAAAGATAAAAGAGCTGATTCATAAAGGATCATTTTGTTAGTCAACTGAAGAATTGAAGCTCTCACTTCATCCAGGTCAGTGTTCCATTGTTTCAAAGAGGCCTTTCTCAACCATGGTAAACTTGCACCTCCCTTTCTACTACTTCTTCTCTCTTTCCTTTGTTTTATTTTTTCCTGAATTACTTGCTATCTTCTAACATATTATATATTTTCCTCCCCCTTTCCCCCCTCTCCCCCTAACTAATATGTAAGTTGTATGAGCACTGAGTTTTTTGTCTGTTATATTCACTGCTCTGTATAGACTGTTAGGACAGTTTCTGTGACACAGCAGGTTCTCAAATATTTGCTATGTAAATGCATTTGATAAATGTTGTAAGTGATAAATTATCAGGCAATAAGACTTGAATATTATTCCAAGGCTATATAAGGCTGCACCAAAATATCATACTAAGATGTTTGGAACTCATTTTGTGTGTGATAGGACATTATCAGAAAGAGAAAAATAACATGTTGACATGAATCACTGTGAAAAATGTGGAGATAATAGACCTGAGGGGCAAAAATGGAGTTATTACATTGATTGACTGACAAAACCTTTAAACTCATAAGATAAATAATTGTGAAATCAGTTTTCAACAGAGAATCTAGAGTTTTGTGAAATAGGAAAGAAAATCCAAAGAATTAATCCTTGAAGATTCACTTTTTGTGAATGATGACAATTCTATCTTAAGTAAATTCTGACATTTTAGTCAAGAAGCTGTGCTCTGAATATCTAAATTGAATAATCCTCACAAAAAATATAAAGGAAATAAAAGTTGTGTGAGCTTGAGATGGCAGAGACTGTTATACTAGAATAGAAAATACCATTCTAAGTACAGGTGTGAAAGAAAATGACATGACCTGCTTAGTGAGCCAAATTTGTTATGAATAAAGAAAAGATATATATGGGGGAAACTACAGATGAGAACAGATAATTAAGTAGTCATCCACTTACTCACCTCTTTACTCAACAAATATATATTAACCATCAAGTAGGTATTATGCTCTATTCCTGAGATACAATATGAGTAAATATCTGGACACAGACTCTGCCTTTAGGAGGTTTTATTACCGACTCCAAACTTGTACTGGTCACCACACAACAGACCGATAAATTAGGAGACAAGGTGTTGGGGCAAGGGATATAACGACTTTATTTGGAAAAGCAGCAGCCCGAGAAGATGGCAGACTAACATCCTGGAGAACCTCGTTCCCCAAGTCAGAGTTCAGGCTCTTCTTATACTAAAAAGGGGAGGGGTGTGGTTGGTTGTTGCAAACTTCTTGGTGTCAGAAGCCTTTGTTCTTGCAGCTGTCCGCATGGGTCAGGTGATGGTGCCCCTGTAGGCTTCCAACAAAACAAATTTTCTGTTCTGCAACTTTTCATCTTTATATGAATGGAAACGTGTTATACTCTTAAAGGTCAGAGCCTTGAGAATGGGCTGTCCTGTATATTTCAGGCTATTGGCAGCATTCTTTTACAAAAGGTGCAGAACCAGCATGACTCAGCACAGGAAACAGAGCACAGGAAAAGATCTAATAGGGAGTCAGATTTGTTTTTCCCTATTCCAGTTTATGTTCTAGACATTACTTCAGTATCAATTCAAACATATATTTGCCAGTTACAATGTGTGTTGCTGGACTAATAGTATACCAGGGAAACAAAACCTAAGGGCAATCAATAAAATCACTTTTAATGTCTTTCTTAATTATCAGAATACTAACTTTTCATCAGTGTTTCAATTAAAATGTTGGCCAGGGAGGAACTCTTGAAAAGTTTATATCTATTAAGGACTCTGCAATAGATTATAAGAATGGCTAAAATTCTCTAAACTATTGTACTGAATCTTTTGCAATGTGACTTTAAAGCTCCTTCCAATAAGAACTGAAGTATATTGCTCCACCCCATTACCCAACTATCCTTGAGACTTGGTTAGGCCAATAGAATGTGGTGGAAGTGATAATTGTGTCAGTTCTGAATCCAGACTTCAGAAAGCTTTTCACAACTCTCTTGAAACCGTACCCATAAAAAAGCCTATGCTAGTCTGCTTAAGGATGATCAATAACATGGACCAAGTCAGGGTCCTTGTACCAACTGAGGCCCCCAAAATGTAAGCATGTCTGTTTATCTTGTTTAAGATAAGAAAATGTCCCTGCCCAAACCAGAGCAGGAGGAAACTCAGCTGATACCAGAAGAACCAGCCAGATGCTCCATGTCTATACGTTCAGATCCATTGTATTGTGAGACCAATAATTCATTGTTCTTTTAAGTCACTAAGTTTTGGGGTACTTCATTACACAGCAATATATAACCAACGTAGACTCAGACTCAGAATGGGGCACAGCCTCATACTTGCATCTCTCAGTATTACCATTGACTTTGGGGAAAATCATATCATAGCTCTTGAGGAAACAATAGGCCAGATTATGATTAAAAAACAATGTAATTTTGGAACTCTCAATAGATACTAATGACAGAAGCACATTAATCTATAGCCAGATTTTAGCAACATTTAAAACACTAGCTTAATCCTAATGTATATTTAGCTCACTTCCATTTTGGCATAACTACAAGCATTCTCTTTAACAGAAAACTTATATTGCCTATAAGAGATACTCACATTTTGAGTTATATGGGCGTAAGGTTAGTTCCCATTTTCTACCATGTACCCAGTAATGGGTGGTCAAAACTAATCTACAGGTTAAAATGGAAAAAACAGAGGAAAAATTCTATGGGATGATCAAAAGTGAAACAGAGTAAGTAGCTGATAACTCACTCTTCCATCTGGCTTACATTTAATTGTCGCTGCTGTCTCTGACATAAGCTTCTAGATTTTCACTAACTAAATTTTTATTTAAAAATAATGATTCTGTTCCTATTATTTGTGTCAGAGTGTTATTTAACAAGCATTACATATTACTTTCTGTGGAATAGTATTTGAAAATACTAGTGCATCCCTACCTCAAATGATCTCTGGTTAGTCATCGTGATTCACTAAGTGGTGGTGCCTACCTGTTTGGGTTGGCTTCTAAAGGAGTTTGTCACTCATTTCCAGCTAATCTAGGTTCATATTGGCTGACAAGAACCAATTAGAGTTTCTCAAGAATTGTGCTTGCTGATTGTTAAACATAGTCATTAAAAAATTACAGTGTAAGAAATTATAATTAATGCTAAAACTGAGTGTTTTCAGTTTAATGAATATAATTCATACAAGTGTGCAGAAAAGTTTATCAGTAGATCACAAGGCACTTACTGGAAAAGAGTAGATTGTGACACTTGATTTGTCAAATCATGCTTGAAATTTAAACATACAATGGCTAGAGGTATGTGATTTGGGTAAAAATCAGTGAGAGCATTCTGTAAGAATAAACTGTCTATAAGGGATTTAGAATAAAGAATATTGTATTTTTTTTATAATAAACGTGTAATAAAGTTACATATACACACTTGTTTTGGAGATTCAGTTACTAAATATTAGCAAACAAACACTGCAAACCACATTGTATAGGTAACTATATCTTGGCTTCATTGAGTTGGAAGTCATGTGTTTTCAATGCTGAAAGTATAGAAATCCTAGAGGAGAGTGGTTGTTTCTGCTTTAGGTTGAGGAAATGGGCAAAGGAGAGTTGAGACAAAAAGGTTCCATGTAGTAGCTGACCCTTGATTGGATCTTTAGTAAGTTAATGCTTGCTTATAAACAGCTCCTTTCTACAAACATGTAAAGAAGGCTTCCCTACCTGTTTACCATCCATTAAACAAAAGCATATAGTTACATAGTTCCCTTGGCTATTTCAACAGCTTCCTTTGTACACCAAATAATTTTCAAAAAAAATTTAAAATAATCTTTAAACAAAAGCAGCAAGGTTTTTTGTTTCTGACTTTTTGTGGGGGGTTGTATAACATAATGTCCACTTTTTTCCTTTGGTGAAAATCATGATTTCTTTGAGTTTTTCAAATAATTAGTGATTTTCACATCATTTGTGTTCTCCCTCTTTTTCTCATTAGAACTTGCAGCCCAGTTCTAGCAAAAGAAAATTGTAACACATGCTTATAAACATCAGCAGAGTTAAGCAGAGTTTAACTTCCTTTTAAAAATACAGTTACCCTACCCCTTATTCTATTGTCTCTTCATTTAAACATTCTCCTAAGTAGCAAACATTTGCCCAAAACTCTTCTAAAACTCAAACATTAGGCTCCCATGGACAGCTGCATTCTTGAGCTCTGACGTATGTCAAAAAATTCCATTTATTTCTTCATCTTTAGATTGGAGTACTGTGTTCACTGACTCCTAAAATAGTTTTGTAAAAAAATAAGACCCTACCATCCTTATCTTCTCAATCAACAACATCGTAATCTGCCCACTGTGGCTTCTTTAAAGTCACCCAAGGAAAGAAAACTGCTGAAAAGACCTTCAATCTAGTTCGACCTTCTCTTACATTTCTCGTCATTTTGATTCTACTAACTTTAGCATCTCACATTTACTCCTTGATTTTTTCAGTATTCCTGCTCAAATTTCATCACCTTCAGCAAAATGTTTATCTCTTAATTACTTTTACAGAAATTGGTACCTTTTTCCATTTTTTGAGAATGTTACATTATACTTACCTGGAAGACTCTTGAAAACAGAATATTCTTATCCTTGATAATTTCTTTCATATTGTGAATGTCTTTCTAGTCCAATGAGAATTTATTATATTTATAACCTATCAGATTCTGCAGCTTTTCAAATATTGATAGTTGCTAATATCATTTCATAAACCAAAATAGAGATAATTTTCACATATTTCATTCTTTCTTGAACTTAACGCAATAAATCCTATCTCCGAGTATTCACATTTGAGCAGTCCAGTTCTCCAATGAGAAATTTTCCTATTCATCTGACTTAAGTGTCTCTTGCTTAATTGGCCCTCATTTACTCTCTTTGAATCCTTGGAGACATAAGCAATAGCCCACTGGTAACTGACCTCATCATTCTTTATAAATGTTTTTTGAAATATCGCTAGCTCTTCTCTAGGGCAGCAATTTTCAGTGCATATTATTCCATGGGACAACGGTTTTGTAAATGCTGGGTAGGGAAAAAACAAAGGTCTGCGGTCAGATAAATTCAGCCGCTGCCACAAAACATGCTTCTTTGTTGGGTGCACATTAATTAACCTATTGGAGACTCTGTGAAGATTTAGAACAAGGAAGCACATTTAACTTTGTTTTACTCAGCACTTCTCAATCTTATTTCACTATGAACTTCATTTTTCATGTAGTATCTATGAATATTATGAAAAATGCTTTAGGAAGTAGATCAGTGACCCTTTTCTGATTTAGCTATTTTCCATGATTTGTTCATTTTATTAGTTTTAACATGTCAGTATTCTTATTTTGAAGAGTTATATTATAAATTGCACACTGTATTCTAGTAAGGATCAGATGAATATAAAACAGAATGGAAAATATTTTCAGGCCCTTGCAGAGCATGGTAATTTTAATATATTTTGACATTATCTTCACTTCTCTTCTTCCATTGAAGAAAACTGCCACTTCATGGATGTCAAAATCCAATGACAATGACATTGACCACTAAGTTTTCCCTTTGTTCTTTAGCCACCCAGTTAAAAGTGCATACTTTCCTTCTTTGAGAGTCTCATAGCTGCATAACAAAAAAAATGTTAAATCCAATTATACTGGAATATTCCTTTCTATCACTGCACATTTGTCAGAGTATTGAATATTCCTATAAGGTTACAAAGGTTATTACTTCTGTTTTTATTTTTAAGATTAAGACAAAGCAACAAAGAGTTAAGTCAGTTGAGCCAAAGCAAATCTTTGAATCCCTGAGATATCGGCTGGTGCTTAATCCGTGAATTGTGCCACCTCCCAGCAGGCAACTGGTAGTTATTCCAATGCAGGTCAAAAATGAGAGCTGTAAATTAAAGGAAAGAAAAAAGAATCAGTGCAGTATCTGACAGTTTGATATGATCTATTCCCTGAGTACAAAATGTCAGTAAAGATCAGAGCAAAACAGTTGTTGGTTTCATTTTGATAATGTTATCATCCCATATGAAACAAAATAGAGATCCAAAGTGAACTAAATCACACACAAAGAAGTGTTTTAAGAGATCAGAATGGTTCCATGTACCACCTTAACATTTCACTTAACTAGGACCTGAAGAGGTTTATACCACTGAGTAACTCAGCTCAAAAAACATGGGTTGGCTCTAGAAAATTCTTAATGGTACCTCCCACGTGCCCCTTATAATTATTTGTTTGGCTTGATGTGTACTGTCATATAAAATTATAGCTTGGACCTTTACTCTTAGAACCTTCCAGTATAGCCTTCCTACTTTCATTTGTGTTAACTTCCTAGATTTAGATCTGTTAGTGACACTGCTTTCCCAAAAACTAACTTGTAGGGCCTTACTGAGTATAAGATAGATCCACATTTTTTATAATGACACACAGTGCCCTTCTCAGCCTCACACACACCTTCTTCATCAGTCTGTTCACCACAGCAACCTCCGTGCCCCACTAGTGGGCCACACACGCGTCACAGTTCTGTGGGCTGTGAGGGGCACGGACAGCCACACAGGCTGCAGGCGGACACGCCCCTGCAGTTCAGGTGTGATCCTCCTCCTCTCTACTCACCATTCCCTTCCTCCTCTTGCTCTGAATTTGACACTAAATTTTCCGTCTTTTGAAGCCATGATATTCTTTTATATCACTGTCGATTTTCATATGCTCTTCCCTTTGCTGATATGACTTTTCTGTTATTTTTAATTTACAAACTCAGGCATTCTTCAGAACCCAGATAAAACATTATCTATTCTCAGAAAAACTAAACTATTGCAACTCAACATTTGTAACTGCTTATTGTAAATTCCCAGTATTTTAATTTATTGCACTATGTAGTATTTTTAACATGTCTCTTTTCTTATGTGTTGATTTACTTGCTTTTAACCACTACTACTGTGTTAGTTTACTACTATTGCTGTAAAAAATTATCACTCATGTGGTGGCTTAAATCTATACAAGTTCATTCTATCAGAGCCCTAGAGGTTAGAAGTCTGAAATGGGTACTACTGGGCTAAAACCAAGGGGTCAGCAGGGCTGTGTTCCTTCTGGAGGCTGGAGAAGAGACATCATTTCCTTGCTTCTTCTGGCTTTCAGAGGCTACTTGCATTCTTTGGTTCATGACCACTTCCATCTTCAAAATCAGCAGTATAGCATCTTCCAATCTCTGACTCTGGCCTTCTTTTACTGTTAGGATCCTTTTGTGATCACATTCATCCCACCTAGGTAATCCACGACAATCTGCCTAACTCAAGACCCTTAATTTAAACACACCAAGGTCCCTTTTGCTGAATAAGGTTTTGTGGATTATGACCTAGACATCTTTGAAGGACTGTTTTCCTGCTTACCACACCTGCCCGTCATTGCATCAATAACATCTTGCACAGTTCCTAGCATATATTTACCATCCTCTCCCCCAATATTTATTAGTTTAAAGAATTAATGAGTGTTTATTAGTTGTCAAGTCAATCTTTTACTACATTATGAAATTCCTGAGGCTAGGGACCATGTTTTAATTATTTCTAAATCTCCATGTTTTTGTGTAATAACTAGTAGATGGTAAATTCAAAATAAAATGTTGTTGAATTAAAAAATTACATAAGAGACACAACAGAATTCAGCCTTTAATAAAATTATCTAATTAAATACGTTTATACACACACACACACACACACACACACACACACACACACACACACACACACACACACATATTAACTCCACTTTCCAGAGGTATGATTTGGGTCTGTTAAATCATACTGTGGATTAATTTGCATCAAGTGGATCAGAAGGGCAGGTGGTTATCACCACAAAGTGCTGGTAGCCTCTTTCCTTTGGAATGGCTGCGTCCTCTTTAATCCCCTTCCTGCCTTTACTGTGCTGTTTCTCAGTTACCTTCTCACATCCATTAACAATATTGATGACGCTGGTTCCAGTTCATCATTTTGTGTCATTCAGACCTGCACGGACTTGATGAAGCAATAAATAGAAAAATGTGAAGCTGAACAATAAAAATCAGAAGACGTAATACATTCTCTGAAAATATCAATGACCTTAGGAATTTTTGAGTGGTTGTTCTATTTTACACTTCAATTTTCCTGTGCAGATGCACTATAAGAGTCATAATCATTGAACTCTGAATGAAGAGATGCGTCTAGGAGATTTGCGGGAATGACATGATAAAATTACAGGAAATCTTTACATCCTCATACTCACACCTCGCAATTATGGTAATTATCACCAAGAAACATTTTTCGTTATTTCACTTTCAAATGAAGGAGCACATAAATGCTACAACATAACAAAACCTACTCCTTTTTCTGACATACTGTGCAGGGCACAAAGTACTCACTCAATAAATAATTGTCTATTCAATTAAATTAAAGCCATTAATTACATGTCCCTTATCTCTTTCTGTTTCTAATCTCTTTCCCTATTCCTCTCATCTTGTATAACCACCTGGGTAAATTTCTTTATTCTGGCTGAGCAAACACTGTACATAGTTTCCTTCGTACATACCAAGTCTTATAGCCGCTTGAAAATGATATGTCATTTTTTCAACAGTATTTAGCTTCCTCTTAAAACCACATATATTTGATTCCATGTTACTTATGCTTCTACATTACCAAGCTTGAGTCCGTCTAGTAACTCCAGCTTCCCTTTAGAAGGTCCGGATAGTGTTCTATAAGATGTCATTAGCACTTTATGTGTGTATGTTCATTTGCTGGCCTTTTAAAATTTAAACTGCTAGTGAAAGAGGCTATGTCTATTTATTATCATCACGCTTTCAATGTTTTAAAAAGGCAACACTGTCTCTCACTGGTTCCTGAATTTGCCATAATCATTCCTGAGCCCAAGACTCTTGAAATGCGTTTCCTCCTTTTTCCATCTTTTCAACTTTTGCATATTTCTCCAAATTCACCTGAAGGTATTTCTATTACACAAAGACTTTGCCAAATAGTACTATCCCCCTTGGTCTGCTTCATTGAAAGAACTGAATACTTACCGTTTTTGTACCATTTTCCTCAAAGTGTCCTGGTCTCCTTCTGAATGTTAGAATCACTTGGGCATGCATTAAATTCAAAGATTATCAGAAATTTCTCCCATAAATTCTAGTTCAATGGTACTGAGCTGGGGCACAGGAGTACATGTTGCAGTGTTCACAGATAATTTCTTTCTCTGAGGAATTGAAGCAAACTGCTGGCTTTCACTGACAATTCATGACGTTAACAGCATTAACAGCAAGATGAGCCCTTGTATTCACATAGCCCAACCATTCTTCTAGGGCTGAAATCTCCTATAAACTTTTCTAATACACACCAGTCATTCAATGCTTTTGAAGAAGTCTTCCACTTTTTATGGTTTGAGAGCAAATTATTTTTCATATGAAGCTGAATCCATTTTCTTATAGTTTCCACTTATTTTCTTACTTGGAACTTTGGGGGTACAGAGACCAAGTTAGATCTTTCTTTTAAAGGACAGCCACTCAATTATGAGAAAGTGGCTACTGTTTCCACTTGACTTCATTACTTTTTTAAATTCAAATCTTCTGTTCCACTGACCTTCTCCAAAAGCCAAGATTTCACTGTCATAACTACCAGCCCCTTGACCTGAACATCCAGTGTGATAGCCATCACCCACATGCCCCCATTGAGGAAATCAAATGTGACTAGTGTGGCTGTAGGATTAAGTTTATTAACATTCTTTAATACAAATTTATATCTGTATAGCCACAAATAGCTAAACATAAAGTGTAAGTTCATTTAGAGAGAGACCCCTCTACAAAATTTTTCCCTAGATTCATGAAAGAGTGAGTAAAACTGAAGCTTCAAAAATATGTAAGATTTAATTACACATGAAAAATAAAAATGTGTGGTTGCAATGGGGAGAAAGGTAATAATTACATTTGCAAAAGGTCACATGTATGTTTACAGGATTTTTTCTTAGATAATATGCATGATTCATTGGAAAGTAGTGTGGGGTAACCTACATAGTTAGTGATAATGTTTGGTTTGTCTTGGTTAGATGTTGCCGCCATTGAAAGGAGGTTCAACTTCATTTTAGGCAACGGAGGATCTTTGGGACTTTTGATGCAAAGAAGATAAATGTCCAAGGGGATATATTGGTGCATCATGGAGACTGTCTTCTGTTTAGAATCATTACTAATAAATTTGTCTCTATAAAGAATAATACTAAGGCACTAGAGTCTTTGAAGACAAAGGTGAATATTCTTTCTTCATTTAAATGACACCTATTAAATTTAACTCTGTGGGTTTTGAGTGTGGGAGGATTTTAATATTTAATATGTCCATAATTAAATTATGGTCCTACACAATTCAGGTAGTGCAGGAATTTTGATATTGCAACAGCTTATCATTTTTATTACCTATCCAGAAGGAAGTAACTTTTAAACTAAAATTTAGAGAATTGCCATTTGGATGCTCAAGAAAATACATGGGTGGGGGGAGGGGTAGGTTATAGCTCAAATGGTAGAGTGCATGCTTAGCATGCACAAAGTCCTGGGTTCAGTCCCCAGGACCTCTGCCCCCCTCCAAAATCATAATAATAAATAAATAGACCTAATGACCTCCCCCCCCACAAAAAGAAGAAAAACGAAAGAAAGAAAATACATGGATGTATCTGACTCCTTACAGTATCTAGGTAGTTTAGTCTAGTAGGCATTACAGCCAGATAAAGCTTCCTATAATTCCAGTTGTGCAACCTTCAGCCTCAAATATTTTCTCGTGTTTCCTTCAGATTTCAACTCAAAAGTCACTTACATAGTGAGATTTCCTGGGTGCCTCATATGAAATGGCATCCACTTCCTAGTATTTCATATTATCTACTTGATATACATTGATACGAATTGATACGATGCCATCTTTTTACTAATTTATAGTGATAAATCATCTCACACGATCTTCAAGGTCATTTTATTATAAGCTGCATATTAAAGGAAAGGAGACTGAGGCTAAGAAAATTTTAGTTGACTAGCAGAGTTCAGAGTCTGTAAGTGCCTAGCCAGATAGGACCTCAGATAGGAATTCAGATGTGATCAGTATTTTTTTTTCACTCCACCATGTTATTTTTCTATAAGGACAGGCATTTTATCCTAAAAAATATTAATGACATCCTTTAAATGGGCTTCACTTATTTAGCTTTTGTATTTTCAATCTGAAACAAGGATGCAGGGCTAATAGTTTAAAATACTGACGTGTTTCTCCACTCCAACTTCCATGCGTAGCAACTCTTTCCCATTGTACCTCAAGTATCTCTTTCCTCCCCTAGACTGAACAGCTTGAGTACCCACTCTAGGATAATAAAACTATGGCTAAAAATTACCTATTAGGGAAAAATAAAATTGTGATCTAAGAATGAGAAGGAAACTTTCATCCATGCAACGTGAGTTATTTCTTTAGCCAAATGAGTTATCGCCATAGCATAGACTAATTAAAAGACCCAAGGGACATGGGAGGAGAAGTAAAGTGAGGGAGAAATCTGCCACACAAAGGAGCGGATGGGGCTGAGGGATTTTGGCCTCTGTGAGGACCAGAGTCATTAGTACCAGGAAGCTGCAGCAGATGGGAGTGAGTCTAAAGCTGTGCTTTCCCAGTGCTGTGTCTCAGGGGCACCTATTTCAAGCAGATTTATAGCCACCCGTCAGTCCCCCAGTCTGGAATGAGGTTTTTTTTTTTTTTTTTTTCCTCTCTAAGTCCATTGTTTATTTTTATATTTTTACTTTCCTAATTACTGGGCTTTCTTGCTATAACGTTTTTTCTCTCTACCTAGAATTGTTTCTAAAACTTTATTTCAGCAACGTGTTTGTGTCTGAGCTAGGCCCTTTATAGTGAGGTAGTAAGTAGCAGAAAAAGGGCCCTATTACTAGGCGAGGTTTAACAATGGCCTTTCAAAGTTGTCCATGTCTTAATTCCTGAAATCTATGAAAATGCCACTTTACATGACAAATGGAACTTTGCAGACGTGGTTAAAGGGTCTTGAAATAAAGAGATTATCTGGATGAGTCTAATGTCATCACAAGTGTCCTTATAAGATGAAGGCAAAAAGTCAGTAGTAGGAGATATGATGATAGAAACAAGAGGTTGGAGTAACAAGAGTGACAGGTCACAAGGAAAGGAATGTAGAAGCTAAAAAAGGACAAGGAAATGGATTCTCCTCTCAGAGCCTCCAGAAAAAGCCAACCCTGCTGACATCTTGATTTTAGGCAGTGAAATTGATTTTGGACTTCTGATCTCCGAAAGTATTCAATAGTTGTTTTAAGCTACTAAATCAATGCTACTTGTTACAGCAGCAACATAAAACTAATACACACCCTAACAGATTACAAGCTAGATGACACAAATGAGGAGCCCTGCAATTCTTTTTTCACCACACTGTTATCATCCTCACATACTTTTTGTGTTCTCAGATGTAACGTATTATGTTTAGCTCATAAGCCATGATAATTTGGTGATGTCACAAGAAGATTTCGTAGTTTCCTCTGGTTACTTCTTTTTTTTTCCACTGACTACTTGATTTGGCATTTGAGACAGAGACAGACTGTAATCTTTACTACTCTTTTTTTCAATTGCTGCCAGAGGTTTTACTGCAGCTGTAAGGTAGGAACATAAACCTTTTAAAGTGTTGAAACCTCAGTTTCTGTAAAGAGGAAAAATAATCTTTCAGAATATGATTTGTGTATTTGCCATTATATTGTTATTATTTATTTTATGCAGAAAGCAGTAATTACTGAAATGATGCTCTCCTGGAGACTTATCAATATCCAAGGAAACAGATCTCAAGAAGGAAAACACCAGAATATCTGAATAATTTCAAAGAACTCCAGGTAATTGGTGGTCAGATGTACATTCATGTGGAAAGCAGAGAGCCAGCCATTGCTGAGAAGATTGTAAGGCAGTTTGAGTTTCTCTTAAGGATCCTTTTTGAAGCTTTTTGTAAGGAATTTTTCTCTGTATTCCTATTTCTTTTGTGACATTTCTAGCCAATTAGACCCTCAATTACAGAATACTAAACACCAGGCCTATTTCTCATGATTGTTTCACTATTGTTAACCACATCTTCTATGATCTATGCTTATAATTTTAAAAAATCACCAAAACCCATAGGCCTATATTCTAACTCAATGGATTAAATCTTGCCTAAATTTTCCTAATTATTGTGTGAAATTTTCATGTCATTTAACTTTTTGAATTTCAGTTGACCCAAAAGTAAAATAAAAAGCTTGGATTAAATTATCTTTAAGGGCTTGCTTCCTCAAATTTTCTAACAGTCCTGTGGTTTTTATCATTGACCAATTCCAGTTATGTAAAGCAATATTATCCTTTTCTTACCTCTCTTATCTACTCTGCTGGCTGCCCTGACTCTATTTACAACCTGAATATAAATACTAGAGATTTACTAGAGGACCCAGAAAATTAGTTAAATCTCTACTCTAAATGAAAGTAATGAGATTCTACCAAGATAGCTGAAATGCAAGGTAAGAGACGAAAGGGAGCTATAAAGGTCCTTATGAGACATCAGAACGAGAAGGAGAGCTTGTTTTATAGCATGCTAACGTACCTAAGACCCAATTAATTTAGCTTCCGAAAACTTACATTTTAGTCCAGATGTTGGTGCATAGTGGCTGGGCAATCCTGAGTTCATAAATATAGGGCTCTGAATCTCGGTCTATTTATAGGTCAGAAGAAATCAATAATTTGTCCTTCACCATATCCACTTTCCAGAAACTGGACAGGGTGGGGTGCAGGAGGGAAATAAAATAAATACAGAAAAATAACTAAAACACAAGATAGAACAAGAACATCTCAGATAAGGTGCTGTGGAGTCTCAGAAGAAGAATTCTTTCCTGTGGGGTGGGTGAGCCCATTGGCAGCGTGTCATTCTGAATACGTGTAAATGGATGGTGACCATTTCTAACTGGTTTACTTAAATATAAGGTAGTAATTTATCTTTTAAAATAGTGTTTATATTGTTTGTTCATCTTATAAAATTAATACATGATCATTATGGAAATAATAATGTCTGTTCTGTATTCACCATTAATTAAGCATCAGCAACAAAGTGCTTGGTGCTTCTTCAACATTGCCTCATTTGATTTGCACTGTCTTTCCACTACATAGAAATGGTTACTAACCCCATTTTGGAGATGAGAAATTGAGTATCAGATTAACAGTGAGCCCAAGATCATGGAGTTAAGGAGTGAGCAAAACATTTCAAATCCAGATACATCTAATTCCAAATTTTCTACTTCTAAATATCAGGCTTTACAGAAAATACAGGTGAAACTATGTGAAACTATATGCAACTATATATAGTACCACTCACCCAGAACCTACCACTGCTAACATTTGTTAGTTTATATCCACTATACATGCACACACACACATTTATGCAGAATTCAAGTTGAAAACTTCAAATAAAGTCAAAGTTCTAAGATGAAAAGTAAAATTTCTCAACTTGACACTCTTTGTCATTTTCTTTCATGTAATAACTTCTATGAACAGAATCTTCTATAGACCTTCATAAATCTGAATAGATATATATCTGCAACTCATTTTAAATTGACTCCCCAGAGTTTAACAATCTGTCATTATTTTATATTTAGCTTAACTACTACATAAAAATAGAAAAATCCTATGGCATGCTACATAAAGCAATATCTTGACAGAATTTTCAATTCAGTTTTTGAAGGGTGCATTTGATTAATCGACAAATTTACATATGAATGCATGACATTATAATAGCAATGTTAAAACAAGCTCTCATTGATTGAATACCAGCTATTTTAGACATGTACATGGAATTTTAATATTCATGATATCTGTACATATTAATTTTATTTCCCTTGTCCATTTGAGAAGGCTGAAACTTAGGAAAATTGAGTAACTCACTATATACTACATAATCAGTCATAAAGGGGAACTCATCTAGAATCTGTGTCTAAAAAAGTCAGTTCTCTTTTCACTATAATGACTTTACCCTGCTGCCTTCTGTGGTTTGAGACCTTTCCTTCACAGCACAGAGTTTAACTTTGTATAAACATACCCATATTGGTCAAATTTGCTAAGTAATTACCAAATTTTACTTTTCTTTGTACTATGTGGCTATAAAATCTGGTTTTCTAAAATTGTTGCCAAAATTCAGTGAATGGAATGGTCCAAAGAACCATATAGATTTTTTGTTTCAGATAAACTCACCAAGGCAAAATTATCTACCACAAAAGAAGCTTGCAAGTTGCACTTTCGTTCTGTCTCTTTCCAATTCATTGATTAGGGCATTAGTCTCAGTTCAATATATCTCTGTAGTCTTCCCGTTATTTCAATCATATCCGTGAAGTGGAACATTTAAAAGCTTTCCACAAAAGCTTAGGCCAGTGAGGCAAAGCAGAGAAATACATACTTGAATTTGCTTTAAGCTTCTTTTTCTTATTGGACTACAGGGAGAATTAGTTGGGATGATTTGTATCAGAATTTGCTACTTCTTAGGTTTAAATCTAACAGTAAAGATGGGATTGTGAATGCATAATAAATAATATGGTATTCCTAGCAATTGTGTCAAAACCGTTAACCTGAATATATGTCATGATATTAATCAATTTATAATATATCTTATCCCTGTTTTCTCTTTTCTCTTCTCCCTTCTCCCCTGGCTTCTCTCTCTCTCTCTTTTCTTTCTTCTCTATTGTAACAAAATATCTCTTGGGGCACAGGGTGTAATTCAGAGAAGACATCAAATAAAGATAGGAAAAATCTGAAATAATGGTAGGAAGAGGTCCATTCTTGCCTTGAGAATACTGGGTTAGACGTTTTGTCCAACGGCCCACCTCTTACAGCACTGGCTTCATAGCACTTTGATCTGTGAATCCATTTCCTTCCACCCCGCCCACTGTCCCTTGCTGCCTTTTCTCTTTCTCTCTCAATTTGGTGCTCAGATCCCTCCTTATCTACCTTCCTCTCTTTCACTCTCTGGGCTCTAGGCTGCTGATGGTTGGTAGGGAGACTTGTACAAGAAATACACAGACATTAAATAATTTGCCTGTGGTTCAGACAAGGGTAATGTGCAGCATATTTATGCAAACTTCCTACAGTCAGCCTAGAGTAGTAGTTAAGTGTATATACTTTGGGACCAGAAGAACATTACCGAACCCAGGTCTGGCTGCTCACCACTTGAAAGCCGATACTTGAGAGGCAAGGGTCAGCAGGAAGGAAAGGTTGCTTTATTTTGGGGGTCAGCAAACCTGGGACGAAAGCAGACTCACGTCCAAAGGCCAACTCCCCACTGCCAATCAGTGGGCAAGAGATTTTAAAGGGGAGTTTCAGGGGTGTTTGGGCAGAGGTGGGGGTGGTGCTTGTAGAACAGCACAGTCAGCTCTGATATCTTGAAGTGAGTCATGCAGTGGTCTGGTCAGCGTCATCTTTATTGTTTAAAGTACAATTAATCTTCAGTTCCAGGGTCTATTTGTTCCCATTTCCTTGAGGCCAGTTCTTGGATTTGTGGCAGCTTATATCATCGCTACAGTCTGATCATGATGCAGTTCATGGCTTCTACCTGGTCGGGGTTTCAGTATCCACAAAACAGCTCAAAGGATGTGGCTCAGAATATTATCTGTAGCCCTTGAGGAGGAACTTAAGGTCCTTGACTTTGTTTAATGACTAAACTATTATTATTTTGTTTTGCTTGACTATGTGCCTTTGTTTTCTTGTTTCTCTGATTAAATTTATTCCTTGACTAAAGCTTTCCTATAAGCAAGAGGGAGGTTGAGGACATGGTGGAGGTTGGGGGGGGGGGATCTGCTTCAGAGAGTCTCCACAGGGTCCTGTTCCATTTCAAACAGATCTGTAATCTTACTGTGGCTACGAGTTAACTGTATCAACTTGTTTTTAAACCTTTGGACCTCAAAATGGAAGTCATATAATACCTTACAGAGCTGGTATCATAAGTAGTGCTTAAATGGGAAGATACACATAGTGTTCAGTATTCTGACTTTTACATAGTAAGTTCTCCATAAAAGAAAACTACATTAAGATGAGTGACATTTTTCCAGAGAGGCCTTGTCTGCTATTAGGGAAAACTTTTATGGTCAATGAAAGCCTGGGCACCTCTTTCTTTTAAGCACATTTTTTGGGGGGAAAGTAGAGATACTGGAAGATCTGCTACCTCTAGTTCAGATCCTGGCATATTCTTTTACTTAATTGAAACTCTAGATCACAAAGCATGTCACTGATCACAAGATCCTATAGTTCAGAGGCACTTGAGGGTCGTCAGGGGCCTGCAGATAATAAGGCTTTCTTATTCCAGTTCACTATCTGCATCACCCTCATAAATAAAAATGTAAAGTGATTGTCTCCCTCGCTTTACTCACATGATCAATGGGCGAGAGAGGGAACACGGCTTTGCACAGAGCTCTTATTTGCTTCTAACATCTGTTAGCCCTTGTATTCTCCAACTCAATGACAAGCACAAGAAAAACTCTTCTTTTCTTTGACTCCCAACCAGCTCTGGCAGATGCTTTAAGATGTCCTTCTGAAGTGTTCACCGACATTCCCACCTGCAACATCCCACCCTCAACCCCTGGCATAGGGGTAAAGTATATAGTCTACATCTTCATACATGACAGCCCCGAACTCTGAAGACTTTTGTGAGTTTGTATCACCTCCTTGCTCTACCTGAGTTACTGACATTGACATGCACAGGACGCTGTCCGGCGGTTTTAATTCCCTGACTGGGGTTTCTCAGTCTGTACTTAAGCATCTTCTATTTTCCTCCAGGATCTACGCCTTATTTGGCCCCTCCCACTCAGCTGACAGAAGTAGGCTCCATGGTTGAAATCTTTATCCTTCTCCTTCTCCTTAGGTCAGCCCTCCAGTTGAGGATACAAGTTCATGGGTAAGAGTCCCACCTCTTCTTCCGGAGGGCAACCAGCCTGCAGCAGAAGATGCCTGCTTTTCCCAGGGTCTCACAACTCCACTTCAACTGTATATAACTTGTTCCCATTAAAAAAAAAATCAATACTGGAGAAGTTTTGCTTTTTTCCAGGTACATTATCACTTATAGAAAGGATGTTATTTCATTTGTGTGTACATGGGACCCGTGATAGGTTTTAAGTTCTCATGGGGGTCCAAATGGTATATTATTCATGGTTTTAAACCTATAATATTGAATACATTTCTTGAACAGAGTAAGAAGTAAACATTTTCTTTTGTTTTAAGGAAATACCTACAGTTTGTGGGAAGGTAACAACGTACCTAAACTAGAGAATTCAGTGGAGGCTTCCACCATTGACTACATCCACCATTCCTCCCAGATTAAATAAATGATCTTGACTGAAATATTTAAAATTTCACTCAATTTTTATATTGCCAAAATGAGTTATATTATGCTTCTTGGGCTGTTTTAAGATTAGATATATTCAACTTCTGTATTCTAGAGAGCCTTTGTTATTTTGTTTTATCATAGTCCTGTGACTATCTGAAGGGTGAAGGAAGTTTGAAAACTGTAATTATAGAACAACAAATAGCTCTTTCCTCTCTTCATTGAACAGTGCAACTACTCTCATTTTATTCATCAGAGTTTTAGTCATTGAAAATCTTCCCTTTTTATATAATAGGCTCCAAAATTGGATGGATTTCAAATCCCAAAATAGAGCTCAGTATGGCCATAGGCTGAGTGGCATTGAGTGATCTGAAGCCCCTCTGAGTTTGTTTCAGCAGATGTAAAATGGTGGTGATAATATTAGTCCCTTACACACACACACACACACACACACACACACACACAGAAGATGTCATGAAGATACAATAATAGATATGAAAGTATTTTCTAAACTATGAAACTCCTTTTAAGTATAAGACATTATTATAATTTTTGGCTTATAAAGTACACAGCACCCAATCTTGTGAAACTCAATTGAAATGCAATGAAAAAGCTGTAATTACCCACCTCGTGGTTGCTTAGTCTTTTGAAAGTGATATAAAACCAGAAGTTTTATACCCTTTGAAAAAAATTCCTAAATGCAATCTCTGTGTTCTAATGGGACCTTTGCTCTAGGATTATTAGCTCACAGTATGAATTTCTTGTAACTTTTGACCTATTTTAGAATCTGTGGCTATCAGAGTTTGAAAAAGTTAAATTAGCATTGCAAATTAAGCATTAGAACTCAATTGGATCTCAAGAATCATGGTGGTCTGAGCAAATTAATGCTTTTGAACCTGCAGAAAATTGAAGCTGTAAGTTGGGAGTCTTTTCCAGAATTAAGAAATGTGATCCCTGGTTCTTCAGTTAGTCAATGTGACAAATTTATAGAGCATAATTATATGCTTAGCAAGGATTTTATTCATTTATCATAAGGAATAGGAGGGAAAACTATTTTGTGTAGTAGAAAAGGGAGTGAATTTTTCATTAGAGAACTCAAATTTGAGTCTTAGCTCAACCACACTTTAGTAGTAAAATCCACCTCTAGGCAAATTACTTTCACCCTGTGAGTTTCTATTTCCTCAATTATTGAATTGTTTTTGAGAATCAAATGAAATGATATTCATTCACTATGTCCATATGTGTATTTTTATATACATATATATATGTATGTATAATTTAGCTTGAAAGATATAAGCAGGATAATATTTCCCATTGAAGAAGAGAATGTAGAATCTATGGAATATAGGTATATATAAGAAAAACATACTGTATCAAAAGAATCACAACCAGATCCATGTTTGAGGAATGTTACAGAAGAGAAAAGGAACGACTGGAGAAGAAACTAGGTAAGAAGACAAACGTCTAGTTATGGGGGGCTTTGTAAACAATGCTAAAGAGATTGGACTTTGTTATTTATAGGATGGTGACGACTGGCAAGGTTTTACATATAAAATCAGAATGGTGTAGCTCATCTACGGTGTATCATGATTTATAAGGAGATACTGCTGATCTGGTCTCTACCTATCATTCACATCTGAATTGCTCCACTCTTCCACTTTGTTCAACATTTTGCTCATTTTTATGGTCTCTGAATATGGCTAAGCCCTTTCCTAATGGCTAGCACATGGCATTGCTGTTCCCTCTGCTAGGAATCTTCCGATTTTGCCAGGCTCACCAAAATGATGTCACTGCCTCAGAGACACCTCCTCTGGCACACTTTCAAACATGCCAGGTCTTAGCACCCTATCATATTATGGGTAAATTTGTGGAGGACAAGACTGAAGATAGGGAAGAAACTTAGAAAGATGACTTTGTAGTCCACATGAGAAATAGCGAGTCTTGAGTTAGGAGTAAGCTAGTTAACCTCTTTCTTGGTCATCTCCGAGTGACTTTCTATCAGTGTCCTATCTCATGATAAAATGAGTCCAATTCAACTCAGGAGTATTTATTAAGTACACAACATATATTTGGCACAATGATAAATGCTGCTTTTAACACTGCTCCCTACCTGTAACAAAGTCATGGCAAGCAGCCCTTTCATTTGGTCTTGGGCATGGCATCATATGGCTGTGCTGTGTGCTGGCCTCCAGACTCTCAGAAGGACTGTTGGCCTAAGTGGACTTGATGCATCACACAAAGAAAGTGGACAATGTGCTGTATATCTTAAATGATATCAGCTAAGCATAAAATGGATTAATCTTAAGTAACAGCCTTCTGCAACTGTTACTAGGAGTAGACTCATGACTGGCATTCGTGGGTCTTTGTGCAATAATGTAAATGGAGGCAACATAACCTGTGTTCAAATATTTAAAAGTTATAAATCAAGCTAACAAGTTATTAAATAAAATATGTTCTATTCTGTACCTTGAAATGGATGACTTAATGATGTAAATTTTTTTTAAAGTATTGCTATGATTTTTATATATTATACCTCGTCAAATGGTAAATATGATTGAAATTAATAGTTTCAACATATGTCTGGTGTTCTATTGATGGACAGTGATGTTTTGCTGTGTAATAAAACGTACATAATTCAAAAGATATGTCTAGTTCCAAAATCGTTTTCTTGCTCTCAACACAATTTCACACAAGAGTTGTGTAAATAGGTGAGAATCTACTGCATTATTGCTCTCCAAAAATCTTTATCAAATTACTTTTTCTTCCCTTTTATCTAAGAAATTCCGTTACTTATATACTCCCTTCACTTGGCAGATTTTCTTCATATCAGTGTAGCATTACCCACACACTTTCAAACTGTGTGGTCACAGTTGCTTTCCTTTAAAGGATACAGGGTAAGGGTTGGGTAGAATTGTTCCCCTGAGGTCTAGATGCTGCTAAGTATGAGAGTAGATATTTCGGCTTATGAGATGTGTTGTGCCAGAACTGAGCACACGATCCTGAGTTTCTGAGACACACATGTGTTTTTTAGTAGCGTTATTTTTGTGTTTATGAAGTCTAGGTCCATCTGAAATGTGGAGCCCAAAGCCAAAGATGCTCTTACCTGGGTCTAAGGTAGTATTGGACAAGGGAGATGTTTAATGACATTGCTCAGGGCATGTGATAGGGGATCATTCTGTAAATAATGCTTACCTAAGACTCAAGGAATAAAATGCTAAGGCAAATTATTTTAAGCTATGCGAGACTTTAAATTGAGTACAGCTGGGCCATGCGTAATCTGTTTTCAAAGGGATGTTCCCACCACATTCTACTGCTTCCAATTTGGCAAATTATTCCCATTACATTGGGGCAATGGTGATTCTTGGTCGAAATATCTCTGCAGCAAATGAATGACATTTGCATCATAAAATGGTTCTAGATCCATTAAGAAATGTTGAGATGACTATGGACACTATTGTTAATCCTCAAAAAAGCATATGATGGGATATAAATGATTGAATGCCCAGAATTATCATTTTTGTAAGAAAATTACTTCAATAATGAGCACATTATAAAGAATCACTTTCTTCAGAGTTGGTACCATGCTCCTCCATGAGGTCACTACAGACCAACATCAGGGAGAAAAACTGAATGTCTATTTTAATGACTTTCTACAAAATCAGGGCAAAAAATAAAGAAGACAAACAAAACACACCAAATAATATGTAGTTGGGATTCTAAAAATTGCGTATTCGGAGTGTTTCATGCAATGGAAAGACAAAAGAGCAGATCTTTTCTTTAGAAATAGTAACGGGCATTATCATTAAGAAAATGCCTACCTGTTGTTCTCCATCTTCAAAAAAAGTATGAGCTAAGCAAGAAATGGAATTCAAATCCACCTTTTGGAAGGCAGGGAGACAGATGTAAAGACCTCTTAGAATGACTTCCAGCTTTAAGAATATAGTAAACAAAATGCCTTGCTTTAAGAGAGTTGAACTGTGTACAGACTCTCAGATGGGTTGAAACAATCTATTCATGGAATAATTTCAAAATATTTTAATGATTTAATTGGTGCATATAGATGAAGGCATTAACCTTCCATGAGGGAAGCATGTACTTTTGAATTTTTGTCCGCTAGTGTTCATTTATTTGCATTCTTAGTCGGTGTACACTGTCTGGAACTCTAGGGGCAAGCAAACTTAACTGACTCACATGGGGTTTGAGCCTGCAATTCTTGACTCATTAGCACCAGCAAGATGGGCTTGCCACCTGAAACAAACCACACCATAGCTTAGGGAAGAAAAAGTTAATCTGGGATTCAGATACTCATTTTGTGGGAAGCAAAGAAAGTAGACATAATTATTGAGCTCTCTTGCTTCCCCAGGATCCTAGGAGTCTAGAAAAGAGTCTCACAGGAAAGAGCTGTGGATAGATTCTTCCATGCTTGATGATTTAATCTTTCAGAATGATGCAAAGGTTTGAGATAGGACACAAACTAGAATGACCAAAGTTTACAGAAAAGAAAGGTTATTTTCTTTCTGACCTGATTTACTGATCTGAAATGCAACCCACTGATTCTTTTTCATGATGCCACTAGCCACCATGGTAACCACTTTATATTATTACTCAACCTGCTCAGAAGTTAAGCCAGTACTCAAGGGGTGAGGGGTTTAAAATGGCATTAACACAAAGAATTCTCCTCCAATAAAAGATAAGCAGTTTCCAGAATTAAAGACTTGGTTTGAAGTTTTCCTGCTTAGTGTAAAAAGCAAAAGATAAATCAGGTGTATTCCCACTATGGAGCAAGTAAAAGATGGTAGTGTATTTTTGTAGGCACAGAGATGGAAATAAAATAACCCGTATATCTTCTGCCTGCAAAGCGAAGAAACCTTGGCAAGCAGATGCATTTACTTTCTGCAGGGCTTGAAGGGCTGACTGCGGTTCAGAGAAGAAAACCCGGAGCAAAGGGAAGACTTTGGAGTATAGCAACAACTCGCAGCGGCAGAATCCCATCTCATTTAAATGAAGCCAGTGTTGTACTTAAAGGAGTTGAGGTGTTAAAAAATAACGGGGCTGAAAAAAATTTTTTTCCACCAAGAGAACAACTAGATAATACAATAATTTATTTCTACCTGCAATTTCTAGCATTCTCTGGGACATGATGGGGGAGGACATTCTTGCCATGCTATAAATGCTTCCCAGAGGAAAGAGCGTGGTATAGCACAGACGTCTTTTATAAACGTCAAGTAGATACATTACCGGATTATAGAATATATAGAAGCTAGGCAAGGTTGCTAATAGAATATGAATATTGAATGGCCTTTTGGGAATAACTATTTTCCCTTTAAGTAGAGGATTTTTTTTCTCCTCTTCAGAGCTGTAACAAAGTTCACTCAGGCCCCAAGAATCCTTGATTATGGGCTCAAACGAATCATCTAAAGGGCAAGAGGACTGGGAAAGACAGAGACGAACGTTTGGCCAAGTTACCCCCTGCCTTTGATCTCACGAGGGGCCAGTGAGCCTATCAGGGCAGCTCTCGTTTTCTCTGAGCCCTGGACTGTGAACCTCCAGTCTGAAACAGGCCTCTGACTTTCATACTTAACCGTCCAGTACTCTGGAATCCTTATGAGTTCCACCAATCAGCTTCGTTAACCTGGAGTGGATTCAGAAAATGTCTGTAGTTTGATTAGTTTTTTAATACAGAAGAGAAAGTAGGATGCTTTTTTTCCCCTATGTCTCTAAAATGGGGAGATTGTAATCTTTAATCTAATTCAATTTGCCTGTTTCTCAACTTTGATGCCACAAAGATGAAAATTATTCATTGTTCTATGTAAAAAAAATTACACACACACACACACACACACACACACACACATACACACATATGGGTAGGCCTGGGGAACACAAAGAAGAAAAAGTCATAATCCCTAAATTGAAAGCCCTCAATCTAGTGAAGAAGAGAGAGATATTGTACTTCATATGTTTAAGTAAAGAATTTGAAGTAGAAGTGATATTGGAGAGAGGTAATATTTTCATTTTCTTTCTTAAGACCTTGGTAATGCCCTAAATCATGCCTTCATTTTATAAGACTTTGTTGATTATCTGGTACGATTTTAAGGGCAATGTTTGTCATATCCATCTTGCTGCATGATCATCAAAGCATGATTGTTATCAATTAGTCTTTAAAATGTTAAAACCACAAATTACACACCTTCAACTGGCCCAGTCATTTAACATTGACTTTGTCCTAAGTGGGAAAGCAGGACGACTTCAACAGAAGGGCATGTTAGTCTCTGAACTCCCGTAGCGATGATCAAACAGCATCGCTTTGATTGCCAAGTAACAGTAAATTTAGAAACAGCCAATTCTGATTTTGAAGTGGCTACTGTGGCATTTGAAATTAAATCATGGTTTGAATGCTAATATGACTAGTTTCATTAATAATTACTTAATAATAAATTCATTATACAGTGTTGAGCTTACATAGTACTGAATTATGTGATATTTAATAGAAATGTACTAAACATTGCTTGCCCAGTGTCCAGTCCCTCTGATTATGCTTCTTCTTGTGATCCAAGACACCCTAAAAATTCCCTGTATTTGACCATGAATTAGCAGAGACAGTGTTCCAAATCCCACCTTCCATTCCCTGTTTGGACGCTTTCTCCAGTTGACCCTCCACCCGCAACCCACCCGCTTTGCACATAGGGCCACCTGTCCGCCTACCTCCCTTTCACAGGTGACTTAGGTAGCTGCGTGGGCTTCTCTACTGTGACTCAGCACTCCTCTAGGCGGTTGTGTCATTTATTAGGTTTCTGCGCCAAGATCAGAGCCTGTAATTATGTGATGCCATTCTCCAAATTCTTGAAAAGTATAGTCCTGGGACTGTGATGGCCTTAAGTTCAACACATATTTCCTGTTCACCTTCTTTGAGCACATGGCAGGATTGCCCTTCCTTGCTCCTTTTAAAGTTAGACGTGATCATGCAGTGTGCTTTGGCCATTTAAATGTGATCCGTAGGGACATGTGTCCTATGTTTCTGGGAGTTTTAAGAGCCGTTGCAAAATCCATATCCCCAGCTTCATGCTCTAGTCATCAGTCTGGGACCTCATCACTCTGGGTCCTTGAGTGACTGTGAAGGCAAAGCCTGTTTGTAGACCTTCATTGGACAGTTAGTGTGCATGAAAAATTAATGTCTGTTGTTTTTAAGCCACTGAAATTTTGTGTCTTTGCCATATTTGTTATAACGTCAGAATTATACAGCCTATTCTGTCTGATATAAGGCTCAAATGAGTTAAATGATTTAGCACTTTTTGTTTGGCATAACAAACCACAATAGTATCATTCCCTAATGCTTGGTTACTTGTACAGATATATGTTCTAAAATGAGAGCTTAGAGTCTTTCAATCTGTATTTATTTTCCTTTTTTCAAATTCTCACATCATTAAAAGAGAGAAAACGCCTTCAAAGTGGAACTCAGCCCCGAGTGGAACAAAATTCCTAAAAAGGTAATTTTAAACATGTTTAGATAAATATCTTGTTCAAGATTCTTCCAAGGAATTATCTGCAGAACTTCAGTGCCAGATGATTGTATCTCTAAGAAATACTTTGGCATTTACAAGCCCAACATAAACGTGGTATGGGATTTGCTCGTTCTTAGAGCGTAAGATTAAAAGAAAGAGCTTTTAAACGTTTTCAGCTGGTATATATCAGCATGTCCCTTTAAATAACAGAAGGGGGAAAGGCTGAAGGCTTACAACATGGGTATTTTATATAAAAGAATGTTGCTTATCCCCATGTCACTGATTTTTATCTGTCTTAAGTCAATTTGCTAAGGCTTTTGATAGCTTTTATGAAACAGTAGGAGGTCTGAACTTACTGTCAAATAAACAGATGTGCAGGTCAAAAAAGCAAGGTTTAAAATAGTGAGTCTATTGTGGCTAAAAAATCAAGGAGCCAAAGGCTAAAAGAAAGTGACTGTATAAGTCATGCTACTGGCCAGTTAATGAGCAGAAGGTGGAAAATGGTCTGAAGCATTTTCTTAGATCATTCTCCTTTTGTCATATTTATCACATGTATATAAAAATTTTCAAAACCGGAATTTCCCTTCAAAGCTATGTAAGTCATGATTATCAACCGTCAGCTTGTTGCTTGTTAAGTGTGGGAGTGTCTGTGTGTTTGTTTTTATATTTTGGTGAAATGGTAGAGAGAATGATAAAACATTCAAAGTCCCTGGCTCCATCTTTGGGATCTTCTTGGTCAGTGGATCTCTGGTGAACACCAGGAATCTTATTTTAAACGGTATTCTGCTGTAAAAGGCGTTGATTCTAACCTAATTAAGAATAAAACCCAGGTTAATGGGGTATCTTGCAAAGGGCAGGTGTTCTGGGCACATTTGTAAGAGTGGGCAGGTAAGGAAGCACCTGAGCATTTGGATACCACTCTGTCTTCTTGACATATTAGCTTCTTTTGTATTGTTTCTAGTCAGGTCACTGGAAGTAACATCTGAAGGCTTACTATGCATGAATAGATGTAAAAGGTATCCTTTTTCATTGAAAAACCTGTACATTCTGAGACCTTGGACACATTTCTTGACTCCTCTAGGTCTTGTTTTTTGGTCTTTGTTTTTTGGTTTTTTTTGTTTTTTTGGTTTTTTTTTTTTGCATTTTTAAGATGTGACTTAATATTTACCTGAGACAGTTTTGGTTCTAGGAGGAAGAAAGACCCATGCTCCTTAGCCCATAGATTTAACTACCCTACTCTCCTCTCAATAGCTAAGTGCTTTCTCCGGATGGTGTGACTTCCTTCAAAAACCGTCTTCTCCCTTGTTCTATTTTTTTGAGACTTCATCCCCTTTCTCTGAACTTTAAATTGCTGTAACTTCAGTTGGATAAACAATAATGTCAAGTGTACTTTATAGTCAGGATACCACAGATAAAAATCATTTAAATGTAATTACTTCACTAACACATAAACAGAAGTAGTATTATAGCATTTAACTGGTAGAAGTCCAAAGCACATGTAAATATAACCTAGTGGAGCCTAATTAATAAAACAGTGGGGCTTCCAAATGGGGGAAAAAATGCTGTAAATAAAATAACCTCTACAAACACCCTAGCTCTGAAACCAAGCTTAAACGAAGATTATTTACAAATAATATTTCTGTTATAAACATTATCACTAATTTTAAAAATATACCAGTTCATTGCAATTTGAGTCAGGGGGATGACAAACTATTTAAGGGAAGAATTCTCCTGTATAACTCCCAGAGGAATATCTAAATTCCAAGTATACAAAAAATAGAGTTTAAAAAAAAATGGGGGTGATTTTTTTTCAAGCCCATGATTCTATGCTAATCAATTTCTTCATCTGTTTTTCTTTATGGTTGATTATGATATTTCTTCACTGCTTACTCTGGACCTGTTGAAGGTAGACATTGCTAGAAGCAAAAATGAACGTGGGAGTGATGAGAGTGCCAGTGTATATCAGAGCAGTGTCAAAGCGAAAGGAATGATCCACACCTGTCCCCCTACAGTGTTCCCAGTGTAAATCCTGTGAAACTCTATGAAGGAAAGGCTTATTATACTCAAGCCTATATCACTGACAAATTTTAGCTAAATTCCTGAAATTATAAGACAATAATATTCAGATATGAACAAATAAACTTTGGTCTACTTGCTATTAAGACCCTCCCCCTTTCATTCCTAAGGTGCCTTTAAGGATGCTATTCAACATCAGTATCAGCGTCAGCATCGTCAACGTCAGTATCCTGGCCAAGTTCATTCATGAAGCTTCAATATGTTTGTTGCACATTTAAAGCAAGTAGAACAGTTATGTGCCTTAACTTTTAAAAGATCACTTTTTGTACATCCAGTTTTATTTAGATGTAATTTACATATAATAAAATTTACTCATTTTTTTAGATGTACAGTTTCATGGATTTTGATATAGTTTCGTTACAAACCCCCAAATTCTCTCTTTTCTCCTTTGTAGTCAGTCTATGACTCAATCTTCTAGCACCTAACACCTACTGACACATTTTTGTCTCTATAGTTGTACATTTTCTAGAACGTCAAATAAACAGGATCATACAATTTGAAGTCTTTTTTATCTGGTGTGTTTCATTTAGCGTAAGACTTAAGACATTCATTCATGGTGTTTCATGTTTCAGTAGCTTATTCATTTTTATTACTGAGTAATTTTCCATTGTATTGTTACACCATAACCTGGTTATCTATGCAGCAATTAATTTGGGTTGTTTTCAGGTGTGCAGAATTATAAATAAAGCTGAGACTAACTTTTGCACGCAAGTATTTGTGTCGAACTAAAAGCATTTAAATTGTGACTTTAACGCAATGCCACATGAACATGCCACAAATTATAGTAGGGCCTTAAAATTTTGTTTAACATTTTTTATTCATTTATAATCATTTTACAATGTTGAATCAAATTCCAGTGTAGAGCACAATTTTTCAGTTATACATGAACATATATATATTCATTGTCACGTTTTTTCTTTGTGAGCTACCATAAGATCTTGTGTATATTTCCCTGTGCTATACAGTATAATCTTGTTTATCTATTCTGCAATTTTAAAATCCCATCTATCCCTTCCCACCTTCCACCCACTTGGCAACCTAAAATTTTTGATTGAAGGAAAGTTTAGTAATTATTTCAATAGTGACATTTTATATAATATATACAGAGCAGCAGTATGTTACTACAGAGGTTGCACTTTTAATTATCACACATATATGAATTATAGTCTCGTAACATTTATTCTGTTAATAACAACAGTCATTAAAAGTAGAGATATGGAGAAAGACTACAAAATAACTATCCGTAGTTGTTGTCATTATTATTAGCATTATTAGCATTATTTACATTGCATTGGCAATGTTAAGACTCTCTCTTAATTTCTGCTTTCTCCTATTTTTAACTTGGTTCTATGCTTTAGGCTATAGGAGATTCTAATTGAATCAGGGACATTATATACATAGTGCCAAGAAATTAAAGGGTTTTGCTGATATGATCAGCTCTGCAAACATGTTTTGAAAAATGAGAAGACTCAACATTTCCATTCTCCCTGCAAATGGGGATGGGATCCACATTTCCCTGCAGCCTCTCCCCCTTCTACTGCTGATCAGCAGGGAAAGAAAAGGACTTCTGTACACAGGAATGGTCTTCTACCATTAAGTAGTTTCCTTTAAAAAGACCAAATTATGCAATAAAGTCATATTACAATCTGTTTTCCCAGGCGTCACTAACTAAAATTTTGGGAGCTTAACTGGGCTGGCCTTACAAGTGGTTTTAGACAGATATATGGTCTGACGGCATAAAGTTAGGGTTGTGGAAAAACGTTCCTTCTTCTACCAATTCACCCCATAATCTCAAGGTATATCCCCCTTTAAGATGACAAGACATTAATTATATGCAGTGTTTTGATTAAAGATATGTTCTGTAACATTTAAGAAACCCATACCTCTGAAATTTACAGCAAGACTTTTCATAAAATGTATAATAATGTCATTGTAAGTCTCTTAGGGATGCCGTACTTGTTTCGACTATGGTCCATGAGGTATTATGAATTTATCATTTGAATTATGCTGGTAACTATGGAAATAGCTTAACATATGTCATATGTGAACATAATCTTATTTTACGTACTGTGTGATAGCGTGCTCATGTCAAGTTGTGTTCTATGTCTAATATTTCTTTAGTAGTTTTTCCATTAAGGTTAAGGTTTATGCTACAAATGTAATTTGCTTTCCCAAATCGCACTCTCTAGAGAGTATCTAAGTCTTCTTTACAGGTTTTGAGGCTACTCACTGCAGCAGATTTTGGTTTGCTCATTATTCCAACTTTGAAAAGTTGGAATGAGTATAAATGGCCTCTATAGAGCCAAGGATATTTCTCTTCTTGACCCAGGGTTATTAACTAGACTTCTAGGGCATATGAAGATGTGCACATTAACTAGTGCAGCCTGCAATTTGTGTCGTCTTGAGCTAACCTTAGGTCTACTAAAGTTCCTTCTATCCCGACATCAAAGGCTTGATAGGCAGTCTGTAACTAACTGCCAGAGCAGGCACCAGTCTAAAATTTTCTTCTTCAGCGAGCTGCTGTTCCCCTGTCCCTATTTCACAGAAATACCAAAATAGTATAGAAACCACTTTTCCAAAAAAACACGTTCATAACAAGAGCTTGGTATTGCTTTCAGCAAAAGCAAGTACTAAATCTTGGCATTCTTTGGAAGTACTTTAGATAGCACTGAGACCCGCTAGTATTAGAGATCTTACCAATTAAGTTCGCAGAAGTCTTTGATATCACCTACAATTAAAAGGCAGAGAGGGAAAGTTCTGTAAATCTGTTTCCTTCTAATACACCTTTCTTCCTTTGTCTACAAGCATGTATATGTTTTAATGCAGGTAACAAATGATACTTCATATTTTGTTTTATCTGCATTAAATTACAGAGACCATTGTCATTGTCCATTTAAAATCATTATTTACAGGCCTTGATACATATAAAAACTGTAATATGAGAGAGTATTTATAGAACTAGTACTTCCAACAATAATGGTTACTCCAAGCAAGCACAAAGAATCCATGAGCTCTTATTAAAGTGTTTACTAAATTTTGAAATAAAGACTTTCAGCACAGTCTTACTTGGTGCTGGCAGCTCGAGAATGAGCATATTTGACTTATGCCTAGAAACATCTTAAGTTAAACAATTTTTTCTGTGATTTTTCGAGAGCTCTTGGTTTCCAGGCATAGTTTGGGGTGGCCTTGGCCGCTGTGGAAACTTCTCTGTTAAAACAATAACTATCGTTCCTACTAGCAGAGACTTTGAATTATCCCCTTGTTAAGTGACAAGAAACTGAGGTTCTTCTGCTCTGTCTGGGAATCAGATTCTGCAAAACTTGACAAATAAAAGTTCTGAGTAGGAAGAGGACAAAATGAGCTCTGGATGTTTATCAATAAAATAGGGTTTTTACATAACAATAAAGGGTTTATCACAATTTATCGTAATTACTTGCTTGGTTTCTCTTTGCCAAAATAGTCTTCTTGTTTCCATTCTATTTATCTCCTCCAAGACCTGGCACCTCGTAACTTTCGAACAAATAAGTGAAGCAAAGCATAAAATTTCAGTCCCACCTAGAAGGTACTCAATTTTTCTGAGGTCTTTATCTGCAAGCTTATTTTTTTGTCTTTTTTTAAAAAAAAATACAACATGGTTAACTATAATCACGAATCTGTGCACTAGCTCTCCATAGTGTGTTTGTCTTCTAACTGCAAATTTGTACCCTTTGACCAACCTCTCCCCAATTTCCGCAAGATTGTTTTTTCACTTTGCATTTCCAAGCTATGTGAAACAAGTCACCATCCACTTAACCAGACTGTCAGAAACCAGAATTGGAGTTATCAAAAGTATCTCCCTTTTTCCCCCATTTCCAATTTATAATCCTCAATGTATTACCTATTTGATCTCTTCGTATGTTTGTCACCTAACCCAACACTCCCACTATCTACATTATCCCTTGGTACTTGAAATTTGGCTGTAGTCTCCTAATTTGTCTCTCCGTCACAACCATACTCTGCCTCCAACACAGCCTCATTTGCAACCTAACATGAACATTTATTTTGTTATAATCTCTATTCTTCTTTCAAGTTTCAGTTTATTCTTATTGCTCTAAGAGCTCTCCTTTACTTCTAACCCTTGCACAGGAATCAATTTTCCTCTTTTCTGATTCTAAAACCTATTTAACCTATTTAACAAGTTCAAACTCTTTTTTTTATCCCTATGCTGTAACCAAGTGAAGTTCAGAATTATCAAGCACATAAAATCCCTTTGATTTAAAATATCCACATCACTGGGAATGAGTTAATCAACAATGTAGCCTTGGATTACTAAGATACTGCTTTTCGTTCACTAATTGACTTTGCCTGTATTGTATGTATGTGTAATTCTTTTTAGAAATGCACATAGATACTGTAGACACTTCCTTTGATTTTTATGTTCTATAGTTGAAGAGTCACAATAACTAAGAGAGCCTCTGAAAAGTTATGTGGTAAATCCTTTAAAAGGAAAAGGAATATTAGCTTTATAAATAAGCTGATTATTTTAAGAAATTTTAAGTCGAATTTCAAACTCTGTGGTAGTATGGATTAATTATTAAGACATACGTTTTCAAAATTTGAATGTTAGTGTTTTCATTTTGCTTACAAAATGGTAGCCCAGTATTTATTCAACATCAAGGCAACAATCATATACTATATAACACAGGTTACTTTAGATGTTTGTGTGCATTAATATCTCATATTTTGAGGGTTAAGCCCCACAGGAGAGGTGATTTGCTTTGTAGAATGCTATGAATAGGAAGGCAATGATTACATTTTGATCATGATGGATAATGGTTCTAATTATTTAATTATGATTCTCATTCCACTATTTTATGTAATTCTATAAATTCACAGTGACCTATACCAATTAAGGTTGTGACTCAATAAATACAGAATTAAAGTTTCTAATCTGAGACCATGTATTAAATACACAAACCTAAAATAAATATATTTTTAAAAATATTTAGAAATGTTCATTATTGAATGAACGTGTTCAACAACAGAAGTTCTTTGAAAAGGTCTCTGCTATTTGTAGCTGAACCTGGTATCTGACACTGAAGATTAAATAGGAATGAGCTATAGGTTGTTTTCCCCCCTGGCAAAACAAAGAAAATCTTTATAATGAATATTGAGGATGAAAAAAGTGAATTAGGGCTCATGGAGAAGGAAAAGAGGGCCAAGATTCCATTCGGAAAATATGTCGAGTGTTTGAAAGGAGGAGATTATGTGTGAGAGGAGAGCCTGGGAAATAAACTGAGGGTCTCTTTCAAGACTGAGCTCATCTGTCACTTGGCACCTTGGGATCTACAAAATGCCTCTTCCGGGTGATAACTAATCCCCAAATACCTGCATCTTTCCAAAGTTAGGTCAGTATTTTGGGGAATTGGGTGATTTAGTTTGGATACTTCAGGAGCAGATCATGACACTCGGATACTAGTCCTAGTAATTTGTTTGGTAGATGAAGGAGATTTTGGTATCAGATTAATGAAGTGAGGTAAGCAAGGAAAAGAAGTTGAAAATGATGCAGGAAAAACAGTTGTGGGGCATGAGGAGGACTGTGTCCCAGGCCTCGGTTGAGCCCCTGGAACGTGCCCCGCCAAGTGTGGGTCCTTGGCTTCACGCAGGAAAGAATTCAAGAGCGAGCCACAGTTGCATAAAGTTAGATTTATTTAGAGAGATACAACGGAAGGCAAGAGAAAGGCTACAAGGTGTGGGGGTTGGGTACTCAGATTAGAGTAAAAGTAGGTACACACTCCACAGACAGAGCGCAGGCTGTCTCCGAACAGAGAGAGAGAGAGAGAGAGAGAGGCTGTGAGGCGCAGTGTTGCCCATTCCTATGGGCTCAGTAGCTTCATATGCTAATAAGTGGAAGGACCAGTCTAACTAGCCTGGGGAAGGGGCTGGGATTCCCAGGAAATTGGCCATTTCCCACTCTTTGACCTTTTGTGGCTAGCCTTGGGACTGCCATGGCGCCTGTGGGTGTGTTATTCACCTTGTTAATCTATTACAATGGGCATATAATGAAGCTCAAGGTCTGCTAGAAGTTAAACCTCCCACTGTCTTGAGCCTCAAGGCCTACTAGGGGTTGAATCTTTCACCATTTTGATGTTAATCGCTGTAGCATTCCTTGAATGGCTGTGCCCTGCCCCCTTCCTGTCTCAGTAACACATGGTGCATTACAGAGGCAACTAGCACTGTGTGACTGGAACTTAATCCTGTGGGAAAACCAGTAGCAAACAGCACAAGCGGGGCGTCAGTCCAGGACACATACCCTCACTCCTCTCAGTCTTCGGTTGCGGGCTTTTCACAGGTGTAAACATTTCTGATTTCTACCTACTTTGGAGAAAACCCTCAAATACAGAAAAGTCGATTATTATGAAAAGTGAATAGGCTAGAGCCCACTGAAATAAGAAGGCCTAGGGATGTGGTCTGGACACAGGAAAAACCTAACACACATTTGTAGGTTTAATTTTTCACTCATTTGAGTGGATATCCATTTATGCATTTACTCATTTTACTCATACATCAAAAAGATTTTGACAAAAGACTAATATAGGCCAATAAAATGTCTTGGTTCTGGCAACAAAGATGTGAACAAAAAGAAAAATAAGTAAAATTCTGACTATTCTTAAGTGGGTATAAACAAGCAGAACTTCACTGCCTAGAGTGCCCCCCATCACTCAGTAAGCCACGTGAGTGTGGAATGAGCGGATAAATGAAAAAGCAAGTACCAACCCCATGAACAAAACGTTAACCCGCAAACACAAAATCTACCTTATCTGACTGTAATAAAAGATGTAAAGCAAAATCAAGTATGTGATATAAAAATGGAGACTAAATGTGTAGGCAATTCTGGATCCTGAGTAAGAGAATGCCATTTTAAACGATGATATTTGAATACAGACCTTGTTGAAATCTGACTCAGGTTAACATGGTTATAAACATTTAGTTGTTTTGGGCACATATTGGCAGTGCCAAGATATAGAGATAGGCAAAGTCTAGCTATTCTCTCTCAAATTTTCTACCTGATCAAAATAAAAGCTAGTCTTTGACCATATTCCACTGCATGTATTTGAATGTCTGCAGCACAATGTGTCAGTAGGAGATAGCTTAATTTATTTCTCACTCCATAAGGGAGAACACTACTTCAACATAACTTTGGTAGTATCATAGATGGAGACGGGCAAAGGCGGAATTTACCAAGAATTTGAAGTTTGGTTTAAGGTGGGTCTTTCCATACAAGGACTTGATTAAGACTGCACTGAATATGATATATTGGTTCAGTATTTGTGGAAATAACAAACCAAGTGTTTTGAGCTGAAGGATTCAGTGAGTCTTAAGGCATAAACTCTCCATTGATGCTTTCTACTGATGAATCAATGGGTTGTTTTAGAAATTCCTATAATGAGCAATAAAATTACTTGTCTGGACAAGAATAAAAATTAAAAAATAAAACAAAACAGGATGCTAGACCAAAAACAGTTTTGTTTTCACTCAGCATGTACATGTGAGCCCCCATCATGTTCCGGATCTGTTAAGCCCTGATCATACATAACGTGTAAAGCAGAAATGATTCTTGCCCTCCTGTATCCGGCAGCTATTGCAGTGAGATTTTCCAAGATAAATGGTAGAAAATTGAAGTAGCATTTTCCAGCTCATCATTATATTGCAATTGTCTCTAGTGTTTTAAGAATACCTGAGAGAAAAAAAATCTCCCCCTAGCCACTTTTCTCAATGTATATTCCCCGATGAGCTAGAACTTTAAAGGTGGCCACTGAGTAACTGTCATAAATAAGCATACGTAAGTCATTCCAATAGCTGGCTACTTGCACAGGGAGCCAAAAGCTTTGAAAAGTGGTCAGTGTGAAATTTCTAGTGTTTTTTTGTTATTACACCAACTAAACCACTTTCAGAAAAAGTCTCTCTATTTCTTTACCCATCAGCCCTCCCCCCCCCCCACACACATGCATTCAAACACACTCACCTAGTCACACCAATAGAGAAATAATTTTAAAAGAGGTTAGGTTTCTCAGTTAAGGTAACATGGAACCATGAAAAGAGAAGAGCCATGCGATGTGAGATGGAAGTTAGATCAAGAGCTCTGCAGCTACAAGAATTTGACAATGTAGGACACTCGGGATTTGCAGACATATTCTGAAAGGGATAGCAATGTCTGAGGCATGTTTCTAGATGCCTATATGGAGAGTCTGAACTTCTTTTAACTCTCAGAGGCAACTGGGACTTTAGTAGGGGTCTAGAGAATCATTGATTTTTAGATCTTATATCCAGTTTTGCTTTTACCATCAGCTTCCCATGCCCAGAATGTCTCTATAGTCACTCCATCATTCTTTGGTTGAGTCATTACAAACAATTAGGACTAAGACTGTGTGCTCTGCACACACTGGGAGGGTTAGTAGACTATGAAGGAAGATAGAACCCCTTCTCCATGGATGTGACTTCAAATTAGCATAGCACAAGTCACATTTGAATCCCATCCAAAGATAATTATCTGTCAGTGGAATCTCTACAACCACTGATAATTAGTACTCTTTATTAAGAAATTTCCTATTTCATTGCCCTTAAAAAGTATATATATATAATTATTTATATATGTATATATAAAGTTATACATAATTTTTATAATTTTATATAAAAAGATCTATAGCATCCTATAGATTAAATGGAAGCTTATTGGCTCTATTTACATGATACAAAAATTATTCATCACTGTGGGGAGTAGAGATCAAAAAATGTCTGTCTAGTGTCATGAACCTTCACCTGCTGCACTGATTAAATCCATATTTTCTCTGTATGGCTAAACTAACTTTATGTTCATAAATGCAAAGGGAGGAATGACATGGGGGTGAGGGTTGGAAACTTTCTTACAAAGGGACTCAAGCTCATGAGTCATTGTCAACCTGTCTCCCACTGGACCCTTCAGGGGCAGTGACAGATGAATAATTCCACAAGTCTTGACTGAGAAACTGAGAAAACAAGTAGCTGGCATAATGCAAAGAACTCTTGGGAGCCAGAGCAGGGTTTGAGGCTCTACCTTTTACTAATTTTCCAACCATGTGTAACCATGATTTTGCCTCCATTTCCTCATCTCTAAAATGGATGTGCCAGGACTTCCTTTAAAGGATAACTCTATAGGTTACCAGTGGTAATGAGTGTAGATCTATAGAATGCTCTTCTGCATGTAGTAAGTATTCTTTCTTCCCTTCTGCAAACTGACCCCATACACACAATACAATAGAGAATCCAAATCTAATGAGACCAAAATAGTCAGTTTTTGGCTCTCAGCTAGATGTAAGAAGTGCATATGGATTCTCTTTCTCATCCATCAACAGTCATTACTTCTGGTAAATGAGGCCAACTGAATTTTGGCCATGCCTGCCTGAGACTATATGCATTTAGGGCAGCAACAGCAAGTTTAAGACAGCAAATATGTGAAGAACCAAATTTAGAGGAAGCCCAGAGGAAAAACAAACAGGACGTTTATTTGGTTCCCACAGCCATAGTTTGATACCTGTGTGTGAGTGAGTGTGTACATATGGCATGTGTGGGTGTATGTGCATATTATATATGCATGATATTATATACCTATACATATATACAGCTGACCCTAGAACAACACGGGTTTGAACTGCATGGGTCCACTTATACATGAATTTTTTTCAATAAAACATGCTACAGTACTGCATGACCCAGTTAGTTGGATCTTCAGATTTGGAATCAGGAATAGGGAGAGTCAACTGTAAAGTTATATGCAGATTTTCAACTGTGAAGAGAAATGGCATCTCAACCCCTGCATTAGTCAAGGGTCAAGTGTACTAATATAAGTAACATATTCACAGGCATCCATGATATTATATATATATATATATATATATATATATATATATATATATATAATATAAATTATATACATATATACACCAATATGATATGTATACAACGTGTGTACAATAGATCTATATATGTATATATAACATGGGTATATATTATATATCTGTGTATATGTGCATGTATGTACAAAATATGTGTAACAATAGATCTATATATACATGTTATACATAGCATAATATTATATATGATATCATCTATACTATATATTATTTCATATTACTTTATTTATGTCTGCTTATTTGGCATTGTTCTACATCTTACTGAAATATTTCCCCTTTCATATATGGTGTTCTTTAATTTAAGCAGATAAGTTCCGCCAAACCATAGACAGCTATTTGAAATCAGAGAGGTACACCTTTCCTTTGGAACGGTAAAATCATGTCCTGTACATGTGTTTTTTGGAAAATGCTTCTCTTAACTATGAAAGATATGCTGTAAAGAGAACAAAACCAAGGCTATCTATTTTCAAGGTCTCAAAAATTTATAAAACACCAGCAGCAAGTGTTCTGAGGCCAGTTATGTACACTTGCCCTTAAAGAGGCCAATGAATCAGCTTTAATACATATAAATCTACTAAAGAGATCATTCAGCTTTGAAAATTAGTGCTCCAATGGATTTCACGGTGAAATACGAACACGCGGTCATGATCTAGGTATCTAATTATAACACTCGAAAATTCTAAATTGTGTAAATGTCTAAATTTTGCACATGAGTCTTGAGGACTTGCTTTATTCTTGTCTATGGAAAGATAAAAATTGATACATGACAAAAATACAATGTGTACATTTCAGCCACAAAATAAAAAAGGATTTAATTACCATGTCTCCCATCAAAAACACAACAGATGTTCATCTAAAAATGCATACCTTTAAATTAGAATTTTCTACAAATAAAGGTGATTCATCTAGTACTCCAGGTCTTAGACAAATTGTGTCACTTCTTACATGATAATCAGCTACCATTTTAATTAGAAGTTGTCATTCACCTCAGCACACTAATCTCTAGAAGAGATCAAGTAACAGTTTGTACAGCTGCTCCCATGCTTTGCCTGTCATCTTTGGCCTGACTTTGAATTCCTCTCCCCCATTTTCCCTCTCCTTTAGATAACCCCCCTCCTCCTTTTCCTCACTCCCACTGAGCTGTCAAGAGTTGAAATACTGTGATGTGAAATCACTGCTGCTATGACTCTAAAAAAAGGAGAGCTTGCACTAGATTTTGATCAAAGAGAATCATTTATAAGATAGATGCAGCAGAAAACCTCAGGGAGTTTTTTACTTTTTTTTTTCACCCCAAAGCATAGGATTATGAGAAATAGCAAAGACAAAGAAACATATTTTTAAACAGTTTTGTGCCCTTAACTGCATGATTAAGGTTTGTACTATACGATGTTTACCACTTTTTTTTTGCCTTGTTATTCAGCACCACCTCAGAAAGATATCACCTATGAACATATATTTCCAGTAAAAAATGGGAAGCATGAGGGATATGAGGATTTCAATCGTCATTTCTGTGAGCAACAATACACGAAGAACGAAAAGAAAGCTGTGACTATTTCGCAGAGGTAGGAAGACCCTGGGAAGACCCATAGGTTGCCATGAAATGGTAACGAAAACTGGGAAGCCTTGGTTGTTTTCAATTCTCCTTGCTATCATTTTTATAAAGATGTATTAAAGCTCCGCCACACCTCATTATAATCTTTGTCCCTACAGTAAAGCTTGCAGTTGCTAGTGTTTAAGTGAGAGAAACAGACCACTGTGCCTCGTCCTCCAAGAGAGGCTGTTTGGTTACTTACTCCCATGTATTTAGCCTTTCCTCCAACCACTTAATTTAGTGCTTACACACTAATGTTACAGCCCTATCGGGAAGCTTTCCCATCATTCTCCATGCTGAGTATCAAACATTAAAATGCTGATGCCTTATTCACAATCAGAGAAAATGGCAGCAAGAATCCATTCCCAGAAGTGATAATACTGAAAGTGGGAAATGGAAGCACTGGCCGTTTTCCTCTCTCGTTTTTCCTCTCTCAACATTCCTATTGTCTTTGTCGGATGTGGAAAATGACATTGTTAA